>NC_139351.1:6175002-7675002 GCF_055883805.1 Amblyomma maculatum
ACAATATTTACACGAAAAAGAAGGGTACATCAGCAAAATGGCAAGCGTTAAGAGTTCATAGCGAGAAGCGTCTTGGATGAGCCGTTTACCCAGGGCTCAGAGCGACATTTCGTGCTCTGCAGCGTCCTTAAAAACCCCCTATGTCCAGCCCCTCTCTGAAGATGCTGACCAACCAAATCCAGGGCACGCCCCTCAGGTATCGGCATCCAATCGAACACTTCACTGCACTGATGGTCTGAAGCACTGACTGGTCCGGCATTCATTCGTTGGGCGTGATCACTTGTTGGCGGGAAAAGCTTGGGAACGGCGAGGAGAGGAGGTACATTTCTATTCTTCAGCAACGAAACCACAAGCTGGTTCTGACAAGGGGTTTTACTTCTCAGAAACCCGAGTGCACGTGGCGCCGCATAGGGCTCCCAACATGGTCCCTTTTCGACAATTGCAAATCTTTCCTGCATTCCCGGGAAATCACTTAATGGCCGTATGAGTCATGCTCCTTTCTTGTCCTGCACGTCAGCGGACATGTCACTCTGTCGTCTCCTTTGGATAGGAGGCATTCATCACTGGAGGAAAGCACTTCTCGACTGGAAGGGTGGACAAAAGAAAGAAAGCACTTCCTGCTATTTCCCGCAGGGGGACGTTTCTTTGTGTTTTTCCAGACGTTCTCTTGACAGGGTCAATTGGGCATTTGCAGGTTGTCCACAAAGCAAAACATGCTTACAAAACAGGATTCCTGGAAACAGGCTCACTTAGAGCCATTGGACCATCACCACATATTCACAAAACTTATCCATGCCCACAGGCGAACAATAGAGCGCGCAATTGCGGATGCTTGGTCGTAACAGCCTCCTCCCCCGCCAGAAGAGTCTCGGAGGGCAGCAGTCCCAGCTGCTGCATGAAGAGACGACTTAATGCCTGCACGTGAACGCTTGAAGCTCGCTGTTGCTTGTCGCGTTGTCTTGATTGTTGTAGGCCAAATTGCTCGAGCTGTCTGAAACTCAACCACATGTCGAAGCAAGCACTCGGCTCCCGTCTGAAGAGACCAGGTTAAAAGAAAACTGCCATTGTTGTTCGAGAAAAGCCCACTCTCAAGACGTTCAGGACCCACGTATTCCTAGAAAACCAAACGTGCTGCTTTACATAGCCACACATATACAAGCGCACGAAAAAAAAAAAGAAACCTGATTATCAATTTGGATACATGGTGAGGAACATCTCGGACCGCTTAGAAAGAGCGGCTAAGCGCGTCCGCATTCCCATTTAACTTCCCCTTTTTGTATCTTATTTCAAAATTGTACTGCTGTAAAATCAAGCTCCACCTAAGAAGGCGACTGTTCTTCGATGTCGCAGTTTGCAGCCAAGCCAGGGGACAATGGTCCGTCTCTACGGTGAATTTGGCCCCTCCAAGATAGCACTGCAATTTTTGAATGGCCCATACAATGCAAGCGCATTCTTTCTCTGACGCGCAATAAGCCCTCTCTCTAGAACTCAGTTTTCTGCTCAAGTAGAGCACGGGGTGCTCATTACCGTCGTCATCTCTCTGGCAGAGAACAGCACCTAACCCTCGATCACTGGCATCACACTGGACCGTGAATTCTCGGCCATAGTCTGGAGCTCGCAATACCGGACGGCTAATCAGCACAGCCTTCAGGTTTACGAAGGAGGCTTCCTTTTGTTCGTCCCAGACTACATTTGTCGGTTCTGTCTTGCGGAGAGCGTCGGTCAGAGGGCTAGCCAAAGCTGAATAGTTAGGGATGTAGTGATTGTAGTATCCAGTCAGACCCAGGAATGCTCGAATTTCCGTCTTCGTGCTCGGCCGCGGGTAGTCTGCTACCGCAGAAATCTTAATCTCGCTGGGTTTCCTGAAACCTTGACCTACATTGTGACCCAAGTAGTCCACGGTCGCCCTTGCCAGGCAACATTTCTCGGCCTTTACGGTTAGTCCAGCTTGACGCAAAAGGCTCAGTACAGCTCTTAGATGTACCATATGGTCCGCCCATGAGTCGGAAAAAACCGCAATGTCATCTAAATAAGGCACCGCGAATGTTTCACACCCATTTAAAACCCTATCCATGAGTCGGGAAAAACAAAATGGAGCATTTTTGAGCCCGAAACTCATCATTGTTGGCTGGTAGCTGCCCGTCGGAGTGACGAAAGCCGCGTATCTGCTGGCGCGTTCAGTGAGCGGTACTTGCCAGTATCCTCGAGTAAGGTCCAGCGTAGTCACATATGCCGCTCTACTGACCTGTTCTACCCTCTCCTCAATATTCGGAATAGGATACACTTGATCCCTGGTGAGAGAATTTAGCTTTCGGTAGCCTACCACAGGCCTAGGGTCTTTACCTGGAGCTTCTACTGAGATCATAGGCGAAGCATAATCGCTTTCCGAGGGTTTTATTACTCCCAATTCCAGCATGCGAGTTACTTCCCTATCCAGAATTTCTCTTTGCCTTGGAGAGAATCGGTAGCACCTTGATCGCACTGGCACGTCTGAAGTCAGCTCAATATCGTGCTCAGTCAAATCAGTCCTGCCTGGCCTGTCCTCGAAGCAGGCCTCAAACTCTGTTATTATCTCGCCCAGATCGGACAGCTGGGATTTCTTTAGTTCTCCTCTCTGCTCTGTCTTTTTGAGAAGCTCCTGAGCGTTGCTTCCTTTTCCGCTGAGGCAAACCAAGTTATCCCCCATCTCCTCGGGAAGGTTTAACGTTAGATTTACCACGGCTTCCTTCTGCACATAAGGCTTCATAAGATTGCAATGATAAATGCGCACTGCTTTACGCCTATCGGGGATTTTCACTGCGTAGTTAGTGTCAGAAAGCTTTGCAACGACTTCATCAGGTCCTTCCCACTGTACTTCGAGCTTATTCCTGAGATCATTGGCTTGCTCCATAGCTAAGTCCTCTCGGGTTCCACTTAAAAGTCTCGTGAGATTACTAGACACTGGCGGCAAGAGGTTACTTTCAAGAACGTCCTCATTCCGTGTCTTATCAAGCTCACTTTCATGTTGACTTATCTGAGATGCCTCGCTCTCAAAGTTTTCTGACCTGCTATCTTCCGCATTTACCACTGTTTTAACTGCCGTTTCCTCCGCTGTGGATTTTTCTGGAATGAGCAGTGTAGCTAGTTCTCGCGCCTTTGAACGTGTTAAGGCTTGCACAACTCTGTCTCCGAAAAGGATGCCCCTCTTTCGCAGCAGCATGTCCGATTTGTTGGAGAACAAATACGGATAGCACTTAGGAAGCTTTCCTGAAACGGCAGCCTCGGTTGTTAACTTGCCGAAAGGGCCCTCGATGACCACGTTCGCGATTGGCAAGCACACACTCTGTTCCTCCACTACCTGGCGGATCCATGCACACTGTCCTGTATAGTCGGAAGGCGACACATACGCCGGATGGACAACATCCATCGTTGCGGCCGAATCGCGCAGTACCTTGCAAGGCTTCCCGTTGACTACTAGGTCATGCAGGTAGGGTTCTAAAAGCTGCATATTTTCATCGCAGTCACTGACATACGAGAAAGCAATCTTTTCTTTCCGGCAGTTGACGGCAATGTGACCCTGCTCATTACACCTAAAGCATGTGAGCGGCTTCCTAGCCTCAAGCTTATTCTTTGTGTTCTGTGCGTTGGTCACTTCCCCACTTTTCTCACTGCCGTCCTTTCTAGGGAATTTGCCTGAAGAAACCTTCATTTCTTCGTTTCCAACTCTAGCAAAGCGCCTTTTCTGACGGTTATTTACACTGAACTTGGGATTGCGGGGCCTATCCACTGCTGGGTTGCTGAATTGTCGGCGCGAAGCATACTCCTCAATAAGTTCGGCAGCTTCAGTTGCCGACTTAATTTCGCCTCGGTCCTGTAACCAATTTCTTTCTTTTTCTGGGAGGCAGTTATAAAACTGCTCCAAAAGAATTCGCTCGACTACAGCGTCCCTATCACTGTAGGAATTAGTGCTCTTTAGCCACTCGCCCAAATTAACTCTTAAATTGTACAGGAATTCAGGGTAACTCTCGTCCCTGGACTTAGTAGCTTTCCGAAAACGTTGTCTGAACGCCTCGGCGCTAAGCCTATACTTTCTCAGAAGGCAAGCTTTGACCTTCTCGTAGTTGTCCGCGTCCTCCTTGCTTAGCCGCGCGACAACCTCCGCTGCCTCGCTGGGCAGAACCGTCAATAATCTCTGAGACCAAGTGTCTCGCTGGAAGGACAGTTTTTCGCAGGTTCGCTCAAAGTTAGCCAGATACAGACCGATATCCCCTGATATCACATATGGCTGCATGTACTTTGACATCTTGAAATCTGCCTCCTTGTTGAGACGAGGTACCGCTAGCTGGGGACAATCGCCCGACCTCTTGCTCAACTCTAGTTCTAATTTCCGGAGCTCAATTTCTTGGTCCAGCTTTTTTGCTTCTCTTTCAAGCTTCTCACGTTCGTGCTCCCTTTCCTCTTTTTCCCTCTCAAGTTCACGCTCTCTTTCCTCTTTTTCCCTCTGACGTTCGCGCTCCCTTTCCTCTTTCTGCTGTCTGAGCTGTTCCTTTTTTTGCCCGATGAGGTTCCATGCTTCACTGAGCTCCTCATCATCGGTTCCCAGATCAGTGATTGCCTTTATAATCAAGGGTTTTCGTGCCAAACCACTTGTATTAATTCCCAATTCCTCACACAATAGCAACAGTTCCGGTTTCTGCAGCTTTTGTAGGTCCATGATCGCTCCGAGTGTCGGCTACTTCCAAAACAACAGTGCAAACTACCAAACCTAAAGGCGTTTCAACACTTTTTACCAGTTCTTAAAATCTAACCCTGTTCTAGAACCTGGTCCACATCAGAAGAAAAGCCAAGCACTCACCCACACATGCGATCGATGTTCCGAGCTGCCCTCTTGGCCGATTGTTGCTCCTGCTTGTTGCTTGAGATGCCACCTCCGATCACAAGGTGTTGTGGCTTGTAGCTTCAGATCCACCTCCAATCACCAGATGTTGTGCTTGTAGATTCAGATCCCACCGCTGATCACCAGTTGTCGTGACGCTGGGGCTACGTCGACCCGGCCTTCACTTGGTAGCGTGCAGAGACTCGGGGTTGAAGTAGGATTGAATCTTCGAAGTTGGTGAAATATGTACAAGCAGGTTTAATGGCACTTTGAGAAAACTTATTTACAATATTTACACGAAAAAGAAGGGTACATCAGCAAAATGGCAAGCGTTAAGAGTTCATAGCGAGAAGCGTCTTGGATGAGCCGTTTACCCAGGGCTCAGAGCGACATTTCGTGCTCTGCAGCGTCCTTAAAAACCCCCTATGTCCAGCCCCTCTCTGAAGATGCTGACCAACCAAATCCAGGGCACGCCCCTCAGGTATCGGCATCCAATCGAACACTTCACTGCACTGATGGTCTGAAGCACTGACTGGTCCGGCATTCATTCGTTGGGCGTGATCACTTGTTGGCGGGAAAAGCTTGGGAACGGCGAGGAGAGGAGGTACATTTCTATTCTTCAGCAACGAAACCACAAGCTGGTTCTGACAAGGGGTTTTACTTCTCAGAAACCCGAGTGCACGTGGCGCCGCATAGGGCTCCCAACATGGTCCCTTTTCGACAATTGCAAATCTTTCCTGCATTCCCGGGAAATCACTTAATGGCCGTATGAGTCATGCTCCTTTCTTGTCCTGCACGTCAGCGGACATGTCACTCTGTCGTCTCCTTTGGATAGGAGGCATTCATCACTGGAGGAAAGCACTTCTCGACTGGAAGGGTGGACAAAAGAAAGAAAGCACTTCCTGCTATTTCCCGCAGGGGGACGTTTCTTTGTGTTTTTCCAGACGTTCTCTTGACAGGGTCAATTGGGCATTTGCAGGTTGTCCACAAAGCAAAACATGCTTACAAAACAGGATTCCTGGAAACAGGCTCACTTAGAGCCATTGGACCATCACCACATATTCACAAAACTTATCCATGCCCACAGGCGAACAATAGAGCGCGCAATTGCGGATGCTTGGTCGTAACATTCTTTATGATTTCTTTTCGCCCTTTATGCCTTTGACGAGACTATGTTTTTGGCATTTCATTTTTCACTCATTTACCACGTTTCCTTTTGGTCGCTTGGTATATCTCTTCCAGTGGTCGCGGTTTATCATTCTCTGTTCTTTAAAGGCTTTGCTTTGGTTAATCTATTCGCCTTTTATGCCTTGGGCACAGACGATGGTTTTAATATTTCATTCCTCACTGTTTTCCACGTTACTTCTTGGTCGTCTCATTTTACTTCTGCGATTGTTCTTCTGTTTTTTGTCTGCTTTTAATTATCCGTGCCTTGTTCGTGCATATTTGCTTACTATGCTGGTGTAGAATAGCTTGGTATCATTCTTTTTGTTTTGCTTGCCATGGTTGTTTTGTTTCCTCCTCGGAGGACCTTGACAATACTGTAATGATGGTTTGTTACTGTACCTGGTGTATAATATTTACACGTGCGGTAAAGGAAGAAGAAAGAGAGCGCAAACGGTAGAAGTAAAGGATGCTGAAGTGTAGGTCCGTTTTTATGTCGTACGTTTACGCAGGTCGGAAAGCGTAGACTGTAAAAAATATGTGTGAAGTTACAGGTATTTTTAGCAAAAATTGCTCCGGCCGTACAGGGAATATCTATTCTACTTCATTTACCGAAATTCGTTCACAAAAAACGGCAAGTTTCTGTTTTCCAGTCGAAACCTCATTTGGAAGGCAAACAGTTCGATATATTTTTGTCACCTGTTCTATTTTCTACCGGAAACTATTTTTACTTGAATAGTAGGTGAATGCTGAATGGAAAGCGAAATGTTATGAAAACCCCGAAGGCACTGACCGGCTGTGATATAATGTAAATATTTATGCTCACATCCCAACCCACATGTGCAATACATACTGTACATGCGATTGCTGTATATGTTTATATCTATTTTATTTTGCAAATTATTCCACACTTTTTATACTTTCATGTATATTACCATTCAAGATATTATCATCATTATCATTAGCGCATATATTATCATCACGAACTGCCAAATTTTATTCTGTATGTAAATACTGATTTAGGATGTATTTGTTCTTTAGGATGTATCATGTGCACTTTCCTTTGTTAATTATGTGTATTTTCTGTATTAGTCATTTGTCGTCGCTCATGTGAATGACTAATGTGAACGTCTAATGTCTAATAAAACTTTTTCTAAACACGACTGTTGCACGGCCAATTTTATGGGTACCATCGGGTATTGCCAGCACCACGAGATATTATTTATGAGATGGAGTTGGCAAGGATTTCACCTTAGAAAGGGTGTACATTAAAGAAATTGGCGCTTAACGCAATTGTGTTGTTGTTACAGACAGTAAACGTGAAACGCCGTATAAAAAAAAATTCTATCAGTTGTAAATAAAAAGACAGAAAAAATTCCAAACCGAAAACATAGCAGAAGAGAAAATTTCTGGCAAGACAGCTGCCAGAAAATTTCTGTATTTTTTAACAAACATTTTTTACAGTGTACTCAGCAGTGCACCTCCACCAGATGTGTAATAGTTGTTACACTAAAGAATTACGGCAGCGGCTGAACGAGGGCACCGAGACAGATCAACAAGAAAACGAGGGCACCGAAAAACAGACACATAGTTCAGCGAGCTCTGCTTCTACGGATTGCGCTTTTTCCATTCTTCTCCTTCCTCTACCACACGTGTCAATATTTCGTCTGTTGATCTGATGTACTGCGGGCCTTGGCTCCATCAGATGCCGATAGGTGAATGCTCCCAAGTGAGATACAGTTCGGCTGACATAGAAAAAGTCAAATTTTATACTAAATAAAACACAGTTGCTCTTGGCGCTTGCCCTATCGTTTGCGTGGCCCCTTTGTCCTGGCCTGTTGTGCAGTTTTTTTTTTTTAATAATGCATAAACTAGCCAGAAAAAACTTTGCTTAAGCACAAGACGCCTAGGGAGATAACCTCAGGAGGTGAAAAAAAAAATGTGTCTCCACATGGAAACTTAAACATAAACAGTGAAATCAATTATTCGACAGCTTGAAAAAAAAGTTACGGTGCCAAAAAACTTGCCAACTGCTAAGACAGCTTATAGAGCTTTCGTGCCAATATTGGCCCAAAATATGGTTTGGTTTTGCTAATGCGATTTAGCATTTCAAGTCGACTCATGCTTGAGAGAGTCGACTTGAAACGCTAAATCGCATTAGCAAAACCAAACCATACCATGGGCCAATATTGGCACGAAAGCTCTATTTTTTTAAACCTTTTTTCAAACCAGATATTTTTAAACCATATTTTAAACCTTGCTTTTGGCGCATGATGGCCTTAGTTGCCTATGTGCCATAAAACACAACAACAATCATGCTTGAGAGACACCGTAGAGGATGGATATGGAAATTTCGGTCATGTGGAATTCGTTAATGGGCACTGATATCGCACAGCACACGGACGCCTCTTAGTTTCAACGCTACTGAAAACGGGCGGCCGCGGTCGGGATTCAACCCCGCATCCTTGGCAGCAGTATATTACTGCGTAGTGGGGAAAATACCGAAAGCAGCAAATGAAGGTTGTTTCTTACTTCAATTAACTCTTTACTGGGCTAACTTGCGCCAGCAAACGAACTAATCAACTCGGCGGTAGCGATAACAGCAATGCTCCTAACAGGGATAACAGTGTGGTCGTCGGTCGTCGTGCCCGTCGCACCCGTCAACGTTCAGTTTAAAGGCGGCGAAGAAACATCTAGATAAAATCGAAAACGCTGACTAGCATAACCTGTAACAAAGTACAAACACAAGTGGCTGAAATTGTTCGAGATCCATCTCGCCGCATCTTGGGAGACAAAAATGATAAAGCTGCATCTTGCGACAACGAGCATGAACAAATAAAAGTTACAAAATTTATGTGCGCGCTAAAATCACAATGATAAAGCTGCTGGTCGGCAGCAGTTGAAACTAAAAAAATAAAAATTTGAACGATTCTCGGCAATATTCAGCTCAAGGAACTAGCTCATAAAATAGTAGAACGTTAACAAAACCAGCAAACAGTTACAAAAAAGAACACCGAAATTGATACCCCAACAAAACTCTGGCAGTGTCGCTGAACGACAATGATGGACTACGAAACGCCGATCTATATCTTCATTTTACAGATGCTGCGGGTTCGGTTTTGCTATAGCTCCGTACAGCTTCCGCGGATGGGCTTCACAAACGAAGAACTAAAGTAATTAGCGACTTCAAAGTGGAACTCGGGGAATTCTCCTTAACATCATTGATTAGTACTGACTGCTGAACAATTTAATCACTTTAACACCGGTGGTCCAAGGTGCATGCCTTTCACTGACAGATTTCGTCAACCAATAAATTACGCAAGCTATGAAGTCTACTCAGAACACATGCGAATTATTCAAGGGATTTGGCTTGGAATTGTTATGGTGCGGGCTTTGACTTTGACAGTCTTACCAACCGGGGCTTGGCACGTGCCTAGCTCCGCGTTTAGGGAAAAAGCCGTGGTGGAACGTCATTAAAGGAATGAATGGAATCTACATGCTTCAGTTAAGAACTATGTTATGAACGTAGACTCAACAAACGAAGTGTGAAGACGAAGGCGATATTCTGTTATTTTGAGCTAAACCTAGGTCTCTGACGTTGCCGTGACCAAAGAGTGGCCGCACTTTTATGACTCTATCGGCTCAGTAAAAATGCAGTATCATGAAATACTACTTCCACATCAAGTTAAAAATTACTTGGGTTTAAACACTTTCCTTTATTGCATTTTAATAACGGATCTCCATGCAACAAATGTGATAGCTCTCTTTATTTCAGTGATAATAAGCAATCAATTTATATTGGAATATGTTGACCTAAAGATGGGCCGCATGTGGTGCTTACTTAAACACTTTCCTTTATTGCATTTTAATAACGGATCTCCATGCAACAAATGTGATAGCTCTCTTTATTTCAGTGATAATAAGCAATCAATTTATATTGGAATATGTTGACCTAAAGATGGGCCGCATGTGGTGCTTACTTAAGAAAATTGCCTGAATACGATCCCAGCGCTCTGGATCACTTTTCTCGTGGAGGAGGAGTTATCATCCACGTTAAATATATTATGAATCGAGATGTATCATCATTCACTTGTATATTGAACTCTGACTGTGATATGCTCGACTTCGTATAAATGAAAAACGTCATTTTGTTTATAGGCTGCTGGACGTATGTTTTGTGGTTTGAGTGTACAAGTGAAGACCACTACTGCATTTTGTGTGTCTAAGTGGTTTGCTTGCTGGAACCACGTTATTGCCCGTGGTTCAGTCGAAGCCACATACGAGCCCTTTATAACAAGCTGAAAAAAAAGGTAATTTCTCAGGAAAACGAAACGAGCATGCATACAGCTGGTTACGTCCGACGTGACCCAAGAGCACAATAAAAAAATAATTGGAAAATACTAGTGTCTAAAACATTGCACGTTCGTGCAACGTCCGGAGCACCTAACTGCTTTCAAAAACTATCCTGAAAAGATACCCAGTGAGCCGTGAAAATCTAAATCTTCCTATCTATTGCATCAACCAGTTAGCAAAGAAAATCTTAAATATTTCTGAAACCTGTAAATAATCTGTTTTTAAAAAGAATAAAAACAAGAAATAGAGTTAGGCTAAGCTACTGCTACTCGTCTTTACATAAAACGTAACCGACTTGTTCATCAGCTTTGGCCACAAATGACGCCCAGATGTGGCTCTGGAATTTATCCTACATGCAGTTTTAGATACGTATATTTTCAATTTATCCAACTGTGAAAAAATTTATAATGTCGCAGAAAATCTCAAATAGACAACTTTTACAAGCACAAACGGCTTACAAATAAACCAGAGAATGTCTTTTTAGGATTGTTAGCTCCATGCCTAACTATATTCACGGTTAGTCTCGAGGATACCGCGTGCTTCCTCTTGCAGCCTTGCAAAGGAAATCAGCTGACACCTCCTGCCGCACCGCGTTTGGTTCGCCAGAGACCTCCTGCTCTGCTTCTACTGCTCTTCACGCGCAGAGTGCGCGCGCTCGTCAACTCCATTGCCACAATTGATTGCAGTCGGGAAGTCATGATATTTAACCGCGTAAGAAATAAAACTTCAAAGTATAAAACGAAGAATATTATTTCACGCTTACAGCCCCCCCCCCCCCCCCCCCACACACGTGACAGCCCCATTGCATAAGCGTATTTACATGCTGTCGTCAACATTTTATATCCTTAGGTTTTGTAGAGACATAAAGCTCCCACGCTATGGCGTGTGTCTTTTGACCGCTGTGGGAGGAGGAGGAGGAAAAACATTTATTATGTAAACTTCCTTTTCTTCCTGAGTGGAGCCCTCAGTCCAGGGCTCCATGTGCCGCCTCAATCCTGCAGGCCCGCCAGAACAGCTGTCGCTGGTCTTGCGGTTTGGTGCTGATGAAGCGGTCTCAGAGACCGCTGTGGGGAATACGGGACTGAAAGCGCTTGCATCGCAGTCACCTGGGGAGTGGGAATTCTGACGCTTAAATATTTGACAAGCACTGCTGTTTACTCTTAGCACCTAATACGCGTTAACGAGAATTCATGGCGCACCACAGGTGCAGGGCAGCAATACCTTATTTATAGTTAAAAGTTCTGTTTTCTGATACACTGCAGTCTTTTCTTCTACTTGATTAAGCTTTAATTTCAAAACACATAATAATGCTTAAAAATCTACATGTATGTATACATGCATGCATGTAGTCTAGTGACTCAATCAAATCTATGGCATATGTAGTTGGCTTAATAGATACATGTGGAACAGCGTTTCATAAAAAAACCCTGGAGCAATCTCTGCAGTTCTGAAGTGTATGACAAACTAGAAAGAAGCAATTCTTCAAACTGAACATTCCTTTAAAACGACACGCACTGTCTGGACATAAGCACGACCCGTGGCATAAAAATGCAAAGTGGGTTTGCAGGAGGGAGAGGAATGAAGTTTCTGGCCTCAGTACATCTGGTGCCAGTTATTATACCCCGTTTTGAAAGCTCCTTGTCTGCAGCTCGAGTGTACTGTGTGAAGCCCATTGCAACGCTGAAGAGATTGGAAAGCAAAATTAAGACCTTCAAATGTGCTACAAATCTTTGCATTAGACTGAAAATCTCTAAAGAAACATGCACGCCATGGGAGAAGCCATATATTTTCTATTTTTAGGTATAATTCTAGACAAAAATAGCATGCCGATATCGAGCGAAGTTTGTTCGCTAGAATGCTAGGCCGCTGCCTTCTCAACTTAGGTGCAAGTATAGCTATTCGCGTGAGATATTGAACATAGAAAAATCCCTAAGATGTGGGGCCCAAGAAAACGAGACCAAATTTGACAGCAACTACCGGCAACATTATAAGGGAATTAACTGCGGTTTGCGGTGTTTAAAGTCCCATGCTGATTCAAGCGATGATACGCCGTGGGGAGTGCTTCAAACATTTCGACCACCTGGGATTCTTTTACGTGCACTGACATTGCACAGCACCCGCTCGCCTTCCTTTAGCCTGCATTTAAAAGTGTCCGTCGCGGTCAGGATTCAATCATGCATCTTTGAGCACAATAGTCGAGCTCTTATGACTACACTTAGGATCTCTCTCTCGTAGTTAAGTACCGCGCGCGGAGTTTGCTACAGGTAGACATCGTAGAAACGTTTACCCGTGCGGCGACATCTAGAAGCCGGAACAAGAAATATTTATTTTCGCTTCTCAAGAGGTCAATCATATTTATGATTCTTTTCGATGGATGACACACGCATGGTAACCGTGTACTGTGTGGTGTCAGCGCACGGCAAGGAACCTTAGCCATCTACTACATTGGACCTCATATCCTGAGTCTTATTCAGCACCCCATAAACCAAGTAGTCATTCCAACGTAGAAACAAGCAGGCTTAAGCTGCCGCTTAGGACTTATCTATGAGAGATTTACAAGTCATGGATCAGTACAGCACTTTCTGCGTTTAGACCGCAGTACCTCTAGATGGTCGTCATACTTCAGGCCAAAAACAGGGATTCATCTTTTTGATGGCTCTAACGGCGATTTTATTATATGAAGATTTCGTGCACTTGTGCACTGTGGTAACGACAAGCTGCTATAGAGCAGCTACCTTCTCTTCTCTTACATTTAGGAGCCATGCTAACCTAGAAACTAGCACGAAATAAATCAAAGGTCACCCTCGCCCACAGAAACAAGCGCCAAGCGCGCAGTGAGGTTGTCGTGCTCCTAGTGGCAGCAGATACAACTCAAACTATTAGCTGAGGGCTAGCTTTAGTTAAACCCGGTATATTGCGGAAGCAATATTGCATAAAAGTAATTCATTCATTGGCGTTTCGCATTCTTCTCTTGAACCCGTTGCTGCTTCCTGGCTCCAGCAAGCTGACGTAGCTAGTCTTCCTGTTTATTAGAGCTTCGAAGTGACAACAGTGTGGCTAGACGCGACCCCTGTACACGACGGAACTAAGATTGGATACAAAGGCTCACATGCAATGCGAGGATGTGAACAGGCGGCCTTGGAGTTGGAGTCGACGGTCGCACTGTCACTGCTGTAGTATGCATCCGTTTTGACTTCAGACACCAGTGACCCTTTCCCATAACCAGTCTCCCAAAAATTGGATACATATGCGGCTTTATATAAAAAAAAACTATTCATATAGAAAATTAACAGTATAATGCAAATATGAATATTTATCTCTCTAAATCAATTATTCGGAAGGCATTGTATAGGTTTATGGAACGCAACAAAAGTTCATCTCCGCCACATGTAACCGAGTCACGGGTGTTATCACCCAATGAAGCAAAAGATAAACTTGAACAAATTGCGAACGGCCTTGCTATTCACTTTCAAGCGTAAACGGTGGTTCCGTTTCTTCGACCTACGCCATGTGCTGATTTAATTACAGTTGAGCCATCGGAATTGCATTGTATAGCGGCTTCTCTGAAACTTGCAGCTCCTGGGTGTGACGGTATTACAGTCGTTATGCGGAAAGGTTTAGTGCAAGGCCACAATTCGGAAGTGTTGAATATTGTAAATTTTTCTCTGGAAATTGCTTGGTTACCTTAAGACTGGAAAGTTGCTTAAAATATACCAATCCTAAAATATACGAAAAAAAGGTTTTTATTTGGATAATATTCGACCAATTTCTCTAACTTGAAATCTAGCGAAGCCTATTGAACGCATAGTTCATTTACGCCTCACAAACCTTGCTACGACCCTGAATGTCTTTAGTAGTGCACAAATAGGTTTTCGTCAAGAGTGCTCGATTTGGACGGATTATACAGATTTGGAGAGTAGAATAAGGTTACCAATAAAGAAGAAGTGTCGGCATTGGTCACTTTGGATATCGCCAAAGCATATGACAGTGTAGAATACTCTATACTGTTGAATAAGGTAAACGGAATTAGGCCACCTTTTTACATTTTTCCATGGCTAAAAGAATTCTTAAGGAGTATGAAATTTTTCTGCACTAAATGTTCTTTAACTTCTGAAACATAATACCAAACTAGGGCCTTGCCTCAAGGATCGTTGCTATCTCCATTGCTAATTAATATTTAATGAGGGAGATTCCTGTTCATCCAAATATCAAAGTGTACGTGTACGTGGATAATATTGCCTTTTTCTCTTCTTCACGAGATGTTCATTCTTTATACCTGTTATTGCAAGCCTACTTGAATGCCCTTGAAGTTTGGCTGGGTAAAGTAAATTTATTTCTTAATGTGAAGAAATCCTCAGTACTCGTCTTCCAACTGGCACACCCTGTTTATAACTAACTTGCGTATGGTGGTTCATAAATCCCACAGGTTAAATCTTTAAAGTAATTGGGTGTATTATAATACTCCCATTTAGACTGGCGCCCTCATATCAAAAGTAATTGTCTGAAAGGTGAACGAGCCCTTGGTCGCCTGATTATCATGAGCCATAAGAAAATTGGTATGCGCAAAGATACTCTTTTGTTCCTATATAAAACTTATTTCCGACCAATTCTGGAGTTCGGCATTGATCTTTTCACGGGCAGTCCTAAATACAAACTACAACCTTTGTTGCCACTGGAGAGGCGCGCTTTCAAACTACGACCTTTGTTGCTACTGGAGAGACGGGCTTTACGACGATGTGTGAGGTTGCCAAAATCAGTTTCAAATGCAGTCCTCTATTTAGAGGCCCATTTACGTGACTTGAAATCTCGATTTGAGCTCCTGACTGTGCGAATCTTTTTACGAGCACTGGAATCACTGTCTGGAGTGGCTTCTCCCATTTTTATTACACACCAAGGTCAGTTTCTAGATTATCATTCGCCGCAATAGAAGCAACCACAATTTCTATTTACTCAGTCCTTGCTGTCCAAAATTGCAGTTTCGCTTTGTGTTTACTCAGTCCTTGCTGTTCAAAATTGCAGTTTCGCTTATGTCAGTAAGACGTGTTGGCAATGTTAAGCTACTTCCGCACTGTGCTTTGAGCAGTCGTTCTCATCTAATGCAAAACACTTGACTACCACTATAATAAATGGGCACCTTGAAGATTATCTATTACAACATCCACGACACGTAGCTATCTTCACAGGTGCCTCACAATGGGATGAAAAAGCAGCAATAGGGATTTATTCCCAAGCACTCGATTGGAGTTTTTCTGTACGGATCTCTGATTACACACCAATTTACTGCTCAATTGCTTCAATCGGTTTGGCCTTTCAAAACGCTCCCGGTAACGTTGCTCACGTAATCACACTCTCCGACTGCCTGTCAGTCTTATCAGCATTAGAAAGCTCGAAAATGCATCTATTGAAACAAACCCTGACGTTTTTTCTTCCGTTACATTTACAGGAAGTACGTTTCCATTGGGTTCCCGGACACTGCGGCATCGTGTCTAATAAAATGGCGGATTATTTATCAAATTCACCTCTTAATGAGGCTGTTGCCGATGTTTTACCCAATATAATTTTGCTAAATATATCCCGTTTTCAACCGTTTCAAACGTTAAACTCCTTGAGCCATGAGCCACTTCTTGTGACTACAGATTTTAATCATTTAAATTTCCATTGGAATGTCCGATGTTGTACCTCGAGGCAATGTGAGGTCTCCATCACGCTCATATGTTGTAGAATTTCTTCCCTCAATCTTTATTTATGTCGCTCTGGATTCACGCCGTCGAATCTTTGTGCGGCATGTGATGACGTGGAAACAATTGAATATTATATCCTCTCCTGGCTCAGGTATGGTACTCAGAGAACAAACTTATTATAAAAACCCCTTGCTCGCCTAGAATTGCCATTCACAGTTCCGGTCCTCCTTTCCTTTGGTGCAACCGTTAAAGGGTATGCCCTAAAACCGGTGTGTGAGTTAATTCACAATTATATAATTGCTACTGGAAGATTTGTGTGTTAGCGCTGATCTGTCTGAATTGTACTTCTTTTCTTCTTATTAATATTTTTATTATTTTACAATTTTAATCCATTTTGTATTGTTTTCTACTACTAATGCCTCAAAAGGCGAATTATTTCAGCAACACTATACTCCTAATTATTAGGTTATCTATCATACAGTCAAATCGACATTATCAGTTATGGTTGGTTGGTTGGTTGGTTGGTTTGTGCGGTTTAACGTCCCAAAGCAACTCAGGCTATGAGAGACGCCGTAGTGGAGGACTCCGGAAATTTAGACCACTTGGAGTTCTTTAACGTGCACTGACATCATGTCACCTACAATGAATTCTGGCTAGTCCCCTACTGTGGGTATGTGCAACTTTAACGAAGGAGAAGAAGAAGAGAGCATGTCTGTGCGGCGAAGGTTGGGAGATTTGTGGGGTGTAGGCCTTCTGCTGGCGCGCATGCTCTTCGAGGTGGGACCCCGCAACATCCCGCCGGTCACCGCAGCGGCGACAATGCTACAGGTGGCCATCTACTGCAGGCTGACGCCCGTCACGTGGAAGTCTCCCTGGGATGTGTGCATGAGTGTAGATAGCGTCCTGTGGCGAAGGCAGTGGAGGCGGGTCATCGTGAGCCAGCTAGAGCACGCCGACAGTATGCACCTGTACTTCAACATGCTGTCCTTCGTCTGGAAGGGAATCCTTCTAGAGAAGGAGATGGGCAGCATGAAATTCGGCCGCGTCTTAATCCTCTTCATCATCGAGGTGGGGGCCGTCCACCTGCTGCTTTCATCTTTCTTTGGTTGCTTATTGCAGAATGACTACTTCGAGAGTGTGTGCTCCATTGGTTTCTCCGGTGTGGTCTTCGCGCTCAAGGTGAGGAACCTTACCTAGAGAGCCTTGTCTTAGAAAACTCGGAGGTGTACTGAGGGCTAAAAAAATTAGTTGCGGTTAACCCCAGTTGAATTGCAAATGCAACAACGCAAGCTTCTTTTGCCTGCTACATTATTCGCCTATCATTTCCTATCAGTGTAAGGTGTCACATTACTGGGGACACTTAAGCTCATCCTATAAAGGTAAAGTCACGCTTCAACTAAGCCGTATGGCCGTGCCTGTGTGTCGTAGCGATAACAAGAAGGCAAACGGTTCTGGCACTTTGATTCTGGTATCACCCTCCCATATGACAGGAGCGACCCGAGATAGCAGCTCTTGCCCGTGGCTAAGGGGTGACGTGAATTGAAATGTCATGGCAGGCGGATTTTTTTAGGACGAGACCGTAGCGGTGCCTCTTCACGGCGTATCTTCCACCACCTGATGTCTCGCTTTGACTGTCGTATTATTGGTTTCGCAATAAAAGAGCGGGGTAGAAGAGAGGAGGACGTCGTGAGGATGAGGATCGTGTTGTCTTTCGGTCGGAGGTGTTCTATTACGCTAGCCATAAATACACGTCAGCAAGAGAAGACCAGCTTAGTTCTGAAACCTCTTCGCCTGCCACTCGTCTGGGGGCAGAGCTGCTTGCCAAGTGGCGTATTGGCCAAACTTAACCAAACAGCCCCGCCAGCCGGCGGACCAGGCGCGATGGCTAGATGCAGCGCTACCATAACCGTCGCTGGCCGCTACTCTACGGCTGCGAGTGTAACCTGACTTGCGTAAGCGCTTTCACTTTCGTTCTAGGGATAATAAAAAGCGAGTATCATTTGCAGCATCTGATTTGGCGCCTTCAGAGCGCTGTGCTCACGAGGGAGGGCATTCCCCACAGGCATCAGTTGCTCAACGCTCCTTTATGGCTGGCGCTGTGAAGCTATGGGTTTCGTTCAATGTTTTCGCCTCTAATATCCGTGCAGTGTTCCAGTAGTTGGAACGAATGGGCAACGACATGCTATTATGCTTGTTTGCATCGTTGGGAAAGTAAGGATTGGAATTAATTTTGAAAACTAGGCACGCTTTGTCCTGCAGTTCCTAGTCGACTGTGGTGATGACCGGATTTGTTGTGAGGCTTCGTTAAGCTGCGGGAGGGAAAATAAAGAACTCTAACTGGTTTGAAGTGCCCTTCATGCTACATACCGTATTTCGCGCTGTTTGTTAACGTACAAAAAGTGTACCGTATTTCGCACCATTTGCTAATGTACCAAAAGCGCGCAATGTTTTTCGCGTTGATAATTATGTTCATGCATTAAAGTTAATCTTCAGCTAAGTTCTTCATTTGATGACCGAATTGCAGAAAATGTTATTTTCAGATCGCAATTGTACATCGCCCATTCGCTCAGTAAGTGCGAAAGTTTTTTTTTTTTTTTACATGAACGCCATGTGGCCAAAAAACAGCAATATGTTCTAGAAATAAAGAGAAATCCTGACACGTGCCATTTGAAGTGCAAACTAGTTTTGTCTTTCTCGCTATTACCTAGCCAATTGATTAGCGACATTGGCTGCTAGATAGGGTGCATCACGTTTGCTCTCATTAGGAGTATCAAAAAAACGCACCATCATTATTATTGCTACCGTCATAATTGTCGTTAATGCTAATTGCAATGTCATTCTCGTCGCTACTATTATGCTCAAGGTAGCCAAGGAGAATTAAGACGTGACTTTCTCCATACCAGGCGTGGCGCAGTTGGTTAACGCGCTCGGATGCGGGGCCGAGGGATGGAAGTTTGATTTCCAGTGGAGGCAGAGTTTTTACTTTTCTGATAACGTCTCGGAATGATTGACAAGTGACGCATCAGCGCACGGATTCCGCGCACATTTGCACATCTTTAGCGCAGGGGATTTCTTTTTTCGACTCAAATAAGAAGAGGCCAGCTCATGGAAAGGGGTGCATACTCAAGTACGTTAAGTCAGTATAACTTAAAGTGCGTAGTATACAAGTCCTAAAGCGGCTAATCCAGCGAGTAAAGTTTAAACCTAGTGCCTACTCAAGGTGTACATGAGTGTACACCACTTTTGATGAGCTGTCAGTGATCTTTTTCCTTTTTCTTTTAATGGTTCGTTAGATTAGCAGAGATGGGCGTTAACAAAGTTTTTAATGGACGCGAATGCTTGGTGTTGTTTTGTGATGCGGCGTTTTTTGTTGCACGATTGCATTCATTTGAAAGCTGTAGTTCTGTCTGACCTCGATGTCCTTGTCCTGTCAAACGCTTTTTTCGTTGGGCTAAATACAACAAAGAACTATTTGCAATATGAGTTCAAGAATACACTCTTTTCGCCCCATAGGAATTAAGCCTCTAATGCATATCTTCGCTCTTCTCTACCACTCAGGTTCTGAAGAACGTGCAGTGGTTTCATGTCACACCCTTTCCTGCATGGGTTGTCTGGCTCGAGCTTTTTCTAATCCACATCGGGGTTCCCAGCAGTTCACTGCTGGGTCACTTGGCTGGCGTACTCGTAGGCTTTGGATACGTCTACGGCCTCTCTGTGTCGTCGTCACGTTTTACGCCGACCTTCGTGGCGACGCTACTCTCGGCGCTGATCGTGGCGCTTCGAACAGGAGCAGTACCGGATAATTGGGAAGCATTTATTCGTGCGCCTTGCTTAAGCTCTCACCTGGTCTTCAAAAGGTGCACAGATCCCTGCCTAACGTTTCCTTTTCGTTCTATCGTAAGGCTGTGTGTGGTCAGAAACATGAACTTGTTCGTTATCGACTGGTGTAGAAAAGCTCAGGAGTAATCTGCAGGCATAGCGCCTGATCAGTGCCTGCTTGCCGCCTCTGTGGTTAAGACATCAGTTCTAAGGTATCCTTTATATGGGGCTTGCAAACTGTACGCAATTGTTAGAAAACACGAAACCTAATGCAATGCGCCTTTTGGCCACTTTGAGTCTACTTGACAGGAACTGTAAGAATGAAGGTCATCATAGTCAGGTTTGTCCGTGCGCAGCTGTGTAAAACATCAATATGTGTACGTCGTGCGACCGGTCCCTGTATTGCAGCAGCTACTGTAAAAGAGCTTTTGCCAGATTGTTTTTGCCGACTGACTATTTTGTGTTCATCGCTCTTATCTTAATAAATGTCAATATTTTAAATATGATGATTTATAGCAGAATGTTTTTTAATACAACCAACCAAAAGTCAATATGACTTAACCTGTGCAATACAAGTTCTAGAGAGGCTAATCTAATGAGAGAAGTTCAAAACGACAAGAACTTGCAGCACAGGTGTACCACATGTCCTCGTATGTGAGTAGCGCGCATGCGATAGATAGAAATATAATTTGTTATAAGTGATCAAATCTAGGCAAATGGACGTTTTATATAGGTAACTTCATAGTCAGTCCATATCTAATTTGTTACAGTCCGCGAAAATGAGTGGTTGAACAGCACTACGGACTCCAGGACGGGTGGGAAATTCTTTAGCAAGTGTACGTTATAGAAAGAAATCCTTTCGTGCGCTCTTTTGTATCACCAGCTGCTAACAGTTTTTTGTGTTCTTGCTACGTTTGCAGGGGCCACTTGAAATTGCTGCTCTTGTCGCCACTGCATGCTCCGAGTGATCCCCACGCGGTCTACGTTTTCTGCTCATTGATGTTCATCGGGTTTCGCTACGAGAGAGGACTCGGCTCTATCAAGCTCGCATTCATGACACTGGTGCTGACGCTGGCCACAGGACTCGTCTACTGCTTGAGCACTCTGCTGCCATGGTCGCTGCTGGGCATCTCCTACCTTGACGGTGTCCACACTTTCGAGTTGCCGTACAAGTGCTTCACAGGGTTTACGGCAGGCCTACTCGCGTTAAAGGTTAGAACCGACGTATGCACATTCCTGTCACAGCGGGCTTCGCTATTGACATAGTGATCACCATCAATCCATTTTAGATATATTCATGGGCTACATTAGGCCCAGGTCTTAAAAGTAAGCCCAGGCATGTGCTTTTTTTGCAAGGAACAATCGCATTTCCTATAGCGATAGTATATTTGGCCAAGTCTTACAGACGAGACAGTTAGGTATAAACACGACTTTAAAATCAAATTGCTTTGTGCCGGAAGCCATATAGCGATGGGAACGTAGCACCCTCGACGTATCTTTCACTTCATTACCTTTATCTGGCCTCTAAGCATTCTTTTCTTACTAAAGGTACCATTAACACGCGGCCGACCGCTTCTAAGATGTAAAACACTCAGCGAATCTTGACAAGAACGTGCGCTATAAGGCACTTACATTAGGCCAGCTCCAATTATCAAGTTGTTTATCTCTGAATAGTCTGAACAATCATCCAAAAACGTAGAACTACAAGTCTCACGCTACTAATACCCCTAAAAAATACATTTTATGAATAATTAGGAATAAAGCCATGCGCAGAGTTGTATATTCACGGCAAGTATGGTGGACGTTTATAGGTTTTCATGATAAAATGATGCTATATTTTAACGCGATAGCGTTAAGGGCCCTGTGCCGCCGTCCCACGTCGTCCGGAGTTGGCCGCGAGTGAAACATCTCAGAAGAGTTAATAAATAAAAACGAGTAGGAAAAAACGCCGACCTAGGGAAACGAACGTGGGCCTCCGGGGTGCGAGACGAGCACGCTAACCACTCCGCCAGGCCAGCTGGATGGCTTTAAAGGCCCACTGTCCACCCTCCGGTCTAAAATATTTTCTTCCCCCGGTGACTGTGAGACTTCGCCCCTGGAACGCAAGGCCGCAAAATGTTTTTGAAAAGAGGAACTAATAACGCAGTTACAGCCACCGCAATCACCCGATTCTATCGTGCCTCTCTCCTTCCGTTCCCTCGCAAAGGTTTTTCACTCTCCTGCCCGAGGTCGTCTAGCCTCCGCAATACAAATTCCCCTTCCTCCTCCGCGTTTGGCGGGAGGTGGGGCGTGGCTCTCCGCGAGCGCGAAAAAAAAAAACGGTCGAGGGAGCGCGCGCCGCTGGATTCAGTCTGGCCGTGGCGAGGGAAAAGCGCGCTGCGAGCGGTAGACACCCATCCTTCTCCCGTCAGTCAGCGAGACGGACCAATTGACGTCGTTCCCGGTACGTACGTCATTATCGGGGCCCGTCGGGCCAGAGCAGGAAGCGGTGAAGCTGGCTTCTCAAAGGAGAGCATGAGGGAGCTTTGAATTGTATTTTCGATGCTTTGCGGCGCGCGTGTCGCTGCAGAATGTTGCACACACTATCTCCGGTACCTGATCGAAACACTGGGCTCCTTTTCTTAAAAGGGCGTTCCCTGGACAGTGGCCCTTTAAATGGACAACGGCTCGTCTACTGATTGCGGTGTTGTCTCAGAAATGTCCCTTAGAGAGTGTATTGTGGCGTATAATAATAATTATGAGCATGTAAATTACAAAATTACAGAACACGCAGCTAAGCGAGTGGCAAATTACTTTTCCGCTGTACTTCCTCTTCGCTTGACATGCACGTAGCGCCATCATGCGTGTGGCGCACGGAATAAGATAGACAGGGCATGGCCTCCGAGATCTTCATCGCGCTGGCTCAGATCGGGAACGATGTTGCCGACGAACTACGACTGCAACTTGAGGCCCGCGCGTTTCGGCAAGGTGGCTGGCAGCGCTTCTACGTCCCGGAAGGATTAATAAATAATGTGTGGTGAGTGAGCGAGATTATGAATGCGCGCGAACTCTACACAAACAGGGGAGCAAGAAAATTTGCAGTACGCAGAGCACAATACAAAATTGTATAATGTCAGAATCACGTTTCAGAACACGTAATTACCAAACTGTCATGCTTTGGACAAGTTAACGAGTGTGGTATCATGTGAACTACGTCTTTGTGTCACTCAAAAGCGCGACAAGAAAATGAGTAGACGGTGCGAACGGGGCGCGATAACGCTATCGCATTCCATTCTTACAGGCGAAGCTTAAGCGCCCTCCAATTTTTCTTTTTGAAATACAATTTTCGGCAAAGAAACTAACTTTTTTGTTCTTTTGTATTCCATGACAAGAGGCACCAAACTTTTATCTTACCCTTTTTTAGTCGTCCGTACAGAAATAGTTACTGATTTTCTCCATACAATTATTCGTGTATTGACCAGCGGTGGAAGCAATATGTTTTGTCGTTAACAAATACAAATAATATATGCAAATGTAGCCGCGGATTGAGCGATGAATTTCCAGTTATATCATGGCAAATATACAACGAATGGCCTATTACCTAGTCAACGTGTTCATAGCAGCTATGAATCTGCCACTTAACCGTGATTTCAACTAAACATGGAATTTTTCCGTGACTTTTAGATGTTGTTTCACATCAGTATCTTTACATGTTGATAGAAGCACCAACTTAGTGAATGAAATTTTAGACCCAGGGACGACAGTGAAGGCACAGGCTTTACGTATAACCTTACGGCCTAGAGAGCAATGAAGCCGCAAAATGGCTTAAAATGCAGACGTCCGCGCCGTGGTGGCGCAGCGTTTAGCTTGCCCGACTGCGTTACCAATAATTCAGGATTGAATCCCGACCACGCGGCATTGTTTCGATGGAGGCGAAAATCAAGGTGCCCGTGTGCTGTGCGATGTCAGTGCACGGTGAAGAACACCAGGTGGTCGAAATTGCCGGAGCCCTCCGCTATGACGGCTCTCACAGAGAAAGTCGCTTTGGAAAGCTAAACCCCCAAAGCGAAATCAAAGCAATGTGCAGAAGTGCTCTAGGTCTGTCTGTATTTCTTGCTAACTATATTTTTTCATCTAAACACATATATATCGAGTGCACCTTTTAGTGAAAGTCATGTTAACAATTTCTCGCTTCTCAGAGATACTAATATTTGACTGCGGTAAGTGCACTTTAATACAGCTCTATGCTGTCACCTAATGTTTCCTTCAAGGAATATGTCTGTTAGTCAAAAGTGTATTAATATTGTCATCAGGAAAGCTGTTTTTGTTCCGGCGACATGAAGTACTTGTTTGAGAAGTCAGCGCTATTGTTTCGGTATATAGCGCCTACAACTGTTTCACGTGAAATCTCCCTGTCTCCATGTGGTAGAATAACAGTTCGAACCTAGGCAGCAAAAAGTATGGAAGTTGTAGTCATTGCAAGGAAGTAATTTTAGATTCATGCGCTAATGCTTTCTAGAACAAGTTATTTTTGGCGCGAAGCTCTAATTAATAAAACATCGCTACGAGCATTGCGTTGAAACATTCGGCCGCCTAATCGTTTTTCGTGTGCACCATGAACTGCGCTTTGGAGCGAGGTGTCTAGGCAGCGGTAAAAATGTAGCCTAGGGTAGCCGGGGTAGAGAATTCCGAACAGTTGTAACGGAAGTGTGGGCATGTACGGTAAAAGGAGGCACGAGATATTCATGAAATCATCGTGGCTTCGTCTAGAAGGTTTAGTATTGGTGCTATAATTGTGAGATGGCAACGAGCAGTTACCTCAGCTATTCTGCGTGCTTCGTGTTGCTGAACTTGGGCTGCATCTTTTCCTTCTAGCTAAGAAAGAAACATGGCCACCAGGATGATGTCAATGGTGTGCTACAACATTTACAACACTTTAACATTTCCCACAAATTTTGCATTCGCCTTCATATAAAACTTCAGTACTTTTATTCGTGACAGAAATCTTTTGGTATGCCACGCTTACTGCGGCGCTGTCCTTCAGAGCCACAATAGCTACCCATCGGCTCACAACAGTCCTCAGCAGTTTAACACCTGTCTTGTCATCAGCAAAGAGGGCGAAAAACTTGTAGAACCCAGCGCATGTTCAAACTTGGCCCACATAGGTGTTAAAAAAATGTTTCAATATTTCTGAGAAGGCAGCACTTTGGCGAAGATATAGCCTTTAGCTGGGGCTATCTAAGCTCTCCAATTAGCTTCAATTCAAAAGCGTAGCTTTTTGGGCTTGTTGATGCGTGAACATAGCGATATTGTAGCTTAAAACAGACAAGACACACGAGAAGACCGAACAACACGAGCGCTAACTTCCAACAAATTTCTTTTTTCACACATGCAGCACAGTTTGACGCCAAAGACAAGATATCACATGTGGTTCCGGAGAGACATGTGTTAGCACTCACTTGATTTGTTTGTGGGATAAGGAGCTGTCTTTTGTCAGGCGATGATTCTATTAGCACATGTGATATCTTGTCTTTGGCGTATAAATGTGCTGCATGTGAGAAAAAACATTTGTTGGAAGATAGCGCATGTGTTGTTCGGTCTTCTCGTGCGTCTTGTCTGTTTTGCGCTACTTTATCGCTAGGCTTTAATTCAACCGATCATTTTTTCCACAGAGCCGATCCTTATCTGAAGATATTCAGGTCCAAAATGGGGCTAATCAATTGGGCTTGTTGAACACTCTAGTTTTGTCAAACTTTAATCGATATCAGTGCACAATAAGGAAGTCTTCGGCGTCTGCCATAGCCAGAGTCGACTTATGACGTCAAATCTCATACACTAAATCAAACCAAACCTTGGCCTTTGGCGAGAATGCTTGTGCATATGGCGTATTTAAATACTAGGTGCAATGATTGAGTGGGTAGATAGAACTTCACAAACACGAGGGTTCGCTGCAAGCGCGAGATTGTTTGAATTTGGAATTTGATGAAGACGATGATGTTTTCTGCACAGCGTGAGTGTGTGTTGACATTTACCAAGGGGGAGGAAGAAAAGTGTGTTGCAGTTTTATACAAGGCGTGATCGGCTGCGGCAATAACATAATGAACTCGTGCCTGGGAACGGTAATAAAAACGACAATGTACACTGGGCAACGCTCGTGTTCAAAATCGCAATCGTGCCATTCATTGACCTTGCGGTTTGTGCATAAGAAGGGCATAGCTAACGCTCTGAAAATTGGGACACTTAAGCGCTGCCTTTAGCAACCTAGCGGCACGATAGCATGATATCTGCCTTTTATTTTTACAATATTGGTATCCTATTTTTTATTATTCATCATCAGCTCCTGCCAAGCATATTTACTCCCGGCACAATGATAAGTAACAGCGTTACACGCTTTGCGCTGCGTAATAACTTTTTACTACCTAAGGTCACTTTAACTACGGGAAACAATGCCTTTATTTTTCTTCCATATTTTGAAAATTCTTGAACGTAGACATCAAGCAAACTCACACGCTTTCATTTTGCTAGGTCAAATTAAAGCTTTTTCTTCTTAATGTGTAATTTTCATGCTATTCATCCTATTTATCGATGCATCGGTAAGTGGTTTATTGTGACTGCTCTTACATTATATTGTTTCTATTGAAATATTTCGGTAACTCATAATACACTATGTATCTACCTACTTGTTCTCTGCTTTGCTTATATGTTGTGCATTGACTATTCAGTTGCTAATTGAAATCTATTTTCATGGGAGGCCGCACATCCGGTCTTGTACCATGGGACCTCTCCCTGTATACGCTTCTAACTCTGGATTTCGAAATAAACTTGCAACAACGGGCTTTCTTCAGAACGAGGCATCGATCTATTTAAGTCCCTTTATGACACTACTGGATCCTTCTTTGCCTATTTCAGGGGTTAAAAGTCAAGCACCTAAAGCATATATCTTCTCAAAAACGTCCATGTGCATGTACAGGTCTTAACTTAATAATGGTTTCACAATGTACAGTGCAGCAGGAATGTACGCGTTGTTGCTCCCAGTAGTCTCTCAAACGAGCAACAGTGCTCCCCAAAATTTAAAAATGTGTATTGTGTAATTTGTATGTATTTATTGTGTAATGAATTTGTAATGTGTATAAATGTGTACCGGGAAATAAGTATCTCGTATTACTCCTGCATCCTCAGAGCTACGTAGCCTGTTCATTGTTTTCTGGTCCCTGATTTCAGTAAACGTCTATGAAGCTGTCTGACGGTCGCGACAGACAGTCTAGTAAGGCAGACATTTTCTGGGGGTATGTTTGCAGCGCCTGTTATCATTGCTTGGTACGAATCAGCTTCAGTGTAAAACCTTTCTTTCAGGTATATATTACGCAAGGTGCCCTGCACATCAGCAGGAACACTCCAGAATCGGTGGCAAGGTGCCTCAGACTGCCGAAGTGGCGCTACCCGTTTCTCTTTTACGAGCTGCCGTTGCACCCTATCTTGGGGGCTGCCGTGGAAGTTGTCTTTCTTCGAATTATGATGCCCTTTCTCTGGGGACCCGGCCACGTGGCTGGAATCATCGCAGGACTCCTGCTTGGTATTTTCTCTGGTCTCTGCACACTCAATCAGCGGTCTAGCAAGCAGAAGCCTCAAGACCCTACGAATGCATTTTGCGGAATTTGATCGAGAATTCACTTCCTTTATTTGAGTTTGTATAAGCCGTAGTTGACAAACTACGCCAACTAGAGTGCGAATTGAACTTTCTCTACAAGCCGATACACCAAGTGACGCTTTTTTTGCATCTATATTGTTTCGTACATGCGCAAATGAATGTTGCTCCTTAGTAGCAGTGTAAGTAGTAGTAGAAGACTTTATTGAATGCAACACGTAGGCGCCTATTACATCGATGGTCTGCTGGACGAGCAGGCGCTGTTCTTCATCACCCTCACCGCCAAGCCAGTTCACCCAGGTGCATATAGTATGGGAGGGAGGGAGGAAAAAAGCCCGATTGCAATGCCACCGGGCAGGAAAATAGGCAGTTGGAAAGGTTGCCATAAGGGGAAGGGCAATTGGAGCATGAAGGATCGCGGCGGAATTGACCAAATTCCCCCGCCATCCTTCATGCCCCAACTGCCCTTCCTCTTATGCCAAACTTGCTGCTTAAAACCCTTTAACACCTGAAACGCTGCTGCGCAATGCCAACTGTAATTCAAAGAGATGACAGGAGTGCTGTTTAAAGGCATCATACATGAAATTTGGCCCGTACAGAGAAAATTTGATGTTCGTAATACTAGTTTTGAGATTTTGCTATTTGTTTCTTAAACGAATGCTGAAAGAACAGTATAAATGTCTAACATCGGATTTCAATTTTCAACGTGGCATGAATGCTTTTATCTTCCTTTTTTAGTATAGATACCGGGTATGCAAAGAATGTTCAGGTCGCATTATCGTATATACGTACGCTGGGAAGCGTGAGACTAAATCACATTTCAGGTTATTAGGACTCTGTAGATTTTTAAAACATTCAGTCCGATGTCTTTTTCATTCGCTGCGTTTTTGGATGTCATTGAATTTGTTGCACTTTTGAAATTACGACCAGTAGTTGTTTAGCTGTTAACAGTTTTACCTTTAAAAGTAGAAACACACTAAAGGGCGCCACTGTACTTTAGCGAATTAAGCGTTGGAAGCGTACGGCAGCGAAAATGGTATGGTAGCTCTGTCGGGAACGCATCGTCGTTCTGATCGTGGGAGCTTTTATCCTGGCCACTTAGGCGATAGCGTAGACCTTAGACGCCAATAAGCAGAGCTGTCTAGCAGCGTCACCCAAGCTTGGCTCCAATAGTTTTCCTGTCATGACATGGTGAGTGTGCCATGTACTCCGTACGCAAAGAAAACACACACAGGTTTAGTATGCCCATAACCAAACATGTTTACGACATCCATCACCTGTTTTAAAATTCACGAGCATGCTGTGCTAAAGATCGCAGTAACTAGCATAGAAGGCAGAAATATGCGATCGACCCCTCAGAGGTAGTCGTTAAACCTGCCTCCGTACAAACTCGATTTGCATATACAAATTTTTAGGCACATAAAACATCACCTTATAGATTCTGTGCTCTTATGATCACTTGACTTGAATACATTCTAATTCAAAGCTAGTATAAATGCGAACAACAACACTTCTCTTCTTGTATATTTCGCACTTGCTTCTGTGGACAGCTGAAGTTTTTTTGAGGTACCTCCGAGTCTACACGCCGGTGACCGTATTTTCACGTAAACCCCTCGCTTTAAAATTCTTCGCCACTGGAGTTCCAGCCGAGATCCTCTTAGTGCCAGGCGGTCACACAACGCATATGGTGATTAGGATAATTGTTTTCTTCATTGAGGCAACGAAGGGTATTGTTGCTACTAAGCGTGTTAGAGGTGCACCTAATGTGCGTACTGGGGTGCTTATGACCTGATAACGTTTGTTTTCGATGTGTACCTGTGTTACGGTAATTGAAGCAATTTGAACAAAAATTAGTTTAAAAATAGTTCAATGAAAAGGCAGTGGTAAAAGCGCTTCGTGTCTTATCCTAATTCGAAGCCTAGGCGTTCCTCTAATGTTATTTTGTTTCTGTCGTTCCCATGGCATATACTTTCACGGCTACGCACGCGATTAAACTGATGGATTTTAGATCACCAGCAGCTACGACTACAGAATTGAAAAGCTTCGGACTAAATGAGACTTCCCGCAGGTAAGGGGAGGAAATAAATGAACTATTTTATGAAACGCCCACTATGTTGGAATTTACTTTAGGCAAATATTTAGACTCAGCAGAATTAACCTTGATCCGTACATAAGGCACACGGGCGCTGGTAGTACTTTAAACAAAATGCACATGACCTTTTCTCTTGTCTAACGAATTGAGCTGGTTCAGTCTTATTGTTATGATATATTTGTTATATTACAGTGGATTTCGTCAGCTGTACGAAACGTTTGTATGAAACATATGTATTTAAAGATGGCGCGAATAGTAATGTAAAATGGGGTGCAAAGGTACGTGCTGTTAAATAAAACTAAAGCTGCTCTCCCCGAAGCCAGATTTCAAAACTACATGACAGCACAACCTACCGTTCTCAATATGGCAGTCACACCGTTGGTGTTCTCTATTGTCTTCAAAATGCCTATATCGTAAGTGGAGAAAATTCAACATCTCTGTTGTTGGTAAGGCCAACGTCAGAGATATCGTGAATAACCACATAATAAATGAGAAGAGATTTTTGCAGTAGACCTGGTACTTCCACACAAGTTCTTCAGGGCTGCGCAAACCCACTGTAATGCTGCCGCGCTATTCGGTTCACATTCCAAAGCTTTTATAGCCTATTAAGTTAAGTTGGGCTGCAGCCGCTTTCTGCATTCTGTTCCCGGCGTCATAAGGAACACTGCGTCTTCAGGCACCTATACACCTGATGTAGAGCCTTTACGACACTGATGCATGCGCAGAATTAGTGCAAACTGAATTAATTAAGTTGCTGCTGCAAATTAGCATCCATTGCTGCCAGTGGCAAGGCGGTCTGGAGTGCGTTGTGGGGTTTGACTATTCGATTCGCTTACCTGCACCTTGTCGCACATTTAGTCGTTTTTGTCCGGACGAGGTTTAGGCTTGGATGTCGCAAAACGGAAAAGTAACTTGTATGTTGCATGGAAAAAAATTTATTCAGTTATTTACAGGCAATTGCTGGCAATTGCTGGCTGTACTGGAAAGTCGTGAAAAGGAATGGTGTACACGTCTGCACTGTAAGAACAGAAAAATATTACAGCATCTTTTCGTTCTAAATTAAGCAGTATGTTTGTAAATACAATTAGCATAACTTATTTCACAACGGTGAAAAGCCAAGTGCGCAAAAAAAAAAAAACGCACCTGTGCCTGTCTAATAACAGCGATGACACTTTTCTGCTGCTCTGACGAAAATCATTCTAATGTATATGACCGCAGTAATAAAGTTGAAGGGGAAATTCGAACTTTTAAGAAGGGCACTAATAAATTTCAACCATGTTCCGGAGCTGGTGCAGTGTATACCTCACGAATGAGGCGTAATAAGAAAAGTGCTATCTTCTTATGCTCGCTTTTAACACCATAAAACGTCATTGTCCCAAGTGCGAACTGGAGGGGAGTATATGAACACCGGGTTCTGTAGTGCTCACCATCCCCGACATGTGCAAGCGCACTTCGTCGACGTTGCACCTAGTTCCTATTAACTTTATAAGCAAATCACAAGCTGTTATTATTCAATCTTACTACCAATCCATTGATCAGGTCCTTTCTTGTGTATGGCGATAGATTCCATTCAAAAAATCCAGAGAGTGTGATTTAGAACCGCTTAGCAGCACTGCTATGGTGCGATTCTCAAACGTTGTGCCATTTATCGCACAGGAAAAAGTTTATTAACATTTTTCTTCCTGCATCTGGACGTGTTCGTTTGGTTTGCTTGTAAATGTAATACAACGTTAACATGTCTGATGTTTGAGAGGAGCTGCTATGCAAGCGTGATATGCTTAAAATAAAAATTACCTGCATTTTCAGCCATACTTCACCGCATACGCAGGACTCAAGCTTCGTGCTAACGGAAAGAATATATCTAAAAAGATTAAATGCCGAATGTAATCAGTTTCTTATGCCTTTTCCATAATGTTGCACTATGATATTTTACATAGTAAATTTGGGACACAGATGCCGCCGTCCCACCTGTTGCTTGAACTAGTCGATTTAGCAGCGAGCAATCTGTCAAACGAGCTTACGTAGATCGCAGCTGTCGTATGCACTACAATTATCGATGCTCCTCTTTCACGAACGTTGCTCGAAATGTTTCCTTTATAGCCTACGCAGCATTAAACGTTGAACCATTCGCTCCTAGAGGCCCAGCCTAGGTAGGGTGATTTTGCGAATGTAAACAGTATATAAAATTGGGATCCCTATATGACATAAAAACTCTTCAGACATGCATTACATCTTATGGTAAATGCCAGTTCGAGGTTCGAAACTATTCTGGTACAACCTATGTACTTGTTACCGAAGCAGAGTTTTGCAACTGCAGATAAAGATCCAGATCTCTTTTCCAATTGCCGAACTAGCATAGGGTGAGGAATAATAAGGACTGCTGCCGAGAAATGGCTCTTCCTACTAGAAGTAGGCAGTTTTATAGTGGAAGACACGCGCATGAGAGAGCAAGGTACACTGTATACTCGTGTTTGTCAGCATTGTGCTAGCTGCTCTTGCCAGGCCCTAGCTGCAAATAGCCGATTCGGCGCAAATGACTGCCGATTTCAGGCGTTTTGTCGCTTAGCCTGTCAGCCTCTTGACATCTGTGATTGCAATTAACTATCAGCCTTCTACAGAGTTGTGGACAGGTGCAAAGCGACGTCCAAAAGTCAGTTTTGATTAAAAGCGATACAATGACGACGTTTAAACCAAATATGAATAGATACTTTACCTCAAAGTTATAAATTATTGAAATATTTTCGCTTTTTATCGTTTTCAGCGCATTGCATCAAAGGTTCTCACCTATTTTTGACGCGAATATTTGTCGTGTAAAGAATTAAACTGGGCAGCAGATGAAACATGGCCTAGCACTGTGCGATTCGAAATACGTTAACCAAACACATTGTCCTATTGCTTCCGAGGCCCCCACAAAAGCTATCGTTTGAGCCGTAATGCAATTGGGTTGCGATGTTTAGGTAACTCCAGTCGACGCTGTCTTCCAGGAGAGTGTTCAGCATAACTTAAGGTCTGACGACCGCGCGGTCATTTGTTCGCATAGAAGCTTCTTCCGGCAAGATGCTCCACAACGCTTCTTTTCAGGTGCGCCCTTGCGGTAGAACCTGCGTGGGAAAAAAAAATTGGTGTGGTGGCTTAGCTCGCAGCTCTTGATCCGTACAAGCACGGTCTTAAGATGAGTATATTCATTTTGTCTTGCCTTGTGTTTGCATGCGAGTGTACACTCGAAATCACCTACTAGACATGCCTAATGCTGAAAAAAAGAACTACGAAATAAATAGCAAATAATGCGTCTTCACGTGGTCGGCGGGTCAACCAAAGCTGAATGTTTTCCTACGCTCGGGACAACTTTGATGCGAACTTTGATGTTCCAAGGAAAAAAAATAGCTGCAACAATGCGAAATGGCAGAAACAACAACTGAAACTACAAAAACAACGAAACATTAATCGCGATGCGGCAATTAGCACTTTCATGTAATAGCATGTACTATTTTCGAAACGTATCTTATTGCTTAAAGAAAAGCACCGCATTTGGAATAGTCTATACATTTCGGCAGCGTTGAGATTCATTGTAATAGTAACGCCTGGCCAACTCCTAAAGACTATTCAAATGAGTTCATAGTTCAGTGCTTCCGCCGTTTGGGCACTTTGATAGCACCAGTAGTTTTGGTGGTTTATCCTTAGGGAACGCGGTACTGATTTTCACATATCTATAAATGAGAGGTAATATAGGAGGGAGGCACCTTTGCAGCAATAATCAGATAAGAACTGGGCATAATTTTCTCTAACAGGCATACGGAAAGTGAGTCTGTATACCTAGACGTCTGAGGCAAAGTTATAACAAATCTGCCTTAAAAGACTATTTCTGCTTTATATGCGAAGCGGCGCCAAATCTTAGCATGACCATTATTAACACGCTTACTATAACAGTTTTTTCCCAACAAAGTCCGAAATGTCCCTGCTAAAAATATAAACTAAACGGCTTAGTGTAAATGCAACATAAATGTTCCCCAAGCTAACTTTCAGCAAAGGTTACAAAATGAAACATTTGAGGTGGGCCAGAGAAATAAATTGTATACAGCTGCCAGCCATCTGACGCACTACAAGAAGGTTTTGTTTTTCTATTAAGTAAATATTAATTAAGATCTTTTTTCTTATTCACTCCGTTTAAACAATGGATTTGCTGAGTTGAACAGCACATTCCAAAACCCCCATTACATCTATTTCCGATAAAGAACTTCCCACCTGTATCGTTTTTCCAAGCTCTGAGAAAGGCCACGAAATGCGACAAAGATATCAATGGGCTAACGCATTCGTGCGTCATGACTGTGGCACTCTCAATCCTGATTTTAGTCAACAAAATTAGCTGCGGCCGTGACTCGCCCGCCCTTTCCCAGCGGTAGGCTTATTGTTGGCGATGGTTGGTGCCAAAGCTGTGAGCTCACTGCGACTAGCACTGTAACGTGCGCCGACTGCTTCAAGCTCACGAAAAAACCACCGTAGAAATATCGGCCTGCCGTTGCAACGAGGTCGTGGAGCGAAGGCTGCAGTTGAATTCTTTTTCTGAAACATAGGTTGAGAGCAGCACAACTGGGGCGCACGAAGGCGCCAGTCACGTGATATTTTTGTATTTCGCGGCCTTTCTTTAGAGCTTGGAAAAGCCATACACATGAGGTTTTTTTTGTCGGTAATAAATGGAATGGGGGTTTCAGAAGGTGCTCTCCAACTTTGCAAAGCACATTTACAGTCTAAAGGCAATACTCGTAAATTAGAAAATTATCTTAATTACAATTAGTAAGAAACTAAGGTACACCAGATGGCTGGCACCTGTAAACAAGTAGTTTGTCTGGCCGATCGCAAGTGTTTATTTTTTTAACCCTTGGCTGAAATTAGCTTGGACGCTGGATATATTCAAACGCTGTTTTCAAGATTGAGCTAGGATTGCGGACGCGTCCCTTTACTGTGAAAATCACACCGTACAGGGTGCCACAATGTCTTCACTGCCCTGATTCCTGCCTGTTTAGCGAGGAAATAAGGTGTTCTTGGGCGTCGCTTCTTTTTGAAAATGATGGACTAAACGTTGCAGGGCCACAGAACAAAACACTGTCAAGAAATGAAGCTGCGGAATCGCTAGTGCAATAAAAAGTTAAACTCATCATGAATATGAACAGGTAAGGACTAATAACGAGCGGACGCAGGCGAAGAAAAATATTCATATTTCGTGACTCCGTGGTGGATTGATAACTGCTGGATTAATGATGTTTGCTAATCTCCACGCCACTTTAACCTGCTCTTAAGAGATGCCAGGTCGAAATTACACCTAAGCCGCGCCTATAACAACACTTGATATGGAAGGCGGATATCAAGAGTGTCTATTCTGCAGCCGATAAGATATGTATACTGTATTTGGTACAGAAAACGAAGAAAGAAATTTCCGTCATTATATAAGATAATGAATAAGGTGACGTCGCCCACTATGAGTAATGACGAAGAAATATCTGGTTTAAAATACCGTGACCAACTAAGGTTTTTAAGATCCAACAAATATTTTTCACATCGTTCATGATGGCACAGCATGAGGTCTCTCCTGACTGGCGAGCAAGTCGTTCAGCAGCGAGAGTTTCGTCGTGCTTACTTGTAGAACTTGTTAAAGAGTGCGTCATCGTGCTCCATTTTTCGAAGAACTTTGTCCCACTGCTGAGGCTCCAGGTTGGGCATGTTGTACGCGCTGCGTGCACTGTATTCAAGCTCCCACTTAGGTGGCTGGTCGGGATGGGCATTCGCCACGGACAAGTCCAGCAGGTAGGTGTGATGGTCCAGGAGCGACTGCAGTGATGCCATGAAATGAGTAAAATGCGCACTTCGGCAGGAGGTCAAAGCTGACGACAGAAACGTTTCAATCTACAACGGTAGTGTTTTTGCTAGAGGTAATTTAGGGGGCCATCGCTACTTACTGAGCACCTTTCAGAGATTAAGTAGCTTGTAAAGCACACAGGTGATACGTCATCGTCTGTTAGTCGACCAGATAAGATTAAGGACAAAGATAGCGTATCAAAACTTGATGCTATGGAACTGATATCAGACAGTGCTCGGGCGCTTGAGTAAGATGGTTTCAGGCGTTTAATGGTACAAGCTTGCAAAAAATCGGTCCCCTTAATTATTCATAGGTGTATCTGGTATATGATGATATTAATATGATAGCCTTAAGTTCGGAAATTTGTTACCACAGTCGGCATAATGCATAAAATAAGGCAGAGAACAACACAGGGGCAATTTATCACTACAGGAAGCAGAATGCAGCAAAATGCCAGAGAACAATACAAGTGCGGTTTTGTTTAGGGAGGCGAAGAGCTTACACTATTTAACGAAATGTGAGATATCGACAGCTGGTAAAGAAAGAACGTACTATAAAAAATTCATTATGTGGCCTAGTCTTTATGGAAAATTGAGTTTGTGCATATCTGAGAAATACGACTACTGAAACGAGCGAAGGCACATGGCAACACAGACACTCAGGGTCACTGAATGTTTGTGTCTTGTATAAGGTGCAGTATTCATACCCACCGGCATCATAATTCTGCAACCTATATGTATTTCCCGAAGTTGCAGTAGTAGTTTCTGTTTTCGATTTCGGATCCAGCTAAACAGTTCTTGAGAGAGTAAACAGATTATAACACTGCCCAGCAATCGTACGCACCCAAGTAGCAGATTTGTAGCCACCATCTACAGTGAAGATGCGGAAGGCGGGGTGACCCGAACCATAAGTGGTTAGGCTCGGCGCCAGGTAGGACACGCCGATGGCCCGCTTCTTGTGCCGGGAGTCATACGCCACCTTCAGCTCGTCCGCGTGCGAGTGACCGAAGAACTGACCTTGCACCGTTGATTCAAATCTAGGCACAATGAGGTCAAGGTGACATAGGAGGCTACACCTTGAAGCATAGTAAATTCACCTCCTTTAAGAAAGCTTGAAGAGAGCATTTCGGCATTTTTATAAAGTAGCACTAAACTTAAATACATCCTAAAGGCCGAAGTGAACATACACACTTAATAAAAAATCCTAGACGACCTTCTCCAATGAGCACTTCCGACTCTAGCATTGTATGCACATTATAAGAACTTCCTAATTACTCGTTGTCACAATAACTGATAGCGATGTGAACGTTCTCAAACTTTAAAGATCTGCATCTCTTACAAAGCTACTCAGACGCCTTCAGAGTGCGGAATGGGCGCTAGCTGCTACTTAATGTTCGGCTGCAATGTTATAAGCGATGTCGCTTTTAGCCTTGCTGCTTACTTTCCCATTGCTTATTCTCTGCGCAAATGCCATCTACAAGAGAAATAAAACTTAGGTACTGTGCCAATAAAATTAGTGGACCACTTAGGTTCTACAATTAGCGTCTTACATCACAGCGTTACGACTCCTGTCTGCTGGCTTGCTTTGAGTATCTATGTTCGTACACAAGAATTTTGATACTTACTTCTACTACTCATTTATTCCTGCCTCTGATATCACACACATGTCATTACCATGAAGTGATAATCTGCCACATTACGTGCAGGACCATTCGGGATGAACATAAAGCCTCTCTTTATTAAAGCTATGTGAACGTGTGTGCGCAGCCCAGGGGTAGCGCGTCTTATTGGGGTCCGAGCTTACTGTAGAGGCTGAATATTGATCTCAACTAATAACATCAAAGGAGTAGAACGATTTGGCAGCATATAGCCGCTCGGCCGTATTATGGAATATCGTAAAATTTCACAACCCAGTCAGCCCACAGTCTTGTCGCCTGCCAGATATTACCTGCCCCCGTAATTTTCGCGATCCTCCAGAAGACTGCACGATCAAGTACTCTTAAGCAAACGTCTTTCAAAGCGCTAACAGGTTGCATGTGTGTCTGCTTAGAATCGTCAATTGAAGTGTATCAACTATGAAACATATTGTTACTTAGCTGTATTCGCTGTTCGTGATGAGGATGAAGAAGTGCAACAGACTCGGAGAAGACGACGACGCTGAGTGTTGTGAAATCGGTGACCTCAACAGAGAACAAGTAAAACAGATGGGGCGATTGTCGTGGGTACGCCATTCATTTGGGTTGCGGTAACGATATCGGGGTGAGAAACCGGCGTTGGTTGAGGTGGCAGCAATTACTGGAAGGGCAGGTCCTAAATCCGTGGTGTCTGTGGGCTTGTGTGAAAAACTTTTGCCCCGTTACACTGGCCCTTACCGTGTCTTGCGCCCCGTGACCGACGTCCCGACGTCCCCGTTTCCATTAGAATGAAACCGCCATAGCTGGGAGAGAACCCGTGTTTTCTGGCTCAGCGATTGAGCGCCTTAACAGTTCAGTTCAGTTCCGTTTATAACCTTAAAAGTCCCCCGTGGGGACATTACACAAGGGGTGGGTTTTTATGCAAACAGTAAGTATAATGGTAAGTAATTATTGAGAAAAATGCTAACACACAATTTGCAGAAACGAAATGAAGCACTTCGGCTGAAACTATCAACGTCAACTTAAACTCCAGGTCAAAAACGGTAACAAAATGTACATTTGCAAGCTATAAGGTATCCGAAATTGAGTTTGCTGCTAACATAGTGCATCAGAGTTTTCAGACCTCATTTCATAGACCAAACACGGTAGATATTTGCCGCTATACATTTCTGGCTGCTGGATTCGAACCAATTACCTTCCGACGCCGAGGCGGACTCCCAAGAGCGCTAGGCCAAATACCGCTCTGACTTCCTACTTTCTAGATCCCTCCTCTCCCCTGGAGGTGAAGCAGTCCCTTTCTCTAGCCCAGGAATAAATTAATCCTATGGATCCCACGAATACACGTAAAGGTAACTAGCACTAGCACCTCACACCATTTCGGCTGCAACAGAATATATAATTGAAAGAGCAGCTATATCTCCTTCACAGATTGAGTCACCTTTCTAGGATCCGGTGATAATTATCACTCCAAGTGTGCAAACAGTCGGAGGAGGCTGGGGCAATGTGCGCGATGATCTGCACCTGCAAATAATATCGTGTGAAAAATAGTATTAGAGTATTCAATGTACTCTGAAAGCCAGAAATTCTGGGCTAGCACAAGGTTTGCATCTGAAGCCGTTTGTGAACATTTATAGTAAGTTCACAGCATGACAGTACTTATACTCAATGATCCGATTTCTCTGTCGCTGTTATGCGAGCGAGGAGAAACCGCATTTATTGTTTTAATGGCTAGTAACAGAAATAGTATTAATCAATTTTGACGGTCTATCTCCAGGCCGTCCTTGAGTGCTAGTGGCAACGCTGCATTTTAGGGGAAATAAATTATTACACTTTAAGGCCACCATCCTGCGTTAATCAAAAAGCGACTCGAACAGATCATCTTTGCCGGCCATTGCGTTAGACCAGTCGCTGTACCCAAGCATCCCTCGTTTTCAACAGCCAGTCTCCAGCGCTGCTTCAGGCATCGTTGTCTTCATCGAGTTTCATCCATGGGCAAGAAATTCAGAGTACAGCACTGTCTGAATACCCTTCTAAAGGTCGTTAGTCGCCCTAAAATGTATAGCTCGCCATCAATACTGCCGGCACTGCTAGGCGACACAGATTTTAAAGAGAAAGCTTCACTACCCCACCTCTAGCCAGGGTCAGCAATGGCTCACATTTGACCTTCATTGAGTCAGATGAAAAAGCATAGCTGTATCAAATATCGTGCACCACAATTTGGTGTCGCTTTAGCTTTCACATTTCACCTTCGATTTAAAGCGTGGCTGCGAGCGAAGGCTATCATCATCATCATCATCATCAGCCTGATTATACCCACTGCAGGGCGAAGGCCTCTCCCATATTTCTCCACTTAACCCGGTTCTGTGCTAGCTGCACCCACTTGACCCCTGCGAACTTCTTAATCTCATCCGCCCACCTAACTTTCTGCCTCCCCCTGCTACGCTTTCCTTCCCTTGGAATCCAGTTTGTTACCCTAAGCGACCATCGGTTATCCTCTCTTCGCACTACATGTCCTGCCCATGTCCATTTCTTCTTCTTAATTTCCACTAGAATGTCGGTAACTTGAGTTATTTCTCTGACCCACTCTGCACGCTTTCTATCTCTTAATGTTACCCCTACCATTTTTCGTTCCATAGCCCTCTGGGTTGTCCTCAACTTAAGTAGAACTCTCTTGGTTAGCCTCCATGTTTCAGCCCCATAGGTGAGTACAGGCAAGATGCAACTGTTGTATACTTTCCTCTTGAGCGATACCGGTAAGCTGCTAGTCATAATCTGCGAGTGCTTGCCAAATGCGCTCCATCCCAATCTTATTCTTCTTGATATTTCCTTTTCATGGTCCGGATCTGCGGTTACTATCTGTCCTAAGTACACATATTCGCCTACTATTTCCAGTATTTCGCTACCTAATGTAAACTGCTGTTCCTTCCCGAGGCTGTTGAACATTACCTTAGTCTTCTGCATATTGATTTTCAAGCCTACCTTTCTACTTTTTCTGTCTAGGTCATCAATCATTATTTGCAGTTCATCCCCCGAGTTGCTTAGCAAGGCAATGTCATCAGCAAATCGCAGATTACTGAGGTATTCTCCATCTACCCTTATCCCTAACTGCTCCCATTGCAAGTCTCTGAATACTTCCTCTAAACAAGCTGTGAATAGTACTGGGGAGATTGTGTCTCCTTGCCTAACACCTTTCTTTACGGGAATTTTGTTGCTTTCTTTATGTAGAACTATGGTTGCTGTGCAGCCACTATATATATCTTCCAGCACTTTCACGTACGGCTCGTCTACCCCCTGATTTCGCAATGCCTGCATCACCGCCGAGGTTTCAACTGAGTCAAATGCTTTTTCGTAATCAATGAATGCTATGTATAAGGGCTGGTTATATTCCGAGCATTTTTCTATCACCTGATTGATGGTATGGATATGATCGATAGTAGAGTACCGTTTCCGAAACCCTGCTTGATCCTTTGCTTGATTGCAGTCTAAGGTTGTCCTGATTCTATAAGCGATTACCTTAGTAAATACCTTATACGTAACAGACAGTAAGCTAATTGGTCTGTAATTTTTAAGGTCCTTAGAGTCCCCTTTCTTGTGAATGAGGATAATGTTTGCATTCTTCCATGCTTCTGGTACCGTTGATGACACCAGGCACTGCGTATACAGGGTGGCCAGTTTTTCTAGCACGATATCCCCCCCGTCCTTCAGCAAATCTGTAGTTATCTGATCCTCTCCAAGCGAATCCTCTCCAAGGATCCTCTCCAAGTTATCTGATCCTCCAGTATAGCGAAGGCTATACTGGCATTTAAAAACAATTTCTCCACCGGGAACCGAATCACAATCCCTTCGATCCCTAGTAGTGCGGGCAAACCAATATTCAATGCTATGATCGTGAAAAGCAGATCGCAGTCCTCATTCATAGAGTGAGGATGATAGTAGCCATGATAATGATAAAGCAGTTAGTGATAATGATGATGGTAGCAATGAAAATGATGCTGCAGTTAGTGATAATGAAAATTAAGCTAGTAGCTATAACAATGATGGCATATTGTTTTATATTTATGATATTAGCGAGAGTGATGATAATTATTTGTAATAAGAAGCCTAAACAAGTTAACAAAGGTTTCGCTTCTTCTGGGTTGGGCAGTGGTAAACCACATCAGTGTTATTTGTATGAATTCATTTATTCATGAAAACCAACCATCAAATCGAAATAAATATAAAAACATAAGAGCTAGGCACAGTTCGAGTTTGGGTCGATATTGTTGAATGGTCTGTCTCTTTTTCTTTTTGGAACTTGAATATTTGGTGTAAGTGCAAGAGAAAATTTAAAGTCGAGGTATCTTCTCTCTTAAGTTTGCATGGAGACTAACTAACGCTAGTTAGGATTGTCGGATTGTTACAATGCTGAAGCATGGTAACAGCGGGCGAGACGGCATTGAATTTCGGAGTGGACGTATTCGAACTTATCAGCGAGGCTGGCGCCATCACGCGGCTTTTCTCGTAAGCGGCCCACAGGTGATCGACATTCACACTGCAGGCAACAATGCTTGCGGGATGGACATGCTGCCACGAAAAGGGAAAAGCAATCGTATGTGTATGTTACACTGTGCACAAATCGTCCAATTTTAGGTCAAGTAAACTTGCACTACTTCCCAGAGGAATAAAAACACTGAAGTCGCTTTGGATCCTGAATTTGCCAACCGGGAAGAAAGCGACTGACTACAAATTTCTATGCAGTGAGCCCTTCAATGAAGATTTTTGCTCTGTGGTAATCCATTTTTCCTGAAGTATGCAACGCAAGACAATAAGGAAAGCTTTCGGAGGGCGGCAAGTGAATACATTTAATGGAAGGTAATGAAATCAGTACTGAGAATATGAATGATGTTTAACTTTGCGTTATTCCAAAGGTAGGCAGAATAACTTGAATAAGTTTGGCTAAAATCATGCCTATATATATATATACCGGGTGCCCCAGCTAACATGAACCAAGGGTTACAAAATAATATATTTGAGGTAGGTCAGTGAAACCAATTGCATACAACTGCCAGCCTATTTGCGCACTACAGGCAATTTTTTGTTTAGCAAGTACTTAATTAGCTAATTATGTTAATTTCTCTAATTTAATAAATATCAGCTTTATACCAGAAATGTGAATTGGAAAGTTGTAGAGCACCTTCAGAAACTCCCATTCCATTAATTGCGATAAAGAAAGTCTCACGTGTATCTTTTTTTTCGGTCTCAGAAGAAAGCCCGAGAAATACAAATAATACCACGTGACTAGCGCATTTGTGCGCCGCGATTGTGGTGCTCTCAGTCGTGGTTTGAGCGAACGAAATCAGCTGCGGCCGTGACCCGATGGTCCCGTTGCAGCGGCAGGCAGAAATGTTGGCGATGGTTCGAGCGACCTCGAGCTCGCCCGTCGCCACCGCGATTTTGGCCAGGCCTGCGCAACGCAGCAGCCTACATCACGACAGGCGGATGGCGATAAAGAACCGGCAAATGAAGGTGCAGCGCTAATTTTTTTGAGCCACATGATGTCATCTCGCCCTTTTACCCAAGCCTGTATGCGCAGATTCAGTGGCTGATATCTTATCGCTCATCCGTTTGTCGTGACGTTCGCTGATGGGAGAGAAGGAGGCCTTGTTAGAATGTCGGTGGTGTCGGCGCGCCGCTCTCGCTGGTACTGCACCGTCGCACCGTCACGTGGGCCGGCTGTCTGGCGCGGGCGAAGAAGCCATCGCAGGCATATAGGCCTGCCGCTTTAACGGGGCCAAGAAGACGCGGCCGCAGCTAATTTCGTTCGCTCAAACCACGACTGAGAGCACCACAATCGCGGCGCTCAAATGCACTAGTCACGTGGTATTATTTGTATTTCGCGGGCTTTCTTCTGAGCCCGGAAAAAAAGATACACGTGAGATTTTCTTTATCGCAATTAATGAAATGGGGGTTTCTGAAGGTGCTCTACAACTTTCCAATTCACATTTCTGGTCTAAGATGAATATTTCATAAATTACAAAAATTAACATATTTAGCTAATTAAGTAATTGCAAAACAAAAAATTTCCTGTAGTGCGCAAGGCGACTGCCAGTTGTATGCAACTGGTTTTATTGACCCACCTAAAATATATTATTTTGTAACCCTTGGTTCATGTTAGCTGGGAGACCCGGTATATATATATATATATATATATATATATATATATATATATATATATATATATATATATATATATATATATATATATTTCAATGCAGTTACATGCTTTCACAAAGAAAAGCGTGTTAACTAATAATTATATAATAATAATATTTATTGGTGTTAACTTATATTACTTAATACTTCTGTGCCTGTGCTCATCCATGTCCATTCGCGCTGTCAATTATTAGTATGCATTCCAACAAAGCACAGTTAAAAACTGTACTTCCAGCTTAGGATAGGTGTTTTATTCCAATAGATCGTAATGGAGCGATAAAGGCACGGACGAACACGTCATGTTTCTTGTTCGTCTATGTCTTCGGAGCGCATGTGTGACCGTTGAAAAGATGTTGAAATGTTGCACGTGCATTCGCTACTTATACGACCGCGGTAAATCAGTCATCTTGTTCATTCTACTTGATGCAAATAAACATTATTATAGTATATAAGAGAAATGCGCAAAAACTTCAACAGGACACAGGAAGAAACACACAAAACAGAACATAAAACAGTTCACGAGCGCTCGTGAACTGTTTTGTGTTCTGTTTTGTGTGTTTCTTCCTGTGTCCTGTTGAAGTTGTTGCGCATTTCTCTTATATACTATGCACAACCAACTAGCCCGACAACACGCTCTTCCGAAACATTATTATTATTATTATTATTATTATTATTATTATTATTATTATTATTACTATTAAAACTGCCCAATTTGGATTGTTTGTTTACACCTGCCGCATTTCTTGCGTAAGCGTACGCACTGCACTTGGACGGGGTACGCAATGTAAGTAAAGGTACCAGAAATGTTGCACGTGCGTGGAGAAAAACTACGCCATTGTTACTTTCCTTTACGGTATTTTTTTCCGGCAGATATCGATGGTCACGGCGTGTGGTGGGGCTTTCCGCACGCTTGTTTGTAGGCACAGCGACTCAACTCAAAGGTCGCTGTACGTCATAGTTCTTATGCCAGCGCCTATTACATGGCCGGAATTAAATGTTGCTCAATCCTTACAACAGGCCTCAGCGCTTCAATCTGCCAGTGAAAAATATCGTCTCGCTGCACGGTTCCTCATACGCGCGCTTCTGTCAATCTCCATCACCCCAACGCACGCCATGACAGTGATACAACCATGCCCCCTATAGACTTTGAAAAGTACGAACAGTAATAAGGACATGGCACAACAAACCAAAGCAATGCTAAGGTATGACAAACGGTAAATAGCTATAGCTGATGCTAAACTGCTCATAACTTTTCTTCTGTTCATTGGTGTGACGCACGCTCATTAAGCAGTTATAGACAATACCATTTACTGTCTAATAAAAACACGCACACATTTCCAGGAGCCTTTTCTCAGCGCTGCGACTGACCCATAGATTTAGAGGCAGACGGATGTCGCTTCAAATGCCCTGGCAAGCTTCAACTAACGGAATGGAGCTCTCTAAAAAAAGGTCGCAGATGGCGCCTCAATCTGCGTAAGATAAATATAAACGGCGAGAATACCTTCACAGTAATGTTTCAGTGCTGCGTTGTCATTGACATCAATAGTATCATCGTCATTCTCAACTAAATATACCATCATTTCAATCGCTACTGTCATCAACTTTATCAACTAAATGCACTGTCATTGCGAGCGCTACCCTAACCATTATCACTATCGCTATATCACAATTATCAACTAAATTCGCCATTACTGGTATTGCTACTATGATCGTTATCAGTACCATAAATATGATTCTACTATCATCTATACGCTATACAAGAATAATTGCTATTGTCATCATAACCATTTTAATTTAAACACACCGGTTTTGTAATCGTTACCATAATCATTATCATTAGCACTAACTGCTGCGTTGTTACCGTCGCCTTTATTATCATTACGTCAAATAATGATAATTACGATCTATGTCGCCAGCTTGACGTGCAGTAGAAGTTTACGTGCTTTTCTGGAAGTATTAAGGATAGTGGTTTGGTTTCCGTGGAAGACGAACAATTCTTTTGACTGCTGGTGTAAACAGCAATTACTGATTGCTCTTTCTGTATACGGCGCGCATGAGCGAAAAGGCTTTTGCCTTATAAGAAATAACTGTGGTGTACTCGAATTGAACGGCACTGTCTTTGCTCCTGAAATCGGAAATTTAAAAGTTGAGGTGTATGTAGGGTCGACGCGTGCAAATTGAGTAATCTTTAGAGCCTTCGGATATTTCACAGGACAGTAAGCCGATGTACTTTGCACTCACCTTCTCTCTCTTGGTCTCTGACTCTTCAAGCTCGTTAACCAACCATTCTAGCTGCTGTGCAGGGTCGGTTGCATTAATGAGAAGCCACCTGGGTTCAAATAAATGAGACTGTAAGTCTTTCCTGGCGTAGTTGCTGAAGTAGGTTAGAAGCGGCGAAACAGTGGAAAACAGAACACTACAAAAAAGCACTTATTAGGACGTCATTTTTCATAGTATTCTTATTCTTGTGATTTCGCCTTTGCGCTGGTCTTTATATCAAGAAGCAAAGTGAAGCAACTTGCTCTGAGTAAAATTTATTTACTTGGGACATTAATCTCCAATGCTTTCTTATGATATCGGTTGTTATATGAGTCTCAAGGGTCATAGCTTATTATTCTGAATGGTCACATGGACAGGCATCAAAACTAGAAAAAGAAAAAAGCGGAATGTAAGCATTGAATTCCTGACCTGCTAAAAGCTATGGACGTATTTAAACAAATCATAAAGCTATTGCAGTTGCCTAATATGATGGGCCTTGCGAACAATGAGGGATATTCCCCAAGCCCAGATTTATTGGATAGTAGTTTTAAGGATGAAACGACTCTGGAATAATTAGAAGATCCTTTTATCGAAGTATTGAAGGGATTTGTCAGATTTTTCAATGCGTCAGAGGATATTCATTTAAAGAGTTTTTATTTGTTAAAATCAAGGGGTTATGGCTGCCACAGCAAGCTAACACAGAACGTATTTGACGGCAGCAACAAACGTTGAGACTTAAGATCTACAATGTGCGGATATGTTGATTGTTATAGGTGAAATAAACAATTTGCGAACAGTATGTTTTCGCATACAACTTTCGGTTGAAAAATGGGATCTTCGTGCAAAAGAAACATCTATTATGCAGTCTTCGTAAAAGATTGCACTTACGACTCAATAATCAGTTCGAGAGCAAGCGTCAGTTAAAGTTAGCAGGAACTTTTAGCGGACAGCTAAAGAGATAATTACTGAATGCCATGTTAAGCAGCCAGTATAATAACACGTCTTGTTGCATGTATTTTCCCCATAGAGATGTTAGCGGAACAGTCAGTCGCACTCTCTTCATGGGCCTAACGACCACAAAATGAACCCTATAGTTATTAGGGCTTTAAAAAGTATGAATTATGTAATCCCTCTTCTTCTCAAATCACCTGTTTCCTAACAAATACATTAAGCATAGAGTCACAGGTGATCGTTTATTGTGACACTTTTGCTCCTGTTTGCGTCATTCTCGCGGCGACACATTCTGTATTCGAAAAAGGGCCAGATTTTTGGCAACCACAATGTATCATGCAAAATACTACTCACTATATTATATTCAAATGTCGCCTTACGCGTAACGCATGTTTCAGCCGTTTCGGCGAGATGTTCGATGGCTATGCATGCCTCATTTGGTTGTAGCCTATATTCCTCTTTTCTCATATAAAAGGGTGCGAACATTAATCTCATTGTATCCAAGCTGAAGAACAATACTTCGACGATAGCTTTCTTACCAGTTCAGGCTGCTACAGTAGTTCGTGTTGAGGGAGATGACCTTGAGTCCCGGAAAAGGTCGCGCAGAGTAAAATCCCGCTCTATAACGGCAATGAAGTGATACACATTAGGTTGCACTCAGTGTTAGCTGAATATTTTTTTTTTTACAATTTTACCGAAAAGCAACACAGACCCCCTTCGCCGGAAAATATTGCGGCGCCACAGTAGGCTAAAGATCTCCGGCATGCTTATAGCTGGCGGCACTTGGCCATGACAATAACTAATTGGTCGTCGGGTGCGTGATTACTCGGGATCCCATAACATGGCCGATTTGGATGGTTCTGCCAACTCCAGCTTTAATTTGAGGTGGTAGGGTGGCGTGAAAAGCAGCTTCTTGGGACCCTTGCATTTCTTGTTAGAGCAGCTGCTCCTAGGCCACAGTGCAACGTCGATACCGCTATCGACGTTCGCTATCGAAACGTCGAATCCGGGCTTCGTATTTCCTTCGGGAGCTCTGCCATAAAATGTGGTAGCTCAAGAATGCATGCTGATTTGTATTTGCAGCATAATAGCGACACAAGTTTCAAAATAGTGGAAGTACGAGTAGGAGAGTTCATGTACACCACGGTCCACTGTTAAATAGAACATGCGGCCGTCTGGCTGCAGCACTCTAAAGCGCGCCTGCAAGATCCGTTGTGAAGCGATGGGAGAAAGTGCATGCGGAGGGGGGAAACATCACCGTCGCTCTTTCTGAGCATTCACATTCACATTCACATACGAGTTATAGATCAATTGGCTCTCGCTCTACCATTTGATCTGCTAGCCGTTACTGTCAGGTCAGTCGGTAGAGCGACTGCCTCGGGAGCTCTGCCATAAAATGTGGTTGCTCAAGACTGCATGCTGATTTTTATTTGCAGCATAATAGTGGCACAGGTTCCAAAATAGTGGAAGTACGAGTTGGGGAGTTTATGTAAAGCACAATCTACTGTTAAACAGAACATGAGACCGTCTGGTTGCAGCAGTCTAAAGCGCTCCCGCAAGATCCGGCATGAAGCGATGGGAGAAAGTGCATGCGGGGGAAGCATCACCATCTGCTCTTTCTGAGCATTCACATTCACATTCGAGTTATAGATCAATTCGCTCTCGCCCTGCCATCTGACCTTCTAGCCGTCCTGGTCAGCTCAGTCGGTAGAGCAACTGCCCCGAAAAGGCGGTGATGCCGGACTCAATCTCCGGTTAAGGAGGAATTTTTCTTTAACTACGAAGTTTCCGAGAAAGTTGTATAGCTTTCCTTTGTAGCCGTAAGGCTGTGCTGGGGTAGAAGTCAATGAGTAATTACTCCCTGATCAAAAAGCTACACCATCTTGCGAGATTCCCCTAAATATTTGACCAACACCATTCCCACTTCGAGTTATAGATCAATTCGCTCTCGCTCTACCATCTGATCTGCTAGCCATCCTGGTTACCTCAGTCGGTAGAGAGACTGGCCCGGAAAGACGGCGGTGCGGGGTTCTATCCCCAGATCAGGACGAAGTTTTCTTTAACTACGAAGTTTCTAAGAAAGCTTGATACCTTTCCTTTGTAGCCGTACGGCTGCTCTTGGATGGATGTGAATGAGTAATTACTCCCTGATCAAAAAGCTACACCATCTTGCGAGATTCCCCTAAATATTTGACCAACACCATTCCCACTTCGAGTTATAGATCAATTCGCTCTCGCTCTACCATCTGATCTGCTAGCCATCCTGGTTACCTCAGTCGGTAGAGAGACTGGCCCGGAAAGACGGCGGTGCGGGGTTCTATCCCCAGATCAGGACGAAGTTTTCTTTAACTACGAAGTTTCTAAGAAAGCTTGATACCTTTCCTTTGTAGCCGTACGGCTGCTCTTGGATGGATGTGAATGAGTAATTACTCCCTGATCAAAAAGCTACACCATCTTGCGAGATTCCCCTAAATATTTGACCAACACCATTCCCACTTCGAGTTATAGATCAATTCGCTCTCGCTCTACCATCTGATCTGCTAGCCATCCTGGTTACCTCAGTCGGTAGAGAGACTGGCCCGGAAAGACGGCGGTGCGGGGTTCTATCCCCAGATCAGGACGAAGTTTTCTTTAACTACGAAGTTTCCGAGAAAGTTGTATAGCTTTCCTTTGTAGCCGTAAGGCTGTGCTGGGGTAGAAGTCAATGAGTAATTACTCCCTGATCAAAAAGCTACACCATCTTGCGAGATTCCCCTAAATATTTGACCAACACCATTCCCACTTCGAGTTATAGATCAATTCGCTCTCGCTCTACCATCTGATCTGCTAGCCATCCTGGTTACCTCAGTCGGTAGAGAGACTGGCCCGGAAAGACGGCGGTGCGGGGTTCTATCCCCAGATCAGGACGAAGTTTTCTTTAACTACGAAGTTTCTAAGAAAGCTTGATACCTTTCCTTTGTAGCCGTACGGCTGCTCTTGGATGGATGTGAATGAGTAATTACTCCCTGATCAAAAAGCTACACCATCTTGCGAGATTCCCCTAAATATTTGACCAACACCATTCCCACTTCGAGTTATAGATCAATTCGCTCTCGCTCTACCATCTGATCTGCTAGCCATCCTGGTTACCTCAGTCGGTAGAGAGACTGGCCCGGAAAGACGGCGGTGCGGGGTTCTATCCCCAGATCAGGACGAAGTTTTCTTTAACTACGAAGTTTCTAAGAAAGCTTGATACCTTTCCTTTGTAGCCGTACGGCTGCTCTTGGATGGATGTGAATGAGTAATTACTCCCTGATCAAAAAGCTACACCATCTTGCGAGATTCCCCTAAATATTTGACCAACACCATTCCCACTTCGAGTTATAGATCAATTCGCTCTCGCTCTACCATCTGATCTGCTAGCCATCCTGGTTACCTCAGTCGGTAGAGAGACTGGCCCGGAAAGACGGCGGTGCGGGGTTCTATCCCCAGATCAGGACGAAGTTTTCTTTAACTACGAAGTTTCCGAGAAAGTTGTATAGCTTTCCTTTGTAGCCGTAAGGCTGTGCTGGGGTAGAAGTCAATGAGTAATTACTCCCTGATCAAAAAGCTACACCATCTTGCGAGATTCCCCTAAATATTTGACCAACACCATTCCCACTTCGAGTTATAGATCAATTCGCTCTCGCTCTACCATCTGATCTGCTAGCCATCCTGGTTACCTCAGTCGGTAGAGAGACTGGCCCGGAAAGACGGCGGTGCGGGGTTCTATCCCCAGATCAGGACGAAGTTTTCTTTAACTACGAAGTTTCTAAGAAAGCTTGATACCTTTCCTTTGTAGCCGTACGGCTGCTCTTGGATGGATGTGAATGAGTAATTACTCCCTGATCAAAAAGCTACACCATCTTGCGAGATTCCCCTAAATATTTGACCAACACCATTCCCACTTCGAGTTATAGATCAATTCGCTCTCGCTCTACCATCTGATCTGCTAGCCATCCTGGTTACCTCAGTCGGTAGAGAGACTGGCCCGGAAAGACGGCGGTGCGGGGTTCTATCCCCAGATCAGGACGAAGTTTTCTTTAACTACGAAGTTTCCGAGAAAGTTGTATAGCTTTCCTTTGTAGCCGTAAGGCTGTGCTGGGGTAGAAGTCAATGAGTAATTACTCCCTGATCAAAAAGCTACACCATCTTGCGAGATTCCCCTAAATATTTGACCAACACCATTCCCACTTCGAGTTATAGATCAATTCGCTCTCGCTCTACCATCTGATCTGCTAGCCATCCTGGTTACCTCAGTCGGTAGAGAGACTGGCCCGGAAAGACGGCGGTGCGGGGTTCTATCCCCAGATCAGGACGAAGTTTTCTTTAACTACGAAGTTTCTAAGAAAGCTTGATACCTTTCCTTTGTAGCCGTACGGCTGCTCTTGGATGGATGTGAATGAGTAATTACTCCCTGATCAAAAAGCTACACCATCTTGCGAGATTCCCCTAAATATTTGACCAACACCATTCCCACTTCGAGTTATAGATCAATTCGCTCTCGCTCTACCATCTGATCTGCTAGCCATCCTGGTTACCTCAGTCGGTAGAGAGACTGGCCCGGAAAGACGGCGGTGCGGGGTTCTATCCCCAGATCAGGACGAAGTTTTCTTTAACTACGAAGTTTCTAAGAAAGCTTGATACCTTTCCTTTGTAGCCGTACGGCTGCTCTTGGATGGATGTGAATGAGTAATTACTCCCTTATTAGAGGGCTGCTCATCCTTTCCAGTTGTCGGCAGGAGCCCTCTGTGAAGTGTATGGGATCCGCCATTTCACGTTTGCGTTGGCAGTGGACCGTACTGTACGTGAACAAGAATCCGCATGGGTAGCCGGCAAACATTAACCATTAATGATTTCGCATCGAACCCTAACAGACGGAACTTAAGTTTCCCGGTAATCATGTTATCACTTTTTACTGTTTTCTGACCACTTGTGTTGCAAACCTTTACTGCCATGGGCTTTGAACTGATGGGCTGGGCTTACACTGAATCCAGCGCCGAGGTACCCGCTCACAACAGATCTTTGCCAGTTGCATCCGTACGGACACTGCTGTTTTTTTGTCACGTAATTTTGACGTTTTCAATTGACCATGTTCTATTTCTTTACTGCTTCAACGAAATTATAAGGATGCCATCGCCCTCACCATGCACGCATGAAAATATAACAAAAATATTTTTCATAGCATCTTGTTGAATTGTTGCAGAATGCTTTTAATGTTTGATTTTCTACACCGCTAAAAACAGAGGGGAAAATACAAGCCCCTGTGTCTTGTCCCTTTGTGATGCTATAGAACACCAAGTAATTTACCCACCTACCAGAACCCTCTCCTTTTGATTCCAATGTTCTATTCAGCTCTTTTTATAGTATCGAGACCGTGTACGCGTTTTCTCAACTTTTTCCGACACAGGTCCCCACAAGAAAAACCAAAGAAAGAATGCGATTAACTGCATCAGAATTGGAAGTATTCATAATTAACCAGAAATAAGCGCATAAATTACCACTTAACGAAACTGAACGTTTCCAAAGGTTCCTGCAAAAGCTCACCTGCGGACTGTAGCGGTCGCCGACGAGGGTAGCCAACGCGACCATTGCTGGGCCAGGGCTCCAAAGATCCACGAAGCCGACATCTTGCCTTTTTGTTCAGGCGGCGCGAAGCTGCGAAGCACGAAGTTCGGGGCATAATTTAGCTGTTTGCTCGTGCCACAGTTTCTTAATATTTATGCGATTGATCGACTACAACTAGCATCCAGCTGGGTTAGTGTTGCTGGGCTGTTCTGTAGCTCTCGAGGGAATATAGTAAAGCACGTCGTGGCAGTGAGGAAATTTTCGTATCACACCGAGCTGTATGGAGTATGCGCAGTGGCTGAATATATTGTCACGTAGCCGTTTAGGCCCGTAACCAGAAGGTTGGGTTTTAATGGGGGGTTGAGCTAGCAGGCGCAGAAGATCAGGGTCGGAGCACCGAGAGACGGCAGCTAACTTCAGCTTCTTCTCGAACGCCACGGGCACTTCTTCGAGTCCGTGCACGAGACTCTCGATGAGCAGCCGCCTAGCGGCTGTTGTTGCACACGCTACATTACCCCCCCTCTCTAAAAAAAATAAATGTCAACTTGATGAATTCGAAAGCAGAGATAAAAAAATAAAGCAAGAAACATGCGGTAGGCGGTGCGCTAATTTCCTCGCGAAAAGTACGGCTTCATGCGCACGACATGGACAACCTCGGATTTCTGCTGGCGACGAGTAGAAGAAAAGCCGTCCGGAAGCACTTCGTACGTGACGTTGCTCAGCTGACGGAGCACTTTGTATGGACCAAAGTACTGCTTCAGAAGTTTTTCCGATAGTCCCCGACGTCGAATCGGAGTCCAAAGCCACACTCTATCGCCCGGTTCGAAAGTCACTACACGGTGGCGGGGATCGTAACGCTGGGCGTCTCGACCTTGCTGGTTCCGGATGCGTGCCCTCGCCAGCTGTCGCGCTTCTTCTGCGCGTTGAGTGAACTCCTCGGCGCCAACTTCGAGGTCACGGCCGTCGTGGGGCAACATGGCTTCGAGCATTGTCGAAACTTCGCGGCCATACAATAAGGAGAACGGCGTCATTTGCGTTGTTTCCTGCTGCGCCGTGTTGTACGCAAACGTGACGTATGGCAGGACGTTATCCCACGACCGATGTTTTACATCCACGTACATGGACATCATGTCGGCGAGAGTTTTGTTCAGACGTTCTGTTAAGCCATTAGTTTGTGGATGGTAGGCGGTTGACCTGCGATGGGTAGTGCCGCTTAGTTGCATGACAGATTCCAGTAGCTTGGCAGTGAAAGCAGTGGCTTGGTCCGTTATTATAACTGTCGGGGCGCCGTGCCTCAGGACGATGCGTTCGATGAAAAATTTCGCTGCTTCGATTGCTGTACCGCGCTGGAGAGCCTTCGTTTCAGCGTAACACGTGAGGTAATCTGTAGCGACAATTATCCACCTGTTTCCCGAATCAGAAATTGGAAAAGGACCCAACAGATCCATGCCAACTTGTTCGAATGGGTATCTTGGCACTTGAACAGGATGCAGTAAACCGGCCGGTCTCACAGGCGGTGTTTTCCGTCGCTGGCAATCATGGCATGTCCTCACGTAATGTCGTACTGCGGCCGCAAGGTTTGGCCAGTAATAACTCTTTTTAATTCGGGCCAGAGTTCGAGCGTACCCCAGGTGACCCGCGGTGGGCTCGTCATGCGAAGTTGATCTTGTATAAAACATTGTTTCGCATGCAAAACGATGAATGCGTTCTGGCGAAGAGACGGGGAACTTCTGTAGAGCGCGCTTCCAGAAAATTGATAAGTGGTGCGAGAGCCGGGTCGTCACGTTGCTGTTGCGAAACAGTGAGCGCGTCGACGGCTGCGATAAGGGGGAAGTCTGGTTCTTCGTCTTCCCGCACAGCCTCGACAGGTGAACGGGACAAGCAGTCGGCGTCGTTGTGCTGACGTCCAGACTTATACACGATGGTCATGTCGAACTCCTGTAGCCGTAAACTCCATCGTGCAAGGCGTCCGGAGGGGTCTCGCAAGTTCGTTAACCAGCACAAAGAATGATGGTCACTCACAACCAGAAAGTGCCGGCCATAAAGATAGGGTCGAAATTTCATCACCGCCCATACAACAGCCAGACATTCTTTTTCGGTGGTGGAATAGTTCGATTCGGCACGGGACAAAGTCCGGCTGGCGTATGCGATAACTTGCTCGGCACCGTCTTGCCACTGGACGAGTACAGCACCTATACCCATGTTGCTGGCATCTGTGTGGACCAGAGTCTCGGCATTCGCATCGAAATGGGCAAGCACAGGTGTTGTCTGCAAGCGGTGCCGTAACTCGTCGAATGCCTTTTGCTCTTCGTCCGTCCAGGTGAAGGTGACATCATCCCGGGTGAGACGTGTCAACGGAGCGGCAATGCGTGAAAAGTTTTCAATAAACCTGCGGTAATAGGCGCAGAGGCCCAAGAAACGGCGAACTGTCTTCTTGTTACATGGAGTAGGGAATTTGGTGACGGCTGTTGTTTTAGCGGGATCGGGACGAACTCCTCGATGGCTGACGACGTGGCCAAAGAACAGGAGCTCTTCATAGCCAAAGTGACACTTTTGTGGTTTTACCGTGAGGCCGGCAGATCTGATAGCCCGTAGCACAGCGGAGAGAAGTTGGAGGTGTTCCTCGAACGTTGGTGAAAACACAACAACGTCGTCCAGGTAGACTAGACACATCTGCCATTTAAGACCAGATAGAACTGCGTCCATCATTCGCTGGAATGTCGCTGGAGCGGAGCACAATCCGAAAGGTAGGACTTTGAATTCATAAAGTCTGTCGGGCGTGACAAACGCTGTCTTCTCGCGATCACGTTCATCGACTTCGATCTGCCAGTAACCGCTCTTAAGATCAAGCGATGAAAAGTAGCGCGCTTGGCGCAACCGGTCTAATGAGTCATCAATGCGTGGCAGCGGGTAGACGTCTTTCTTTGTGACTTGATTGAGCTTACGGTAGTCCCCACAGAACCTTAAACTTCCGTCTTTCTTCTTAACGAGGACAACAGGAGAAGCCCAGGGACTCCTCGATGATTGTATGACACCGTCATTTAACATCTCGTCTACCTGTTGAGCAATGACTTCGCGTTCCCGCGGTGACACTCGGTAGGGGTTCTGTCGGACTGGTCGGGTGCGGTCGTCGGTAAGGGCGTCTGTTTAACCGCGGAGGTGGATGAGAAGCAGTCTTGAAACTGAAAGAGTAGCCCGACGAGTCTGTCCTTCTCTGCCGATGATAGAGCGGGATTCACATCAGGGTCGAAGTTGGGCGTTTGGCTGGCAGACGCGTTGGTCTCAAGAACAAAGCAGTCGTGGGCTGCTTCTGCGACACCTTCAAAGTAGGCTACCGTGGTGCCTTTAGCGATGCGTTGCCGTTCGTTCCCGAAGTTCGTAATCAGCACGTGAGCTAGACCATTAGTCAGATGAACTATACCGCGTGCAACGCGGTATAGTTCATCTGACTAATGGTTCATCTGTAACAGAAGCTCTGTGTTCTGTTCGGCAACGCCGGCAGCACAGGACTGGTCGTCGCACCTGACTGTGACGAGAGCAGACGAACGTGGCGGCATAGATACGTCCGCGTCAACGATGCGTAAAGGTGCGTGGCGTCGTTCGGAGTCAGCGGTCGTCGTTGCAGGCGTCGAAAACGTGACAGTACGGCGAGGAACATTAATAATGGCCCCATGCTCACGTAAAAAGTCCATGCCGAGTATGACGTCCTTGCAGCAGTGTGGCAGGATAACAAAAACGGCTACAAAGGCTGAATCGGCGATGGTTACTCGGGCAGTGCATCGTCCGATCGGCGTCATAAGGTGACCGCCAGCAGTACGAATTTGCGCCCCCAGCCATTCAGTTTTAACCTTGGAGAGCCGATCTGCGAAATTCTTGCTTATTGAAAAGTCTGCTCCGGTATCTACCAAAGCGGTTACTGGGTGTCCGTCGACGAGAACGGAAAGGTCGGCGCTAACAACGTGATCGGCTTGAGGTTGACTGGGAGTTTCGGGTTCATGGGGCGGCGGAGGCATCGTAGTCACAGCATCGGGCTCAGTCGTCACGGGAGGGTCTTCGGGACATCGATTCCGTTGGTCAGCAACCTGCCCCCCTGAGGTCGCCGCCTTCAGTTTCCCCTGTGTGGGCTTGGCGACCGGCGCCTCGGCACATGATTAAACTCACGGCGGCCGGGTGACGAGTAGCGCACGGGAGAAGACTGTGTACTGTCGCTCGAAGAGGTTGCACGGGTTGCCAGATACTCTTCGATTTCTGGAGGGCGTTCGCCGACCCGGGGACGCGGGGAATCACGAGCAAAACCCCGAAGACCGAGTTCCCGGTATGGACAACGACGGTACAAGTGGCCGGGTTCTCCGCAGTGGTAGCACAGCGGCCGCTGGCGAGGAGTGCGCCAGACGTCTGCCTTCCGAACCGGTTGCTGCATGACGGGGCTCTGCTGGGGCGGTGGCTGATAGGAAGGCTGGTAGTATAGTGGCTGAGGAGCGGACGGCTGTATGACGAGGCTCTGCTGGTATGGCGGCTGGAAGGACGGTTGGTAGAACGGTGGCTGCAAAGTGGGTGGCGGCTGTGCTTCTAAACGAAGCTGTTGCGCAGGAGGCACTGCAGGCCGACGAAGAGCCGCTGCGTAGTTCATAGAACGTGGCTCCGACAGTGACTCAGGCGGTGACAATGTCTGACGTATTTCTTCCCGCACGGCTTCGTTGACAGCCATGGCAGTCGGGTTAGGCGATCCAAGATTGAACTTGAGGAGCTCCTCGCGAACTACCTCGCGGATCAGCTCACGCAGAGAGTGATCGTCAGTGCACCTGTTCAATGTGGCGACACTGCTGAAGGGCTGACCACAGGCAGACTCCGTGCGCCGGTATCTTTGCTGCAGGGCTCGCTCAATGAGGGTAGCTTCATTGATGAAGTCCGCGACGGTTTGAGGTGGACTCCGAACCAGACCAGCGAAGAGGGGTTCTTTTACGCCCTGCATCAGGTGGCGCAACTTCACTGATTCCGTCATGTCGGGATCAGCCCGTCGGCAAAGACGCGTCACGTCCTCGGCGAACATGGCCACACTTTCGTTAGGTAGTTGGACACGAGCTTCTAGGAGGCGGCGTGCGCGATCACGGCGGTCGTGGTTGGCAAAGGTTTCCCGCAGCTGCTGGCGAAAGGAATCCCAGTTTTGAAGACTGGCCTCCCGATTCTCATACCACGTTTTAGCACAGTCTTCAAGCGCGAAATACACATTGCGCAGCTTCTGAGCCGGGTTCCACTGATTAAATTGCGCCACTCGCTCGAACTGGTCGATCCAGTCGTCGACATCTTCCCCAGTACCGCCATGGAAACTGGGGGGCGTACGAGGCTGCTGAAGCAGCAACTGATGCTGACTTGCCTGGGCCATTTCAGAAGTCTCTAAATGCTGGTCAGCTGGCGTAGGTTCAGGTAGAGGAGCGAGTTCCGGCGCCAGACCCTGGAGGCGACGGCTGCAGCGATGAACGGGTGTAGATACGAGCGGAAGCCGGTTGGGACTCGATGAGCGGCTGCGAGAGGCCCGAGACATGTAGTTCAAGGCCTCACCTCCACCAATGTCACGTAGCCGTTTAGGCCCGTAACCAGAAGGTTGGGTTTTAATGGGGGGTTGAGCTAGCAGGCGCAGAAGATCAGGGTCGGAGCACCGAGAGACGGCAGCTAACTTCAGCTTCTTCTCGAACGCCACGGGGCACTTCTTCGAGTCCGTGCACGAGACTCTCGATGAGCAGCCGCCTAGCGGCTGTTGTTGCACACGCTACAATATGGTATGAAGCGCGTTTATGGTGGGTGGATGTTACTTTATTAACACGTACCGTTGTAGGAAGAAAAGAAGCTGTCCACAAGACAGTACTGTGACGGAAAGCAGAATTCATTGTTTCTGGCGCCAACATGAGCATGTGTAGCGTTTTTATGTTATAGTTAGCTTGATCGTGAGAAAAAACTAGCTATGGTCGACACTGTGATTTGGTACTGGGAGTTTTGTGGACTGGGCAGCATCGATGTGACCGTAAGTGCAGGTCACATCACGAGAATTAAGGGAAAATGCACGCTTGTGATAATAATGTCATTCTCCCTTCTCTTGGATCATAATGTTATTCTTGCTTCTGAGACCACAAGAATGCACTGGTCATGTAAGTGTCCTTTTCTGCGCCGTCTCGTGCTCCCATAAGGAGATTAGTGAACGAAACAGTTGCGGAGACTGCATGGTAGCGAAAAAATCGCCATCATACAGTGCGCGGGCGAGAGGTATTGTTGCTGAATTCGAAAATCATAAATTCTGAGAAATGTCGCGGAGAAAACATCTTGCAGTATAAATTATATCCGGTAATGAATATTGCTATAGCAGATGGTCTTTGCAGTACTAATAGAAGCAAAAGTATAACGTTGACATGTTGACAATAGAGCGCCTCATAACGCAGATATTTAATTTTTATTGCTTTATCTCGTTTTTAAATCGGTATTTCTTGCATATGAAGGAAATAGATCAGTTCAGTATAACACGCAACTATTACAAAAACATAATAGCCAAAAATAATAAAATTATACATCATCATTACTGTGCTTCAATTACACACTGTGGGGTGTCGTAACCGCCCACTAAGATTACATTTCCGCCATTACCCCGCGCAAAGTCTTTTGGGCAATCAGAATCGCGAGTATACAAATTGCAGTGAGCATATACGAGTTTATATTACTACTTTGTTAGTTATAGTTATACTTTCTTGTGAACACTGAACGTTACTGGATGAGCCGCAGTATGAGATTTCAAATATCTGAAGCGAGCCGTGCAGTTTTTTAACAACTGAGCGGAAAATGCTACAACATAATGCTCAACACAGACCCAAGCTCTTCCGGTGTGAGCGTGACCCGTGCGTCAGCCCTAAAACGCCGACATATCGTCATGAGACAGAAAATACGATTTTGCTGTAGAAAAAATATGCCGCTCTGGAATATCTGACTTTCTCTATTTAGAGGGTACATGAAAAGCTGTTTTTAAAGCAGAAAACGGGCACGAGCAATAGGCATCACATCTGTCCTCTCTGTAACGCAAAAATGTTCATGCTCACTGCTTCATTAGCACCAAGAATATGCGCGATCGGAAATGACGATCCTCTTCTCCGCTTCTAACCCAGCGCATGTCGGTGCGCAGGAAAAATAAATAGAGCAAGTCGCCACGGCGCCCCGCACCGCCCAGTTTCGCCCCAGCTACTTGAGATCAAAAACTAAAATGATACATTTTGTCTTTTTATTCTTGCCAGCAAAACTAAAAAGAAATGCTTGGAATATTGATCCGGTTTAGAAATTAATTTTAGAGCAAACATTTTTATTAAAGCTGCAAACATGTGAATATTTGATTTCCAAACTTTAGCTTGCTTAAACGACTTCCATGACATAGTGAAGTCCAGAGATTTTCTTTTTGATGTGTTTCAACAAGTCCAATCCGTTCATGAGAAGTTGCGGAGCAGTGCCTAAGGACGCTATATGTTCAGCCTGTCTGATTGATATACATTTTTTTTAGTTAGTTGCCGCTCATTCTAACTACTGTGGTGCACACCAGGATCTAAATTACTTGAGACGTATGTACCTGTGCAGATAAAAGTACACGGAACGCGCAATTTCGTTCCCAAGTTTTTTCACGTGTTATATAATATAAACTGGCAGTCGTGGTATGTGCGAACCAGCCGTAGACGGCAGCACCCGTTCATTGGACAAATATTGTTTTCTTATCCCCATGCATAAGGTGTGGTTTTTATTTGGAGTTGGAGTTGGAGTTAAAGTTTATTTCTTTCTTTTACAAGAAAGGGGAAGCCAAGGCAAAAGGCGACAAGCCTGACTGGGCCTTGACTCCCAAAACAGACAACAGCACACACCTCTAGTGTATATAAAATACAATAAAAACATTATGCAACACTTACATACGATATGTAAAAGATATGAATACATGCAGTATTCATTGGATATACAAATCAACAGATCACGCTGTCAATAACATAAATATTTACACTAAAAGCAAAAATTACTTACACAAAAAAGATTGTATATGAGAAAAATACAGTTACTACCACCATTGCAATAATAGGGGATATTCATTTAAATATTGTCTTACGTTCTTTTTAAATACCCTAGGTGCCAATGAAAATTCCACATTTGGTGTGTTGTTGATTAGGGATGGCACCTGAAAAGTTAATTTCTGTTTTCTATAGTTGGTTCGAGTAATAGGTACAAGTTTTTTTCGTGTTCGCAGGTCATACGTTACTGTAGATCTATCAAGTAGAGTAGTATACAGCCTATTATGGTGAATGATCAAGCGTGCTCCGTTTACTTGTGTCCGCGCCTTTACGCCTTGACTATACGCATATTAGAAAAAGTGCACAAAGACTTGCGACAGTGACCGTATTGTTCAAGGCGTCCGACAGGAGCCCTCGCTATTGCGCCTTTTCCTGGCTTTGACACAAATTGCCATCAGGATCATGCTTTCTCCTGTTTCGCGACCCGCCATAGAGCTGGTTCAGTTTATTATTCGGGCGTCATAATCTTGAACCTGAATAAGGGACGCAGTAGCCCCGCTAAAGGCAGAATGCACAACTTGTCTTTAGTTCGCGAGTAGAGTCTGTTTTAAATATAGGTTAGTCTATTACACACAGAGTCCTGCGCTTGCCCATGCTCACCAATTCGCTGGGTGTCCCTCGTGGTTCCCTACTGCGGGAAAGACAGGCACTCCTGGTAGAAACTTGGCGATCGCATCAGCCGTGTACTTTGTTATGGCCAAGTTACTTTCACGAGATGTGTTCCACACGTCGTGGGGGACCATGTCTCCGGTCCATATCACGTAGTCTATCTGCATCGCAGCACAAGCATCAGTAAACAAGACGCAACACGTGAGTACAACGTGCACTGTAAGCTCAAAAAAATACACAGGTCATATTTTATTTCTTCCTAAAATTCAGCAAAACATTAAGTGTATTCAAAGTTATGATTTTAAAATGCTAAACACAAATAATGCCTAGCTGCATTTAAAAAGTTTTTTTTTTTTCATGCCCATATTGCGACCGGCTGAACACAAGGTAATTTCGTAATCCTTGCCTCCATAAATCCAATTTTCTAAACCCACATAGCAATGATTTATCTCACTGAACATGACCTACGTGTTGAAGTCCAAACTTATAAATGCATTGCGCTCTTTGTCTATTCCATTTGATCGAAAGAAGTGCATAGCTAAGCACCTTGATGGAGATGGATTTCTTGAACTCATACAGTCTTTTTTTTTTCGCTTTCAATTTCATTTGTAAGTTAACGCTTGTCCTGTTTTCCTCCCTTGTCCTCGTCCGTCTCGCCCTAAGCCATTATTGATAAGCCTTTGGCTTATGGTTAGCATGTTTGTCTCAAAATACGAAGATCCAAGTTTGGATTCCCTTTTGAAAATCGAATTACCCCAATTTCTTTTCAGCTTGATTATGTTTTTTTCTCGAACCGTTCTGAGCCTCTGGCCAAACTGACTAAACCTAAATGCTTTTCACCTATTCCGTCGTTTCCTTAATTGAAAAGCATTGTGTGTCCTTTTAGAAAAAATATGTAGATACAGTCGCCCAATTGGTGCGAAAATTAGTAGGACTTCAAAGTAGGTAAACCTTAGTTTGAACGGCGATTACTTTTAACATCATCATCATCAGCCTGACTATATTCACTGGAGGGCGCATGCTTCTCCAATTTTCTTCCGATTAACCTGGCCCTGTGCTAGCTGCATCCTTGACCCCTGCGATATTCTTAATCTCATTCACCCACCTAATCTTCTGCCGGCCACTGCTACGCTTACCTTCGCTCGGAATCCAACTGGTTACTCTTAGAGACCATTGATTATCCTTTCTTCGAACTACATGCCCTGCCCATACCCATTTCTTATTCTTAATTATGGCTAGAATATCAGTAACTCGAAGTATGTCCCTGACCCACTCTGAACGCTTCCTATCTATTAACGTTACACATACAATTTCATTTGAGAAGAGGTTTATGAAGACGCCAGCGTACAGCACACAACATGGTGCTAAGTTGCAGGTTATCCCGTGGCGTAATCGGCTGTCGCGATAGCTGCGACTTTCCTTGCTGCTAGCGGGCTCTGAAAAACCCGCCTTTGGAAATCGCCCCGCCCCAATATTTGTTTTCGGTGAAGCTTGGAAGATGCAAGCTAAATATTTAAAATGAGTGTGAAATAGCGCTTTTGCACTCTAAATGGTGTAGTCAAAGGTCAAAGTTGTCATTATGCACTTTTCGAATTACCCCTCTCTCCCCAGGACACGAGAAGAGTGGCAGCACGATTTGTAGGATGAATAAGCAATAAGGAACAAGGTGTCCAAAGGTGTCATTATCAGCACAGAAAAGAGTGCCGTCTTGATCTCAATACCGGGAGAATGAAGGCGCTTCAGAAACTTCGGAGCACTTCAGAAACTTCGGAGGAAATTCGCCGCGAGATCGACCTAGAGGTGTAGAGGTGGCGCCACCGTCACTCCGGTAGTGTGGATCGGCAGCCGGCGGCGCTCGCAGAAACACACGCTGCGTAGGTCTGCGTCCGAGTTAACGGCGGGTTTGTTGACAATGAAAACGTGTCTTCTGCAGTATTTCTGCAATATCGCAGAAACCGATCCAAGGATTCCGCCAATGCAGCAGAAGAAGAGCGGAGTTTAGGAAAACAAAGCACGCAACCACCAGACTTCTAGATTTACTTTGCACGTTTCTTGCGCTGTACCGCGCTCACGCGCCTAATGCTTTGGCCTGCCTAATGACAGCTTTGTTTTTCTTATCGACTTTTAAACAGTTTGCGCGTGTCTCATGCGAGTAAGACCGGCGAATTTAGTGTCAAGCCCACGCAGATACCTGCAGTACTCTAGATTGAATCGAGAAAGCCTGGTTCATTATATCAATCTTGACTCGAGGATTAAGCAGGTTAAGTGCAGCACTGGCAACGCACTGCATGACGAGTTGCTTTAGACTGAGTTCAAATCAACTCTGACCCAGACAACCACGCACAAGTATTCCCCAAAAATGAGATCACGCCGACACTATACAGGACACTCGCCGCACAGGAAAGCTGATTGTTCACGTGTACAGCGCTGAGTGGATTGAATTTGCCGAGATGCTTTTTGCGGCCACTGTCAAAGAATGTGATAGTGTACTACTGCATTCGCTACTAACTGTAAATGATTTCCTGAAATCGAAGAAAGTATACGGCATTTCTGATGTGTGTAATGTTAATATAAAACAGTAAATTAGTAGTGTAATTATTTTGTTTTGCAATGCCAATACATTTCACCGTGTGAGAGAACTTTTACACACTTGACAGAATTTACAATAATCAGCGATTAATTTTCAGTAACGTTAAAGTGCAAGCTACGAATTACCTGCTGCGAAGACATCGTTATAAACTGCGCATGGGCATTCTCATGTTCTGGGAAGCAATTTTACAGGCTGAAAATTTCTTTGTCACTAATTATTTCAGTTCAGTTCAGTCGTTCAGTCGTGTCCGACTCTTCGTGACCCTATGGACCATGTCACGCCACGCTTACCGGTCTCTCACTATCTTCCTAACATCACATAACTTCATCTGCAGTGCCCCGAGGATGCCATCTAACCACCGCGTTCGCTGCCTACCCCTTTTCCGCCGACCCTCAACCTTTCCCAACATCAAATCTTTCTCCAGCGACTCCTCTCTTCTCATCAGATGACCAAAGTAGCTGAGCTTTAACTTTAGAATTTCACCCTCCAATGAGCATTCAGGTTTTATGGTCGACAATATCGACTGATTTGATATTCTGGCAGTCCAAGGAACTCTCAAGAGTCTTCGCCAGCACCACAATTCAAATGCGTCAATTCTTCGGCGGTCAGCCTTTTTCACAGTCCAACTCTCGCATCCATACATCACAACTGGAAAGACCATAGCACGAGTTATACGGATCTTGGTTGGCAGACTAATGTCTCTGCTCTTTACTAGGCGGTCAAGGCTAACCATTGCTCTTTTTCCCAGAAGCAGGCGTCTCCTAATTTCATGGCTGCAGTCTCCTTCTGAGGTAATCTTGGAGCCCAAGAAGAGGAAATCTGTCACAGCTTCCACTTCTTGTCCATTGATGCTCCAGGACTTGATAGGGCAAGACACCATGATCTTTGTCTTTTTAATGTTCAGTTTAAGCCCAAACTTCTCACTCTCTTCTTGTGCGCGCATCAGAAGTCTCTTGAGTTCCACTTCAATTTCTGCCATTAAAGTGGTATCATCCGCATATATAAGGTTGTTGATACGTTTTCCAGCAATCTTCACTCCAGCTGAAGACTCGTCCAGACCGGCCTTCCTCATGATGCACTCTGCATATAGGTTAAATAGGCAGGGCGACAGTATGCAGCCTTGCCTCACTCCTTTCTCGATCGGAAACCAATCAGTAAGACCATGCCCAGTTCTGACTGTGGCCTCTTGCCCTTCATACAAGTTCCTGAGGAGACTGATGAGTTGAATTGGAACTCCCATCTCTTGGAGAGCTTGCCACAATCTGCTGTGATCTACGCAGTCAAATGCTTTCGCATAATCAATAAAGCAGAAGTAGATGGGTTTCTGGAACTCTCTTGCTTTTTCCATGATCCAGCGAAGGTTGGCAATTTGGTCTCTAGTTCCTCTGCCCTTGCGAAACCCAGCTTGCACGTCCGGAATTATTTAGCAGTGACTAAATGTTATGCGAAGTAAAATATTAGGGTTGCTTCCAAAACAGATGCTGGATATAAAACTACTCCAAAAGAAATGGAGGTCATCTTATCATGCGACTATAAAGATGTATTTATTCCCCAACTAAACACTGATATTTCAGCCCGCCTGAAGCTGTTTTACTGCCCTTGTCAGAAACGATGAGTTTGCTCGGAAGGCAGCACTTGGATAAAAAGGGATTAAAATGATTATAATAGGCTACCAGTAATGTGCATTAATCTAGGTGTATTATGTAATATTTATGGTAACAATTAGGTGCAGGGAATATGTTTCCCAAACATTCGAGCATTTCTCTAAAGCAAAATGTGGTCACTAAAACTTTTACGGATGCACAGAAGCCTTCAACAACAACAAAAAAAGAAAAGAAATGCATATTGGCCGGGGTTTAACGCATGAAAGCGGCATCGGCTGGGACTGATGATTGCAGAGGCTGATTTTGGTGTCGTTTTTTTTCATTATTAACACCACATTTACCACGTAGGATTGTTTATTGTGCAGTCAAATCCCACAGCAGAGGAGCGCCTTTCGAAACGGTTGTGATTGAATTCCCCGTTATCGAAATCAGCCGTCGAGCGCCCTTACCATTGGGACACCGCGACAGAGGTTTAAAAGCAAAAAAAAAAAGTACTCACACAACTCTACAGCATAGCAGGCATAGAGTGGCCTGTTCAAACTGCATTCTGCTATGTGAAGCAGTCTGCGGTGGCATATGTTTTAGTAGTTGCGGTATTCCAAAGAGAAACGGGAATATGCAATTTCTGAGCGTTTGCATTAACCTTTATTGACGGCAGCGAACTGTATAGCTTTGACACGGCGGTAACGACAGTACCACTTCGTTTGAGACATTGCATGTCAAAGGATCTCAAGCGCCGAAGACCACTACAAGACCGCGATGGATGAGGTCCTTATCAAAGCATGACATGCTCGATACGGACAAGTATATATATATTTTTTAATGACGCGTAGGGTTATAGAGTGTTCATATTTATTTTGCCAGAGGCATATAGGTAAGCAAAATCTCACAGGAACCGCGAAACAAACAAAAACACTCCTGTACAAGCCGCATGCACGCGCTTAAATCACTGCAGGCTGGCCCGCGACGCGAAAACGCATCCACACTGAGTAGGTTTCGCCGCTGAGCCGCAAGGTGGCGACTCTGCTCGAACTCGAGGCCAATAGAGAGCTCCGCATGAAAGTGGGCGTAAGCGTCGTACAGCGAAGAAAGTCAGTGTGGTTTGTTGGCCACGTGCGTTTTTTAGCGCCGATGTCGGAAATAAAGCATGCTAAAAAGTTTGACGTCTGGAGTACTGAGCCGAATATCAAGTAGGAAGCCCTTGTGAGGATCGCTGATCAGCAGCGAATTGCTGGTAAGAGCGATAGCCGTTATATAGGCAAGTGCCTGCTCAAGCCAGCTGCCTCTGGTGCATTTCGGCCGATCCGGTCTGCTCGTACTAGCTCTGCAATTAATGCGTCGCTAGAGCTAATCCTATGAGTCTTTTACTACGGCAGGATCGGATTCACAATAAGGCAGTTTTATGAGTAGACGATTTACGACAGCGTTGATCAGTTCCAAAGAGCCGACCGAAGCGGCTTCGAAGTGAAACAATTTAGGCATAGCGACGACGAGGGACGGTCACGCACGGCGCCGTCGTTCGCCGCGCTCGCGCGCCCCACTTCCGCGGTAAAGTGTAGCTTACTTCAACCTGCTCGCGGCATCCCGTGATGCAAGCGTTGCAAACTCGTGTACTTTCATTACAGCTAAGGCTGTGCACGTTTTGGCGTTCTACTTAGAAACAAGCCATTCAAACGATACTGCAGGCAGGACAAGTACGCAGTTGCTGCGCTGTCGGCCGTAATCGAAGACGTCGGGCGGCACAGTAGACACCGCATATTCTATCTTTAAACGTGATATAGTAGGCAAATGAATAACTTTGTGAAGCAGACCCGCTCGTCCGTTTCGCGCACTCGGGCGCCGACGAGTAGCCTCCGTCAGCAGACGCCGCCATAGCCTCGGCTAACGACGCAAACCGAGGTTGCCAAGCTCGGTTTGCGATAACCGCGGTTAGTGGTGTAATCGTGGTTCGGTCCGCCGTGTAACATGGGCTAACCATGGTTTTGGGTAACCGCGGTTAGGCTGCGCGAATTGGCAATTTCCTCATGCGTGTGCGAGCAAGGACGGGTTGACCCGAGTACGCCAGCGAGCGAGCAGGCGCGCGGCAACCGGAAGTTCGTCGAAGTGACGTATTTCTGGGCGGAGCTTTGAACTTGCTTGTATTCTTTATTTGTTTATGACTTCCTTCGCGTACGAGTGGAGAGCGAAAAGTGGAATTGTCATTTTTAATCTCCGATATCTCTGGTGTTTCATAAGCTAGATCGGCTTTTTTTTTTTTCGGGAGAATGATGAATGGTTCAATATCTATTAGTATTATGGCGTTGTTTACCCTTCTTGGTGACCGTTTCTGTGGACCTTTAAATTCACGAAAGCACGTATCACGGACATAGGTTGAGTGTGAAACATAGTCGGCGCTGCGATCAGGATAGTAGCGAGGTCGAGGCGGCGGAACCCAACGGCTGCGGCAATGGCGAGAAATGTGGCCGACACGTGAGCAGTTGAAGCATATGTGTTGGTCATCCGAGGTTCGCCATTCGTCTGGGCTGCGGTAGCAGTAGCGGTATCGCGTCGGAAAGGGCGTAGTAGGAGCCGCAGCTGCTACGACTGGAACATTAGGTTGGAGCAAGGGCTGTGGGGAAGGCTGGCCACAGTTGAAGCCCAGATTCGTGCTTAGGCCCACATTTGCGAACTTCTGGCAAACGACATATTGGATTAAGGCTATAGTAGGATATGCTGGCTGAGGAGATAACCCAACGAGTGTCATTTCGTCTATCTCTCGGCGAACAATCCTGGTCAAGTTGGATAGATTATATGGCTGCTGCAATGTTGGACTATCTTCGCACGAGGACGTAGCAGCTGTGTTTGGCAAGCGGTCGAAGCGGTGAGTAATGCGGCGGTGTTTTGCTTGCTCAAACTGCCGGCAAACTTTGATGACTGAGTCGACCGTCGGACAGTCTTTGCAAAGCAGCAGATTCTAAACATCGTCTGCAATTCCCTTTAATATGTGGCCCACCTTGTCTAATTCGGACATGGCGCAGTTAGGTTTTCGGCATAGGGCTAGAATGTCTTGAATATAAGAGAAGTATGATTCCGTGGAACGTTGGGCACAGGATGCGAGGTCTTTTTGTGCGCCGAGCTTGCGTCCGATCGGCTTGCCAAATAGGTCTCGAAGCTTCTCCTTTCACATACCCCACGATGTGATGTCGTCTTCATGCGTCTCAAACCAGATGCGCGCCGTACCTGCCAGATAGAAGATTACGTTGGCGAGCATGAAGGTCGCGTCAAATGATTGTGCTTGCTGACCCGCTCGTACGTAGCAAGCCAGTCTTCGACGTCGACAAAAGGTGGCTGGATCACGAGACTGCGTCATGACAATGGTGGGAGATGATGGTGCCGCTGAAGAAGGTGTCGCGTCGGATTGCATTGTGATGGTACCAATCTGGCGGCCACTACGAAGATCCAGGTTTGATGACTTACGTACTTCCAGAAATGTACAAAGCGGTAAACGCTAGTTCACTGTTAGACGCACCACCATACACCGCACACCAAAGAACGAATCCAGCTCAGCCTGAGCGTCGTCTTTGTCACTGCACCTCACCAGCACGTCGTCGACGTCTCGATACTGCGCTCTGGAACAATATATTATTTCGATGCTTTCATGCGCTCTCGACGACAAAGTTGACCGATAAATTTTCGTCTGAAATCAGGCGAGAGAGATGCGTACTGATTTTGCGGATAGCTGCCCTAGTAAAATGCGGGGATATGCATTAAACTGGTACCAGTCATAATAGCCCATGTAAACTTTAAAGTGCGCGCCTAATATTGTTCAGCTGTGAGACATTTTTATTATCAGCAAATACGTACAGAGAAAGAGCTTGCAATAGAATTCCAGAAATAAGACTAATATGCCCGAGTACACTAGTAGACAACTTTATGATCCCATGATAAGCCGATAATGACCTGTGGGATTAACATTAGTGGCTCACAAAATGTGGCAATGAAAAAAAACGGTGTATGTATGTATAACTTTATTAGGTAGCCGGCAAACGCCGGGTGTAAGCGTCGTGATGCTGTCCAAGCGGTGTAATTCCGTTATAGTATGAATGCCCATCCCTGGCGGTCGGGTCATCGGCCCAATATTGGTACTCTGTTAGTGATACACTTAGTTGTGTTTCTTGTGGTTATACACCACTCTTATTTTAAAGCAAACGCTCATTTGCCCCATTCGTGCAGTCTCCGTACTTCTGGAGACCATTGTCCCCTGAACTGATAATTCCATACTCGCCTTGTGATGTTTGTGGACATTCTGCAGCATGTTCTCGAAAGTTTTTGATGGAAGATCACATTTGCCCAGGGAGCCCCAGCGGCCTGCGGGAACGTTGGCAATCCAGTTGGCCTTGCCGTGCTCCTCGCGGCAGCAGAGTGGCTCAGGGCAGTCAGCGCGGCTACCCTCCGAGTACCGAAAGTCCACGTGGGTGTCGCTGATGTGCAGGAAGCGCAAGACCAGAGCGCTTTGCTGCATTATTGTTGAGAAGCCATGAAGGAATTACTTCGGAGGATTGTCGCTAGTTGAATGCAGTTCTTAATATTTTGAAAAAGAAAATAGATGTATGTGACATAGTCTGTTACTGTCGATGGTGCGTGTGTCTCCTTTCCTTTCAGGGACGTTGCACATAGGGCAATCGACACTGTTAAAGGAAACGAATTCTTTTGTGCTGGATGTATACAGATAAGCGATGCATGCATTCGTCGTAACATTATTTTTTCAGGTGTTGGGCTTTAAAATGTCTCCAACGTGCTTTGAGTCTGGTAATCGCATAGCCTCAGCTGAGTGGCAGCCAGCTGATATTTAAGGTATGTGTTATCGCACAGATTGCCAAGCTTTAACAGGAGAGAAAAATGTCGGAAGGTTTCATGATTTAGTAGGGTAGTTGCGAATTACCTGATCTCCTGATTGGCAACTCAGAAATATATTTAGCGCAGTAAATTTTATATACATTTGTTAAGCTCGAGCCCGCATATAGCAGAAGGTTTCTGTCTGAAGCAGAAAATATTAAACAAGGCAGAGTCTTGTGGCACGAGCGCCGCTGTATCCGAGGAAGAACGGCTATGGCTGCTACTGGTTAGAGGAAAAGGGATACCGAAGAGAGATGAAATTACTCTCGCAGGGTACGCAGAACGACAGCTGATTATAGTGGTCGGCGGCATACCTTGGGCTTTCTAGGCTTTTGTTGTGACTTCCGGCGTGGCGGCAGAGTGATGGTCCAATTGAACGCCTCTTTATCTCCGCACTCCTCTCCAAGCACTGAGCTGCAGATCTGGCTGGCGCTTAGAGTAGTTCGCTTCATCACATAGAAGAACTCGTCCTGCACACAGTTATGAGTACTCTTGCTGTTCCTGTTGAGAGCGCATGTTTAAGGCGTCGGACACAAAACATATCAGCCTCTTGTTCAAATCTCTTCTAACACAGTGACTTAACAACTAAGTACACCATTACACATCAGTGGTAAAGCCACGGTCTCAGATAATAAAATCGCTGTACTACTGAGCTTATTGCAATAACTAGCTGCCAAAGGTCGACTACTCAAACACGCATATTTAATGCATATCGGTATCAGTGGCTTGGCGGGAAAGCCCTATCAAACAGCCGTAAGTAGTAAATTCTAGTCGAAATGATTTCACTTATAACTGGATACCAAAGATTACCCCACCCACGACGCAGCTTAAACACTTATTCGTATGACAGTACTGTAGGTGAACAGCTACGAGACATGTATGGAGCACATTCTTGTGCAGAAGATTTTGATGCACTGCGCCGTGAGCAAAGGAAGGAGAACGGTTAAAATAAAAGGAACAAAGAGGAGCCAGGCTTTCTAAATTCAAATAATATAGCTACGAGACAGCGCATTAATATGAGTGAGCTCGAGACGTACCCTGAAATTCTTCACGAGGCCGTCGCAGACACGGTCAGTGCCGGCTATCCCGACAAGCTTGCATTCATGGCTGAGGTTATCGGCGATTAAATCTTCGGACATACCGCTCCGAATATCCTTTAGCACTTTGCCCGCCGCCCAGCTGCAGATGCCGCAGCTCGGCATTTGTCTGGACGATGATAGTGCAGTCAGCTCCTGCATTGTAGAGCATGGTATGATGCGTAGAAGTATCGCGTGGTTTGACAAAGTATACGCACAACACATTATGGTACGTATTTTCGTACGTGTGATTCAATGTAACGAAGTAGCTCTGTGAAATTAGCAAAGTGTAGCGACAGGCTTCGTGTTGATTTCATTGAGATAGCATAGAGTCCATAATTGCCACAAAATTCCGGTGGCACGCGTGATGAAATGTTGTATTTTGTTGAAAGAATGACGTGGTAAGTGATGTCTACAACTAGCACTCGATGAGGGCATGTGAACTTGTAGCTTCATTAACCTCTCGATTGATCAGGGGCTTCCTTGCTGAGTTGCCAGGCACTCAGCGGGGCCTCACGTACATTCCAGGTTTTGAATTGCAGCTCGCGTGTGATGTCTCGAGTTCACGTGGTATGGCCGAGTCGGCAATTTCTCTGGCAGCGGACAATATAGAATTTTGACATCGTCCACACACTCTTAACTGCAGTGAGATTGCATTGTGAAATGCTTCTGAAGAAAAACAATTAGTGACATAGTGACAGCTTAAGCAACCTATATGTTGATGAGATATCATTATGCGCCAATAATAATTACTAAAACTAAAGATTAGCAGCCCTAGTTAATGCTAGTAGTGCAATATGTAGTGTTATTTACCTTAAGTGAAGTAGTAAAGGGAAAACTAATTACTGGGCTAGTTGGTGCGTCGCTCATAAAAGGAAAGATTAACAGCGCTAACAAATAGGCACTAACCAATAGGCACACAGGCAAGGCGCTCACTTCAACTTCTTTTCGAAACAACACCACATACAATCTTTACTACATACATACTACTATTTAGTAGTAAAAGTCGTGTTTTGAAGTTTCCCTATATAGGGAATGCCTAAACTACCATGCATATGCTGCCGACGGTATGGGAGCATTTTTTTGTTGAAGACGTTTATATGTGGTGTTGTTTCGAAAACCAAGTTAGAGTAAGCGCCGGTTGTGTGTGCCTATTTGTGATTGCCTATTTGTTAGCGCTAGTAATATTTTCTTTAAGTAGAGGCATATTGTAGCGCAGCTTATAGTGCTGATTAGTAGTAGTGTTACTGGTTTTTATTATAGCTAGTTTTGCGATTTAACATGTGTCTGCTATTTTGTAAGCGTACGCCATCTACGGTCTGTAAAACTACTACACAAAACTTATGGTGGACAGTTAGGCAGAACAAGCGCACCTGCTATGCAAGTTCAATTTTTTTTTCTGCCTGCAATACCATTTTTTCTTTCTGAGAAGGCAGTTCACATATTGTTTGAATGAGGTTATGAGTAGTTAATTGAACAGCATACTGATCTATCGGTAAATTTATTTCTAGAAGCTTTTGGGCCAACGTGTACTAGCAAAATGTTATGGTGAGCAATTTAGTTGTGTCTTTAGAGAGTGAACATATATTTATTCAGAAGCGGCTGAAAAAAAGTGCACTGTATTTTCGGCTCACTGTCTTTGGGTCGCTAACCAGACGGTCTATATCTACCGCACCGAAGAGTGCTGGTTTTTCGCAAAAGTTTAGGGGCCTTATGCGGCCGCCTCGTGCCGTACTGAGTAGGCACACATTAAATTACAGCGACATTTAGTTGTCGTAAATAGTGTTTTTAAGGCCCATAAACGTTTCCGAAAAACGAGCACTCTTCTTTGCGGTAGAAGTTGGCAATTCCGCTAGGGACTCAAAAGACAGTGAACCCAAATGCCAGCACACTTTTGTTCAACCGCTTCTAAATAAATATACGTTCAATCTCTAAATACATCACAGAAATTGCTTACCACGAGATTTTGCAAACACACATCGGCCCAAAAGCTGCGAGAAAGAAATAAATTTCCCAATAGATCAACATGGTTTCGAATGACCATTCATGGCGTCATTCAACCAATGTGTGAACGGCTTTTTCAGAAAGAAAAAAAGTGCTATTGTGGGCACAAAAAGAATTGGGCTTGCAAACCAGGCGCGCTTCTTCTGACTTTCCGCCATCAGTTTTGTGAAATAGGTTTACAGATCAGACGGCGTACCCTACACAATAGTGGACAAATGATACATCAAAAAAGTGGCTAGAATCACAACTACTAACACAACTATCAATCAGTATTATAGGCTGCGCTACAATATACCTCTACAACTTCGCGCTATTAAGTAGTGCTACCTCCTAAGCTATTAGCACTATTTAGGGGGGTAATTTTAAATTCGACTTAATCATATTGATACGTGGCAAGGTTAGTGCACGAAGGTTAGTCCAGGTGGACGCAGCACACAAAGCACAGAATCACAACAGCGTTAACCTTCTTCTAGTGCTAAACGTTTCTACCACTTTGTCGTCTTCTGTGTCACTGTTTCTGATCGTTATCTTCTTTATCGTCCAGCGATGCAGGGTATATATGTCACATTACCCCCCCCCCCCCCCCCCCCCACGAAAAGCACAGTCCCGGTGCGCACTAGGACGAACTACTGCAAGGGTAGTACAGCTTCATTCTGGCGACATGAACAATCTCGGTGCGTGGCATAGAGGACTGTCGCGGCGGATGTACAGGGGCGACCTCGTATGTCACAGGGGTGACTGGCCATAAAACACGGTAGGGTCCTGCGTAGCGTGGCAAGAGCTTCTCACACAGCCCAACTTTACGAGCGGGAGTCCAGAGCAAGACGATAGAGCCGGGAGAGTAGTGGACATCCCGGTGGCGAAAATCATGGCGCCGTTTTTGAAAATTTTGGGAGGAGGCCAGTCGTAGGCGAGCAATAACACGAGCTGCGTCAGCTCGGGAGATGGCGTCACGAATATAGCAACTGGCGTTAGCGGTGGGAGGCAATACGCTGTCAAAAGGAAGGAGAGGGTCGCGGCCGTATAGAAGATAAAACGGTGAGTAGCCCATTGTGTCGTGACGAGAGGAATTGTACGCGAACGTTACAAACGGCCAATTAATATCCCAGTCACGGTGATCATCCGAGACATACATAGACAGCATGTCCGTGAGCGTGCGGTTGAGGCGTTCGGTGAGGCCGTTCGTTCGTGGATGGTAAGCGGTGGTAAAATAGTGCTTAATGGAGCAGTACCGAACAATTTCGTCGACTACTCGAGCAAGAAAGCAACGGCCACGGTCAGTGAGCAGCTGGCGTGGAGTACCATGGAGCAGGATGACGTCGTGGAGAAGAAACGCAGCCACATCAGTTGCACAGCTGGTGGGTATCGCTCGGGTTACAGCGTAGCGCATAGCATAATCCGTGGCCACGGCAATCCATTTATTCCCCGACGCAGAAAGTGGAAAAGGCCCGAGGAGGTCAAGGCCAACTCGGGAAAACGGGTCTATCGCGATGTCGATCGGCTGCAGGGATCCAGCAGGCATAGCCGAGGGCTTCTTCCGTCGCTGACACCGGTTACAAGAAGCAACGTAACGTCGAACAGAGCGATAGAGGCCTGGCCAAAAGAAGCGGCGGCGGACGCTATCGTACGTACGCGATACGCCAAGATGACCCGCTGTGGGTGCGTCGTGCAGCTGTTGAAGAACGGTGGTACGCGGGTGTTCGGGGACTACGAGCAGAAGCTCAGCGCCATCTGGTCGCATATTCCGTCGGTATAAAGTGCCGTTGTTGAGCATAAACAGAGCAAGGGTAGCATCAAGGTGGTCGGTGCTGAGGCGATTGATTATGCTGCAAAGCTTGGGATCTAGGCGCTGTTCATGGCGAATGTTTGAAAGGTCAGAGATGGCCAACACATATGTGTCATCGTCGCACTCGCTCGCAGGTGGGGGATCTACCGGGTTGCGGGACAGGCAATCGGCGTCAGCGTGCAGCCTGCCAGACTTGTGGACGACGGAAAAAGTGTATTCCTGAAGGCGGAGGGCCCAACGACCCAGGCGACCAGTAGGGTCCTTCAGCGTAGAAAGCCAGCATAAGGCATGGTGGTCGGTGATGACGGAGAACGGGCGGCCAAACAAGTAAGGGCGAAACTTTGTAATGGCCCACACGAAGGCTAAGCACTCACGTTCTGTGATCGAGTAATTCCGTTCAGCCGCAGAAAGGAGGCGACTGGCATAAGCAATGACGCGAGTGCGACCCATCTGCTGCTGGGCGAGTATGGCACCAATACCGTGACCACTGGCGTCGGTGCGTACCTCCGTTGGTCCCGAAAGACTGAAGTGTGCCAGGACGGGCGGGTTGGGTTGGGCTGCAATGAGCGCAGAAAAGGCTTCGGATTGTTCGTGGTCCCAGCAAAATGCAGCGTCGTTCTTCAAAATATTGGCAAGTGGACGAGCCGTCTCCGCAAAGTTAGGTACAAACCGCCGAAAATAGGGGCAAAGCCCAAGAAAGCTACGCACGTCACTGGTACAACAGGGTGTAGGAAATTACCTTACAGCATGTAATTTGTCTGGATCGGGTTGAACGCCACGGGCGTCGACCACGTGACCGAGCACCTTGAGTTCACGTCGGCCGAAGCTACATTTCTTCGAGTTCAGCTGAAGGCCAGCTCTTCGGAAGACGCCAAGAATGGCATCAAGGCGATGAAAATGGCTCTCGAATGTAGAAGAAAATACAATGACGTCATCGAGATAGCACAAGCACGTCGTCCATTTCAAGCCGCGCAGGAGAGAGTCCATCATGCGCTCGAATGTTGCGGGCGCATTACACAAGCCGAAAGGCATCACCTTGAATTGATACAGGCCATCGGGAGTTACGAAGGCGGTCTTCTCCCGGTCCCGGTCGTCGACTGCGATCTGCCAATAACCGGAACGAAGATCAATGGAAGAGAAATAGCTGGCACCGTGCAAGCAGTCGAGGGCATCATCTATCCTGGGGAGCTGGTAAACGTCTTTCTTTGTAATTTTGTTGAGGTGTCGGTAATCAACGCAGAACCTCCAGGTATTGTCCTTTTTAACAAGCACGACAGCGACGCCCAGGGACTGCTCGAAGGCTCAATAATGTTTTTTGCTAACATTTTGTCCACTTCATCTTGTATGACGCGTCGATCTGAAATAGCGACTCGATAAGGTCTTCTGTGAATTGGGCGGGCGTCTCCGGTGTCGATACGATGTGTAACGAGGGACGTTTGTTCTGAGGGGCGGTCACCAAAATCGAAAATATCGCTGTACGAATTCAGAAGACTCGTAAGTGCTGTAGCACGGTCAGGGCGCAAATTATGTGCAACCATTCCTGATATGCGAGCCTCCGGAGATGGGGACGGTGTAGGTGGTGTCGACACTTTAGCAGTAGGGTCAGGCAAAAGAGCGCCAACTGTGACGTCAGACAGTGGGGTCAGTTCGGCGAGAGTAATTCCCTCAGGAAGAACGTGCACAAAAAGGCCGAAGTTCAGGACTGGAATATAAGCGTTGTTATTTTCTACGTGCACGATGTTATGAGGGAGAGCGATTCTACGCTGCAGTGTCACGTCGGTTATGGGGCAAACAACGTAGTCGCCATCAGGAACGGAGGGGAAAGGCGTCATGAGCACATACACTGCAGCTTCTGGTGGCAGACGAGTAAATGTAGAGAAGCGGAGACGGAGCGTTGAAGTATCAGAGGCCTGTTGGTCAGGACAGAGTCGCAGGTCCAGATGAAGCAGTCCAGAAGAACAGTCAATGAGCGCGGAATGCGCAGTTAAAAAGTCGAGTCCTAATATAAAGTCGTGAGGACAACTGGTGAGGACTGTAAATAGGACAGGGATATGGCGGTCGGCAATGGTAACTCTTGCAGTACACATACCATTCACAGTAGCTGCATTGCCATCAGCAACACGAACGGTAGATGAGGAAGCGGGTGTGAGGACTTTGTTGAGGCGTTGACGGAGCGAGGAACTGAGGACGGAAATGTGGGCGCCAGTCTCAATAAGGGCAGAAACTGAGACTCCGTCCACAAAAATGTCAATGAGGTTACGTCTGGGTGCGAGGGTCAGTTCCGAGTTGACAGTCCGGGTCGGTAATGCAGCGTCACTCCCGGGCGCTGCACTCGCTAGTTTCCCGAGTGGGCGCCGGCGTATGATGGGGAGGAGTTGCGACGAGGCAGCGGTGAACGAGATCGACGAGACCGTGGAGATGGAGATTGGCTGGGGTTACGGACACTTGAGACGGCTTCGGTGTGAGGTTCATCTGGGTGAGCAGGGAAGTGTCCAGGTCCATCATATGCAGGGCAGAGCTGTTTAGGTTGGGCAGGGAAGCGTCGAGGTCCGTAGTAGTACCGATGGTCAGCGTTGTAATAAGAACGAGGTGTGGGGAAGGCGCGACTGCGGCAATAACGGGAAGTGTGGCCTGCTCGACAGCAAATAAAACAAATTGGCCTGTCATCTGAGGTGCGCCACTCTGCAGGACTGCGATTAATGCAGCGACGTGGGGGAGCTTGGCTAGTGGTTGCAGCAGCCACTACAGGAACAGGATGCGATGGTGACGAGGGCGGTACGGCGTTGGAGGAAAGACCGACGTTGGCAAGTTCCTGTCGGACAACAGCCTGTATCATGGGCACGGTGTCAGGCACTGGAGATGGGAATGGTGCAGGATCTAATGCCTCGAGTCTTCGCCTGACGATCCGAGTCATTGTTGCGGACTGAGAAGGCTGTTGCAGAGGAGCCAGATCATCGCAGGATGATGTGGCTGCCGTGTTCGGAAGGCGCTCAAAGCGATGCACCAGGCGTCGTTGTTTAGCCTGCTCGAATCTTCGGCAGACTTGAAGCCCCGACTCGACGGTAGAGCAATCCATGCAGAAGAGGATGTTGAACGCTTTATCTGCGATGCCCTTGAGGATGTGCCCTACCTTTTCACTTTCCAGCATGGAGCTGTTCGCCTTGCGACACAGCGAGAGCACGTCTTGGATGTAGGCCAGGTAGGACTCCGTGGTGGATTGGGCGCGAGACGAAAGTTCAGTTTTGGCTGCGAGAGCCCGTCCAATGGGTTTCCCGAACAAGTCGTGAAGCTTTTGCTTGCAAATTTCCCAGGTCACCAGCTCATGCTCGTGATTTTGAAACCATGTGCGAGCGGTTCCCGCCAAATAGAATATCAGATTGGCCAGCATGATGGTCGCGTCCCAATGGTTGTTCCGGCTACATCGCTCATATTCATCCAGCCAGTCATCCACGTCTGTCTTGTCTTCGCCATTGAAGATCGGAGGGTGGCGGATTTTTGTGAGGACGGGTGGTTGCGCCGATGTTATTGCGGTGGTAGGAGCTGCCTCAGTGGTCATAGTGGCCGTTGTTGACGTTGTGATCCCAGGTAGGTGGCGGCCACTGCGCAAATCCAGCTTTCGGCTGCTTAAATGGATTTATGTGTGCACACGGGGATCTTTGGTCACCTCCACCACGATGATACGTGGCACGGTTAGTGCACGAAGATTAGTCCATGTTGACGCAGCACACAAAGCACAGAATCACAACAGCGTTAACCGTCTTCTAGCACTAAACGTTGCTACCACTTTGTCGTCTTCTGTGTCACTGTTTCTGATCGTTATCCTCTTTAACGTCCAGCGATGCAGGGTATATATGTCACAATATTGCCACATAATGTCCATACAACGGATATATCTCGTAAACGTTTAGGTTGCTCAAGCTTTCAAAAATTATGTTTCTTCAAAATAATTTTTCAGTGCTGTTTGAGTGCAGTTCCAGGCCTTTGAAAGAGGTCAATATCTTTATGGCCCCCCATTGCGACGTTACATGCGAACGATAATTAAAAGCCTGGACATGTACCTGAGGCTTCGCTAAGTGGCTGGCAACTAAGCAAGGAAGCTCCTGATGCGTCTATAGGTTGATAACGCAACAAGATCACAGGCCCATATGCCATCTTTAAAGGAGGCTGCCCTGTGCAAACATCTCAAACCCTGTATCAGCTGCCTTTCTATTGCTTCTCAAAGACAGGTGACGCAAAGTACTATGCTAGTGTTAATACGGTTAAAACGTGATCTCGCACTAGGTAAAGGAGACAGGGTTGTCCTAAAGTGCTTCAGTGTCAAGTGTTTTGATTGCAATAATTTAAAACTGGCATTTACTAAGTCCCTTTGTTTCGGTTGCCCCAAAAATAAAATTTATTCAATAATTACGCAGAGAAAGTAAACAAAATATTCACAGACTTTTCAAATTTTTTGTGCCTTTTGAACCTTTCAGACGACGCTGAAAAAACCTTTGTTGGCCGGCTTGCCTTGAAAACAAAAACGACACGTCAAGCATGCTTCACAACGCTGAAACGATCTCATCGGGCTGAGATATCTACAGAGAAATTCGTTTTTCTTGAGGCTGGTAATCAACCTGATTTCGGGCACAAAATTTGAGCTCGATATTACTTCTCCGGTTCACTACAATGTGTTTGGTTATTTTTCACTGTAGAACAAATTTCTCCTTCAGAATATTACGTAGAGTATATCTCCCTACATTGAGTTTGTTTATCTCATAGAGGCACGAGGTATACTAAACATACCTAGGCACGTCAAATTCACCTGCTTATTTATTGATTACATTATCCCCAAACGGCCTTCTAAAGGGGTAGTAGGTAAGCTCCTTATTCCTACTGCAACCAAATTAAACGTAGAAAAAGCGAGACGCTACTTCTGAAAACAACCACAGTTGAAATGTTTTAAATTTGCTTTGAAGAACCGCAGTCGCGGGACACCAGAATTAATTGTTTGTGTTTTAGCTTTCAACTTTTGTTCTTCGCTCCACCGATTTCTGAAAATCTTAGAGACGTTTCCCCTGCTTCGCCTAGTAGAGCGCCCACAATGAGGGTATCGTGACGTCGGCCCTTTTTTTTAGATCATTATTCCTACCGCGAAGTAGCTGCTTTCACTGACAACACACGCAATTTGGTGCTTTGCTTGCGCTGCTCAATGCCTTAGTTTCGGGTGTAGTTACAGCGTAGATTTTATGGGACACCCAAAGGCTCCTTTGTGACCGATACCACATTGCTCCCTGCAGCTGCATTTTGTGCACTTGATGGAAACTCAACATGAGGCAGCACTGCAAAACCTCTGCACAGTTTTGTAACACTACAAATAGCAAGTGCTAGAACTTAAGCGTTAACCAGCTGAAGACGTCTCTACTCTTAGACACGGTACGCCAAGAGGCCGTCATTTTTAAAGATTTGAAAGAAACAGCGTGCGTTATTCGAGCGTGATTATGCATTCTATTCATCTTGTGGATGTTTATCATGTGGTTTACACGTTCACAGGAACGAAACATAAGGTATTGTCCCATGATATTAAACACGAGGTTTAGAATGGCTTTAAACTTTGCAATCCCGCTTCACCTACTATCTATTACGGTACCAGGCGGAAACGTGATTTTTTTATTGCTAAATACGACGAATTCTGCGAAGTGGAGTAGGTAATCATGCAGCAATGCCTGCACAACGCCTTATCAGACGCTTCTTGGCATCCATTTTGCACTGGATTACAATAGCAAAAATTAGGACAGATAAAGTGTGATCTCTTTGAAGTTTACCTTGGCCATCTTGCGCAGCTTGATGGCTGCTTTGTGGAAGCGCTCCTTCCAGTAATCTTCGGAAACGCTCCGCGGCCGATGCCAGGTCGGGTTGCAGGATGCCAGGCCTACCATCAACGTCATTATCAGCGCGTGCCGCATCCTAGTTCTTGCGGTTTGCTGCGAATGAAAATGTCCCATTGACATAGTTCAAAGTGAAGTACAGGCATCGCGCAATCCATGAATCGGGGCAAGACTGCGGGTCGCACAATACGCTGATGGGCTCTCATCACTGTTATGTCGATGAAAAAGCAGTATTAATTGAAAATCAAAACTTAATGAACATTGCTTAGTTCTTCGGGCAGTAAACGTCGATTATATGGTGTTGTATTCGCTGCAAATGTACCATTAATTACAGATATTACCCTGGGGCTAAAAATAAGAAATAGAACGCTATCCTATAGGAAGGGAGAAAAAAACGATGTTTTGCTTTATAAGCTTAGCGATGTATATGTATAAAATAAAAGACAACTCTTGTTTTTGTCGATTTCTTGAGTATTACTTCTTTATTTATTACTGCAATGAAGAAAGGATACAAATACACGGATACTTTGGTACACGAGAGTACTCTTGGGTACATTCGTCGTACGGCTGAATCAACTGGGCATGATTTAGGTGCTATGTTCGGTTCTCATCCGGTATAAATTAGAAAATATGTCGGCGAGCTTCAAAGAGTTACAGTCCATGGCGTCTTGAAAGTTTTTGTTCTGCACTAAAAAGCGCTAAGGAATTCACCTAAGCTCTCAGAGTACGGTTGCACTAAGTTAATATTGATATCCTTTGAAATTTGAGGCACTCAAAACGTCGGCACACTTTTTATCTAGCGACAACTGCGACTTTCGCGTCTCAAAGGGTCTTACATGGAACGAGCACGACAGCATTGTCGGGGTGGTGCGATGTTCCACCTACTGTAGATGTAGGTATCCTTCGTCAGCACCTCGCTGAGAATTCACATTCGTTTCTTCACCGGCAATGTGAGACGAATCAAAGCGCAAGCAGCGCCTATCGCCAGCGTGAGGTTTTTTAGGCCACCACATCGCTTTTTTGCGGCACGTGGGAAGGGAAATAAAAGTAGTGCGAAGTCCTCATTTTTGCTTTTTGCATTGACGCCAACGCATCTGCTATGGTAGTCCACAGAACAATACGCGGTTTTCCAGAGCTCTTTCTGTATCATTCACGTGCACATTAAAGCGCCATGTTTTGATTGCTGTTCTCTCCGACCCACGTGTGTTTTGAAAGCCTGGACAGAAGAGCAGTATCCAGCTCTGCCCAACAATTCTTACATCTTATTCATGGCTGCTGATAATATACAAAAGAAATCGTTCTAAAAAAGTACGTGTATACACCGAAATAGCTCCGGAGGATAGTTACTCAATACATAAAGTGTTTCACTACTAAAACGTAAAAGAAACCAGTAAACGCCGCCTGAGCCTTTATATATGGTTAATGAACAACTAAAACAATTGAATTCCTTCCTAAGCATTGATACTACTCATTTGTTTGTTGCTACATCCTCTGTTTATATACTTAATGAATGGTTTAAACAGCCGCTTGTGATACTTCAGAATGAGATAAATTTCAACAATTCTCAGTTACTTTTGCTGTTTTCTCCAAGATATTTTTTTATATGGTTTAAATTTAATTAGCCATCAACGTTACAAATCGCAGCGAAGAACTCTGAGGCTGTGTTGAATCCAAATGCAGAGCAGGGATCAATGGTGCTTCGCCACACTCGGATGGTAAAATGTGCCGAGCCTTTCCGTTCAACATCCAAACGCGCATACTTTTGTGACTCGTTTTCAGCTGCCAGTGAGCGCGGAAAGTTTCTTGAGCATGACCTACTCCATTTCAAATGAAAGGAAACTGGAGACTGTGCAAGGAAAATCGTCATATCATCATCATCATCAGCCAGACTATACCCTCTACAGGGCGAAGGCCTCTTTCATATTTCTCCAATTACCCCGGTTCTGGGCTAACTGCATCCACTTGACCCCTGCGAACTTCTTAACCTCGTCGGCCCACCTAACTTTCTGCCGCCCCCTGCTACGCTTTCCTTCCCTTGGATTCCAGTTTGTTACCCTCAGCGATTATCGGTTATCCTCTCTTCGGACTACATGTCCTGCCTATTCCCATTTCTTCTTCTTAATTTCCACTAGAATGTCAGTAACGTGAGTTATTTCTCTGACCCACTCTGCACGCTTCTTATCTCTTAATGTTACCCCTACCATTTTTTGTTCCATAGCCGTCTGAGTTGTCCTAAACTTAAGTAGAGCCCTCTTGGTTAGCCTCCACGTTTCAGCCCCACAGGTGAGTAAAGGTAAGAGCCAAATATTGCATACTTTCCTCTTGAGCGATACCGGTAAGCTGTGGTCATAATCTGCGAGTGTTTACCAAATGCGCTCCATCCCAATCTTATTCTTCTTGTTATTTCTTTTTCATGGTCCGAATCTGCAGTGACTACCTGTCCCATGTAAACATATTCGCCTACTACTTCCAGTGCTTCACTACCTAACGTAAACTGCTGTTCCTTCCCGAGGCTGTTGAACATTACCTCAGTCTTGTGCATATTGATTTCTAAGCCTACCTTTCTAGTTTCCCTGTCTAGGTCATCAATCATTATTTACAGTTGATCCCCCGAGTTACTTAGCAAGGCAATGTCATCATCAAATCGCAAATTACTGAGATATTCTCCATCTACCCTTATCCCTAACTGCTCCCATTTCAAGTCTGGATACTTCCTCTAAGCAAGCTGTGTATAATACTCAGGAGATCTTGTCTCCTTGCCGAACAGCTTTCTTTATGGGAATTTTCTTGCTTTCTGTCGTCATAGGAGCTGCGGGAATTTAGCTCTTAGATAGCGACTGCACTTACTTTAGGACATATGCGGCAGTCTGCGCGGAAGCGAAGCATGTCTCTTAGTGTTTCATCGATGTAAGCTTATCACTTTTTCTACGGCAGATGGAGTTTTCTTGCAGTATGAAGCTTTAGTCAGCATACGACAAGAGTAAGAATAACGGAAAAGAGCATGCGATATTGATAACGATTCTTTCATGGGCCTTTACATACCTATTAAAGGAAGATTGGGATAATTGACGAAATAAAAATGGTAGATTTCACGTTTCAAGAGACGTACTGAACAATGTTTTCATAGGACGCTTTGTAAATACTCCTGTCCTACAATATTAATTCAATTTATCCCTGAAATGTTGAACAGGACTTAGTGGACACTATGCCTCACAGGCAAACTCGCGGCACGAGAGTCTACGTTTTATGATACAACTTTAAAAAGCTTTTTTGATATATGTAATATTATTTTCGGTAATGTTGCGATTATATTCACGCTGTCTTGTATTTCAGCGAGTTTTATATTTACATTGCTTAATAGGTTCACTTGCATCCGCTGTTATTTGTATGCCATCATTTTTTGCATGCTTATAAAAGGAGCTCCCTTCTTCAGTTTTTGGCTTTGGGACCTGCGCCTGTATTTATCAACTATGCGTAAGCAGTCATTGCTCGTTAACAAACTGCTTATGACACCAATACGGAAATCAGTGGTACTGCCTATACCTCGAATTTCTCCGGGACACATTTGTCTAGAAACAAAGGAGCTGTTTATCTAAGCAAAACAGATAGATATGCCGGCAGTTTCAATGTTCAGCCAATGCACGTTGTGGTCCTGCCAAGAATGTATTTGCTCAAGTAGTCACGGTTTTGGTAAACAGGCCGCACTTCTGTTTTCGTTGTTAAATTGATTGTATTTTGTAGCGAAAGTAATTAGCTCAGCCGGATGATGTTCTTATTCAAACGAAAGCTATTCGGGCTTTGTGTGTGGTTGCGGCTCGCATAAACTCTTCTAAGGGTTGAGACGTTATATGTGTGAAATTTTACAAGGTACAAAACACGATTTCATATTTTTTACGGTAGGTCAATATAAAAGAATATGGCAATCTAAAGTGGTGTAAGCTATGTTGTAATCTCACGAAAATGTTGTTGTCACAGAGATCTGCCTGTGAAACTGAAAACGTTGGATGCAATTTTGTTAGCTGTCAGTTACGAGACAATTCGGCACGCCAAAGCAAGAGAACCTAATAAGCTTTGAAAGCATGAGACATGTTTAAATATTTTTCTTACAACTATTGTTCAGAATGCAGTACCCCTAGCTGTACAATGCACTGAACCAATAATAAAAAATCTTTATATAGCACTTTGCAGCCAGTACTGAGTGCACGTTTCCAAGTGAAATGATGTTCATTGCGTTGAGGCTCACCTTTTTCTTAGAGGTCCACTGCTCTGAACAGCAACACCCGCTGGCTTCCTCGGCAGAGAGACGTTTCGGCTCAGCGTCGTGCTTTCGAATCTTATAGCAGTCATCATGTCCAGCCTTGTATTCCTGATTGCCTTATCTCGGGACCGCGCCTTCGTCACGTGCCCTCAGGGGGATAGCCGATAGGCCCCGGCTCCACACACCCACCATCTCGTCAGCTGCCCGCTATCGGCTGCTGCGACAGGACACGCCACTTGCGTTAGTCATGATCACGTGCTACCGACGAGGCTGATTGCGGAAAAGACAAATGTCGCCTGTTCAAATCTGTTTACTCCGCAAGCCCAGTGCAGATCTTGCTAATCTTCGGCGCAGCCAAGATTGAACGGCGAAAGAAAAGGCAGCCTGGACGCTGAGCGAGTGGCCTTTGCGAAAACATTGTTCTGGCTGTCAAATGTTTGCTTAGTTCTATAAATTTTATTCAAATTTGGGAAATGTAGATGTACGAGATATGCGATTTGAGAGCAGCCATAGCGCCTTTGACACCCGATATGTTACTTTTATCTTTCCTAATTTGAATTATATATTTTTTCCTAAATATAGTTGTTTAATGCACAGTAAATGAAGCAGAAAATTTCCCTCTAATGAGGCATTTCATCATTGTCGACATATTGTTTTGAATCCTAGGTGAATCAATTTGCACGTTCTACCTATAATTTAATACCCAGGCATGACCGGAATCATTTCAGACGTTCTCTAGTTGCACCCTAACTAGAATACATATCTTGCTTGATGCAACCGATTAAGGAGTATAACGTCCACAAATGAGCAGGATAAAATCCTTTTATGCATCTTTATTTTGAGTGGTGGTTCACGTGTGTCTTTATGCATCACAATATATCAATATACAAAATTTCTGTGAGCTTTGTACATATTTATGCATATAGCCAGTGCTGTGCTAATATAGATAGGGACCGTAGTTCAACAAATGACATCTGGCGACTAGCAGGGGTGCACAAGGTTACTGCTGGGGGTTAGTAGTCTGAAAAGTCCCATACGAGTCGATGTGTCGTTGGAGGATACCTTAATGATCCGTCACCCAGTGGGGGATTGCCTAGACACGGACTGCTGGTGTCGTAGTACCGGAAAACATGCGAATATTGAATTCGACCATGCAGGCGTCAATTAGTCACACTAGTCGCATCTAGCTGCTTTATGTGGGAGGCCAGCCTCTAAGTCTCTAGTTCCATTATCCTCATCCTGTGGCCTCTCAACAGTCCCAAGTTGAACGTCTTTAAACTGGATTCTTGTTGTTAGACTAATCCCACACAAAAAGGAACAGCGCAGAGAAGTAGCGACGAAGATAACAAACGCGCTCTTTGCAACGATAGTCGAACCGATAAAAACCGGCTAGCTTGGATTTGAAGCCGCATATGAGGGTTTAGATCAGTACAAGTGAATTTATTTTTGATCATTGTGCTTTAGGCAGTGTTCTGGTGATGAGTACGGATGGCCGAAGAATTTTCATAGGCACGGTGATGAGAAAACAAACACAGAGGTGACTTGACTAATTGGCTATCAGTCTTTTATTTTTAAAGAACGTTGGTCGCATAAAAGAAACCGGAGCTTTGTTCTCCACAATAAATGGCTGGCCATACTATTGATGGAGCGGTCAGACTGGGGAAAAAAGGGGTATTTTATTCGATTGGTTTTAGTAAAAAACAGTAACAGAGAAAGGTAAAAGGTTTGAAATAGTTTTACTTAACCAAAACGTTAATTCGGCTTCTCTTTCCTCGTTGATTGGCTAGCTCGTGCGGTTATTGAACTATAGATCTTTAGACATGTGACAGACTCCTTTCCTTGCCGCTCTTACTTTCATTTTCTCTCTTTCTATATATATATATATATATATATATATATATATAAAACTATAGAGCGAAGTGTACGCTTCATTTAAAGAAACATTTATTGGACTCGACGTTTCGACCAGAAACTGGCCTTCATCAGGAGTACATATATATATATATATATATAATCTGAGGGCATAACCGAAATAAAAAAATATTCATCCAGAGCGGCTGCCCAAACCTGTCCAAAGTAGGACCATCGGGGGGAGTTTGCGGGATGTGCCCTTTTGGCAATGCCGGAAAAATGTGGGTAGCCCCGCAAGGGCTGCCTGCATCGGTCCCTAGTGGGGCCCATGGGGCCTATGTCGGCCCCTCTTGGAGCACCCACAATTCATAACATTCATCTAGCCTAAATGACTTTATGTACATCTTGTTCAGGCCACGGAGATGTGTGTTCTGAACAGTAATATTGTGCTTAGAATTGCAGGCTGTCCACAGCAACCACATAAGGGGGAACAGTTAGCAATCGATTTGTTTTAGTATCTTTAGCGCAATTTGCATGAGCGCGAGAACTAAAGCCATGTAAATTTCTAACCGACTAAATATGGCAATAACTGTTATACCAATCATCTATAATAGTAATTTAGGGCAACATGTAATACAAATAAAGGTTGGAAAGAATGATTACGGAATTGCACGCACGCCTTCCAGCCCCATTGCTGCCGATGTGGGACCTACAGCGGTTTTGTGTGGGCAGCCCCAATTGGGCTGGGTGTTGGTTTTGAACCTGAAGCCCACTTGCTGTTGCACGTGCCTTCAAATTTCCCACAAGGGACCGATTTTGGTATCATGCGGGCCCTCCCGCCCTCCAGCCCCATTACGGCCCATGTGGGAGATAAAGCAGTTTTATGTGGGCAGCCCCAATTGGGATGGGTGATTTTGTTTTGAACCTATAGAGCCCACCTGCTGTTGCACGTGCCTTCAAAGTCCCCACAAGAGAGCGATTTTGGTACCATGCGGGCACGCCCGCCTTCCAGCCCCATTAGAGCCTATGTGGGACCTAAAGCGGTTTAGATAAGGCTGACTGATTTGGGCGTCACGAGGACTGGTCCAAATTGAGCTCTTATTCATATTTAACCTGCCCTCAAGTAACCTACAAGGGGCCGGTTGGGGCAGCATATGGGTATGTCCGTTTTCTTGCCCCACTACGGCCGATGGTGGTCCCACAAAGATTTAATGGGGGCGGCCTTATTTCGTTTCTATGATGGCTTTCCCATAAAAAGCCCACATTTAGGTTGGATTGCCCTCAAATATCCGACAAGGGATCCCTGTGGACTGGATGCAGGAATGTGATCAGCATTAGCCCGAGCAATGCCGCTATGGGACCCATGCAGGAGGAACAGGGACAAGCCCAAATGGGGCTTGCCCACTTTTGCAACATCGGGGACCGATGCAGGTTTTATGATGGTTGCCCCAGCCCCACTTGCCTACATCGAACCTACTGGGGCCCCGCATCCTGTGCTACCGGAGTATATATACTCTCAAGCCTAAGTTGTAGTTTCAACCGCCTGAAAACCTTCTTCCCAGAAAAGTTATATATGCGCTGTTTTTTTATCATTTCATCGTTAATTACATTTTCCGGGGGAAGCCAAATTTTTCTTTTACGCTCTGTTCATTTGTACTTAAACGCTATAACCAGTGGGTCTGAACATTTCCTTCTTCTCAGCGTTATTACAGTACTTTGGACTTATATGCACTCGACCCAAAGCGCGCGTGGCATATGACTAACATCGTGTTTACAAACAAATGCGACGTTTTCGGACGCCATAGTGACTGGGGGAGAAAAGTTGCCCACGCGCACTCGGAAAATATGGAAGAGAACATTTTAAAAGCAATCACAGGGTACTTATAATGCCGCGTTTTGGCCCAGAGCGACCACAAATATCCTGGAACAAATTGAGAAACTGTGAAACGTCCTTTCTGAGGTGCACCATGTTTTAAACACCATAAGACGTATGAGGGTACAATCCAAGAGCGCAATTTATAGAAAAACCTGTAAAGAAAACTGACTATAATACTTTTTGCGCTTCCCCAGACCTCAGTTGTCAAGCTGACGTTTCGACAAGATGAATTCTTACTTGCCTTTCGGCCGCGTCATCGTAACTGGCAGGGTTTGTATGGGCTTTTATTTTCCACGAGCAAAATTAATCGAGCGACGGAGGAGATGAGCATGGCACGGAATGAAGAATAGTTCCTTGGGGATTAATTTTTATGAATATAAAACCTGCGTTGCCGAAACCTAAAAGAGACGTCAATGAGCACGGAGAACTGGGCTGGTTGGAATGGTTTTATTAAGTCAGAAATTAGCACGAAAAACAAGGACAACCGAGAATAACGGACCGACACAGCGATATCTCCCAACTGAAATCTTAAGTGACAGAAAGAAGTACGTTTAAACTATCTAGATATGCTCATGTTGGAAAGCAAGGCTAGGAAAGCACGAAATATCGCTAACAGGAACGTGTCGTTAGTGATAATGCTGCTAGAGGAAGGCGGCTTCTCGTTCAAACAATTGTGAGGGAGGATGAGTTACATACTGAGATTCTTTGCGGGAAACTAGTTTTTCTCAGTTGGTTTAATGAGAAGCGTCCTTTCAGAATCTACATCATTGGTGACAGCACGTTACTATTTGTAATTTTTTTTTATGCTTGTTCCCGCATGGGCATGTCTAGACAGTAGAACTGCACTCTCGTTCATTAAATATTTAGTTGCAAGACACCGTTCTGTTTTTCCATGCTTTTTGCACTGATATAAACTAAACCTGACAGAGAAAATAAGCTGACTGCACTAGTGGCAAGGAAAAGTACAATGCTAGGTACATGATGAGCCAGAATCAGGAGTAGGTTCCATGTTGGCAGGTGTTTTTGGGAAGGGAACAAGCATTCCAAAGCAACATGATAACCAACACAGCTGCAGCTAAGTACTTGTCAAGAGATTTTCGGAGTTGAGCAAATACCAGCAGAGGCTAACAATCGATTACAAGAAGCACAATCAGAAACAAAATAGGAAAACAACAACGGAAAATTCGCGAAAAACTGCCAAGCAGAACATCATATGAAAACGGGAAGATCCAAGACGAAGCATTATTTCGACATAACAAAAAAAACATATAGGAAAGAATACGGGAAGCTCATGTTACAAAGCGATATTCGGCGCAAATGCTTTGACTAAATTGTTTAAGTCACGCTGCGTGTGGCTCTCGTTTAAATATATGGCACTAAAGGAATACATTTTAAGTATTGTAATTTTCTGACGAGATATCCATCCTCTTGTGGGATTTTTAAATCGTTAGATGAGAAGTGGAAATGCTTATTCGTATTTTCTGTCCCTTGATGACTTAAACCGTCATTGAAGAATAAAGTTCATCAATATTATGGCAACGGTAAAGACATAGAAGCCAGATGCTGCTACAGCCGTGGCTTATTGGTAATGCATTCATCTACTGAATCGGAATACATAGGTTCGAAGGATGCTGCAGCGGTCGTGTTTCGATGGGGGTGAAATGCAGTCGTTCTTGTGCTGTACAACGACAGAGCAAACAAATAATGTCTACGTAGTGGAAAGTTCTTGAGCCCTCCACTGCGATGTCTCCCATTGTCTGAGGCGCTTTGGGGCATTTGGCACCAAAGCAAATTAAATCAAGGAGACATGCGTTTACTTATTTTCTTTTATTTAGAACATACTGCAGTCAATATAGACCAAGCAGGAGGGCAATACAGGACAAAAGAAAATGCATTTCAGCGCCACCATCGGCAAGCAAAAATATAAAACGAACAGGGTACAGTGCAAACATATGATGGGAAAAAAAATTGAATCAGTAAAGAGGGAAGCAAAAAATCAAAGCAGGGCTTTTCGTACACCTTCTTCAAAAACTGTTACATTATTAGCGGAGAAAACATCTTTTGGAAGTGCATTCCACTGGGAGACAGTGCGCGGAAAAAAAGAGTTCTTGAATCTGTTAGTACGGGCAAAGATTGGTTTCAGGTCGTGATGATGGGAGTGTCGGATTGGACGACCCACGCGTGGATGAATGAACAATTGTGCATTAATATCAAGTTGGTGATTGCAAAGCCGATACAGAAACCGCAATCTGGAAATCATTCTTCTCGTTTCTAATGTCAAAATGTGGTTATCACTCATTAGAGACGATGGGGAATCGAATCTGCCATATGCATTGAATATAAAACGAACTGCTTTTCTCTGTACCTTTTCTACTTTAGTTATGTCTTTTTTCAAGTACGGGTCCCACACCACACAAGCATACTCCAGCTGAGATCTGATAAGCGTATTGTATGTTAGCAGCTTAACATGGGCAGGGGCTGACCTTAATTTAGAACGAAGAAAACCTAGTTTCCTGAAGGCTGATGCACAGGTTTTGTTGGTGTGGCTGGTCCAGTTCAAGTTTTTAGTTATCGTGACGCCTAGATATTTACACTCATCCACCTAGGTTCGGCTTTCTAGTTCTGGATGTGAGATAGAGCAGTACCAATTTCTAAATCTGGCTTTCCTCTAGAAGCCATACTTTGATAGCACGCGTCTGGACTTTGAATGCAAATTTTTTTTTTCTTCGGGAAAGGCAAGGGGAAGTATGCACCTTGACAGACTCAAGAACCAAGTAAGGTAAAGAAGGGAAGAAAAGAACTTCTCAATATAAAGAATCCTCTGAAAAAATATCTCAGTGCTTCCGATTCGAAAAAACGCCATCGGGCGGCAAATTGGCGCGTTGAATTCCACCTTTAACCCCGAGGTGACTGCTCTCCCATCGAGCGCCAGCTATCCTGAGGGAAACTTCGGAGGGAACCAGCTACTAGATGGTTCGATTGGTCTTTCGCCCCTATACCCGGATCGGACGATCGATTTGCACGTCAGAATCGCTTCGGACCTCCACCAGAGTTTCCTCTGGCCTCGGGGTTAAACTAGAACTGTAAGCCCAGTACTCAACGGCGAACAGAAAAATTCAATACGACATACGATCACGTGATTATTGATAATCGTATAAACAAATACCTTTTGAAGTGTTTACGTATGTTTTTGCGTCATTATTTAATTCTTACACTTCCAGAACGTTACATGTATATCCTACACGTGACCAGACACTTCAACCGCTCTTGTGTTCCTGAAAAATGCGCAGACACGGCGACCTGAAAACAATAAGGGTGCATTGACGCGAGCAGTTTTCATTTCCGATTTAGGTATGTCGCTTCATCTAACCAGACAAAAATTGAACATTTTCGTGCCGTCATCTTCCTCTTGGAAAAAAGCGTATTTTACTGGCAGCAACACCCTCTTTTGTATAAAACTTCTAATTAAATCGCATCAAATTTGCTTTTGAAGAACGAGAGAATTGATTCATCTCAAAATATTGGGAGTTTATGCACTTGTACCGTGGCGCATGCTTGGAACTCAAGATCTCGCTGTGGTGATAGTTATGGAGGGTTCTATGCGTCCGCGCTTCGAGACAGCTCCTCGTTTACATTAGGAGGTGCTGTGCAATCTGCAAATAATTTGGCATCCGTCTAGACACGCTCCTGGTTCTTTAATCTCTTTTGTTCTGTCTATACTCTTATTCAATTCTACCCAACTGTTGTTTGCCCGAAATAGACACTTGGTCTCTAGTTGCTATAAGAAGTGAGCACTGCGCCTCTTCCTAGGGCTCTCTAAATTGGTTTGAAAGAAACGCCTCTCTGGAGACCCGTTAATCTGAATTGAAGTCCCGTTTTCATTGCTTTAGCGTGTGATCATTCCTACAGTCGTTTTAACCACCCCGTGGTGTTGTTATACTCATTTGCGTTTCGCATTCGACCCTATACATCCCTAATCACTGATAATGGCATCGACTTGCTCAGGTGGTGCATTAAGAGATAGTATTGTCTAATATTGATCTTCACCTAAGCATTTTGCAGAGGATTGGTTGTGCAAAAAATGTATACGGGCTTGGTCCCTATAGGTCCTGGGTTCATCGGTTTCAGCAATAGGTACACCTTATGTCCCAGTGCACTGCGATGGGTCATCAAACAATATGACTGACTTCATGACAAAATAGGCTCCGCACCCGTCACATATGGCGTTCCTAATTTGATCGTCTTGCCAATGCCAAATTTGTAATGCTGTCAACGTATCACCATCATATGCCATGTAGAACGAGAGGAAGATGTAGAACGAGAGGACGTTCCGATACGTCCACTTGTCGGAACGTTGGCTCGACCTGCGAACTGAGGCGTACCCCGCCTACCTTTGTTCAGTGCTCTTTCATCTCATGCCATGACATCTTGCTTTTGATGCGTCGACGCTATTGGCGTCTGCATGGCCTCAGGAATGAGTAATCAATAGACTTCTTCTGACAGGTGACAGTTGCTGGGCGACAAGTTCTGCTCGGACTGGACATGGTGTCGATCGAAATCAGGGCGTATATGAAATGGCCGCGTTGCCAGGGGCTGCCAACTCGGGCTTCGACTTAGAGATGAGAGGTTGAGATCGGAATTCATGCTCTAAAATATTCTAGGGGGCACTTTAGACCCCTATAGTGCTTTGAGCAAAAACCTTCTCTTGAGCGGTAATGTGAAGCCCAACACCACGGCCCCTTTTTGTCTCGTTAACACTTCCACCTTCCTCATATTTCTTGCGTCTCGGCTAGGTGTTCGTGGAGAACTGCGAGTTATACTGTGCCGTTTCTTTCCTTTAAAATAATTTGAAACGGACTACCATGTCACCCTTATTGGTGATATATCTGGTGTGCTCCCTTGGTCATCTGACGGCTTCCGTCCAATCACCATCGGCTCGTGGTCTATGACAGCTGTTCCTCGAGCTATAAATTGGACCACGTCGGCATACCGCTTCAGTGGGCAGGACGGCAGCATCTCAGCAAAATGCCTAATCGGAGCATTTTCTTCGTGCAGTTCTTCGTGCAAAACGCTCGCCGCGTTCGATCTGATGATCGTTGCTTCCTGCTTATTTCCTGACTACAGAGTTTTTGTTTGGTTGATCTTCGTTCGAATTCTGTCTTCTGCTTCTGTCGTCTTATCCAGAGTGGGGATGTTCAAAAAATCATGTTCCTCCTAAAATATCAGCATCATCTAACTCGTCTAAAAACAAGCCCCTCTCTAGGAAGCGGGCAATGCGTTCTAGCCCTAATGTGTCGTCCACTCCGGAGGTGGCAGACTTGCGTTCCCAGTTATCGCAACTATTGCCTGGTCAAAAATAGATTGCTAGTGGCATTGCAGATGTTAAGAAATCCTTTAAAGCTCGCCTCGATGCACTTGAGGGTCGTGTCTCATCCCTAGAATCGTGTACAAACCCTTCTGGCTCTGAGACCTTGCGCGGTAACCAGCTTTCGAACATTACTTCGTTAGAAAAAAACAATATCAAATTTGGTTGTAAATAATGAAGACTTAGAAAGTCGGTCGAGGTGGAAAAACCTTGTGCGCACGGTCTGGCTAAGAGTCCTGACGAAGATGGCAGTGCTCTATTGCCCAAATGTTCAGCATTTTTATTGAAACCATTCGCATAGAATGTCCGCGCATTGTGCGTTGTCATCCCATCGGTATTAGAGAACAAAAACCAGCCAAGGGACGAGGACGAAGGAAGACGATGTACACACGGAAGCTGGAACTAACAACTGTTGTTAGTTCCAGCTTCCGTGTGTACATCGTCTTCCTTCGTCCTCGTCCCTTGGCTGGTTTTTGTTCTCTAAGACTATGTACCAACTGACCCAGATTTCAACCATCCCATCGGTAGACCGTGTAATTGGCGTACGGGACCTGTCATACTTTGGATCCTCTATTTCTGTGGGAAGATGTTTATCTTGAAGAATCTTTCAAAACGTATAGATAAATATTATTACACCTCTGCGGATTTCTCTGCGAGTGTTCAAGCGCTTCGAAAGAAAATATGGAATGCATCTTCCTCGCTCTGTTACAGTGCTTCCAAAGTAAAGCTACGGTACAACCACGTTTCTATTGATGGCATTAGGCACGCATGGGATGAGGCATCAAGTAGCCTGAAGCGAGACCACCGCGATGATGTGACCGTATCTCCTCATATTATTTCGTTATCACCGAGACGGCTACCTAACTCTCCAACCAGTCTTGTTCCGCTATGTCTTAATGCTAGAAACATCTCTAACAAACTCCCCGATCATTTTGAGATTGCGTCTTCCCATGAACTTCACGTATTCGGCATTACTGAAACCTTTCTAAACCCTGACATTTATGACTCTCAATTTACCCCACTTGGTTACGTTGTGATACGTGCTAACCCTCAAGAGGGCAGAGGCGGTGGTGTAGCCTTATGTTTTTCGTTCCATATCATAAATTCTCTATACTACCTACTCCTTACAACATTGAGTCAATTTGGTGCGAGCTTTCTTTAGAAAAACAAGCTGTTAGAATTAGCTTTTTTTTTACTGTTGCCCTGAAACTTCTCTTGATGTTTTGCACTCTGTTAGCCAGTTCATGCACAGCCTTTCTGTACCAAACATTATCTTCACGTATGATTTTGGATGTTCTGGTATTGACTGACCTTTTGTTCTGGCCTTCACGCTTCTATAGCATTTGAGTTGATGGATCTGCCGTAGTCTCTTGGATCCACCAAAATAGTTACATCCCCCACCAGATTAGATTCACTGCTAGGTTTAATTTTCCTAAGCCCCAACTTAACGGAGACCGGCTTTCAGTGTGTGGGTGTTGATGGCATTTCTAACCTTAGGACCCTTCTCACCATGTCCCGCTTCTCTAGTAGACCGCATTACGCCTCCACCTCATTTCGTGATTTCTATTACGCTGAATCCTCCATAACTGACAAGCTGCCTGAGTGTTTTTACTACTTTTGCGCACTTAGCCACGACGGAAATATAATGAACTTGTTGATTATTTTGAAAATATTGTTAAGCTGCGCATTAAATGGTTTGTTTCCTTTAAAACAAACAAAACAAATCCTACTCTCTATGGATTAAAATCGTGAAGTTTTGCACATGTCAAACCGTGTGTCTCGGCTGAGACTGGCGATATATAACAGTAAACCTGATGCTGTTGCTGGCTTGCAAGCTTCAAAGAATGAGCTTCTTAATAGAATGTAATCTGCTTGACTTACGCTTCCGCGTGCAACTGAAAAGGCTGGTAAGAAAAAATACCGTTGCAGTCTTTAAAGCTGCGAAAAATGAGCTTCATAATAAAATGCAATCTGCTAGACTTCTACCTGCGCCTTCAACTGAAAAGGCTTCTAATAAATAATCCTATTTTGGAGCTCAATTCTGCCCTCAAACTCATAATCCACCTCATTCATTATTGATGGGAACTTTGTTACTAACCCTGCAAAAAAATCTGACGCATTTAATACTTACTTTCAATATGTTTCTTGCATGCAATAAGGACACAATTAAAATTTTCAGTCTTCCTAATAGCAATCGTTCACTCCCTGATATCAAGGGTAGGACCCAAGCCATTTTAAATCTCATCTTGTGCCTTGACACAAAATAAAGCACTGGGCAGGATGGTATTTCAAACACTTTCCTTTTACGTTATTCCGTTCTATATTTCGTGATCTCCCCTTCGGACTCTGCTGTACTCTGGCAACGTTTAGAGATGATGGATACCGTGTTCACCGGCCTTATATGGCAAACATGTCTTGTGTACCTGGACGACTTAATAATTCCTTCAACAACATTTTCGCACCATCTACAGCGGTTCAGGGTAGCGTTAGAAGGCATTCGGTCAGCTCATCTTTCTCTAAATCCGTACAAATGCCATTTTGGTTTTACGGAATTGGTTTCTCGTGCACGTCGTCAGCGCTGAACGAAACCGGGCAGACCCGGAGTAAATTTTAGCCGTTGCGGACTTTACGGTCCCACTAATAAAAAACCGTCCTACGATTTCTAGGCCTTCGTTCGTACTACCGGCGTTTCATCAGAAACTTTGCTATGCTGGCCAGCCCTATAACGCGCTTGACGCGAGATGAGACATTTTGGGGCGCACCGAGCAGCAAACTACTTTAGACCATCTGCGACATCCCTTAGTCACCACCATTACTAGCCCATTTCGACGATGACGCTGGCCCCGTCGTCTTGGAGCGTTGCTCATTCAGCGTCCGAACAGTGTCGAAAAAGTGATCGCTTATGCTAGCTGTGCACGTTCATTAACTACTCTACAACTTACAAGAAAGGTTAGGCCGTTTTATGGGCCATTATATATATTTGCCCCCATCTGTACGGCAGACACTTATAACTGAACACCACTCATTGTACTGGTTGACAAACTTGAAAAACCAACGAGGCCGGCTAGCACGTTAAGGTCTAACGTTTACAGTAATTTGACTTCGCCATTATTTATAGGTCTGGTCGCAGGCACACCGACGCTGATAGTTTGTCGCGTACACCTGTGCCACATTACCAAGACAATGCAGAAGACGATGAATTCTTTGGTGCAGTCACATTATCCAATATCATCGTCCAACAACGCGCAGACGAATGGTTGAAACTCCTCCTACAGCATCTGGGGCACTATCCATAGAAACCACCTCCTTCCTGGCTCCCAGGCTGCGTTTTCTGTGTCTTCGAGGCGGAGTGTTCTATAAGAAAATTTCCGATTCCAGTGGTAAGAGGTGCAGTCTTTGTCGAAAGTGTAGCACCAAGGGGGCCGGTTCTGAGCCACTTCATGGGGCTTGTAATGCACTGGCAGTGTTCAGAATTCCGTGATGGTAAGATTTTTTGTTCTACACTCTATAATGGGAAGGACCTCCACTAATGCTAAATCAGAGCCACTACAACATAGAAGCAGACCCCTTGGGCTCTAAGATTTTAACAAAGGCTGTACCTCATGGTAATACCAACTTCACTCCGCAACGAGATCATCCTGGCCTGCCACGACAAGACGACGAGCGGGCTCCTTAAACCTTCGATTCACACAAACATTTGCCAGAATTTCGAAAAATTACAATTGGCCCAACCCTGATGCATGTGCGAAGCGATACGTTCGAACCCGCCGTGAGTGCCAAGGTAGGAAGACACCACCTCAGAAACCGCCTGGAATGTTGTAGTCGATCATGCCTCCTAAAACACCTTTTAACAAATCGGCATGGACATTCTAGGACCATTTTTTATGTCACCGGGAGAAAACAGATGGATAGCTGTTGCGACAGATTATTTGGTGCCTTATCTTCCGCAAGGCACAGCGTTCTATGTTGCGCACTGCTTCATGCGGGCAATTACGCTCTGACACGGCTCTTCGTTCTTCGTCTTTAAAAATCGGGAGAAAGCATTGACAGCTCAGCTAGTCCATGCCATCTTCGAGCGGAGTCACACCAGCCATCGAACTACGACAGCATACCATCCTCAAAGAAATGTGCTCACAGAACGCGTGAATAAAACACTGGCCGACATCATTTCTATTTACGTAGATTCAGAGCACAAAACGTGAGAGCCAATCTTCCCGTAAGTCACATTCGTGTAAAACACAGCGACTCAAGGAATAACCCGCTTTATACCATTCCCCTTGTCTACAAAAGGCAAGTGCAGATGATGCTGGACGCCATGTTTTCGAGCACAGATGATAGCATGACAGCAGATGCGGATTCCGTCAAACGAGCACGGTTGCCAGCTTGCTCGCATGCACATCAGAGCTAAGCAAGCATGTGCTCTAGACGTTCCAATCAGCACCGTAGAGAACTTACCTACAATCCAGGTGACCCTGTGTAAGTGTGGAACCTCGTTCTAAATAGGAGTGTCCGAAATACTGCTACTCCAATATTTCGGACCTTCTGAGGTGCTCCGTCATGTTGGCAACGTGGATTATGAACTTGATCCACGTGGAACTGCGGCTCTCGGTCGTAGGCAACGACGCATTTACATTCTGCATGTAATGCGACCTGAGCCGTACTTTTTGAGTGACGGCGATGAGGCTCCACTTTCAACTGTGTTCGGGTTCTGCATGTTAATTTAAAATAAATGTTTATCATTTTATTCGTGCTTTTCCTCTTCATGCACTATGCCGAAACATTTCTTTTTAATGTTCTACATTTTTTCTTTTTGCGTCTATTTCTGTTTTGTACTGACCCTCACCTTGGGACGATGCTCTTCTTTGCCGGGGTAGGAATGCCACGGACCTGGCTCGAGCTACTTCTGATCTGAACAATTAACACTCGGCCGTTCTACGGTCCCCCTCGACGTCTAGGACTGTACTTCATCTGGTCTGTGACAATATTGCCACCGTCTATAGTTTACATTTCTTATAGCTGGTGACGCTTTTTATTCTTATGCTCTACGCTGTGGTCAAAATGCGTCGTTGTAAATAGCCTATGCATATTTGATTTACTTTTGTCGGAGTAAAACTATATTTACGTAAACGGAGGTTGCTGAGGGTGGTATGATGGAATCGAACCTAGGCAACATAGACAGAAGAGAGCATAAGATACTAAACAGAGTTTTAACAGTTTTAACACTTGTAGCAATTATAAAATGCGAAAACCCCACTTTGATGTCTTCTATCTTTGTTGATGGTAGATGTAATGGAAGTTTTACTGCCTTCTCACCGACAGCTGCAGAAGCAGGCACGATCTTATTATCGAGTACCGAGATGGCCGCACCTGCAATTTGGCGTAGGGCGGTCGCAGTGGGGATGGTAAACATCTCGAAGTGATTCATTTTCGCTTCATCTTTCTAGTATCAATATAGTGGAGAAGGTAAAACAGAGTGATAGGGCCTTAGTGAATTATGAAGGATGGTATTGATGCCGGGTTTCGTGGTTAACGTCGCAGAGGACCATTAAGAGTGATGCAGAGGACAGGAAAATATAAGACGTTCAAAATATGTTCTCTGGTTATGTAAAATTGCCGCACCAGATCACTCATTTACACCTACACTATTGTCTGATTTTGAACTTGCGGATGACAGCGCCCATGTTTCACACTAAAGCTTTAAAATCGTTCATTTGGTAGTTTACGAGGTCAAATGTTCGGAAGCAAATTAGGTTATGAGAAGCGCCATAGTGAAGAACCCGGGAAATTTTACCCACATGAGAATGTTTAACGTGCACTGACATTGCACATCACACGTGCGCCTGCGTTTCGCCTTCATCTCAATACGGTCGCCGCCGCTGGGATTCAATCCCATGTTCTGGCCGCAGCCGTCGGCCTCCGTAACCACTGCGTCACCACGGCGGGATAGCTTGGCAAATGCCAAGAACTTCATTAGGAACACGAAAAAAGAAATTGTGCATATAACAATCTTCGCCCAGATGTACCGTGAGAGCAGCTAGCGAGAGTGCAAGGCATGCAAGAAATATCTGCAGGAATCTAACCTTTTGCATGTAGTATTTTAACGTAGTTTTATGTCTATCCTACAAAGCATATATGAATGGTTTGTTATTGTTAGCGATATTTTGATGGTAAGCATTGTTCGCGCGCTTTAACGTACGGATGTTCGGCGATGGACGAAACCAGAAATGAAAATGTACCAATTGCGATTTGAGCAGAGCACGACATGCAACAATACGTGGCTGCAGCTGCGTAGAATGCTTAGGAAAACATGTAAAGAAAACCAGAAAGCAAAATATCCCAGCAGAGAGAGATGTCAACAACAGCAATCGAAGACGAATGTCAAGATTTCAATTCAGGAAGAGAGATCACAAATCAAAGAATTAAAGTGCACGCAGATTTGAGATAATATACCACTTCAGGCATCGAAACCAATGCCAACAAGAAAATAAATGTTATTTTGCTTCTGCTTGCAAGTTGTACGTGAAAAAATTAAATATCCACACTTGTCTCGTGCAACAAGAGTAATAAAATGGGCTTACAAAGCTACAAAGCATTGTTGCTTGTAAGACGTTTAAAAGATCCAATATATTCTTAAAATGATTCTACATGTTTAAACGTAGATCTTGGCAGTCTGAATAAAAAGAGAAGCGCTCGAACCGCAACTACACCGTCTAATGCATCGTGGCAAACGCTGTAGAATTATCTAAGAATTTGCTTCAAAAATGATAAAGTGAAAACTGCGTAAAATATTTTCTATCGATAGAAGTAGACGCCGTCGTCACCATTCCTAAAGAGATATAAAAGCTGGAACAGATTACAATATTTGAAGCATCAATCATAGCTCCAGGCTTCAGGGTAAATAAATCCTAGCTTCAAGATAACACCAGGGAGTAGCCGTGCTTTCGCCTGTCTCACAATGACTGCATAATTAAAAAGCACACACACACGGTTTCATATTAAGAAATGAAGTAAGAGAAAACAACCTTTAAATGTTATCACATTTCGAAAACTAATCGACATTAGTGAGCTGTCGAGTGAACTAAGCGAGCAGATGAAGGCACCTCTTTGCGGGTAAAAAAGTAGTGGTATAGGAGAAAACGTGAGTTGAAACTGAAGTCGTCCAGCAACAGTTACATATATAAAAAAAATAAAATATTGGCGGGATGTGCGCATCCCTCCATTTATGACATTGTTAAATCGCGTCATATGACAAACTTCTGTAATTGGGCGACAACGCCTGCGTCTGCCAGGTGGAGCAAAGCACCCCAATGTTGAAGGCAAGAAAGCAGTCTGAAGGCGATAAAAATGAGATAAATGTCTACCTTCCGGAAGGCTGGAGTTTCTACTGAACATCGACAGCGCGCGTGCCGGATTTCCGAGCTTCTGAGAGTTGCTGTTGCCATGGGACGAATTGGCATCTAACTGTGAATGTGTGAATCTAATTGTGGATGACCCCGGTTTGAGCATGAGTTGATATGCTTGGGTTTAACAATTCACTTCTCTTCTGAAGCCACAGACTACATCTTACTAAAATAAAACCCGAGAGAACATTTTTCTCAGTTTTAGGCAGCTAGTGATAAGTTCAAAGCTTTCAACTTTCAATATGCCCTGTTTGGTTGGTTTGGTTTGTGAGATTTAACTTCGCCAAGCGACTTAGGCTATAAGACGCTGTAGTGGAGGAGTCCGGAAAATTTCAATCACCTGGGGTTCTTACATTGCACAGCTCTTGTACGCCTTGCTTTTCGCCTCCAACGAAAAGCTGCCGCCGAGACAGGAATTCCATCCCACATTGTTGGGCACAGTTGTCAGTGCGGTAAGCTCTGCACTACCCAACGGGTTGATGTGCCCTGTACGGCTTAACAATATTGGCTTGAAAATATGACTATGCCTACTGCAGGGCGAAGGCCCCGCCCATATTTCTCCAATTAACCCGGTTCTGTGCTAGCTGCATTAAATTGACCCCGGCGAAGTTCTCAACCTCATCCGCCCACCTAACATTCTACTTCCCCCTGCTACGCTTTCCTTCCCTTGGAATCGAGTTTGTTACCCTAAGCTACCATCGGTTATCCTCTCTTCGCTCTACATGTCCTGCCCATGCTCATTTCTTCTTCTTAATTTCCACTAGAAAGTCGGAAACCTGAGTTATTTCTCTGACCCACTCTGCACGCTTTCTATCTCTTAATGTTACCCCTACCATTTTTCGTTCCTCAACTTACGTAGAGGACAACCACACCTCATCGCTAATACTTCAACCATACTTCATTTACGCCATACTTCATCGCTAATAAATAATTATTCATTATTATTTATTACTAATCAGTGCCAGTTGCATAGCAGAATGCGGCACTCAGGCTTTCGCCTTTCGCTACTTTAGTCGTTAAAGCCCCTAGTAATTGTTTTTCAAAAGTAGACGAATCGTCCACTTTTCATCTTACATGCAGCCTTTTAGGTCAACAGGCATGCTGTACCGGTCCAAACGTAATAGCCTTCCTCGCTCAGTATTCGTCTACCTACTACGCCAATGTTCAAGATTCAGCATTTGCATGATTAAAATAAACGACGCAAGTAATCGTCCCACTTGAATGAAAACGACATTCATATACCTGAAAAGCAAACCGAAAAAAGGTACACAGGAGTTTTCTTTCTTTTTTTTTTTTTTACAAAACGCCTTTATCGTTCAGCAAGTCAGCAAGCATACATATCCTCGTTATGCGAAGAAATTTGTAGTGAATGAAAGTGTTAAAAGCATTTCTCAGCACAGATCTCAAACAGATCCTTGTTAGACTACTAAACCGAAGCAAGTTAGGCCTTTGTGACTTAAACGCACTTAAAAAGTTTTCTGTTTCACGGGCATTAGTATTTTCTTATTAGTTCACGAGTAGTTTAATTTGCCTTTTTGCTCCTTAAGAAAAAACTGCCAACTACACTAACGCGCTATCTCGTTTCACTGATGCAAATAGGCTACTATACAGCTCCTACAAGAATACGATCAAACATCATGGGAAACGCTTTGGTTGACAGATTCTCCACAACACGCAGCTTGTTTTGCAATGTTTTCTCTAGATGATATGAATTATTAGGTAGTGTGTTGTGCGCACAAACCTTTCGCGATGGTTGAAGTTGTATTGCAAAACCAGGAGTAAAAGGGATTCAGTTTATAAAACATAATGCATTGTTATGGTGTCAAATTCCCTTCTACGTCGAGAGCTATGGATTGGTTAAATCTCAGCCTGCTGATACAGATAATTTATTACGTATAATTTCACACCCACTCTCATTCTAGGTATATAAAGCCGGGATTTCTCGTTAAGACACATACATATCGTTGTCTCTCTACACGACAACCTTCCACAACTCCTTCTTCCACAACCCTCTCTCGTGCTCAGGTAATTTACCGCGGTTGGGTATGCTACATGTGTACCGGCCTGGAGTATGTCTGTAATGTATGTTTGCTACAGTTTTCGCATGCAACTAAAAGGCATTAGTAACATCCTTTGTTGCAAAGGAAACTTATTTTAAAACTATTTACTCTTTAGGAAAGATTTAAAATAATATTTACCAGGCGATTTTGCACCTATGTGTTGCAAGTGTGTTCTAGGGAGGATCAAGACTGAGGTTTTCTTCTTTTTATACATATCAGTGCGACTGATGCCAGACAGTGCTCAACTGTAGGAAGAGGGCAGTTGATTGCTAAAAAATAATTTTATTTAAACTTAGCCACGATATAGAAGGGAAAGCTCACCTAGGTACCTCATTAGCATCAGGTAAAGAAATATAAAGGCAATATTTAGCGGCCATATGAAGAAACCTCAAGAGAAGGTCTCGTAGTCGGCCCGAACTTTCTACTCACAATACCAATTACCCCAAATCCGTGCGCGCAATGAAGGACGAAAATAGGAAATACAGGCGTAAGATTAAGAGCCCTAGTCACGTATTTAGATCAAGAATAATACACCTAATATGTTTCCCATAAATCATATTTCTCTTCTGAAGATCCTCCCTGGGTGTGAAATTGTGTGAAATAAATTTATAATGACATCTTTAAGCCCAGATGAAAACAAGTCCCCTTGTCAAAACTCGGGCTCGGCTTCCGAAATGAGGCTCCTCCTCAAATCTTGTTCAGTTCTCTGTCATGCTTTGTAGCCATATTTTTTCTCTCGTCCTACACCGCACCTTTCAGTTCACAAGCTTTACCAGGTATCCACTATCAGTGGTGAAGCGCAAAAGTAAAAAGAAAAAATAATGATTGTATTGGATCTAGGGTAAACTAAGTAATTGTACCTATTATTTGTTAAATTAGATATGTGGCCTGTCATGTGAGAAATATTCCGCCGGAACTAAACCTGCAGAAGAAAACACAGTTTTGATTTGTTTTATTAGTATTGTTGTGGAAGCTCCCAATGTTAAATCGTCAAGTAAAAAAAAAGGTATTTTGCAAAGGCGACATTCAGAACAACGTAGAAATCAGCAAACGTTTAACATTCACATCGACACTCATAGCTTTAGCCCTGGAATCCAAGATTGCTGGCTGCATGTATGGTGGCTGCAGAGCAACAGTGCACTCGCATTAAGATAGTACTAGAATCCTTACAAATCTGTTGCTTACAAAATGACAATCTCTCAAGTTTTATTCAGCACGTGCAGATCTGAAATATTTGCAACCTCCAACGGAAATACTAAGGAATCTCAGCAGTTTGACACTTCTGATAAAATTACCTTGCTAAGTGATTCAGGGGAAAAACTGCAAAAGATATCATTGACCGAGGAGGGAAAAACGAAACGGTCGGTCTTGAAGTGCTATGCAGGAGACCAAAATGTTTTTCTCCAGCCCCAGATGGGAGCAGAAGTTTACAATCGATAATGAGGAGGAATGAGTAATAAGGGTTATGTCTAATTAGTGCAGGTGGTACCACAGATCCACAACTCTTATGTTATACCTGTATGGGATTAAATTTCAAACGGGGCCACGTGGAAAGTACTCGCATGACTAGCAGCTAGTCAGTATCACTCAGAACTGAACTATGTAAAAGTTGGGTCGTACCGGTACTCACCTACGGGGCTTAAACTTGGAGGCGAAAAAAATACCCCAATAAAAATTCGGGGCAATGTAAGGACATATGGAATGAAGAATAAATATCAACCATTATTACACTGAAAGCGAGAAAATCGGGGTACGCAATAAAAATCAGTTAATTAATGTCACGCAGTGGTGACAATGCTCCGTACAGCGAATAAACTGGTGTTGCATTTAAATTAAATCTTTATTGCACTTATTTGCGCCCTTAAAATAATGAAACAACCCGGCAGCGGTGATCGCCAGTGGACGAAAAAAAAATACTTGTTGCAATCGGCAGTATTCTATTTAAAACCGGCGCAGAAACATCTCGATAAACCAACTAGGGGATACTGGAAAAGCCTCGGATAATACCGAAGCAGTTGTGCTTGCCTGCAATCTTTCAAGATTATTCTCGGCGCATCTCACGCTGCAAAGAAAATAATAGACTCACTTCTCGACATTAAGTGAAAACAAGAAACAAAAGATTGTTGTGTAAGCTACACTACAGTAAGAAGGCTGCATGCGGGCGGCTGTAGAAAACAAAATTTAAACACTTCAGTGGTTCGCACCATTACTCCCTCCTGAGCACTTCCCAAAACAGGCTGAGCAGCTTAAACATAAACATTAGGAATTCAAGCATCAAGTGCCTTCACGCGCGTAATAGGGCTTCAGGCGCGCAACATGCCCGTTTTCTAGGCTCGCCTAGGGAGCCTTCATGTTTCAACGTGGCGCCCGGCTTAGGATGGTGACATCTCTTCCCAGGGTTGCCGATTTTGGCTAAAAATGGCCGTCAAACTTGGTGGGCCGCCATTTTAGTTCCCAGCTTAGGAGTGGCATGCTTTGTATATGTAGAAACAGGGTGAGCTAAGGGGTGGTGGTGAAAACGTTTAATAAAACTAGAGAGTTACATGAAGGTTGCTCTTTGTACCCTTCCCCTCACAAACACTAGGTGGAGTCCCTAGTAAGGGACCCCAGTGGCTACCGCTGTCGCCATTGCTCGTTTGACCAAGGCCTTTCGGGCTTTGAGGTCGGAGCAGGCGAGTAGGGTCTTCTCCCAGTCCTCCCAGGTGGTGCTTGGGTTAGGTGCAAAGGCAGGGTTGGAGGGGCACGCCCACACCATGTGGAAAAGGTCCGAGGACATTTCCCCGCAGTGCGGGCACTCCCCGGAGAAGGCACTGTCAAAGCGTTTAAGTGACGCCGGGCACATCATTGCATTGTTAATTAATTGCCATTCGTATATAACTGTGATCAAAAATTGAAGTTCTGACTGTAGATCAAGTCATATATCACTAATTGCGAGTTTAGTTAAAAACCTTTAACTATGTAATTCTGATTACCATTTGAACTCTAGTTAATTTTAGTTAATCCCAGTTTATTAGATAATTGTCATTATCACTTGAATTTTAGGCTACAACGACAAGTATATATCAGAGGAAAGCTTATATCTAGCACGATTGCAAACACTGATAGCGGGTATTTGTTGATTGCAAATATTTATTTAACTACGACTAAAAGCCTAAATTCCGACTATAGCATCAAGTCATATATCATTGGGTAGCTTATATAGAGCACGCTGCACTACACAAATCGCGCGTTTAGTTAAACACTGTTAACTAGTTATACGTGAATAACATTTGAACTTTAGTTAATTCTAGTTATTCATCGTTAATTAGATAATTGTGATTGCGACTTGAACTGTAGGCTACAACGCCAGGGCATATATCACAGGATCGCTTCTCTATAGCAGAATTGCAATACACTAATTGTCGGTATTTGTTAATAGCCGTTATATAATTAACTATGATTAAAAATGTAACTTCAGGCTATAGTATCGAGCCATATATGATTAGATAACTTACACAGAGCACGTTTGCAGTACGCTAACTGCTGGTTAGTTAGGAACGATTAACTACTAAATGATGATTAACATTTGAACTTTAAGTAATGTTAGTTAATCATCGTTAATTAAATATTTGTGATTACACTTGAAGTATAGGCTGCGTCAAGTCATGTATCACGATTGCAATACACTAATTGCCGGTCTTTGTTAACTACCGTTATTCGATTAAATATTTAACTTCAGATTACAGCATCAGGTCATATATCAATGGATAGCTTATGCAGAGCCTGATACTCGGTACGCAACTGTAGACCGTGTGTGAGTCTGGTTTCCAATACACCGACGAGGCCTCGGCGAGAAACTCCTATGCCGATACTTCGGACCGTCCAAAGTGCTGCGACCAATTGGCGACCAAATTACGAGGTCATTCAGGATGGCTTTCAAACGTCTCGAGGCACCGCGCTCCCTCAACGTTTTCCGCCTGAGACACCATTAGGACTGAAACAGTTGGCTTGTGTATGTGTGTGTGTTTGTGTGTGTGTATGCAGAGCGACTGTCTTCCGTTCTATTGTGTTTATCTCAAGCGCAATCTGCCAGGATCGGGACGATGCTCGCTAACCCGCTAAGCCAATGACACACATATTCCTCGTCTTCGCTCTGTGCTGATCCCAAGCGCTTGCCTCCATTCGTTACTTCTGCGAAAACGTGACTACGTGAAAATATTCCCAATAACGTAATAACGTTTCACAATAAAGTGTGCGATAATCATTGCAGATAACGATCTAGCGGTTACAGTCATGAGAATCGGGAAAGGGTTCCAGTAGGTCTAAGCCGACCTTTTCAAAAAGAGGGCTTGGCGGCTTCACATGGTGCAAAAGACCAGTGAGAGAACCAGTGGTACCTTCCTGACTGGCACACTGAGCACAGTTCGCCACATACTTCGCAGTGATTTTCCGCATCCGCGGCTAATAGAACTGTCCTTGGATGCGATGGAGAGTCCTCGGGGATCCCAGATGTCTCGAGGTGGAATTATCATGCACAGCGCGAAAAAAAGAGGGTTGTATGCTTTGAGGTAGCGCCAGAAGGTAGCGGAGTCCAGTGCCACATTAGTCCATCTTGTACAAAATGCCGCAACGTACAAACGGGAAGCTGCGGAGGCCTGTGAAGTTCTAAAGAATGAGTTTTTCGTCCTGCCTTTGCTCAGTGCAGAACGTGCGAGCGTCAAGGAACGGAGGTAATACCACGGTAATGCAATCTTCAAAGTTGTCGTCCTCACATCGTGTCGCCGCAACCGGAACGTGAGGGACACTCCGCGTCAGCGTGTCGCGCCCAATCTTGTATGACACGGTATAGTCAAATTCATGCGACCGGATTGCCCACTGCGCACGGTGAGAAGACGGGTCGCGGAGGTTGATCAACCAACACAGGGAACCACTGTGAATTGGCGTCGGTAAACTACGGGGGAACACTCTTGCTCAGTAATTGTGTAATTACTCTCAGGAATACTTAAGAAGTGACTGACGTAAGCTATAAAATGTTCTTTGTCGCAATAATTAGGATCAACGCAGCACCGGTGCCAACATAATTTACATTAGTATGCACTTCCGTGGGGCAGAAGGGCTGAAATGCTGAAGAATTGAATGCAATGTTAGTAGAAACGTTAGTTGGCGAAAAGAAGCGACAATCGAGTGTCCACTAGTTGGGGGCGTCTTTGCGGAGAAAGCACGTGAGCGAGTGAGCAATATCAGCGAAACGGGTTTTTAAGCGCTGAAAATAATAAGCACAGTCCTAGAAAACTTTAAAGCTTCTTTAAATTATTTAGTGTTGAAAATGACGCATTGCCAGCGGCCTTCAGTGGATCAGCTCGAACTCCCTCACAGTCAACAGGGTGGCCAAGAACCAAAGTCTGCCATTCCCTGAAGCGACACTTCGCATTCAATACGAGGCCAGCGTATTTCAGGCAAGCCAATACAACCGCGAGACGTTCATTTTGCTCATTTAATGTCCGGCCAAAAATGACTATATCATCGAGGTAGCACATACATATATTCCATTTTAAGCCACGTAGGATGGCACCCATATGCCTCCCAAAAGTTGCAGGAGCATTGGACAGCCCGAATGGCATTACGTTACATTCAAGCAGGCCGTCGTTCGCGATAAAAGCGGTCTTCTTGTCCTGATAATGCATAGGTATCTGCCAATATCCTGACTGCAGATCAATAGATGAAAAGTACGACGCTGTGTACACGCAGGTTTTGGCGTCATCGATATAGAGAATGTTATAAACATGATAAACCAGGTTCACACAGCCAACGGGACAGTAGCACAGGCACCATAAGAGAAGGTCCAACGGAACGCTCGCCCCCTCGGCCTCCTCTTCTTTCTTTCTTCACTTGGTTTTCCTAAACCCTACTCCTTAGCAATATAACGGGATCAATAGGTTTGGTGAAGGCTCCGAATTCTGCTGTGTAAAATTTCAGACAAGTCACTTGCTGTGAAGTTAGGCACCACAACAAAACAGCACACAGCTCCATCGCTGTACACAACATACAAAACGGAGCACACGAGCCGGTATGAGTAGTAATAATGATAGACCAACCACATAACATAAACGATAATAACACAAAATGTACAAATAGTAGAAATAGTAGAAATTACCGCGGTTTCTGAATAGAATAACTGGGGTTATATTTTAAACATTGTCAACAACATATCGCTGCTGAATTGATCTTTAGCGTAGATAGGTCAATGTCAATAATTATGATGTACAGATATTATCTGTACATCATAATTATTGAATATGATGTATAGATAATATAGATGGCCTCTCTCATGCCCTGAGTGGAATTGGGGCATTGAAATAAAAAATCAAACAAACATAATACGGATTAAAATTTGAGCACGAAAGATTTAGGACCCACTCACGAGACCCCGATGAAGGAAGGTAGCAGTCCTAAAACTTAAAAATTCCAGTAAATCAAATACACGTATTCGAGTCCTCTGCGCCAGAGGAATGATTTCAGCGCTTTGATGGCTGCTCGTTGCGTAAGGCGTCTTATGCAGACTAACCTTTCTTGTATAGTCAGTAGCCAGTTAACTTTTCCTTCGTGTGCTGTTATGTTTAATCGAGACACTACCACGATAGATGTGTATTGTAAAGATTGGTATGCAAACTTTGTGTGTTTAATACAAAACGACTGCCCGAGGTAGCACCACGTTCAAAAAACAAGTTATGGTTTGCCTTAGAATTAGAGTTTCTTCGGATTCACAGATGGTTACCACGGGCAGTATGAAAGCAGTTTTTTCCGTTTAGAGAAAAAAATCTTTAAAAGAGGCTTGCACAGTTTTACACCGTGGCGCCAATTACCAAGATCCTGAAAAAAATGTTTGTTCTTAAGAGAATTCTTAAGAGGGTACGCCTAGGCTCCCTCCAAAACGCCGTGCTTAGGGCGTAAATGCTACTTCAGGTCTGAACCTTTACCTTTAGACGTATGCAGTCCCCATCTACTGCCACGTGTCCAGTGTATCTTGAATCCTACTACTTGAGACCTCAATTTCTGTTCTAATTTTAATCAAGGTCTTTTGCCATCTTCAGTGCGTTTTGTATAAAACATTTATTACCCAACCCTTCATTGGCCGTCTGACTTGCAATTTTCTTCTCAGCTTAAAACAATGTGCATGCTGCTAACAAGTCTTGGTCTGAGCGCAAAATGCAGTCTTTAGGAGTTTGTTGGAATTGTTATTGTAACCTCGGAGAAAATGCTTTCATTTCTCGAAACAAAGATAGTTTTTTATTCCCGGTTTTTCAGGCAGTGTACGTTGCACGTAAATGTCCTTCATTCTACATATTAGGTTCTTCGCGATTCCACAGTATAGCTTTCATATTGTGCTACTGTATATTGATGGTATCTAGGATTCTAGGTAACATCAATAAAACTGCTTCCATTGAAGAACATAAGTAGATCGTAAAAAACGTTCGTGAAAAAAAATTTTTCAATGAGTGACATAAATGTTCAGTTATAAGTTGTTTTCCGTTATGAAGTTTACGGTAGTTTTGACAATACTGTCTATTAGTGCGTTTCCTGTAATTCAACAGAAGTTTTTTTCTCAGCTTTTGTTAAAAGTAGGCTAATTTGTCATTTTTTTTTATTTGCTTTCAATCATTTTTCTGTAATTCAATAGAGCTTTTGAGTTTATAATATTTTGCTAAAGAAACAGACTACCTAGTTGGTCTACCTATAATGTAATTGTACAAAGGTTTTCACTGATGGTTTGCTGCAATTCTATAAAACGCTTTTGCTCTAGCCTTCTAATGGGTTTTGTTCGCTTTTAAACCCAGCACTGGGTTCTTGTGGGAACTATAACTTTAACGCAAACTACATTTTTGTAAAATAGCAGCAAGCCAACAAACCAATGAGCTTAGGAGAGAATACGAAGAGGTGTATTATCTCCAGGCATTTTAAAGTTAACACAGGGAGCTGAAGGCAATTGAGTAATTAACACAAGGAGTTCAAGGCAATGTTGTCATTATGTTAAAACAGCGATAGAAACACGGACAGATAGAAAGACAAACACACGTTGCGCTGAACTGATAACTGAGGTTTTATTCAGAAAGCATGTCTTTATATACCCAGAGCTGTAGACAACCAGATCCGTCGTGTGACAAAAAAGGCCCCCCTTTTCCTTCCAAAAAGCCCTTTCCTTTGCATGAAGTATCAGGGAAGGGCTGAGTAAATATCAGATTCTTTACGTTCTTCCTATCTTCCGCACCTCTCCAAGGTGCTCCTCGATTCGGCAGGCGACGTGTAGTTCACGCACAAACTCAATAAGACGTAGGACGAAGAACGTGCAGTAACAAAACGAAAAAGACACAAACACAAGGTACAGAAAATTTATTCACATGAGACAGAGAGGCGACACACTTTACAAAAGACACTGAGTGAAAACTAACTGCAAAACGAGCTGATTTCTCTTTTTACGATTGCCAAGTCGGGACCTGCCTGCTGCCTGCTACGCTGTCTTCTCCGAGCGAGAATCAAACCAGAATCAGAACCAGAACCGCCGATTGCTGCGCGAAGCGCTCTTAAATAGCCAGCGCAGGAGCCTTCCTCCCTCGGCTCGCTAGAATGGTTTCGAATTTACTCATGGAGGAAGGAAAGGAAACCTTCCTCTGTGAATTTATTCGAACCTCATCAGCACGCGCGGCCTTCCCGCACTAACTGAGGAGGAGGGCCGGGTCCGTGCGGGGGAATGCACGCGTGACTCAGCCCATGACGACGAGGGCGAGGAGGCGAACCGCGGTGGCTGAGATTGCGTAATCGGTCGCTTCGCGTTCTCGAAGCTTGTAGAAATTTCCATCGCCACTTTCTGCGGTGAGCGCGCCGAAACATTAGAGAACGGGCCACTGCGGCCTTACAGGCTGCTTACGCATGTTCCTTTACCATCTCTTATGTTTACAGCCTCAATAATGTCTCTTGCTGTTTGGTGTCGGTTTCGGCCTATTACTTCCGTTTTTTGAAAACACGGTTCACACTTGCGGTCCTGGCAATGGTCAACAACAGGTCTGTCTGTTTTCTGCTCTAAATTGTTCTTGTGCTCATGGATCCGTGTTTATAGCGCTGTTTTAACATAATGTCCAACCAAATCGCCCAACAAGTTACTTTGCAAATGTGTCATCTGCCAAATGTTGCATTTTATAAAGAGCTAAGAATTATTATTCAGCGGGGCATATGCCAGGATATTCATGCGCTATTCAAAACAAAGAACATGTCTTCTCGGCACTTGTTGCATCGCCTTGCTTCTTTCAAGGTTTAGTGCAGCAACTACTCTAAGTAAAAAGAAACAAAAGCCAAGATAAGTGTATCAGAATGCTATTTGGCTAATACCATGCAATTTCAAACATTATATGTTGGAAGTATCAACCGTCTCAATATTTCACTCCTTTCCCTATCTTTGGGAACAATATTTTCCCCAATATGCCATATGCAGCTTCAGCAGCCACGCCTAACAGTGATAATTTCAGCACACAGCAGTGTGAAATTAACATGGCACTGAAACAGAAATATATCTCTTGAAGCTTATTCATACCAGATGTCACTTGTCATTACTATTATATTATCTGCCCCCGACATGGATGCCTTATGAAAATGACCAATTGTCTGCGTAAGGAAAGCAACAAGTCGGAGGATTATGGAATTTCATCTTTCAGTGATTCACTGCTATCGAACGAGAATAAAAATGAACTAATACTGGAGGCAAGAAATGCCCACAACACAAAGTAGCATCCTAAGAAACTTCTCTCAATATGAGATATGCATTGTATTTGCTAACTAAAACGAAATCCCTTACAGCAATGTACTGCTATTGAATTTACATGTATGTACATCGCAGCATATTTCCTTATCTCTGGTGAACTTAGAAGAAAGCCTGTTTGCTGACTATATATACACCAGTTGTCCAAATTTCTCACGCTCAGGGCTTTGATCGAGGACCACACTATGGAGCTCGGAAATTGCTACCAAGAGTCCACATACATTAAAAATGTGTAGAACAGTTGCTTAATAAGGCACACAGTACGAATGCCAGGCACTTGCTTTTCTTACATTTTCAAAGGCTCTACCTCGTATCTAGAACGACTCTAATACTTGATTCAAAGTGTTTAATTAGGATATCACAGACAATCAACCTTGTATGCATGCATGGCTGCCTAGTGATGCACACCTGCTACTCCACTCTCTTTGCCCCTTATGCGAAATAACCTGTGATCATGCATTCTGTTATTTATGTCACGATACTCGAAAACGCTATACCAACGATTTTAAATGTGCTGAAGCAACCAAAGCTAAAATGAGCAAAATACTAAATTTAAAGGAGCCTGCCTAAAATAGAAAAAAAATGTGCACGACTGTACGAGATGAACAACTGCTGAATTGAAACCTATGTCAGAAACGATGAGTATGATTATACTGCCACCTGGTGTCCCTATGCTCTTGCTGTGCCTGGAAGAAGAGGACACTGAAGTCGGCTCGCGCGCTCTGTTCGGAACGCTGCCTACTCTTACAGCTTAGCCCTTTCGTTCACGTCTTGCTCTGTTGTCCGCGACGCATTTTGGTGGGGTGCTGGGTGTCGATACAAGTATATTTCCCGCACTCCTCCGCACGCCCAGGATTCAGGTCCTGTACCAGTCGACACTCTTGTGCACCGCGCTAGCCGGAGAAACCTAGGCCCTTCTACCTGAGCACGGACCGTTGGAATTTAACACCGCAGCCGCCCCTCAACCTGACATGCAAGCTTCAACCTATTACACGCTACAGAACCCAAGAGTGCCTAAGCCTTTCCATGGCAGTCATAATAAAGACGTCGAAGACCGCTAGTCCAGTTTTAACGGGTCGCCTCGTTTAATCAGTGGGATGACGTCGCGAAGCTCAGGAACGTCTTCTTCAGCCTGGAAGATAGCGCTCGTACTTTGTACGAGAATCGCGAAGGCGCCCTAACATCATGGCGCGAGTTCTGCCGCTGCATTCTGGACACCTACTCCAGCCCGGCTCGCAGAGAACGAGCGGAAAGGGCGTTGCACTCTCGTATGCAGATGCCGAACGAGACTATAACTATGGTGGTGGACATGACCGGATTTTTACGACGATCTGACCCGGCCATGCCCGAAGAGAGGAAGGTGCGCCATCTCATGCGCGGCGTTAAGGAGCAATTGTTCGCTGGCCTCGTGCGCAATCCGCCGACCACGGTTGTCCAGTTTTCCACTGAGGCAATCACGATGGAAAGGATGCTCCAGCAGCGGTCTCCGACCTACGATAGGCCGGTACTCGCCGCTTCGCTCACAGAGCCGTTTTCGACCTTCGGGGTTACTCCTGATCTCCGCGGCATCATCCGCTCCATTTTGCGAGACGGCTTCAGACTAGTTTCGGTGCTCCCCAGCCGACGGTCGGCTCTGTCGCCAGTATCGTCCGAGAAGAGCTTCAGCAGGCATTTCGGCCTTTGGTACCATCTGCTAACCCGCCATCCTTTTCCACGGAGTCCTGTCGGCCAACGTATCCGGACATCTTCAAACATCGTCTGACTGATTCCACACAATTACTGCCACCCGACTAAGGCTCACTACTCAGCCCACCCTTGACCGTACATCGACAACCACCGACCACCCCAGCGAAAGGCAGACCTGTGGCGGGCCCCAAATCGACAGCGTCTGTGGTTCCACTGCGGAGACCCAGGTCACCTGTATCGTCAGTGATCATATCGCCAACTGATACTGAAGAGTTTCCCCATCGACATGCGTCGCCTCCCATTAGGCCAACGATCTCGGGGTATTGAGGACTACATAGCACAGCAGCGCATGACGCCAACTTTTCGGCGACAGTCACGATCTCCGTCTCCACGCCGACCATCCTCGCAACCCAGCTCTTACTGGGTGATTTAAAATATTAATGCTCTTGTTTTACTTTTCGCACCTTTCGCTGCATCGCCTCCCTATAGTCCGCACTAGACCATTTGCCTTGGTAATCTTTAGTCACGAGCGCTTCTTTTTGGCTCCATGTGAACTTTTTATTTCATTTCATTCATTTATTTTATTCATTTATAGCCGAGAGTATTACACTATATTTCCTACATATTATTTCAAAACTAACTTGTAGCTTTATGGAAGCTAGTAGAACCCTTAAGCAAGTAAAGAGACTGGTTTACAATTGTCAGTCTGTACCGGGTCTTCCTCGTCTCATCTGCTCGCGGCTTATGCATGTCTGGTTATAAAGAATATAAATAGGCACTGTCTACGTACCAAACTACGAAAGATTGCATGGGAGATTAAAATTGTATTTTGCATGAGGAGGGGTCGTTTTCTACATTAACAATTTTGTTTATATAACGAAAAGGATGCGGCTGTGGTGTATTTACAAAGTTGTAGTTTTTAGCCTTAAACAACAACCAAACGATTTTCTTCTTTGCACCTATGAGAGCAAGAATAGCACACCCCAGAACAAATGGTTTTTTTTTTTGTATATCTCCAACAATGTTGCCGTAGATAAGACCAGCCAAACGAAAGCCAGATGAGCTCTTCCTGAGCACTCGACGCACTAAAACTGACGTACAACGTTTGTTCTCCACCGAAGCGACACGTTCCTCTTAGAGGCGCAGCGCCATATTGGTAACACGATTTCAGCATATGCGATTAGGGAAAGCATAAGCCTGGAAAGATTGTACTTACTGCTAGCATCAGAATAGGCTGAGTGTGAAATAACAGTCTGCTTTTGCGCCACTGAAATGTTCTAGCAAGTTAGCTCGAGTCGCAATTTGCACTGGCACTACGCTTCATGTGCTTTGACCGTTGCCTTTGCACTCATCGCAAATCTGATAGTGCTGAAAGATACTACTAAGAAAGTGTATAGGTTGCTTTTGTGTTTACAGTGTCTGCGCATGACCGGTCAAGAATATGAGGAAGTAGCCAATAATGCAAACACGGGGGCCAGTTGGTTGATCATTCTGTGGAATACTGCGCTACTTGATATACAGAGACAAATGGACGACGACACACGAATAAAGCGCAAATCCAGCCTGTCTCTGTATATCAAGTAGCGCAGTATTCCACACAAATATGAGGAAGTTTGGTCACCATATTTTCTCGTTAATATGTGTTCCTGGTGCATTCCAAATAGTTTCTCTTTGGTTTCTTGTATTATTTTTCATCGTCGATGGTGGAGTCAAGGCCCAAATAAAGAACTTATAAATGCGCTTTGCTATATATATGCTACGGTTTCGTACCGTTTGTTTCTATAATTATTTTTATGTGTCCTTGGGAGTATAATATGGCGTCGTTATGATATGTTCAAGAGCAGGGGATATCTCACGGTACACGAGAAACACAACCATGATGGTCTGCTGCGTGAGAAGAAAGGGTTCGTTGAACAGCCTGCAGCTGCGGATTGTATATATATATATATATATATATATATATATATATATGCTTCAAGTGTATGCTGTCGCCTAGACAATTAGTATTTTGTGCTTATCTCGTCGGCGAATCTTTTTTCGTTAGGGAATAACAACATACACGAAGAAAAAATTTAAAGGCTACCCTAAGAAAATCTGCGGCACGAATGCATTTCTCTTTTTCGCGCCTTCATACCGTACTTGCTCGTCAGCCCGTGGTTGCTTCCACCGAGTTCTTGTCCTGGTTGCATTTGTCTTTTACTTTTGCCTTTTCTTTCCAGGGTGCTTTATTCGTCTTGGCTCAAAGCTGCGTAACCGAATCGAACGTCCCTGATTGGCACTTGGCGCTTTTTGGTGTCGACGAATAGGAAGCCGTATTTTGTGATGCCGCTGGACATGACTGAACACAGGTGTATCGAATTTCCCATTGACATCCGTCTTTACGGTTTTTCCACATTGAGATAGCGGTGCGGAGTTGGACGCGTCCGCTGGCCAGGCTAAATTCAACGCGACCGCCTGAATTCGCTCCATAGAAAAAACTAAGGGCGCGGCGTCGCATCTCGATGGCGTCAGGAAACAATTTACCTTTCTTCTCGGGGAAAGGCTCCAGCCAGACTGACTGATGACTTCGACCGCTTGAGAGTAGACGCCACATGAACCACCCACGACTAAGCGGCATGGTGCTGCGTGTTCTTGTTCCAGTCGATGAGCTTCAATATCAGTGCCGCCATTTTTGTTTTCGGGAAATCCCCTGGGCAAAGCTGTATCTCTCAAAACACACAACGGTAGAAGCGTGTTCGTGCCTTTAAAAGTGCACCTGGCCTCCTCCTCGGCATTCTCGAGCGACAAATAAATATCCACACTTATTTACGAGCTCGTCATTATTATTCACGGGCCGTCATCTTTCCAGAGAGGAGAAAATGTATCGTTTGTTAATGCGTTTTGTTAAGGCTGCGCATGTGACTAAACCGAAGTGATTACTTATTAAGCATTATATAAAAAGTATATTCTACACCCAGTGACAGGTGCACAAGAAAGTAAAGGGATGGCCGACATTTCTCCGCTTCAGTGCTCATGTTATAGGTAAACCGGTTTGCTCTTAAATTCGGTCCATTTCTGCTTCGACGACCATCACCCATCTCTAACAGTGCCTGAAGCCGGCACTTACAGAGCACATGGCTGCCTTGTAATCTTATCCCCTGCTGTAGTGTGGAATGCTGTATCAAATGTCTACTGATCCCGAGACTTAAAACACGGCTTTGAACACCCACTATATACCTTCTTGGGCCGTTAATCTCAAAAACTACTACCAATAAATTGATTTACTATACCAAGGTACAACGGTATAATCGTGGTCGACTTGTTCCGATGTTTATCTCGCGCAATTCTGGCCACTTTTCTAGAGTGTCAGTGCATAACACGCAAGACAGTAGGCAAATTCGAATGCAAGCAAGGCGCATCCCATCCCCGCTTTCAGTCAGCCGTGACACCGCTTCTGGTATAAAAAAAATGCCCACCGACTAACGTAGCCGGCGCGCAGTGTTGATGCCGGGCATCTGCTCGCATCCATCACAGTCGAGATTGGATTGATTTCTAGGAATGGAAAGGCACGGTAACTGTCTCACTTGTTTCCTGTGGACACCTCAGCCACGCCGTAAGGGCAGGTAGGAAGGTGGGAGTGAAAGTGGAAAGAGAGAAAGAGGAGCCATAGTAGAGGGCTACGGAGGGATTTCGACCACCTGGGTATCTTTAACGTGCGCTGACATCGCACAGCACACGGACGCCTCTTCGTTTCGCCTCCATCGAAGCGCAGCCGCCGAGTTCGGGTTCGAAGCCGGGTATTCCGGCACAGTAGTCGAACGTCTTACCACTGCAACACCCCGGCGAGAGGAGACGAGCGCAACACGCGAGCAGCAGGCGGAGAGAGAAAGGGAGCGCCGCCCCTCGTGAAGGCGGCGAGGCGGCGCGGCGGAGTCGCGCCAGATGAGCGCCGCAGAATTTTGCCGCTTGGGGAGGAGCGCGCGCTGCAGTCTCGCAGCCAAACTTAATGTTGGGGTCCCTATATATTGTGAAAGACAACTCACGACAGGAAAATAAGCGCTATGATCAAATACAAGCGCTTCTGCTCGTCAAGAATGCGCTTCTATTTCAGCATCAAATCTTTGCCGAGCACGCGCTTATTTGCTCAGAACAATAAGCAGTACAGACGAACCACTTGCTAACAGACGGTCGCGCGAACAAAGATGCGTTGTGAAATTAGACTTTGCTTCTGTTGACATTGCACCTATGTATTTAGATGCCATTACCATCGAACAAGGAATATGTTCAATTCCTCACAGCTTGCGATCGAAAGACGATGTTTGGAACCTTTTAGTATAGCTTCTTTCTCTTAGCAACGTGCCACAAAGGGCTTTTATTCGGTACACGTCTATGGTCTGAGGTTACAGTGGCTTTAAATACGCCGCCGTGATAGTACAGTGGTCAGGGCGCTCGACTACTGTGCCCAAAGGATGCGGGTTTGAACAACGGCAAAGGCGGGCCCTTTTCGACAGAGGCGAAAAGCAAGCGGCCCATGCAATATGCGATGACATTGCAACTTAAAGAACCCCAGGCCAAGGCACTTTGCGAAGCTCTCCACTATAGCGTCCCTCATAGCCTGAGTCACTTTGGTACATTAAACTACCTAAGCCATAAACCATAAGCTGGCTTTCAACCTTGCTCTCCAGGATACAAATAAAGAACACAAGCATTTTGTTCGCGTAAACTGGCCTAGAAGTCGACAGGCTTCTACTCACTTTCCCTTGAAATTGTCTAATGCCATTGTACCGACAGGCACGTGAAAATTAGCAAGTATATACATTCATTTGCTGACTGCTGCAAAGAGCAATAGAACCCTTTCATAATTGTTAGGTCGGCTTCACCTCTATGTTGCATTCCCCACTAATGGCGGACCACCAATTTTTCGAAACAATATATTATGGGCATAATTTGTGTAATTCCTGCATTAGAGCATGTTCACAAAGTTCTCCTAGAAGCATTACATATATATTTACAGCAGCAACAGAACTTTTGCTCTATGTCACACTTTTTCTGGTGGCCTGTAACTGCATGTTTGGGGCCGGACCCAGTGTGGGAAAGCCTGCTTAACAATTTATTCAAGGGGTCTATAGCGGCGGCCAGTTTAAATATGTAGCTCTCCAAGAAACAAGAAAGAGATGTCCAGTGTTTTTGTTTTAGTTCAGCGAGCCTTCTGGCTACTTACTGTAGTATTACTGCACGCATATTTTTATTGCATGCTTTAACATATTAAAATGTAGGGTTTAAAGTTGCACATTATAACAATGCATAACTTTGCTTTTCTCAATGGTTGGTACATAAAAAATATGAAGAAAGTGCACGTAGTGTATTGATATTGGGTAGTATACTTCTTGATGACGACAAATTAGGACACGCGTCTGCAAAAATGTCAAATAAAATTGAACTCGTGGGCTACATTTTCACTTTCTTGATGCCTGTCAGCTTTCTTTCGAAGCGTTCGGAGTTAGCAAAATTTATTTCGTTGCCTCGTATAGACTTCTGAACATCTAAAACATTTAGGTTTCTTTAATATTATCCTATGTACCAAATAACGTTGGCTGAAGGCTTAGCTTGGTTAAGCCTGGAAGATTGGAAGATACCCTTGTCTGCGCCTTGTTCGGCGGCTGCGCCCCGACTACTGCAATGCTGTTGTTGTTGTGGCTGTAGAAAGAAGGAAAAGAAAATGCACGGGCCTGCTACTGGTTCTGTAGCTGAGCCACCTCCGCTGCCTCGTGCAGACAGAAGAGAAAATAGAGAATAAAGGAAAGAAAGAGAGAGAAACGCTCCCCGCAACAAGAGCCGTCGTCCACCACCGAAACGGTGGCGGGTGCAATGACGGCATACAACAGATAAAAATTTGGTGGCAAGCTAGACTCCGCCGCAAGCGGCAGTGAACTACCTCTCCCAGCCCCATCAGGGGAGTAAGCCGAGCCACAGCCCCATTTATCCTCCTAGCGTAACATCACAAACAGCGAGCGCCCTCTCTCGGCTGCGACACAGCGCCGTGTATGCACTTGCATGGCCTCCGAGATCACCTCCGCGCCCACGTTTCTCTCCGGCCGTTCCAATCGACCGAAGAGAGCGTAAGTTGGAACACGGTCGGTCTCGAGGGAAATCGCGTTTCTCTCTTCTCTTACGGCCTCTCCAATAGGGTCTGTTTCCACCGCCCGCCGCGCCTCGGTGGGGTCGCCACCGCCCCACTGCTGCTCCTCCGCTACAGCTGTTCACGCGCAAGGGGAACGCGCGCTCGCTCTTCGCTCCGCCCGCATCGGTTGCAACCGGCAGGTCCTGATATTTCACCCCTTATGGCTTATAGAAAGAAGCCGTAATCAGCATCTGATTTATCGTGTATGACCAATAAAATAGTCATAATGCGCGTGCGCGCGAGAGAGCGCGCGCCTTCGTCAGTGCTGTCGCGCACGGTCGAATAAAGTTTCGGGTGCACTTACATCAACACTTTTTGCCCCAAAATTTTTCACAAAACTAAATGTACCATTTTATGCAATGTGCCTTTGAAAGCTGTAAGCAGGTATAACGCGACCTGACGCTAGTGCATGGCAAACTGTTCGGTGGATATTCCAAGTATTCTGTCAACCGCTTCCGTTTTCGTTTAGAGCAAAAGAGGCACTGACGAAAATTCATAGCACGTTTCAGATTCAGAGTAAGGAACAAAAATTTACGCATACAGTTAAAATTTCAGTTGTCTAGTGAAGTGGGCTGTTCTAGCTTCGTTTAAAACAAATCAGTAGGTTGAAATACAGCAGATGTATACGTATAGTCTCGCGACTGACGCACACGTAGACAGTCGTAGTCAGTTTAATACCAGTGATAAAAAAAAACATTTAATCAAGGAAATGGGCATAAACAGATATGCATAATTGAAAAGAGCAGCAAGCAATAAAAAAAATGTCCTTCAAAGTTAACACATTGCACTCATTCATCAAAACGGTACATGCGGCTAGAAAATTAAAGTCTCAAAATCTTTCTGGACGGTTTGTGCACATAAGGAGCTGGCCTTTCGTTCCTGTCTGTCACCTTCTTAGCATAATTGACAAGAAGGAGTCTGAGAAATTTCTCACGTATTAAAGAAGCGAACCTTGGCTATTGTCAATGCCTTCCGGGCAACTCAGCAAAGGTGAGTTCTCAAGTGCTGGCTAAATTAAGATTTGAAGGACTTCAAGGACATTTCAGTGGTAGGTGCACGACAACTTTTTCAAAAAAAAAAAAAAGACACAACCTTGTCCAAGAGAGCTACAAACTCTGGTTTTGGATAATGCAGTCCGCTAGAATCTTGTCCTCGCAGAATAGTGTACATGGGGCTGCCTCTTTCGCTGGTTTCAAGAAGGATAGCACAAGCGTCACACCCGAAGTCACTGATTAACTTCAAAAATATATCCAGCGACGTAAGCTAAAACAGAATACGTGACAGTGGGTAACGGGATGACAGGAGATACCACAGCTTCTTTCAGTTCCTCGGTTACTGATTGCGGCAGAGCTGAAATGATTTCGTCGGTGTCGACACTAGGTGCCTGGGCGCGCAATACAGCGCGACATACAACTCCTATAGTCACCTCTGAATAAATAGCACAGAGAAAAGCTTTTATATCCATTATTGAGGAGTGTCCCTTGAGTAGCAGTGGCGAATGTGTAATAAGCAAAGCATTCTACCAAAATAATGGGGCAGCGATTGCTCTCTAAGGCAGGCATTACTGCACAGATAGTTAAGGAACTATTATAGTTCAAAAACATACTAGAAAAAGAAAGAAAATATTGCTAGAAATTAGTGCTTGAAATAGATTTCCTGTTTTTTCATGAAATAATCATGATATCATGTAAACATATTTCATTATACCAACGTTTATTTGCAAAATTTAAAATACAACATAAAACATTTGCTGGTCTATAAATTATAGCAAAATTGAAAACAAAACTTAAAAGCGTTAACTCTGACGTTATACTACTAATACTTTATGTCATGTAAGCATTGTGCAACTTACATTACATTTTTATAAAATTATTTTCATCTTCGGTGTTACCTCGATGGTTTCTCATCTAGCGCTGAAAGACGGTTTTGCAATTGTTGCTGTTATGTTTGCCTTGAAGAAGCTTCGATGTGATCACTGTTCATTCACTTATTTTTATTCATCTTCTTGTACAGGCTTGGGCAAAAATTCAGATTAAAATGAACAAAAGTAGATACCATGCCGCAATACATGTCATATGCTTGTCCAGCGTTTGCTGAGCGACAGTGTTTTTTAATATAAAGACTCCATTCACGTGTGTAGCACGCTGACAGGATGCGGCTGCAGCGTCTACCTTCTGTAATCTTTCATTTAGGGGCTGCACTTACCACGAAACCCGCGGGCGACAGCGCGAAACCAGGCAAAAGCCACCCGCCGCCACTGAAGCAGATGCGAAGCGAACAGTGAGCAGGTCGCGCCCCTTGCGGCGGCGGAGAGCGTGACTCAAGGAGAAAAGTTCCCATTGTTCACGCGGCGATTGAGAAGGCCGTAAGAAAGAGCGCGCGCTCTCTCCCTCGAGACCGGCCGTGGTTGGAAAAGGGGCGTGGCAGCGTCTTTCGCCGCACCGCGGCGCTCGCCACCTATGCATCAAGTGTTCCGCCGCAGCTTGGGAGTTTCCTCAGCTTACGCTCGTACCACAGTCGAGCTGCCAGCTTTAAAATGCCACGGGCAAGACGGCAGCCAACAATTTTGCTTTCGTTAAAGTACTAATAATAAAAGGCGCACAAGCGCAAAGTTAGGCAGCGACTACCCGAAGCTGCATGCCTGCCCGAATTGCATGCATGCGTGCTCTGGCGCTCTTTGCTGCGGTTCCGCGTCTTTTTTTTTTTTTTGTCTCCGTACATTTGCAAGTTCATTAACTCGCTAAATACATTATTTACGAGTGCGGCGACTTACATAAACATCCATCACACGAATGCAATTCTCGAAATGGTTCCGCCACAGCCACATGATTATTGCTTACTTAGATGCATCCCACAATAGCAATTTTTTTTTCAAGCACGGTTTTAAAGCAGTCTTGGAAGATCGTAAGCACGCACGTTCGACAGAGTCCTTACGGAAAACAATTTACATGAGAATTTTTTAATATGCCTTATGGCAAGCTTGCGTAATAAAAAAAAAACGTTTGATAAAGGTGAAGGGCAATCGGGGCACGTTCAGGCACCTCTGCCGTCATATGAGTATATGCGAGGTTTTCGGAAGTGATCCCGTCAAAAACGGATCACCTTATACGATCGAAAGTGAAGAGATGCTATTACCTCGTTTTTAAACACGCGGCCCGCCAAGGCATAAATGTGCGCAGTTATCACACGAGTTTCAGCTTATTTCTTGTTTTCACTTGTTTGCATATGCTACAGAATGGGTTCAGTGCTTTTATTTTTAGTTTTTACTCCTATGCCTATACACGCAGAGGGCCAAGCCGAGCAAATGGCTTAATTCAAACGAATTATAATTAGACTATACATTGGCACTATCATACACGCCTGCCACACTAGTTAGCAATTTTTCATTAACTTTCAATGATATGCGAAACTTATCAAAACATTTTTGGCACTAAACATCCCCCGGTTGTAATGATACTAGCCACTTTCTGAACAATATACGAGGCAAACACTGTGACCAATTTAAAAAAGACATGTTTCTTTATTTACAAAACTCATGAGGTGAACAAAGAGAAAAACAATATGGTCAAGCACAATCAAGAAGTACACGCAAACATTTCGTTATTTACAAAGTTAAATCACCACATGATGACTACTTGCGTAGTTTTCTATTCGCAAAGATAAAACTCGCCAGACTGAACACGCAGCTCCTATCTTGCTCAGCAGCTTTTTTTTTTTTTTTTTTTGTAAGCTGCTTGATCAGTTACTATTTTTTCCTGCGTTGATAAGCTGAAGCTTAAGCAACCTTTCTATGATTATCTTCGTTGTTTTAGTGGCGTGGTCCTTCCTTGCTGCACAAAGCTAGAAGAGAGCACCTCTCGAAGTAAGCAACATAAGCTAGCGACATGTATGCTACACATGGAATGTAGCGATGTACGCTCCACTTTAATTTGTTATATTTGCAAGCAAGCGCAGAAGCCTTAGGATTAAAAATGGGAAAGGAAACGAATGTCTCACCAGTTCAACAAGACCTTGTAGCTGAGAAACATGCATGCCTTTGACCACTCGAGCATACACGCTCGTAACGTTGATTGACTGCCGGCTTCAGGAGTGACCTTTAGGCACTCAAAGACTACCACCTACACGAGGTAGTCGCAAAGAAAACTATCTACACGAGCACAATGCGTAAATTCTAAGTAGAACGGGACGCATTATGTGAACGCAGCAAGAACATCAACACTACGCTTCGGTAGTAAGCACAACACTTAAATTGTGAAACATTTCTGGCGCACCTTGCGGTCAGTCTTTGCTGGAAAACCAGCTAAAAATGAAATTTTTTCATCAATGTACACGCGCAAAAAACGAGAGAACCACCAGCGGAGATACGCCGCGAGCGGGCTGGGCGATGCACCGACGACGCCTAGGTGCGCACTGGCGCCTGGTGGCGCCTGGTGGCGCCTGGTGGAACTGACAAACTTACAACATTTGGCTGGGGCGCGCGCCGATTGGAACGGCCGGAGAGAAACACGCGCGCGATTGTGATCTCGGAGGTCATGGCACTTGCCGCCACCATCCGATGGCGCGAGCTAGGGCCCCGTCTCTCGGTCTGGTGTGACGTCACACGGTCTCGTGAAAATGCCGTGACGTCACCTCTGCGGCTCCTGTAAGGACTCACCGCCACCATACGATGGCGCAAGCTGGGGCTCCGTCTCTCGGTCTGGCGTGATGTCACAAGGTCACGTGAAAGGTCATGCGTGGAGGCGCCACGACACGCCAAAGGCTCGAAGTGCTAGCAGTATTGCTTTCGCAATAAAATACTGGGTCACCTGGTGCCTATACGGGCAAGTTTGGCTGGTACAACCACAAAAATACCCTTGAGGGCACTTTTGTGACTAAGCGGCCAAGCTTGACCCTGTTTATCCCATTTGGACATTGCATAAGCATGGCAAGCATTGATAACATATTCTCACATTAGCCATCACAAGGGTCCCTCACAGGGAGAATTAAGGCAGATGCAAAACAAAATGTTTGCCTTTTGTAGAAAAAAGCCTAGGCTAAAGTAAATGGGGCTGTCCACTCATATACCCAATGGAACCGTCCGGCAGGAGACATCGCGCGGCCAAAAAACGGGCATGCCCGCACGTTGTTGGCCACTCGAGTAACTTTCAAGATACTCGAGGGAAGATCCGATAAGGGATAAGGTTACCGTCAAGCTTTTGAAGAACCTCCCGACTCAGCATACCAGTTCCTCCTAGACTACATCAATGCGATTTGGCGCGGGGACAGCGCCCTGCTAAGCGACTGGAAAACGGCTCTGTTAACCTTAATTCCTAAATCAGGCAAACCACTTGATACAGATAACCTCCGCCCCATCTCACTCATCTCCTTTGTGGGCAAACTAATGGAGACGATGGTGCGGGACTAGCTATCTAAATATCTTGAAGAAAAACATGTATTCGCGTGCACCATGTTCGGATTCCGCCCACACAGACCCGCTTAAGATATCCTCCTGTAACTCAATCGGGAAGTCCTTGACCCACGCGAATGCCCCCATAATGACCGGGTAGTATTCGCCTTAAACACTCCACAAAAATCAGAATTTGTGCACCTCCACCACTCGCCAAAGCACACAGCTCAAATCACTCTTTCTTTAGACAGTGGTTCCATACGCGAAGCTGATGAGATACAGATACTCGGACTCTACATCCACAAACAAGGACGGTCAGACACTTCATTGGCCAAACTCCGTAAGGTGGGGGATCAGGTTGACCTCATGGTCCACCGGGTTTCAAACAAACGCGGGAGGTTACAAAGTAAGGATGCCTTACAGCTGGCAAATGCCGTGACCAGTAGGATGTTTTATTCGAGACCTTATCTCCAAGTACGGAAATAAAAGGAGGATGGCCTTGAGGTCCCATCCTTCGCAAACTTATTAAGCTTGCCATGGACCTTCCCATCATTACTAACAGCCATCTTAGGCCCTTCAGGTGGTGAATACTTTCCGGAAGCTCCGCGAGGCGCAACTTGCAAACCAGTACACGCGCTTATCACAAACGGACTCGGGTCACCGCCTTCTTTCTCGACTCCGTATCGAACACACCACTCTCATGGAAGACAGGTTTCGCATCCCAGAACTGTGAAGGCGTGCCCTCTGTGTGCGCCCTGTTCCAGCCAATATGTCACACGAAGATCACAATGGTCGGTGTCTGGCACGAGTGGAAGCCCTAGCCCTACATTATGGCAACAAAACAGGTGTATACTACGTGGACGCCTCCAGCCCTCACAACGGCGGATGGTACACGGCCGCTGTAGTTCGCAGCAGCAAAACGGTTAACGGTCTCACCTTCAGAGTCCGCAGTAAATTTCGCGGCCTCACACTCCGACTCAAAGTACATAATTACCTTCTCTCGAGGAGCCTGTCGGAACGTCAAGCAAGGCTGGACGTGCTGCCTAGCCTATCAAATCTACTAAAATTGGATACGGGATGCGGACACCGCACGCCGTCACCTTATATGGGCCCCTGCGCATCAGGGTTTAGCAGGAAACGAGGCAGTAGAAGCAGCCGCCCTCTTGCTCTCTCACCGGGCTGTTTTTTTCTCCCTATCCCATCAAGAACCGGATTTTAATCCAGGCTACACATTCAAAGATATCAGGACGTATTATCAAAATTGTTATCGCCTTTACCCCAGCCCACGTAAAGGCCTCAAAAAGGCGGATGAGCGGCTCCTTCTCCGCCTTTTCACCAATAAATTGTTGTGCCCGGCACCCCTAAAACATTTTAACCCCTCATTTAGTGACAGTTGCCCAGACTGTGGAGTGGTGTCTTCTGACATCTATCACATAGTGAGAGCCTGCCCCTCCAACCCGGCTATTCCCTCATCCCAACCCAATCTGGGAGGACTCAAGCTCGGCTGCCACGACTTACAGTCCCAACAAGGCTTTGTCGGGCCCGCCCGGGTGCCGACAGCAGCCACCGGGGTTCCACGCACTGAGGTCCCACCTCCACCTAGTGTAGTGCTTGTAAGAACCGGTCTCTTTCGGGCTGATCCAAACATACCTCCTGGCCCTTGTATGGCCAATAAATGTAACCACCACCACACGGTATTCGATATTTAACCATAGAGAATTAGGATTTGGGTACCATTTGACGACGGGGGTACCATTTGATGTAAGTGTGCTTATGGGCCTTAACTATATATGGCGCACCAGAATGGCCGGCTATCACTGTGACAGGAATGCCGGATCGGCTCGAATTTATTTTCGAGAGTATGAAGTATGGAGTTTGGCCACGTAGCAGTTTACGTTAGGTAGCGAAGTACTGGAAGTAGCAGGCGAATATGTCTAAGTAAGGCAGGTAGTAACCGCAGATCCGGACCATGTAACGGAAATAACAAGGAGAAAAAGTTTGGGATGGAGCGCATTTGGCAAGCACTCCAAGATAATGACTAGCAGCTTACCGGTATCGCTAAAGAGGAAAGAATACAACAGTTGGGCTGAAATGTGCAGGCTAACAAAGAGGGTTCTACTTAAGTTGAGGACAACGCAGAGGTCTATGAAAAAAAATGGTAGCGATGATGTTAAGAGATAGGAAACGTGCAGATTGGGCCAGAGATATAACTCACGTCACTGACACATTAATGGAAATAAGGAAGAAATGTGCATAAGCAGGAAATTTACCTCGTAGAAAGGACAACCGATGGCCGCTTAGGGTAACTAACGGTAATCCAAGGGAAGGAAAGCATAGCAGTGGGCTGCAGAAAGTTAGGTGGGAGAATGAATTTAAGACGTTCGCAGGGTTCAAGAGGATGCAGCTAGCACAGGACCGGTTTAATTAGAGTAATGCGGCAGAAGCCTTCGCTCTGCAGTGGGAATCGTCAGGCATGATAATGATGATAATGGAGTGCTTTATTGTCATCCAAAAAGTGGCTGTAAAACCTCCCGAATGGCTCTTAAGGGTAGAGTCTTTGTGGTCGCTGCGGGAGTTTTAATTTGACGAGGCCAGGCTGATCATGACATTCATTCATGTCTATTGCCTTGTGTATCTTTTTTCATGTTTGGATCGGCGTTTTGTGTTTCGTATGCCAAAGCCAGGCAAGGAATAAAAGAAAATGCGAGGCATGGCGCAGTTGGTAAAGCGCTGGGCTGGGGATCTAAGGGATGCAGGTTCGATCTTCAGTGGAGGAAAGATTATTAATCTATTTATCGCTCTCGAAAGCGTGGCACCTCTTCTGATAACATTCTGTCGACAACGGTGAGGCATTAAAGGCTTTCGCCTTAAAAGTTACGGGATTTAACGGGCAATTTTTCGGTGCCTTCAGAATGCGGAACCATCGAGATGCAGCCAATAAAAGCTATCTTCCATTGCGTTTTGATAATAGCTGTTTTATATTATATGGTTTCCTGCTATTCTTTATGTCTGTTACTTTAAGAACTTTTGCTGATGGAACAATTCAACTAATTTTATTTTCTAGGTGGTTGTGCTCTCATAAACAATTGGAGAGCTAGTAACTCGGGCACAGTTTCTTCTAATGACCACGTGCGTCTCGACATAAGTAAATGCCCGAATATTGACCAATGAATCCCTGCTTTTTCACACATGGGCAGTATGAAAAGTTTCGCAACTGATAGAATTGAAGAGCTCTGGAGCAATAAATGTGCAGCCATGTCACCTTCCAGCCTTCATATGCTGGCAGTATGAGCGTGATATTTCTCTAGCAGACTGCGTGACTTCGAATTGACATTTTCAACCGAACGGGAGTATATAAATGGCTTGCTAAAATAGTATGCTATGCGCAATATTTTAAACAAAGATGATTTGTTATAAAAACCACGCAAAAATTACATATATAATTTTCCGCAGCCTATTGACCGCAAATCATGCACAACTTCCCTACAAATCAAGAAATGGTTTTAAGTGCTGAGTCAATAAAACAATACTAACTGACCTCTATGATGGGGTGTTTTGACAATATCTGCCAAGGCCATCTGTATCTGCTAAGAGTGTCCTATATCATGAGGCCTTCAGGAATATAACGGCAAGCGGGCTATCACTACCAGTGTTTTGCATACAAGCCATTTTGGCACCTCGCAGATGTGTCCAGCCTTCTCACGCTCAATCATAAACGCTAATGACCGTCGGGTCTTCTAGTGTGGTTTCCGAAATTACGAGTTTAGAAGAGCATTGATTTTATGTAAAGATAAAAGCCTTCAGTGACACATACTGTAGGCGATGGTTCGTCCGGTCACGCTATAGCTATTAATCATCCTGACAAACCCGCAGGGCGCGTGAGAAACGTATCTTAGTATCTTAGTTCTTGTCTAGGGTCGTGCCAGCGCGCTTGCCATGGATACCGCCGCCTCTAGTTACTGGTAGATAGTGGTCGATAATGATAGAGGTAGTTGGTGATAATTACAGCGATGATGAGAATAAAAGAGATGGCGTTGACTATCACGTCATTATGTGACGTCATGATGACGTCACATACATTAATGAAGCTGAGGTGATTCACGCATTACGAAGCTGACCCCGCGGTGCATTGATACAAGCGTCCGTGCGGCGCCATTCATTTCGCGCTTGCCAGAACGCCGCACCACACAGCGTACAAAAACAGACGCAGTACAGCAGGCACCAGCGGAGTTTCAAATTGGGTTAGAGGAAAGAATAGTAATATCTGGGTCACAAGAAGGGAAATGCGCAGTGTTTATTACACTGTGTTTCTGCGAGCACCTGAAACGAGTTGTTGTAACAAATATTTCGCGGCTCCATAATATAATAATAATAGTAATAATAATAATTGGTTCACAGTAAGGGAAGGCGCAGTGTCTGTCAGGCTTGTATCTGTGGACACCTGAACTGCGCCATGAGGGAAGGGAGGAAGGTGGGAGTTGAAGTGGAAAGAGAGAAAGAGGAGCCATAGTAGAGGGCTGCGGAGTGATTTCGACCACCTGGGCATCTTTAACGTGCTCTGACATCGCACAGTACACGTACGCCTCTTCGTTTCGCCTCCATCAAAACGCAGCCGCCGAGGTCGGGTTCGAACCCCGGTGAATATTCTGGACAGTAGTCGGGCGTCTTACCACTGCACCACCCCGGCGGGGCAATCCATCGAATATTTTTTATCACCACCACCGCACAGTAAAGGAATGGAGGAAAGTGGGAGTTAAAGTGCAAATAGAGAGAGAGAGGAGCTTTAGTGGAAGGCTACGGAGTAATTTGACCACCTGGCAATCTTTACCGGGCGCTGACATCGCACAGCACACGGACGCCTCGTCGCTTCGCCTCCATCGAAACGCAGCCGCCGGAATTTGGGATTGAACCCGGGTACTCGGGCACAGTAGTCGGGCATCTTACCTAACGCCACCCCACGGTGGGGATACATAAATAAAGCTTCGAATATCGCAATTTTCTGCGCACCACTAATCGAGCCGTAAGAAAAGAAAGAAAGAGGGATAGACAGAGGTGCCATAGTGGAAGGCTTCGGACCTCTGCGTAATAAAGACTTCCGTCTCCTCGCACTTTTGTTACAGTGCTCTAGAATCTTGGGATTCTACAGCACTGTACTTTAGTAGTCACTCGACAATTTTTAATGTTTCAGCATACCGCGAAGGTCCTATTGTGTGCTGGCAACCATGGCCAGCATGGCCATGAAGCTTGCAACTGTTGCAGGTGGGCCTTTGGCGTGGCTATATTTCAAGTCAAACGCAGAGGACATTTTGAAAGCAGCATAAGCATTTTACGGCGCTGCAGCCTTGAAAAGCCCAGGAACTCTGAACGGTGAGCTTGCCTAGAAAGCTGCGCGGCTATCTGCAAGCGGATCATTTCAGTCCTGCCAAAGAGCTGTATTGATTAATCCGACATCCTGCAATGCTACTGTGATTTTCGTGGTTTTTTAATCACTCATAATTTCTTGCCTCCATCGATTACCACCGTGAATGAGCACATTGAATGAATATGGCCATGTAGCTGCCGTATAATTGTACGTCGCCGCACATGCGAGCGCGCACACTGACTCACGCTCACTCGTGCTTGCTTGTTAAGCATATTTACTAACGCTATCAAGAAGGACGCAGGTTATCGAAGATAGTGGGTACCGGAAGTGCAATAATACGTCTTCGAAGTGCCTATTAAGTAGTCCTGAAAATCTTTTCATAGCGCCATTATTACAAATGAAATGAACACTTCATATTCTACGTTTACCTCGAATACAACGCGTACCTAGCTGAAGTCACGAGTTATGCACAATTATGCAATGTACTTTTGCGCAGCTACGTTTAGGACACGCTACTAATTGAGCAGCCAAATGCATATCAACGTTGGGGTTTTGCTTAAAAGTAAAGACTACCTGTAAGACACTACAATGGTTTTAAATCTAGTCCAAATTGCCAATCTGAAGAGCAGTATTAACACAACATCATAACAGCGCGTTGTTGTCTCACCGCCCACAACTGGCTTGAGGAATATCATAAGTTGAGGGCTAGTTTCAGTCGATCAGTGGCAGTAAATAAAGGTCAGAAGTGATGAATGCTAAAAACCTGGAGTGCACAAGTTAAATAGATCCTGAATAGTTTTAGACAGTGTTGGAAGCTGAATTTCAAACAAATCTTCAGCATGCAAATTTATAATCGTCGATGTTTGCTACTTCAATAGTATCAGAAAATAAAAACTAAGAACTGCCTTCCAGCTACATGACGAACAGAAAGGTTCATATTTTACGCACTACAAAGTTAAAAGTGTAGCGCTGTAATCTCACCAGAAGGTAGTATTGTCTGTTTCAAGAAGTAAGCATTTCAGCCGGAAAAGAGAATGTCTAACTAGTTCGACAGCTTGCTCTCCTGAAGAAAATCATGTCACTTCTGGCTTTAGAGCACAGGAATACGACACTCAGGGTGCCGCAGTTCATGCTTCGAATGCGAGAAAAGCAGAAATGCTCATTCTGTTGCGTCATTCAGCGCGCAAGATTTTCATAACAATCTCTTTTCTCGTGAACCATTGTTTGTCTGTTTGTCCAAACAATTGGCAAAAACATGGCCAAATTTTGTCATTTTGACGAGCTCCTGCAACTACTTCATCATGCGTGCCCACCCTGGACCACCTACTGCAGATTCACATATCAGCCCACTTTTTCACTTAACAACTAATTTTGTGCGCGTCAACACGGCGTATCCAATTTCATTCGGTAGGTTCTGGCAAGGCGTCTTTCCTTGATTTTTCTCTTTGGGATGAATACAGAACAATCCGCACGTGTGCGTCATAACTGAAACCTGGCTACACGATCAAATCAATGACGAAGACATCGTCCCGCCAGGTTATCGGTTATATCGGCGAGACAGAGGATCTAGAGGGGGTGGTGTTGCTGTTGTTGTTAAATCCTGTGTCGATGTTGACGTCGAAAGCCAGATTGCTGAACATGAGAGCCTTTTTTTGAAAATCAAAGTGAAGGATGCTACATTTCATTTGTGTGCAGTCTATCGCGCTCCGGATGCAGACGAAAGCTTCTTGAATAAACTGTATGATCGATTGTTGTTGTTACGAAACAAAAATGTGATTGTAACTGGTGACTTTAATTTGCCTTTATTAAATTGGAGCAAGCTTTCTTTTGGATTATCTCATACGAGTGAGATTATACATGACATTATGATTGCTCTTGGTCTTTATCAAATAGTGACTGAATGTACCCGCGAAAGATCAATTCTTGACCTTCTGTTCATTAGTGAATTGTTTAGAGAAGGAACTGTTACAATTGAACCCGGCATATCTGAGCATAAGTTAATTTTTTTTTCCTGGAAGGTTGAAAACGGAAAAACACGTGTGTTGAATGTCGCTACAGTTAAGGAATACAGCAGAGCTGACGATGTTGCCATTATTGATTATATTGATGAAAATCTTGGGATTATCAATGATGATGTTGAAAACTCCTGGCAATGGTTCGCTAGTGTGTTTAGGCATTGTATTCAAAACTTCGTTCCGGACAGAAAAATATTTAAAAAGCGGAAACATCCGTGGATTACTCGTGAAATTATACACATTAAACGCCGACTGTAGAGATGTCGCAAGAAGCACGGGGCTTCAACGCCAGTGTTTAACGAAATCAAACAAGACCTATCATCAAAAGTGAGTAGCACCAGGACGAAGTATTTTTCGCACACTTTAGCAGAGTTTCTAAAGACCGATCCACAGAAATTTTGGCGGCACTTGAGTAAACCCAAAGATGAACTTAACAAATTAAAAGTAAGCGACACGATTATTACGGATGCTGCGGAAATAGCTGAAAATTTTAACCAGTTTTTTTATGGCGTGTTTTCGGAATTAGATGAATATGAAACAAAAGCAACGGCTTCACCAGAGAATGGCATTGAAATAACTCGTGAGGGTGTCCTGGACATGCTCTTGAAACTGGACACTAACAAAACCGCTGGACCCGATGGTCTTCCGAATGTATTTTTGAGGCGATATGGTGAACAAATAACAGGTTTTCTCACAGACATCTTTAAACTGTCATTAGCAAATGGAGAAATTCCTGCAGATTGGAAAATAGCTCGTGTGGTTCCTGTATATAAAAAAGGTGATCGACTGTCAGTTTCAAATGATCGACCTGTTTCCATAACAAGCAGTTGCTGTAAAATGTTGGAGCATATTATTGCCGGCTACCTGCGAAAGTTCCTGAGTGATCATAATCTCTTGTCTGATAATCAGCACGGGTTTAGGCAGGGGTTATCCACAGTTACCCAGACTGTTCAATCTGTGCACGAATTTACGAGTGTGCTTGATATGTCCGGGCAAACAGATGTGGTTTTCTTTGACTTCAGCAAGGCGTTCGATAAGGTGCCACATGGAAAACTTCTGTATAAGATGGAATGTATGGGTGTGCCTTTTTTTATCATCCGATGGATTGAAGCCTATCTTAGAGACAGACGTCAATGTGTAGAAATTAATAAGACCCCTTCTAGCGTCCTCAGTGTTCAATCAGGAGTACCGCAGGGAAGTGTGCTTGGGCCATTGTTGTTCTTAATATATGTAAATGATTTAATTAGTGTTGTACCTACCGATGCATCTGTAAAGTTATTCGCAGACGACTGCATTGTGTTTAAACAAATTTCATCCGGAAATGACCACAGCTCTGTACAAAAAGCAGTTTTTGCCATTGAACAGTGGTGTCTTAAATGGGCTATGGAACTTAATGCTGAAAAAACTGTTCTCTTACGAATAACAAAAAATAAAAAAAATCTCCCATTTTGCTTCCTTACTTTCTTCACGGCAGTACGATTTTGGAAGTTGAAAAATATAAATATTTAGGTGTAACTCTTGACAATAGGTTAAAATGAACAGCACATATTACTAATATTTCTACAGCTGCATTACGAAAGCTTTGGGTTTTACGAAGAAAGCTAAAAACTGCCCCGGCACATATAAAAAAACTAGCTTATGAAACTTGCATGCGGTCTTCAATTGAATACGCTTCAGTAGTTTGGGACCCATACACGAAAAAAAAAGATTCAATGCTTCTTGAAAAAGTCAACAGGAAAGCTGTTAGGTTTATATTCGGAAAATATAGAAGGGAGGACTCCCCTACACAGTTAATGAATTTACATAACATTCATACACTGGAAACCCGCAGAAAGATTGCCCGATTGACATTCCTCTTTAACAGTTTAACAGAAAAAAATAAACTCAAGCTTCCAGAATGCCATAAGCGCCCACTAGTAAGATGAACTCGCGGTGTTAATGAGCATTCACTTACTCCCATTTTTGCCAAAACTAACAGTTTTAAATTCAGCTTTTTCCCTAGAACAGTGGAAGATTGGAATTCGTTACCAGCATCTGTTTTATCCTCACATAATTTTTCTGACGCATTACAACGTCTTTATACCTGCTAATATGTTTTATGTATATTTTGTATTTTTTGTGCGGCTAATATTGTATAATTTTATTCTTTTCATTATGTAACAATGTGAATTCACTCCTGCTTGGGCCAAGCAATGGCCTGCAGTATTTTCAAATAAATAAATAAATAAATTAGAGGGTCACTTAGATGTCTCTTAAGGGAATGGTGAAATTCAACCTTTCCTCTATCATTTGCCTCAGCTGCGGTCATTTCAAGCCGAAGAATGACATATTGGCCGTTTCGTAATCATGTTGAGTCATGGCTATTCATTGAAATCATTACAGCGCACAACTAAGCATTTTACTCGTTTCCAATCAGTTGTAGTCATTACAAGTCGTTGTTTACACTCTGGTCGTTTCGTAGACGAGTCATGCCAAGTCACTGTAGTCATTTCCACACATAGCTAAGCACTTTGCTCATTTCCGATCAGTTGCGGTCTTTACAAGTCACCTTTTGACATATTGGAGGTTTTGTAGTCATTAGAAGTCATGATGAGTCAGTATTCAGTTCCAGTCAGTTGCGATCATATCAAGTAATCGTTTGACATATTTGTCGTTTTGTAGTCATGATGGGTCATACCTACTCATTGTAGTCATTAGGACTCATGGCTAGGCATTTTCGCTCGTTTTAATCAGCCGTGGTCATTACATGTCATTGTTTGAGATCCTTTCATAGACATTAGCAGTCATGATGAGTCAGTCCTAGTCATTGTCTTTACCAGTCATCGCTAAGCATATTTACTCATTTCCAGTCGGTTGCAATCATTACAAGTCGTAATTTGACACATTGGTAAATACAAGTCATTATCAGTCATTAATATTAGTTATTAGCATTAGTCATTGAATATCGATGCCTATCTATAATTTTTGTTTTATTCCGAGAGCATTACTTCGCTATGTTCACAGATTTCGGTCCGCAGGCCGCGTCCGCAAAATAGTGTCCGCAGCAGTTGTGAGTAATTGAGAAAAGGTAGAGGTTATTGAGTTTTGTCAACCGATAGAGGGTGACGTAGCGTTGTTGCCAAAAATTATTTAGGCCGATAAAATAATTAGGTAAATATTTACAGCAAAAAATATAGAAGTTGTCCGCAGGGTTGTGAGTAATTGAGAAGTAGTAGGATTTGAGTGGTGTCGGTCATAGAGGGTGACATTGTTGTGCCCAAAAAAATAAATCGGCCCGAAAGGTAATTAGGTAAATAATTATAGGCAAAAAATGTAAAAGTAAAGGGGGAAAGGTCTCATTAACCAATGGCTTGGCGCTACATTTGAATGTATCAAATAGTTAAATAAATCAGTCAGTTAAGGTCATGTGAATGATGTGACTTCATGCAACCTGAAGTCGATCCAAAAGAGGCATGGGAAAGGATTGGCGCGCAATTTGAAAGTACAAAAGGCTAAAGTAGTTAATCAGGGTGACGTCAGGGATGTGACCCCCTGCCACTGGAAGTAGAGCCGAAAAAGGGCATAGGACGGGATTGGCGCACAATTTGAATACACCGAAGACTAAAATGGGTAAACAAGAAGGGAATTAATGTGACGTCCAGGATGGGACATCAACAGCCGGAAGTAGAGCCGAAAAAGGGCATAGGAAGGAACTGGCGCGCAATTTGAAAGTACCAAAAACTAAAATGGGTAAACAAGTAGTGAATTAATGTGACATAAAGGATGTGACGTCATGCCATCGGAAGTGGAGCCGAAAATAGAAAATGTAAGGGATTAGCGCGAAATTTGAAAGCACTAAGACCAAAATGGCTATACGCGATGCGCAAAACGCCGACATGCCGCCTGTCGCCAAAGCAGCAAAGCGTAGGCGGGCTCGGTCGGGCGCTGTTCGTGTCAGCGTCTATGAGCGCGAGTCGTGCTTTCGTTGTTGGCCGCTGGTTAACAGATATAACGCCACTGTCAACCTTTAGCAATGTCCGGGAAAATTACAGCGCAGTTGGTGTTTCGAACACATAAAACCTTGCCAGGAACACGTTTGTATAAGTTTCAGTGATGCACTTTCACGAGAACGACGGAGGCCGTAAATCGCGGCTGTCGAAGCAGAAAGCAAGAAATCGCATCGAATGACATTTGTTCAGGTTAATGTCATTTTTTCTACGTGCTTCTACACGACCAAAGCTAATGTCGTTTGCAACTTATGGTAACTGTGATTGATATGCAAGTGTTGGTGCGCCTTCAATATGTTGCGAAGATAACTGCGCTGTAAACGAAAGCAGCCTTTCAACTGACATTCATGTCTTGCATCCCTTATAAACAACCTGTTGATTAGCACTACCAATTACGAAGTTAGCGGCTGTGTCTGCGGCGTTTGCTTACGAAAGGGTACGGAAGGTGCGCGTGTCAGCGCTCGATAGCGAAACGCGTGCGTGTTTCAACAACGTACACTTTCCGCATTAAAGCAAGTGTCAAGAGCAACACTTAAAATAGGCAGTATCCAGTGTACTGTCCTACGGCGATTTTATAGAACCTTTGAGTATCGCCCTACGGCACAGCATACAGCTCCGGTGATTCCTGTACGATTTCGCCAAATCGTTCGCTCGGCGTATTAGGTCCGTTGAAAAATGCTTGAGCTTAGCCTCATAAAAAAAGCATACCGCAAATTCGTAATGCTTGCTACATCGGATGCCGCGAACTTGCCGCAACGATGCTGCCCGCGAAAGCTGCCAACCACGGCGCTCTGGCCGTGTGCTAGGCTCTAGTCGTCGCTAGGCCTAAACGGTTTCGCATAAAAGCCGTAGCTGGAAGTGTTTTGGAAATAGTAAATTTTCTATTCACAAGACTGCCTTACTATCAGTTTAATTTTATTACAGTAAACGGAAGGTGTAACTTCGGCGACGCTTTAGTAGCGGTGCTAGAGAACGAAATCGGATGAGCTGCGTCACACCAGCGGCAGCTGCTAACAGCAGAAATTTGGTTCTATTGCTGTAATCACTTCTTCCAAAATCACGTTACATAATAGGCTCCTCAGTAAAGGTAATTTTTTAGACTCCTTCCTCAAATTAGGCTCGTAATATTTAAGATGAACAGAGCATGCTTTTCTGAAGGTGGCGAAAGAAATCCCCGGTGTCAGCGACTCGGCGCCGACGGACCATGGCAGCAAGGGCGACCTGCTCCGCCCGCGCTGAGTGCGGAGGCTACGGGTTGGCTGGCAGCGATGGGTGCCAGTTTTTTTTCTACGATGCTGTTTGGCATATTTCTCATAGATGACTAGCTGCAAAATTATAGGAGCACTGTAGTATTTATTGCAGGCGGCACTTTTGTAGTTTATTTTGGGTGCATATTCCCACCGAGTATCTGGTGTCAACATAACACATTTTCTCGTTGATCGCATTCGGATGAGTACCTCAAACTCATTCAATACCTAATGTCTTTTTCATCGAATGTCACTATATTTTATCGTGTAGCAGCAAACAAATATCTTTTTGTTGTCATTGCACCTTCCGCGAACACTTCTTGTTTACATTTGGTCGCATTCGCTAGCCGGGAAGGTACAATATGCATAAGATTTGTGAAACCCTTAGCCCGAAGATCTTTAGCGTGCATTGACATCGCACAGCACACAGTTGCATCTTGCGTTTCGCCTCCACCTAAAAGCGGGCAGCGCGGTCTACTTCGTTCCCGATAACTCGATCCTCCTCAGTAGCCTGAGCCACGGCGGCGGGTTACTGAACAGATATTTGCCAATATGCGTTTTTAAACTTGCCATGCAATTACTTTGAAGACTAGAACCAGTGTTCCTGTTGTCTGGCAAGATTACGAAAACGTAACAAGTCGCTGCACTTGCAATTCAGGCAAAGTGCTCTAGAGCTTGTTATAAAGCGCCCTGTAAATCTGAAGTTGGACGCGAGGGTGACAGAAATGAAATGAAGATGATACTACAATAATAAAATAGGATATAAAATCGAAATCTATTATGCTCTTGGCTAACGTCTAATGCAGCTTTTCAGATATTGCCTCTGCTGATATCTCACTCCCCATGAAATTATCTACCCGCTTTGCCTTTTTGACGACGGAATACGTGAAATCCTTGCGGTACAGGCAGTGGTATAGCGCAAGCATAAACAATCTGAACTCTTACTACAGGAGCCCAATATGCGCTATTTTTCTGATGCTCAGAATGCTGGTTTGAAAGCTCGCTGGATTTTCCTGGGGTCGCACCGGTACGGAACCGCTCGCAGTTTCGACGACGCTGCCTAATTTAGTGTAGCAATATATTGCATGTAAACGAAGCAAGCGTGTACCATTAAGCAAAGAAAGAACATCGATTCATAGCTCAAGGAATGAGCGAATTAGCGCGGCGTTGTAATGAAAGCGGGATGCTGAAAATGAGCTCCACTTCGCACGCAACCTTGTTGACGCTCGTCTTTAGCAGACACTTGGTGCATATGGAGGCGATGTAGTCCAGACGGCCGTGATATCGAACACATGTCCACTATTATAATGTGCGATGACCTCGCATACACTGTCACGCGGAAGTGCGCGCATAAACGGCAGATCGCATGCGTGCACCACGGCCGCACTTGCCGCATGAGGCCCGCCTCGGGTTCCGACGGCCGCCGCTACGCGGTTTCCAGTGGCGCCACTATAGGCGCTGCGCATGGCGTACACAAAAAGTAAATTAAACAACTTGATGGTGACAGTCTTATTTTTATCGCAACTTTTGTTCATTGTCGGGTTATCCTCTTGTCATTTACCGAGTAGTTTTTATCAGATTCGTGTCATGTCGTTTTATTTTTGTTTTTTGTGCTCTATTATCATGCAGTGTAATACGGACTACTATCTATAAATATTTCAATCGTTTGTAAAAGAAACTAACTTTTGTGAATTTGTGTCTCAGTCACACACGTACTTCACGGGTTGACCGGCCTAACTTTTAAATGGCTTCCCAAACCTCATAGAGGAACTACGGGTTACCGTAAAGGCGATCCCGCGCATCTATTGACCGTAAAGGGAGGGGGGGGGGGGTTATGACAACCTTAAATATTTGGAATCATTCCGGTTGCTGCAGCCCAAGATGCTGTAGCCCAGTATTTTCGATGGAGGCGAAAAGCAAGGCGCCCGTGTGCTGTGCGATGTCAGTGCACGTTAAAGAACCCCAGGTGATCGAAATTTCCGGAGTCCTCCACTACGGCGTCTCTCATAGCCTGAGTCGCTTTGGGACGTTAAACCCTCAAACTAAACCAACCAAGTATTCAGCCGCTAAATACTTCCTACAAAAAAAAAAAAAAAAAAAAAAAACCTAGCAACAAACGCCCCGACGCGAAATGACGCAATTTCCGCAGACGCACTGCCGTGAAAGGCATCTACTGTATAACTATTCGGACGCTTGATGGCGAAAGTGGGCCGCGGCGCTCCACGTGACAAATACTGACCTATCGCTGGCGTAGCGGTGCGGGGAAAAGAATCGCGGTATAAAGAAAATTATCGAGTGACTCGGCACTTTAGTAGTCCAAATACCCCCCAAGCATTTTTGCACTAGAGCTCGACTGAGCTTCTCAAGGATAAATCCAGTGGAGAGAAGACAACTTCGCAATATCTTCTAGAATCACATAAATTAGTTCTTTGCAGTCGTACATATTCATGGTCTAACATTCCGTCAAACACAAATTCCTCATGATGTATACTACTTGAAACTCATCATGGTTTCTATTTCTTCTAGGTATTCAATAACACATCAAATCTTGTTGTTCTGGTCACTCCTAAGAAATTACAAGTAGAAGATTCTATAGATTGTGTTGTGTCGAAGCCAGGGGACGCTCGGAAGGATGGGCTGATACATCGCAACTTACCGTTTAATGTAATGTAAGTGGTATCTTTGGAAATCTTCGATATCCTTTGCATTGTAGAGTAAATGTTTTCGATGAAATATATGCGCCTAAATCTTACTGTGCATTTTCAGTAAAGCTGAATCATCTAGACAATGTGATGGTCTAAGGGTATCGCTAACCTACGAACCCAACTACAATTTCTCGAAAACCATAAATTGCAGGAATGCATATTGCCTCAATATGCAATCCTTTTAGCAAATGTCACACGTACCTAAGGCACTTGAATAACTGGAGACTGCAATGCAGTATTAGGAGTAACGAAAACCAGCAAGGATTTTTAAAGGTTCCAGGAAATTTAAGCATTTGATATCCATATTGATATATATGAATGGTTGGGAAAGTTTGCTTTGTAGATTAAAGGCATCACCTCAACCCCTTAAGTACTGCCGCCTGTCGATTTCTCATTATTCTTAGTTTGCACACACGCATTTTGCAACATGCCAAACTGTTCTCCATCAATATTTACATATAATAACTCACACACACTCATGATGGCTGCCTTTAGGCGGAGGCGAAAAGGAATTCGCCCATGTGCTGTGCACAGTCTGTTCACGTAATGACGCAAAGGTGGTTGAAATTTCCGAAATCCTTCACTATTGCGTCTCTCGTAGACTCATATGAGAGAGCACTGAACAAGGGTAGAGGAAGAAGCCTCAGTTCGCAGATCGAGCCAACGTTTTGACAAACGGACTTATCGAACGTTGCCTCGATCTGCGAGCTGAGGCTTTCCCCTTCCATCCTTTTTCAGTGTTCTTTCATTCTGTGTAAGCTATCTTCTAGTTTTGCCTCGATTTATATAGCCTGCGTTGCATAGGGATTTTGAATCCCATAAACCAAAACAATACATTACTTATCAGCTTACAGTCATAACCAGCAATGTTATGTGAAAGTCCATCTGAGATCTATATAAAGCCTAAGACTAGAAATAGATATGTCAAGATCAAAACTTCCGTTGGCGGGGGCTTGTTCCCATCTCGCCATCCAATTAATATTCGGTGAAGGCAGCTCCGGCCAAATAAAATGGCTTTCCTATATCATACAATTCAAAAATTTGGAGGACGCTTAAGCTTCGCCTTCAAGAGTGGAACGCGATAGCGTTATTGCACCTCGTTCGCACCGCCCAGCGCTACCGGCACTGGTAGACGGCGCCGCTTCCATCACACGCGTCTCAAGAGCGAGCGCGCAAGGCCCTGCAATACAACACTCGTCGACCTGCCAAGGAGTGTAAGACAATGCGCTACGGCGCAGCAATCACTGATGAGGCGCCCCGTGTCGGACTTTGCACTCACGAATCACGCGGTGAGCGCCGAGCAACGCAGCGTTCGGCGCGGCAACGAAACGTGCGCCTGAGCAAGCGGAACGAACCAAAGAACTCGGTGTCATAGCCGCATTCGTAAAACGATAACGTGCCAGAAGTCCCGGGTCACTGTCACTCTCAGCTGATGCTTTAGAGAAAGGTTCGGTGCATCCTTGCGGTATCTTGTTTCGTGAAAAGTTTGGTATACCGGTAGAACGAATTCTACACAGCGAGCGAGCGATGCGATGTCGGCCATGTTTACAAGCGGAGTGGCGGTCGAGGAGCGGCCAAGGTAGCGTCGTCGCAGACTCGAGATTCTCGAGAAAACTCAAGTTTTCTCCGCCGCTAGAGGAGCGATTCGAGTGGTGATTCCTCTCTGAAACGAAAAATGCCCACGATTATGTTACTTCCTAATGCGAAATTTGAGCGCAGCTCATCAGCTGTTTCATCTTTTCGATAAATTGAGGCAAAACGAAGATGCGTCCGTGTGCTGTGCGATGTCAGGGCACGTTAAAGATCGCCAGGGGGTCGAAATTACTCCGTAGCCCTCCACTACGGCTCCCCTTTCTGTCTTTCCACTTTCACTCCCACCTTCCTCCCTACCCTTACGGCGCGGTTCAGGTGTCCACAGAGCAAATGTGACAAATACTGCGCCTTTCCTTTCCCGTGAACCAATAGAGAAAAAAAGAGGCAAGGATTTCGAGCAAGGCACATAGGCACAATTACATCTTTTTTTTTTATTTTTCACACGTATTCCTTCAAGAAACACTCCACTAACAGTTCTTGGCTGTCATGAAAGAAGCTTTGTGGTCCGAGAAATGAAGAGAGCAATTGACTTATCGGGAGGTTGCGGGAGGCAGCGCGTGGGTCCATAGGAACGTTGCGCAACGAACAGATAGCAGCGACTCGCTGACGCCGCTAGCGAGTGAAGCGAGCCTGGAAGCGAGTGAGAACGGGATGCACGCACCGTGATCCGCCGCTGTACGGTTGCTTTCTGCGGATGAAGGATGCCAGCGCTATTGTATCCCCCTCCGGACCGGTCGTCTCGGTGCACCCGCATACTTGCGGAGCGGGTCGGCGTTTCCGCAACCGGAGAGCACCCTCGCCTCCACTCAGGAGGAGGGGGGGGAGTCTGCTCTTTCTGCATGGCGGCGACGGTGTTCTACGCAGCACGTTGTGTTGACTAGCTAGCGACGTCAGTCAGTCGCTGCTAGCGCTGCCTCCGGCGACCCCCTTTTTTTTTCCTCGTGTGCTCCGGTAGCTGCGCGCGCTCCTGCCCCCATCATTCGCCGCTGAGTGTACCCCCCCCCCCTCCTCCTGCGAGGCTCCGGTGGCCAAAGCGCCGGCTCGAACGGGGGGGCTGAAAGGGGGGCGGAACTGGTTGCGAGGCCGACGCCGACGCTGCCGCGAAACCCAGGAACGGCCGCCAAAGAGCTGCGCTCTAAAAACAGGCCTCGAGGGCCGCTTGGAGTAGAAGTTCGAGTGAAGGCGTGTTTGTGAATACGGCGGTCAGAGGGAGAAAGCCGGGCAGCGACGCGCCATGAAGGCGGACGGGACCATGGGGCTGACGCCTTGATGGGATCGTCCTATATCTCGCTTGGGAGCACCACGCAGAAGCATGATTCCTTGGAAGCAGCTCGGCACACATCGCAGGGGACGCTTTCCCAGCAGAAGCGCTACGGCGCAGCGATCACGTCAGAGGCGTCCGGCATCATACGCTGCACCTAGCAATCGCGCTGTGAGCGGAAACAGGAGCCGCGTCGCCTAAACACCCCTGTTCGAATGACGCACGCTGGATGTTGGAAGGGGAGAGAGCGAGAAAACTTCTTAAACGCAAGGGTATTGGGGCATCCTCGCACCGGTACCCGCGCGGCCCGAAGGGGAGAAGCGGGTGAGCGAAGATAGTGATCTAAAGAAAGGAAAGACGCTTGATTCTACAACCCGTGAGGGTGCACGGCGAAACGTCAGGGGCGAGTGGCGCGCCACGTGTCGGGGCAGCGCCTCACATTGCGAGGAGGGGTTCTGTGTTTGCCGCAAGATGGCTCTGCAAGTGCGCAGAGCGCAGAAGAAATGTAGCGGAAACGTACTTCGCTACTCGTGTAACTGCGACTTCTGTAGTAACATGCTCATGATTACCGATATACACCGCAGTGTAACGTTCTACGGCACGTTTCTAAGGCAACACCGCATTCACTAGAAGCGCTTTTGTATCGCTATCAAGCATCGAACTCGTGGCTGAGTGGCAGCGTCTCCGTCTCACAGTCCGGAGACCCTGGTTCGATTCCCACCCAGCCCATCTTGGAAGTTGCTTTTTATTTATGAAGGGATTTATCGCTCACGGCCAACGCCGCCGACGCCGATGACACCGGCTTTTCTGCGACACGAGCTCCTTAACGCTACAGCGTTAAAAAATGCACGGACCTGCTACTGGCTCTGCAGCTGAGCCAACTGATTGATTGATTTATAGAAAGGGAAAGGCGCGGTAACTGTCTCACTTGTTTTCTGTGGACACCTCAACCGCGCCTGAATGGAAGGGAGGAAGGTGGGAGTGAAAGTGGAAACAGAAAAAAAAGCCGTAGTGGAGGGCTTCGGAGTAATTTCAGCCACCTGGAGATCTTTAACGTGCGCTAATATCACACAGCGCACGGACGCCTCTTCGTTTCGCCTCCATCGAAACGCAGCCGCCGAGGTCGGTTTCTAACCCTGGTACTCCGGCACAGCAGTGGGGCGTCTTACTACTGCATCACCCCGTCGGGGCGCTGAGCCACCTTCGCTGATTTGTGCGGACAGAAGAGAAAAAATTTCAATTCAAAGCTGCTGAACCAAATGCTGAGCGAAAGCATTAGTTGCGCGTGACCGGGCGTTCTCTTTTTCTTCTTCCTCAGCCCACATATAAAGACCCGGCCGTTTTAACCAAGCCGTATGAACATGCCTTAGTGGCCTATAGGAGCAACGTGAATGCCAGGGTCATAGCAGGCTGATTCTGACATAACCGTCCCATGTGAAACGAGGCACCCAAGTTGGCAGCTCTTGCCAACTGAGCCGCGGCTCCGACCGCGCCACGCCGACTGCTTGAGTTGGGAGCCCATCGTCGATTTTGTGCCACGTGGGGTGTGACGTCACAGCGTGACGTGGGTAAGAAGTGGCTACCGCCGCGCTACGCCGACCGCTTGAATTGGTAGCCCAGCTCCTCACGCGATTCCGTTCCCTCAATGGTAGGGGCCTCTGCGCAGCGTCACCTGGCGACAGATAGCGAAAATATTGTAAAAAGAAATAATAGAGGGTTTAAAGCGTGCCCGTGCTCGCTACTTCCGTGGCGCAATGGATTGACAACTACTTACCACAGCAATAAGCGATTAAAACATGTTAGAATCCTGTAATAGCAAATTTTTATTTTTCTGTTTATTTTTTTTAACGCAACATTACAATCACCCTTGTGTCACGTGGAGTGTGACGTCACAGCGTCACGTGGGTAAGACGTACGTGGCTACCGCCGCGCTACGCTGAAGGCTCGAAACCTAGAGTAGTATTGCTTTCGCAATAATAGAGAAGAAAAAAAAAACAAGGAGGAGAAAACGGCGCGCCGCTACAGCCGTCGTCACCACCGAAGCGGTGGCGGGTGCATTAACGGCCTACAACAGAAACATTCGGTGGCAGGCTAGCCCGACCCCGCCAGCAGCGGGGGTGGCCTACCTGTCCGAGCCCCATTAGAGCCGGATCAGCCACCCTTCACCACCTCCGCCCCTCATGAGGGCCGGAGCAGAGCTTCGCGTATGCTGTATGCAGCGACCGAGTGACGTCACAGCCAAGGCGAACTGCGCAGCTTCCTCGCCACGCACTGCCGGCGTTGTCGAGTAACGCTTAAGAGGTGTGCGACTTCTCCTGAATAAAACAAAAATTACTCTCCATGCGAGAATCGAACCTCCATCCCTTGGATCCCCAGCCGAGCGCTGTACAGCGGTGTTGCGCCCCGGTCGTGAAACGCTCTTCATAATTCCGCTTGTCTACCCTGAGGATTATAGCGGCATTCCTCGAGTGCCAGATACTACGATTGGCACGCAATTTGAAAGCACCAAAGACTAAAATAGTGAAGTCACCTAATAAGGGTGATCTCAAGATTGTGACGTCAACCATCTGCCGTCAGCTATGAGGACCAAGCTGGAAAGAGTGCGCACAAAAGCCGCCAGGCGGCACTTCTTGCCTTCCGCGATTGACAGATGCTGCTCCTTTACTTTCCTGTAAACGAATTACATAACACCGGTGAACGTAGACGCGCTCGACATAGAAGCCAGGGGGAGTTTAGCTGCTGGCGAACGGCGCATAAGACTGCAGAAATTACCTTCTGATCCCGAGGTAGCCACTGCTTTTTGCTGCGTATATCCAGGCATAGCAGAGCGATGCCTACTTTAAGTTTTTTGGCTACCGTTCCCGTTCAGTGTCTTGGGCTTGCACAAGTAGCTGGTTTCTCTTTCTAGAGTTGGCTGTTTCGACTTTAGGTGCAGGAATCAGTGATAAAGACGAATGCATAGAAGTGAACAAGAAGATGTGGGATACCCAAGACTTCAGGCAATGGTAGAGTAAAATTGTGAATGCACAATGGATGAAAAAATTGGCTGGTGGTTATGTCTAGTTAACTAAATGGCGTTGCGGAAGCAACTTGTTTGGCTACGCTTAGGATTTGCTTGTGGTTCTTCTTCGACTTTCGCCACGGATTCACTATCTGAGGCTAATCAAACTCGTCTAGCTGCGTCGTCATTATGGCGCTTATCTTGTCATTTGATATTCTTCTTGTTTCGTTCCGATGCCGAAATCTGGCTTCTTCCATTCTAGCCGACCTGCTTGGCTCGCGCTACGCCGAACCGTATATTGCGAACCGTACACACGAATCGGCACCTACTCTCCTCTACCGCGGACGCGCACAGCTAGCGCAGTAAGCGGCAGCGGTTCCGCGGCCGGCGCTCAGCTCTGATAGCTGCGGCAGTTACTAGGCAACAGCCCACAGACATAGTGTGGCCATGACCATTGGGCCGTTACGAAGAGAGAACCCGTTACGCGACGAGACGAACTAGCTAGCATAGTGTTGCTTTCCCTAAAAAAAATATCTAATGCTTAGTCAGCAAAACGGTAAATAAAGTTGTCAAGAAAATCATGAAATAAAATATCCTGAACTTGAATAACTGAACTTAAAGCCTGAATTTCCGAGGCAGCGGAGAATAAAATTTGTTTCTCTGGACAGGAGGTAGTAAAAATAGCCCCAGGTAGCGGCCATGAGCGTGTGGTGCTCGGCAACTTCTAGCGCACTTGTCGTGAACCCTATCAGTGTCCGAATCGGAGCTGAGCAACGCGCTCTTCCGTGGTCTTGTTTGTAGAGCTGACATCATGCCGGAGAGGGCTCCATAGGTCAAACCTAAAGTATGTGTGAGGGAGTGGAGTTTTGGCTAATTACTATTAAAGAGGAGGCGTAGACTCCAGGATCTATGCGAATATACATCATGGGGTTTGGGAAGTTGTTTGGAGGGGCATGCACGAAACCTCGTGGGTTTCATAGTGTAAATATGGACGGAAGGATAAAGAGATCTGCCTAAGGGTAGTGCATGGTAATATTGTTACTTAGAGGTATTCGCTGCTCGTGCTGAGGATGAAGTGAGACAGACTCGAAGACGACGACGCTGAGTGTGGTGAGATCGGTGCTTCCTTTAACGTTAGTTGTGTGGACAGCTATCGGACTGAATATTTTCCCTGTAACATCTCTTGGTGAAGGCGAATTCGTTCAATCTCGTGTGACAAGCTGGATCTGCGTAGCGGCCGCCACGTCAGTACAACCACAATGACTACAAATGACGCTACCTCTACGGCCGCCGCACCTGCTGTTATCATGGCCCACTCCAGTGACCCCGAAACCTTCTGCGGGACCGACGACGTTGATGTGGACGACTAGCTAGCCCTATACGAACAAGTGAGCAAGCACAACAGGTAGGATACCACACTCACGCTCTCGAATGTTATCTTTTACCTGGCTTGGACTGTGTGGGTGTGGTTTGAAACCCATGAAAATGAACTAACATCTTGGGATATCTGTAAACAGAAGCTCCACGATCTGTTCGGAAAGCCTATTGTTCGCCACTGTGCCGCCATTAAAGCGCTTGCCTATCGCGCTCAAACATCGACGGAGTCTTATCTCACTTACATCCAAGACGTCTTGTCTCTCTGTCGTAAGTCGACCAAGGCATGCCTGAGGAGGATAAAGTTGGCCATATAGTAAAAGGCATTAACGACGATGCCTTCAGTCTCCTGTTGTGCAGAGATTGTTCCACCGTCTACTGTGTTACAGGTGTGCCGTCGTTTCGAGCAAACGAAACAGAGGCGCATATATCAGTGTTTCGACCGGCTGCCGAACCCGGCTGCTAGCTAGTCCTATATCGATCTTCAGCCTCCTCGACCGCCAGCTAACGACAGAACTTTGACACGCATCGTCCGCCAAGAGCTTCAGGCAGCGACTCCCGCAGCCTCACTACCGCATACGTCGGACAACACCCTGGCTACTATATCCCTCATTTAGGCTGTTGTTTGCCAAGAGGTTGCGAATATGGGCCTGCGTTCTGCCAGCGCCACCGACACCATGGAATACGCACGTGCCCCTTTAGTGATTGCAGCTACCTCACCCGGCGCCGATTTCTCGCCCCGATATTACTACCGAAATCCAAATGAATGGCATACCTATGACAATCGCCCCGCCTGTTTTCCTAGTTCTCACGTTTGCCACATTTCCCGTCACCGCCGTAGCAGCTGGTACATGCCATCTTGTTAGTTCACCGACATCGACCGCCGCGGAGACTATGCCCCTCGATATTTTTCACCTCGCCCCGACCAGACAGTGTTGACCCCGGTGGCACTGTCCGCACTGCCAACCGTTCACCGACCCCGCAAGCATGACGTTCGCGTTCTCCTGTTCCTCGCCGCAATTCGTCACCGTCCTATTCAGGCGACTTACCGGAAAATTAGCCAATGCAGCTCCTGGAGGCTATGCTGCATTTTATGTCCGGGACCGAAAAACGTCTGCGGACCCCGGCCCTGCAAAATAACTGTATCAGCGTCTTTGTAGATGGAGTTGCCGTTCCTGCTCTCATTGACACAGGTGCCCAACTGTCCGTTCTCAGCTCCTCAGTTCGCCGTTGCCTCAAGGAAGTTCTTACGCCAGCCGTCTCGTCCACAGTTCGCGTCGCAAATGGTAGCCCTGCTGCAGTGGTTGGCATGTAGACGGCGCGAGTCACCATTGCTGGCCGTCGTGTCGCAGTGTTGTTCACGGTCCTACACGAATGCCCCCCCCCCCCCCCCCCTGACGTTAACCTTCGCATTGACTTTTAACAGCTCATTCTGCCCTCATTGACTGCTCTACCGGCCTACTTCGCTTGGACCTTCCGCTCTGCTCTGACGTTTACATCCCTATATCGCTATTCCCACCCGTCCCAGAAGGCGACTATCTCGCGAGCCCCATTAATGATGTGCTGCTGCAGCGGCACGTCACCTTTCCTCATCTAATTGTGCACATATCCCACAATCGCACCACTCTCCCTGTCCTTAACTTCAGCTTGTCTACTAAAGTTCTGCCCGAGGAATTTCACTAGCCGCATTGTCCCCGATGACCGATTGTGAAATTTTAGCTCTTACTACAGATAATCTAACTGCCGTTCCTGCAACCACTCCCTTGTCCTCCACGTCGCACCCTGATGTTCTTACAAGCATGATTGCAGCTGACCTCCAACCTGAATTCGCCGCTGAGTTACACAGGCTTTTACTCACTTACAGTGACCTTTTTACTTTGGTACCCGCCCTTTGGGCCACACTACAGCTGTCAGCCACCGCATTGACACCGGTGACGCCAGCCCTAACAGGCGGCCCTATCATGTTTCGCTTGCCGAGCGACGCGTCATTCAAACGGAAGTCGAGAAGATGTTAGCGAACGACGTAATCGAGCCTTCCAGTAGCCCCTGAGCATCACCTGTCGTGTTAGTCAAGAAGAAAGATAACAGTTGGAGATTCTGCATTGAATACCGCCATTTAAATAAGATAACCAAAAGAGATGTCTTTCCTCTTCGGCGTATCGGCGATGCACTTGATAGTTTGCATGGAGCCAGCTACATTTCTTCCATCGACCTTCGTTCCGGTTACTGACAGATCTCAGTCGACGAGAGAGACCATGAAAAAACAGCGTTCATCTTCTCTGACGGCCTCTACCATTTTAAATTATAGCCTTTTGGCCTTTGCAATATTCCAGCAACCTTCGAACGCATGATGGGCTCTGCTCAGAGGCTTCAAGTGGACAACTTGTTTGTGTTATCCTGACGACGTAATTGTTTTATCCTCTACATTTGACAGCCATCTCCTTCGCCTATACACAATCCTTGCGCTTATTCGCCGCGCCGGGCTTTAACTAAACTCCAAGAAGTGCAGCTCCAGTCACCGAAAACTCAAAGTCCTTGATCACTTGGTTAATGCTTCCGGCTTTCAGCCTGACACTGACAAGATACGTGCCGTCAGATATTTTCTCACTGCGCGTTCATCCAGCGATGTTCGAAGCTTTATTGGCCTATGATCCTATTTCCGACGATTTGTCCCGAACTTCGCAGTCCTTGCTCGTCCATTCACCCAACTCCTCAAGAAAGGCATTTCATTCTATTGGGGGCCTGAACAAGTTGAAGCTTTCTCAGAGCTTATTGCTGCCCTAACTACTTCAATAGCTTCGGCCCATTTCAGCTTTTCCGCCAATACTGTACTCCGCACCGACGCTAGTGGCCATGGAATAGGAGCTATACTTGCTCAGCGACAACACGGCCGTACAAGGGCGATTGCGTATGCCAACCGCCTCCTATCAACGCCCGAACAAAATTATTCTATCAGAGAGCGAGAATGCCTGGTGCTTGTTTGGGCTACTAGATAATTCCGTCCTTATTTGTTTGACCGCCCCTTTACAGTCATAACAGATAATCATGCCTTGTGGTGGCTCTCCTCTCTCAAAGATCCTACTGGCGGTTGGGGCGCTTGGCGCTACGATTGCAAGAATATACCTTTTCCGACGTCTAAATGTTCGGCCGGCTTCACCAAGATGCAGACTGCTTGTCGCGTCATCCCTTTGACTCCCCTAGCCCTACTGACTATGACGATGACGCATGCATCTTGTCTGTCTCGGCCTTTTCTAGCATTGCCGACGAACAATGCTTGGATCCTTCGCTGCGTTCCATTATCCGCCGTCTGACCTCCGAACACCATGATCCACCTCTTGTAGTCGACGACAACACCCTATACCGACGTAATATGCGACCAGATGGCACAGACCTTTTGCTCGTCGTTCCCCAACACTTGCGTTTCACCATCCTTGAACAGTTCCACGATGCTTCCACGGCTGGCCAGCTAGGTGTCTCTCGCACATACGGCAGTCTGCGCCGACGGTTTTATTGGCCGGGGCTCTACCGCTCTGTCCAGGAGTACGTTGCAGCATGTTAACTGTGTCGATGTCGGAAGAAGCCCACAATTTCCCCTTCAGGTCGTTTGCAGCCGATCCTCATACCGAATGACCTGTTTTCCCGTGTAGGCGTGGACCTTCTTGGCCCCTTCCCAGTTTCCGCCTCGGGGAACAAATAGATAGCCGTCGCCACCGATTACACTACGTGGTATGCTTATTATTCGAGCCATCTCGACCAGCAGTGCCAGAGACGTCGTTGATTTCCTTCTAGAAAACGTGATTCCGAGAACTACTAACTGAACGTGACCGCTGCTTCCTGTCGCGAGTGGTTGACGAAATTCTCCGTTCGTGCTCCGTTCTCCACAAATTCACCACCGCCAACAACCCCAGACCAACGGCCTCACGGAACATCTAAACCGTGCCCTCAAAGACATGCTGGCCATGTATTTGTTTGACGACCACCGGGATTGGAACGTTTATCTGCCCTTTGTGACATTCGCGTGCAATTCATCTGTCCATTATACAGCTGGATACTCTCCATTTTATTTGTTATTTGGATGACACCCGTTACTGCCCTTCGACACATCACTACCCGGGGCAGACACCACCGGTACTTACGGCAGTGATGCAGTCGCCCGCGCTCATGATGCCCGCCGCATAGCCCGTGTCAGGCTCTCTGCATCACAAGACTCCCACAAATTCTGATACAACAGTCGTCATAGTGATGTCCACTATACTGCTGGATCTCTCGTCTTGCTGTGGCTTCCGTGCCGACGAGTTCGCTTGCGTGAGAAACTTTTGCCCCGTTACACAGGCCCTTGCCATGTTCTGTACCCTGTGACCGACGCCATATACGAAGTTGACTCTGTTTATCCGAAGTCCTATTCCACAGCGCCAACCTCCGAAATAGTGCATGTATCCCATCTGAAGCCCTACTATGCACATTCTATTTAGCTAACGTAGAACCCACCAGCACTGTGATTTGCGCGAGGGGGGTAGTGTTACTTAGCGGTATTCACGGCTCGTGCTGAGGATTATGAAGTGAGACAGACTCAAAGGCGATCACGCTGGGTGTGGTGAGATCGGTGCTATCCTTAACCTTAGTTGTGTGGACAGCTATCGGACTGAATATCTTCCCCGTAACAATATCATTGGATGTAAACAGATTATCTCTCACAGTTCGTCGAACGTGAGGTACGGTCGACGATTCCTCGGGTATAATTGTTGGCCGCCAGATTCCCTGGATGGGTTGAGCGTGAAAGTACCCAGATCAATTGGATATGACGGAGTTGTAGATCGTTGGATTGGAGAGAGAATAGGAAGGGTTGGGGAGGCCAGCCTTTGGCAAAGATACAAATTGCAGATTTAGAGTCTCTGAAGATGACTTCTGCCGAGGTGGAGGTCGTTTCTAAAGCTATGACTACTTCTACGGGTTCTTCGGACGCTATGACGAGGATGGAGCCGGCAGCGAAAATCCCTCTACGGTAGTTTATTACCGGGAAAGAAAAGCAACGCGGTCGGAGTATTCACCTGCATCGAAATAGACTGCTGTCCGATTTCGCGAATATGTTCTGCACAAGAACTTTGCCATGTCCTTGCGGCCAGGAATATAAAACACCGAATCATGTTTTAGGGACATGGGTATCAATCAGGTTACCACTAGCTCTCAAACCTCTCAGACCAACCTCCCTCACTTTCTGGGCTGGAAATCTAATGGGGCCCGTCATTCTCAACCGGCATAACCATATGTTGAAGATAATCACATGCTATCTTCCACTTTGATTGGCTTCTACTCAAACCTCTCCACTAAAGGGATTCTGTTCCAGCTCTGGAGAACGATTTTGTGCTGCTCTATCAGAGTAGGCACAAAAGCTATTCTAGGGCTTGATTAACGCAAGTTTTTGAAATTGTCTCTCACACAGCTATTCACACTAACCTCTACCTACTACACACCGATGAGCACAGATACGAGTATATACGCACTTTTATCTCTGGTCGCACAGCTGAAGTAAGCTTTTGCTCTCTGATATCAGGCCTTAGTACACGAAGTAGTAACGCCGCGCAGCACTCGACATCTGGGAAGTTCGAAACAGAGTAATACACGGCAATTTAAAAATGCCCGGAAAACAAAAGATGCCCTCTGTCAAAGCGCATAAGCAAGGGCTCTTTGGCTTGTTTGTACGCAAAATTTCTGCACATTGAACAGTTCTGAATCAGCTCAGTGATGTCACTGTTGAGGCCTGGCCAAAAAACGAGACGTCTGGCTGCTGCTTTGCATTTGCTTAAACGAAGGTAACCAGTGTGATTTATTTTAAGCATTGCCCGCCGCATGCTCTTCAGTATGACGGCTTTTGTACCTTTGAAGAATATTCCGCTGATAACAGACAGTTCAGATCAGCTTCAGTTCAGCTTGAATTTCTTTGTCGGTTGATAAGTTGGTGACGACAGTCTTCTGTATCGCGATGTGTGTTGCACTAAGAATGGAGGCAACTACATGGTTGCAGGAACAAGAAGAACAAGAAGGGTTTATTAGCACGCCCTTTTATAGGCGATGGAGGGGGGCGGGGCAGTGGCAGTGCCAAGCTTACATTTTGCGGTAGCACTGATAAGACAATGCGCTGACACGATAAGGCAGACAGCGAATGCCCAATACATCCTCCGAGGGGTAATGAAAACAACAATCGTTCAAGCTATTTGATTAAAAGCAGCGTCATACTGAAGACGTTGCGGTGGCTTCACTTTACAGGCGCGGTCAAAAATACGCGGCCCACGGCTCCGATCGGCGGAGCGGCTGCGAGCCGCACCGCGGCGCTCGCGCCAGTTCTGCGAGGATACGGACTGTGACGACAGATTTCTCCCTCGCTCTCGAGCGGACACGTCACGCAGTTGATAAAGTGCGACGTTCAGCTGTTTCGCAGCTTATGGTCACGGCGAAAGAGGGCTCCCGTTTGCATTTAGCGTTGTCGCGCTGGTGTCACCTCGTATGTCGTTTCCCGCGCGTGCGGAACGGCTGCAGCGCGCGCACGCTGAGCCATTCACGAAGCGCGTCCATCTTTCTAGCACGTAGCTGGGATGACGCTTCTTGCATGTAAACCGCCGCGGTGGGCCAGTCTGTATGGTGCTCGACAGCTAACTCAAGAAACGCTGCTTCAATCCCAGGAGCGGCATTCGCTGCATCTAGGTTGAGGCGAAATGCCAGAGGACCGTGCAATGTGCGTTATCAACACAGGTTTAAAAACCGCAGGCGGTTGAAATTTAGGAACCCTCCACTATAGCGTCTCTCATAGCCTGGAATGCTTTCGGATAAAACCTACAAACCAATTTTCATGCTTGCGCGTTGCCCACTTCCGTGTAATCCGCAGCAGTAAAACCACGAAATGACGAAGTTTATTACTGATGTATTGACGAGAAGGCTCATTAGTGTCACTTGTTACGGGTGTCAGTCATCATCGTCATCAAGATAAAGTTCGAAGAATATAACAAAAAAGGATTGAGATGTATGGTGTAGCAGGGGCGAGTAATTACGGTTTTACGGTAGTGTATCGGCCGCATAAGGTGATAATAGCATACCTGTTGTTAACAGTAAATATGACATTTTAATTGCTTGTTACAAAGTGCCGCTGAGTTTAGAGACGCTTGCATCTTTTTCATTTTATAAAGAACTATTCAATGTATTTTGTGTTTCTCTTTTATCGCGATAATTTTTTGTATATGGTAACAAACTGTGCGCTTCTCCTGCGCGTTTGTATTTAAATATATTGCTGAGGATAACTTTACACATTTGTAAACTGCCGATGACAATAGTATTTCAGTCCGAAATAAAATCGTAGTTCTTTGTTTACATTGACTCTACGTAATAAATGGTGAGAAATCTGTAGGGCATTAAAAATTTTTGAGGCATGTGTTTTTAGAGCAGTGATGATTTATTGCTGACAGAGCAAGAGCATTTGAAAACTTTAAAGTAGTTATTTTCGCACAATTTTGAGCCATTGAACTTTCGGCTTAACATATGCGAGATTGTTTCTCAACAATAGCAATCAAATCTCAAGCCTGCATAATGCTTGGTGGACCCGCCACCCCCCCCCCCTTCTTTCTTCTCGCCAGCGACCACTTCCATTGCTTCAGTTATCGCACTTCTTTCTATTCCAACCACGGTGTAAGAATATTCAGGTGGAGCCAAAGCATAGGCGAGACATTGGACGCAAGTGACCAGTACCAGCTACGCTCCTCTGAACCGGGCTGCTGATTGCAGCGTAAGCGTCGATGTAGCAGTGAATCTTTGCCGGAAGAAAAAAAGAACACATACCTGAACAGCACCGTCGCGATAGCAAGCTGCTGATATCGCACAAGCCGTTCGCGTGGCCTAACTGTTGATCTGTCATCGCCAGAAGCATCACCGTAGCGCTTTATTCTTAAGCCTTGCCCATTGTATCGTGCAGAGGCGAAGTCCCCAACAACGTATCGAAGAAAATGTTGAAGTTGCACTTTAAGCTGATGCGAAGAAGTGAGAAGCACATCACTCAGCATTTCGTGGTTATTCAGTCGAATGTGCTCGAAAATGAGTTTTTCCACTATAGACAGTTTAAATACGGCAGGGAAAGCAAACCCCACGTTCGATTAGGCGAACGGGAGTACAATGCAAAACTCATAGGGTATTCCTAACCACTTATTTAACGAAGGAAATTCGACCGCTCCCCATATCACTCATTTCTGACACAAAAATAACTAACTTGCAAGCGACTGAATGGACGAATGGGATAAGCACGCGAACAAAAGTACGGACTACTTACGTTTACGAATACCACAACAAATGCTGGCGAGCTTTAAGTTCCTTTTGCATCAAGCAATCCCAATAGCATCAATATTTGCATAAACCCCGACTCCGCGAAAGACTGCACGATCCACAGCAAGAAAACGGGCAAACAACTGCGCTCGCGATGCCTTCATTAAATGTCTTGTCAGGTTTGTAGACACATATGGACACACAGGAAACGACAAAGCGAGTTGGCACGCTGCCAAGTTCACCGGGTGGGCTGCCGCGGATATTTGAGAACGTGATGCATGCCCGCTGGCACCAAAGCCATGAGCCCGCGAGCGCGGCGCATTACATGGAAGCGGGTCAGCGCAGCGCGTAGGCATGAAAATTGGTTTTTAGCTTTTATCCGAAAGTATTTCAGGCTATGAGAGACGCCATAGTGGAGGGGTTCTAAAATTTCAACCGCCTGCGGTTTTTAAACCTGCGGTGATAACGCACATTGCACGGTCCTCTGGCATTTCGCCTCAACCTAGATGCAGCGAATGCCGCTCCTGGGATTGAAGCAGCGTTTCTTGGGTCAGCTGTCGAGCACCATACAGATTGGCCCACCGTGGCGGTTTACATGAAAGAAGCGTCATCCCAACTACGATGCTAGAAAGACGGGCGCCATCCGCTTCGTGAACAGCTCAGCGTGCGCGCGCTGCAGTCGTTCCGCACACGTGGGAAACGACATACGAGGCGGCACCAGCGCGACAACGCTTCATGCAAACGGGAGCCCTCTTTTGCCGTGACCATAAGCTGCGAAAAAACTGAACGTCGCACTAAAACTTTATAACCCGCGTGACGTCTCCGCTCGAGAGCGAGGGAGAAATCTGTCGTCAATGTGCATACCCTCGCAGCACTGGCGCGAGCGCCGCGGTGCGACTTGCAGCCGCTCCGCCGATCGGAGCCGTGGGCCGCGTAGTTTTGACCGCGCCTGTACGTGCCGACCTCCTTGGAACCGGTGTCGGCCCAGGCAAAGTTAGTGGCATATGGTTTCCACAGCCTCCGAGCGCCGAGCTGTAGGTGGCGGACTGTTGCCGAGGAGAGTCAGCAGATGTTCGTACTGTGGCACCAGGCGAGATATTTCGAGCAGATTGTCCGGAGTTATCTGGTTCACGCTCGGATGAACTGCTGTCGTCGTCACTAGTGTCCGCTGCACACTTCTCACAGGTTTGCAGAAGATGTCGCCTGTTTCGCCTAAACACCCGATGATCCTCTGTTTGCACTTTGTAGGACCTAGGAGCCGCAGTGCCAACGACAGTACCTTTCTTTGACCATGTTTTGTCCCGGATCATCACGACAGAACCTTCAGCTAAAGGTGGTAGAGGCTTTCCGCCACTCTTCTGATGGTGCTTCTTGACCACAGTTGTCGGCACAGCGCCAAAATCTGGAAGATTAGCTCTCAAGCACCTGCCTTGAAGTTCCCCAGGTCATCGGCCGTCCTCCAGTGGCGTACAGCGGTAGGCCAGCAGACCTAGCCAGAAGTCTTCCTGTGAATGTTCACATTTCTTCATGATCCGATTTACCACCTGGACACCTTTCTCTGCAAGTCCGTTGGATTGCCGGTAGCGGGGCTGGGTGTGACATGAGCGAAATCGTATGTTCTTGCAAAGGCTGCGAACTCGGGACTGGCAAATTGTGGCCCGTTATCGGTGCACACTTCAAGCGGTGTGCCGTACCTCACGAACATGGCACTGAGTGCAGCGATTGCCGTCCTCGCAGTAGTGTCCACAAGTTTCTCGACTTCTGGGAAGTTAGAAAACGCGTCAAACGCCAGGATGTATGAGCTTCCCCCCCCCCCCCCCCAAAAAAAAAAATATCAACACCAACGCGATACCACGCACATCTAGGGACTGGGCGCATCAGCAGTGGTTCTTGCGCTTGCTTGTAAGCAAATTCGCGACAAGTCGGGCAATCCTTGATCAATGCACTGATGTCACTGCTGAGACCGGGCCAAAAAACAAGACGAAGGGCTCTTTCTTTGCATTTCTGTAGTCCCAAATGCCCGGCATGAATTCTTGCTAAAATGCCCTGCCGCATGCATTTTGGTATCACAACTTTCTTGCCTTTTAGCAATATACAATTTACGACAGAAATCTCAGACGAAAATGGTTTAAGTTCCCCGTCACATAATTGCTAGTTGCCAGGCAAGAAATGACTGCCTGGAGGTAGCCATCGCGGGCAGTTTCATTTAGCAGCTGTTCACGTGTTGCATCCGTGACCATGTAGCCTGATGCGGCAACTGCATGTACCTCCATGTCGTCAGTGGCGCCAGTGGTGTCGTCTTGAGCAGGCCGAGATGATCGTGACAGCATGTCTGCCAAGATGAGGTGCTTTCCTGTGACATACTGCAATACAAAGTCGTATTTTAGAAGTTTAAAAAAAAAACTTTGGAGGCGGGGGGGGGGGGGGGGGGGGGGGCATGTCACAAATTCCTTTTGAAGCTATAGATAGTAGATGTTTATGATCTGTCGCAATGAAAATCTTCTGTCCGTAAATGAACTGGTAAAACTTGTCGCAGCCAAAAGAAATGCTAAGCGCCTCTTTTTCAATCTGAGCATAACGCTGCTCAGCTTGCGTGAGCACACGAGATGCATAAGCCACTGGCCGCCATTGGCCGTTGTGGCACTGCAAAAGGGCAATACGCACTTTTATCTCTGGTCGCACAGCTGAAGTAAGCTTTTGCTCTCTGATCTCAGGCCTTATAGTACACTCCACTAAAGGGATTCTGTTCCAGCTCTGGAGAACGATTTTGTGCTGCTCTATCAGAGTAGGCACAAAAGCTATTCTAGGGCTTGATTAACGCAAGTTTTTGAAATTGTCTCTCACACAGCTATTCACACTAACCTCTACCTACTACACACCGATGAGCACAGATACGAGTATATACGCACTTTTATCTCTGGTCGCACAGCTGAAGTAAGCTTTTGCTCTCTGATATCAGGCCTTAGTACACGAAGTAGTAACGCCACGCAGCACTCGACATCTGGGAAGTTCGAAACAGAGTAATACACGGCAATTTAAAAATGCCCGCAAAACAAAAGATGCCCTCTGTCAAAGCGCATAAGCAAGGGCTCTTTGGCTTGTTTGTACGCAAACTTTCTGCACATTGAACAGTTCTGAATCAGCTCAGTGATGTCACTGTTGAGGCCTGGCCAAAAAACGAGACGTCTGGCTGCTGCTTTGAGTTTGCTTAAACGAAGGTGACCAGTGTGAATTATTTTAAGCATTGCCCGTCGAATGCTTTTCGGTATGACGGCTTTTGTACCTTTGAAGAATATTCCGCTGATAATAGACAGTTCAGATCAGCTTCAGTTCATGTTGAATTTCTTTGTCGGTTGATAAGCTGGTGACGACAGTCTTCAAGTGCAATCCCGAGCTGTTTCTTTCGCCAGTTCGTGTTGTGTTGTTTCGGTTACCATGCAGTTCAGGAGCTGAAGTGCGTGAACTTCTGCGTCTACGCATTGTCAACTTCGCCTGCCGGAATCGCTCATGACAGCGAGCCCGCCACAACAAGGTGCTCCCCAGGAACGTACTGCAGCACATAATCATACCTAACAAGTAAAAAAAATCTCTGTACTCATGAGGCATGTCACAAATTCCTTTAGAAGAAATCGATAAGTGGTTTTGTGGTTGGTCTCAATATTAACCCTTTGTCTGTACACAAACTGGTGAAACTTATTGCAGCCGAACAAATTTTCGAGCGTTTCTTTCTTAATTTGTGCTTAACGTTGTTCATAAAGTTTAGCACGCGGGATGCATAGTCCACTGGGTGCCAGGAACCCCCATGACACTGCAAAAGTGCCACCCCAGCGCCATCTTTGGATGCATCGCTTGTTATTTTCGTTTACTTTTGAGGGTCAAATATTGCTAATACGGGCTCTGTAGCGAGTACCTGCGGGACGTTTTCCCATTTTTTGTCGTGACATTCGGTCCACTCAAACTTGACTTAAGTTTTGATAAGCGCTCGCAGCAGCGCTGTTCTGTCAAACAAGCGAGGCACTTATGCTCCAAAGTACTTGACTACTCCTAATATGCGCTGAACATCGGCTTTGTTTCTTGGCGTTGGCATTTGAACCAAGTTGCGCGCTAGCTTCGGACTTGAGAAAATTCCGATTTCTCCAATGACGTCACCCAGAAGTTGAACCTCGGATAGACCAAACTAGCAAACAGTGATCACCATTCACTTCTTTTCAATGGCCACCATCATGAAATCGTTACTGACAAATCGATCTTGACCCTCGTCAGTGAATCAATGATGGCATGCTCCACTAAGATCAGTTCCAACTTCCGCAACCGGACACCTACACTGTTAATCAAATGGACCCGTAGCGGCATGGCGGTACAGGTTCGAATCACACTGTAGCTCACAGAATGAGTCAAAATTTTTCCGATTATTCTTCTCTTATATGCCCTGTAACAAACTGGGCTGGTTCCTAGGCGCGGATCGACCACAGTACATCAATCTCTTATCGCTGAGCTGTTTGATCTGCAGTGACAGTCTTAGTGCCAACAGCACTGATGTTTTCATCCAGCTCCCGCTAGACATCTGGCTTTGGGTTCACATCGTAGGGCTCTGACCCACTCTCCCTGCTCTTCTTGTAGGCCTCGTCTTGTGCTCTACGACGCCAAGATGGAAAAATTGGCTTTACAAGAGAAAAGGCGCAGAACATCGATGACATCTGCATTCTGGAGCCCTGCTCCCCTACGTAAAGATCTTGTGGTTTCATTCCACTTCACAGTAAGCATAATAGTCTTTGATCCTCTTCCTCTCACCATTGACGCATCTCACAATTCTGACACAACCCACACACTCTAGCACAACACAGCACACCATTGACACAACTCTTGTTTTCCACCGTGTTCTTTTCCTGCACACTGGTCTTTCTTTCTTCCTGTGCCTGTGAAACCATTTCCGCGATTTACCAGTTTGTTCGATGATTTGTCGCCTTTCTTTCTGTTCCTTGCTCCCTGCATATTTTCTGGCGGCATTGCCCGACCTCGTTCTTTCGTTTGTGCAATAACACTGGTGATAAGGGTTTTATTTGCGGGTTCTCTCGCAAGCTCTACAGACGTCGTCTTGTCTGACAGAATCATTGTCTAGGAGTCTTTTTTTTCTGCACGTTATTCTCAGAAGTTCCACTACTTGTCAGTTATTCAAGGTAGGCCCTGTGCTGCTGGCTTTATTTGTCTTGCGCAGAGTCATTGAATGCACTTTTGTCTTTCTCGATTGTTTGCTTCTGGATTACTTTCGTTGGTCGCTCCAAAGGTATAACATTAGGGGCACGATCTACATGTTGCCCTCCTCAAAAGTCTTTCTGTGTAGGTCCGAAAATAATCTCGCTTGTGCACGAAACATAACCGTCAACCCGCCGTTCAAAGTGTGTAACTTACTCGATGTTTTCTTTACTGTAGGAGAGCCTCGTCTGTGTAGGTTCGAGATTGTAATACGCTTCAAAAAGTCGATCCCACAGTTTGGCACCCACTCTGGTGTTTGCTGACATCTCTCTGGGCCGCTTAGAATAATCACTCTTATCAGTCACTCTCCGCGATGTTTTGTTGTACTGGGCCTTCACAGCTGGCTAGGGGAAAGGAAAGTCAGGCATTGGTGTCACCGTGGTAGAACTTTCGACTTGTGTCTCTTTAGGCACAAGGTGAGAATCGGCGGCTGAGTCTATAGGTGATTCGGCACACAGCGATTCATGCTCTGAAGTGCTTCTGCGGCCTGCAGCTAGAAGTGGCTGAGCGGCTGAAGTCATCTGGAAAGATTCGAAGTCTTTCTTCTTGCCGTTGCATAACTTAATACGCTGCGTCGATCCTCTGAAACTTTTGTTGCAGATTTTTAGCTGTCCCGAGAATGAGTTTTGAACGCAAGCGTTGTTTCCACGCAGTGAGCGGCACTTTTCTGTGATAGCCGATCGTGCTGCTGCTTTCGTATAAGATGCGGTTTCTGCAGGAAGCTCCATTCCTGTCTTCATAAAACAAAGACTATGAGCAGCAGGCGCCTTAAGGGCCTCGATATGGCAGCTGACGAGACTCATTGTCCGTGTGGCAGTCTCCTCGAACTCTTCCTGTAGACGTCGACTTCAAAAGCATGCATTATATCGTTAAGTACACGTGGGCTATCATTGCATGTTCCCAGCCTCGCCTGCATATGCTTTAACGCAAGAATATCTACTGCGTTCGAATTCAAAGGTTTGCTCGCCTCACGAAATAGCTGGGTCAAAAAAGCTCGTTGGCTATTGCGTTTCCTTCGGATGTGGTCCATGGTGCCTCGATATCGTCCTCTTCTCTCTGTCCGGTGGGGTTCGATGGCTGAGCTCTAGGTATCTTCCTGGAGGATCGTTGGCGTTCCATTGCAGACTCTAAGAAAGACCGTTGGAGAAGCTCACGTTGCCCTCCCGGGTTTCGGCACCAAACTAATGCAGAAGCAGGGCAAAGACCAGGAAGCCACTCACTGTGTTTAATACCCGACTGTTCCCACGGCTGTCAATTCCACAACACGGCAAACAATTTCTATCGCGCGCGCTCTCTCCAAAACCTTTTTTTCTTCACCTTCGATCCGCTTGCAGATTCTTGCCCAATCTGCAACAATAATGTTTCTTCAATTATTGCGCTTTGCAAACTCAACTAGTAACGACCCCTCTGCTATTCCAAGAACCAATTTCATAGTCAACAACGGCTTGTTCTCCTGCCTGCTTTTTCCCTACCTTGAAATCGAGGTCCCCAATTAGTGCAGTATAATGCGTCTTTCCTTTCCGCATTGCCGATTCTACCACTTCGTAGACGCATTCAACTTCCTGCTCGGCATGCCTACATGTAGGGGCATAGGCCTGTACAACTTTACGTTTATACTGCTTATTAAGCCTAATTACAACGCCTGCCCTCCTCCCATTAAGGCTATAGAATTTGTCTATATTTACGGCCATTTACTTGTTCACAAGCAAACCTATTCCTAGATCTCGCCTCTCCGATAAACCTCGATAACATTGTACATGCCCATCCTTCAGTATTGTATATGCCTCATTCGGCCTCCTAACCTCACTAAGCCCTATGACATCCCATTTCTTAACCTCTAGTCCCTTTACCAGAGCTGCTAAACCAGCTAGGATTCTAGCGTTGAACGTTGCAGGGCCAGTTTTCAATAGCGGACTGTCCAGCGGAGCCAGGAACTCTTAGGACCCCCGTGGTACCACAGGTCGTAACGCAGATATGGGCCGTTGCTCTGTAGCTCTGATGACTGAGGGCCGGGGTTTTATAGGACTAATCATGGGAGGTTGAGGCCAATTACTGTCCCAGGGTGGCCGACTACTGTTCTATAGAGGGAGTACGTTGCCAGAGGTGTTCACTGGCATAAGGTCGCACCCCAAACCTGTTTATGCCTTTCTATCGCCACGCGGATTTTTTTCTATCCGATAGAGAATTCCGCGGAACCAGGATTTGAGCCAGTGGCCTCTTGCAAGCGAGGCGAATGTTCTACGCCACCGCAGCAGCCCGCAATGCTTTATTCATGAGCCTTCATCATGCCTGCATTTCGCAATGCTCTTATTAAACATTGCATTAAATGTAAAATAACTAATGGTTGTCACCATTCTAAGGATTGCTTTGTTTTCTGAAATGCAAGTGTTTTACACGCATTTATTACCACCTCAGTTTCTCGATAAACGTACTGTGCTAAAATTGTATTGCCTAATTGTTTGCTTCGCTTTGCAGTGACTTCCCTGTTGAGATTACAGTTACCGACAACACATATACCTTCGTAACACTTAAAATTGGAGAAGGTGAGTAAGGTTTCAGAGTACATTCTTATCCAGAAAGAATAAAACCGCAAAAAACAGCCTAAACAATGTAGCTCGATGCTTCTTATTACCACGAAGCAACGACGTATTACAAAAGTTGGTCTGTAATTTGATCTTTCGAAGTTTCAGCAATTATTCCGTCAACCAACTCGCAGACCATTCATGCTGCACTGTGTTTGTGGCATGTACAAGAAATTGCGAAATGGAAGCAGACATTACTAAATTTAGAGTAAACATTGTACATATCTTGAGAAAGCTTCATAAATGTTGCCTAAATTTGAAGGGGCACTTATGCAATGTTCAATTTTCGATTCAAGGAGATAAAAAACTAAAGTTTATATCAAAGCAATAAAGTTTCCATGTTTGGTACAGCGCTAACGAACATGTGTTTTCGGTCAGAGTGCACGGCGGCACACGATTATTGCGTCCATCACCATGTGCATGGGGGCCGCTAGACGGCCAGAGCAACTGCAGTCTAGAGTGCGTACTGAAAATTTTTGGGGATTACATTAGTCGAGGAATCCACAGCAAGAGAAAAAGCGTACTGAAGCTTCTGGAGCTTATCGAAGACCACAGTGTGGATGAGTTCGCAAAAAAAGATCGCATTACCGTAGGGTTATGGTCCAACTGATAAAGCGTGGGAGACCTCTGCACTGGTGTTGTTTGCCAGGGCGCGTTTGCGGGACCGCTGCAGTGGAATTGTCTTGATAACCAGAAACGTCGTGATGGTGGTGGGCGAATGTCAGACGAGGCCGTAAAGGAGCTTTTCGTTTGCTAGGAGCCTGAGGATTCTCAACTCTCATTTCACTAGTTGGAGGCACTGTGCATTCGTTAGAAGCGGCACGCCTTCGACATACATGTCGAGTCCTTCATTTAGAAGTTAGATATGGGTGTTCAAGGCATGCTTATCACTTTCCATATGGTTGCCATTGGAGCATGTACTCAAGAGGCTATGATTGAAGGCTTACTGTTATAGAGATGTCTTTTTTTAGAGTGAAATGACTTGTCTAGTAGCAATATGTTTTGATAAATAATTCCATAAAAGCACAAAGATCACCCAATTACTGCAAAGGAAGACGCTTTTAAACGAGACATATTACGCTAACGTTTTTTGTATGTTCAAGGCATCCCCATAAGAGTTATACGCGCGCTACTACAGCTTTCCGACAAAGAATAAAATCATTTAAGAGCAGCTTGACTAGGTAATAATAATTTAACGGCAAATGTTTCGGTGGTGATCTGATAACCAATTCAATTCGTCGTGCTTTGTTTCCGTAACAAAAAAAAATTATGGTCACGTATTTCCAGCTCCGAATGCTGGGGTAGTTATGCTTCAGTTTCTTCAATGTTTTGTCTCATGAAATCTGTTCTAGCTGCAAACATGTTAGCAACGAAATAGGTAAACAGCTTCCAGAACATGAACTTCCCGTAAATTATCTGGCCGCGTACGATCCCAATGAACTAAATACACTTCTTTCCAGAAATTCGGAGAATTATAGATTTCCTTCACTGTCAGGCGAAGGTATCTAATAACCGACAAAAATGATGCTCATACTTCGGTTCTGTGCACGAATATATCTTATGAAGTATGCTGCAGCAACAGCCTAAATGGCTTGTTCATCAATTGTCCATCGCTCTGCACACAATGCAGGGCATGCCGGCATATAGGAACCAAATGCAAGTTCGCTGGTGGATATCACCACACAAAATATTCTAATGCTATCTCCAATCTCTGTTCTTACAAGACTAGCTAGTATCCACGTGCAATACAGTCGGTGCTGACGCCGAGCGGCGGAGCCAGCTATAGCATCCATGGCGAAACGGTGCAGCATTCTACCGCTAGCGCAATATCTTCGGCCTGTTTTGCAGCACTGGATCATATAACTTTCCTTCCACCACGAAAGTAAAATATTGCATATTAAGTATTCGTGTGTATGTTTTCATTCATGGACACAAGTTTACGAGTTGCCGTTCCAGAACTTCAGCGCCACGAATGAAGTGGGGCTCGCAGGCTTAATATAGGTATATGGTCTAGTAGGCGGTACGTTTTTAAACTGCCCATCGCAGATTAAAAAAAGTTCATATGCACACTTGCGCCATATTTAATTTCTGCACATAGACAGCGAGCGTTGTCAGTTTGAAACAAATGGTATGCACCATGTTTTCGCGGCGGTTATTAAGGAGGGCGACAAGGTATTCTTAATTTTTGGCATATCAGCGGCCTCACGATATGACGCGGAAGATGTATTATTATTATTATTTATTTATACTGTAAGCCTTTTGACAGGCTCATACAGGAGTGGGCAAAAAAAAAGTCACAATTTCACAGACAGTGTACAATATATCTTAGAATACAAAAAAACAACAACAACAAAGGAATAACAAGGAACATTGGACAACAAGGAACATTTTCGTACCGACAATCTATGCACATGAAATACACTCGAAGCACTCCGTGATTTGCTAGGGCAATCCGCATAAATGCCTCTGCTCACATTGTTGCAGTTTGCTGGGCAAAAAATATTTCCACCTTGGTGATGAATTCATTTGCAGATGTGGAGGAGACAATGTCGAGTGGCAGATTATTCCAGACTTCTATAATGGACGGAAAGAAGGAATGTTTAAACGTGTTACAGCGGGTGATAAATGGCCTAATCGTCCTGTCATGGTTTGTTCTAGCTGAATGTTTGTATGGTGGTTTTAAGTATTCTTGTTTGTTGATATTAATAAAGTCATGATAGAGAAGGTAAAAAAATTTAAAGAAGCAATGCGTCGCCGGCTGTTCAAAGTTTGGACGTCTGCTCTGTTGCGCAGCGCGGTTGCCGAGACATGCCGCGAGTACTGCGAAAAAATAAACCGAAGGGCTTTGTTTTGCATCGCTTCTAATTGATTGTTAAGGTATGCTTGATGTGGATTCCAAATTATACTGCCGTACTCAAGGATTGGTCGTATGAGGGACTTATAACTTGCTAGCTTTACTTTAGTTGGCGCTCGTGCAAGTTTCCTCCGAAGGAATGCAAGCTGTCTGTATGCCTTAATGCACGTTTCATTGATGCGTGCATCCCATTTCATTGTGTTTGTGATGGTAATCCCTAAATATTTAACTCTGTCGACTTCTGCTACTTGAACTCCCATTAGATCATAAGTAAACTTTAAGGGCACCCGTTTTCGGGTTATACTCATGGAAGCGGTTTTTTTTCATGTTGATTTCCATTCCCCATTCTTGGCACCACCTGGAAATGTTAGTTAAGGAAGAATTAAGGCGTATCTGGTCATTAATAGTGCGCACTGTAGTGTAGATGACGCAGTCATCTGCAAACATCCTTACCATTATATTAGGTTCGACATGAGAATGAATTTCATTAACTAATATTAAGAAGAGAATGGGACCCAGCACTGACCCCTGTGGAACCCCGGAGTAGACATCTAATTCTTCAGATTCACATTCACCTATTTTAACATACTGTGTGCGGTTTGAAAGATACGCAGCTATCCAGTCTATTACGTAAGTGTCAATACCTGTAGCCTTTAGCCTGTTAATTAGTTTACAATGGGGCACCCTGTCAAAGGCCTTGGAGAAGTCTATGAATATTGCGTCAGCTTGAAGTCTGGAGTTAATTACTGTAGCAAAGTCGTGCGTTATTTCGAGAAGTTGGGTTACCGTAGAAAGACCTTTGCGAAAACCATGCTGTTTGGAGTAAAGTAAATTGTTGTCCTCTAAGTAGGTGGTAACTGCCTTGCATATTATATGCTCCATCATTTTACAGATACAACTAGTAAGTGAAATCGGCCTGTAATTGTTAACGTGTAGTTTGTTGCCTCCTTTGTGGATCGGAAGAACTTTCGCACGGAGCCAGTCTGTTGGGAGCGTGGCTGTTTGGAGTGATGCTGTGAAAATTGTATGAAGAAAAGGGCTTAACTGCTCAGCGTAACGACGGAGGAAAGCATTTGAAATGTTGTCAGGACCTGGCGATTTTTTAATGTCGAGTTGTAGCAGCAAGTTAAATATTCCTTGCAGAGTTATTTCTACTGGAGGCATCGATAGTGCAGGATCTCTGACAGGTTCACGTCCTGCAATTGCTGGAGTGCGCGTAAAAACGGACTGAAAGTATGTATTAAATGTGTTGCCGACCGTACGTGCCTCATCGATAACAGATCCATTAACCTCAATCTGTGTCACTTTGTTTTCAGTCCTAGATAGGTAGCGCCAAAATTTTTGGGGGGCCTGTGACATAAAAGTTACAAGTGTCGTTGAAAAGAAAACGTTTCTTGCCTGTCGGATAGCAGCTCTCAGCTGCTCAGAAACCTGACGAATATTTTCAGGATTGCGTTTTTTCTTTCGCATCCTTTGTAGCTTTCTTTTTAGGTGAATCACGCTACGTGTAACCCATGGGTTTCTACGTTTTGTACGTTTTAATCTGGTAGGAATGAACTTTCTTTCACAGTGAGCTATTATGTCTTTTAGTTTCAGCCATAGATCATTTACTGTGCCGTGCGTTTCAATAGAGAAATTTTCTAAACAGTTTTCAAGGTAATCAATAATGCTAACATCATCAGCTTTATTATAATCTTTAACTGCTAGACGCGATTCGGGAGCTGCGCCTCTGAAACCAATATTCGCGCTAGATACTGTTATTAGCAGTAGCTTATGGTCCGATATGCCTGCTTCTAGCTTGACATCGGCTGTTAAGTTGTTGGAAATAAAAGCGAGGTCCAATATTGGATGTGCGTGCCCTTTAACGCGCGTGGGATCTGTGACAAGTTGAGATAACGAAAAACTAAACGCCATGTTCAAGAGCAGCTCAGAGCTACTAACATCTCGATTACCGATTGACATCGCACTCTAATCAATAGTAGGCAAATTAAAATCACCAGTAAGAATTAGCTTGGAACGATCGTTCAACCTTCCGCAAAGAAAATCGTGTATTTTTGTGATGTAGTCGTCAGTTGCATTTGGCTTCCTATAAATACCGCCGATCAGTACAGGTGACTCATTGACGTATACCGTGCACCACACACATTCATGATCTACAATTCCTTGCTCTTTGCGAAAAGATAACCCATGTTTTATTGCGACACCGCCCCCGCGACTATCGCGGTCAGAGCGAATGAGAAAGTAAGATGGTGGAAGTATTTCCGAATCATGAATGCCGGAGTGTAGCCACGTTTCAGTTATGACGACAACATCAGGTGAGTGAATTAGGATGATATCTTCTAGTTTTTCTGTTTTGTTAACAATACTCCTTGCGTTAAAGCCATAGCACACAAAATGGATTCACAACGCCCTTCTGTCACGCGCTGCTAACATTGACCTTCTCGGCGTCGTCTTGACCTACATCTTCCAAAGGCAGTCTGCATTTTTGTACGTCATCCCATACATACAGTTGATTTTTGATTTTAAGTTTGTCAAAAACAAGTGTTGGCTTAGCACCCTCGTCTCGTTCGGTTTTACAGGACTGCCAAAGTTTAGTACGTATGTCACGCACCGACGCCTAGAAGTCTTCAGATATAGATAGAGAGCTGCTTTTAAGTTTCTTACAGTTACGAAGAATGGTCATTTTTTCTGCGAAGTCGTAAAATCTTATGATTACTGGTCTTGTACTATTTTCTTTTTTCTTGCCTATACGGTGGACACGCTCAACTGATCTGGTTTCTACACCAAGTTTGTCCTTGAACACACCTGAAACTACTGCTTGTTCCAGATCTTTACTATTTTCATTGCTCTTCTCTTCCAAACCGTAAACAATAATGTTATTCCTGCGACTTCGATTTTCCAGATCACCCAATCTTTTGCTCAGCCTACCCACATCTTTGTTCACTTCGGCAACCTGCTGTTCGCATCTTTCTAGTCTTTCATGGTGCTGTTTGAAAGATGCAAGTGTAGCTTCTATCTCAGCCAGTCTGGATTGAACTCCTTGCAATCCTTCTTCCAGAGCGCGCTGTGATAACTTTATTTCCGTTACGACTTTCAAGATCTCACCCAGTGTATCTGGGGGGCCTGGATTCTCCTCAATGTCGCCACTTAGCAATAACAACATCAAACGGATTATTCGAAATGAGTCACAGAAACAACATAACATACACTCAGGGCTTGGTAGCACCACTAAGAAGATATCATTTTTGTAACACTTAGCAAAAAGAAATTTCTTTCTAACCTGTACAAGAAGAAGAAAATGGTTGCTCATGGTGTCCGTCAAGGTGCCACCAAGCCCACTAAAGGGGGTCCTTGCTTGCGGCTGCCTTTTATACGCTTCCTCTGACGTCACTGATGACACTGGCTGACCAAAGGGGTGGTGCAGGTTAGGCAACGTAATCTTAGCCGGTGCTCTTTCCGAGGACGTGGCAGTCAGCAGGGTATGAAGCATGATGTGGTGTCGTTCTTGATGCCGTAGGATCGCCAGCGTTCCCGGTGCATGGTGCTCTACTGCTGAAGATGGGCCGAATTTTCCTGTGGTCCCTGTCAGTCCGAGCAGCATCTGTACAAGAAGAAGAAAATGGTTGCTCATGGTGTCCGTCAAGGTGCCACCAAGCCCACTAAAGGGGTCCTTGCTTGCGGCTGCCTTTTATACGCTTCCTCTGACGTCACTGATGACACTGGCTGACCAAAGGGGCGGTGCAGGCTACTCAACGTAATCTTAGACGGTGCTCTTTCCGAGGACGTGGCAGTCAGCAGGGTATGAAGCATGATGTGGTGTCGTTCTTGATGCCGTAGGATCGCCAGCGTTCCCGGTGCATGGTGCTCTACTGCTGAAGATGGGCCGAATTTTCCTGTGGTCCCTGTCAGTCCGAGCAGCATCTGTACAAGAAGAAGAAAATGGTTGCTCATGGTGTCCGTCAAGGTGCCACCAAGCCCACTAAAGGGGTCCTTGCTTGCGGCTGCCTTTTATACGCTTCCTCTGACGTCACTGATGACACTGGCTGACCAAAGGGGCGGTGCAGGCTACTCAACGTAATCTTAGACGGTGCTCTTTCCGAGGACGTGGCAGTCAGCAGGGTATGAAGCATGATGTGGTGTCGTTCTTGATGCCGTAGGATCGCCAGCGTTCCCGGTGCATGGTGCTCTACTGCTGAAGATGGGCCGAATTTTCCTGTGGTCCCTGTCAGTCCGAGCAGCATCTGTACAAGAAGAAGAAAATGGTTGCTCATGGTGTCCGTCAAGGTGCCACCAAGCCCACTAAAGGGGTCCTTGCTTGCGGCTGCCTTTTATACGCTTCCTCTGACGTCACTGATGACACTGGCTGACCAAAGGGGCGGTGCAGGCTACTCAACGTAATCTTAGACGGTGCTCTTTCCGAGGACGTGGCAGTCAGCAGGGTATGAAGCATGATGTGGTGTCGTTCTTGATGCCGTAGGATCGCCAGCGTTCCCGGTGCATGGTGCTCTACTGCTGAAGATGGGCCGAATTTTCCTGTGGTCCCTGTCAGTCCGAGCAGCATCTGTACAAGAAGAAGAAAATGGTTGCTCATGGTGTCCGTCAAGGTGCCACCAAGCCCACTAAAGGGGTCCTTGCTTGCGGCTGCCTTTTATACGCTTCCTCTGACGTCACTGATGACACTGGCTGACCAAAGGGGCGGTGCAGGCTACTCAACGTAATCTTAGACGGTGCTCTTTCCGAGGACGTGGCAGTCAGCAGGGTATGAAGCATGATGTGGTGTCGTTCTTGATGCCGTAGGATCGCCAGCGTTCCCGGTGCATGGTGCTCTACTGCTGAAGATGGGCCGAATTTTCCTGTGGTCCCTGTCAGTCCGAGCAGCATCTGTACAAGAAGAAGAAAATGGTTGCTCATGGTGTCCGTCAAGGTGCCACCAAGCCCACTAAAGGGGTCCTTGCTTGCGGCTGCCTTTTATACGCTTCCTCTGACGTCACTGATGACACTGGCTGACCAAAGGGGCGGTGCAGGCTACTCAACGTAATCTTAGACGGTGCTCTTTCCGAGGACGTGGCAGTCAGCAGGGTATGAAGCATGATGTGGTGTCGTTCTTGATGCCGTAGGATCGCCAGCGTTCCCGGTGCATGGTGCTCTACTGCTGAAGATGGGCCGAATTTTCCTGTGGTCCCTGTCAGTCCGAGCAGCATCTGTACAAGAAGAAGAAAATGGTTGCTCATGGTGTCCGTCAAGGTGCCACCAAGCCCACTAAAGGGGTCCTTGCTTGCGGCTGCCTTTTATACGCTTCCTCTGACGTCACTGATGACACTGGCTGACCAAAGGGGCGGTGCAGGCTACTCAACGTAATCTTAGACGGTGCTCTTTCCGAGGACGTGGCAGTCAGCAGGGTATGAAGCATGATGTGGTGTCGTTCTTGATGCCGTAGGATCGCCAGCGTTCCCGGTGCATGGTGCTCTACTGCTGAAGATGGGCCGAATTTTCCTGTGGTCCCTGTCAGTCCGAGCAGCATCTGTACAAGAAGAAGAAAATGGTTGCTCATGGTGTCCGTCAAGGTGCCACCAAGCCCACTCATCGAAGTAATGATAAGGTGTGGAACGACGGCGCGTTCTGAGTAGTAAACTCCACAGTTGAAAACAAAGCAACGCTCAAGCTTTTCTACGCGCTTCATAGACGGAGTAAGCTACGCGTCCCACTCGATGGCAATGAGAGTGACACCTTGCATGACTCATACCCTGCGAGCATGTGCAGTTCCACCCAATCATGTATTTCGGAACCTGCTTATTATTTTGGCTCTAAATTTCCACTTTTATCTCATGGCAAGGGCTTGTCAATAAATTCAAGCCATATCCCAGCAGCGGTTCAACCAAAGGAGCCATGGGATAGGACCTTACCAACCGCGCCTTCAACGCCTTAAGAGTTAAAGTAACAAATATTGATTTTGCATTAAACCTTGTGAAAACTTAGAACTATTAGCGTCTACTTTTCTGAAAATTCATCAAGGCTCTACTTCTCGTCAATATGATTAGCGAAACTTCTCGTGAAGTACAATCAGCAGCGGAGAGCATATTGAGAATATTAGTAGATGCGTATGCTTGCAAAAAAATTACACCGAAGAACACGCTCCAAATTCTGTCAGCGACAATTTTTCTCCTTCGTTTTTGGCATATAATGTTCTAATTAAGGGCTTAATTTTTATGCCTCCCTATGGAAAACTTTTCTTCAAATGTCTGTATTTTATGCGCAGTCACACAGAGCTGCAGAAAATAGTTTTAAACGCTGAAGTCTAAACCCCTATGATGAAATTATATTACAAATGCTGGGTAGGTTTGTAGACATTATGCTCTTCATAAAGTTATTCAGCGCTCATTTTCTTGTTGATTGTATAAAACTGTGTGGATGACATGACGGCTATCACCGTTATTTATATAATTTTGTAAGAATTTCTATATATAGCGAAGTAGATGCCGGCAGCGAGAAAGAAATCGAAATTGAAGTCTCAATTTAATAATTTCACAGCTGTATGCAATGCAAGCAGACTATTTTTCTGATATTTTTAATCCTGAGAATAGAAGCAATGAGAAGGTTTGGGGTATCAGAAAAGGCACCAAGGACATAATAAACATTTTTTTTTTGATCAGGAAAAGACTACATTACGGATCATCTTTTCGTGCGAAGTGCCCAACAAGACTGTATTCCTCTCAGGAGTCCGGAGAACGAAGGTAAGCACGCTCATCTGGACCTACTATACGACTACATATGAAAAGTAAATACACTATGCATTTCATACCTGCAAGGCAGTCTACTTTACGCATATACACACAAATACAGGTATGCTTGATGCAGCCATGATGAATTTATTGAACGCCCAAATGCTTTGCTTTCTGTCCTGTTCTTTTTTTCTACTTTGTGTGTTTGTGTGTGTGGATTTCGGCGACTTTGAAACTACCCTGAGAAGAACCATAATTTACTTTTGCTCGTGCTGCAAATTTACTTTGCTCAGCATCTGCATTTGTAAAATACGGAGTCCCTGGAATAGGTAGATGCAGAAGCATCGCCTCAGCTGCTAATTTGCTGTCGCTATCGGTCAGCAACGCAAGCAGTGAGCGAGGAGGTACCACATTCCTGAGGTACTGAGCTTAATTTTAACCCAGCACGAGATTGAGCAGGTGTCCAGATTCATTTCCCTCTTTTTTGAAGCTATTCATACGATCCGTACAAGAGGATGTATCGCGCTGTCAATTATCTCAAACTTGATGTTCCAGGGGAAGGCGAAGACGATGTTCGCGTTCAACACGGGCGCGTTGTTGGAAAATTTACCACTAACATAAAGAAAACCCTGTCGTCCTTCTAGCTGTAATGTGCGTGTTCGAGGTCAATAGAGTGCATTACACTTGCTAGTGGATGTGAATTGGGTTCTTTCTTTTCCTCAGTCCTGAGTGCAATAGCTTTTCCAGCCTCACCCTTTAAAACATGCAGTTATCAATAGGTTTCAGTGCAAATTGGTCTGGTTTTGGCGCGAAATAGCTTTACTTTAATGAGGACAATAGCAGTAATTATTTTGTTGAAGTTTAGGGCCGAACAACGCTTAGTGGGCTGCCCTGGGACCATCCTGATACTTGCGCAAGGCGCGCTATGTGCTTGAAATTGCGCTCAACACTTTACTGCACCAACAAAATGTCCCTTATCAGCTTGAGTGCCTGCTTTGAGCCCTTCCGGTGCTCCAACAATCCTACACAAAGAGCTGTTACACGATACAGAACTTTTAACTGGACGAATTTGTCTTCTGCATAATTGGCCGATGCAAGCAGGTACATTAATTATACTTCACCGAAGGTACACAGCAGTCTCCAGATCCGTCGCAATGAGCTGAGAGGTTCGGGGGAAGGCTGTGACACAATATGACCGACGCCTTTATCTAGTATTGCCTCCCCAAAATACACACCATTTTCGCTGACAGTAGCGCAACGTGAGACCATAGCCTGCAAATTTGATTCGTCGCACCTGTGACAGTTTATCAGTCCTTAGCACTCCGCTCCAGATCTGCACAAAATGGTAACAGTTACTGAACATATTTCCCAATCTTACTCTAATATGGTGGATATATTCGATGTTCTATTCTTACAGGCTATCAGATTAACATGGGAATAGATGTTATGCATTGCTTTGTGGCCTGAGCCTATCTCTCAAATGTAGATTCCACACAGGTGGTATTTCTGGCGATCTTTATCATTTCCTGGAACAATGGCATCTATATGGACTCTGCGCTCCTCTTTACAACACTAATGCTGACGCCTAAACAATGAAACCTGAATTTCTAAAAAACCTATCAAAGCCAAACAAACTACCTTACCGAGATTGCATTCGTAGGTTACCCTATCCCTCTAGAATTGTCTTGAAAAAATATGTCTTCCTAAACTCAGGTAGTGAGATCAAGTTAACGTTGGTGGTGGCTATGCTTTAATAGCCAACCCATGCAGGATAGCAGTCAGTCTATGCAACCAAATGGCTTTCAGGAGCTCTTGGCTCCAAGTGGCGTGTCTCAGCCAGTCGGATTGCACTCAGCTTACCTTCAAAATGTAGGCTGAACAGTTGTCTACCAATATTCTTCTTGCTTTGTATTTTGGATTTATGGGTATATCCATATCATACGCACCAGATACACACTTACCCGAAATAATGTGCCTTTGGATAAGGGTACTTAGATTTAAAAAAGTCCTTATTTGTCAGCGCCTCTAGATGCTTTATTGAGTCTTATTAGAGTGCTGGATCGAGCGTTGGGTATTGTACCCTATTTAGCCGAAATTACTTAGTTATCTCTTTATAGCTTACTAGCCTTCCCTGCTCAGAGTACACGGAGGCTCACTGCCTGCCTCAAAGGTGAGACCGCAGGCAAGATTATGAGCTCCCTCATTGTCTAGGAGAAAATTGTATATTTATTTTTTGAATGTCTTATGATTGAATTAGGTAATTATCTATGCTATCTCAAGGGCAAAGGCCCGCTTTTCAGTAATGTACACTAAAATCGTATTTAGAGAGGTGGTTATTTTCAGGTTTTGTTGACCTGCTGTTACTACCGCGAACAACAGGCCTGTCATGCCATCCGGCGGCATCGACATCGACCCCGTACTCCCTTCCTTAAATTGATATATCTTCTGCAGAATCTCCGCCTTCTTCTTTTCTCCTTGCGATACTCTGGATGCATGTTCCTTGTCATCATTGGAATTTTAGTCGCTTCCTAACTTGGATCAGGCCATCTATATCCTGGTTCTCAAAGATTTGATATCGATACCTATTCTTAGCAGCATACTTCTCTTACGTGTCTTGTCAGTCTCGTAGTGGAAGATTTCGTTTGCCTCTATTACTTCTGCAAGCGCATTGTGCTATCTAGATTCATAAGCCGGTCTGTAGAGATTCTGATGGGAGGCCATGGGCAGCTGTCATGCTTTTCATGATTATGCCTACAATCGTAGCCGTAGGCTTTTCACTGTCAGCCAGGTGTAAATATGGCACAGCATAGGTAATCCTACTGATGACATAAGATTGTACGAGTCTTAAAAGGCTGCCGTCCCATATTTCCTATATGTGGTTAATGCTGCAGCTAATTGGGCATATCGTTTCCTTATAGCTTCCCAGGGACAACGCTTTTTATGGCATCTCGGACTTTTCGGGAGATATTTGACGCTTCAGGGATTAGGTATTCATCAACTGTTTATACAGCTGTCTGAGAAGTGCCTTCAATTTGTCAATCCCTGCTTCTCGCAGCCTAGAATGCGAGGTCTTCCCCGTACTGGCTGTGGTTTAGGCGATCTATTATATATTTCATGGAAGCTTATCCAACCGCGCCCTTACCGCCTTAATAATTAAATCAACAAATACTGATTTCGCATTAAGCCTTGTGCAGACTTTGAAGGAATTCAGCTTAGAAATATTAGCGTCTACAAATGTGAAAATTCATCAAGGTCCTAGTTTGTCAATATGACGGGCAAAAATGCTCATTAAGTACAATCAGCAGTGGGGAGCACATTGAGAATATTACTAGATGCATATGCTGGCAATGAAAGATTCACACTAAACAACACGCTTGAAATCCTCTCGGAGACAATTTTTACCGTTCGTTTTTGGCATATAATATACAAATTAAGGGTCTAATTTTTGTGACTCAATACGGAAACTTTTCTTCATATGTCTGTATTTTAAGTTCAGTCGTACAGAACTTTTTAACTTTTAATACTTTTAAATGCTGAAGTCAAAATTCCTGAGATGAAATTATATAACAAATTCTGAGTAGGTTCGTAAACATTATGTTCTGCATAAAGTTATTCAGCGCTCATTTTTTTGTTGATTGCATACGACTCTGTGTGGATGATTGATCGGTTATTACCGTTATTTAAATAATTTTGGAGGAAATTGTATACTTAGCGTAGTAGATGCGGCCACTGACATAAAATCGAAATGGAAGTACTTATTCATCTATAATTTGACTGCTGCATGCAATGCGAGCAGACTATTTTTCTGATATTTTAAATCATGAGAATAGAAATACATCTGAGGCTTTGTTTTATTAGCAAGAACACCAAGGTTATAATAAAAGGATTTCTTTGTGCAGAAGAAAAACGCTACAGAGACCAGAATACAGAGGGATGTGCCTACCCCATCTGTGACCACAGCAGCCAGGAGGGCGAAGGTAAGCACGGTTATCTAGAGTTACTACGATTGCGTATGCAAAGTAAAAACGCGGCTACATTTTATAACTACTAGCCAGGCTACTTGCAGCATTGACACACAAATACTAGTGTTCTTGATACAAGCACGATGAATTCTTTGAACGCCCAAATGCTTTGCTCTCTGTCCCAGTTTTTTTTTTCACTTATGTCTCTGTGTGCGGTTCTCGGAGCATTTAAATTTACCTTGAGAACAACCATAATTTACTACTCAGAGGAGAATCGATACTCTTGCTGCAAATTTACTTTTCTCTGCATTTGCGTTTGCAGTATAGACCAACCCCAATCTGGGACGTAAGCAAGATGCGGTGGCGCAATTCTGTCGCACAGCTGGGCCGACGAGGGGTGAAAAGTAGGCTTAGAGCCCATAGGAATACATGGAGACGAAAGCTTTCAAAGCAGTTTTATAGTTTCTCGGCGCATCTATGAATCGTTATTAGGTATAGAGGAACCATAAGCACCCTTGATTAGATCGTGACAGTTTGAAATCTCATTACCGAGGCAAAGTATTTTTAAAACGCCTCGAAACGTATGAGGGTGCGATTTCGGAGGTCCACCCGCAGAAACACATGTAAACAGAACTTACCGCAACAATTTTACTCGTTGCGTAGAACACGAGTGGTTGTCGGTCCCTGAGCGTTGGTCAGCGCTTTGAAGAAGTGTGTTACAAAGTATGCTGCGTCATTGCGGAGGGAATCAGTTTTAAAACCCTTCGTTGTCTAGAATCGAAGTTACAAATGCATTGCGGTAGGGTGACCCATACCAGCTATATGTAGAAAACAGTTCGCAAAGAAATTGACTTTGCGCATACAAAAGCAGTTGTTCGTTAAGAGATGGCGCAATATTTTAAGACCATGGGTATACATATGCAACAAAAATTCACGTTTGACATCGTTAAAACATATTTATCAATAAATATGTGCGGCGCATTTCGAGACGCACCTGGAGACGAGTAGCCCAAGTGGCTTTTTTTTTACTTGAACGTCTTGTATCACGCCCCAGAATAATGATGCATAGCGGAAGTTAAAAAAAGCATTCCCAGGGCTGGCGATGCGCACGAAGAGCGTAAGGCAGTAATTACTAATGCCGTCGAGACGCGCTTATACCCTCTTTACATGGGCAGAGCGCCAACCATGGTTAGCGTAACTGCGGTTACGCGAAACTGTTGTTAGCCCATGTTACACGGCAGATCAAACCATGGTTACACCCCTATCCGTGGTTATCGCAAACCGAGTTTGGCTACCTCGGTTTGCGTCGTTAACCGAGGTTATGACGGCGTCTGTGGACGAAGGCTGCTCATGCATCGGCACCCGAGTGCGCGAATTGCGTAGGAGCGTCTTTGCTTCAACAGTGTACTCGTTTGCCAGTAATGAATTCCCGGTGTCTACTGTGTCACCCGGCGTCTTCAGTTACGGCCTACAACCAAGCGTCTGCGCACTGAAGCCCCGTCCTGTGTCTGCAGTATCGTTTGTGCGGCTTTGTGCTGAGCGCGGAACGTCAAAAAATGCCCGGTCTTAGCTTTATCATGAAAGTGCACAAGTTCGCAACGCTTGCAGCGCGGGATGCTGCAAGCAGGCTGAAGTACGTCACACTTACCGAGGTGGTGAAGCTAGCGTGCGAGTGCGGCGAACGACGGCGGGGTGCGTAACACCCTAGACGTGGATATGCCTATATTATTTCTCTTCGAAGCCGCGGCGGTCGGCGCTTTGGAACTGATCAACGCTGTCGAAATGATGTAGTCATGAAATTGCCTTATTGTGAATCCCATTCTGCCGTCGTAAAATAGCGATATGATTAACTTTGGCGACGCATTAATCGCAGAGCTAGTATAAGCAGAGCGGTGGGCCGCAACGCACCGGCGGCAGCTGGCTTCAGCAGAAACTTGATAGTATCGCGGTTATCGGTCTTGCCAGCAATTTGCCGCTTGTCAGTGATCCTCAAGAGTGATTCAACCTTGATATTCGGCTCAGTTTTCCAGACGCCAATAAATATAACACGCTTTATTTCGGACATCGGCGATAGCGAGTCGCCGTGTCATTCGCATACGGTGTGCGGGAGGAGGAACCAACGCGGCGGTGTTTACGGGTTTATGGTGGTCGATGAGGTGCCGCCATCGTGCGGGGCTTGACTGCGCTGTTGACGCCTTGTCGGACGGCACTCCGGAAACTACGTTATAAATAAGATATTTGTAAATGCTGCTACGTTCCGCAGATCACTGCGTCTCTTCGGTTGTATTTTATGGGCCATGACGGCCGTAACCGAGAACGGCGGCTAGCTGTGTAAGCACAGCTAGCCGCGATTGGCGGTTAACCGTGTTTAAGTTCGTTAACCTCGGTTAAGCGTAACCGTGGTTAAGCCGGCCGTGTAAACAGGGTATTAATGTTGTAAATTGAGGGGTATAAAACGCAACATGTCCGCCACGACGTCAATCTGTTCTGAGAACACCGATCGTCGCTAAGTAGATGCGGAGAGTGTTAAAAGCATATATATAGTTGCGTTTTGATACATGCATGTTTTGAGCAAGTCGTATGCAAACATTTTGACAGGCCTTATATTCCGGCGTCCGTGCAAGCGCGGCGTGGTCTGCGCTGTACGAAAAGAAAAAAGAAAGACAAGGAAACAGTACAGAAAGCGCAGAATGATGTATCAGAACAATATATAGCGATACCACGGGAAAAAAAGAAAATGAACGAAAAAAATTGTTAACTGCATGTATGCCCGTTGATCACCTTGTGCGCACCCACCTGATTCAAAATAATTGTATGCATCCAGGGACTTGTTTTCCTGCACTGTCTATGCAGTGATGCGTCTCCACGAAACAATCAAATTCACTACAATGTTTGCCATGCCCGACGGTGGTGGAGCGCCCGCGTTAGTCCGGAGGACTTCCCAATGTATTTCAGGCATAGCAAATGTGTCCGGGTGTACAACGCCGTCAATGTACAGCGTTCAATTCATTCGGGCACTGTTTATCCGATTCCGCAAGTTTTTCACGTAGTCCTACATCACGGCAGCAAACACTACATTCCCTTGCAAATAATAGAAGTCTGACGATTTAGGGGACTGTTCACAGCCCGGTAAACTGACCGCGCACAGTTGCAGATGACCGTGCACCACCGGCGTCTACGCCAGCAGACGCTCCGGAGCTAGAGGCCGCTGTGCCTATCGCAGCTGCGCAGTCGTCTGCTGCAGTGCGCTATTCTCGTTTGGTCCATATTGCCGTATGGCGTTTGACAACTCCTTTTTAAATGTAATTCTGTCTAGGATGTATCACTTGAGTGTCACTATTATCAAGCTAATTTACCCTATGCGGCCCCATATCAGACTAAACAAAACTGCGCGATTCGCTATACTCAGCTTGCAGTGAGCCTTTCAGGGGTGTCCGGATTCACAACATATATTATTTGGAGTTTTTTAAAAGAAACTGTCTCAGCAGTGGCGCAGTATACTCTGTAACACACTTCTGGCGAATGTCCAACGACCGGCCTCCCAACTCGCACCCCAATACGCTTCGTAGTGTTTCAAAACTATTTGGCCTCGGTAATGAGATTTCATACTTTCACGATCTGTTCTGGGATGTTCATGTTTACCTGCACCGAATAATGAAATCATAGATGCACCGTGAAATCAGAAGACTGCTTTGGAATATTTCAGTGCCATGTATTCCTCCCCTTTGTTTGTAAACACGGTGTTGGTCTATATGGAGTCTCTGGAAGAGATGGATGCAGAAGCATTGCCTCAGCTGCTAATTTGCTGTTCCTATCGGTCCTCACCGCAAGCAGTGAGCGAGACGTTACCGCGATCCTGAGTTGATTAGCCTATCTTTAACCCTGCTCCAAGATGAGATTTATCACATTTCCAGATTCATTTCCCCTTTTTTTGAACCTATTCTTACCATTCGTTCCAGAGGAGGTGTCATGCTGTCAATTAAAAAAAAAAATGTGTTTCAGGAGAAAGCGAAGACGATGTTCGCGTCAAAAACGGGCGTCTTGTTGTAAACTTTTCCACTAAAATAAAAAAACCGTGTCCCCCTTCCCGCTATAATGTGCGTGTTCGAGGTCAATAGAGTTCATACACTTTCTAGTGGATGTGAACTTCATTCTATCCTTCAGTCCTGGGTGCTATTTATCTGGTATCACCCGGCAGCGTATTGCCATACATATCCCGTAGGCGCACTGGAGCAGACGACACTTTCAGCGAGTTAAACGGCGATTGTTGCTGAAAGATCTCTCTGAACGCAACCTAAAGGTAACATACATTCACTGTAAAGGGCGATTGTTGCTGAAAGATGTCTCTGAACGCAACCTAAAGGTAACATACACTCACGGAGGCAGGAAATGATTGTGGGAAAGGTGATTGCTTAGTGTACGTGTTGTTATACCGATTGTTACTTAAAAGTGTCTGTAAACGCAACCTAAAGGTAACATACACGCACTGAAGGCAGGATATAATTACAGTGAAGACAATTGAAAAAAAAAAATTCAGAAAAAGAATAGAGCACAGGAGTCGAACGCATGTTTCAGGGGCATCAGTTAAGACACGCGTGGTGTCAATCCATTGCGCCACCAAAACGACGGAAACGGTGGGCTTTAAATGTGTTCTTATTCGTTTAGACAATTTATCCACTATTTATCGCTTGGTGGCGCTGCTCAGAGGAATCACGCGCCAGAGCGTCGTCAGCTCGAGTGCTCCTACGGGATATGGTTTGCTAATAAGCCACCCGGCAACAGGAAGTGACCAATAAGTTTCAGTGCAAATGATTCTGGTTTATCGCGAGAAAGCTTTGCATTAATGTGGACAATAGCATTAATTACGTGTTAAAGTGTGGCGACAAACGATGCTTAGCGGGGTGCCCTGAGACCGTCATGATACTTGCACAAGAGGTGCTAGGTGCTTGGAGGTCCGCTGAATACTTTCCTGGTCCAACAGAATGCCACTTAGCAGTTTGAGCACCTGTTTTAAGACCTTCTGGCGCTCCACCGATTCTACATCATGAGCTGTTACACCACTTTACGAATCCATCGTCCGCATAATTGGCCGAAGCCCGCAAGTACATCCCCTATACTTCAACTCCAGATCCGTCGCAATGCGCTAAGGGGGGGGGGGGGGGGGGAGGCCGTGACACAACACAACCGACGCCGTTATCCAGCATCGCATCCACCCCAATACACACCATCTTCCGATGAGAGTTGCGCAACTTAAGGCCGTGGCCAACAAATTTGATTGGCCGCCCCGAACAGTGACAGTGCACCAGTCGTTAGCACTTTGCTTCAGATCTGCAGAAAATGGCAGCAGTTATTAAACATTTTTTCCAAACCTTACATATGCTGGATATATTCCACGTTTCTCTCATGCTGACTATAATAATAACCTGGGAAAGATGTGCATTGCTTTGTGGCCTGAGCCTAGCCCTCAAATGTAGATTCCACACAGATGGTATTTTCTGGCGACCTTTACCATTTTCTGGAACAACGGTATATATGGACTCTGCGCTCCTCTTTAAATACTAATACTAAGTTCTAAACAATTAAACTTCAATTTCTACAGAAAACTATCAAAGCCAAACAAATGACCCTGCCAAGATTACATTCGTAGGCTACCCTATCCCTGTAGAGTTTTCATGAAAGAATTGAATTCTTCCTAACCTCAGGTCGTGAGGTCAAGCTAATATTGGTGGTGATGTTTATGCTTTAATATCCAACCGATGCAGGATAGGAGTCAGACTATGCACCCAAATAGCGGCCAAGAGCTCTTGGATTCTGGTGGCGTGCCTCAGCCAGTTGGATTGCACCCAGCTTATGTTCAAAGTGTGGGCTGAACAGTCGTCTCCCAATATTCTTCAGGCTTTGTCTCTTGGTTTGTATTTGGATTTATAGATATATCCATATCGTAGGCACCAGATATATTCTTACCCGAAATAATGTGCATTAGAGGATCGTTCCGGGTACCGCTGGATGAAGGTACTTAGATTTGAAAAAGTCCTTATTTTTCAGCACCTCCAAATGCTTAATTGAGGCTTATTTAGTGCTCAATCGGTCGTTGTGTATTCTACCCTATTTAGCCTAAATTACTGTATAATCTCTTTATAGCTCGCTGGCCCGTCCCTGCTCATAGTATAGTGAGGCTCAGTTGCAGCCTTGAAAGTGAGACCGCAGGCAAGATTATGAGGTCCCTCATTTCCCAGGAGAAAATTGGATATTTCGTTTTGCATCTCCTAACATTGAATTAGATAATAATCTCTGCAATCTCAAGGCCCACCCTATTGCAAAAACCAGTGCCACTGGGTCCCAGCGCCCCAACGCCGTACCTGATTACCGGCCCAGTATGACGCTGGAAACTGGGTGCACTGGGACGAGGCATACTGGCATTCTCCGCGCACTGGCGGCACTGGTCGCCCGGAGAAAAACAGGCCTAAGATAAAAATAAAAGCTCAAAAGTATCCAAGCACCTCAAGTAGATAAAAAGAGCTGAAAAAGTAATAACAAATTCGAACTCACTACCTCTTAATCTCTAGCTCTCTACGCTAACCACTCGGCCACACCGAGCACATAAAACCTTTTAAGCGTTTTTGCATTTTTCATGACCGCAGTGTACAGGCCTTTGCTGCCACTCATAGAATTACAACTTCTTGATCATTGGAGCCTGCTGCCTGCTCTCACGACTTGCAAGTAATGTTCTGGATACCTATGCACACTATATTATGCACTAGAATCATTTTAACATATGGAGTTTGACATCGCTGGCAAATTTGCGAACGCCGGCTCTTCAGTGGTGCTCTGCTACCGTGGGCGTAATTTTCACTGAAAGCGGAGCTTTAGTAGAAACCTTCAAGGAAACATTTGCGACCAAGATTCAATACTGGCAAGCGCAGCAGCGATGACACTATTTTGCGCGTAACTAAACCTTATTTGTATGTAAACATTTCGGAAAATGTTGCGAAAACCGAGGGCTTCGCTGCTTTATACGCAGAGCAAGAAGGAGCGCGAAAGCTTGAGAAAAACGCAAAATAATATTCATTACAAGCGCTCTATGTTGTTTTTTTCTTTTTCTTGGGCCCTTCGCTCGGTATACTACACTCTTTGTTTTATTTTTTCTTCCTACTGTTTATGCTGGGCCGCGGGACAGGCAACGCTCACTAATGCGTAGGCCCTGCTTGGAGCCTGCGATTGAGACCGCATTGAACATTTTGGTAGTAATCATTGTGTTATAGTGGCCTCAAGATCAGCTGTGAAATTTGGTATGCATGGTAGCCTACATTTCTCAATTCCAGTTTTAGTTGTACGAAGTAGTGTGTCATGAGGTATCAGAGGCGCGGCGATTGATGTCTCTCTCGAAACTCTAGAAACAACCTATCAATACGTGGAAACTCTAGAGAAACGGTGGAAACTCTAGAGAAACGATACTGCCTTTGTTTTCTTACGGGTGCGCAACGACTTCACAGCAAAAGCGCTCACATGAACCATCACTGAATAAATAAATAAAATAAATATGCGCCCTACTGGTCGATTGCGGGTACGCTGTTGCTATGTTGACCCCTGAGGGATGCTAACCGATCGACGCCTCGGGCCGCACTGGCTATACTGGCACCAGTGCGGCCCCAGCGCACATACAGCGCTTCTCCCAGTGCATCGCGAATGCCAGCGACACACCCAGCGTCAAAAAGCTAATCCCAGCGTTTTTCTCCCAGCGTACCAGTGCCACCAGTGGCTTTCCGTTACTGCTCCAGTGATTATTGCAGGCCCCCAGCATGCCCGGCAGACCCAGTGAAAACCAAGCGGGAACATCTTACTGGCTTCGCACTGGAAGATGCTGGGAGACGCTGGTTCCTGCAATAGGGAATAACCCCCTTATCAGTAATGTACACTAAGATTGTCTATAGATATGTGGCTATTTTTAAATTTTGTTGACCTGCTGTTACTACCGGAAAAAACATGCCTGTCATGGTATTCGGCGGCATCGACACCGGCCCCGTACTCGCTTCCTTAAATTGATATATCTTCTGCAGCATCTCCTCCCTTTTCTTCCTTCTTTCTTGGCGATGCTCTGGATGCATGTTCCGTGTCATCAGGGGCATTTTAGTCGCTTCCTAACTTCGCACAGGAAATCTATGTCCTGGTCCCCTTAGATTTGATATCGATACCTTGTCTTAACAGCTTGCTTCTCCCCGTACGGGTCTTGTTCAGGCTCGTAGTGGGAGATTTTGTTGGCCTCTGTTAGGTTGGCGCCATTCATTTGCCTCTTTCCGTTTTAACCGGCGCCATACTATAGTGCCTAGAAATATACTGGCTAGTGTGGCAAGGGTGAGCCAGGGGAGGGCCCCAATAAGGATGATATCTGGCGGCGCCCGCTTGGGGCGCTGTTGTGTGGGTGGGTGCATCTGCGTTCAATTCGCGCCGTGATACGCGAATTGAACGCAGATGCAATTACGTTGTATTTGGCGCGCTCTTACAAAAATGTTTCAGCGAGCTCATTCACAGTGCACACATTTTGCGGTATCATATGGAGATAGATTTATTTGCGTATTCTAGCAGTTTGCTTTCATCGGCAAAAAAAACTCGACAGTAGCCATCCAACGTTTTTTTTTCTTTCAGTTACTAAGCTCTCGAGGGCAAAAAATATTTCAGAAAGTCCAAGCACCTTACCACATAGCTTTCATTTGACCAATCGTGAAGTAAAAAAAAAAAGAATGACAAAAAGGTCATTCTGTTACTAAAGCAACGCACGAGATGCCTCATTGCAATGGAAATTAAAACATTGAAATCAAGAACTTTATGGCAGTGAAATTTAAAATTATTCCGCGATAAATTTTAAGTATTTATTGACATTTGAAAACGAATTTACATTCTTTAGATATTTGGAATTTGTTTTGTAAATAGCGTTTTTTTTTTTTGTATAAGGCAATACCGCTCCTGCTGCTGCAACCAGTCAGGAGGTTCAGCACCTCCTTTTGTCTTGCCTCGTGGGCAATACTTGTATGTTGCCCAAATGTGCTAATAAACAAACCCAGAATGTTACAACTTCTACTTATTATTACTCCACCAAATTCAGCAACTTCCTTACAATTCTACTAGCCCACTTACCAGATACCCGGGAGGTGTTGAGAGCAGAAGCTCGATGGCGCATTTACAGGATGGCATGGCCAAAGCATGCCAACACTTTAACATGCTTCTCATCTGCATTAGAATAAACAAGCTTCTGAAAAGCGATATTTTACAGCAGCTTTTAAGCTTATCTTTCTTAATGAGTAAGCTAATGATAATTAGGTGCCTTACATCAAAGGGTATCTGAAAACACAAAAATATGAAACCAAAATTCTGGTCGTCTCCATTTACTGCAGATCAAAAAAAGCGTAAAGTATGTAATATATTCACAAATCATTGTACAGTATTATAAAACAAATCAGCTGCTACAGAGAGGGGACAAAGAAGACTTATTCACACTTCATGCTACTGGCAGCGGCGCAGCTTGGAGTTTTTGTCGCTGCCTTCGACCTTCTCTTTCCTTGTTCAGATCCTTAACGAAAAACCCTAACGTTAACAAGACATAAAACTTCACCACTTCAGCATCGGGCTTCAGGCGTGGCTTCTCTCAGGCGAGTTCGTTCACGACGCCGTTCACCGTATTCTGAAAAGATCTTTCGATGCATTCGACCTCGAAATGTTTTTCGCACACAACAGCCTTCGGTGTCAGCCTTCTGTCTGCCCTCTTGATTCTATTTTCCCATTCAGTAAGCCGTGCTGGGTCCGCCGGTGCAGTACAGAAAGAAACCTTTTCTTCGTTGCACCGTTAACCGCTTCGACGCAACGGCACGAAACAAAACATGTCCGCTCTTTGCGCTGTCGCTTAGCCTTCAACATCTCAGTATGTTTCTGCTCACGTTTAGTGTCTTCCAGCTTCACAATCCAAGAGATGATGCATGCCAAACGTTGATTGCACACGTATTAAACAATCGTGCGAGACTGCGCAGCACAGGCGCGGTAGCAGACGACAGGAGAGTGCGCGTTTTGGCCACGCTTTCATGCACCAACTTAGTGTTCCTGTGTATGCTACCGCAGGGAGCATATACAGGAACACTAGGGGCTTTACACACACTCGGCCATCGGCGCCCCTTGCCGCCTCTCCGCGCAGTCATCGCGGCGGGAGCCTCCCCCTCCAGGACGAAACGCGCTCGCTGCGCACGCTAGCCAGTATCACGGCCGGTCTCGAGGATGAGCGCGCGCGCTCTCCCTCGAGAACGGCCGTGCCAGTATATACTAACCACCGAAATTAGCTGCTCTACGCGCGGCGCGGCGGGGACGTCGGGGTCTTTTGTTCGGACACAGCCGGTCTCGAGCACGGCCGCTCAACGCGCTTCTCTTCTCTTACGGCCTCTCCAATGGGGTCTGTTTCCACCGCCCGCCGCGCCTCGGTGGGGTCGCCACCGCCCCACTGCTGCGCCTCTGCTACCGCCGTTTGCGTGCAAGGGAAACGCGCGCTTGCTCTTCGCTCCGCCCGCACCAGTTGCAACCGGCAGGTCCCGAAATTTCACCTCTTTTGGTTTACACAAGGACGCCGTAATCAGCGCCTAGACCGTGTATGAGGAACAAAATAGTCAATACTTCGCGCACGCGCGCGCGCCTCTTCGTCAGTGCGGCCGCGCACGGTCGAATAAAGCTCCGGGTACATTTACCTCAACACTTTTTGCCCTAAATTTTGTACCACAATAAATGTGCCAGGCTATGCAGTGTGCATTTTAAAGCTGCAAGTAGGTGTAGGGCGACCTGACGCGAGTGCATGGCAAACAGATGGGTGGAGATATTGTTAACCACTGCCGTTTGCATTCAGAGCAAAAGAGGACCTGCAAAAATCCATGTCGTGTCTCAGATTCAGAGTAAGGAACAAACGTTTACGCATATAGTTAAAATTTCAGTTGTCTAGTGGAGTGGGCTGTTCTAGCTTCGTTCAAAATATATTGGTCGGTTGAAAGGCCGAAGATATATATATGTAATCTCGCGACTGACGGATATGTATGACATATATTATGGTAAGGCTACCCAAAAGTAATGAAAATTAATATGCCCCTGTCCGTGCACACCTGTATGAGAGATGTAGTCTGTTTAATCCATAGATAAACAACAACTTTTAATAAACGGACTGGGCATAAACTGTTATGCATAATTGGAAAGAGCGGCAAACACACAAAAAAATATGGTCCTTCAAAGTTACACATTGTACTGCTTATTCATCAATTCATCAAAATGCGACCGGCGGCTGGAAAATTTACAGTCTCAAAATCTTCCTGCATGGATTGTGCACATAAAAAGTTGGTCTCTCGTTCCTGTCTGTCACTTTCTAGGCATAATTAATTTACAAGAAGGATTCTGAGAACTTTTTCAGATACTGGAAGCGGACCTTATAATATGGCTGCTGTCAATTCCTTCCGGGCAACTCAGTAGCGAATTCTCAAGTGCTGATTGAATCAGGATCTTTAGTACCTCAAGAACATTTGTGTGTAGTAGGTGCACGGCAGCTTTTTTTTTTTTTTTTAAATTGTCCGAGCTCTACAATTTTCTCTGGTTTCGGATAATGCAGTCCACTAGAATATTGTCCTCGTAGAAGAGTACACATGGGGCTGCTTCTTTCGCTAGTTTCAAGAAGAATAGCGCAAGCGTCACACCCGAAGCTGATTAACTTAACGATATATCCAGCGACGTAAGGTAAACCGGAATATGTGACGGTGAGTAATGGGATGGCAGGAGATGCCATCACTTCCTCCAGTTCCTCGTTTACTGATTGCGGCATAGCTGAAATGATTTTTTGGCATCGACGCAAGGTGCCTTGATTTTGCTTTCAGGTGAAACGTCCGTCTTGACAATGTAGTCAAGTGCCGCTAGCTGTTACGGCCCTCGCAACTAGCATGTCGTTTCCTTCCGCACATTACCCTTACTTTCCCTAAGATAGCCTTAATGGGGTCGCTATAGGGCTTTAAATGTGTCTTCAGTGAGAGTGTCCTTCTTAAACACTTTAGATGTATCTTGCAGACTTTCGATATAGCAGGTGAGCTCATTTGTAAGTCACTGCATCGAGTATCACCTTCATCATTTATTGGCCTCTTTTTACCACTTCGAGCACAAGTGGTTTCATGAATATCAAACCATTTTTATAGTTTTCAAAATAAACTTAATAGCACGTAAAAATTTCATTAAAAGAACGTTTATTTGCAACATAAAATAAAGATTATATTACAACACATTTCCTAATATATGAATTTGATAACATTTAAAACTCAAACTACAACGTTTACTTTGGCTGTTTTACTAACACTTTATATCATGCAAGAATTCTGCAATTTACATTACATTTTTATGAAATTATTTTCATCTTCGGTGCTACATGGATGGTTTCGCATCTAGCGTTGAAAGACGGTTTTGCTGTGCAGACGCGTAGCTGTCACGTTAGCCTTGAAGAAGCTTCGACATGATCACTGCTCATTCGTCTTTTTTTTTTTAATTCCTATTCTGGTACAGGCTTGGGGAAAATTAGGGTTAAAATGGACAAAAGTAGCTACCATGCCGCAATGTATGTCATACGCTTGTCGAACGTTTGCTGAGCGACAGTGTTTTTTATATAAAGACTCCGTTCCCGTGTGTAGTACGTTGATGGCATGTACCTTGTGTGTTCTTTCATTTTGGGGCTGCACTCACCACGAAACCCGCGAGCGACAGCGCGAAACCAGGCAAAAGCCACCACGCGGATCGGGCACGCGGATCGTGCTCCCGAGTAGCCGTGGAGTGGGTTCACGGTCTTGTAAATAGTCTTCTGTACATAAAACCACTTACTACTGCTCGACAAGAGTCCCCTGTCTTCGCTAAAATATCTTCCTATTGGCACAGTACTTCGTTACAAGAAAGAAGAAGAAAAAGGAACCACTCCTTACTGCCTCTATCACTTCTGGAAGGGCATTGTGCTCCCTAGATTCGTTAGCCGGTCTGTAGAGATTCTGATGGGGGGCCATGGGCAGCTTTCATGCTTTTCCTGATTATGCCTACAATCTTTACCGTAGGCTTTTCGCTGTCATCCAGGTGTAAATATGGGACAGCGTAGGCAATCCTACTGATTGAAGGAGTGTTAAAAGGATGCCGTCCCTCAGCTCCTATATGTGGTTAACGACGCACTTAATTGGACATATTGTTTCCTAATAGTTTCCCAGGGACAACTATTTTCCTGGTATTTCGGACTTTTCAGGAGATAATTGAAGCTTCAGGGGTTAGGTATTCATCAACTGTTTATACAGCTGTCTGAGGGGCGTCTTCAATTCGTTCATCACTGCTTCTTGCCACCTAGAATGTGAAGTCTTCCTTTTACAGGGTGTGCTTTAGGCCATCAATTATATATTTGAATTAAGCTTATCCAACGGCGCCCTTACCGCCTTAAGAATTAAAGTAGCAAATATTGATTTTGAAATAGGCCTTGTGCAAGCTCTGAGGGAATCCAGGTTAGAAATATTAGCGGCTACAATTCTGTAAATTCATTAAGGCCCTGGTTCTCGTCATTATGATTGGCAAAAAGGCTCATTAAGTATTATCAGCAGTGGAGAGCACAAAATATTACTAGATGCATATGCTGGCAACGAGAGATTTACACTGAACATGTTCGAAATCCTCTCAGAGACAATTTTTATCCTTCGTTTTTGGGATATAATATACTGATTAAGGGCTTAATATTTATGGCTCCCTACAGAAGGCTTTTCTTCATATGTCTGTATTTTAGGTTCAGTCACACACAGCTGCAAATAAATAGCTTTAAACGCTGAAGTCCAAACACCTATGATGAATTTATATTACAAATGCCGGCTGTTCGCAAACAAAATGTTTTCATAAAGTTTATCAGAACTCATTGCCTTGTTGATTACAGACGACTCTGTGTGGATGATATGACATGATCTGTTACCACTGTTATTCAAATAATTTTGGAGAAATTGTATATCTAGCGTAGCAGGCGCACAATGAGAAAAAGTCTAAATGGAAGTCTTAATTTACTTATAATTTGACTTCTGTATGCAATGCAAGCAGACTATTTTCTGATATTTTTAATCCTGAGACTAAAAATAGATTTGAAGGTTTGTTTTTTAAGCAAAAACACCAATATAATAAACGAATTTCTTTGATTAGGAAAAGACAAGAGAGAAGAACAAAAAGCGCAAAGCGACGACCTCGACTGTATTCCCAGCGATCAGTTGGGCGAAGGTAAGCACGCTCATCTTGAGTTACTACGATTGCGTATGCAAAGTAAATACGCTGCGACATTTAAAACGGTTGGTGCTTGCCTGAACACCTAGTCTCTCATCACCTGTTGTGGGTTCCCCTGTTGTGCTACTAGCCTTCTGACATGTATCAATATGCTAGCCAGGCTACTTTCAGCATTTACACACAAATACAAGTGTTCTTGATGCCGCCGTGATGAATTCATTGAACGCCCAAATGCTTTGCTCTCTCCCCCATTTTTTTTTTCACATGTTTTATGTCTCTGTGTGTGCTTTTCTGAGCATTTAAAGTTACCTTGAGTAGGACCATAATTTACTCTTGAGAGGAGAATCGATATTCGTGCTGCAAATTTACTTTTCTCTGCATTCGCATTTGCAGTAAAGACCAACACCGATCCGTGACGTTAGCAAGATGCGGTGGCGCTTCTGTCACCATGCTGGGCCAACGAGGGGTGAAAAGTAGGCTTAGCGCTCTTAGGAATGCATGGAAGCGAAATATTCCAACGCAGCTTTCTAGGTGCACCGTGAAATGAGAGAACTGCTTTGCAATATTTCAGTGCCATGTATTCCTCTGTGCTCTAACCCTAATTTTCACCCCCCGTCGGCTGAGGCACCGTGAGCGCCCCCTTTGTTTATAAACACGTTTTTGGTCTATATGGAGCCTCTGGGAGAGATGGATGCAGAAGCATTGCCTCAGCTGCTAATTTGCTGTCCCTATCGGTCATCACCGCAAGCAATGAGCGAGACGTTACCTTGATCCTAAATTACTGAGCCTATCTTTAACCCTACTCCAAGACGAGATTGAGCAGATTTCCAGATTCTTTTCCCTCTTTTTTGAAGCTATTCTTACCATTCGTTCCAGAGGAGGTGTCACGCTGTCAATTAAAAAAAAAATTGTGTTTCAGGAGAAAGCGAAGACGATGTTCACGTGAAAGACGGGCACATTGTTGGAAAATTTTTCCACTAACATAAAAAAACCGCGTCCACCTTCCAGCTGTAATGTGCGTGTTCGAGGTCAATAGAGTTCATACACTTTCTAGTGGATGTGAACTTGGTTCTTTTCCTCAGTCCTTGGTGCGAGGTTTCTGGTATCAGCCGGGCAACTGGCAGTGATAAATACGTTTCAGTGCAAATGAGTCTGATTTGTCGCGAAAAAGCTTTCCAATAATGTTTACAATAGCAATAACTACGTGTTGCAGTGTGGCGACAAACGATGCTTGCGTGGTGCTCTGAGACCGTCATGATACTTGCACAAGAGGCGCTAGGTGCTTGGAGGTCCGCTGAACACTTTCCTGGTCCAACAGAATGTCACTTACCAGTTTGAGCGCCTGTTTCGAGCCCTTCCGGCGCTTCACCGATTCAACGTCATGAGCTGTTATACGAAACCGCGCTTTTCACTTGACGTATCCGTCGTCCGCATAATTGGCCGTAGCCCGCAGGTACATACATTATACTTCACCGAAGGTACGCTGTATTCTCCAGATCCATCGCAATGAGCTGAGGGGGAGCGGGGGGCGGGGGGAGGGGGCACAATACAACTGACGCCTTTATCCAGCATCGCCTCCACCCCAAAACACACCATCCTCCGATGAGAATTGCGCAATTTAAGGCCACGGCCTACATGGCCGCCCCGAACAGTGACAGTGCACCAGTCGTTAGCACTTTGCTTCAGATCTGCAGAAAATGGCAGCAATTAATAAACATTTTTCCGAACCTTATGCTAATATGCTAGATATATTCGACGTTCCTCTTATGCGGACTATAATAATAACCTGGCAAAAATGTGCATTGCTTTGTGGCTTGAGCCTAGCCCACAAATGTAGATTCTACTCAGTAGATATTGATACGTGGCAAGGCTAGTGCACGAAGGTTAGTCCAGGTTGACGCAGCACACAAAGCACAGAATCACAACAGCGTTAACCTTCTTCTAGCACTAAACGTTGCTACCACTTTGTAGTTTTCTGTGTCACTGTTTCTGATTGTTGTCTTCTTTAGCGTCCAGCGATGAAGGGGATATATGTCACAATATTTTCCAGCGGCCTTTATCATTTCCTAGGACAATGGCATCGATGCACACTGCGCTCCTTTTAAACAATAATGCTATCTCCTAAACATTCAATTCTGAATTTCTACTAAAAATATCAAAAATAAAGAAACCACCTTGCCAAAAATACATTCGTAGGTTATCCTATCCCTATACAGTTTTCATGAATGAATTTAAGTCATACCTAAACTCAGGTCGTGCGATCAAGCTAATGCTGGTGGTGGTGATGGTTATGCTTTAATAGCCAACCGATGTAGGATAGGAGTCTGACTATATGCACCCAATTTTCGATCAGGAGCTCTTGGATCCGTGTGGCGTGCCTCAGCCAGTTAGATTGCACCCGGCTTACGTTCAAAGTGCGAGCTGAACTGTTGTCTCACAATATTCTCCTGACTTTGTCTCCTTGGTTTATATCTTGAATTTATGGACTTGTCCATATCATACGCACCAGATACACCCTAACGGCAAATAATGTGCATTAGGAAATTGTTCCGGGCACCGCTGGATAAGGGTACTTAGATTTGAAAAAGTTCATATTTGTCAACACGTCCATATGCATTATTGACTCTTATTTAGTGCTCGATCAGTCGTTGTGTATTGTACCCTATTTAGCCTAAATTACTGAGTAATCTTTTTATAGCTTACTAGCCTGTCCCTTCTCAAAGTATAGTCAGGCTCAGTGCCTACCTCAAAGGTGAGACCGCAGGCATGATTATGAGCTCCCTCATTTTCCAAGAGAAAATTGGGTATTTCTTTTTTGATTCTCGTATGATTCAATTAGGTAATCATCTTTGATATATCAAGGGCAATGTCCCCCTTTTCAGTAATGTACAGTAAGGTCGCCTTTAGAGATGTGGTTATTTTTAGGTTTTGTTGGCCTGCTGTTACTACCGCGAACAACAGGCCTCTCATGCTATTCGGCGGCAACGTTATCGACCCCATACTCACTCTCTAAATTAGTATATCTTCTGCAGCGTCTATGCCCTTCTTTCCTGGCGATGCTCTGGAATCACGTTCCTTGTTATCAGGGGCATTTCAGTAGCTTCCTAACTTCAATCAGGGCATCTATGTCCTGGTGCCCTTAGATTTGATATCGATGTCTTAGCAGCATGCTTTTTCTATTACGGGACTTGTCAGTCTCTTGGTGGGTGATTTTGTAGGTTTCTAGCACTTCTGCAAGCGCATTGCGGTCCCTAGATTCATTAGCCGGTCTATAGAGATTCTGATGAGAGGCCATGGGCAGCTTTCATGCTTTTCCTCATTATGCCTACAACTTCAGTTCAGTTCAGTTCAGTCGTGATCCTGTGGACCATATCACGCCACGCTTTCCGGTCTCTCACTATCTTTCTAACATTACATAACTTCATCTGCAGCGCCTCAAGGATGCGATTTAGCTACCGCGTTCGCTGACTACCCCTTCTCCGGCGACCCTCAACCTTTCCCAACATCAAATCTTTTTCCAGCAACTCCTCTCTTCTCATCATATGACCAAAGTAGCTAAAGCTTTAACTTTAGAATTTGACCCTCCAATTAGCAGTCAGGGTTTATGGGCGACAGTATAGACTGATTTGATCTTCTGGCAGTCCAAGGAACTTTCAAGAGTCTCCGCCAGCACCACAATTCAAACGCGTCAAATCTTCGGCGGGCAGCCTTTTTCACAGTCCAACTCTCGCATCCATACATCACAGCTGGAAAGACCATAGCACGAGCTATACGTATCTTGGTTGGCAGACTAATTTCTCAGCTCTTTACTAGGCGGTCAAGGCTAGCCATGGCTCTCTTTCACAGAAGCAGGCGTCTCCTAATTTCATGGCTGCAGTCTCCTTCCGGGGTAATCTTGGAGCCCAGGAAGACAAAATCTATCACAGCTTCCACTTCTTGTCCCTTGATGCTCCAGGACTTGATAAGGCAAGACGCCATGATCTTTGTCTTTTTAATGTTCAGTTTAAGCCCGAACTTTTCACTCTCTTCTTGTACGCGCATCAGAAGTCTCCTGAGGTCCACTTCACTTTCTGCCATTAAAGTGGTATCATCCGCATATCTAAGGTTGTTGATACATTTCCCAGCAATCTTCACTCTAGCTGAAGACTCGTCTAGACCGGCCTTCCTCATGATGCACTCAGCATATAGTTTAAATAGGCAGGGTGATAGTATGCAGCCTTGTCTCACTCCTTTCTCAATCGGAAGCAAATCAGTGAGACCATGCCCAGTTCTGACTGTTGCCTCTTGCCCTTCATACAGGTTCCTGAGCAGGCAGATGAGGTGAATTGGAACTCCTATCTCTTGAAGGGCTTGCCACAATTTGCTGCGATCTACGCAGTGAAACGCTTTCGCGTAATCAATAAAGCGGAAGTAGATGGGTTTCTGGAACTCTCTTGCTTTTTCCGTGATCCATCTAAGGTTGGCAATCTGGTCTCTAGTTCCTCTGCTCTTGCGAAACCCAGCTTGCACGTCCAGAAGGTAACGATCCGCATACTGCTGCAGCCTACCTTGGAGGATTTTCAACATCACCTTGCTAGCATGCGAAACAAGCGCGATTGTGCGGTAGTTGAAACAATCTTTGACACTGCCTTTCTGTGGAATGGGGATGTAAACTGACCTCGTTCAATCCTGTCGCCACTGCAGGGTAGTCCAAATTTACCGACATAATGTATACAGAACGATAACAGCGTCATTGTTGAGGTTTTGAAGCAAATCAATTGGAATGCCATCAATTCCGCTAGCGTTGGTCTTTGCAAGGCTGGCTAAGGCCCATTCAACTTCACTCTGCAGGCTGCCCGGCTCGAGATCAGTAATCACAACCGTCTTATGTTGGGTTTGCACATCCGGGTCCTTCTTGTACAGTTCTCCTGTGTATTTCTGTCACCTCTTCTTTATCTCTGAGGCTTCAGTGAGGTCCCTGCCTCGTTTGTCCTTTATCACGCCCAGCTAAGCACAGAAGCGTCCTTTGATATCTTTGATTGTCTTATACAGAGCTCTTGCGTTCCTCAATTGGTTTTTGTCCTCAACTGCTTGGCACTGTATGTTCAGGAAGGCATTCTTATCTCTCCTTGCTATTTTCTGAAAATCCGCATTGTGAACCTTGTGTCTTTCATTTTCCCCTATAACTTTTGCCATCCTCCATGCCTCAGGTGTTTGAACTCTTCAGATAACCAGTTTGCTTTCTTGCATTTCTTTTGCTTTGAACTACCTTAGATGCAACTTCTTGTATTATATCAATCAATCAATCAATCAATCAATCAATCAATCAATCAATTAATAAATAAATCAACCTTTTATTTTCTCTATATTAGAGAAGGAGACAGGACTAAAAGCTCAGAAGCTTGACAGAGGTCCTGCCCCCTTTTTTTCATTGGCATTGCATCAGACAAGCGGCAATAAATTATGCGCTATACATTATAGCACAAACGAAAACACATCTTGAAAGAGAAGCAAAAAGTACCAGCACAAAAATACGTGCAGTGTCATCACACAAACTTGTTCAGAAAAAATTTCTTAATAACGGTATTTGAATGCTGGAAAGGGTAAAACATTTCTTTGTTTAATTTATTTATTAGCAGTGGCAGTGCGTAAGAGATAGAGTGTTCTGAGTAATATGCTCTGGGTGTAGGAACTAACCAAATTTCTTTATTTCTGGTTTGTGGAATATGAGAGTTTTTTGCAAATTCTGCCAAACTACCAACGTAATTTTCAGTGCTCCGCGAAGCACGTTTCAAGCTCATCAAAAGTCTGTATTCGTGTAAAGCGAAGACTGTCAGGATTTCGTATTTTAAAAACAGGTCAGTTGTAGCGAAACAATAAGGAACACCAGATCTCATAGCTCTTTTTTGGAGAAGATGCAACTTGGTCATGTTCGTGATACCAGTGGTACCCCAGACGATAATACAGTATTGTAAGAGAGACAGAACTAAAGAGTTATACACCAACAGCCTAATTTTGACAGGAAGAATGTTGCGCAAGCGCGATAAAACTCCGACAGTTGAGGATACTTTAGATCTAATATAATCAACATGATCATTCCAAGTCAAGTGCTTTGAAAACATGGCACCAAGGATTTTGACAGAATCAACTATCTCCACAGGATCACAGTTTAAACATACATTGAGTGGCCTAAACAATAGCTTCCCTTTCAGAAAGTACAACACAATTTGAGTCTTTTTAGGATTAATGTTCAGAAAATTTGCTTTTGCCCATGTATTTATTGCATCAATTGTTCTACTTGCTTTTTCTTAAATATCATCTTCTGATTTCCCGGAGATGAACACTAAAGTATCATCGGCGTAGGATATACAAATGTACTATTAGGTTCACAATGCACAATATCATTTATTAAATTAAAAATAAAAGCGTACCTAATAATCTTCCCTAGGGAACTCCTGTGCAGATATTCTGTACTGAAGACAAGGAACTTTTAACGTCTACATACTGTGTTCTATGGGAGAGGTATGATTCCATTAAGTCTAGTGCTTGCCCGCGGATACAGTAGGTTTCCATTTTATCTAAGAGAATTTTGTGACTTAATAAATCAAACGATTTTGTGAAATATATGTAAATGCCAGCAACTAACTCCTTACTTTGAAATTTATCTGTTATTTCTTTTTGTGCAAGTAGCGCTGTTTCTGTAGATCGATTCTTTCTAAAACCGTGTTGAAAGTGAAGGAGAAGATTATGCTTGTTAAAAAATGACAGGACCCTACCATGCAGTAACTTCTCGATTCCTTTAGAGAATACCGGTAATATAGATATAGGGCGGTAATTTTGGATCAAAGATTTGTCGCCACTTTTAAAAACCGGTATCACTCGGGCAGTTTGAAGTTCTTCGGAAATACAGCGGTGGATAATATTAAATTATAAATGTGCGTAATGGCTGGGCATATAAGGTGAAGGACATGTTTAATGGGCGCTATTTGGAGGCGACTTGTGTCCCCTGACTTGCAAATTTTAATTGTGCTCATACACGAGAACACGTCTGCGCAGTTTGTCGGAGTAAAAAAAAGTGATGATGAACTGTTGCTTCCTTTCAAGAATGCAGTGCAATCTTGACTACTACCAATCTGACACTGAGAAGCTTGTTGAATAAAACATATGTTAAAGGCATCAGCTAAGCTAACGTCATAAATACACTTTCCCTCATGCTGAAAGTTATCAGGAGTACCAGAGATTGCTGCAATAAGGAATTTAATATCCTCCAGATAAGACCCGATTGTTGTTCAGTCGAGGTCCAAAATATATTTGTAAAATAAGCTTCTCGAGCGATCTTCAGTTTTGATGTAAGATTATTTCTGTACTTTTTGAATTGGCTAAACAAGTTTTCATCTTTTGGTTTTACAAACTGTGCGTACAAGCTATTTTTAGTTTTATCATTTGGAGCAACTCAGACGTTACCCAAGGTTTCCTAGCCCTAGATGGCGCGTTCACCTTTTTTAGTGGAAAGTGCAGTTTTAAATGATGTCATGAAATTATAGTAGGCAGTATCGCCACTATCCGCCTCAAAAACATTATTCCAAGTCTGTTGGCTAATAGCATGACAAAAGGAGTCAAGGTTTTTATTGCTTATAGACTGTGTATAAATTATTCGCCTTTTCCTTTTGTTAATATGCACGGGCGATATGCACTATGCACTAATATGCACTAACATGAAGATTCCAAGATGATCACTAATATCTGTGTAAACAACGTCTGCGGTTATTAAATAGGTGTCAATATTTGTAATGAACACATCTAATAAAGATGTACTTTCTAAAGTAACTCGTGTGGGCTTTGTTATTAAGCTGAGTGCTTAATAACAAAGCCCATCCCTGAGTGCTTTATCAGCTTATCTAGTAGTATGGCTTGTCTCCTTTGTATAGTCCGAGGGATGATTTCAGAAAACTAAATCCACCTTTCGCTTTTTTTATTGCCGCAGAAATCTCTTTTTGAGCGTGCAAAAAAGACATACTCGACACAAAGTACAGATTGATTTCTGGCTCTGGTAGCTGTTTTGGTCTGCGGTGTATCACAGTACAAAAAAATTTCGTGGGGGGCTAGAGCCCCATAAGCCCTCCCCCTGGCTACGCGCCTGCCTGTGCTCACTCGCTCCTTCGTTCTACTTTTTGCTTATAAATGCACTTGCGGAACTTCGTTTCCGCCAAAGAATATCGCATTTCTTCCACGGTATAAATCTCTAAGTTCACAACGAACGGTACTCTACTATCGATCATATCCATACCATCATAAGGTGATAAAAAATGCTCGGTATATATCCAGCCCTTATACACAGCATTCATTGATTACAAAAATCATTTGACTGAGTAGAAACCTCGGCGGTGATGCAGGCATTGCGAAATCAGGGGATAGATGAGCCGTAAGTGAAACTGCTGGAAGATATATATATATATATATATTGCAAAAGAAGGCTAGGCCGAGACGGCGAGGTCGTGACTGCAAGGACAGCGAAGCCTTGTCTAGCGGTTTAATCCGATCACGAACCCAGGAGCGCGCCGGAGCCGGCGCCGCAGGACGATGATGATGGTATGTACAAATGAAAGAAGGACATCATGGCATGTACAAATGAAAGAAGGTCCACAGAAGGCTCACACAATCTGCCCGGGGGCTCGGAAGCGGCCAGCCTGGCCGCTCCTAATTAACCGATGTACAGCGGCGCACAAACGGTTTCAAGCGAGAAACATGAAAAATTTCAGTTACACGCCACGGTGGCGTCGATCGGCTGGGGGATCCGCAGGCGTGACTTTGTAGTTAACTGGAGAAGTTTGGCTGATGATCTCGTAGGGACCAAAGTAGCGGTGGTGGAATTTGTCACTAAGGCCAGGGGTGCGCATTGGTGTATAAAGCAGTACTTCGTCACCGGGACGATAACAGACCACGCGATGCGTAGAATCGTAGCGACTCTTGCGGTCTTCCTGACACGCTGCTGTGTTGAGGCGGGCAAGATGACGGCATCTGGCCACACGAGATAAGAACTGGGTAGGTACTGATGTGGAGTAGTTGGGCGTAGAGAAGAAGGAAGCGTCGAGAATTGTAGTGGGAGGACGGCCATAAGCGAGGAAAAATGGGGAGTAACCGGTAGTTCGCTGTACTGCTGTATTATAGGCGAATGTGACGAATGGTAGAACAGTATCCCAATGTCGATGATCTAGTGTGATGTACATGGATATCATGTCCGACAAGGTGCGATAAAATCGCTCCGTCAGACCGTTAGTCTGGGGATAGTAGCTTGAGGTTGTCTTTTGAAGGGTGGATGACGCGTGAAGAACTTCGGCAACGACTTTTGATAAGAAGGATGTACCACTGTCACTTAGGAGCACCCGAGGAGCGCCATGACGCAATACAATTGATTGCAAAAAGAAATTTGCTACTTCTTGAGCGGAACCGGTCGGTACAGGTGCTGTCTCAGCGTAGCGTGTAAGGTAGTCGACAGCTGTTATAATCCAATTACTACCCCCATCGGAGAGAGGTAGGGGACCATATAAGTCGATGCCGACTACGTCTAATGGCGTGGCGGGACAAGGAAGAGGTTGTAGAAGGCCAGCTTGCGAAGAAGTCAGCCGTTTGCGACGTTGTCACAGAGGGCAGGATGCAACGTATTTGGCAACGGTGGAAGATAAGCCAGGCCAAAAGAATCGTTTTCTCACGCGGTCGTAGGTTTTGTCAAAACCAAGGTGACCTGCAGTAGCGTCATCGTGGAGAGCCGCCAGTATACGTGGACGAAGCACACGCGGCACGACTGGGATCCAGCGAGTTCCATCAGGGTAATACACTAAGCGGAGTAGGATGCCATCTTCGAGCTTAAAATTGCGAAGTTGTCGTGCGAAGCTGAGCATTGGGTGGGTCCGAAGCGCTAATAAGGCGGTCGATGATGGGTCGGCAGTAGGCATTGGCTAATTGCTGTGAGCGGAGAGCGTGTTTGTTTTCAGAGTCATCAAATGAAACTGTTGTGATATACGTCGGGGAAAGAGATGGTCGGCTGTGGTCATAGGTGGAAATGCATTGGGAAGAAAAACAGCAAGCCGATTCCGAAAGTGGACAGCGCGAAAGAGCGTCGGCGTCTTGGTGTTGGCGACCCGATTTATAAGTGACGTCGAAATTGTATTCTTGCAGGCATAGAATCCAACGGCCAAGTCGGCCTGTCAAATTTTTGAGCGAAGACAACCAGCAAAGAGCATGGTGATCGGTCACAACTGTGAAATGCCGACCATATAGGTAAGGGCGAAATTTTTGGACAGCCCAGACGACAGCAAGGCACTCCTGCCCGGTAATGGTGTAGTTTTTCTCAGCTAGAGTCATAGTCCTACTGGCGAAGGCAATCACTTTCTCACGCGAAGTTGCATCGCGCTGCAGGAGTACAGCTCCAAGACAGAGACCACTGGCATCAGTGTGCAGGATGGTTGGAGCGCTGTCACTGAAGTGGCCAAAAACAGGGTCTGATGTGAGGGCGTGCTTCAGATTATTAAAAGCGGCTTCGCACTGTTCAGTCCACACGAAAGGGCTGCGTGCTTTAAGTAGTTCATGAAGTGGAGCAGCAATACTTGCAAAATGCCTTATAAAACGCCGGAAATAAGACGCAAGGCCGAGAAAACTGCGCAATTCTGTAATCCGTCGTGGACGAGCAAACTTCAAGACCGTGATGATTTTTTCAGGGTTTGGACGAATGCCGTCATGGCTGACTAGATGTCCCAATATTTTAATTTCCTTCTGTGCAAAGCGGCACTTCTTGGTGTTGAGCTGAAGGCCCGCTGAAGCGAGACACGTGAGGACCTCATTCAGGCGCGTGAGATTGTCGTTAAAAGTTGACGAAAAGATGACAATGTCATCCAAGTAACATAAACAGGTTCTCCACTTTAGGCCACGAAGCACAGTATCGATCACTCTTTCAAATGTCGCTGGTGCGTTACAAAGTCCGAAAGGCATAGCATTAAATTCGTAAAGGCCATCGGGAGTTGAGAAAGCGGTTTTTTCTTTATCGTCCTCGTGCATAGGTATTTGGCAATAACCTGAGCGGAGGTCCAAAGTCGAGAAATATTCGGCGCCTTGGATAGAGTCAAGGGCGTCATCAATTCTTGGCATTGGGTATATATCTTTGCGGGTAATTTTGTTGAGTGCCCGGTAATCAACACAAAAGCATACCGAGCCGTCCTTTTTTTTAACTAACACTACTGGGGAGGACCATGAGCTTGTCGAGGGACGAATAATATTGCGACGGAGCATGTCATTTACATTTTCTTCAATTACTTTTCGTTCAGAGAGGGAAACCCGATAAGGCCGTCGGCGAACGATAGAGTTACCTTCAGTAATGATGCGATGGTGCGCAACACTAGTCCGTCCCAGTGGTGGGGAAGTGGCATCAAAAATGGCTTGGTGGGGTCGAAGCAATGTCAGCAGTTCTTGGCGTTGGTTCGGCGTGAGGTTAGGATTAATAGCCTTTGTGAGAACAGAAAGAGAGAAGTCTGGCGAAACACGGCGCTGAGGCAGAGGGGCGGTGCGCACCATCAAGGACAAAGGTTGAACATCCACCATGCAGGGGAGAGAAGTTCCTTTTGAGAGCACGAGGGATTCACGTGAAGTGTTAGTGGCCGCTACTGTCGCTGAGCCGTTGCAGAACCTCACAAGACTAGACGGGAAAGCGATACCGCGTGCAAGATTACGATAAGATGGTGCGATGAGTAGGTCCCCGTCAGTGATGTGGTCAGAAACAACGGTAAGCAGTTTTTCGCACTGAGGAGGCAAAACAGTATCAGCGGCGGCAACGAGGGGATGATGTCGTTCAGAAACTTCAGATGAAAAATCGCTGTCTGTCATATGGATAACACGGTCGCCACATGAAATTAACGCCGAAGCGGTTGACAAAAAATCCCATCCTAAAATCATCAGATGCGCACATGGTGAGAGCACAGCAAACTGCACATGATGGCGAACGCCGTCAATAACAATTCGTATGGTGCACTTTGCTAAAGGGCTCAAAGGGACGTCATTGGCTCCACGGAGTTCAGGCCCATCATATGGTGTCGTCACTTTTCGTAAACGGTAGCACAAATCAGCGTGAATGACAGAAATTGCAGCTCCTGTATCAATCAATGCTTCGAGCGGTAATCCTTCAGCGAAAACAGAAATCACATTATACGGGCGATCTGGAGGACTTTTGGTAAGTTCGTAGAGTGCAGTTTGACCTCCGGAAACTGCAACGCTTAGTTTTCCGGATGGCGGACAGGGATAGTTGTTGCGGGTCGGAGTGGGGAAACTGAGCGGCGGTATGGGGATAGGGACCGACGTCGGGATGCATGGGTTCCACGAGGCTCAGACGAGAATTCTGGAGGTGGGGATGATCTTCGAGGTGAGCTTTGAATAAACCGGCGTTGATAATATGACGTTGAAGGGATGTCACTTTCAAAGGTATCGTAACCACGGCGCTCTTTCTGGAGGCGGCGACGACAGACGCGGGATATATGTCCTCTAATGCCACAGTAATAGCAAATTGGTCGGGAGATGCGCCAAGGTGCGTAATAGGGTGGTGCAGGTTGAGCCGTCGCTATTGCATTGACGTGATTGTAGGTTGGTGCCGGTCGAGGCGGGGGAACTAAAGGAAGGGGGAATGCTGCGACGTGCGCGTAAGTCGGTACTGAGCGAGGTGCCGGAGGGCCAGATGTCATAGGTTCGGTGATTGTTGCCAGCTCTTCTTTGATGATGCTGCGGAGACCGGCGTCATTAGATGTTGCGGAAGAGTGATCGCACCCGTGTCGACAGGCAGGCTTGATGGCCTGGAGCTCTTCGCGGATGATGGCTCGAATAAGTGCCCGCAGGTCGAGATCAGCATAGGTAGGGCCAGTAGCGTTGGCGGGCTGCAATCGGGAGGACTGCAGCTGGTCGACGCGTTGGCAAGTCGTAATAATGGAATCAATAGTTGAAGGATTCTGAGCAACTAGGATGTTATACGCCGTAGAATTGATCCATTTCAAGACGTGGTGTACTCGTTCAGGTTCCGCCATGGTGGGACTAATACACCGGCAGAGTGCAATTATGGCCTCTATGTAAGATGCATATGGCTCATCAGGACGTTGAAGGCGTGAAGCGAGCTTGGTCTTCGCGATCTCAGTCCAAACTGCCGTGTCGGCGAAGTACTGTCGGAACTGCTGTTTGAAGGTGGTCCAGTTAGTTGTGTGGGGCTCGCGGTTGATGAACCAAGTCCTGGCGACCTCAATAAGGTAGAAAGAGATGTTGAGAAATTTCAGAGCATCGTCCCACCGGTTGTAGGCACTGCAGCGTTCATAGGTGTCAAGCCAGTCACCGACGTCTTCATCGCGACGACCAGCGAACAGCGGCGGGTCGCGCTGTCGTGTGGGCACAGTTGGAGGGGGTGATGCAGCCGAGGTAGATTGTCCGGCCTGTTCGTGGGTACTGTCGGTAGACATAGCGATGGTGGCAGTTGCTAAACGGCGACCGGAACGTAGCTCCAGCGAGAGGCAGGACCCAAGGCAGCAAGGGGATCAAATTTCACCTCCACCACTTGTAAAAGAAGGCTAGGTCAAGACGGCGAGGTCGTGACTCCAAGGACAGCGAAGCCTTGTCTAGCGTTTTAATCCGATCACGAACCCAGGCGCGCACCGGAGCCGGCGCCGCGGGACAATGATGATGGTATGTACAAATGAAAGAAGGTCCACAGAAGGCTCACAATATATATATATATATATATATATATATATATATATATATAGTGGCTGCACAGCAACCATACTTCTGCATAAAGAAAGTAATACAATTCCCATAAAGAAAGGTGTCAGGCAAGGAGACACGATCTCCCCATTTCACAGCTTGCTTAGAGGAAGTATTCACAGACTTGGAATGGCAGCAGTTAGGGATAAGGGTAGATGGAGAATACCTCAGTAACGTGCGATTTGCTGATGACATTTCCTTGCTAAGTAACTCAGGAAATGAACTGCAAATATTGGTTGGCGACCTAGACAGGAATAGTAGAAAGGTAGGATTTGAAATCAATATGCAGAAGACTAAAGTAACGTTCAGAGCCTCGGGAAGGAACAGCAATTTATGTTAGGCAGTGAAGCACTGAAAGTAGTAAGTGAATATCTCTACTTAGGACAGGTAGTAACCGCAGATCCGGACCATTAAAAGGGAATAACAAGAAGAATAAGACTGGGATGGAGCGCATTTGGCAAGCACTTGCAGATTACGACTAGCTGCTTACCGGTATCGCTCAAGAGGAAAGTATACAACAGTTGCATCTTACCTGTACTCACCTATGAGGCTGAAACATGGAGGCCAACCAAGAGGGTTCTACTGAAGTTGAGAACAACGCAGATGGATATGGAACGAAAAATGGTAGGGGTAACATTAAGAGATAGGAAGCGTGTAGAGTGGGTCAGAGAAATAACTCAATTTACTGACATTCTAGTGGAAATCAAAAAGAAGAAATGGGCATGGGCAGGACATGTAGTGCGAAGAGAGGATAACTGATGGTCGTTTATGGATTTGAAGATTCGAATCCGTAAACGACCTAGATTCGAGGAAAGGAACACGTCGCAGTTGGCGGCAGAAAGTTAGGTGGGCGGATGAGGATAAGAACTTCGCAGTGGTCAAATGGATACAGCTGGCACGGAACCGGGTCTAATTAGAGAATTATGGGAGAGGCCATCGCCCTGCAGTGGGTATAGTCAGGCTGATAATGATGATGCCATAACGAATATAGAAATTAATACATATTGTGAAAGAAGGCTAGGTTGAGACGGCAAGGTCGTGACGGCAAGGCCAGCGATGCCTTGTCTAGCGTTTTACTCCGATGAAAAAATCCAGGCGCGTGCCGGAGCCGGCGCCGCGGGACGATGATGATGGTATGTACAAATGAAAGAGGAAGATCATGGCATATACAAACTAAAGAACGTCCACGGAAGGCTCTAACAATCTGCCCGGGGGGTCGGAAACGGCCAGCCTGGCCGCTCCTAACTAACCGATGCATCGCGGCGCACAAACGGTTTCAAGCAAGACACATGAACAATTTCAGTTCCACGGTGGCGTTGATTAGCTGGGGGATGAACAGGTGTCACTTTGTAGTTCATTGGGGAAGTTTGGTTTATGACCTCATAGGGACCTACGTAGCGGTGGTGGAATTTGTCACTAAGCCCAGGGGTGCGCAATTGTATATAGAGCAGTACTTCGTCACCTGTACGAAAAGAGACCACTCGATGTGTAGAATCATAGCGAGTCTTGCGGTGTTCCTGGCACGCTGCCGTGTTGAGGCGGGCAAGATGACGGCATCTGGCCACACGAGATAAAAAATGGGTAGGTGCTGATGTGGAGTAGTCGGGCGTAGAGAAGAAGGAAGCGTCGGGAATTGTAGTGGGAGGACGGCCATAAACAAGGAAAAATGGGGAGTAACCGGTAGTTCGCTGTACTGCTGTATTATAGGCGAATGTGACGAATGGTAGAACAGTATCCCAATTTCGATGATCTAGTGTGATGTACATGGATATCATGTCCGACAAGGTGCGATAAAATCGCTCCGTCAGACCGTTAGTCTGGGGATAGTAGCTTGAGGTTGTCTTTTGAAGGGTGGATGACGCGTGAAGAACTTCGGCAACGACTTTTGATAAGAAGGATGTACCACTGTCACTTAGGAGCACCCGAGGAGCGCCATGACGCAATACAATTGATTGCAAAAAGAAATTTGCTACTTCTTGAGCGGAACCGGTCGGTACAGGTGCTGTCTCAGCGTAGCGTGTAAGGTAGTCGACAGCTGTTATAATCCAATTGCTACCCCCATCGGAGAGAGGTAGGGGACCATATAAGTCGATGCCGACTACGTCTAATGGCGTGGCGGGACAAGGAAGAGGTTGTAGAAGGCCAGCTTGCGAAGAAGTCAGCCGTTTGCGACGTTGTCACAGAGGGCAGGATGCAACGTATTTGGCAACGGTGGAAGATAAGCCAGGTCAAAAGAATCGTTTTCTCACGCGGTCATAGGTTTTGTCAAAACCAAGGTGACCTGCAGTAGCGTCATCGTGGAGAGCCGCCAGTATACGTGGGCGAAGCACACGCGGCACGACTGGGATCCAGCGAGTTCCATCAGGGTAATACACTAAGCGGAGTAGGATGCCATCTTCGAGCTTAAAATTGCGAAGTTGTCGTGCGAAGCCGAGCATTGGGTGGGTCCGAAGCGCTAATAAGGCGGTCGATGATGGGTCGGCAGTAGGCATTGGCTAATTGCTGTGAGCGGAGAGCGTGTTTGTTTTCAGAGTCATCAAATGAAACTGTTGTGATATATGTCGGGGAAAGAGATGGTCGGCTGTGGTCATAGGTGGAAATGCATTGGGAAGAAAAACAGCAAGCCGATTCCGAAAGTGGACAGCGCGAAAGAGCGTCGGCGTCTTGGTGTTGGCGACCCGATTTATAAGTGACGTCGAAATTGTATTCTTGCAGGCATAGAATCCAACGGCCAAGTCGGCCTGTCAAATTTTTGAGCGAAGACAACCAGCAAAGAGCATGGTGATCGGTCACAACTGTGAAATGCCGACCATATAGGTAAGGGCGAAATTTTTGGACAGCCCAGACGACAGCAAGGCACTCCTGCTCGGTAATGGTGTAGTTTTTCACAGCTGGAGTCAGTCTGACTGGCAAGGGCAATCACTTTATCACGCGATGTTGCATCACGCTGCAGAAGTACAGCGCCAAGTCCGTGACCACTGGCATCGGTGTGCAGGATAGTTGGAGCGCTTTCACTGAAGTGGCCAAGAACCGGATCTTATGTGGGGCCGTTCATTAGGTCATTAAAAGCAGTTTGGCACTGTTCAGTCCACACGAAAGGGCTACGTGCTTTAAGTAGCTCATGAAGTGGTGCAGCAATAGTTGCTAAATGCCTTATAAAACGCTGGAAATAAGACGCGAGGCCGAGGAAACTGCGCAAATCTGTAGTCCGTTGTGGACGAGCAAAGTTCAAGACCGTGATGATTTTTTTCAGGATCTGGGCGAATGCCGTCATGGCTGACCAGATGTCCCAATATTCTAATTTCCTTCTGTGCAAAGTGGCACTTCTTGATGTTGAGTTGAAGGCCTGCCGAAGCGAGACAGGCGAGGACTTCATTCAGGCGCGTGAGATAGTCATTAAAGGTTGCCGAAAATATAACAATGTCGTCCAAGTAACACAAACAGGTTCTCCATTTTAGCAGAACGGAGGTTTGGGCTAGTTGGTGATCATCCATGTTTAGGCAACAGCGCAAAAGGAAGGAGGTACACAACGACGACGCTGAACTTACAACTGTCTTTATTAGGAAAAACACAGATCAATATATACTCTACTCAATCAGCGCACATGCGCATTGTCAAAAACATGCGTCGAACCCAGACGTACTTATCAGGATAAAATCAATTTAAATCAAACATGCGTGGGCAATGAGCCTTTTAACCTTTGTGAAGTAGGCTCATTTCTCTGGCTGACAAAGACACGGATGGTGTGCTGACACACCGGTCTGTTTTTCTGATGATATGGAAAGCCTCAGCCAGCTCTCCTGTGCGCCGGTCATTATGCGCAAACAACGCTTCTGTATCTACAAAAAATGGAACACATTTACATGAAAAGCAATGTTTGGCTAGGTTTGTGGCTTGTTTGTCTAATGCATTACAATGCTCCATGAGCCTAACGTTGATACATCGGCCAGTGTGGCCGATGTACGTTCGGCCACATGAGAATGGTATTTGGTACACAACACCCTTTTGACACGGAACGTACTTACTCAAATGATTATTATTACACTTATGTCTATTGCGTCCTTCACTCTTCCTTTGAACGGCAGCCCCCAATTTTTCTAGCTTGTTAGGGGCTGAGAATAACACATGCACTCCGTGCTTAGCTCCCACTTTCTTTAACCTGTGTGACAAGGCATGCACATATGGCATTACCGCCACCTTCTTGCGTTCTCTAGGAACCTTTTGCAGCTCCGAACCGCGTTCCGAATATTTTAACTTTCGGATAACTTTGTCTGCACAAGATACTAGAACGGCGTCAGGGTACCCCGCATCCTTACACCTCTTAATCTGAGTGGCGATACAAGGGCTCATTTGATGAGGGCAAGACTTTTGAACTGCCATCCTTAAACAACTATTAACTATAGCGGTTTTCACAAGCTTAGAGTGAAAGGATTTATAATTCAGCAAGGGCTTCTCACTTCTGGGAGAATACTGCCAACAGATATGGTCCGGCTGAAACGTCAATTTTAAATCAAGAAACTGAAGAACACCTCCCTGAGGAATTTCGTGCGTGAATTTCAGTCCCGACCCATTTCTTGTGAACACTTCAAGAACTCGTGTCACATCCTCAGGTTCCAGGGACCCTCCAACCACTAGGAAATCGTCCACATAGCGGAAAATGCGGGATACAGCTCCATCTAGATCAGTCTCTATTTTCGTGTCAACCTGGCTTTGGAAAATGTTGCTTAGGATAGGGGCTACTTTTGCGCCTATGCACACCCCCGATTTCTGCATAAAAATCTTACCATCCCACATAACATAGGTATTATCGAGATAAAAAGATAGCAATTCCAAGAATGATTCCGTTGAAATTCCACAGTTATTTTGAAACAAGCATTCGTCACTGTGTTCTGTAATATATTGTCGCACATACCGCATCAGTTGGCTATGTGGAAGCGAATAATACAAATCAACTACGTCCACACTAAACCCGGTGTGAGGAACAGATTTGTTGTCCATTAGAAATCTTGTCACTGCTTCCGAGTTAGGTACCTGGAAAGGGTCGGCTACTTGTAATGAAGACAAATGTTTTGAAAGGTATGAGGACACAACGAACTGCCAAGTGTAGTGCTCCGAAACAATAGCTCTGAACGGAATATTGGGCTTATGTGTTTTAGCTGAAAAGAAAATTTCCAGAGGCCTCAGCATCTTTAACTTTCTTAGCCAGTCCTTCGAGGTTTAGCCTTTACAGAAAGCCTACAGCCTTCTGCTTGCACCTCATTGGGTTCCTTCTAACACTTTTAAAATTCTTTATGACCGCTTCACGTGCTTTGCCAGCGAACTGATCCTCAGAAAGTACGACAAAAAATCCTTCTTTATCTGACTGTACGACGCGTAAGTGATTGTCGTACATGTAGTTCACTAGGGAGCGAAACTGAATACGCTGCCCGCCTGTCTGACCACAAGTAGCAATCGCATCAACGCATTCCGACTCGCATCTGGCTTTATCATCAGCCGGAGCTTTACACGATACACCGCGAGCAAATGCAAGCCACGCAATGCAAGCCATTTTAGGCCACGAAGCACAGTATCGATCATTCTTTGAAATGTCGCTGGTTCGTTACGAAGTCCGAAAGGCATAACAATAAATTCGTAAAGTCCATCGGGTGTTGCGAAAGCGGTTTTTTCTTTGTCGTCCTCGTACATATGTATTTGCCAATAACCTGAGCGGAGGTCCAAGGTCGAGAATTATTCGGAGCCTTGGAGAGAGTCAAGGCGTCATCAATTCGCGGCATCGGATATACATCTTTGCGGGTAATTTTGCTGAGTGCGAGGTAATCAACACAAATGCATACAGAGCCGTCTTTTTTTTTAACTAGCACTACTGGAGAGGATCATGGGCTTGTTGAAGGACGAATTATATTGCGATGGAGCATGTCATTTACATTTTCTTGAATTACTTTTCGTTCAGAGAGGGAAACACGATAAGGCCGTCGGCGAACGATAGATTTACCTTCAGTAATGATGCGATGGTGCGCAACACTAGTCCGTCCCAGTGGTGTGGAAGTGGCCTCAAATATGGTTTGGTGGTGTCGAAGCAATGTCAGCAGTTCTTGGCGTTGGTTCGGCGTGAGTTTAGGATTAATAGTCTTTGCGAGAACAGAAGGAGAGACGTCTGACGAAACACATTGCTGAGGCGGAGTGGCGGTGAGCACCATAAGGGAAAGAGGTTGAACATCCACCATGCAATGCAGAGAAGTTCCTTTTGGGAGGACGAGGGATTCACGTGAAGTGTTAGTGGCCACTACTGTCACTGAGCCGTTGTGGAACCGGACAAGACTTGACGTGAAGTCGATTCCACGTGCAAGATGACTATATGATGGTGCTATGAGTACGTCCCCGTCAGTGATGTGGTCAGAAACAACAGTGAGCAGTTTTTCGCACTGAGGAGGCAAAACAGTATCAGCGGCGGCAACGAGGGGATGATGTCGTTCAGAAAAGTCAGATGAAAAATCGCTGTCTATCATATGGATAACACGGTCACCACAAGAAATTAACGCTGAAGCGGTTGACAAAAAATCCCATCCAAAAATCATCAAATGCGCACAAGGTGAGAGCAGAGCAAACTGCACATGATGGCGGATGCCGTCGATAACAACTCGTACGGTGTACTTCGCTGAAGGGCGCAAAGGGATGTCATTGGCTCCACGGAGTTCAGGCCCACCATATGGGGTTGTCACTTTTCGCAAATGGTAGCACAAATCAGCGTAAATGACAGAAATTGCAGCCCCTGTATCAATGAAAGCTTCGACCGGGAAACCTTCAGCGATAACAGCAATGACATTATACGGGCGATCAGGAGGGCTTTTCGTAAGTTCGCAGAGTGCAGTTTGACCTCCGGAAACTGCAACACTTAGTTTTCCGGATGGCGAACAGGGAGAGCGGTTGCGGGGCGGAGAGGGTAAACTGAGCGGCGGTATGGGGAAGTGGACCGGCGTCGGGATACATGGTTCCCACGAGGCTCAGAGGAAGATACTGGAGCTGGGGAGGATCGTTGAGGTGGGCTTGGAATAGACCGGCGTTGATAATATGAGCTTGAAGGCATGTCAGTTTCGAAGGCGTCGTAACCACGGCACCCGTTCTGAAGGCGGCGACGGCAAAAGCGGGATATATGTCATCTAATACCACAGTAATAGCAGACTGGTCGGGAGGGACGCCAAGGAGCGTAATAGGGTGGTGTAGGTTGAGCCATCGCCATTGGATTGACGTGATTGTAAGTTGGTGCTGGTCGGGGCGGGGGAACCAAAGAAGGGGGGGATGCAGCGACGTGCGCGTAGGTCGGCGCTGGGCGGATTGCAGACGGTTCGGATGTCATAGTGTGGCTCATGGTTGCTAACTCTTCTTTAATCATGTTGCGGAGAACGGCGTCATTACAAGGTGCGGAAGAATGATCGCACCCATGTCGACAGAAAGGATTGATGGCTTGGAGCTCCTCGCGGATGATTGCTCGAATCATTGCCCGTAGATCAAGGTCAGCAGTGGCCGGACCAAGTCGGACCAGGCTGTAATCGAGAGGACTGCAGCTGGTCGAGGCTTTGACAGGTCGTTATAATTGAATCAACACTTGAATTATTCTGTGCCACTAAGGTATGATAAGCCATAGAATTGATCCCTATTAAGACGTGGTGCACACGTTCAGGTTCTGTCATGGTGGGACTAATGCGCCGGCAAAGTGCAAGAACAGCCTCTATGTAAGACGCATATGATTCATGGGGACCTTGAAGGCGAGAAACGAACTTCTTTCTCGCGATCTCAGTCCGAACTGCTGGGTCGGCGAAGTATTGTCGGAATTGCTGTTTGAAAGTGGTCCAGTTATTAGTATGGGGTTCGCGATTAATGAACCAGTTTCTGGCGACCTCAATGAGATAGAATGAAACGTTGAGGAATTTTAAAGCGTCGTCCCACTGGTTATAGGCACTGCAGCGTTCATATGTGTCGAGCCATTCATCGACGGCTTCGTCGCGACGACCAGCGAACAGCGGCGGGTCGCGTTGACGTGTGGGTAGAGTCGGAGGCGTCGGTGCAGCCGAGGTAGAGGGTCCGGCCGGGTCGGGATTGCTCTCGGTGGACATGATTATGGTGGCAGTTGCCAAACGACGACCAGAACGTAGCTCCAGCGAGAGGCAGGGCCCAAGGCAGCAAGGGGATCGAATTTGACCTCCACCACTTGTGAAAGAAGGCTAGGTTGAGACGGCAAGGTCGTGACGGCAAGGCCAGTGATGCCTTTTCTAGCGTTTTACTCCGATGACAACACCCAGGCGCGTGCCGGAGCCGGCGCCGCGGGACGATGATGATGGTATGTACAAATGAAAGAGGAAGATCATGGCATATACAAATTAAAGAACATCCACGGAAGGCTCACAATATGTTTTGTTCATAGAGTTTGACATCCCAATTCAGCGCAGGCTTATAGGTTAGCACTAGAGTGGTTTGACGCTTAGCCGGAGAACCTGCAGGCGTATATTGCATTGCCTCCACATTTCACATTTTGTAAGAATAGCAAGGTCCGAAGGCAATGCAGGCAATTAACTCTAACAATATAGGCATGGTGGCGCAGTTAAGCACACATATACTGCGTTGAAATGAGTACATGTTTTTGAAGCCTGACAGTGCGCACCGATAGGCTTTCTTTTGAGCATGCCTTATGCTGGAAGGTACTTTCAAAGTTCATACTTAGAAGCCATCATATAACTAGGAATATGCGTAACAAACCGAAACGATCTGAACTTGTTAATGCGCTATGTACTGTTCTTTTGTTTAAGTGCGAAAAATGTAACCTGATCAACATCAGAACGTTTCGCCAAAGTCAGCAGGCTGCACAAGGTACAACATGAAGAATGTGGAGAGGTTGCAGGAACACCCTTACTCATCCTGCATTTTGCAAACCTTACATGTTTTTTGCGTGTCTGTTTTCCAAGCTAACATTAGAGGAATTGCCTATACATGGTTTTATTGTTTTATGTTGCATGCTAATCGCTTTGTAACTGAGTATTTCTGCCTGCAACACTTGGCCAAACGGAGAGGCATCCGCGTTTGGTCATCAACACTTCAGAAATCAAGGTATTGTAGTTTATCATACGTCCAATCATAATAAGCCGGGAAAACCTGTTCGTCTTAGCGGTTGTGCTTATCTCCCACAGCTTGCTGCACTCAGGTATGAGCTGCATATGCAAGCTCAACATTAGTATCAACCTATCTGCTCTGGTTTGTTCCCATGACATGCATTTCAGGCACCTTTAGGGTATATAGGAGATATATACGGAAAGATATAGTTTTTTCTGATAACCATACTGAACACGTCTTAAAATGTATACAGCGTCTGATACCATTATAAATTTATTTTATTTAGGGGCATTTGGCTAAATTTGGTGGTCGTTTGTAAACCTCAATTTGTTTGATAGGGAGATATTAGCTACCTGGATGATTGAGACAGCATGTTCTTAGAGGTAATATTGCAGGACCTGACAGCGAACATTTTCACGCTGACACACACCTCTTTGATAATTTGCATACTTGCCTTCGATTCCTTAAAATGCGAACAAATGATTTCATATCTTGAGTCCATTAAACATCAAGATCTATAGAACTGTAGCATGCTAATACCAAGATGCAGTAATCACAACAATTATGAGCGCAGCGTGATGATCGTAGTGGCGCACTATGACGTAGTGAGAGACCTTTCTTTTGAAAGTGCATTTTGCACGAGGACAACAGAGGAATGAATGATCAAAGGTCGCTTGCTACGAGCCGCTGAAACACTCCGAAGAGGATATCTTGAGGACAAAGACCAACAGTCAATGACGCTTCCCTTAGTCTACTCCGTCAACTCTACTCCGTTAGTCAATCTACTCCGTCAAGGATTCTTAATCAGTGTGATAGGTGGTCACATTCACTAGCCACGGATATGTTTCTGTTTCTTTCACAATATAATACTTTGGACGTTAGAATAGAAAGCTCATCTGAAAAATTCTTATTTATTTGGCTTAAACCTCACCTTTCAAAGACATCGAACAGAACTGAAATGAAAAATGGTCACTTGGATACCGGCGCACATGATGCCTTTAACAAACTCTACACTTTAGTCCAAAGAATTCAACATTTAAATCTGCATCCTGCTTGAAACAGTTTAGGATAAGTTGGTGGACGATAATCCGCTATGCTCAACCTATGAACACGTGCTGGTGAAATTCTAGCTCGTGTGAAATGGAACAGGTCTCGGTTTCAGGTGGATTCTGGACCTCGACCAGTGACACCTGTGCCCCACACAGCCTACGAGCATTAGGTATCCTGAGTAAGCCAAATAAACGCGAACATATACTGGGTTGTGCGGATAAATCAGGACATGATAATGCTTGTTCACTTTCAGGGCACCTCCCGAGCGCTTTTTCAATGCTTCACTTTGTGTGGATAGTTTACCATAGGGCCACGTGCGCAATCTCTTCTCGTTACAATTAGTTATGACTAACTACATTTTCTTTCTTTACCTATATGCCAACTACAGAGATACCTATATGCCAACTTTGGATTGTGCAAACAGCAGGAAAGGAGAAACAGAGTGACTGCTTAAAAGCGCTAGACGGCTGTTCATCTGCAAATAAGGTAATAGCATCGGTGCAAAAAACAGACAGGTGTAAAACGTTTTTCAAATAAACTGATATCTCCCTTTGATTACGGAGCACACAGGCGCAATAGTCTTTTTTTTTTCGTAGCAGTAGTGCATGGGTGCCTCACATTTTCAGTTGAATAATGAAAATAAACTGCGCTCGAGACTTCGCTCAGTGATTCTTTTAAATGCTTTTTAATTGCACAAATATGCCTTTCGGCATGAAGGCTCGACCTAAATATAAAGATGACAGCCTGTACCGCCTATAAAGGCCAACAAATCGTGATGAAGCCCATGTGTCCATAGCATTTTAGCATGTGCCCAGGGAGGGTGAGAAGTGTATTCGAAGGCGTAGCTTGCATGCTGCTGAGAGTCCAGGGCAAGTTAACAATGATCAAACGTCGACTCCGTATCGGGAGCCGAATAGAAGCTCACATCCCGCAGCAGCTTTACCGTGTGTCGCTTAGTGACAGAGCCGTTGTCTAAAACAAGCCAGAAAATGTTGCGGTTTGAACACAGCTTCCACCTAGTGATACGAGCGACCCGGACTGGTTACTACGGTTAGAGCCTTTGCAGCGCTTAAAGAATTTTAGTATGAGAAAGCCATACTCTTTGAACTTGGCAACTATTACTTCATTTTCTGCAATGTATTGTGATGTCTTTCGATGCTTGGCAATAAAAAAGCGAAAGGTGTGAAAGTAGCCACATTATCCATATTGATACCGCATTTTGGTCCGTGGTTGTCTTACAGTGTAAGCTCTGAATATTTTGTTCGCGCATTTAGCATTCGTCCGCCATTCCAATGCGCCACGTGATAGAATCGCCGCAGCATTTCAAGTGCTGCAGTTGTGCCCACGTGGATACCTTCGGACACCACCCTGTAATCGACGTAGGTATATCACACAACTAGGGCAGCTATGTTGTGATATCATCGCTTAAAACGGGTAGCCACCATGGGTAGATATGGTCTGACATCATCACAGATATCACATGAGTAGTGTAACCATGTTGTGGCTTCACATGACAGGTTCGCCTCTGGCGCACGCGTGGCCGCAGGGGCTGCAGTTATCGTCTGTTGTTGTTGCAGCTGCAGGAAGAACGAAAAGGAAATACACAGAGCTCGTACTGAATCTGTAGTTGACCCACCGCCGATGACTCGTGTGGAGAGAGGAGACATTATAAAAAAAAGAATGGTCACGTTTTGTTGTATATATATTGTAGGGGTGCGTTTATTCAGGTGGATATAGCCGCTCAGGAGGAACTCGCAGCGGAGCGTCCGGCGTGGCGAAACAGCAAGGCAGCGACCAACTACTTCGTCCTCGAGCGCGCCAGCACGCGATGCATGGCAGTGGTTATGAAGAGGAAGTTTACCACACTACATTTTCCCCCCGGGTAAAGAAGGAGCCATCCTGGCGACATATGGAGCCGACAGAACAGACGGATCGTCGTATGGCTTGATTCGGTTCACATGAACTGTTTCGCGTCCACGGCGACGCAAGTCCGCAGATGGCGTAACAGGCTCAACTACGTAGTTTACAGGAGATGTTTGTTGGAGGACTCGGTATGGACCATGGTATCGAGCAAGAAGCTTCTTTGAATGGCCGGTGGTTGTGGCAGGGACCCAGAGCCATACCAGGCAGTTAGGTGCATATGTAGAAGTCTCGCCGGTGTCGCGATGGTGTTTTTGTTGCCACTGGTTTTCCGTTGTAAGCCAACGGGCGAGCTGACGGCATTCTTCTGCGTACTGGGCGGCGTCCGAGAGTGGCGTCGATCAAGAGACATCAGGGCGGTAGGGAAAGAGAGCGTCCATTGTACAGGTTGGCTCGCGCCCTTAAAGGAGAAAGAAGGGAGAGAATCCAGTGGTGGTCTGTATCGCAGTATTGTACGCGTAGGTTACGAAGGGAAGAACTTGGTCCCAGCTGGAATGAGCGTCGTTGACGTACATGGCCAGCATGTCACTCAGAGTACGGTTGAAGCGCTCGGTCAGGCCATTCGTCTGAGGGTGGTAAGAAGTTGCGGTGCGGTGAATGATGCGGCATTCTTTCAGTAGGGCCTCAAGAGCTTCGGACAAGAAAACACGTCCGCGGTCACTGAGCAGTTCCTTCGGAGTACCGTGGCGAAGAATCAAGTTGTTGAGAAGGAACAAAGCAACGTCTCTTGCGGAGGCAGAGGGTAACGGTGATGTTTCAGTGTAGCGAGTAAGATGGTCTACTGCCACGATAATCCACCGGTTTCCAGCGGAAGTAGTAGGAAGAGGGCCATAAAGATCTATGCCAACGCGGTCAACCGGACGAGCAGGGCAGGGTAACGGCTGCAACGAAACAGGGGACTTCTTTGGAGTTTTTCGGCGTTGACAAGATTCGCAAGCGCGCACAAAATGTCGTACAAAGCGGTACATTCCACTCCAATAAAATCGCAGACGCAGGCGCGTGTAGGTTTTCAATACGCCTCCGTGGGCACACTGTGGGTCACCATGGTACGCAGCACAAATGTCGGCGCGAGATGACGCGCGATGACTAGAAGCCACTTCCGTCCATCAAGCAAATAATTGCGGCGATAGAGAAGACCGTCACGAATGGAGAAGTGGTGGGCTTGCCGGACGAGCGCTTTGGATGAATGACCGGATGTAGGACTTGAAATAAGATGCAAAAGTGCACTGATCCCCGGGTCATTCCGCTGCTCGGTAACCATGTCGACAGTGAAAAGAGTCGACAAATAGTAAGCACAGACGTGCTCAGACGAGGTATCACTAGGCAGTGGCGAGCGGGAAAGAGCATCCGCGTCCGTATGCTTCAGGCCTGATCGATAAATGACATGGATGTCATACTCCTGGAGACGGAGAGCCCAGCGAGCAAGGCGATCGGACGGGTCTTTCAGCGAGGCCAGCCAGCACAAAGCGTGGTGATCGGTCACAACATAAAACGGTCGGCCATACACATAGGGACGAAATTTTCCGATGGCCCAAATAATGGCTAAACATTCCCTTTCTGTGACTGAATAATTGGACTCTGCTTTTGTCAATGTTCGGCTGGCGTATGCCACAACATACTCGCTGTAACCAGGCTTACGTTGGGTAAGGACGGCACCAAGCCCAATACCGCTGGCGTCAGTGTGAATCTCCGTATGCGCATTCGGATCAAAGTGGCGTAGAATGGGAGGCGAAACCAAAAGGCGGCGTAAAGTGTCGAAGGCTTTATCGCAGGCCGGAGTCCAGGCTGAAAGGTCGGAGCTGCCGGCAAGAAGCTGGGTCAGAGGAGCGATGATAGAGGCGAAGTTCAAGATGAAACGCCGAAAGTAGGAGCAGAGGCCGATAAAGCTCCGGAGCTGCTTCAGGGAGGTTGGCTTCGGAAACTCTGCAACTGCGCGAAGTTTGGTGGGGTCGGGAAGAATGCTGTCCTTAGAAACTACGTGGCCTAAAATTTTGAGTTTTCGAGCGGCAAAGGGGCACTTCTTCAAATTCAACAGAAGACCAGCATCGGCGAGACACGTGAGGGCATGCTTTAGGCGGAGAAGTTGAGAAGAAAAGTCGGTAGAAAAAACTAGGATGTCATCCAGACAACAAAGACAGGTCTGCCACTTGAGTCCACAAAGAACAGTGTCCATCAGGCGCTCGAAAGTAGCTGGGGCATTGCAAAGGCCAAAGGGCATAACGTTGAACTCGTATAAGCCATCAGGTGTTATAAAGGCAGTTTTTGAGCGGTCATCGTCAGCCATCGGCACCTGCCAGTAGCCAGAGCGTAAATCCAAAGAGGAGAAATACTCGGCTCCCTGTAAACAGTCCAAGGCGTCGTCGATTCGTGGTAGAGGATAGACGTCTTTGCGCGTGATCTTGTTTAGCCTACGGTAATCGACGCAAAACCGGATGGAACCATCTTTCTTGGTGACCAAAACAACCGGAGAAGCCCATGGACTGTTTGATTGCTGTATGACGCCCCGGCGAAGCATATCGTCCACGTTATCAGCAATGACTTGGCGCTCAGAGGCCGACACGCGATAAGGACGCTGTCGTAGAGGTGCGTTTGTACCAGTGTCGATTGTGTGCGTAACGACAGACGTGCGACCAAGAGCAGTGTGAGGAAGGTCGAAGGCAGAAGTGAAGCTCTGTAGAGGGGCACAGAGCTGATCGCGTTGCGCGAGTGGAAGATCTGCGTCAATAGCTTGTTGAAGAACATCGGGTAGTGTCGAAGCGGTCGCTATATCGCAAGAGCTGAGAACATTAACGTCTAATGAAGTGGGCGTGGCAGGAAGAGTATTTACACGCGTGGGATCAAGTTCTTCAATACGGCCGAGACAGTCACCGCGTAGCAGGACGGATGGTCACGACAATGGATTCGATACATACATTGCACTAAGACCTTCTTCGAACTTGAGAACAGCAAATGGAAGCAGGAGGCACGGATGGCGTGAAGCGGCATCGGACGGCGTGAAGAAGACAGTCGAAGTAGTAACACTTTCACAGGAGAGTGGAACGTGGGCAGCAGAAAATGAAGGAATGTCTGTGTCATTGGCGACAAGGAGTTTTGCAGACCGGGTAGGGACGTCACACAAAACAGTATCACACACAGGGAAAAAGGCAACTTCCGCGCGGGCGCAGTCAATAACGGCACGATGAGTGGAAAGGAAATCGTAGCCCAGGATGATGTCGTGTGAGCAGTGAGCCAGTACAATAAACTCGATGGTGTATAAGACGTCTTCGATGAGAACACGGGCCGTGCACGCTACTGATGGATGAATGCGCTGGGATGAAGCGGTGCGAAGCGAAAAGTCGGGTAGTGCGGTGGTCACCTTGCGAAGACGACGGCAAAGAGATTCACTGATGACGGATACGACAGCGCCCGTGTCAACAAGAGCGAGTATTGCGACACCGTCGACGAACACTTGTATTACGTTAGTGGGAGAATACGGAGGACTTGAAGAGTTCGAAACAAGCGCAGTTGTTGCCCCGGGAACTGCGACTGTTAGTTTCCCTCAACAGCACCGGTAGAACGTCGGGAAAGCGGGGAGGGTGAACGGCGACGAGGGGAAGATGATCGGCGAGAGCTATACGTTTGACTGTCCCGAGAAACGAAGTCGGAACCCGGTTGAATTCTGGGCGAGGGCTGGTCGGCGTCGTACAAGTAGTTCCAGGGGTCAGGGTGAGAAGGTGGAAGGCGTTGGCGGCAAAGACGCGCTACGTGGCCCGGCAGCCCGCAAGAGTAGCAGATTGGCCGGTTGTCCGCGGTGCGCCAAGGGTTCGTAGGGCGTTGGCGTACCCTTGGAATAGGGACATGGAACGCCAACCCAGGGAAAGGCGAAGAATGTTTGGAAGGGGCGGCCTGGTAGGAGACAGGTGCCGTTGTCATTAGTGGCCTGGCTGTAACATGGGCGTACGTCAATGGTGCCGTTACTTGCGCCTGCACAGGGCTGGGCGCCAGCACGGGGCTGGGCGGGAACACGGGGCTGGGCGGAAGAACATCAGCAATATGGTCTTGCACGACACGCCGTATGGTAGGGGTCAAGGATGGAGCCATGTCAGGAACCAGACGACCAGTGTCTTGTAATTGAGGGACCAGAGATAGTTGGCGGGCGAGCTCTTCGCGAACGAAGGCTTTGATCTGTTGAATCAAAGGGCTGTCCTCCGATGGAGTAGAACCGCCCAGTGCTAGTGTAGAGATGGTGTCGTCTCTAACACCGGAGCGCCGGGTAGAAGCGCGCTGCTTTCGAAGCTCGTCGTAGATCTGGCAAAGTTTAATCAAATCACTGACGGAGGCAGGATTTTTCACACAGAGCATCTGACACGCGTCTTCGGAGATACCTTTCAAGATGTGTCCGATCTAAGCCGCTTCGGACATTAGTGGGTCGACACGTTTGCACAGGTCAACGATGTCCTCTATATAACTTGTGAATGACTCTTCGCTATGCTGAGTGCGCTCACGCAAGCGTTGTTCTGCTCGGAGCTTGCGAACTGCAGGACGGCCGAACACTTCCGCAAAATTCTTCTTAAATGCAGACCAAGATGGCAGGTCTGCCTCATGGTTGCGAAACCAGAGGTTCGCCACGTCGGTCAGGTAAAAGATTACGTTACTTAGCTTGATAGTGAGTGTCGTCGCATCTCTTATAACTGCTGACACATTCATACGCCGACGTCTTGGTCAGCCGTGCCACTGAAGAGGCATGGATCGCGCTGCCGTAGAACGCCAGAACACAGTACCGTGGCTGGTAGGGACGGCGATGTCGAGGTGGTCCCGTCCGCCATGGTGGAAGCAGAGGGCAATGTTCGGCTTCTGAGTTCCAGGGTGGATGGGAACGTACCCAGCAGCACCTGCACCAATTGTAGGGGTGTGTTTATTCAGGTGGATATAGCCGCTCAGGAGGAACTCGCAGCGGAGCGTCCGGCGTGGCGAAACAGCAAGGCAGCGACCAACTTCTTCGTCCTCGAGCGCGCCAGCACGCGATGCATGGCAGTGGTTATGAAGACGAAGTTTATCACACTACAATATATATATATATATATAGCATAAGTAAATAGACGTACTTGGTTGCTAGAGGTTACATACAAGTGAAAAATTGCTTCATACTGTTTCCAAGTTTATTAGGAGTCGACGTTTCGGCAGGAGCCCTGCCTTTCTCAAGACTCTTACGTCTTGAGAAAGGCAGGGCTCCTGCCGAAACGTCGACTGCAAATAAACTTGTAAACAGTATGAAGTGTGTGTGTGTGTGTGTGTGTGTGTGTGTGTGTGTGTGTGTGTGTGTGTGTGTGTGTGTGTGTGTGTGTGTGTGTGTGTGTGTGTGTGTGTGTGTGTGTGTGTGTGTGTGTGTGTGTGTGTGTGTGTGTGTGTGTGTGTGTGTGTTTGTGTGTTTGTGTGTGTGTGTGTGTGTGTGTGTGTGTGTGTGTGTGTGTGTGTGTGTGTGTGTGTGTGTGTGTGTGTGTGTGTGTGTGTGTGCACGTTTGCGAGGTGGTGCGATTGGGCAAATAAAACAGTCCATTGCTGTCAAAATTGTCATCCATCCGTTTGACGCGGAGGATTCCGAGCGGTTGCACACGATTTGCTACGTAATGAAGCACACAATTACTAGTCGTGTTAGGATGAAGCTTGCGTTAGAATTCGCAATGACCACCATTGGTCCTCAAAACCCTAATGAGGTCCAAATTCAGAGGGCTATGGCGGCCGAACCAGTATCACACAATTACGCCACTTGGCCGGAGGGGAGTGAAAATTGAATGAAAAGACTGAGCGAACTCTATTCAGTCGACCGCCAAATATGCGGTGCGCCCTCCCTTCTTTCTTCTTTCATAAATGCAGTAATGGGAAGGCGTAGTATGTGAAACACGTTTTCTCTGGACAGCTGAACCCAGCTGTGAGGGTAGAAAGGGGGGTGGTAGTGAAAGTGGAAAGAAAGGAAGACGTACCTTAGTGAGGCGTGTAGAGTAATTTAGACAACCTGGGGATCTTCAATATGCACCGACATTGCAGAGCGCAAGGCCGCCTTTCTGTTGCGTCTCCCATGAAGGAGAGCTGCAGCTGTCGCGTTTAAAACCGAGTACTCCAGAAGAGTAGTCGGCGGTAACAAGCAATGCTCGACCACGGCGGGGCGCATGCCTTTAAGTCGAAAGCCTTTCTAGGCTCATCGAGGGAAAATCTGCGAATGGGAGCTGCGCGCATGATCTTTGCATCGCATCTGTGTGCTGATGAGTCAGTCGCAAATAGCGGACGTGTGTGGAAGAAGATTAAGAATGAAAACGACTGGCAGTCATAGGTAATGAACAAAAGTTTTAAATATACATCAATAAAGTTATTGAGTAATGCTAATGACTAATAATAATTATTTGTAATGACAAAAATAACTTGTAGGGACCAGTATTCAAACGATGGCTTGTTATGACTTCAACTGATTGGAAATGAATAAATATGCTTAGTTCTCAATGGTATTGACTATGTATACCTAGTATGGCTCGTAATGATTGCGACACGACCATTATGGAAACAAAGACTTAGCGTCACCGAAACCGATAGGAAATGAGTAAAATTAGAAGGCACGACTATTCATCACTCCTAATGACTAAGAAACGACCAATAGGCTAAACGATGACTTGAACGTCCACATTGACTGGAAAGTAGTAAAAATAATAAACAATGACCTGAATTGTATCTAGATGCCTGAAAAGTCCTGGCAATAAAAAAAAAAATTCCGACGGTTTAACTCAGTTAATTAGGGAATATCGTGCACCAGGATGGTGTTTTGACAGCATTGTTCACTGTGTCTGATCTATAACAGTTAATTTTCTGTTTTAGTAGGGCGGCCATGCTTCCAGACCACTAATTACATGTGCTTCACAGATACGCTAAAGTGATGCTTTTGTTAGCCATGGTGCCTGATACAGATCACACATTGTAGTATTGCTTGGCAAACGTAATTTCGTGGCCAGTGAAGACGTTTGACGTGGTCTTAACGTCCTCCACAAAAGCATAATCTGAAACACAAGGCATGTGCAGCTATTCTCTTGCCCTTATCGGTTTCATGCTGACTTTGTCTGTAAATACTGCCTCTGTGCATTCATTGTGTTTCTCTAAGCCAAGACATCGACCTCCGTCGCTTCGTACTGCCGCTGTATTGCCCGCTTTTAGTTCCGTCAAAACACGCGACGATACCTTCTGTCAGCCAACCAGTATGACCCCGGTTGGCCTCAAGCAAGCCGAGAAGAGCGATGGCAGAGATTAATCAAGAGTACCGAGCAGCGAATACCAAGCGGAGCGAGCTCCCCTTTGCCCCCAGCACCACAGATTTGGAGCAAAAGCCTTTTCGCTTCGCTTCCAAAGTAGTTTCACGCATGTCGAGCGTTCCTCCACTGCCTTTCTTCTCCCTTAGTACGCGTCCCAGACCTTCGTTTCCTCTCTGCACCAGACCGCAAACACGTACTGGCTCTATGTGTGAGGGAGCTGTGTTCCTCGTCTTACTCCTCCTCTTCCTGTAACCCGACCTTCAGAAATGTAAAAGGTCAAATCGGGTTCACACATCGCGTTTTTGAGATAACGCGGGTACTGGTGCTGCAGCACTAAAAGCTCCGAAAGCGTAGAATAAGCACTGGAGAAATGCAAAAACCTGTGCGTTGCTGCCGCAGACGGTAAATTGCGTGCCCCTTGTTGACCACAACCAGCCTTAAGCTGAACACATCACAGTTCACCGGTGTTCTGTTATTTGCTTTCAATGAAGAAAAGGCGCACTATCTGTCATACTTGTTTCTGTGCATACCTGAGGATCCTTGTAAAGTTCGCAAGTCAAATCTGCTTCAGACATTGAGTTTTTGCGATTATACAGGTAGTAGTGCTGCAGCCCTACTTCTAGAAGACGAAGGTAGGCTTTCGCCGTTCTACTCTTAAGAGACATCTACAAGACGCTCAGCTTTTTAATGGCAGGTTTTGGTAAAGGAAAGCAAAGTCTATTGACTGAACACCTACACTTAATGAAATGAAGGTCACAGCACATTTTCAAAGCTCAAGAAATAAAGTTGTTTATAGGGAAAGAAAGGGACTGCATCTGTAATATACTTTCTATGGACACCCGTCCCCACCATAACGGAAATAAGGAAGGTGGGAATGAAAGTGGAAGTAATTGGTTCACAGGAAGGGAAAGGCGCAGTATGTGTCACACTTTTGTCTGTGGACACCTGAACCGCGCCGTAAGGGAAGGGAGAAAGGTGGGAGTGAAAGTGGAAAGAGAGGAAGAGGAGCCGTAGTGGAGGGCTACGGAGTAATTTCGACCACCTATTTAATTAATTAATTAATCTTTAACGTGCGCTGACATCGCACAGCACACGACGCCTTTCGTTTCGCCTCCATCGAAACGCAGCCGCCGAGGTCGGATTCGAACCCGGGTACTCCGGCACAGTAGTCGGGCGTCTTACCACTGCACCACCCCGGCGGGGCGATGATGAAAGTGGAAAGAAACAAAGTGGTTGGATCTTTAGGGGAAGGAGGACCACCTGCTCTCGAGAAGGCGAGCGTGCGGACAAGCGCCCCATGGGCTCTGACCTAATAATAATAATATAGCGCCTGCCGACGCTATAAAGCGGGGGAGCTGAGATCATCAATACCAGCCGTGTTAGAGAAAAGTAAAGATGTACAGCGCGTGCTCGGAGCGCAAGCTTGGCACGGGTTGCTCCACGAGTTCCTGAGCCTTGGGAATTTTTCACGGCGCTTTATTCCGCACTGTGCCAAGCTTCTTCACCGACCTGACTGACCTTCGCGCCACAAAGTCCTTATCCTCCGCAATTTCCTTGTCTCCCGAAGCTCAGGCCGCTTTCACGACTGCAAAACAAGCCTTCGCCGATTCAGTCATCCTCATCCACCATAGGACTTCCGCGCCCACTCGCATCATGGTGGATGCTTCTAGCGTGGCCACTGGTGCGATTCTTCAGCAGCGGATCGACTGCAAGTGGCACCCACTGGGTTCCTTCTCTCGGAAGCTCCAGCCTGCCGAGACTCACTACAGCGTATTTGGCCGTGAGCTGCTTGCCATGTACTCCACCATCCAGAACTATCGCCACTTCTTGGAGGGCCAGCCATTTTACGTTCTCCCGGATCATAAGCCTCTGGTATATGCGTTCCGTACGCCCTCTTCGAATACGCCGCCCGTGAACTTCGTCAGCTGGCCTACATATCGGAGTCCGATATTCGACATATCAAAGGCACCCAGAAGAGGCAGCTGACGCACTTTCACGCATTACCATCATCGGCGTGTCTTCACCTGCTGTGGACTGGCAATCTCTGGCCCGAGCGCAGCTTGAAGACCCTAAGCGGCAAGCCCTGCGTGCCCACCCCCGAGCCCTCTGTCTGCAGCTTGTGCCTCATCCCCTTGTACCCGGATCGCTCTAGTGCGACATATCATCGGCCCTTCCGGACATTCGGGCATGAAACATGTACACAGAACATGCCCACGGGAAGAGGCAAAAGGAAGAAGCTGATGGAATTCTTCCTGACGAGGCCTCACCCCGGGTCACACATCAATGGCAGAAGGATGGACAAGGTCAAGGTAAGTTTCACCAAGACAAAACAAAACAAAACATATCCAATGAAAAAAAAATCTCATAGATTATATTTGGCATTTTAAGAAACTATATAAGAACCATGGCATCGTAAACAAGGAAAGTACATCAGTAACGCTACAATTCGCGACACAAAATGTAAACAAAATAATATACGACAAGCACTACAAGTCACATAGATTTGGTGCACCGCGACCGTTCATTCCGGAGGCCTTTTGTCGTGCCATTTTCCATTCCCTTCACGACATCTGCCATCCTGGCATTCGAGCCACGCAGCGCCTCGTTACCCAGCGGTACGTCTGGCTGAATATTAACACCGACGTTCGCCAGTGGGCCCGCTCGTGCCTTGCTTGGCAGTACGCAAAAGTGACACGCCATACCAAAACTCCCCCTCAGTCTTTCCTGCCGCCTGGATCGCGCTTTGACTATATTCATCTTGACCTCGTTGGACCGCTTCCCCCCTCTTAGGGCTACAAGTATATTGTGACGACGGTTCACCGCTTCACCCGTTGGCCCGAAGCCGTGCCAATTCCGGACATTACTGCGCAAACAGTTGCCAGCGCTTTCGTTTCAGCGTGGGTTCCCCGCTTCGGCTGCCCGGAATTGTTACCACTGATCGCGGCCGCCAGTTCGAATGTGCCCTCTTCACTTCGCTCACACGGCTACTCGGCACTAAATACTGCCGCGCCACATCATACCATCCCAGTGCCAACGGCATGGTAGAGCGGCTCCATCGCCACCTCAAGGCTACCCTCACTGCGCGCCTGGATCGCGAGCACTGGGTCGACCGCCTCCCTATGGTGCTCCTAGGCCTACTTGTCGTCCTGCGTCACGACCTTGGATGTTTGGCGGCCGAACTCGTCTTCGGTATATCCCTGCGGCTTCCCGGAGACTTCATTCGTACCTTCGGCTTCCTCGTCCCAGCCGCTACAATACCTTCATCGCCTACAAGACTGTCTTCAACATCTGCGCCCAGTGCCACCTCGCTCATCTGCCCATCAAGTCTTCGTGCATCCAGACCTTGCTTCCTTGACGTATGTGTTCCTCAGGCGAGACGCCGTAAAGGCGCATCTTACCCCTTCATACGACGGCCCCTACCGCGTCCTCAACAGGACGACAAAATCAGCGACAATCCTGCTGGATGGTCGTGAAGAGGTCGTGTCTCTAGATCACCTCAAACCCGCGTACCTCGATACACCTCATGATGGAAAATAGCGCGAATCATGAATGTTAACCAACTCGCCCAAGTTTCGGCATTACTCGATACACCTTCCCAGCAGCTCCCCTAAGGTGTTTCCGGCTTATCTGCAGACCTGCTGGCCGCCGTGGCAACCCCATTTCTGCCCCGTCGGTAAAGTGCTCTACCGTCGGCACGTAGTACATTTCGCCGTTCCGTTACAGTGCCAATATTCTAGAGTACTTTAGTTCCGTCTAGGAGGGGGCCCTATAGCGCCCACCGACGCTATAAAGCGGGGGCGCTGAGATCAGCGTTACCAGCCGTGTTAGAGAAAAATAAAGATGCACAGCGCGTGCTCGGAGCGCAAGCTCGGCCCGGGTTGCTCAGAATGAGAAGCCTGCCACGCTGATCATCTTGCTCTGGTGCTCCTCTGCGACCCTGCAAATTTGTAACAATAATAATGATTGGTTAACAGGAAAACAAAGGCACAGTATCTGTCACACATGTTTCTGTAGACACCTGAACCGCGCTTTAAGGAAAGGGAGGAAGGAGGGAGTGAAAGTAGATAGAGAGAAAGAGGAGCCATAGTGGAGGGCTAAGGAGTGATTTCGACCACCTGGGGCATTTAACGTGTGTTTCGCCTTGGTTGCAACGCAGCCGCCGCGGTCGGGATCGAACCCGGGTACTCCGGCACAGTAGTCGGGCGTCTTAGCACTGCACCACAGTGGCGTCGCTGGGCTCTGATCCCGCCAACATTTTTTGCACCCCGCAGGGATGGTGCAGTGGTAAGACCAAGACCGACTGAAATACAGACCTGTACAGATAGCACTGCTCCAGCGCGCACCTTCTAGTTCATAGCCTTCGCCGCTAGCGAGCGAAGACTACGGGTAGCCTAGCGCTACTACACACCTGTTAATAAGAAGGGTCTATTAGTTTTGTCATTTTTCTTCGTCGTTATAGTTTAATGATCTGTCCACGCTGTAATGCACAAACACCTGTTCTGCGCATGTGCAGCGAGTAACTGCAGTGCCGCCGTACAAAGCGGAATCGCGGTATGTCTTCTGGCGAGAGAAAAACGTTATAAAAATAAACTCTCTCCGGTAAAATACAAAAAGGCGAAATTTTCGAAGTATACCTCGGTGAAATATCTTTTTTTTTTCAATTTAGATACAGTTTGTTTATACTAAAGTGTGATTTGATGATGATGGAAATGACAGACGAACAGGTCAACTGAGCGCCCTCAACGGCGAGAAAGGTAACGAAAGTTGGCACACGAGGTCCCATAGGGCCCCATTTTCTGTGCAGGTCTGTATTTCAGTCGGTCTTGGGTAAGACGCCCGATTACTGTGTCGGAGTGCCAGGGTTCGAACCCGACCTCGGCGGCTGCTTTTCAACCAAGGCGAAACGAAGAGGCGTCCGTGTGCTGTGCGATTATTTATTTAGAGGAAGGGAAAGGCGCGGTAACTGTCTCACTTGTTTTCTGTGGACACCGCCACCGCGCCGTAAGGGAAGGAAGATGGGAGTGAAAGTGGAAAGAGAGAAAGAGGAGTGAAGGGCTACGTGGAGTAATTTCGACCACCTGGGGATCTTTAACGCGCGCTGACCTCGCACAGCACACGGACGCCTCTTCGTTTCGCCTCCATCGAAACGCAGCCGCCGAGGTCGGGTTCGAACCCGGGTATTCCGGAAAGTAGTCGGGCGTCTTACCACTGTACCACCCCGGCGGGGCATGACCGCGTAGAAAAACTGATTTATTTTTTATAGGAAGGGAAAGGCGCGGTAACTGTATCACTTGTTTTCTGTGGACATCGCAACCAAGCCTTAAGGGAAGGAAGGAAGGCGAGAGTGAAAGTGGAAAGAGAGAAAGAGGAGTCGTAGTGGAGGGCTACGGAGTAATTTCGACCACCTGGGGATCTTTAACGCGCGCTGACATCGCACAGCACACGGACGCCTCTTCGTATCCCGTTCCTCTCGCTCGTAACGCGTCCCACGGCTGTGACAACCTCGCGAGGCACTTGTATAGATCTCGTCTTTGAGAATCAAGCATTGGTGTACCAAGTCGAACATATATCAGTCTATTTCTCAGACCACAAAGCTTCCTTCATGACTGTCAAGAACTGTTAGTGGAGTCTTTGTTAAAGGAATACGTGTGAAAAAAAAATTCTGTGACAGGGATCGGTGTTGTTCCCGACGCTGTTTAATATCGACATGATTGGTCTCCCCGCAAAACTAGAGTAAATCCAAGGGCTACATCATACATTATATGCAGATGACCTGACTCTGTAGATGTGCAGGGGCAGTGGCGGTGAAATTGAACAGACACTCCAGTGGGCAATCAAAGTTATAGAAAGATACTTAGAACCGATCGGGCTCAAATGTTCGGCCAAGAAATCGGAAGCGCTCGTTCTCACGTCAGTGCGATCGCCCCATCGTCGGCGTATAAAGCAGGATAACCCGGAAATAACACTCAGGGTCAACGGTAACGTTATACCAACGGTGGCAACCATTAGAGTTCTGGGATTACGAATTCAGGCCAACGGCAGGAACTCGGAAACGATACAGAGGCTAGACGCTAGCACCAGTCAAACCTGTAGACTGCTGAAGCGGATCGCAAACAAACATGCGGGCATGAAAGAAGCTAACCTCCTTAGGCTAGTCCAGTCTTTTATAATCAGTAGGATAGTCTACGTGGCGCCGTATTTACGGCTTCACAAGGCAGAAAAGGAGAAACTTGACGTTCTCATTCGTAAAGGGATAAAAACGGCACTAGGTTTACCACCCAATACATCGACAAACAAGATTATGAGACTAGGGGTCTCCAATACCCTCAAAGAGTTCATTGAAGCTGCAAGGACTTCACAATACCAGAGACTGCTGCGCAGTCGTACTGGTCGGAGCATTTTGGAAAAACTGGGGTATGAGCCGCAAGCATGCTCCAGACGTACAGAAAAAGTACCTAGACAGGTTAGGGACAAATTAAAAATACCTCCGCTCCCCAAAAACATGCACCCCGTTTACCATGAGAGCCGGAGGAGTGATAGAGCAACAGCGCTGCAAGCCCGTTTTCACGGAAGACAGGACGTCTTATATACAGATGCCGCACAATGCACGAACGGTAGGGGACGTGTTTCAGTAGCAACTAGAGAAGACGGGGGCTCGGTAGTTTCCTGCAGCATCCGAAATTCGACCACAACGGAGGTGGAAGAGGTGGCCATCGCGCTAGCTCTAACACAACAGCAGGTCAAAATTATAGTTACAGACTCGAAATCAGCGATTAGAAACTTCGACGCGGGCCGCATTTCGGCCATAGCAGCAAGAGCGTTGGCCAGTGGTTCACCACCGGCAGAGCAGGTCGCGCTCATTTGGACACCGGCGCACCAGGGGTTGAGGGGGAACGAGAAAGCGCACGTACTGGCCCGAGGATTAGCTACATTCCGGGATCCCAGTGACGACTTATGCGCAACCCCGTACCCCTTGCGCGATGAGGAGTCCCTGCAGTTCGACGATGACCTTAACACCTACCAAGATATCCTAAATCATTACAAATTACGCAGATCAGTACTACCAAAAGCGTGTAAGCAACTCACCAAAAGCGAGGAGGTTATGTGGCGTAAGCTACAGACTGGAGTATTCCCGAACCCCCAGCTTTACAGCAAGTGGCACCCGGAAATTTTTAGCCCCAGGTGCAAACGTTGCAATGGCATAGCGGACATGATCCATATGATATGGACGTGTCCTAGATTTTTAGAACCTGACCGAACAGATGAGTCCTGGGAGGCACTACTTCTCAAGCAGGACGAAAAAGGGCAACGAGAAGTCATCCGTCTTGCCCTGGCCGCTGCTAAGATCCAAGGGATCCAGGTCGACGGCTGAGGGGGAGGACATGTGTGGACAGAGCTTCGCCTCGGATCCTCACCAACCTTTTGACGGTTGCAATAAATGTTATTTCTCTCTCTCTCTCTGTGATAGCGTATACATGTGTTGCTCGATTTCTTTGCCTCAATCTATCGAAAAGGTGAAACAGCTTATTTGCTGCGCTCAAATTTCGCATTAGGAAGTAATGTAATCGTTGGTAATTTTTTTTACTTAATTTATTTCACTTTCGCCTCTGTGAAAATTGCGAAAGATTCGGAATTGTGCTCGATGCCAACCGATACTAGATTTCGTCTGGCACGCCCACCGATAGACCACCTCTCGGGACTTTACATGTCAACACTTGGGGAACCGCGTTTGGCCTAAAGTTAGGCCAAACGCCAGTGTCTAGCCGCTGAGACCCACGCACGCTTCCGCGAGTCGTCAGGCCACTTGCATCATGGTATAAGCCGCAGAGGGCAAGGATATTACTCCCGCACAGCTTTCCTAAAAATGGCAGACTGTCCTTAACCTACATGCACGCTATTGCCGCCCGGCCAGAAGAAAGCCGGACAAGGCAGCCAAGACCTGACGGGCGCGCGGGTAGGCAAGTCCAAATACTCTCCTTTCGCCAATCGGAAAATCATCTGGTTTACTTAGAAAGGTGCCGCTCCCGCTGTTACCAGCAAACGACTATAGGTCGTCATTAGGTCTAGAGGCATGAACTTGCCCACCGTCACGCCAAGCAAACTTCTCAGATCTGCCTCCGTAACGGTCAACATACCACTTCAAGAGGTGCTTGCATCAAGACAGCTTTCGTGTTAACCCAGTTACAACACGTTTATGCTAAGCACACGGCAAAAGCTCAGGGTTTTAATATACAGTATTTTGAGACTGCTCAAGTTGGCCAAGAAAGAGTACAGAATGACATCGTACATGTCAATGCAGGATGACTCTACGAGAGGCGTCATGTGCTATGCAAATGATGGCACAACTGCTCATAAAGTCCGGCAGGGATTCCGGAAGTGCATCACAGAGATTGCGGTCGTGAATCATCGTTGTCTTGGCCAGTCACTGGTTACACCGATGACGTTTGCCAGAACGAAAGCTCCAGTTCAGTTCGGTTCAGTCGTTCAGTCGTGTCCGACTCTTCGTGACCCTATGGACCATATCACGAAATGCTTTCCGGTCTCTCACTATCTTCCTAACATCACATATCTTCATCTGCAGCGCCTCGAGGATGCCATCTAACCATCGCGTCCGCTGCCTACTCTTTCTCCAGTGACCCTCAACCTTTCCAAACATCAAGTCTTTCTCTAGCGACTCCTCTCTTCTCATCAGACGACCAAAGAAGCTGAGCTTTAACTTTAGAATTGGACCCTCAAATTAGCAGTCAGGGTTTATGGTCGACAATATCGACTGATTTGATCTTCTGGCAATCCAAATAACTCTCAAGAGTCTCCGCCAGCACCACAATTCAAACGCGTCAATTCTTCGGTGGTCAGCCTTTTTCAAGTCCAACTCTCACATCCATACATCATAACTGGAAATACCATATACGGATGTTGGTCGGCAGTCTAATGTCTCTGCTCTTTACCAGGCGGTCAAGGCTAGCTATGGCTGTCTTTCTCAGAAGCAGGCGCCTCATATTTTAATGCTTGCAGTCTCCTTCCGGGGTAATCTTGGAGCCCATGAATAGAAAATCTGCCACAGCTTCCACTTCTTGTCCATTGATGCTCCAGAACATGATAGGGCAAGACGCCACGACCTTTGTTTCTTTAATGTTCCGTTTAAGCCGAAACTTCTCACTCTCTTCTTGTACGCGATCAGAAGTCTCTTGAGTTCCATTGCACGTTCTGCCATTAAAATGGTATCATCCGCATATCTATTGTTGTTGATACGTTTTCCAGCAATCTTCACTTCAGCTTAAGACTCGTCCAGACCGGCCCTAAGCATATAGGTAAAACAGGCAGGGCGACAGTGTGCAGCCTTGTCTCACTCCTTTCTGACTGTGGCCTCTTGCCCTTCATACAGGTTCCTGAGGAGACAGACGAGGTGAATCGGAACTCCCATCTCTTGGAGAGCTTGCCGCAATCTGCTGTGATCTACGCAGTCAAATGCTTTCACATAATCGATAAAGCAGACGTAGATGGGTTTCTGGAACTCTCTTCCTTTTTCCATGATCCAGCGAAGGTTGGCAATCTAGTCACTAGTTCCTTTGCCCTTGCGAAACCCAGCTTGCACGTACGGAATCCCCGATCTACATACTAATGCAGTCTACCTTCGACGATTTTCAACATCACCTTGCTAGCATGCGAAATAAGCGCGATTGTGCGGTAGTGTGAACATTCTTTGGCACTTCCTTTCTTTAGAATGGGGATGTAAACTGACCTCCTCTAATCCTGTGGCCACTGCAGGGTTGTTCAAATCTGCTTACATAATGTATACAGAGCATTAACAGCGTCATGGTTTAGGTTTTGAAGCAACTCAGCTGGAATGCCATTTATTCCGCTAGCCTTGTTCTTATCTAGGCTAGCTAAGGCCCATTCAACTTCACTCTTCAGGATGCCCGGCTAGAGGATCTGTAATCACAAACGTCTTGTGTTCGGTTTGCACATTCGAGACCTGCTTATACAGTTCTTCTGTGTATTCCTGCGACCTCTTTTTTATCTCCGAGGCTTCAGTGAGGTCCCTGCCTCTTGTCCTTTATCACGCCCAGCTTAGCACAGAAGCTTCCTTTGATATCTTTGATTGTCTTATACAGACCTCTTGTGTTCCTCAATTGGCTGTTGTCCTCGACTGCTTGGCACTGTATGTTCAGGAAGGCATTCTTATCTCTCCTTGCTATTTTTTGAAAATCCGCATTGAGAACCTTGTATCTTTCTCTTTCCCCCATAACTTTTGCCATCCTCCTTTCTCAGCTATTTGCAAAGCTCTTGAGAAAAGCAGTTTGCTTTCTTGCATTTCTTTTACTTTGGAACTGGCTTAGTAGCAAATTCTTGTGTAAATATATCGGGAACATCAGTCCACATCTCCTCAGGCTCTCTGTCTTCTAGATCTAATTCTCGAAATCGATTCCTCACTTCCACAGCAAATTCTGATGAAATTTGATCCAGGTCATGCCTGAATGGCCTTCTAGTTTGCTGCTTTTTGCGCAATTGAAGCTTAAATTTGGCAACAAGAAGATGATGATCGGTGCCGCAATCGGCCCAAGGTCTTGTTTGTACTGCTTGTATAGCGCTTCTCCATCTCTGCCGACAAAGAATATAATCAGTCTGATTCCTGTACAGACCGTCCGGTGAAGTCCATGTGTACAGGCGCATCTTGTGCTGTTGAAAGTGAGTATTCGCTATGGTCAGGTTGTTTGGACGCCCCCCAAGCTCGACGCCTTCCAACTTGGGGGCTCATCTTCCGCGCCCTATCATTAATGCTATTGTGACTGGCCATAGGGTTTTATTGGCAGGAAATACTTGAGTGGGTTGCCATTACCTCCTCCAGTGAATCACATTTTGTCAGAACTCTCTGCTGTGCCCTGTCTATCTTGGGTGGCCCTACACAGCAGAGCTCACGACTTCATCGAGTTTCGCAAGCCCCTCCGCCACAACAATGCAGTGATCCATGAAGGGGGAGAAAGCTCCAGACACTACTTATTATTGGGATACCTTTCCCTGTGCGGCCATACCGGGAGCAGGTCGAAACCTGTTTAAACTGCAGAAGAGTCGCCCATGGGGCGAACACCTGTTACAAGCCCAGGACCCAAATGTGCCGCATATGCGGTGAGGAACGTCTTCCCGAAACCAATAGGGGAAGTGCGCAGCTGCACTCCCAAGCACATTATGCACATAAGGGCCCACGACACCGGGAGCAAGAACTGCAAGCATCGCTTTGTAGACTACCGCCCCAAACAACCAACAAGACATTAATCTCAACGACGAAGTCGACCAGTATTTCGAACGCAGGCCGTGCTCAAGAGACAAAGCCGAAAACCGTTCGTCGAGCCACCATTGGGGAACCTAGTCCCACTACAGATCATCCTCCTTCCACCGCAGTCATCTAGCCAGAACGCCACTTCGAGGCATGGAAGCACGGAACGACGAAGGTGTGCGAGCAGGAGCAAAAGCAGCCGCTGCTCGAAGCAGTTGAGCTGGCCGGATACGGCTTCCCAGAATCACACCGCTCAAAGGAGCTCCTAGATATAATAGTCTAGAGACTCAACCATCGCAAAATGGAACGGGAAATAGCCGAAATTGTAAAAATATTTAAATCTCTATAACTCCTAAAAAACACACCCCAGCAGAAAAAAAATCGATCCCTCATTTTCCGCGCTATGTGCTGTACCCTTCACAAATGATGCAAAGAAGACGGACAGCCGCAATAAACTGAAAATACCGACTCCTTGTGTTGAGAGTTCCGGATCGAAATGCTCAGCGGATGCGTCGAAATATAACGACTAGCAACCAAGAGCCAAACCAAAGGCTACAGACAAGAGCAGAAATGAACGCACTCAGGAACAAATTTAGCGGTTTCGAGGAGAAAGTTAGGTATCTCACGTGCCAAGTAACTGAGCTGGGTATAGACATCGCTGTTTTTCTGCAAGTAGTGGAGCGTCTCGCTGCCTGGGAGGCAAGCCATAATGTAATGCAGCCATCCTCGACCCTGCCCTTAATCCTCTCTCTCATGCCTCAACATGGCGCTTCGCCAACAAATTGAGGTGTAGACGTTGTTTAAGTGAAACTGCAGGGGGTTCCGCAACAAACGGAGCGACCTGTTGTTTCGCATCCATAGCCTAGCTAAACAACTGGACGTAATACACTTCAAGATGCAAGTGGTGCGGTGAAATTGCCGGGCTATAATGTGTGCAATCCTCCTTCCCTTTCGAAAGCAGGGGCGACGGCCGCAGCCCCATTCACAGGGACATTTGTGCGACGCAAAATTACGGCTATACAAACCACCATAAAGAGTTCTAACGAAAAGTACATGCTACTTGAAAGTCTGCTGAGAAAAAACAGAGATGCAAATCTGTTTACACTAAGCTTACACATTTGACCGAAAGTGAGAAAGTTAGGAATTCGCGCTCTTGTGTTCATAGCAACTCGCCTCACTGCAAGAACCCAACTCCTTGCGGTGGGAAATTTTAGTGCTCACCATTCATCTTGGGTTTATCGATTGTTTTTCCTGTCTATCCGGAACCTGTGCCTACGACTCTCAATGATGCCCAAGAAATCAAGCGGGTAGGCAACAGCATTTCCGCAGATACCTCCAACAATCTCACACTCACCAAAAAAATAAGTGACTGCCGCTGATCCAAGACGAGAAACACGCTTGGGAACGACCATTACATAGTAGCTACGACATTTCACACATTTCAAAAACTGCACCCCATGTTCACGAGCGTGACCGACTGGGAAAGGTTCAGACGCTTACGATAACAGGATGCCCCCAGTCAGATCAACTCCCTAATGAAGTGGATCGCTGCACTTAAAGACGACGTCAAGACAACCATAATCGAGACGCCGACTCAAGAACCGCACCAAATGTCGGATTTCAAACTCCTCCGTTTTTTAAGACAAGGATGCAACAGAAATTTACGCAAGCGTATAGCGCAGCTCGAGCGCCAAATCGAAACAAACGTGCTCCACAGAACTGGTAGAAGAACAATGCGGAAAAATCTGTTAATGGGCAACTTGGAAGCAAAAAGACATGGTTCAGCTTCCGAAATTTGCTGGACCCCGCACAGGCAAAATGCGTACAACGAGACCGACTCATGTTTAATTGATCAATACTAGTGTACGGGCGCTGCTCTGCTCGCCGAACTGCAAGCAGACTGCATGAACACATTGTACACAGACCCCCTTCCCGCGTACCGTGGTCTTCTTAACGACTCCGTGGATGCCGACATTGCTGATGTCAAGGTCTGGTTTGCTCTGGGTCAGTTGCATACTACCACCGCGACGGGAGCGGACGGAGTGTCTAACAAAACGCTCAGACACCTTGGCCACGCGTCCTTCGCGGCCTTTACAGAATTATTGAAGACCTACTGGAGGGGAGGTGAGATCGCTCAGGAATGGAGGCAAGCGCGGGTTGCCTTCATCCCTAAACCGTGTAAGAAACTCGCGATCGAGAACTTTCGGCCCATCTCCAGGACGTCTTCCATCAGAAAGCTGATGAAAAATGTCATCCTCCTCCGACTGCAACATGCATCCTCCAACAATGATTGGCCGGCAAACTTGTCCACGTAGGACGTGATGCTCCAGCATGAGAAGGACGTACTGAACACTCCACGCGTAACCGGGACAAGGCGGAGCTCGGTTTATACCTGAGCAACGCCTTAGACAATGTCTCGCACGAGGAAATCCTCATGAATATCTCTAAATTGAACCCAAAAGAATGGATATTTAATTATGTCCGGTCATTCATATTGTTACGTGGTGGCATGACAAGCGATGGAACACGGCGACACAACAGAAACAAAACAACGTGATGACATGACGATGAAATATGCTTTAATGGCCGGCGCGCATGGCGCGAGCGCTCCGCCCCTGCCAGTGCTCCTTCGTCATCTTCGTAGCACTAACCGGGGCCACCGAGCGATTGTCCCGATCGATTGCTAGAAATCCATTGCATGAAGTGACGATGAACAGAGACACAGGATTAGGACATGAAACGCGGGACACCACAATGAATGCGAAGATAGGATGTATCTTTGCCCCGGAGCATCAGGTCCACTGTTCACCGTTTGCCGAAGGCCGAGGCTCATGGACACGCAGAAGGGCTTGGGCGGGGGTGCTGTCTTCACTCGAGTGGTCGTGAGGTCGCTTCGTCGTGGGGTCGGTCGGGTCGGCTTTCGGCTTTTCCCGGTCGTCATGTGTTGTGGTCAGGGCTGGGGAGAGCGGCTGGTCGGGTCTGAGCACAAAGGGCTGAGGCAAAGCTGGGCGGCGATCTCCACGGGCTGTCGGCTGATGGACCCGGCGTATGATTGGCTTCGACAGTGCAAAGCGAGGAAGGGGATGAGCCGCACCTCCAACCAAATATTACGTGGTGGCATGACAAGCGATGGAACACGGCGACACAACAGAAACAGAACGACGTGAGGACATGACGATGAAATATGCTTTAATGGCCAGCGAGCCTGGCGCGAGTGCTCCGCCCCGCGCCACTGCCCGCTTTGTCATCTTCGTAGCAGAAGCGGACCACAGAACTCACTCTAGGTAGCATCAAATCGGATCCCATTCCTTTGGAAAGAGGAGGCTCGACACTAGGCTCGGTGCTCTCGTCTTTCCTCTTTAATCTCGCAGTCATTACACTTCCTCCCAAGCTCGCTGTCACTCAGCGCTGGAGCACACTTTCTACGCGGAAATCACAATACGGGTAACCAAGGGGAATGAGGGCCAAGTAGAGAATACACTGCCGTAGACAGTGGACATAATCGACGCTTAGGCGCCTTGAGTGGGACTTGAATGCTCACACCCGAAATTGGAATAGCTGGTTTCAGGACAAGACTCGTAGAAGTAACGCAAACCAGACCTAGCGGACCCCCTGAATGTAAGTGTGAGAATACTACCGGTCAGGGAGGTCTAAACCATATACATACTGAACATGTACATTCAGAACAATTGCAAAAACACAGAATCAATAAACAGATTCACGGCAATGGTGAATCAGACTGTACGGCTCATCAGAGAGATCGCCAAAAAACGAAAAGGCATAAAATAAAAAGATCTCTGTTCATTGGTAGATGCTTTGCACTGAGCAGGATTGTCTACTCCCTCCCGTGCCTGCAATTGCAATTCGTGCAGACAGTGAAGGCCAAGGGCCTAATCCAGCAGGCCAACAAGGCTGCAGTCGGGCTCCCGCACAGCACGTCTACCAAAAGGTTGCTGGCCCTGTGGTTTGAGAGCATGGTCCCGGAGCTATGCGAGGCACGCCTAGTCTGCTAACACGGACACCTCACGCGCACTAACTCGCAAAGGGCCATCCTATACAAACTGCATATGTGGGAGCAACGTTCACAAGAGGGAAGCGAAAACATTTGTCAACACATATTAGGACAGCTCACTTCCTTAAATCCTTACCCAATGATACGCATTCCGCGTACTACGATGGTCGACGCATGGCTAGGGCTCGCGCCCTACATGCCAAGTAAGGCCGACACGCCAACGCAGCACACGTGGACGCGGCTAAATATCGACTAACCCCTAAACAAGCGTTCGCACTGGCCACGGGAAATGGGAACGGTTCCTCGTTAGCGATAGCGTGGATCGTAACCACCTCCTCTGAGATGACGATGGAACTGGCCGTAGCCTTAGCTGTAGCAAACACGACCGCTGATTTATTTGAGTGATTATAAAAGAGCCATTTGATTTTCCGCGAGGGGCCGAACCGCATCTACATCTTTCCCCATCCTCCAAACCACCCCTATTCAATTAGAGAAATTGAACTAATATGGATCCGGACCTACTCGTCCCTTTCGGGGAACGGGGTGGCTCAAATGCAAGCCCAATGTTCTGACGACCGGGCAAGGATCGCGCCTCCGACCCGATTTCACGAGGAACAGCTTAATCCTCAAGCTGGAAAAGCGCCCACATCCGCCTCCCCACAAATCCTCAACGAACCCAAGCAGCACTCCGTCAATGGAACGCCATCATCCCAATATTAGGAGAAACCGGCCCCAATATTGGGACCAATAATGGTGTTTCATTGGGGTGCTACCCGGGCCAAGATTTAATCCAATCTACTAGACTGGCTTTCGAACAAGGGCCACCAATGGACGACTAGGTTATTGATTGACATGCAGTCTCACTGAACGGCTACCCAATATGTTCCACCCAAGCATACCCACTGGCTCCTATATAACGTACATCCTGCTACTCTCACTGGCTATCCAATACTTACAATCAAGCTTTCTGACTGGTTTTTAATAACTGCTATCCAGCTAGGCTCATTGGCTGCCCAACATTGCCCACCCAAGCTTGTCCACTGGCTTTGCATAATTGGCAGCCAGGCAATCCCATTATTGTTTAATGTTTTTTGTGACTAATTTTTGATTTGATGGATGTTACGGCGCAGAGACAGCTAAGGCCATTATGCGCGCCAAACGCAGGTTTGAGTTTGTTTTTGTGCAGATGGGGGGGGGGGGGGTTACATGCAGCTAATAATATATATACATCATCCTGAAAGTATACATGCATTAACAACAAAGCCAGAATTGTTCTTTTCGTGGATATTTGTTAGGTGCACATGTGGTACATAGTGAAAACAAACTATAGGCAGAATTCTTTCAGACTTCCAGGACTTCACCTCTGGTTCGGTTCAATGACAAAGTGTCGGCAGGTTTTAGGAAGAAGCCGCATTAAAGGCAGCTTCAGGTGTCTGCCAAGCCAGCATTTATGGCATGCGCATTTTGCGCTCGGTTATAAGGACAGCAGCTTTCAGCAGCCCTTGCAGATGTATGCTCGAGCACCTTGCATGTCACTGTGATGTTATCTATGGGCCCAGGTCCGTTCAGGAGCTCTGGGCAGGTAGCAGAGCAGACACACGGACGCTTTTCTTTTCTTGACCAATTAACGTAACTGACAACAGACATGCATACAGCCTAGCTTATCCTAATAGGATATGTCCCAACACAAAACCGTCCTACTTCTGGTTTTCCGCTCGTGGACTACATGCCGGTGCAGGCGAGTCCGCCGGTGCTCCGTTCACGCCAGTCGCCCGAGGACTCGGTAGCGCGGCAGGCCACGCTCCGGCGTCTGTGTCCGGCGTCTGCTTCACAGTCCGGGATACTGCGGTGTACCGCGGGGTACCGCGTCACGCCCGGGTACTGCAAAGTGCGGCACCAGTGCGGCAGCACAAGTGTGGCGGCCAGGCACGATGGAGTTGGGCAGTACCAGACCCGGACCAGGTGCCCGGCAGGTGCTGGCGAGCCGGCCTTGTACGCCAGGCCCAGGACGATGAACTCCGCCGCCAGCGACGCCCAGGAACGTCCGACCCGTTCGTTTGTCGGAACAAACTCACGCGCACTGGCCCGCCCCGCACGCGGCCACACTTCACTTCCTTTCGAGCCACCCGCACACTCGCCACAATCACCATCATCACAACCTCCCCCCGTTCCAAGACAGTTTCTTGCAACTGTTCTGGCGCCGGGAGGGGGGAGACGTGGCGGGAAATAAATGCACAAACTACACAAATAACCACAAAGCAGAAACACACAAAAATTCGTCACAATCCACACACCATTCACAATCCACAATACAACACACGAGTTCGTTTTTTTTTTTTTCTAAATCCCGTTCCAGTCAGCAAAACACACTACTGAGTCCTCTTCAGGTGTCTCTATGTCCAGTGAGGTGGAGTCGAGTTCAGCAGCTGCTGAGACTGGATGAATAGTCGGAGGGTTTCGTTCTTCGTAATTCTTCAACATGTTAATGTGAAAAATTTTCCTTTTATGTCCTAGGTCCACGATGTAGTCCACATCGTTTCTACGGTCTATCACATCGTATGGACCTTTCCACTGCATAAGCAGCTTATTGGATTCAGTCGGTAACAAAATCAGAACCTTGTCACCTGGTAACAGTTTTCTGGGCCGACTTTTCCGGTTATAATACAGTTTCTGTTTCTGACGTGCTCGTGCTAGTTGTTCGTGAGCAATCTGGCACGTATCCTCCAAACGGTTTCTGAGCTCGACGAGGTAGGTGTACGTTGACCGAGTATCTCCATCGATATGCTGATTGGTCCAGAGCTCCTTCAGTACTGTTGGTGGTCCTCGCACATGACGGCCGTAAATCAACTCAAAAGGAGAAAACCCAAGGCTTGCTTGTGGAACTTCTCGGTATGCAAACAGTAACGGTGCCAGATACCGATCCCAAGACCTAGGTTTTTCTTGGCACATCCTCTTCAGCATAGTTTTCAATGTTCCATTGAACTTCTCCACAAGACCATTTGCCATGGCATGGTAAGGTGATGTCTTCAGAAGCTTGATGGAAAGAAGACGACCAACTTCACTCATGAGCTCTAAGGTGAACGTGGCTCCTTGATCGGTCACCATTTCTTTCGGTATGCCAATGCGGGAAAACATCTCAACGAGCGCTTCAGCAACATGCACAGCATCAATAGCTGGAAGGGCGACGGCGTCTGGGTACCGTGTTGCAAAGTCAATCAAGGTGAGCACATATCGGTTTCCTTTATCAGACGTAGGTGAGAAAGGTCCTATGAGATCGACGGCCACTCGTTCGAAAGGAGTGGTAATCAGTGGCATGTTGCCTAAAGGGGCAATGCCAACTTTGCCTTTCGGTGTTGTTCTCTGACACTTATCACATGACTTAACGAATCGTTTAACATCTCCATGTATGTCAGGCCAATAAAAGTCCTGAAGTATACGATCAGTAGTACGTCTGATCCCTTGATGTCCGGCCATAATACTTTCATGTGCTATTTGTAAGACTGATTGCCGGAGTTTTTGTGGAACAACAACCTGCTTGAAGATCCTTCCCGATGTCATACAGTAATATCGATAAAGAATATCCTCTTCTTCACAAAAATGGTACGAATTACCTTTACCTGATCGGAATTCCTTATCTACCTTAAGGAAGAGCCGTTTTAAGGATACATCTTTCTGCTGCTCTTCTGCTAACTGGTCCTTTGTCATGTCACACAGAAGAATGGGTGGCACGCACAGCGGTGTTTTCTTTTCTGTTGGCTTGGTCAAGGCTGCAACACATCGTCTAAAATTCACAGGTCGCTCCTGTTCTCGGGAACCTTGCGAGGTATGAAGCTCTAGGCTGCTTGAGGTCATCCAGTCGTGATTGGGATCATCTGGGGCCCTGACACCTGGTATATTCCCAAGCACGAGATCATACAAGGGCCGCTTCATGCAAAGCGCGGTCACCTCGCCTTTGAAATATGGCGTGTCCACTGGTACTCTTGCCACCGGTAACTGGGTTACCGTACCATTGACAAGTACTATCCTCTCGGTCTGCCCTGTGAAGCAGTTCTTTGGGACCAAACCCCGGCGGACAATAACGACATTACTACCAGTGTCTCGAAGCACGCACACTTCTTTCCCCATCAAAAACCCTTCTACAATGGGCATTCTTCCTGTTGAATTCTGAGGTGCGTCTTTACTGACCTGCGCCCAACTGCTAGAGTCGGATGGGCTCCGGGCCGTATGCCAGTCAAGATGATCAGCACGTTTGGGAGCCTGAATTGCAGAGCATGCGGCACTCTGTTCTTCCTCTTGGTGTCGATTCCTGCAGTTTTCGGCCTTGTGTCCGACCTTTCCACACGAGTTGCACTTGAGCACCGGTCTAGTGGACGTGCGGCAATCGGAAGCCCGATTTCCTGGACGATTGCATAACATACACCGCAACTGGGGTTTATTCGGCAGGCTGACGGTACTCTTGATATGAGGTTTCTCTTCGTCAGGGACTTTACCGATGTTCGAATAGTTCTGAGCTTCCAAGTATCGATCGGTTGCGTCTGCCATGATGTCGAGTGTCTTGCACTCCCGTTCTTTCAGAAACACAATGAGTTTCGGGTGGCAACACCGCAGGAACTGTTCACCGATCACATGATCGCGCAGGTCTTCAAATGTCTTGGGAACACTCGCCATTTCGATCCAATGGTCGAAGTAACCCGAAAGCCTGGCGGCTAACTGCCTTCCCGTCTCGCCATCTTCTGCTCGAGCTTTTCGAAATTTCTGATGGTAACCTTGAGCCGTGAATTTAAAGCGCTGCAGAAGAGCCTTTTTGACCTTTTAATAATCTAATGAATCTGCAGCTGACATCCTGCCGATCACGGTCAAGGCTTCCCCAGTTAGGCACATACTTACGGCCATCGCCCATTTATCTTGAGGCCAGTCCTGTCCCACTGCCACACGCTCAAACCGTTGCAAATAGGCATGCAGGTCATCTCGTCGCTCGTCAAATAGGGGGAGCAGTTTTTGAGGGTTGAAAAGCTGTACTTGTGGCGCTGACACTATGGGCTCGATATCATCTGTCGTGTTGCTCCTCGCTCCTTCTTGGAGTCTGAGTTTCAATTCCAAGATTTCTTTCTCTCTCTCCGCGGCTATGCGACTTTGCTCTCTTTCAGCAGCACGTTCGGCCCGTTGCTCGGCGCGTTCCTTATCTATCCAGTCTCTCAGCTCGGAGCCTGAGAAACCCAGCTGAGCGCCCAACGCGGCTAGACGCTCTAGGTCCATCTTTGCTCAAACGTCGCGATGCGTGTGAACCCGTCCTCGACTCTCTGCCCTCTCTCTGAATGATTAGTTCCTTGAATCTACTAATTTCTAGGATCCTGGCAGGCTCGCCAAATTGTGATGTTATCTATGGGCCCAGGTCCGTTCAGGAGCTCTGGACAGGTAGCAGAGCAGGTTCACAGACACACGGACGCTTTTCTTTTCTTGACCAATTAACGTAACTGACAACAGACATGCATACAGCCTAGCTTATCCTAATAGGATATGTCCCAACACAAAACCGTCCTACTTCTGGTTTTCCGCTCGTGGACTACATGCCGGTGCAGGCGAGTCCGCCGGTGCTCCGTTCACGCCAGTCGCCCGAGGACTCGGTAGCGCGGCAGGCCACGCTCCGGCGTCTGTGTCCGGCGTCTGCTTCACAGTCCGGGGTACTGCGGTGTACCGCGGGGTACCGCGTCACGCCCGGGTACTGCAAAGTGCGGCACCAGTGCGGCAGCACAAGTGTGGCGGCCAGGCACGATGGAGTTGGGCAGTACCAGACCCGGACCAGGTGCCCGGCAGGTGCTGGCGAGCCGGCCTTGTACGCCAGGCCCAGGACGATGAACTCCGCCGCCAGCGACGCCCAGGAACGTCCGACCCGTTCGCTTGTCGGAACAAACTCACGCGCACTGGCCCGCCCCGCACGCGGCCACACTTCACTTCCTTTCGAGCCACCCGCACACTCGCCACAATCACCATCATCACAGTCACCATCTTTCTTTCGTACAAACATCTGCAAGCGAAAACAAAAATAAGAGACAATATTATGTAGTATTGTTTTTTTTAGTACAGCTTGGGAAAACTGTTATGAGCAGTAAAATTCGCCACTGCTACAAAATTAGTTCGTACAAGTCAGTGTGCGGAAATCGGACTTCATGAAAAATGCATATTTTCCGTTTGGTGCAATAAAGGAGGCTATGCTCTTACAAATAACAGCAGATAGGCACATTCTGCTAATCTTATTTATCAGGTGCCAATGACTGACAAGATGATTAATTTCCAGTTAATACGCCACACTGTATAAAAAATGGATATCTTACCGATTGTCCAGCACAGCTTTGCATGCAGCTCAACCGAAGCAGCACAAGATGAAATTGGCGCGTAAAGGTCGTCCTAGTAATCCCGAGTCTTTCCTCCTGCAGGGAAGTGTAGCAACATGGGTGGCAAATAAAGCTACAAAGGCTCCAAAAAACCTACTCCGTTACGAACATATATCTTAAAATAAAGGGTCAGTGGTTTTCACACTGAGCTTCAGACTGTTCCACGAGACGGGACGAGGCATGTCGTGGTTCTACTGTTTATTCTCCGGGAGTGCGAGCGGAGCTGCCTGCAGCACACAACCCGCGAGGCGCGCACCTGCGCTGCTAGAGAGAGAGGGAAGAACGAAGAGACAGAGCGCAATAACACCGATGTTTGGGCCAGTTGGTAACGATCTATATTAAAACCCAATCGCAGCACGAATAAAACAACGACAGGAAGAAAACACACACAACAGGACGAATGCTGCGTATGTGTTTCGTGCTGGGAATGGGTTTTAATATAGACAGAGCGCGCCGACGCCAGTCGTACGTGCGAGCGCGGCAGCGCTGTCCGCGTGGTTTCATATGACACCGCAGTTTTAATTCCGCCGGGATTCAATGGACCCTGCTCAGGTGTGAGAACGAAGAATGGTACGCTACCACGGCGAAGGCTGGCACCGCTGCGTCGCAAACAGCCGCCTGTCTAAAAGAACATACCATATTTTGCCAAAAGCAACCAGGTTGCCCGATTTGCTCCTTAGTCCTTTAGTTAAGCGTTTTATAGGATATGCCAAAATTAATCACTTGTGCGGGAAAAAAAGCTCATCACCCTTATCTGTAAAGACCATTTTTTGCCCTTTGAAATATATCAAGAGCTCCAAACACGGTTGAGAAGGAAACCCTGCTGCCTGGTTACTTTTGGTAAAGAGGGTACGTTTTTTCTAAACTGTTAGAGCAAAAGAACGTAATTTCTAGATTGAAATACCCTTGTTGTGGTTACAATGTGTTTTGATAATGTTCATAAAAAGCATGTGGAGAATCTTCCCAGAATACTGCATAGAAACAGCGATTTAAACGCGTGACGTTAAGCCGACTTTGCAAAAATATTCGAAGGCAGGTCATGACAGTTATACACGCGCTTATACAGCATTCGGACAGAAATAATTTTCTTGAAGAGCGGCATGACCAGGCAACAATACTTTTATGACAAATATTTCGGCCGTGAGCACGCATTGATGTTTTTTTTTGTTTCTGTAAAATAAAAATATTCGTTGACACTTATTTCCAGTCTCCAATAGTGGGGTTGCTATGTTTCAAGCTTCTTCGATATTTTCTCTTTTAGGTCTTTACCAGGAATTTTTCAACAGCTGCCACAGCAAATACACAACTTTTAGTAAAAAGTTGGGCAGCGTGCAATGCTATTGTATTTAAATACATTTCATTCCAAAGCATCTGAGAAAGCTAGATTTTTTTTTCTGCCAAGCAAAGGTAGAGAACATATAGAAAATAATGCTTTTATTTCTTTTATGTGGCGGGATCTACCTTTGGCTATGAGCTATGCTGCATCAACAGCTTAAAGGATTTGTTCATCATTCGTATTTTGCTGAAGCACTCAAAGGAGAGCACGCCGGCATATATGAAAAGTGGAAGTTTATGGCTGATGTAACTTACAACACAAAATATGCTGCAGCTAGCCCGTCTTCACTGCTTACAAGACCACCTACGGCGCAATGCAGTAGGTGCTGGCACCTCGTTGAGGAGTCAGCTAGCATACATGAAGAAATGGTCCAGCATTTGCCTTCACTAGCACAATCTCTTCGACCTCTGTTTTCCAGAATTTTATCTTTTCTTTCACCATGCAAATGAAACAGTGAATTAATAAAGCATTTATGTGTCTGTTTCCAGTTATAGACAAATGTTTTCAGGATATGGATGTAAAACCTCATCGCAGCAAATTAAGCCGGGCTAACAATTCCTAGTCGGAAAAAACTACAGAAAGTTTTCTGATGTTACGACAGAATATCTGTGCGGTTTTTGACGGGAAACCTGTTGTGACAACAGAAAATTCTGTCGAAACATCAGAAATTTCTGTAGTTACAACAGAAAAGTGCTACAGAACTACAGACAACCGAAATATACTACAGAAAAACTACAGAACTACAGAAAAGTACTGCAGAACTACAGAAAATTCTGATGGTTACGACAGAACTACAGGATATTGTGTCGTATTTTTGACACGGTTCTGAAGTTTTTTTCGACTGGGAACCTATAGTATATATGGCTTCGAAGGTGTACGTCTTACTGGCCTACTGCAGATTGCAGAAGTATGCTTTATACTGCGCCGTATTGTGTTTCTATACATAGGCAGTGACCGTTGTTAGCTTAAAAAAATTATGCGTCTGTTTTGTTGTGATTTTATCGAGGAGGGCGACGAAGTATTCTTAAAATTTGACACATGAGTGTCCTCACGCATCACGCTGAAGACGCATAGAAGGAATGGTAGGGCCTGTACCTGCTGCGCGTTCCACCTCTGTATAAACGTCTTCACAGTTGAGAATAGCGCTACAGTCGGGCATTTCTAAGCGCTTCAAAGACGGCACAAGCCACGCGTACGACTCGACGGCAACATTGCACGAAGCATATGACACCCTGCTTGCATGCGTAGTGCCACCCAATTATTCATTTCGGAGCTTTTAAAACGTTTTAGCTAAAAAATCTCTGCCTTTCTATCTCATGGCATGGTTTTGTCAAGAAACTGAAGCCTTACGCCGGCAGAGGATAAGCCACCGGAGCAATGTGGGAGAACCCTATACCAACCGTGCCCTTACCGCCTAAGCAATTTTCTTGAATAAATGTTCTCTTCTACTGTTACTATATTGTTGACAATGTATAAAACATACTTGAAAGCCATCGCGAAGGACACGACAGTATTCTTCGGGACGTTAAAAATATATCAGGGCAGGTTGAGAATTGATCTTTATTATCTGCAAGCCAATTCCGGCCAACACGTCATGTTAAGTGCAATGTTTTTCCAGCCGTCAAAACTCAGTGGACATTATCGACCGCTACAACCCAATCATATTAAGTGTTGTAAAGTCCCCATAATCGGCGCGGCCACATGACCAGTGTGTGCCAAAATGTATTCAATGTAGATAAGCCAGCTATGCTAACAAGATCATATCAGTCAATGCATACAATGATGCATGCAATGTTGGCAAGCCATTGCAGCTACCCATAAAATATCTACCACTATTACTCATGATAGATACAATATTGGGAAACCATCTCAACTAGTAGTAAAATATCGACCATCGTATGGCAGTAAATGTTTCAAGTTGACAGGCCATCAATGATGGCAAAAAATATTGATTAACCTTTGTAGATGGATGGTATTTTGGCAAGCCATTACACATCCTCAGGCAAGATGGACCACTTTAATTGGAGATGTACAATGCTGGGAAGCCAAGACGACTGGCGAGAGGATATTAACCAATGTATGCCAAGTTAGATTCGATGCTGACAAGCAATCAATACTGGCATTGCAATATTCCCCAATGTATGCCATGATAGCTGCAATGCTGGCCAGTCGCCACTGCCTTTTGGGAAATATTGCCCACTGGAATCAACAAGTATACATTAATGGGGAGCCACTAAGACCGGTGGGGTAACAATAACCGATATATGCCAATATATAATAAATGTCGGCAATCCAGCTATACTGGCAGAGAAATATTTACCAATGTTTGTCATCATTGACCATTTTATCTGCAGACATAGACAATATAGGGGAAGCCGTCACAATTGGCAGGGGGATATTGAACAATGTTTGCCAAGATATATTCGATGTAACAAGCCGCCAATACTGGCTGGACAATATTTACCAATGCATGCCATGATATGTTCAATGTAGGCCAGTAGCCACCACTCGCTGGGCAATATCGGCCACTGGAACTGAAGATGCATACAATGTTGGCAAGCCACTAAGACCAGCGGGATGATATTGACCTATGAATGCCAAGCCATATTCAATGTCACCAAGCCATATATACTGGCAGAAAAATATTTACCAATGTATGCCATGATTCGCGAATTATGGGCAAGGCATTGCTGATGGCTGGGTAATATTGGCTTTCATATGTCATTGTGTATACAATGTTGGCAAGGAATTTTATACGCAAAGTCATTACTGCACGTTGATAGCCCATGAATGCCAATCATGGGGGAACATGTAAATCACTGGTCGAAGAGTGGTCAATGTTATCGCATGGCTGTACCATTATTGGTAGCGCATTGGCAACGCTGGGCCACTGGTGGACCAGACGTCGCCAATCAATTTCCAATATCGGGCCGGTCGCATGTGCTACTTGGCAAGGCATAGGTGGTTACTTAGTGCCTCACGAACCCAGGCCCAGTGCAAGCCAAACAGCACTAAATGCGGCGAACGAGCGACATACGACCACATGCTCTCGAACTCTGCAAATTACCCGCCTGCGGCGGAATTATTACAGCTCCTTTCTTTCAAGTGATGGAAAGCCATGTGTGTCAGCTCGGACCCGAAGATCCAACTACAGGCCATCGGGCGGCTATTGAGGTCGCCGCAAGCCATGGGCTAGCTGCTATCTAGCGCGTTTCTCTTTAAACCTGTTTGAGCGACGAAATAAAAGATTTCCTATCGAATCAATATAACTAATGGAAAGGAAGGCACATTACACCTGCTGCTACAATTTTACACGTGCATTCTTGCAGCTGAATGCCTAGCCCACACAGGCATTCTGTATTTGTTTAGAGGTACGGAAAACCACAGTATATGTCACATTTTTTTTGTGAACACCTCATCGCATAGCAATATATTGTCGCCTTTCACATTGAGTAGTGTTTTCGTTGAAGTTGAAAACGCTAACCTTGCCCGTGGCGTATTGAAGCTTTCTCTTAAAAAACATTGAGCCCATGGCTTCAGATAATAATCAAAGCTCACGCCGTCGATACCTGTCGTCGTTCTGAAGAAACCACAAAAACCTCTGCGCTCCTGCGTTAATGGCAGGAACTTTAGAAGAGCCAAAGTAAAGTCGTCGAGCAAATGCCGAGTATGACAACAACCGCAAAACATTTCTCCTACATGTACCGTTTTTTAGAACTTGAGAGTGGTTATTGTCATATCAAAGTATGCGAGGATGACCGCTAATAAATCACTTTCCCGATGCCAAAAGACTTCCGTGTTTTCAATCTTGGCCTCTGCTGCTGTCTTGGACCCTTCAAGTGTATTACAAATATCGCGATTACAGGTCTGAGATTCTGATCTTTCTTATTGAAACATTCCCGTACCTCATGCATCACCTCTTAGCTATCCTTAAAGCTGTTTGGTCAGCCGACCTCTCAATAAGAAGACAAATGGTACTAGCTCCGAAATAGGGATCTGTTCGCTAATTTGTTCTTTTCTGAGTGTCCAAGTTGACACTGCGATATTAGCTGGCATAAGGCTTTTTTGCGCTGAGAATAGCTGAGAATTTTTGGCGCGATGCTCACTCTTCCATCTCTTCAATAGTATCTGCTCAGGATGCAATCCGTTCAGCGCTCAGTAGCATATCCTTGGTAGAGTGAATAGTAAGAGGCATCCTAAGATTTATGACGCTGGTTGAAATCAGTGCTTTACTCGCATAACATGACGGTGCTACTGCACAGATCTACACATGGATGTTGGGAATACTGGACTCAGTTTCATCTAGTTCAACGGCAAGATGTTTTCCACAAATTAATCGCCTACGCCAACCATGTGATGTTACGCATATTAAATTTTATTTCAGAAAAACATCAAGTGGAAATTGAGACCCTGGAAAATTGCACTCCTCGTTTCACGCTAGATCAACACCAAATATCAAACAATGTGCTGGCTAAAACTTAAAACTCTCTTGCTGTCGCTGCGTACATTGTTATGCTCGCAAGGATTCGATTTCTTCGTTAGACGTAAGCAGAGCGACATGGATAGCCTACAGTGGTCTACCGTCCACTCTTCGCCTTAAGACACTAAAGGCAGCGATCGCTTGTTCCGAGCACTCAGCCTGTATGGTATTATGTATCAAGCAGTATTAAGCACTGGGCAGCGAATAATATGCCTCCGGATCTGCGTTTGTTACACAAAGCACTATGTATTGGAAGCAAAACTATCCTACTAATCGTGCAAAAATTCTGGTATTGGTTCGCACCTTAAGCGCATTGTTTGCGGCGAAAATATCTTCTCGTGAAACTTACAGAGCAAAACACGATACAATTGAAACAAAGAAATGTAAACAAAGAGCAAAGACAAAAACAAATCGTCCCCTGCAAAGGTCACGAAAGAATGTTCAAGAGCAGGAGATAGATCTCGGTAGCGGCTTGTGGACCCCGACTAGGCAAATAAGGTTAACTAACCACCAGAGGTGCATGATGACCCGTGACAACGGCAAATGAGCGCCGATATAGATACGATCGAAAGCTTTGTTGGCAACATGAGAGCGAGGTATTCCTGCTCCGTGACAGTATAATTCCAATCCGGCTTCTTATGAAGGGAGCGAATCACGTACTCTACGACGTGCTCCTTGCTGTCGCAGCGCTGGACAACAACCGCGCCAGTTCCAACACCGCTTTCGTCGTTATGCACATCTGTGGGTGCTGAAGGATCGAAGTGGCGGAGCACATTTTGCGACGTGAGAAGAAATTTCAGGTGGCAAAAGGCGGAGCCGCACTCAGATGTTCGCTATAACGCTACATGTTTTTAAAGGAGTCTTGTCAGAAGGTGTGCGATGTCAGCTAAACAGTAAATATAACGACGGAACTATGAACGCAAACCCTAGAAATTCCGCAGCTGTTTGGCTGATTAGGGTGATTTGAAAGTGGTGACCGCTGCTGTCCTTGCGGGGTCAGATGTAATGCCGTCTTTATCCACGAGAAATCTGAGAGAACTAGCATTTGGCGTGCTCCAAAATGGCACTTCTTTGAGTTCAGCACATGCCCAGCTTTGCGCATACTTTTCGGCACAAGAGCTGCAAAGCCATTTTGCTCTCTCAGGATCTTCTTGAAAATAGGCGTCGTGTAAGTTACTTTTACATATTTCTCATTTTAAACCGCAGAGTATCGTTTCCATGAACCGTTCGATGGTAGCGGTTGTATTTCAGAGGCCGTATGGCATCACAATATATTCGTAAAGCCATCGGGTGTATTAAACACAGTTTTTGTCCTCCGGGAGGACAGGTATTTATTTGTTCATAGCCCGCCGAAGTAGCACATAATACGAAATCCCTTGGGGCCCGTGTGGGCAAGCTTGGCTAAGGCATCCACAAGGTTATCATTGAGAAACTCATTTAGGAATCAAGCGGACAAGCCCAAATTGGCTAGCTCATATTTCCCCTTTGGACGTCACATCGGCGTGGCAAGGGCTAAGTACACATTCCCACTTCTCACCCTCAAGGGCCCCTATCCGATAATTTTAGGGCCAATTGAAATCAAATTTAGACTTTATGTAGAAAACGCCTGGCCTCACCTAAAAGGGGCTATAATAAATCCCGCATGTGCCAAAGCGGGGCTAAAAACGGGCATGCCCGCACGTTGCTTTGGTGCGACCCTTGATATGACTAGACGGAAGATCAAACGGGGCTGTGGGATCCATGCAGAAAACTCCTGGGCTGCCCCAAATGAGACTGCGCACCAAAAACCTGGATAGTTTCCGCATGGCCTGTGGCGCGGCTGGAAAAGGGCTCATATCCGATTGTGCCCACATTGGTCTCTTTCGGGGCACATTAAAGCATATGCGACACAAATGTGGACCTAAAGCAAATAGATGGGCTCGCCCAATCGGGGCTGCCCATTCAAAAGCCGAACAGGTCCCTCACAGGTCGTGACCGGGCTGAATAGCGGGCATGCCCCATACTGCCCACACAGGCCTTTTTGAGGTACTTGAGGGCATATGCAACATAAATTGTCACGTAGCCATTTAGGACCGTAACTAGAATGTTGGTTGCAATGCGAGGTTGACAAAAAACACATGTGAGCAGGTCAAGAGTACCGAGAGACGGCCGACACCAAACTTCAGCCTCGTCACATCGAACATCCCGAGACCGCTTTCGCGTCTTTAAGGATAGGTGCACAAGGCTCGCAATGAGCAGCCGCCCAGCGGCTGTTGTTGCACACGCTCTAATATTTTTGTACTCTATGCGGTAAAAATAAGATTGCCCCATTTGGGGCTGCCAATGCAAGGCCACAGTTGGCCTCATATTGGCCGTAGGCGGGCTTACGCCTCCGAAGCCTCTCCATCCTTTAAGGGCGCCATTTTATTTATGTTTTGATAGTATACGCGCCGCTAATTGTTGCTTCTGGAGGTTTCGCATAAGTCTTCTAAGCATATTCATGCCATCACTAGAGACTGCCTTTTTTTTATTCTGGCAACTATGTTATTTCGTAGCACTGACAGCAAATGTGTAACAGTAACTATTATACTTTACGAGTTTGTACATACCTACCCCCGAATCTTCCCTGCGCCATTCTTACTCCACACATAACACCGAAATAAATTTTCAAGCCAATATTTAGGGGACCACCCTAATGCAAAAGCCCTCGCCGCTGGCCCCAGCATCCTAGCGCCATATCCTATTATGGGCCTATTATGACGCTGCTGATTGGGCATACTGGGATGTGGCATACTGGCATGCTCAGCAGTGGTGGCACTGGCATTCCGGCGAAGAAAGGCCTCGGATAAAAGGTAAAAAAGTAAAAAGCGCCTCAAGTGCATTAAAAAGTTTAAAAAATCAATTACTAGAAGAAAAAAAGCAGCAGCACTGGCGGGATTAGAACTCAGTATCTCTCGCTCCATGACTTATCACGCCACCCACTCGGCCATGCCGAGTTTTTCTATTTCTTGTTAGCAGTAAATTTTGCAGTGTGGCAATGTCCGAGCATATTACCACGAAGAGCTCTAGGAAAAGAAGTTTCAAAAACACTTTGGGTTAGCCAGTTCACTCAAAACTGGCATACATTCAGGTTTCTCACTCTGGGCATTATAGATGGCGATCTGGTTGTTGACACTTTCATTGGGCATTATAGATGGCGGTCTGGTTGTTGACACTTTCAATCAAATACTCCCTCGCGGAGCGTGCATCCACGCCCGCGTGTCTCACAGCCCTTCTCGCTTTCCATACTTCCTATTACACAGTGGTGCACTATCTGTTAAACCATAGCTGAGGGAAAACGGCGTCTTCGTCCAGCGGTCGATGGACTGTTTAATTTGTCACACGCCGGAAACCTTAGAACATATTTTTCTTGGCTGCTGGGATGCAGTCTTTCTGTGGGATATCCTCCAGAGGACTTTAAAAAGAAGTTGCAAATTATATCATGTAGTATACGATTCCTGCCTGTCTATAATCAAGGGGGTGTGCCATATGACCTATTAATGTTGCTTTTCCTCCACAGTGTACGGAAAACGAGAATGGCTGTGAGACACGCAGCCACGCCGAGAACTAGGAGCGTAAGAAATACTTTTGGATGTACGTCATCGACACATTTATAATGCTGGGACCTCATGTTTCGACGTCTATGGACCATTGCTGCCACTCTAACAATTACCACTTGTTGACCATGGCAGCTTGCTGCGTGCTCTTATGACTTACAACTAATGGTATTGATGCCTATGCGCACTACATTGTGCACTTGCATCATTTGAATGTGTGGAGTTTCACAGCGCTGGCAAGTTTAACAGCGCCTGCACTTTGATGATGCTCTACTATAGTAGACGTAATGTTCGCGGAACATGGAGCTTTAGCACAAACCTTCTAAGAAGAAAATGCGACGACGCTTCAGAAGTGGCAAACGGAGCAGCGAGAACACTATTTTGCTGGTAATGAAATCTTATTTGTATCAAAACAATTTTGGCAGCATTGTGATTTACCAAGGGCTCGGCTGGTTTATCGCAGAGCAAGAAGGAACGAAAAATCTTGTAAACCGCATGAGGTAATATAATTTACAAGAGCTGTATGCTGTTTCTTCCTCCCATGGGTCCATCGCTTGGTAAATTACTCGCTTCCTTGTTTTATAATTTTGATTATGCTGTTTATACTGGGCTACGGTAGAGGCTATGCTGGCCAAAGCGTAGGCCCGGTTTGGAGTCTGCGAGTGAGGTTGCAGTGAGCATTTTGGCAGTAATCATCATGTTAGAGTGCCTTCACGAGCAGCCTGTGAAGTGTTTAATGCATGGTAAGTGCACTATTCTATTCCAGATTTAGTTGTACATTACTCGTCAGTCTGTCATGAGATTGTTGTTGTTGGTGGTTGTTGTTTCGGTTGTTGTTGTGTGGCGGTAGGAAGAAGGAAAAAAAATGCACGGGCCTGCTACTGGCTCTGTAGCTGAGCCACCTCCGCTGCCTCGTGCGGACAGAAGAAAAAATAGAGAAGAAAGAAAAAGAAGAGGGAGAGAAAGACGCAAGCCGCCACATCAGCCGTCGTCCAACACCTAATCAGTGGCAGGTGCAATGACGGCCTACAACAGATAACAATTCGGTGACTGGCTAGCCCCCGCCGTAAGCGGCGTTGACCTAGCGTCCCAGCACCGTAAGACTAGGAACTGCAACCTTTCACCTCCTCCTCCCCGCCTCTGAAGATATTATCAGAGCCGCGCCGATCGTGGTCTCTCGAAACGCTCGAAACGACCGATCGAAACATTGAAATTACAGGAAAAAGACACCGCATTTGTTTTACATGCAGGTTTGAAACGACTTCGAAGCAAAAAGCGCTTACTTAAACCAAATTTTTTATATACACTTTATTCTCGCCTCCACGTTTCCGTTCAGTTCAGTCGTTCAGTCGTGTCCGACTCTTCGTGACCGTATGGACCATATCACGCCACGCTTTCCGGTCTCTCATTGTCTTCCTAACATCCCATAACTTCATCTGCAGCGCCTCGAGGATGCCATCTAACCATCGCGTTCGCTGCCTACCCCTTCTCCGGTGACCCTCAACCTTTCCCAACTTCAAATCTTTCTCCAGCGACTCCTCTCTTCTCCGTAGTTCCGACTATATCCAAATCGATAATGGAACTAGTACGGCCATAGCTCACATACTGCAGAGCTGCTCCCAGTGCATCGCGGATTCCAGCGACTCACCCAGCGTCAATAGGCTAGTCCCAGCTTTTTTCTCCCATCGTACCAGTACAACAGGTGTCTGCCATTTACTGCTCAAGTGAATCTCGCAGACATCCAGTATCTCCAGCAGAACCAGCTTGGAAACAGTACGAAACAGTTACTGGTTTCACATTAGGAGATGCTGGGAGACGCTGCTTTTCACAGTAGGGAATGTGGACAATCCCACATTGATATATAGTTAAGAATAAATTTTTGTTGTGCTGCTAAGTATTGAATACAAGTAAAGAGGCTTTGCAAATAGCTGACGAAAGGAGGATGACAAAAGTTATGGGGGATAGAGAAATATACAAAGTTCTCAATGCGAATTTTCAGAAAATAGCAAGGAGAGGTAAGAATGCCTTCCTGAACATACAGTGCCAAGCCGTTGAGGACAACAGCCAATTAAGGAACACAAGAGCTCTGTATAAGACAATCAAAGATATCAAAGGAAGCTTCAGTGCTAAGCTGGGCGTGATAAAGGACAAACGAGGCAAGGACCTCACTGAAGCCTCCAAGATAAAGAAGAGGTGGCAGGAATACACAGAAGAACTGTACAAGACGGACCCACACGTGCAAACCCAACATAAGGAGAGTGTGATTACTGATCTCGAGCCGGGCATCCTGAAGAGTGAAGTTGAATGGGCCTTAGCCAGCCTTGCTAAGAACAAAGCTAGCGGAATTGATGGCATTTCAGCTTAGTTGCTTCAAAACCTCATCCATGACGCTGTAACCATTCTGTATACATTATGTCAGAAGATTTGGACAACCATGCAGTGGCCACAGGATTGGAGGAGGTCAGTATACATCCCCATTCCAAAGAAAGGCAGTGCCAAAGATTGTTCCAACTACCGCACGGTCGCGGTTATTTCTCATGCTAGCAAAGGTGATGTTGAAAATGCTCCTAGGTAGGCTGCAGGAGTATGTGGATCGGCAGCTTCCGGACGTGCAAGCTGGGTTTCGCAAGGGCAGAGGAACTAGAGACCAGATTGCCAACCTTCGCTGGATCATGGAAAAAGCAAGAGAGTTCCAGAAACCCACCTACTTCTGCTTTTGGTTTCCGATTGAGAAAGGAGTGAGACAAGGCTGCATACTGTCGCCCTGCCTATTTAACCTATATGCAGAGTACATCATGAGGAAGGTCGGTCTGGACGAGTCTTCAGCTGTAGTGAAGATTGCTGGAAAGCGTATCAACAACCTTAGATATGCGGATGATACCACTTTAATGGCAGAAAGAGAAGTGGAACTCAAGAGACTTCTGATGCGTGTACAAGAAGAGAGAAGTTTGGGCTTAAACTGAACATTAAAAAGACAAAGATCATGGCGTCTTGCCCTATCAAGTCCTGGAGCATCAAGGGACAAGAAGTGGAAGCTGTGACACATTTTCTCTTCTTGGGCTCCAAGATTACCCCGGAAGTAGACTGCAGTCATAAAACTAGGAGACGCCTGCTTCTGGGAAAGAGAGCTATGATTAGCCTCGACCGCCTAGTGAAGAGAACCAAGATCCGTAGAACTCGTGCTATGGTCTTTCCAGTTGTGATGTATGTATGCGAGAGTTCGACTGTGAAGAAGGCTGACCGCCGAAGAAATGACGCGTTTCAATTGTGGTGCTGGCTGAGACTCTTGAGAGTTCTTTGGACTGCTAGAAGATCAGTCGATATGGTCGACCATAAACACTGACTGCTCATTGGAGGGTCAAATTCTAAAGTTAAAGCTTAGCTACTTTGGTCATCTGATGAGAAGAGAGGAGTCGCTGGAGAAAGATGTGATGTTGGGAAAGGTTGAGGGTCGCCGGAGAAGGGGTAGGCAGCGAACGCGATTGTTAGATGGCATCCTCGAGGCGCTACAGATGAAGTTATGTAATTAATAGGAATTAATAGCTTTTAATAATCTTTTTGCAGCTTTGGATCATTCATCGGTCGTTGATTGCATTTTCATAGATTTCGCTAAGGCCTTTGACACCGTGTCTCATGCTCTTCTACTCCTAAAACTTAGTAAACTTAACATAGATAATGACGTGTTACACTGGATTGAATGTTTTTGGAGGGCCGCACACAATACGTGAAAGCTAATGACCATAACTCCAATCTTTCATCGGTAACATCGGGCGTTCCTCGAGGATCAGTATTAGGACCTGTCCTCTTTCTAATCTATAATAATGACCTTCCTGATCTTGTAGCATCATCTATCCTGCTTTTCGCTGATGACTGTGTGATATATAGGGAAATGTCTAACCAATCTGATACTGTTGTTTTGCAGCGTTATATTATTAACATTTCTGCATGGTGTGAAACTAGCCTAATGGAACTTACGTATCCAAATGTAAAGCAATAAAAGTATCACGACTTTCTAACGAGGCTAACCCACATCCGTGCGTTCTTAATGGCTCTCCAGTATATAAGTATATTGGCGTACTCATAAGCCGTGACCTCTCATGGAAAACGCATATCGAACACGTAAGTAACAACGCTAATCGCATGCTTGGCTTCCTTCGCCGTAACTTTTCACTTGCTCCGGTTTCTTTAAAGCTACTTCTCTACAAAACGGTCGTTCGTAGTAAGATGGAATACGCGTCTTCTGTCTGGGATCCTAACGTCAAAACTCTTATTAATATCTTACAATCTGTCCAAAATCGTTCAGCTCATTTTATTTCGAATAACTACTCCCGTTCATCTAGTGTTACACTCATGTAGAGATCTCTAGATCTCCCTGAACCTTCGGTGCGGCGTCATTTTTCTCGACTTTCCACATTCCACAAAATATATTACAGAAATGAATCCTTGAAGCAGTCTTTTCACTGCTCCGAGTTACATATCATCCCGCATTGACCATCGTTTTAATGTTAATGTACCAAACTGCAGGACTAACCAGTATTTCTACTCTATCCTCCCCAAGACCAACTCAGACTGGAACCACCTGCCCGCCTGCGTCGTCTCCATTTCCGAAATCGAAGCGTTCAAATCTGCGCTTCTTCATCACATATGTTAAAAATTCTTAGTTCTAATGCTTGTATAAGCAGCTAAACCACTCCTGTCTGTAACGCCTCAACGGCCCTGATAGTAACCAAATAAATAAATAGTGAGAGACCGAAAATGGTCGCTTGATGTGGTCCATAGGGTCACGAAGAGTCGGACACGACTGAACAACTGAACTGAACTGAACTGAAAGAAATAGTGCTCAGTATTACACACTTGAGGGCTAATAGAAATTGGCCAGTCCGAAAACGCCGGATTCAACCCATCAGGGCAACACGTGGGTTAGCTAAAAGCGGGCTACCCTCCGCAAAACGCATGCCGGTACAATTCTGGAAATGGAGACATTAACAGACATAAAAATTAAAACGTTGATCAATGGGGCGAAACTCGCCTGTAGAAAATTAGGCTACATTAGTGAGATTGGTATGCTGCCCACATTCGGTTGTCTGGGCAGAATGCAGGCAGCCCTATGTTGGCTGCCAACAAGGGCAATAATTGAGACCGATCGTGGCGAAATTGGCCAGTCCACATGGGGCCCCTTTGGTCACGAGTGAGACATCCCGCATGGGGTCCATATGGACTGCCCTCATGGGCCCATTGCGAGCCCCCACATCAGCCCAATTTGTTCTTATTGGGTGATGTGAGGTCAAAGGTGGAAAAGTAGGAGGCACAGAAAGGAAGACACTGATGTTTTGTATACGGGGAAAGTGGTATATGTCTTCCCTAGTCACCGCATTTAGTCGACGGCAGTCAACGCAAAACGTCATGTGTCGTCCTTCATCCTTACACGGGTCGTAGGAAAGCCCAAGCCGTCGCCGTCGCCGACGCTCGGATAACATCCTATGTTAACATGCCCTTTGTTCATTTATCACCACGTTTAGACGAGATCGCTCGGTAGGGCTTTTGTTGAATCAGATGAGAGGTGCCTGTGTCGATGCTGTGCAGGATACGTGAAGCAGGAATTAATGATGGGTCACCTGGCTGGGAACAGTCATAAAAGAACGAGTGTCGTCCTTAGAATGACCAGCAATGCACGCGATTTTGCGTCGAGACCGAGGGGCAATCATACACCTCGGTCTGTACTGCTCGTATTGAGGTCGCAGGTGCCCGGTTACCTTTGTTGTACTATCGAAATGTTCAAGAGACATTATTCTCGGCATGGATTTTTTGAGCGAATGCAGCGCCGTAATCGGTGTTACCGATCCCCGCCTCACGCTTCGTCAACCTTGATATTCCAGGGCGCAAACAAAGCCCCAAGTTTGCACAACACGCGTCTTGGCGGAGCACGTGACCTCACCGCCCCAGTCTAACGTGTTTCTCCCTGTCACGTCCGACAATGTTGCTTCTGGCGACGTCCTGCTGAAAGGAAGTGTTCAGCTGCTTCTGGAACGGGGTCCTGGCGTTGCTCGAGGTCTCACTCAGTGGGATACTGGCTGCGCACATGTCCTTGTCACCAACTTTTGTGCCACTCCATGGAACCTTACGAAAGGCACGGCTCTTGGTACCATCAATAGCACTATCGCCCCCATTCAAGTTACTGCATGACCTGTCCGAAAGTGCTTTCTCTTCCTTCTCTTCGTAGCAGAACAATGCACCTTTGGATGTAAGCATTGCACCAAATCACACTGTGAGCGAGTAAGCCGAATTGATAGCGCTGCTTGCCGAATTCCTTCTCTACGTCATCCGGAGTTCGCCAGACGACCACTGCCAAACAAGGAATAATTACCGATGATGCTGCTCACTCTGTTCGTCAGTCGCCTTACCGAGGTTCTTTCAAAAGAACGCGAAGTTATCAGCACCAAGTGCAAGAAATGCTGGCCGACGATACAATTCAACCCTCGCACAGCCCATGGGCAGCTCCAGTGGTACTAGTAAATAGAAAAGATGGCACTCCTCAACTCTGTGTTGACTATCGTCGCCAGTATTTAAACCAGTATTCAAACGATGGCTTTGTTATGATTTCAGCTGATTGGAAATGAATAAAAATGCTTAGTGCTCAATGGTAATGACTATGTTGACCTAGTATGGCTCGTAATGATTGTGACTCGATCATTATGGAAACAGCCCCGTCGGGGTGGCGCAGGGGTTACGCCGCTCGACTATTGTTCCCAAGGACGCGGGATCGAATCCCGGCCTCGGCGGCAGCTTTTCGATGGAGGACAAAAGCAAGACACCGGTGTGCTGCGCGATATCAGTGCGTTTTAAAGAACCCCAGGTGGTCTAAATGTCTGGAGTCCTCCTCTACGGCGTCTCTCATAGCCTGAGTTGCTTTGGGACGTTGAACCCCACTAACCAAACCGAACCATTGACCTCAAAGTGCTGCTTATTCTCATCATAAACGCAGAAGCATGCACCCCCTTCCAATACAAAGCATCAGATAAGAGACTACAGGACAGCTTTTACCTTATCACTTAAGACCACAGCTGCGTCACGACCGTTTCACGTGAAGCTGACATCAAGAGATGCCAGCAAACCATGCATACCAAATATCCCGGCTAAATTTAATCAAACCTTAAATTAGGTAGAGTGATCTAGGCTAGTTAAACCAACCGAGAACTATTCAGAGTTGATTGCCATGGTTTTTCTGCAGGTATCAAGAACTAATTATTGACATATGTATTAGCCCCAGGAGCAAAGCATAAGTTCTAAAGTTGTAGATAGTGCTGAAAAACAGCTACGCGCAATGTTTGCTTCATGGTATGATTTCCATAGCTGGCTTCAAAATCGAGCTACCATATGACTAGATACTCACACATGTCTCTCACCCACATCATGCAAAGCCACACCATGGAGAACACTTCTGCCAAAAGCCGGTTTTGTTGCCCGAGCCACGTTTCAGGACATTGAAGAGGAATTGCTCTTATGCAGACACTTTATTTATTGGGTTTGTTGCGCGTTCAAGACAGTGAAAAAAAGTATGCAAAATAGAAGGCACCTTGGTGCAAACATTCTGTCAGTTGTTTTGGAGGACAGTTTACTACTTGCTTATTGATACTAATTGTTCTTGAGGCCAATAATTTAAATGTTAACTATATAGCCTTAATCATTATAAGGTTAAATAATGAAACACCAGCCTAGGACAGGCAACTCTGAACAGCCCGCACCTGGATTAATTCACTGGGCAAGGGCACATCGATTTTCTGAAAGCTAGGACACCTGGTATATAATACACTGCATGGTCTTCTTTCTTTTTCTTTTAGTTGTTTTAATGTCATAGCCACCTTATATTTTAAGTACATCACACAATATGCTAAGTATAGATTTCAGGAACTCTAGGATTAAGATAATGTGTTTTATAGCGCGAACATTACTCAAATAAAAATAAATTGCCTTCACCCGACATCAATGCTTTCATAAAGCAGCAGCACAAAGAGAGCCCTGTGGAACAAACATGTAGTAACAACATGGCAAGCTAATGTGAATAATCTAAATGCCGTCCTGGGTGCTAATTATCCTTATTCTATTCCCACATAGCAATTTCCAATAATACATGTTTCATGCCGAAATCCTCAAGACTTAGCTTACATGGTACAGCCCTGAACTGCATCCAAGAAATCAATCAGTTGTGAGTGAGCTGTTTTTCTCTTCAGGTGACGCCTTGAGTCTCCATTTCCTTTTCACACATCAGTCCCACATTTCATTTTAATTTTGCTTTAGGGGAATGTGGTGAAAGGCAAAAGAGAGGTTGTATTTGTTTGAGGCTAATCACTGGTAGATCCTCTTCCATAATTGTTATCTTTCCCGGGTTGCACTGGTTCAGGCTCCACTAGATTTTTTTTTGTAGCCCTTTTCTGTATTTGATACATGCCCGAACCGTCATATCATTCCTTTTTGAATGTTTCTTTCAGCATTCATGGTTTTAACGCCTGGTGAAAGTCACCATTGCAGATCTCGTCTTTTATGGACTTGAGCAAAGTAGAGTTCTGGGCTAGTTGGTATTACATGATTAGTGGGAGGCTTAGCGCGGAACAGACAAGAGAGGCACACAGGACGAGCGCTAACTAACAACTTAAAATTGGAAGGGAAAATGTACGAACTCGAGGCAAAATATGTGCGCATGCTCTATAAAGCCCTGAATTTGCATGACTGGAAAGATAATTCAAGATAATCTAGGGCCACCCAAAGGCAGATAAAACAGAAGAAATAGAGAAGAAATACCGGAGGCACACACAAAAAAACTTACACTGCATTTAAAAACGATGCTTCCTTTTTCAAAAGAATAACCGACGTTTCACTTACGCACTTATCGGTTCCTAATCTATGGATGAATGACGCCTCAAGAAGCTCTCTTGCTAATTGTACCTTAGACCGACCAAGAACTTTTTTTTGCCCGAAAAGTGGATGGCATTTGCAACTTAAACAATGCCTAGGCAGGTTATTAGATTGGGACGATTTAAACGATGTAGCATGTTCCCTTAAGCGCTCATTTAGACATCGGCCAGTCTGGCCTATATAGGCGCGGCCACAGCTTAGAGGGACTTCATACACAACACCCACTTTACAGGCAACGAACGTAGTTACATGCTTTACACTACATGCCGGTTTCTGGTGGCTTAGGCTCGTCAGAGCGCTCAGACTAGACAGTTTTCGAGGTGCCGTGGAAACAACGCCTACATCGAACTTTCCCGCTATTCTCTTTAGGTTGTGCGTTACGCGGTGAACGTAAGGCACCACCACGTATTTCTTTTTCTGAAGTGCGAAACTTGGTTCCACTTGGTGAACACAGGACTTAGACAGCGCGGATTTAAAAGACAATGAGACAATACCACCTTTAACGAGCTTAGAATGTGAGGAATGATAAGGTAGAGGGGTCTTCTTTGTGCGTGGCATATAGGCCCAACAAATGTGGCTTGTCATGTTAAAACACAGTCTTAGATCTAAAAACTGAAGTGAATTATTTTGTGCTAATTCGAAGGTAAAATTCAGGGAACTGGTAACGGCAAAAAACCGCCCCAGGACCGAGTCAGCAACAAAGTCAATGTTATCATCCCTTAGTTGTAAAAGTACCAGGAAGTCGTCAACAAATCTAAAGCCATGCGCTACACAATCATTACTCACATTCTGGCTTAACTCACGGTCAAATTTGCAGTCCGGTCTTGCAGTCCGGGAGAGCATTGATATGTCTGGTAGTGTCGCCTTTCAGAACGAGTGCGGCCTCACCGTGGAGGCGTTTTTAGAATTACTGACGTTTTACCTCAATTCTACTATTGTTAGTTTTGAGAAAAAATGTTTTGTGCAAAAACGCTGAATTTGTATCGGCTCTTGTGTAGCTCCTGTTTTGTGCGAAATTTTTCTAGCTAAATTTGACCGTGAGTTAAGTCAGAATGTGAGTAATGATTGTGTGGCGCATGTCTTCAGATTTGTTGACGACTTCCTGGTCCTTTTACAACTAAGGGATAACAACATTGACTTTGTTGCTGACTCGGTTCTGGGGCGGTTTTTTGCCGTTACCAGTTCCCTGAATTTTACCTTCGAATTAGCACAAAATAATTCACTTCGTTTTTTAGATCTAAGGCGGTGTTTTAACATGACAAGCCACATTTGTTGGGCCTATATGCCACGCACAAAGAAGACCCCTCTACCTTATCATTCCTCACATTCTAAGCTCGTTAAACGTGGTATTGTCTCATTGTCTTTTAAATCCGCGCTGTCTAAGTCCTGTGTTCACCAAGTGGAACCAAGTTTCGCACTTCAGGCCGAACGCCTCAAGGATGCTGGCTATCCTGTTTCTCTGCTGACGGCAGTCGCGGAAAGCTTACTTAAACCGCTAGGGAAGTATGAAAAGAGCGAACCTGCACTCAGCACTGTCTCTGATATTAGACAGAAAAAGAAATACGTGGTAGTGCCTTACGTTCACCGCGTAACGCACAACCCAAAGAGAATAGCGGGAAAGTTCGATGTAGACGTTGTTTCCACGGCACCTCGAAAACTGTCTAGTCTGTGCGCTCTGACGAGCCTAAGCCACCAGAAACCGGCATGTAGTGTAAAGCATGTAACTAAGTTTGTTGCCTGTAAAGTGGGTGTTGTGTATGAAGTCCCTCTAAGCTGTGGCCGCGCCTATATAGGCCAGACTGGCCGATGTCTAAATGAGCGCTCAAGGGAACATGCTACATCATTTAAATCGTCCCAATCTAATAACCTGCCTACGCATTGTTTAAGTTGCAAATGCCATCCACTTTTCGGGCAAACAAAAGTTCTTGGTCGGTCTAAGGTACAATTAGCAAGAGAGCTTCTTGAGGCGTCATTCATCCATAGATTAGGAACCGATAAGTGCGTAAGTGAAACGTCGGTTATTCTGTTGAAAAAAGAAGCATCGTTTTTAAATGCTGTGTAAGTTTTTTTTTGTATGCCTCCGGTATTTCTTATCTATTTGTACTGTTTTATCTGCCTTTGGGTGGCTCTAGATTATCTTGAATTATCTTTCCAGTCATGCAAATTCCGGGCTTTATAGAGCATGCGCACATATTTTTCCTCGAGTTCGTACATTATCCCTTCCAATTTTCAGTTGTAAGTTAGCGCTCGTCCTGTGTGCCTCTCTTGTCCTTGTCTGTTCCGCGCTAAGCCTCCCACTTATCTCGTCTTTTATCCTCACTGCACAAATATACCTTTGCCTCAATGGGACCGGTGCGTGCTACTGTAGCAACTAGTAGCTGTTTATTGGGCTGAGTTGTGCCCACAAAAGAATAAAGCAAAACTGCGTCGTCAATAGTAGCAATCGCGCTCATCGGCCATCGAACCATAAATGCACGTTCATTCGACAGTGCTCAATTTAAATTGGGCGTAGAAACATCTAGATAAATCAGCGAAGGCATACTAGAAAAGTTAGAAAATTGGACAGACGATACGGTGGCAGCTATGAACCGTGCGAGCAAAGGCCAATTGAAATTTACGGTGGCGGCCATGTAAGCACTCAAGAACTCTACTAAAGCGCTACTCTTTTGTAGCTGACGAGACCTCATGACCACAACAAAAACCACGCCATGGTGATCCCGAGGCAAGCGAACTGTGCCTAGGTGAGAAGTGATTCGGGAGCCAGACAGTGTGATCGGAAGGATTCAATGTGCCTCACAGTTCATGGGCTCACAAAAATATTGTCCACAGTGGAACGGTATGATGGCAGTTTCAGAGAGTAACAGCCGATGCGATTCATTGTTTTACTTTCCTGCTGAAAAGAAAGAACCTTGAAGACCTCATACTCTACAATATAAACCTCGCTACCACAGTGCCGACTTGTTATCAAGCATTGTCGTACGTATTAATTTTACATGGGTCACAGGTCTCCAATAGTCTCTTGTTTATTGTCCAAGTACTAAACTTTCATGTAAATGAAGCCTAAATGCATTGAAAGTTTCATCTGCAGAAAAACTGCTCGTATTAAGAGTCATTCATGTCCATATTAACAAGGTCTATGTTAACGAGGCACAGCTGTATATGTGAACTTTTTCTTTAGTTATGGAAATGAGACAAACAGTCAAGCTGTGTGTTTTTGAACTGTGGGACCCAAGAAGGGCATTTCTCTCTGAAAAGTCTGCAAGACGATTACAACACTGTGTTGCATAGAACAAAAATTATTGATTGCAAAATAAGTCGACTTAACCTGCCGTCAATACTTTTACACAACACATTAACATATGTCCTGTGGTGCTGGTAAAAACATACTGCTAAAGGAGATGGTCAGTAGGAAAGAATAAATGCACTGTACAAGGAAGCAATTCGTGTTATTGTCACATAAGCCAATAAAACTGAGTAGGCTGATTTCCTTTCACCTACGCAGAGGCACCGACAAAAGAAGGCACGGAACCAACTGGTGGGCGAACACCGAGAGCGAACAAGACGAGCGCGTGCCAGTCTCCCGAGCTCGCCACATGTCGGCGCCAGTAAGATAACATTGCGGCATTGCCCCTCCCGATAGAAAGGGCATTGTCCCGATGCCGAGTGGCGAGGTCGAGGATAACCGTAGTCGGCGAAGATGCCGCGTTCACATAAAGCAGTTAAAGGAAGCAAAAAAAAGCCACATGTAGCTTGGCCTAGCGGGAGTACAAGGGCTTCATCCTGGTGACATGTACGACTTCTAATTGTTCTCGCCGTCGGGATGAGCGAACAGTTCCTTGCGGGATCACTTCGTAGGGGACGTCGATGAGTTTGCGTTGTACTTCGTACAGGCCGAAGTAGCGGCGCAGAAGCTTTTCGGAGCGACCCCGCTGGCGAACAGGTGTCTACACCCAAACCTGATCGCCAGGGTTGTAAATTACCTCCCTGTGACAAAGGTTATAACGGCGAGCATCTTTAATTTGCTGTGTCCGGACTCTCAATCTAGCCAGCTGGCGAGCAGTCTCGGCTTGCTGCACGAATTGGTCAGCACCGGCAATCGATGGATGGGCAACATCTGGCAGTAGCATTGCATCCAGCATGGTGACACCTTCGGCACCGTACACCAAATGAAACGGCGTGAAGCGGGTCGTTTCCTGGACTGCGGTGTTATACGCGAATGTTGCATACGGCGGTATCTGGTCCCAGTTCTTATGGTCTTCGTCGACGTACGTAGAAAGCATATCGGCGATGGCCTTATTGAGTCGCTCAGTAAGGCCATTCTCTGAAGGTGTTACGCAGTTGTTCTGCGATGACAAGTGCCACTGAGCCGCATCACTTCCTGGGTTAGAGCTGAAGTAAATGCCGTGCCTTTGTCAGTTAGAACGATCGCAGGGGCACCGTGACGAAGGACTAGATTAAAGATGAAAAAGTTCGCAATATCAGTAGACGTGCCGCTAGGAAGAGCGTTCGTCTCACAATAGCGGGTTAGATAATCTGTGGCGACAATAATTTACCGTTTGCCCAATGATGACGTAGGAAATGGCTCGAGCAAGTCCATACCGACTTGGTGAAAAGGTACTCGCGGAGGAACAATAGGCTGTAGCAGGCCGGCCGGCTTTACAGGTGGTATCTTCCGACGTTGGCAATCACGGCGCGTCCTAGCATAGCGCTGAATAGCGGCAAGCTCGGGTCAGTAGTACCTTTGTCGTACTCGTGCCAAGGTGCGAGAAAAACCGAGATGTCTGGCAGAAAGCTCGTCGTGGAATGCTTGCGAAACGTCGGTACGGAGCGGCGTTGGGACCACAGGCAGATACTGAATGTCGGTGAAAGCGTAGTTTTTCTTGTAGAGGACACCGTGACGCAAGCATAACGAGTACAGGTCACGCGTGAAGCAGCAAGGCGGTGATGAGGCGATTCCCACGGGGTAATCGATGCGGGGCTGGAGTTCAGGGTCATCTCGCTGCTCTCGAGCGAGATCTGGCGTCGTGAGAGCGCCGTGAAACACGGAGTCATCTGTATCAATTGAAGAACACGGGATAGGGTCTCGGGATAGGCAGTCAGCGTTACTGTGTTTCTTGCCGGTCTTGTACGCGACAGTGACGCCGAACTCCTGTAAGCGGAGCCTCCAGCGGACTAAGCAGTCTGAAGGATCTTTAAGGTTCGCTAACCAACAGAGTGAGTGGTGGTCGCTGACCACTCTAAACGACCGACCATGCAAATAAGGCCGAAATTTTGTTACCGCCCACACAACTGCAAGGCAATCCTTTTCGGTAGTAGAATAATTCGCTTCGGGTCGAAATAGGGTGCGGCTGGCGTAAGCAATCACCCGCTCAACGCCATCTTGCCAATGAACGAGAACTGCACCGAGGCCAACATTACTGGCGTCGGTATGCAATTCTGTTTCGGCCTCTTTGTCGAAGTGGCCAAGTACGGACGTTGTTTGGAGGCGCTTGCGAAGCTCCTCGAAGGTCCTTTTCTGCTCGTCAGCAGAAATGAAAGGCTGGTCGTCCTTTGTTAGACGAGTCAATGGTTCCGCTATCCGGAAAAAGTCGTGCACAAATCTCTTGTAATATGCACAGAGGCCCAAATACCGACGCACGGAACTTTTATCGGTAGGGGTCGGGAAAGCAGCTACGGCAGCCGTCTTCTCTGGGTCAGGGCTAATTCCCTCAGCGCTCACCACGTGACTCAGAAACTTGAGCTGTTGGAATGCAAAGTGGCATTTTTTCTGGTTTTAGTGAGAGTCCGGCCTCACGAATGGCATTTAGCACGGCCGTCAATCGTTTGAGGTGCTCCTCGTAGGTCGCAGAGAAAATGACAACGTCGTCAAGGTAGACGAGGCACGTCTGCCATTTCAGGCCGGCTAAGGCAGTGTCCATCATTCTTTGAAAGGTTGCTGGAGTGGAGCACAAACTTGGGGACTGCTTGAAGGAAAAACGGCGGCTAGGGGAAAACTGTCGCGCGATGCTGACCTGGACTGGCGTCGCTGGAGGGACGCAGGTGGGACGTTGTCGCTGAGGTACTGGTCGATGTCCCGAGATCGTTCGTCATAGCGCGGCCGAGGGGCATCTGGTGAAAATCCGCACAAGCCCATCCGACTGTACGGGCAGTGGCGCAGTACGTGAGCGACTTCGCCGGAGTGAAAGCACAAAGGTTGATTGTCCGGCGTCGCCACTCGTGTGCTTTGCGAACGGGTGGTCATGCGTCAAGCACACCAGTTGAAACTGGATATCGGGGAGCAGGACGAGTGGGAGGAGCAGAGTTGCAGGGCGCCGATGCATCTGGTAAAGGGGTACGCAGCACGTCGCTGTACGTCATGATGTACGGCGCAGGTGGCTGGGGTGATGGTACAGATGGCACTGCTTGGCGGAACTCTTCACGCACATCCGAGATGCCCTCAACACGCGGGTGTTGCTCGAGAGAGGGCAGCTTCTGCAGCTCTTCGCACACAATGCTTCCGATGAGTTCACGAAGGGCTTCACTATCGCTTCCGGCCATCGGCAAGCGGAAGTCCGCAGCAGCGATGTTCGCATAGCGAACAAAATGTACAAATCGCTGATTCAGGGCACGCTCGATGCTTGTCGCTTCCTCCATGAAATCAGCCACAGTACATTGAGGGTTACGTACAAGGCCAGCAAACAGCTGCTCCTTGACGCCTCGCATAATGTGGCGCACTTTCTTTGCCTCCGACATGGCCGGATCCGCCCGGTTGAAAAGCCGAGTCATTTCTTCGACAAACATGGCGACGCTCTCATTAGGCTGTTGTGATCGGGACTGTAGACCGAGTTCAGCCACCTCTTTTCTTGCATCGTTGCCAAATTTTCGGAGCAGCTGCTACCGGAAATCCTGCCAGGTGGTTATGGTAGCCTCATGGTTTTCGAGCCACATCTTGGCAGGATCCTCTAGTGCGAAATAAAAATTCCGCATTTCCGCTCCTCTTCCCACGCATTAAACACAGCGACCCGGTCGTAGCTGGTCAACCAGTCCTCCACGTCTTCAAACCTGTCGCCATGGAACGGCGTGGGCATACGCGGAGTATGGCAGATCAGCATAGGCTGGGCACTCACAGGAAGCTGAATGGTCTGGTTTGCAGCTGTAGTCATGGTTCACGGTGGGGAAACAAGGGGACCACACTCGGGAGCTAAGCCTCTTAAGCGGTGGCTGACCTTGTGCACAGGTGCCGTGTCCCCGGCGTGTAGATGGGCGTAGGTGGCACCCAGAGAATCTACGTACATGGGATGTACCCGGAAACTCCACCAAAATGTCACATAAGTCAGTAAAACTGAGTAGGGTGATTTACTTTCACCTACGCAAAGGCACCGACAAACGAAGGCACGAAACCAACTGGCGGGCGAGCACCGAGAGCGATGAAGACGAGCGCGTGCCAGTCTCCCGAGCTCGCCACATGGCGGCGCCTGTAAGATAACATTGCGGCATTATTTTCCTTTCTCCTCACACAGTTTCCTCTTTTGTTTAGCCACCAGGTATCCCTACAGTGCACTTGCATCAAGATTTTTGAAATTTACCCAAGGTGACGACAGGACAAAGTAGATGAAGCAGTGTGTATGTGTACTTGTAATACACACTGTATAATCATTATTATTATAAACAGCGCGAACACGAAGACAAGGGACAAGAAACAAGAAAGCCACAGTACATGCGCATGTACTGTGACTTTCTTGTTTCTTGTCCCTTGAGTTCGTGTTCGCGCTGTTTATAATAATAATGAATAAGTAGCAACTCGCCCAACAAAGTATCTTGGTAAGACACTGTATAATCACCCATATCTTCATACATTGGCCTCAAAGAGTGTCTTGCTAATAGTCCCCCAGTTCATTAGAGAATTGATCAAAGACAAGAATGCATACAAAGTTAAATGAAGTGAAAAGAGGCAAACTTCAATACACAGCAAAGGATGCCAGTGAAAGACGCAAGTCACAGCTGCCCTTTCTTTTCCTCGGTGTTCATTCGCCCATCGTCAACATGGCTTTTTCTAAGTTTCTGATGTTTGTTGATGCATTGCATTTTGTTCTTCGAAAAGCAAACTAAAAATGAAAGAAACTGTATTAGGCTGAAAATGTTACTAGTCGGCAATCAAAATTCCTTCTGAAAGTTTTAGTTATAAAAGGTAATGACACCACTTAGTAATTAGCAATGTTATTAGCAAGGAAGGAGTGGAGGTTTCCGAACGTATGAAGCTAGCGGCGCTCTTCCACTTTTCTGGAATTTTTATCGCTGTGAGCTTTTTGTGATCTCGTCATCCTTCGAGATGGCGGGCGCACGACCCCTGCGCCCACCCGCCACCGTCGACCAGCCTGCGGCATACTCGACGGGTCACCTCAACGTCGCGGAAGTGGATCTTCCAGACTCGGCCGATGACTCCACAGTGACTGAGATGGATTCTGACTGCAGCTACACACCTGTACAGTTACGCCGCCTGAAAAGGAAGCTGCGCCGAACATCAATAACGAGTCAGTCACAAAATAAGAATGCTGACAAGCAAGGGATCTTTTCCGTGGCCTTCGTACCAACAACGGTAACGGCAAATCTGAATGTTATAAACAGACAGCACCTGACCCAGTTTTTCGACCAACTGATTCACGGTAAAGTTGAGAAAGTCAGAATTAATCCCTGGAAGAATGTCCTCACCGTGGATGTCAAGTCCCAGGCTACAGTGGCAAGCTGAAAGGAATTGGTGCGCTTGGCAACATGCCGGTCCGTTCCTTTCTTGCACATGGAAAAAAGACTACTACAGGTGTAATCACTGACGTTGACCCCGAGATAAGTGAAAGCGATCTCTGCACGCTGATCAAATCTACGGCGCGCATTGTAGATGTTCATCGTTTCGGCCGCTAAAAGTGCATTAAACAAGTCTTTGAAACTGAATCCCTCCCATCCCACGTTAAAGTGGGCTATGTGAGACATCCAGTTCGGACGTATGTTCCAAGACCTGTTCAATGCCACAAATGCAACAAGATCGGACATGTGAGTGCCGTATGTCGAAACGAGGTATCTTGCCGCCGATGCGGTGGTACGCACCCTCATGACACATGCCAGACGGAGACTGTTAAGAGTGCAAACTGCTCGGCTGCCCATGAAGCGATAGCTAAGGACAGTCCTAAAATTCGGAATGAAAGACATATACTAAAGAAGATGGTGCGAGACAATTCGACTCATGAAGAAGCGGCTGCGTCTTTTCGTCGTCGCAAGCACCGTTTCCGACGCCGACACAAAGAATCGGAAAGCAAGCCTAGCCTGGATAAGACAACTTTACAGTTAACGACAGCTCAGGGGCACAACAGACCGAGCCTAATAACGTTAGGAATATTCTGGCTGTAATGTCACAAGCAATGTCACAGGCCAAGGATCAGACAGAAGCTGTTGTATTACCTGCCGCCTCTGATGCTGAGTGGCCTGCTCTACCATCAAAGGCCATCGCCAGGCCTAATCCCAGTTTAGTTGCCACACATGCTGAAAATTCCGACAACCCCGACAGCCAACAGGTGAAAGAAATGCTGAAACAGCTTGTTCGTTCAATGCGGGTGCTGCTCTCTAGCATCAACACGCAAGCAGCAAAGTTTGCAGTTCAGATTTTGGACGCATTTGAGCCGCTCTTGGAGGCATTGCTATAATTCACAATGGCTCAACAAACTAACGCCACCTCTGTGACGATGCACTAGCGCCGCAGTGTAGTGATGCAATGTAATGTGCAAGGCCTGCATGGTCGGCTGAGTGACTTCCGACAGCGGGTACAGAAGTACCGCTTTCCTGTGATAGTGATCTGTGAGTCCAACATGCCGGCTGCTTTCCGCCTTTCTGGATATGTTCTGCTATGGTCTCGAGAAGCAGGCGAAACAAGCAAAGTGCCGGTGTGTGTACGCCAAGACATTGCACACGTCCGCCATGCTCTACAACCCCACAGTGCTAATCACTACATCTGTTTGACATTAACCCTGGAAGGACGAGTATGTTCTGTAATTGGCTCTTATATTACGCCAAGGGATGGCTTGGACAAGTGATATCTATTTTCAGCAGTCCAGTGTTAGGCAGCTCGATCTCATATTATTGTGGGTGACTTTAATGCTCACCATCATCAGTGGGGTAGTGCCACAATGAGCAATCGAGGAAGAGACCTGGCAGACTTTATGCATACGCAAGATCTCGTCAATATAAACGACGGCTCACCGATGTTTCTACGCGGAACAACCTACAGCAACTGCTTGGATGTGGCGTTTTTTTCTAGAAGCCTCCATCCCTCTGTTTCTTGGCGTAGTCATGTGGAAACGCATGGGAGTGATCACATATCAACGTACGTATGCATCAAGTGGTTCGTATCTGCCACTTCACCTCGTCGGAAATACACAAACTGGCCCGTCTTTAGGGCATCGGTGGAGACTTCCTGCGTTGACCTCCAGTCACCACCTCAAATAGAGAGCCTGATTACTTCCTTTCTTAGTGAGAACACTCAATATATTTGCGTGCCGGAATCTGTGTCCAGCATCGACGTGGAATTCGAGCGGCTTCACGCTGTCCGTCGGCGGGCTGAAAGGAAGTACAGGAGAATGAAATCCGCGCAAGTTCTCGCACTTTCTCGCAAAGCTGGATGGATGGATGGATGGAATATAGGAGCGTCCCCTTTGAAACGGGGTGGTAGCAGTAACTATCATGCTCATTGTTCTCCATATATCTTAATTATTGATTTAGAATGGTTAACTAAACCATCATTCTATTTATTAAATGTTTGTTCCTAAATTTCTAACATTATGTCACTTCTCTGCATTTAAGCCACCAATCTTCCAGTCGTTGTTTGCTAGTTTCCACCGCCGGTTTATTCACCCGGCCACTGGTATCTCTAAACCCCAGAGCTTCAGGAACAGTGATTGCGCCTGCATCAACTTCCGGATGGATACCATTACATTCGAGTATAATATGGTCAATTGTTTCACTGGAGTTACTACATACAGCACATGCGTCATCTTCATTGTTAAATTTCTTTTTGTAGCAGCGTGTTCTAAGGCACCCTGATCTAGCTTCAAAAAGTAGGGCACTGCCTCTTGAGTTATTAAAGAAATCTTCCTTCCTGATCTGCATTTTCCACTTACGGTATAGTTCAACACTCTGTTTCTTTTCCATCGAATTTATCCAATTTTCACCTGTGTTTTTCACCTGTTGCTTAATGCTCTTTATTTCTCCGTCCTTGTGACTAGCATACTTACTAGTTAGTTTCCTAGTTCTTTTTCTCCATTGTGAGTCCACGCTTTTTAAGTACAGGTATTTAAATACTTTAGCTGCCCATCTGTTACTGTCCAATTTTCTCAGGCATTCCTCATATAATATTTTACTCTGAGCTTCCCGTACTTCGAAAGATGCCCAGCCCATATCTCCCTGTACCGCCTCATTTGTAGTTTTGCCATGGGCACCTAGTGCTAATCGTCCAACGGATCTCTGATTTATTTCTAATGTCGACTGTACCTCTGATTTTAGGAACAAAACCGCATTTCCGAAAGTAAGTCCGGGCACCATAATTCCTTTCCAAATACCCCTCAAAACCTCATACCTGTTGTATCCCCACAATGCCTTATGCTTCATTATCCCGGCATTCCTTAGCCCTTTGGCCTTAAGTGATTGCTCATGCTTTGCAATGTATGCCAATCCTTCGTTTACCCATACCCCCAGATATTTATATTCAGCTACTCTAGGTATTTCATAGCCTTGTATTTTAAGACCCTGATCAGTTGAGCCGTTGAAAATCATCAGACCCTGCTTAACTGCGCTGAAACTGAAGCCTAGAGCGTCCCCTTCGTCTCCGCAATACTTAACTAGAGTTTGCAATTCTTCCAGACTCTCAGCTAGCAGCACAACATCGTCGGCATACATCAAGCCGGGGAGGCGTTGCTCTACCGCCTTTCCACCTAATCTATATGACAGGTTAAAACCTAGGTTACTGTCTTGTATCCTCCGTTCCAAGTTTATCATATAAAGCATTAACAGCACCGGTGATAGAGGACAGCCTTGTCTTAATCCTTTGCATACTTTGATATCCTCCGTACTTCTTATCCCTTCTCACGTAATTTCTACTTTGCTATCCCGGTATATTTCCTGTAGGAACTGTATTATCTCATACCCGATACCTTCTTCTTTTATTATGTTCCAGAGGAGTTCCCTGCTGACGTTGTCATACGCCCCGTTTATGTCCAGGAAGGCCAAATACAAAGGTCTATTTTCCACTCTAGATATTTAGATGCCTTGGGTAAGCACGAACAGGCTATCATCTAAGCGCCTACCATTTCTAAAGCCGTTCTGAAGTTCTCCGAGTATCTTGTTACTTTCTACCCATGCTTGCACCTTTAATTTCACCGCCTGCATGGTTAACCTGTACATAACAGATGTTATGGCTAAAGCTAAACGACAAGTTTTACGCCACCTGGAGAGGTTAGGAGGACAACGTTGGAGGCAGTTCTGCTCATCACTGGATCTCCGTAAGCCCCTATCGCGTATCTGGCATGTTGAGAGAAGCTTGCACACACCTCCGCAAGAAAGGCACCCTTTTCGTGCCCTGGCCCTTTATGAACGCCGCAATAAAATTGACGTAGCTGAAGATTTTTGTAAAATGGTTGTGGGCACAAACTAGCCACAGTTAACAATTTCAGAGGTTTTTCCGCCACTTTCGCCGAATGATCAGCAAGACTTGCCCTTTTCAATAGCTGAATTCGACGCCGCTCTTGCTTCTTGTCGGCATTCATCTGCACCTGGTCCTGACGGGATTACTTATTCAACATTATCAAACCTAGGCAAGGATGGTAGAGCTGCACTACTTAAATATTTCAATGATATATGGGCTTCTAGCACTGTTCCTGAACACTGGAAGATTAGCCGCCTGGTTGCTCTTTTGAAGCCTGGAAAGTCCCCTCTCGAACTTACCTCATACCGGCCAATTGCCCTGGCAAGCTGTGTTGGAAAAGTTATGTAGAGAATGGTGCTGGCAAGACTTGAGTGGCTTTTAGAGAATAATAATCTTTATCCGAATATGATGACTGGATTTCACCGGGGACGCTCTTCAATCGACAGCGTCATCGACCTTGTGGAGACCGCAGAACAATAAAATTGTCACCGTCGACTAGTAGCTGTTGTTTTTTTAGACATCAAAGGGGCTTATGATGACGTCCTACATGATGCTATTCTTGATGCACTTGACGACGTGGGAGTTGGTGGCCGGCTGTATTTGTGGATTGTGAGCTATCTCAGTGGCCGGTCTGTTTACATGACTACGCCTGAAGGAGATACTACCCGCTATCAGGTCGGTCGTGGAGTTCCACAGGGAGGAGTCCTCAGCCCAACTTTATTTAACGTTGCGGTAATTGGCCTGGTGAGGGAACTACCAACTAAGATTCACATCAGTGCATATACTGAGGACATCTGGTTCGACGCGCCCACAGCTACGTGCGAGATTACAACGAGCTGTGGCATTGACATCGATATACCTACGGCGTCAAGATTTACTTTTAGCGGCAGAAAAGTGTGCAGCGATCGCATTTACGGGAAAATGTGTCAGCCGCTACCCGATTACTCTTCTTGGAGTCGTAATACCGTACGTATCCAGGCATACATTCTTGGGGGTAATTATTGACCACCGACTATCTTGGTCGAAACACATTAGTATGGTGAAGAAAAGGCTAATTATTTTTGCCATGTACTTCGTTTCTTAGCTGGCATGAAATGGGGACCAACTGAGTGCTCCTTAATACGCTTTACGAGACTGTTTGTTGGCTACATCCGGTACAGTCTCCCAGTACTCTCTAGTATGAGCATTACCTGCTTGCGGACTTTAGAGAGCGTGCAAGCGCAGGCACTGAAAATATGCCTTGGACTGCCCAGATGCACCTCTAAGAAAGGCACAACTGAAGAGGCACATGCTCGCCCGATATCCATATACTTGTCACACGAACCACTTCGTGTATATTTACGAGCCCTTACTAAACACCGTTTTCACCCACTCAACAAGATTCTGGATGTGTGGCCGGACTGCAGTTTTACAAGTGCACTCCGCTGCCATCATTCGCAAGTACCGACAGGATAAGCCATCCTATATTGTCCCGCCCAACCACCATGGACGATGGATAAACCTTTGGTGCACCTTCGTGTTCCCGGAATACTAAAGAAATCAATGGTGCCACTTAGTGGGCTCACACAACTTACTCTGGCGCATATCTGGCCAGAATATCTTAATTATATTCACGTATACACCAATGGATCTGTGTCAGCACAGGCATCCGCTGCAGCTGTGGTCATGCCAGCTGAGAAAACGACACTAAATTTCCTTTTGGGACATACTTCAACATCAACCGCTACTGAACTTGTAGCCATTCGGGAATCTATTCGCTACATATGTGAGGAACCACCTCGAAACTGATGTATATTCACGGACTCAGACTGCATTGCAAATTGTGGACAACTTATTACGCCTCACTGCCTACCAGTCCCTGGAACTAGACATTATGGAGCTCCTCACATCTGCCCAGCTCCAAGGTCACAGGATGTTTCAATGGATCCCTGCTCACTGCGGGCTGCATGGGAATGAACAGGCCGATGTTGAAGCAAAACGCGCACTCAGCAATGGCCTCCAAACAGCTGTGCCTCTTTCAAGAGCGGATACGACATGCCTTCTTACGAGTTGTATGAAGAATGCTACAGCAGCTTCCTGGACCCAGCCAGAAGCCCGACACATTCGTCTAAAAAGGCTCGATCGAACACTGAAAATTTATGTTCCGCGTGATATTCCGCGTCATCAGACATGCTTGTTACATAGACTTCGTTTAAATAAGGCTTTCATGCGCAAGTACTTGCATTTAATTGGACAGGTGGACTCGCAGGAATGTTCAACTTGTGGCATCCCAGAGACTGTGGACCATATATTATCGGTGTGCCCAGTGTATGCGAGCGAAAGAAGTGTGCTAGCCGCTTCCTTGAAGCGTTTGGACAAAAGGCCTTTGTCAGAGAAACTGCTGCTGGACGCTTGGCAGGGCAAGGGCAAGGGCGTCCAGGCAGTGCGTGCTCTTTGCCATTTTTTTGTGCGCCAACGGGCCTGATTCGCGCTTGTGAGGCAAGCTACAGTGCCTGTATTGCGAGCACAGCGCGTGAACTTTCACCTCTTTCGTCTGTATAGATAATCATCATCATCGCTGACTGCTGCTCGGAGCGTCGCCTGCTGTGTGCCAGCTGGTTCGGGAAAAGAACAGACATTTGTGCAAGTGCTGTCCCACAAGTGGCAGAGGTGCGATTCGTATTCCCCACCTCTCGCTTTATTTAGACCCACCCACTGTTAACCCTGGAGCTTCGTTCAGGCCTTCGCTTTCGTCAATGGTCCTGTGCTATGGATGAGGGCAACGATGCTCCCTCACCCCCGGCGTTTCCTGCTGCTACTGCGGCTGCCCCTGCCTGGACAGTCACCAGCCGCCAGGCCCCCCAAATCTTTGCTGGCCTTCGCGGTGAAGATGTCGACGACTGGCTCGACAACTACAATAGGGTCAGTAAATTTAACCGCTGGGATGACGCACACAAACTACTCAACATCGTCTTCTACTTGGCTGACGTCGCCAAAACCTGGTTCCTCAATCATGAGGATGTCGCCGCTGACTGGTCTACATTCACGGACCAGCTAAAGAAAATTTTCGACACTCCGGCTGGTCGCTCAGAGCAGGCAAAGAAAAAACTTGAAGCTCGTCTCCAGCAGCCCGGCGCGTCCTATACGTCGTATATCGAGGACGTTCTGGCCTTTATCGCCGTGTCGACGCTGCTATGCCTGAATCTGAGCGTGTTCGCCACTTAATTAAGGGCATCAACACTGCTGCTTTCAATGTCTTCGGGGTTAAAAATCCGTCGTCCGTGTCTGACATCACATCCACATGTCAACGTCTGGACCAGCTACAGTCATGCCGCCTCGTGAAATACCCCAGTGATGGCGGCTCCCTCATAGATGAAAATTTGCGGTCCCTAATACGCACCATGATCCGAGAGGAGCTCTACGGCCTCACCAAACCCTCTGCTGTATCTCCAACTCTTCCGCCAGCAACGGTGAATTTGCGCAGCATCATCAAAGATGAACTGACGAATTTCAACTGCACTGTGGCACCTGCCCCACCTCCCATTGCCTCCCAACCTCCCTCGCCGCCTCCCATCGCCTCCCAACATCCCTTGCCAACCTATGCCGAGATTACTTCACGTCAACCCGCGCCGCATTCCCCGACTTGTTCGGCACCCGTGTGCGGTCACGTCGCTGCCATGGCACCATATCCTACAGTGCACCGTCCTGTTAGAGCCTGGCGCCCCTCCGCCCTGTGTGCTACTATTGTGGGATATGTGGCCGCATTGCCCGCGTCTGTCGCCGCCGCCAGCAAGATGAGCAACGGGGTTATGCTTCCTTTGAACGTGCCCGCGTGCGCCAGCCTGATGAATCTACACTGCCCTTCTCAGACGTTTACCGGCGTTCTTCCTCTCCTCCTAATTCCAACGATGTTTCACGGCCCTCGCGTCCTTCCTGACGCCAATTCCCTTCGCCTTTTCGCCGCACGTCAACGCTTCGTCCTGCCTCGCAACCCTTCTAATCTATAACGGAAAACTAACCGAAGCAGTTTTTCGAGGGAAAGCTGCTTCGAGTTCGAAATCTACAATTCCTCCTGGGCGACCGTCGAATATGTTAGTAATGATTGTTGAAGGATTGTACGTTGAGGCTCTCATCGACACCGGCGCCGCTTATTCCGTCATGCATTTCTCTCTGTGCTCTCATCTGCGCAAAGTTCTAACGCCATACATCGGTCCGCCACTTCGTGGAGCTAATGGAACTCTTATGAAGCCCACCGGCCAATGCACAGCACGTGTTCTCATCGATAACCAGTGGCATCATATCGAATTTACTGTGCTCCCCACGTGCGTTCATCTCATGATCTTGGGGTGGGATTTCTTATCGTCGGTGTCCGCCCTCATCTCTTGCCGTGAGCGTCTTATTCATCTTGCGGACCCCGATATATTACCGACTTCTGATTGTTCACCACCACACGTGTTCGCAGCATTTGATTTCGTTTTGCCCCCGGGACGCGAGCAGCTGATCATCGTGGCATTGGACTACCCTCTCGATGGCGAGGCCTTCGTTATGCCCGCTCCTCGGTGAACCTCCGACGGCCTAGCTCTTGCCTCCTGCCTCACCTCCTTCACCCGTGGTTGCGCGGTGGTTGCGGCCCTCAATACAACTCTCCAGCCGTTCTTATTGCTCAAAGGAGCCACAGTTGGGTTCATTTTTGACTGCGATCCCGTTCCCCTCAACACACTTTCCAGTGCAACACCGCCTGCTGCCAAGCCTCAATTTCCGACATCCTCTGCGCTCGCAGTCGCCATCAGCCCTGACCTTACATCCAAGCAGTCCACAGCTATGCTAGACGTCCTCTTGCGGCACCGAGAGTCTTTTGATGTGTGCGCCTCAGCGTTGGGGAAGACCTCCGTCACCTCCCATCGCAGAGAGACGGACGGCTCTGCTATTGTTCGACAACGGCCGTATCGCGTTTCAGCAGCAGAACGCAAAGTTATTTAGGAGCAAGTTGTTGATATGCTTGCTCGAAATGTCATCCGGCCATCCACGAGCTCTTGGTCCTCACCTGTGGTTCTCGTTCGAAAAAAAGATGGCTCAGTCCGCTTCTGCGTGGATTACCGGGTACTTAACAAGATCACGCGCAAAGATGTTTACCCTTTGCCTCGTATTGATGACGCATTAGACTGTCTCCAAGGCGCTGAGTATTTCTCGAGTCCCGACTTCCGCTCGGGATCCTGGCAAATTCCTATGCACGATGCAGAATAGGACAAGGCTGCCTTTTCTACCCCCGACGGTCTCTTCGAATTTAACGTGATGCCTTTCGGACTCTGCAATGCGCCGGCCACCTTTGAGCGCATTATTGATACCGTGCTTCGCGGCATGAAATGGAAAACATGCCTATGTTATCTCGACGACATCATTGTCTTCTCGTCAAACTTCGCTCAGCACTTACAGCATCTCACTGAAGTCCTCACGTCCCTTGCCAAGGCGGGGCTTCAGCTGAATACCAAGAAATGCCACTTTGCCAGTAAGACCATCAAAGTACTCGGCCATGTCGTCAGTAAGGCAGGAATCCAGCCTGATCCTGAAAAAAATTGCGGCTGACGTTAATTTTCCACGGCCCCAACGTCAGAAAGATCTTGCAGCTTCTTTGGTGCGCTACAGGAAAATAGGCAGACACTGCTTGGACCCATAGCCAGCGGCTAGTAAAGGGTCCAATGGAAAAAGTTCATAGGTTGCAGGCACCCAATCGTCACAGTTAGAGACATCAGAAGCAGTAACTTTACAATAAACATAACAAAGTTAGTTATCGCTTATACATTCGTAAAACTACCAATGAAGAGAAGAAAATATAAACTAAAACCTCACAAATCAAACAAAACCGCGTAGAACTTATACAAGAATTAAAGCAAAGAAAGATGAATGCATAATGTCACCACACTATAACAATACATAATGTCACATGTCGCGGAGAAATAACGCATAGATAAAATACAGGTATATGTAGGGGTTACATGGGTAATACCAGGCGAACAATGTAAGGTTACAGAAGGCAAATGCAAGTATGGACTCAAAGTGTTTCATTCATTTTAAGGTAGTATTCTTTTATTGCAATGGAAAAGTTCTTGGCAAGCTTTACGTCACAGGGTAGAGAATTCCAGATTTTGACGCCCGTAAACTGCAGCATACGCTCACCATAAACGTTTCTTTTTATGGGTAAATTAAAATTTCCGTAAGTGTGGCTTCGGGTTGCACGTGACGGGATGTTAAATATAGATATATCGAAGGGGAGGTTGTTACTTACTATTTTGTGGATACATTCAGCAGTGTTTTTCTGACGAAGCAGGTCAAAAGGCAGCACGTGTAGTTTAATAAATAGTGGTTTGCTGGGTCTAGAGTAGTCTGAAAACGAGATTATTCTAAGTGCTCGCTTTTGTGAACGTCTAATGGGTTCTAGGTAAGTATTGTACGTCCAACCACACGACTCAATGCAGTATGACAAGTGAGTATGTACTAATGTGAAGTAAAGGACTCTCAGAATATTGACATCAAAATATTGGCGAAATTGATGAAGAGCAATAGCAACCCGATGCAATCTTCGTGCAAATGGAGTCAGTCTGATGTTGCCAATGTAAATGGTTATCTAGGGTCACTCCAAGGTACGTAAAGACAGTGGTTGGTTCAAGCTGGGTCTGACTGATAGTTAATCTAATATCACTCGAGTCCAGTGATTTTTTCCGTGAATGGAACAGTATGTATTTAGTTTTCTTAGTGTTCAATGTTAATTTGTTCGCGAGATACCAGTCTGCAATTTTTTTCAATTCTGTGTTGGCGATGCTTTCTAGTTCGGCAGTATGACAAGCAGTAACGATAATGGCAGTGTCATCGACATACATGAGAGCACTGGCTGAGGATAATATCTGAGGAAAATCGTTGACGTAAAGTGAGAAACGTAACGGACCGAGTGTTGACCCTTGCGGTACTCCTGTGTATAAGCGCCGCACATTTGATGTTAGGTTATTCATTGAGACAACTTGTTTGCGATCAGTAAGGTAACTAGAAAAAAAGTCGAGCACCCTATCACGAAATCCATATATTCTTAATTTATTAAGCATGATGCCGTGGTTCACTGTGTCGAAGGCTTTTCTTATGTCCAGAAATGTAACAGCGGCCAGCTCATTGTTATCTAATGCACTGTTAATTGCCTGGGTGAGTGTAATGACTGCTGAGCTGGTAGAGTGCTTTGGGCGAAATCCATGTTGCTGGGGGCAGATAATATATTTCTCAAGAAAAATGAGAATACGTTTGGACAGAATTTTTTCAAATATGTTATTAATAACGCTAAGTACGGAAATAGGCCTGTAACTAGAGGGGTCAGAAGGGTCACCATCTTTAAATACAGGGGTAACTCGGGCTACCTTTAAGGGTGATGGGTATGTGTAATTCAGCAGGGAATGATTGAACAGCCGGCATAGTATGGGCCCTAAGATATCAATATTTTCCTTAATAAGCTTTACAGGAATGCCGTCCAAGCCTGCTGCCTTGTTTGTTTTCAACTCCATGACAACCGACAACACCTCATTGATTTCAACTTCGTGCAGAGAGAAAGAATTAACAACTGACGCTGGAAGATTATTGTCTGCACTGGCATCAGGAAGCTTTGCAGCTAGCTCTGGACCGACACTTGTGAAAAAATGTATTGAATTCATCAACAGTTTTTTCAGTGATATTAGAGGGAAGTGTGGGACATCTTTTCAAGTTTTGCGTAACCTCATTGATAACTTCCCACATTTTTTTTGGATTTCCAGCAGAACCTTGAATTTGGCTAGTAAAATATTCTTTTTTTCGGGCTCTCATTAAGGACACAGATTTATTACGCACGCATTTGTACTGATACAGATAATATTCGTTGCCTTTATGATGTAGCCATTTATGATACCAATAGTCCTTTCTTCTTAATATGTTCAATATTTCTTCGGTCATCCAGGGACAAATGGATATGACGCTGGGAAGACGCTAAACTTTGGCTGCCGCGATTTATAAGGTCAACCAGAGCGCTAATCAAGTTAGCGAACTCTATATTGACATCTTCATGATATATTAAGTCAGTATTGAGTAATAACAATTTGTTACGGAATAATTCATAATTTAACTTGGTTGTATTTCTTGGTTTCATACCTTTTACTTTTGTAGGTGTGTCTACCTTAACAAAAATTGGCAAGTGGTCCGAAATTGCTGTTTGGTAGACGCCAGCATGTACACCGGTGTCAATATTTGTCAGTGCATGATCAATAGATGTTGCCGAAAGGGTGGTTATGCGTGTCGGAGAAGCAATCAAGTTGCGGAAGTTGTATGATTAAAGAAGGTATGTGTAATCTGGGGCACTCGTGGGACTAGTATCAATATTCATGTCACCAACGATAATAACTCGGTTTTTGTAGCTTTTAGTTAAAGAGGACAAGATTGATTCCAGTTTATCAAAAAAATCGGCAAGATTTGAATTCGGAGGTCGGTAGACTACGCCCACTATAAGCCGGCATTCAAGTTTCACAAATAAGGCTTCAAGTTCGGATAAACAACAAGAGACTGATGATAAGATAGTGTAGTGAAGGCTTTCTGTCACGAATAATGCCACACCGCCACCGCGAAACTGCGTGTCCCGTGGGCGTGATATTGTTGCATAGCCGGGAATTGATATATGTTCATGTTTCCTGAGCCACGTTTCAGTGGTCGCTATGATTTCAAAAAACTCCCCATTGCTGACGATAAAAGAATTTAAAGAGTTCAAGTTTCTGTTTATGCTGCGAACGTTACTGTGAAGTACAGATATGCCTTTCCTGGGAGCCATCATGAGCTAGAGTCGGTGTAGCTAGCATCGTTTAGTAGCTGTTCGCCAGAAACATTGGCTATTCTTTCCAGACCTGCTTCACAGGTAACATTAACTACTTTCGATTTTTCGGCTTTCCTCATTAATATTTTTCCGTCGGAGACCCAAGCAAACTTCCAGCCTTTAGCGCGTTTAGTTTGAATTGCTTTTCCCAACAGTATCTTATTTTCTGGGCATAGGTGTTTGTTGACGAATATAGGATCAGTTCCTTCAAATCCAAGCATCGATGTGTTCAGTCGCGTTTTTTTTTTTTGCCGCCAGCAAAAATCTATCTCGGTTAGCCCGTGAGGCAAACCGTACAACAACATTTGGTGGCCCTTTAGCTTTTGTAGGCACACGATTTGCGATTTCAATGTCATGGCTGCATAGTTCTGTGCACAAACATGAAGCGACTGCCTCAACAACCTTATTAAGGTCCTCATTTTCAGCGACAAGTATGCCCTTCAGTTCGAGATTGCTCTTTCTACTGTACTGCTTCAGTTCGATCAGTTGTTTTTTGGTGTCGCTGAGTTCGTTACTTAGTTTTCGGTTTTCTTTCTGGCACTCAAGGCTCAGTTGTTTTGCATCTTCAAGTTCTTTACGGAGTGTCTTTACTTCGGCCCTGAATTCTTAAAGTTGTCGTTGATGTAGTTCATTCCTGTTTTGACCGATGTGAGTTCTTCCTGTATAGCTGTGTTTGATGACTGCAGCTTATTTGCCTCATTCTTTAGTTCTGTCATAACTTCCACGAATCTAGAAGTCATATCAGTCAAAACTCTGACTATTTCTTTTATACTACTTGGTGTTTTTTCGGCAAGTGTCTGTGCAAATTCGGTTAAAACATCCCTGGTTTTGCTTCCCATCGTTGCAGGGTGTACCGCTTACAGCATGTGCGAGAGTACAACACTGGCAAATTCAGAGCAGCCCAGCAGCCATAAACTACAAAAACAGAACAGATAATAACTTTGTTTTCCCACATGCAACAAGCGAGGGCAGCGATTTAGCAGAAGTGGTAGCCACGGCTGCCGGTACCGCTCTGAATGTGCCTTGGTCGATGATCCATGGCTTTATATAGGTGAAGGTGACGCCTCCAGACGTTGGGCCGCCGCAGTAGAAAGGCACGTGTCTTGATGATGACGTCCGTTGCGCATGCGCGTAGCTCCTGATGTCCTTGCTGTTGACGACCGTTTCTTATCGGATGCCTGCAACAAGCGAGGGCAGCGATTTAGCAGAAGTGGTAGCCACGGCTGCCGGTACCGCTCTGAATGTGCCTTGGTCGATGATCCATGGCTTTATATAGGTGAAGGTGACGCCTCCAGACGTTGGGCCGCCGCAGTAGAAAGGCACGTGTCTTGATGATGACGTCCGTTGCGCATGCGCGTAGCTCCTGATGTCCTTGCTGTTGACGACCGTTTCTTATCGGATGCCTGCAACAAGCGAGGGCAGCGATTTAGCAGAAGTGGTAGTCACGGCTGCCGGTACCGCTCTAGCCTCCTACTTCCGCCGTTTTATTCGGAACTTTGCAACAATTGCGGCCCCGTTACACAAGCTCGTGTCTTCCCGAGTGTTTTACACCTGGTCCACTGAATGTGAAGACGCCTTCAAAGCTCTCAAGCAGGCACTCACTTCCACTCCTGTGCTTCGCCATTTTGACGCTGACGCGCCCACCATACTTCACACAGACGCCAGTGGCCCCGGTATTGGCGCGGTTCTCTTGCAACGCAACGCAGTATCTGAAGAGCAAGTCGCCGCATACGCCAGTCGTACGCTTACTGCAGCTGAGCGTAACTATACTATTACTGAGGAAGAGTGTCTCACCGTTGTTTGGTTGGTTCACAAATTTCGACCTTATTTATATGGCCGCCACTTCACCATTGTCACAGACCATCACGCACTCTGTTGGCTGTCATCGCTGAAGAACTTATCGGGTCGACTGGGTCGCTGGGTACTACGTCTTCAAGAATACACCTTCACCATCACTTATAAATCTGGACGAAACACCTCGACGCTGACGTCCTCTCTCGGTGCCCATTGATACCTACTGACGCGGCCCCACATACGGTCTCCTCTCCCTCCGCCATTCGAGTCAGCCTTCTGCTGGCCCTCCTGAATGTTGCATCCATCGCTATAGCTCCACTAGAGAACAATGCTGATTTCTCGTCCCTGCAGCTGACTGACCCTTACTGCCGCACAATCATCGCTCGCCTCCGTGGAGAATCAGTTGTCCCAAACAGTCGCTTGCGCCGTCAGCTTCGTCTGTTCCGATTTCACCATGGAACATTTTACCGCGACGTTTATCACCCTACGGGTCAACGCTGGGTAGCCGTTGCCCCTCGCTCCCTTCGATTTAAAATTATGGAGGCTTACCACGATGACCCCACTGCTGGACATTTAGGCCACTTTAAAATTTACGACCGTATCAAGAGCCGCTACTTCTGGCCTGGGCTTTCTGCCAGCGTCGCCAAATGCATTTCATCATTTCCGTCTTGCCAGCATCGTAAGCGTTCAACAACCCGTCCTGCTGGCCTACTGCAACCTTTACCTTGCCCATCTGGGCCTTTTGACACGGTCGCCATTAACTTGTTTGGTCCTCTCCCTTTAACGTCGGACGGCAACCGTTTTGTTGTCACTGCCATCGACCATCTAACGCGGTACGCTGAAACCGCACCTCTTCGCTCCGGTGCCGCCTCTGAAGTCACCGAGTTTTTCCTGCGTGCGATAGTTTTGCGTCATGGTGCTCCTCGTATCCTCATTAGCGACCGGGGAAAGACATTTCTTTGTTAAGTCCTTGAGGAAGTACTGCGCGCAGCCAACACCGTCCATAAGACTTCTTCTAGCTACCACCCTCAGACCAACGGACTCATCGAGCGGTTTCATCGCACTTTGTCAGACATGATATCCATGTTGTATTGCTCCTGATCACCGGAACTGTGATCAGGAGCCCTTTCTTTTAGTTTATGGCCGTCAATCATCGACAGTATTCGACATTACTTTCTTCTCTGGTCCCTCTACGTCTGATTCTCTGGGCGAAGAGTTTGCCACTCGTATTGCCCAGTGTCGCCAACTTGCCCGTTTGAACACTGAAAATGCTCAACAAGAACGCAAAGCCCTATATAATCAACGCCATCGAACTCCCTCCTTTTACCCCGGTGATGAAGTTCTCCTGTGGACACCAATCCGCATTCCTGGCCTGTGTGAGAAGTTCCTCTATCGTTAGATTGGCGCTTGTACAGTACTCCAACAAACGTCTCCGGTTAACTATCGCGTTATTCCCTCGCACACCGTCGCAGATCGACGTTGTCGCTCCGAAGAGATCGTCCACGTCTCGCGCATGAAGCCTTAAGCCCGTCGTCCCTCATCCCTGTAATCTGCGACCAGGGTGGCCGCTCTCTTGTCGGGGGGATTTGTGTGAGAGCAGCGCGTGAACTTTCACCTCTTTCGTCTGCATAGATCATCATCATCATCGCTGACTGCTGCTCGGAGCGTCACGCGCTGTGTCCCAGCTGGTTCTGGAAAAGAACAGACGTTTGTGCAAGTGCTGTCCCACAATATTTCATATGCGTTCTCCAACATCGTCACCCATCATGATCTTCTTTCTTCTCCCCTTCCCCAGTGCAGAGTAGCAGGCCAGATGTGAATTATTCCGGCCAACCTCCCTGCTTTTCCTTTCAATAAACAATCTATTATTATCTATCGCCTTGTGGTTTTGAAAAGAGAATCACCATTACATTCACCTTTACTATTTTCACTTGTCAGGAAAAGGCGAGTAATATCACTGTAAAGCTATGTGCGAACATACGCATGCACACTGCGCACACACTTAAACGGTTAACATTTAATCATATTCTGTGGCATCATAGGTTTAATCCTGGAAATATGCTTTTGCAAATTCTGCTTGAGATTACAGGTTTGCTTGCAGTAACCACAAAGCACGGCTACTTTATATTCTAAAGGCTTGTCACCCATATGCCATATTTTTTTAGTGCAAAAATGAACGTGTACTAGTTGTGTTTCGTTCCCATGGCTGCAGTGATTGCTGCCAATGTTAGCGCAGAACACTTAGTGTTAAAATGAACTTGTGCTAGTCGTGCCTCATTCCTATGGCTACAATGAATGCTGCCAATGTTAGAACAGAACACTGTGTAGTTAAAGGTTGCTGACCTCCCCAACTTTCTTTTCATTTTACAGTACTCACTTCCTCCTGTGCCGTGAAAAAAATTAGGTAACAAATATTGCCAAATAATCTGTGCTTTTCTATCTATCATAGGCCGTTTATAATGCCAGCGGGGCTTTTAGTTACAATCACCGCTATGCAGTATACAGTTTTGTTGTATACTTTATTTTCTACATGCAGTTTCTTAATGATGCTTCTGTATTTTGCCTCTTTTCATTGCAGTTTGCATACATTGCTTACTATTCTGTAGAGTTAGTCTTTATGCCAGCTTTTAATTTTCTGTTTTATTAGAAGGACCTAAAAAAATTAACTGTAAATTCGGTGCACAGTCCTATTCAAGTAGTAGTTTTCACCCGCATTGCGATCTCAAGATTGTGCGCACATCTAGAAGAAATAAACTGAATTCAATTTACCGCAATAGAATAACCTGTACCTATAGTACCTGGAAAATGAATATCAATGGCAGCCTTTTTTCTGTTCTTACATGCACTAATGGAAATAATTTTCTAGTCCATTGAACACAGAGTCGAAGGGAGGTTTTTTTTGCATTTGTTAAAATCTGTTCTCGAAGTGGAACTGGAAAGCTGATTTTGTTATCCACCTGAAGAAATGGATAACTTGCAGTAGTAACTAGATATGACTGAAGTTTTGAATATTAAGGGCCTTGTAAACACTTTTACACGGCCCTGCAAGGAGAGTGCAGCCATGAAATTAGGAGACGCCTGCTCCTCGGAAAGAAAGCCATGGCTCGCCATGACAGCCTAGTAAAGAGCAGAGACATTACACTGCCAACCAAGATCTGTATAACTCGTGCTATTGTCTTTCCAGTTTTGATGTATGGATGCGAGAGTTGGACTGTGAAAAAGGCTGACCGCCGAAGAATATACGCGTTTGAATTGTGGTGCTGGCGAAGACTCTTGAGAGTTCCTTGGACTGCCAGAAGATCAAATCAGCCGATATTGTCGACCATAAACCCTGACTGCTCATTGGAGGGTCAAATTCTAAAGGTAAAACTCGGATACTTTCGTCATCTGATGAGAAGAGAGGAGTCGCTGGAAAAAGCTTTGATGTTAGGAAAGGTTGAGGGTCACTGGAGAAGGGGTAGGCAGCGAACGCGATGGTTAAATGGCATGCTCGAGGTGCTCCAGATGAAGTTATGGGATGTTAGGAAGATAGTGAGAGACCGGAAAGCGTGGCGTGATATGGTCCATAGGGTCGCGAAGAGTCAGACACGACTGAACGACTGAACTGAACTGAAACACTTTTCATCAAATCTCATGCCTCATCCAGTCAGCACCTGAAGGCTTTGTAGAAATATAGCACCCAATCTTATGTCTCAGCCAATGAGCATCTGAATATAGAGCCAATTGTAAAGCCAATCTATATGGGTTAATTTAGACAAAAGAATGCTCGAACACATCTCAAGATGTTAGTAAAGTCACAATCAGAAAGCACCCGTTTTACTTTTGTGTGAGTGGTTCACAGTGTTCTCTGAAATTTCGGTCCAAAATTTTGAGTATGCCTCTCCAACGGTTCCACCTTATACTCTGGCCTTCCAGAGCAAAGACACATAACAACTGGGTTTTCCGTACGCCTCATAAGCAAACAGTAAACAGCCATGGCGCATATAGCATTCCGGGCTGCCTGTCCTCATCATGATCCCAATGGCATACAAACCTACAAACCCCAATACCAGGCATCTGATTTGAGCACGGCATATATGCCACCGACATTATTTATACTGGCACAGTCTATGTACTAGGTCTCAATACAGCCTGACCTGTAAAGAATGTATTGGTAATCAAGAATGATACTTCATTTCATATTGAAAACAGTGTATTTTGTCCAGCTGATTTCTAGAGATAAAATTACAACTGGCACAGCTCGTGAATCCGTCTAACAGCAGTACACAAATGTAATACACATTCTTCAATATGTCAATGAAAATGTGTATTGACTAGTGTAAGGCTAAATAGTAATCGTGGGGCAAGTTCTTTAGGCACATCTCTAGCAAAGGCTCAGTCTTTGTAGATTAAAAGGTTCCAGAATCTCTGCCAGTTTGTTCAGCAGAGCACTGTTACATGCCATTGTATGCATTTCCAATGTGCAGTGTGATCACAGCTGATGTCTCTTTTCTTTGCACAGTAACCTTCAAGCTAAGTCACTATGACCTGGCTATTTATGTAGCAAACTGAAGAACCGGAATTGGACATGAAAAGGTCCTAACGGGGAGACTAAAAATGAAATGAAAATGAACCGGAACGATGAAAGAAAGCAAACATTATCCTCATTCATAAGAAAGAGGACTCTAAAGACCTTAAAATTTACAGACTGTCACCCGTTAATAATTATGGGGGTATTATTAACGATGCGCCCTTAGCGGTGCGCACACTCCCAGACACCCTTAGAGTGAGTGGGGGTAGCTGTTCCGGTCGCAAAGGAGATGCCCTCGACTTGCGTGGCAAGCTCAGCCGGAATTCGACTACCTTGTAGTGACAGAAGGGGGTGGTCATTTGGTGCCCAGCGGTCGCCGGTTCAAACCAGAGTAAGGATCGGAGTCAGAAGTAACAAACAAAACACAATTTATGCACAGCAAGAGACGATACAAAGGAATACACAAGATCACTTGAAATATAACAGACGAGAGGTTTACAGTATACAAACGCTAAGCATGCAACTACAGTATTATTCAATAACTCAGAGGCTTTACAACAGATGAAACACGAGAGAGTACATAAACAAACACCAAATTGTTCACCGGGCACTGTTGCAGTCCGACGCCTCAAGAGTCACGATGTGGCCGCCATACGAGACGAGCGCCGCTCCCTTGAAAGTCCGTGGGCTTGCCAGCAGCGGGTGATCCCCGGGAGTCCAGCAGAACACGTCGCAAAGCACTGACGAACTGACTGACTGACTGACTGACTCTACAAGCGGCGCGGTCGCTTTAAATAGGGCGCGCCGTGTCTGTTTGTTAACATGCGCCAAAGCTAGCGCGCACACACACATAGCTTCGCTGGTTATAGCTCCCTCTTCTCCTCCCGTTGAGCCGCGCGTCGTCATTGGCCAGGTCCCATAGAAAGTTCTCGAAGGGCCTGGCACATTCCAGGCCGATGAACCACCGTCCTCCCCGGGCAATGGGAAAGGGGGTCACGGCAACGCGTACAAAGCTACGCGCTCTCCCGCGCGGGGAAGGGGCTTTTCTCTCCATGCTCTCCACGCGACGCCGCGCGCGCCTAGCGCTGTACCGGCTTGATGAAAATGGGCGCCGATTTCGTGACACTGCCCCTCCCTTAAAGAATATTGTCCCACAATATTCACAACAACCACGAACATCGCGCGCACATGCATGCGCTCACAAATATATGGAGCAAATTACCATATCACACACATTGCACAAATTTCACAAACTGTAGTAACCCATTACAAGATTCACACATCAATGCCATGATGTTCACAAACATAGCACCACGCTGTCGTCAGATACACATAAGAATCAACAACGCAGAAAAGCACAGCTATTCAAATGTGAAACGCACAAACCCACGGCATGCTTTCGCCTATATTTCCAAAAACGGCTTGTGGCTCTTCCTTCGAACAGGTGAGCTCCTCTCAAACTACCTGTTCTCTTTCTTACGAAGCACTGGTACTTCTTTCTGACGCGTGTCCTGCTGTTCTTCCTCATTCGCGCTTTGAGCTTCCTTATATTGTCTGTTTGCCGATCAGAAGTAGTTTGGCCCTTGTATCTGAGGCTCCCAACAGGACGCTCGCGGAGAGAAATGTTGCCTGCAGGCCTAATATTATTCCGTGCCGGCCGCCCAGTTTCTTCTCTGTCTGAGCTGTTCTCCTTGCGCTTCAAGTCCTTCAGTAACTTCTTCCTTTTCTTTCTTCTTGACTTTTCCGGCTCCATTTCACCTGACTTGGCAGGTTTGAAGTTGTTTCTTTTCATTTTCACTTTTATTCGCACCTTTGCCCGAGAAACGTTTGACCCGGTTTTACCCGCATAACCAGAACATTGCTGTCTGAAAGGAGCTTCTTTTTGAGAACTTTGTTCTCCCTTAATCCTTTTCATTTTCTTTCTTTTCTTCCCGACCTCCAGTCGTACTTTCTCAAAGCAGGACTCATTTTCAACTGGGAGTTCTTTCTCTTCACATTTTTTTACTTCTTGTTCCTCAAAATTTTCTTTGAATTCTTTCATCGCAGTGCAGTCTTCGCTTTCTTCCATTTCTGAATCCTCAAAGTTAGGATCTGCACTGTCACCTTCATCCAAGCTTTCGTGCTCACTGCTATTTGAAAGCTCCTCATTCTGGCTGCTGGAGCTATTTTCTACAGCACCGGTGGCTGTCGATGAATCGGTTGTATCTAATATAAGGAAAGGTAACTTCCGGAGGCTCGGTAATACCTTTCAAACGCCGAACCTCAGCCAGCTTCTTCAGAAGGATATTTCTCTCTTTTAAGTTTTCTCTTTCTTTCTCAAGCCTACGCTTGTTCCATTCTCTCTCTCTTTCTTTCTCAGCCTCTTCTCGAACCTCTCTTTCTTTTCGGTCCACCCATTCCCGCAGTTCAGCTCCTTTTAGACCTTTCTCTAGGCCCAACGCAATGATCTCCTTGAGATTCATCTTCAATGTGAACTGCCTAATGCTAACACATAGCACTCTCAATGGACCTTACACAGCCGCTTCAGCGCGGTACCTCTCGTTATCGCTCTGCTGCTACACAGTTTACGACCTCTTCGTAAACTCTTCTAACTCGTTCTCCGTCCTCTGAGCTTGAGTGCACCAAACGTCCTGTCGCGGACGCCAGAATAATTGTCACCCGTTAATAATTATGGGGGTATTATTAACGATGCGCCCTTAGCGGTGCGCACACTCCCAGACACCCTTAGAGTGAGTGGGGGTAGCTGTTCCGGTCGCAAAGGAGATGCCCTCGACTTGCGTGGCAAGCTCAGCCGGAATTCGACTACCTTGTAGTGACAGAAGGGGGTGGTCGTTTGGTGCCCAGCGGTCGCCGGTTCAAACCAGAGTAAGGATCGGAGTCAGAAGTAACAAACAAAACACAATTTATGCACAGCAAGAGACGATACAAAGGAATACACAAGATCACTTGAAATATAACAGACGAGAGGTTTACAGTATACAAACGCTAAGCATGCAACTACAGTATTATTCAATAACTCAGAGGCTTTACAACAGATGAAACACGAGAGAGTACATAAACAAACACCAAATTGTTCATCGGGCACTGTTGCAGTCCGACGCCTCAAGAGTCACGATGTGGCCGCCATACGAGACGAGCGCCGCTCCCTTGAAAGTCCGTGGGCTTGCCAGCAGCGGGTGATCCCCGGGAGTCCAGCCGAACACGTCGCAAAGCACTGACGAACTGACTGACTGACTGACTGACTCTACAAGCGGCGCGGTCGCTTTAAATAGGGCGCGCCGTGTCTGTTTGTTAACATGCGCCAAAGCTAGCGCGCACACACACATAGCTTCGCTGGTTATAGCTCCCTCTTCTCCTCCCGTTGAGCCGCGCGTCGTCATTGGCCAGGTCCCATAGAAAGTTCTCGAAGGGCCTGGCACATTCCAGGCCGATGAACCACCGTCCTCCCCGGGCAATGGGAAAGGGGGTCACGGCAACGCGTACAAAGCTACGCGCTCTCCCGCGCGGGGAAGGGGCTTTTCTCTCCATGCTCTCCACGCGACGCCGCGCGCGCCTAGCGCTGTACCGGCTTGATGAAAATGGGCGCCGATTTCGTGACACAGACCAATCAGCTTACTGTCTGTTACGTATAAGGTATTTACTAAGGTAATCGCTAAAAGAGTGAGGACAACCTTAGACTGCAATCAAACAAAGGATCAAGCATGTTTTCGGAAACAGTACTGTACTATCGATCATATACATACCATCATTCAGGTGATCAAAAATTCTCGGAATATAACCAGCCCTTATAAATAGCATTAATTTATTACGAAAAAGCATTTTACTCAGTTCAAACCTCGGCGGTGATGCAGGCATTGCGAAATCAGGGAGTCTGCAAATTCCAAAAACAACAGAGACGGGAACGCAGCGTTCTGGTAAAGAACAACTTCTTCTTTCTCTTAATGTTTTTTCTTGTACATGACACAGTATATTTAAGACCTTTTTGAAGTACATTAGTTAACATTAACAGAACATTCTAGCTTTTGTTATACACACTACGCGAGATGTTTTATTTGATATCGTTATCTGTGGGAAGTGACAAAGATATATGCTTCTCGACTGACAGTAAATCGCCCCAGCGTTTTCATACAGCAGCACAATGAGCTCTGTGGAGCAATTTGGGTCAGCAGCTAAAACATACTGCAGGAAGCACGCAGTGTGTAGGGAGCTGCACATAATTTCCTTATTTTCCGGTAAATATATATATTGACCGGGTTAATTGGGGAAATATAGGAGAGGCCTTCGCCCTGCAGTGGGTGTAGTTAGGCTGATGATGATGATGATTATATATATTGCCACATAACAATCGGTATACGTATGTACAGTCGTGAGCAAAAGTGGTATACAACACTCAGCCAGTGGCGGAGCTCTAGAATACTGCACCCCGACTTTATCTAGCGACAGCTATTTAATATCGAGGCAATAGCAGCGGGGCCCCATTTTATCCATATGCATGTGCCCATGTCGCAGTCCGTTACGCTGTTGCTATATGGCATTTCAGGAACCTTTATGAAGGGCAAGAGGCCACAGTCAAAACTGGGCATGGTCTTACTGATTGGTTTCCGATTGAGAAAGGGGTGAGGCAAGGCTGCATACTGTCGCCCTGCCTATTTAACCTATATGCAGAGTGCATCATGAGGAAGGCCGGTCTGGACGAGTCTTCAGCTGGAGTGAAGATCGCTGGAAAACGCATCAACAACCTTAGATATGCGGATGATACCACTTTAATGGCAGAAAGTGAATTGGATCTCAAGAGACTTCTGATGCGCGTACAAGAAGAGAGTGAGAAGTTTGGGCTTAAACTGAACATTAAAAAGACGAAGATCATGGCGTCTTGCCCTATCAAGTCCTGGAGCATCAATGGACAAGAAGTGGAAGCTGTGACAGATTTTCTGTCCTTGGGCGCCAAGATTACCTCGGAAGGAGACTGCAGCCATGAAATTAGGAGACGCCTGCTTCTGGGAAAGAGAGCAATGGTTAGCCTTGACCGCCTAGTAAAGAGCAGAGACATTAGTCTGCCAACCAAGATCCGTATAACCCGTGCTATGGTCTTTCCAGTTGTGATGTATGGATGCGAGAGTTGGACTGTGAAAAAGGCTGACCGCCGAATAATTGACGCGTTTGAATTGTGGTGCTGGCGAAGACTCTTAAGAGTTCCTTGGACTGCCAGAAGATCAAATCAGTCGATATTGTCGACCATAAACCCTGACTGTTCATTGGAGGGTCAAATTCTAAAGTTAAAGCTCAGCTACTTTGGTCATCTGATGAGAAGAGAGGAGTCGCTGGAGAAAGATTTGATGTTGGGAAAGGTTGAGGGTCGCCGGAGAAGGGGTAGGCAGCGAACGCGATGGTTAGATGGCATTCTCGAGGCATTGCAGATGAAGCTATGTGATGTTAAGAAGATAGTGAGAGACCGGAAAGCGTGACGTGACATGGTCCATAGGGTCACGAAGAGTCGGACACGACTGAATGCCTGAACTGAACTGATATGGCATTTCGAGGCAGTTTTCCCGGGCTCTGTCCCTGGCTGAGTGTTGTATGCCACTTTTGTTGTTCACGACTGTACATATGGTGTATATATATATATATATATATATATATATACATATACGCGGGACCAAAGTGATGTGCTAACTGACGAAGACGACGATCGAAGAACACTGGCACGCCAAAGCGTTGAGAAAGAGGACGACGCTGTCAGAGTGGACACTGCACGGCTACTGAAGTCTCAGCGTCGAGTTCAGCCCATCGCAGTGCTCTTACAATAAGTGCATCCCCGTAACGTCTTGGTGGAGGTGCGGGGTAGATGGAGCCGCGTCGGTTGTCATTGTGACAGTTCCGAGGTGACGGCCACTGCGGAGATCCAGCGTGAGATTGTGTCGAACCCGCGACCTCCACCAAGATGTTACGGGGAGCTCATCGTTTTGCCGCCGCCTCAAGAAAGTACAAACCCCCGCCGCTTCGCCCACCGTTCGTGTTGCCGATGGCAGTACTGCTGCCGTCACTGGGCAGTACACTGCCCGAGTCACCCTTGCCGGTCATCACATCCCTGTTTTGTTCACCGTCCTCAACCAGTGCCCTCACAATGTGATCCTCGGCCTTGACTTTTTAACGGCCCACTCTGCCCTTATCGACTGCTCCAGCGGCCTTCTTCGTTTGGACCTACCTGTCTGCTCAGAACATCCTCCATCTGCACCCCGCCTTCGCTCCACTAAGTTCGCTCGCCTGCCCCTTGACTCTGCTGTTTACCTACCTCTGTCACCTTTCCCGCCTGTGCCTGACGGTGACTATCTTGCTTGCCCTATCACCGAGGTCTTTCTTGACCGCAACGTCGTTCTTCCTCATCTCATCGTACGCGTTACACAGAACAGCACCTACCTTCCTCTCCTGAACTTCAGTCTGTCACCCCAAGTTCTCCCCGAAGGAATATCCCTTGCTACCTTGTCCCCTCTCACAGACTGCACCATTTGTGCACTCACTCCTGGCCCACATTCAAGCGTCCTTCCAACACCCGTACTCTCCACCACAATTACCTACCCTATTTCCGAAATGATTGCCTCTGACCTCAACCCCGAACACGCTCAGCACCTGCACAACCATTTGTTATCCTTCTCCGACATTTTTGACTTTGCTGCCTGTTCTCTGGGCCAAACATCAGTTGTGACTCACCGCATTGACACCGGCGACGCAAAGCCTCTACATCGGAGGCCTTATCGTGTGTCCCTTTCTGAGCGCCAAGTCATCCAGCAGGAGGTCGACAAGATGTTGGGCAACGATATCATCGAACCTTCGAACAGCCCCTGGGCATCTCCTGTCGTGCTCGTTAGAAAGAAAGACAACAGTTGGCGCTTTTGTGTCGACTATCGACATCTGAACAAGATTACAAGGAAAGATGTTTACCCGCTGTCGCGAATAGACGATGCCTTGAACGTTTACATGGAGCCCGCTACTTTTCCTCCATCGACCTTCGTAGCGGCTACTGGTAGATCTCTGTTGACGAACAAGACCGCGAGAAGACAGCTTTTGTCACACCCGATGGACTTTACCAATTTAAAGTTATGCCTTTTGGACTTTGCTACGCCCCTGCTACGTTTGAACGAATGATGGACTCCTTACTCCGCGGCTTCAAATGGACGACTTGTCTATGTTACTTGGATGATGTGATTGTCTTCTCGCCCTCGTTCGAAAGCCATCTTCGTCGCCTTTCTTCCATCTTGGCACATTTCCGCCGTGCCGGACTTCAACTAAACTCAAAGAAGTTCAGTTTTGGTCGCCGCGAACTTAAAGTGTTTGGCCATTTGGTGAAAGCCACCGGCGTGCAACCCGATCCCGACAAAGTTCGCGCTGTCAGTGCGTTTCCATATCCCCGTTCACCCCGTGATGTCCGCAGATTTATAGGACTGTGTTCTTATTTTCGCCGGTTCGTCCCAAACTTTGCCGCTGTTGCTCGTCCTCTCACCAATCTGCTGAAGAAAGGCGTTCCTTTCTCATGGGGACCACAGCAGGCTAACGCATTCTCCACCCTCATCGCTATTCTCACCAATCCTCCTGTGTTGGCCCATTTCAACCCGTCTGCCCCAACGGAACTTCGCACCGACGCCAGTGGCCACGGGATTGGCGCCATTCTTGCACAGCGACAACGCGGCCAACATTGTGTTATTGCCTACGCCAGTCGTCTCCTGTCATCAGGAGAACAGAACTATTTTATTACGGAACGGGAGTGCCTGGCTCTCGTTTGGGCCGTTGGAAAATTCAGACCCTACTTGTTTGGCCGACCCTTCACTGTAATTACCGATCACCATGCCTTATATTGGCTATCTTCCCTCAAGGATCCTGCTGGCCGCCTCGGCCGCTGGGCACTGCGCTTGCAGGAGTATACCTTTTCCGTTGTATACAAGTCCGGTCGGCTTCACCAGGATGCAGACTGTCTGTCCCGTTATCCCGTCGATCCCCCTTCCTCTACTGACCATGAGTCGGACCCCTGTGTCTTCTCTATATCGGACTTTTCCCATATAGCCGACGAACAGCGGTTGGACCCAAACCTCAGTTCTCTTATCGACCGCCTCCGCACACACAGCCGTGACTCTTCCCTCGCCCTGTTCTTCCTTCACGGGAATACGCTATACCGCCGCAACATGCGACCTGATGGCGCTGAGCACTTGCTGGTCGTTCCCCAGCACCTACGCTCTGCCGTTCTCGAACAAATGCACGACGCCCCTACAGCTGGTCATCTTGGCCTCTCACGCACATACGACCGCGTGCGCCGGCGTTTCTTCTGGCCTGGACTCTACCGCTCTGTCCAACGTTATGTAGCCGCTTGCGACCTCTGTCAACGCCGGAAGAAACCCCCTGTGCTACCACCTGGACACCTGCAGCCGATTGCTATCCCGACTGAGCCATTTTCTCGTGTTGGCCTTACCTCCTAGGGCCCTTCCCCGAGTCCTTGTCAGGAAACAAATGGATCGCTGTGGCCACCGATTATTCCACGCGGTACGTGATCACTCGCCCCATTCCAACCAGCTGCGCCACAGACGTTGCTGACTTCCTTTTGTACGACGTCATACTACACCATGGTGCGCCCCGTCAACTACTTACCGACCGTGGCCGCTGTTTCCTTTCCCGAGTTGTTGAGGAAATACTTCGTTCTTGCTCCGTTCGGCACAAGTTCACCACTGCGTATCACCCTCAGACGAACGGCCTTACGGAGCGTCTTAACCGCACACTCACCGACATGCTCGCAATGTACGTATCCGGCAGTCATCGCGACTGGGATATTAGTCTGTCATTTGTCACCTTTGCATATAACTCTTCGCGTCATGACACTGCTGGGTACTCTCCATTCTATCTTCTCTTTAGAAGAGACCCCTTACTGCCCTTCGACACTTTGCTTCCTGACGCTGGCCCTGTCACAACCTATGCCCGCGATACCATCGCTCGAGCCGACGCTGCTCGCCAGATTGCTCGTCACAATCTCACCATCTCTCAAGAAGCTCAAAAACGCCGCTACGACGCTCACCACAGCGATGTGCACTATCCTCGCGGATCTCTGGTGTTGCTCTGGCTTCCGTGCCGTCGTGTGGGGTTGTGTCAAAAACTTCTGCCCCACTACACAGGTCCTTACCGTGTACTACGCCCAGTGACCGACGTGACCTATGAGATTTCACCGCTCCACCCAAAGTCACCGACTGCTACACCCACTTCCGAAATCGTACATGTCGCCCGCCTAAAGCCATATTACTCCCCCTCCACATCGCACGCCTAATACGCACCGGGACCTTGCCGTTTGCCGAGGGGGGTAGTGTTACCTGGAAACGCGGGACCAAAGTGATGTGCTCACTGACGAAGACGACGATCGAGGAACACGGGCACGACAAAGCGTTGAGAAAGAGGACGACGCTGTCAGAGTGGACACTGCACGGCTAATGAAGTCTCAGCGTCGAGTTCAGCCCATTGCAGTGCTGTTACATTAAGTACATACCCGTAACAATATGTATATATATATATATATATATATATATATATATATATATATATATATATATATATATATATATATATATATATATATATCAGTCCTCGATCTCCTTGACAACTTCCTTCCCCACCTTTTTTGTTCTTGTTATTGCCATTTCCCATTCCGTAATTGCTCGATTGTCCTTGCATACTGGAGTGTTGTCTGCGGACACGTCATTTCGGTTGGAAAAATTGTTTGCGAGGGAAGTGGTCCATGCATGCCTACAGCAGTGATGCTGTTAGCGTGTGCGGCTTGGCAGCCCGAGCAACAGAGCCATGAGCTTCCTCCTCCCCGACGCTTTTTCCAAGTGGCCGCTGACCTATTTCTGTACACGAAAGGATGAAATAGAGAATTGTTTTCGTAAAGAGTGGGTCTTAGGCTATCACGAAAGTATCACAAACCATCTTTTTCAGTTTTATACAATTCTGCAGCATTTTTACCATCAGTTGTTTATTACCTTTGTTGCTTAAAACAGGACTGTACGCGGTTTAACTATACCTGGTTTTCTCATGACTGCTTCCAGGCTATTGCCTTGATTTAGAACATGCTCAAGATTTTCACTGTTATGCTTCTTTCAATAATTTACTGTATGCTTTATTGACTATCGTCAATAACTGTGCCAACTGTATTCTGTTGGTTGTATTAGAGGCTTTCATGCTTTGATGGTGCTTAATCAGTTCTTAGCTATCCTATTGCTTGCTTCTACATTCACTGAGTAACAATATTTGTGACCCTGAATTGCTGTACTTTAGTTGTAACCTTTATTTCGTTGATGGGAACCTTAATTAGTTCATTTCATTCTTTCTCTGAATGGAGACTAAGTTGGGACATTAACCATTCAGTGGTATATGAACCGCTCCTTTGTGATGACCTCGGCATCATAACACATGTTTTTGAGCATATTATGAAGTCCATTATTTTTAGTCTCCCCTTTCCACCTTTTGCATATCCACTTCTGGTTTTGCTCAAGGTGGTAATCATGATTCTTAAAGTGTTTCAAACTGACAGCGGTTGTCAATCAAATAGATGTGAATAAAGAGAAATGTTTATGTCTGCCCCCCTCCTTTTGTATGTCAATCATTTCAGGCATTGTGTTCTTCACATGAAACAGTCTCTGGGCCCTTTGGATTAGTTTCTATTTTAGATAAAGCAACACGGATCATTGTCACAAGTTGTACGGAAAGTGCGCTCGACATGTCTCGAGTGTCAACTCGTACTCTTCAGTCGGCAGAAGGCCAATAGTATTATCAAAGTTACCACAAGGTTTATGTATTTTTAAGACACATACAAACCTGCCCAGTCAGGATTTGAGCACCCTGAACACGGCTGATGTTTCATATACATTTGTGGGAGTACCAAACGCTTTTGCCGACGGATTGCGTGCCTCAACATAATGCTGTTTTTTCGGCCCATGCCTGCTACAAGAGGCATTTAATAGGTGATACGCTCACACAACATGCAACAAAACACGGGTGTCAATAAAGTGAACCACAGCATGCAAGACCACGTGCACAAAGAAAATATAAGACACAGAGGCGAGGAGGTGCTGTCTTCGATTCCATGTTTATTGAAACAGTAAGTAGAACGGGTTACAGATATTGCGGCTTGTGGTGCTCCTATGGGAAAGCATCACCCTGTTGGTCCGCGAGGTGTGAGCACCACTACTGTAGCATGTAGCTCATCAGTGCACAGCCCTACAGTAGGCCCCCTATCCGCCACCTGAGGACCGCGCTCTCTAGCAGGCAGATCCTACGAAGAGTGCCACTGCAATGGTCTGGCTTCCCAGCCATTCAAAGGGTGGCAAAGTAGGGACCCAAAGCCCACAATCACATAATAAAGAGACAATGTAGGGCAAGAATGTACTTGATAGAGCCCAGGCATAAGCAGAAAGAATAACAACTGGCAAAGACAATGCAAGCAAAATCAGAAAAATGATATGCACATGACTGCACTGAAGGCTGCAATTCTCCTGTAAACTTCAAAGCAGCCTTTTGCACAAGTCTGATGCCATCTGAAAAGAAATATAGAACAAAAACAGAAAACCACAAGCACAAATAGGCAACGAAATGAAAGGAAAAGAAATGAAGCAATTACTATAATTGCAAAGGCAGCACAGTGAGCGCTCTGAAACGAAGCCAGTATATGAAACGTCACTGGCTGGTCTGGGCCTGGATCACACGGGCCGCTATGAGAGGGCCCGCTGAACCAGATGCAGACAAGAACCTGGCAGCGGCAGTAGAATAGCAGCACTGTTAGAATTCAAATGGTTCTCACCCATCATACAAATGGTCAACACATGTAGCATCCTAGCGCTATGCTGCCACTGCAAGCCGGAAATTGCTTGAATTCCTAAATGCAGCACATGGACAAGTTGCAGGAAGCCACTCACAATGCAGTGCGAGCTGTGGTGCCATGCCAGTACATGAAAAGTCACCAGCTGGTCTGGGTCTGGATCAAACAGACCGCTATGAGGGGGTTCGCTGAACCAGATGCAGACCAAAACCTGGCAGCGCTAGCAGAACAGCAGCACTGTTAGGCATTCAAGAGATTCTCACCCAGCATACAAATGGTCAACACATGTAGTGTCCTAGCGCTGTGCTGCCACTACAAGCAGGAAATCGCTTGAATTCCTAAATGCAGCACACGAACCAGTTGCAGGAAGCCACTCACAATGCAGTGCGAGCTATGGTGTCAGGTCTTAATTCTTCTATCTAGCTTTAACGTGAACTAACCGAGCACACCTGAAAGTGCCCATTGAATCAAATGCAGGCCGGAATTCGACAATGGCTACACCACCTTCGCGTTCAGGGTAAATGTAATTTGCTATTTTGGAAGTACAATGCCAGTATCAAGTACTTTGTCCTGCCATGACACACGTCCAGCTTGAGAGAAAGTACTGCATGAACTTTTCTCGCACTGCCTTTGCCTGAGCTCCATAGTTGTTGCTGCTGTACCTGCGGACAGGTGTAAGGCCAGGACCTGTGCGCTCATCAGCTCTCCATTCTACATCAATTATTCGCCCATCCTCTCCCCCACTGTCAACATCTGATGAAGAACAATACTGAAAAATGGTGTCCTCTTCGTCATCAAGTGTCCCTAGGTAGTTATGTAAAAGTACAGTGGCCGATACTATTGCATCCACCGTTTTTGTAGAGGCCCTGATTTCCTGACGAAGGATCCTCCACCAGTTAGTCAAAATACCAAAGGCATTCTCTATGATACGCCTTGCTCGACAAAGCCTATAGTTAAAAATACTGCTTTCTGAGATGAGGCTTGCTCCTGGGAAGGGTATCATTAGATTTGAAGACAATAGGAAGGCCTCATCTCCAACTATTACATAAGGAAGTTCTACAAAGGTGCTGGGAGAAGTCTTGGTTCTGGTAGTAACAAAGAGCCCGCTCTAAATTCCTTTCCCAGTTCACAGCTGTTGAAGAGGTCAGCATCTCTAAGAGAACTGCCTTCCTCAATGTCTACTTTAATAAACCGATATCTGGCATCACACACAGCAAATAGAACTGTGCTGAAGCCACCCATGTAGTTGTGGAACATTGTTCCAGAAATAGCACGAGCCTCTATCTTAATGTGTCCCATCAGTTGCCCCAATACAATTTGGAAAATTACAAAGGTCTTCAAATTCAAAGCTATTCGTCTCCAGTCAGCTGTGATTGGCTCTGGGAGATACAAGGGCAGAAGAACTTGCCGCAAGGCAATGCACATTTGCCTCACAATACGGCCTGCTATAGAGTCCGCGATCCTGTATGACTGCTATAATCGTCAACGTGGAACCGTGCGTCAGGTACCAGTAAACATTCGAAACCCAGTGAGACGGACCAATGCGAAGCACTAACTGTACATGGAACAAACTTTTAGGCACAAATGTCATTCAGTGAATAAGTGATAGCAGTTTATGATTTGGTTTACGTGTTTAACATTGCAAAGCGAAGCAAGGTGTTGAGGCATGCTGTTAATGGAGGTTTCGAAAATTTTGACTACCTGGGGCTCATTAAAGTGCGCTAACATTGCAATGTACACAGATGCCTTGCTTTTTGCCTCAATCGAAAAGCTGGAACCACAGCCTGGATCAAATACAAATCCTTGAGTTCAGGAGTAAGTGTCCAACACCTAGCTGATATGGTGGTGAGATATTGGTTCATATTGTTGAAAACCATGAAATGCAAGCAAAATCTCAAGCAGGCAATACATAGGTTTCGCACGACTCTTTGATTAAGAGTGTAGTACTTAGTACAAGCACAAATAATTTTGGAATTATTATTCTAGCAGTCAGCAGATTACTACATAAGCAGCCAAGCAACCAGCCGTTAGCTATAACAAAATAATAGGTGTAGCCGGCTTCTTACTATACCTGCCTCCTTTGCTTCATATCTCAGAGCTGATCTGATGTCATAAAAGTCCTTGAGGGCAAGGAGCAGTAGTCGAAGAACGAGACTATGCATGGCGTTGCAGTGGTATTTTGTGTATTTGGCATCAAGACCTTTAATTTAGGTAGTACTTTGAGTATGAAGTGCAGTGCCACTGGCATTCACACAACTAAAGCTTCTGTTAATTAGGAAAGGGAACACGCAAACAAATCTCGGAACGTAAGTAAGGCACATGGTGCACTGGTCATGGCAATACACTACAATATAGAATTGACCACAAACGTAAAGAATTGTTTACAGCCACGATAAAAAGTTAGTATAATTCAAAATAACTTTATTTCATTCTTGACTGAGCAGGTGTTGTTGGAATACTGACTGGATGATCCACTTGTATTGCATGCAGGAGCTAACCGTAAGCACTTAAAAAGCTTACCAGTAAAGCTGTAACTATGCACACAAGTAGAAGAAAGCCTGTGATGCGCTGTGCACTGTGAATTACAAGTGAACAATACATTTCTTTTTCATACATGCAGTACCATAACTAAGTAGCTTAAAATGTGGATGCACTTACAGCTTACTAAATTGCATCCATCTGCACATGGTATATGCGACTTAGGCGCGGCACTGGATTGTAAAAAAAGTGCAATAGCTCACCTTAATGTGAACGCCAGCTTCTCCCCAGCTGACCAACTGACCACTGAGGCTTTGAGGGGCTCAATCAGAGGTCTAACTAACTCCAGGAAACTGTCAAACCTGCACAATAATAACAGCATAAGGAAACACTTCTCTATAGAATAAAATTAGTTATACAACTCCACATTTCGTGTACGCAAATAAGCACGGCAGATGCATGTATGCTGAGTAACAAGGGCGATATGCTACAGCGGCCATGGGTAAGATTAAAATTAGTTCATGCTTTTTACTGATGGAGAAATTCATGAACGTCATGTTGGCCGTACCCCTTCGTATCGGGTCAGCCTAAGTAATTACCGCGAACCACCTATGCGAGAAATGGATGTCCATACTTTATTTCTTTCATCTTGAGGAGCACTCCCGAGCCTTTGGCTCGCTTCGTTGAAAGGCTTCGTTGAAGCTATTAACGCACAGATGTAACCGCGTTTGCATTCCCAGTCTCTTTCATAGTTATGAGTAAAACAAACTTAGTAATAAAGTTTTCACATGCTCTATGCTCTGACGGATGAAAACGCATTTCCCATCTCATGCATCCTTGACGCGAGCACACTTTCTGCTCCGGCGTACTGTGCTCAAGAAACTCACGAAACACAGGCAAGGATGATATGAACATGTACGTACTACTTTACCTTTTCACAGATATGCGGAAGTACTGGAAGAAGTCTGTGCCGTCTCCACTCATGTCCCGCACCAACGTAAAATACTTGCCAAGCTGACGCCGTTCTCTTCAAGGACGTTTTATAGGCTTACGGCTTTTACGTTGCTGCTGGTCAACTACGTCAGCGGCGATGAACTGCGCAACTTAAGACCAGTTCACATCGCTTCTGGCGGCCACGTAGGTAGTCAAGCCCTCTGCTGAACTGCTATTTAGGAGGTAGCTGACGAGATCCATCGACCACACCAAAAACCTCGACAAAAACCACGCCATGGCGATTCCGATACAGCCAAGATGCAGCACGAGGGAAAGGAAGACGCGAAAGAGCTCCGCGGTGGTCACTCAGTAGTTCGAGTATGATGGAATTGGACAGAAGGCGACACCCGGGCGCGCCAATCGGTACGCTGGAACCGTCCGGCTCAATGGCAGTCAACAAAACGATCGTATAACAGGCAGAAAACGGGCGGACCGCATGCTTGTGGAGCCTGTCTAAAATGCAACTGTACAGCGGCCTTCAATAAGCGCCTTAAAATGACTGTGGCTGACATGATATATATGTATGTGGACGTCGAGCACCGTACATGGGACGACATTCTTCCCTTTGTAACTTTCGCTTATAACACCGCGACTCAGGAAACAACCGGGTTTTCGCCGTTCCGCCTGGTGCATAGCCGAGAGGCGATTACCATGCTTGACGCCATGCTTCCCCATGAGCCGGAGGCCTAATCTTACAACTATGGCCAACTGGTAACCCAGCACGCGGAGGAAGCCCAACAGTTGGCACGACTACACATCCAAGACCGCCAGCGCCTCGGTGCACGCAGGTACAACCTCCGGCATCGTGAGGTTCATTTTGCACCTGGTGATAAAGTGTGGGTGCACGGACTCCCGTTCGCCGTCGTGGTCTCAGCGAGAAGCTCCTAAAACGTTACTTTGGCCCATACGAGGTCGTTTGCCGTATAAGCGACGTGAATTACGAGGTAATTCCGATTGTTCCTAGCACATCTCGTCGGTCCCCTTCATTCTGAAGTGGTGCATGTGGTTCGCCTCAAACCTTACTGTGAACGCTAGAACCACGTATTCGGATTCTGCGCTCTGCTCGTTTCAAAGTTTCAGTTACGCTGGAGCGCGCATCGGGACGATGTGCCTTTCAGGGGGAGTAGTGTAATCCGTGCTAACCGTGTCGTTTGTGAAGCGGGATGAAGACGAAGATCGTGCGCAGTGCGCGTGGTTCTGGGCCGCCGCTGCTTTTGCCTGGTCAAGCGCCTGCTCTCTGCCTCCTGTGCCTCAGCGCCCCAACCCCGTCATTTGACACTGTCTTTCTGGACTGCTGTCCGGGTAGCGAGAGAACCCGAGACAATTTTAGTACTCCCGAGAGGCAAACAATGTCACTAGAGACACCCCAGCAGGCGCCAAAGCCGCAGGTACCACCACAGCAGGCAGAAGCACCACAGGCACCCATGCTGCAATATACCGAGAACACCCAAACACAAGACCGCCTTACCCGCTTGGAAAACACAGTCCAAGATCTCATGGAGATTAACTTACAAATTATGATCGAGACGACAGTCAAAAGCGTGTTAGAATCAGTTATCAAGCCCATGGTGGAAAACCTTTAAGCCGTTCTAATCAGGATGCAAGCGAAGAAGATTAGAATTGACCGCAAAATTTAGGAACATTCGGTTGTTTCTCACAAGGGAACAAAACTTCACGGCAAAATGAGAAATCGTCGCCTTGTCAGCGCTCAATTTGATCAAGAATCTGAAGGTGTACCACAGGATTAGACACACCTTTCAACTCCTGACCAAGAACTAAATACTCTATCCTACAGTGATACTGCACAGGAATAAATCCTAACAGAGAAACATTATAACAATACATAGACTCTTATGCTCATACGCCGCAAATAGCCCTACAAGACATTAATATGGAGGCTAAGATCAGAGGATCCTCAACACATCAAAGAAACCCCTCCACATGCATCTTGGTCCACAAATCATGCACAGCCACCACTGTAGACATTCGTCTACACAGTGGGATTGAGCACACTTTCATAAAGTTGCTACCACAACGCAGAATGAGAAATGGCGGGCAATCCTCTGCGCGCTACCGCTCGTCACGCTGCGCAAACCATGCTGGAAGAAGCTGCAGGTCGAGTATCGCAAGGCGCTCTGCATTTGCCTCGGCCTTCCTCAGAACTCTCAATGGGCAGCTACTTTGGCCGAGGCAGGCTCATGGCCATTACAACTTCAGGCCACAAGCCGGGCGCTCCGAAACATAGATCGCCTACATTATTCGGCGATACTAAACCATTACAAGGGCTGCCGAAAGCGGTACCCACCACCACACAACTCCCTTAGCAGAGAGGAGTCAGTCGCGTGGAGGCAGATACAAACGGGCTCGCACCCGAACGTACATGTACTCAACAAAATGTATCCCACACAGTACACTGACAAATACCCTTGGTGCCAAGAACCACCCACGCTGTACTACATAACGTGGGCATGCCAGAGGATAAGCGTGATACCCGTTATAAGAAACCCGAGTGCGGAACAATGGGAGGGAGTGCTCTCCAGCGATCGCTGAGTTGACCAAGAAGGTCTGATTCGGCGAGCACGACTGGAAGCAGCATCCAGCGGAGCCCTGGACTAAGGGCAACCGACCTTTGTCTTAGATGGACGAAGCCACCTGAAAACCGCAGAAGAAAAGCCAATGTAGAGCTAATTAAAGCTTTTCACTCACTCACACTCGCCTACAGTGCGGAGCGGACGGCGGCCCGCTATTACATCAGCTGCGACAACATCGCCACTCACGCATGGGAGCAGCGCTGCTCGAGTACGAGCAGCTCACCAATTGAACGCCACCCTACGACCTGTGCTCACCCTGGTCCGCTGCTAAGGAGGTTCAGCGAGAGATCGTCGGCATCGCGAGGAAACGCACCACACCGCTTTGTGCAGAGCAGCAGCTGACCGGAGCCGTAATCTACGAAGCACTCCAACACCACCTCCTCGTTTACACCGACGGCTCCGTGGCCAGAGACAGTTGGTCGCTAGCAGCGGCGGCTACCATCCCCGCCCTGCAACTGCACAGACGGCTGCACCGGTCATGCCCAGGTTATTCCACCACGGTGCAGCTGCTGGGCCTACGCCTAGGGCTGGATCTACTGCTTGAACTGACTCCCCCGCCACCTAGGTGTGCCGTGCTATGCGACTCCCGCGCCGGCCTCTGCTGCCTTCAAAGCACCGGCCGGGGAACTCCGCTGCTGTGTCAGATTCGCGCGTGTCTCGAGCGCTTGGCGGAGCGCGGCTGCGCTATACGGGCACAGTTGATCTCTTGGCACTGCGGCATCTAGGGCAACGAACGTGCCGACGAGCTCGCTACCGCAGCACATGAACTCCCTCCTAGCGACGAGCAACTGGCTTTGGAGGACGTGCGTGCGGTAATCGATGACTACTTCCGGACGCAGCACCCCGATCCACGCATCGCGAGAGGTGAGCGCATTTACAGTGTCAGCAGCCGCTCGCTGACTGGCCTGGGGAACGCCGGATGCGCCACGAACTTGCCACCAGTGACGTGTGTGACGGCTGTGGTGCTGTAGAAACTCTCGAACATCTTCTACTGCATTGCGCCGAGTTAGCCGAACCGCGACGTGAGTTGCTCGCGGCTTACAGAGCGCAGAGGGAATCCCGGACAGCGTAGCTGTGGTCCTGTGGCCACCGGGTAGTGCGCACGTCCGCGAGCGAACACACGTGAGCCTTTGTAAATATATCAAACAGGCGGGCTTGATGACCCGCCTATTTCACCTCGCCGGATAGTGTGCGCTGTGATCGTACGCTCCGCGTGTTCTATTCTGGACGATAACGGTCGATGGCCCTACGTCGGCCGTCATTGCTTTGTGAAGTATGCATCTCCGGGCATCTTAAAAACTTACATGGACGCAGAGCTAGTGCGGAGGCCCGCTGGATGTGTCGAGTGCCCAGTGACCTAAGACGTTTGCGGGTGGGCCTCAAGCAAACTACTGTATATTGTTCTACAGTGTATATATTTCTTGTTATTGTTACCTACCCTTTCCTTTCTCCCTATCGCTCGCCTCTTTGATTTCCTTTACCCCTTCCTCGCTGTCCATTTATTTCCGCCGCCCCAGTTCAGGTGCTTCAGATATCAGATAGCAGATACCGGGGCTGGCAAACATCTTGTCCTTTCTTTTGTATTTAAATAAAATAACCACTACCACCACCTACTATATGCTCAATATGTAAAATCGCCCCAAACAGCGCCGCGTAACCTTTGAGGCAATTTTTCTCAAATCACTAAGAGAAGCTCAAACAGCTCTCCTAGCTATCGTCGGCGACTTTAACACTTTTAGCCCCTTATCGGGATATCCAAGGGAAGACACGAAAGGCAGGAAACTAGCATCCACCATCGCTGACATGAAATTTACCTTACTCACGGACCTGCAGCACCCTACGCGAGTCGGCACCAGCATAACGCGGGGTACCTCCCCCGACCTCACGCTCGTTTGCAATGCCCGCCAGTATTCATTCCTTAATACGCGGGACCTCGCACTCACCAACTTCTTCATCGAGACACAACATCCTGGTCCAGCATTCTCGAATCTTCCATTTCCGTCACTTTCAGTTTTCTGTCGACATCGAAGTGACCTTCTCGTACGCCTGTAGTGCCTCACGTATGAAGGCGTCCACAAGGCACTCAGGAAGCCAAATTAGTCTATTAATTACTTTTTTTGCAAACATACTGCAATTTTTATGCATGGCTGTCCAGCATCGAATATTTAGATACTGAATACACGAAAAACAAAAGGCCATATATTTATATAGCACGTAAAGGGACTGTGCAAGTCTAAATAACAGTCTGATAATAAAATATCTCATGACAGTGCATTGCAAATTTACAGTGCTGTAAGGGAGCAACAGGCCTTGAGACTTTTATTTCAATTTACGATGGTGGAAAGCTAACATTTATGGATTTTAAGCCCGCGTGGATCGCGTCAATATGAATACTTTCTACATAAACTTCATTCAAACGTGTCTTTCACGCACAGGTACTTACATTTAATGAGACAGGTAGACTTCCCAGAATCTTCAACCTGTGGCATCCCCGAGACTCTGGACCATAGATTATTTATGTGTCCAGTGTATGCGTGTGAAAGAAACGTGCTAGCAGCTTCCTTCAAGCGTTTGGACAAGAGGCCTTTGTCGGTGGAACTGCTGCTGGGCGCTTGGCAGGTCAAGGAAAAGGGTGTCACGGCAGTGCGGACTCATTGCCGTTTTTTGTTCGCCACCGGACTTGATTCGCGCTTGTAAAGCAAGCTGCCGTGTCTGCATATATATTTCGTATACCTTCTCAAACATCATCACCCATAATGGCCTTTGTTCTCATCTTCGCCTTCCCCAGTGCAGGGTATTAGGCCAGATGGTAATCATTGCGGCCGACATCTCTGCCTCTCTTTTCAAAAAAATCCTCGTATCTATCTATCGACTCAGGTTGCTGAAAGATAGCCTAGAGTTTCCCTCTACTTGGCTGTATTTTTTATAATGAAACCACCAAGTCTAATCCTGCTTACTGTTAGGAGAACGTCCCTTGGATTCATGGTCACTTCATCATGTTGTATTCTCAGCAAAACTCCTTAGAGCTCTCGAAGTATTAACCTAATTTAAAAATAAATAAGATCGCATAATCTGTGTGCTACGGAATAAAAGAACTTGACATTTCCAATTACTATGTGCATCGTTGTAAGAATATTAACTGTAGAGTTCGGTAAACAATAAGGTATCCCACAAATTTTGCATGAACCTTGGGGTCAGGAAATCCCACTTTTTTATGTCCTGGGCAGAAATCAGGGATTAGATGAATTGTCCATTACTGGCCAGCATCACGAGTTTTAGGCAGAACCTACGAAGTACATTACTGCATCAATATATGTGAATTATTGCGAGCCTGCTGTGATTGCGGTATTCAGTTTCGGTAGGCGAGAAACAAACAGTATTTTGTTAGTCTTATAACCTAAAATAAATATGCAGAAATATATTTTGAGCTGCAAATCGTCGCATGAGTGTCAGAAACATTCAGGAGTTATGCGAACGAGATCCGGCAGGCAGTTATTTCGGGGGGTATGAGACACTTTAAAATGTTCTCTTTATTACACAAACAGCACCGCGGATGTTATATTTGGGAAGTTCACACATAATGGCCCAAGACATTCTCCGCTCAGTTTTAATTATATTTGACCATTCTGGCATGAAACCTCTAGTGCGGGATACAGTAAACCGGCCGATAAGCAAAACAGTCGCCTCCATTGTTCATAATGACAAAACCACTGACTTTGAGGGTGGTTCGAAATGAAGTCTAAATAAGACACGATGTTCCTCTATCTCTAGTATCCCTTAAACTAGAAGCAATTCAAGGAAACTAATCTGTGGTCATTCGGGTAAGTTTGCTGATGTCAGATAATTAAATAATAAAATAAATAATCTAAGAGACAATAATAATGATGTTGGTTTAAGCTTGACTCTCCACTGTGAGCAATTCCTATTCTCTGTTTTTTATTTATTGTAATTTGTTTTTACTTTATCGATTGCAGTTCAATCATGTAATTTTTACTTGCTTCATTGGTGCATTGTGATCTTCAGCTGAAGTTTTGCTCTTTTATAGGAGTGGGAGTCTAGTCAAGCGGCATGATCGCAGCATTTTCTTCCATCGCCTCATGTATGTATGCATAACACATGAAAATAAATCTATTCTATTCTATAATGCTACTTTTACAAGCAAATGCTCTCATAGGCCTTATTTTGCTTAAGGTCTCAGCTTTGTAGACTTTTTAAATTTTTATCGATAGTTATAATTTCAAAAAAGTTAGGCCAGTGCTCCCACTATTGACAATTCGCCCCTCCGCTTTAGCTCCGCTGCTGTCCTTTTCCTCTGTGCCTTTCTGCGTGCTTAATCTAGTAATTGGGGAATACAAAAGTACAAGTGCCATATTAAGGTGACAGTGTGTTATAAATGAAAGAGAGCCCTCTACGTTATGCTGAACGCATCAAACTATTTATACAAAATTTATAGGTTACGTTGCAGGAATGCTAGCAGAATGCAATATTTTTTCTTCTGAGGTGGTATACCCTAATATTGTCTGCCGCATCGCTATTTATATTCATTCAAAGAGCCCTCAAAAGATTTGTCTAGGATGCGCGGCGGAACTGAATACGAGGCATATTAATCTTCAACATTTAGAGCTTTACTCTGCATTACCCAATTCCCACCGGCCGCAGATATGCATATTTTAACTGACAGGAAAACAAATATGATAGGCCCGAACTTACGCTTCAGCCCGCGCTCATACTTCAGCGACGCCGTCTGTACAACCGTACTTTTTAATGAGCGAATTATTATGCAAATGTAGAGCCTTAACTCTACTGAATGAGAAACCCTGCACCATGTACTTTCAAAAACAATAACGTTCAGCCTACCTTCAAATTGAGTCCTTCGACTCAGGACCCTAGCGTGCTCATGACAATCCGCCTCGTTGGCTCAATGCCACAATAGCGGTGCTGGCCGGTTTCGCCTTTGATACAGCCCACTGCTGTGGCGGCGTCGCACGGCGGCCCCCTTGTCTGCGTAGGGCCCCCAACTCGAACACAAAACGCTCTCCAAGACCCCCTTTACCACAGGAAGAGGGGGCTGAAGGTGTGGAATGGAAGATGATGGGCTGATGAGTTATGTGAGACTCTGGGGCACGGCACTTTGGGGAGTCAAGTCCCCCTCCCCGTCTGGCAATGGTGGCCTTAGGGACACAATTGTTATACTGCAGTGCTATTTATGGGTGTTGGGATCGCCACCTATAAACTTACCATTGGCGCCCTCTAAGCAGAAGCGCAGACGGGGGCGATTTCAATAAAGAAGTTTTGGGCTTGGTTCTGGAGCGGCGTGGATCCTTGGCTCTCTGTCCCGGCCTTCGTGGCTGGAGGTCGCCTCCCAGCACCACAGCACGGGAACGCCCACGCAATATGGTGTCAGAAGTGACAGCAGCATGAAAGACTCGTCTCGAAGCAGCTCTCAAAGACTGTCAATGGCAAAATGATTCTCCTGAAAGAAAGCAACCAGCAGGACTAGTGACTAGGTGTCACTCTGCAACTGCCCGACGCGTTAGACGTCTGCAACCCAAAAAGTTGGTCTTCATTGAAGTCTCGCTTCCATGGCTATGCCGCTGTCTCCGGACTACTGAACGCTCCGCAAGACATACAAGCACGTACGCTTCTGTACTGTATAAGCCCGGATGCACGCACGCTCCTAGACACTTTTTCACTCGACACTACCGCGTTAGCCTCCTACGACGCAGTTGTCAAATGCTTCTCCGAGCACGTAGTGCATCCCTGTAATGAACTCTGAGTTGTCTCGGTTTCAAAAGCGCGTTCAACAACCTGGAGAGAGTGGCGACGCATTTTACGCCTAACTGTTCAAGTTAATCAAACGTTGCAACTACGCATCACCGGCAGTGGAAGAACGCTTGGTCCGCGACAGGTCTGTCGTTGTATTTCTCGACACGCATCTTTCCGAAAAGTTTCGCTACTTCCTGAAGCTAACTTTCAAAGAAGCTTGAACGCAATCTCGTCTGTTTGAGGGCGCGGACAAGAAACGCTTACTCGCACATGCTACCTCGTAAAGCATGGTCAACATTGATGATGCGACTCAATAGTTTTCGCGTCGGCCAGTCGACGCCTGAACGCACTCTACTGATTCGAAGTTTGAATACTATCGGGACATTCCGGTCTGTTTCCACTGCGGCCGCGCATATTATGCGTGCTCAAAGTGTCCAGCAAAGCGCTCTATCTGCAACTGCTGCGGTAAGAAAGGTCATTAAACTGAAGTGTGCGGCTTTAGGAATTGAAGGCAGGCCAAGCTTATTGCTATCCAATTGCGCGCTTTTGAGTCACCAGCTAAAGACAAGTACGTGGATGGCCAGTCGCCAACAACACAGCTCAGTTCAAAGCAGACTTGGGCTGAGGTTTCCGTCGTCCCAAGTGACTTCCCCGGAGTCCCGGCTGAGTTCGCCAAGGTATATGCAGTTTTGAAAGGGCCGGATGCCAACCTCTGCGTGTACGGAGTTCGTATTGGGCACATCTATCTTGACAAGAAATGACGAGCTTCTAGCGTCTTTACGTTATTTGGTTTAATTTCAGTACCTTTACTGGGTCTACCAGCCATCCAAGCTCTTGAAGTGGCTAAATATTTGGGTACATTAACACACCTGAGCCAATGCTTCATACTGAACTGTTCTGTGTCCTCAGCACGCTTTGAGATGAGTACACCATTCGCTTGAAACAAGATTTTTCGCCCTCACTTAGTGCATCTCGGCGGATACCAATCCCGCTGCGTGAAGATTTTCCGGCTAGAATTTAAAAAGATTGAGAGCGACGGCATCATTCGCCGTATTGATGCACTACCTTTGTGGTGTGCTGGACTTGGTGGTAGTACCAAAAACATTGGTGATGGCATAGCTTGTTTAAGGCTGGATATCAGAAGCGAAAAGCTTCGATGATGCCATGGCTTAGCTTGTGGTTCTTTGGCGTAGTTGCGGTTTACCTTGTTGTTCATGGTTGCACCTAGCTTATAGATATTTCATTGCTAATCATCGCGGTGAAACATTGGTTGCGGTCGCATATCACTTAAGATTAAACTTTATTCCGATTCCACATCATTATTACCATTACACTTCTGTATAGACATAAACACAGCCCAGTGAAAGCGCGCAACACCGGTTAAAGGTCAACCTTTAGCCGCAGCGCCGGCTCCCCCTTCTGCGCCTATCGTGTGACGTCACGTGGTTTGCGGATGCGCAGCGGTGACTTTTATTGCGAAAGCAATACTACGCCAGGCCTAACCGCTCGTCACCATGTGCAATGTTCGTGCCCGTGTCAATGACCATGGTCCCCTGGCAGTAGCTGCCAACATGGGTCTCTCGTTTAGCAGGGGACGGTTATGTCAGACTCAGCCAACCAGGACCCTTGCATTCACGTTACCCCTATAGGCCACTAATACCCTCTTTACACGGCCGGCTTAACCAGGGTTACGCTTAACCGAGGTTACCGAACTTAACCACGGTTAACCGCCAATCGCGGTTAGCTGTGCTTACACAGCTCGCCGTCGTTCTCGTTTAAGGCCGCCTTGCCCATAATGTACAACCGAAGAGACGCGGTGATCTGCGGAACGAAGCAGCATTTGCAAGTATTTTATTTATAATGTAGTTTTCGGAGTGCCGTCCGGCAAGGCGTCAACAACGCGGTGAAGCCCCGCACGATGGCAGCAGCTCATCGGCCATCGTAAACACCGCCGCGTTGGCCCCTCCTCCCGCAGACGTACGCGAACGACACGGCGGTTCGCTAGCGCCGACGTTAGAAACAAAGCGTGCTAAATTTATTGGCATCTGGAATACTGAGCCGAATATCAGAATTGAATCACTCCTGATCACTGACCAGCGGCAAATTGCTGACAAGAAAGATAACAACGATACTATCAAGTTTCTGTTCAAGACTGCTGCTGCCGGTACATTGCGGCTCACCGTTCTGCTTATACTAGCTCTGCGATTAATGTATCGCCAAAGTTTATCATATCGTTATTTTACGGCGGCAGAATAGGATTCACAATAAAGATGTTTCATGAGTACACCATTTTGACAGCGCTGATCAGTTCCAAAGTGCCGATCGCCGCAGCTTCAAAGAGAAATAATTTAGGCCTATCGACGACTAGGGGGTTACGCACCCCGCCGTAGCTCGCCGCGCTCGCTCGCTTCACCGCCGAGGTCAGTGTAACGTACTACCTCAGGCTGCTCGCAGCATCCCGCACTGCAAGCGTTGCGAACTTGTGCACTTTCATTACAAAGCTAAGACCGCGCATTTTTTGACGTTCCGCGATCAGCACCAAGCCGCACAAACGATACTGCAAACACAGGACGGTGCTTCAGTACGCAGACGCTTGGTTGTAGGCCGTAACCGAAGACGCCGGGCGGCACAGTAGACACCGGATATTCAATACCGGCAAACGAGTACACTGCTGACACGCTCGTACGCTTCGCGCACTCGAGTGCCGACCAGCAGCCTCCGTCAACAGACGCCGCCATAACCTCGGTTAACGACGCAAACCGAGGTCGCCAAACTCGGTTTGCGATAACCACGCTTAGGGGTGTAACTGTGGTCTGGTCTGCCATGTAAACGGGCTAACCACGGCTTCGCGTAACCGCAGTTACGCTAACCGTGGTTAACTGCCCGTGTAAAGAGGGTATTAATGTCAGACTCAGCCAACCAGGACCCTTGCATTCACGCTACCCCTATAGGCCCCTAAGTCACGTTCATACGGCATAGTTAAAACGGGGCTTTAACGACGGAGCACACGCGAGACTCGGCGTTGATTAGCCGAATGAAACTTTTCGCTGCAAAAGAACGAACAATATGGTCTGTGTGTTGGTCTGACTCGACTAAACAAAGTGGTTCTCAGGGAAGGACACATTTTGCCTACCGTTGTACACGTTTTTGGACTCATCGATGAGGCAGCCATTGTTTCGAAGTTGGATGCAAATGCAGGCTTCCACCAAGTCAAGCTGTCAGTGGACTCGCAAAAATTGACAACTTCCATCACGTTTTTCGGTCGCTATTGTTTTTGCCGACCGCCCTTCGGCATCAATTCCAACCAGGAGTATTTTCAAAAGCAAATGGCCAGGATTCTTGAAGGTCAGATGGGTGTTGTCATCATGATTGGCGATATTCCACTTTTTGGACGTACCAAGCAGGAACAGGATGAAAGAATTGAGCAAGTGTTGACTCTTCTTGTAACTGCAGGCGCCACCTTGAACAAAGAAACGTCTTGTATTGGGGTCTCCGAAGTCTCTTCCCAGGTGTCGTCACCTCACCACAAGGCATCAAGCCAGACCTGGGCAAGATCGATGCAGTGTATGCAATGCCACCTCCCACAGTCATTGCAGGTGTCAGACATTTACTCGAGGTGGCAAATAATCTGGCCAGGTTCTTGCTCATGGTAGAAATCACTGATCCTATACGCGCCCTTCTCAACAAGAATGCTAGTTGGACTTGGTGGCATGAACAGGAAGCTGTATTCAAAAAGTCGAGAAACTTCTGACGTCCTAACGCTGCTTGGCCAACTACCACACATCGTATGCCACATAACGGCTGGCGCCACCTCTTTTTGACTCGGAGCAGTCCTGCTACAGACACAACCGACTTGTGAATGGAGGCCAGTAGCCTTTGCCTCAAGGGCAAAGACGACCACAGAATAAAGGTACAGTTAAAGAAAAAAGAGGCCTTGGCTGCAGCATGGGCCATTCAGAAGTTGGACGAGTTCATCAGAGGCATAACCTTTACCGTAGACACTTAATAACTTCCTCTCGTGTCATTGTTTCGCAAAATGAAACTTGTACTTCCTCTGATGGTGCGGACTCAGGCTTAAGACAATGCCATACCAGTTTAGATAATGGACGTTCCCGAAAAAATGTTGGCTACTCTGGATGCATTGTCTCGCATCCCCCCGAAATGTCTTCACTAGACACTGTGAACTTTTTGCTACCAAAGCCTTGGCTTCAGCTCCAGATGTGCTTCTTGTAAACATGCAGAATATCAGGAATGAAGAAAGTTGGGATACTCTGGATGCATTGTCTCGCATCCCCCCCGAAATGTCTTCAGTAGACACTGTGAACTTTTTGCTACCAAAGCCTTGGCTTCAGCTCCAGATGTGCTTCTTGTAAACATGCAGAATATCAGGAATGAACAAAGTTGGGATGGTTCATGGAGAATTGACCACGCTCGTCTCTTTATGCCAGCATGGCTGAACAAAGAAGTCAAGGATACCTCTTCTCGTGTCATTGTATGAATCAGTGAAGTATGAACTTTGTTTGTGACGGTCTCCTCAAAGGCACTCGCCTCCTGATCCCCTCAGCAATGAGGCCAGCAGTCTTGACGCTTCTGCATGAAGGACATCAGGGCATCAGTCGCACCAAGGACCTCGGTCGTGAATATGTTCGGTTGGTAGCGAGCTCCCTCGTGACCAGCTGTGAAAGAGGCGCTCTTTCTCGACTGAATTCAGCAGAACCATGCCTTCCTACAAGCCTCCCTTGTCGCTTCTGGGAAGCTCTGGCATGGACCACTATCACCTCCACTCTCAAACCTTCTTGATGGTAGTGGGCTACTACTCCCGGTTCCTTGAGGTGGCGACACTGAAAATTAGAACAGCATCAGCGGTAATTGAGGTACTCAAAAGCCTGTTCGCCAGTAATGCGATACCGCAACAGGTTGTCAGATAACGTTACGACCTTTTCTTCGCATGCACTTGGCGCAATCGCTGCATCTTATTGTTTCGACCACTACACCAGTATCCTCGATTGCCCACAGTATAACGGGGAGGCTGAGCGAACTATCCGGACTGTGAAAGACATCTTAAGGCAAAAGATCCTCATTTTGCCCTTCTCAGCTACTACACCATTATCCTTGATTAACCACAGCATAACGAACAGGCTGAGCGAATTATCCGGACTGTGAAAGACAGCTTAAGGCAAAAGGTCCTCACTTTGCCCTTCTCAGCTATAGGGATACACCGATGTGAGTGTCTTCAACCCGGCTCAGCTCCTAATGGGAAGGCAACTGAAAACTTGAGTCCAAAGCCCGATGAAAAGCTTAGTCCACACTGGCCCGAAAGGAGGTAGCCCCCAGAGATGACCCTTAAATAAAGGACTGTAAAGGACATCAACCGACGTCATCGCATCTTGGATTTGCCATTACTTCAGCCGGGTGAACAGGTGTGGGTGCGACTCGACAAGGTGCGTGCTACAGGTCTGAGCAAGGTAGAGCGTCCAAGGTCCTTTGTCGTCGAAACAGATGAAAACACGCCTGCATCACCGATGAGCTGAAGAACATGTTCAACGGTAGGCAAAATGTGTCTTTTTTTGAGCACACTTTGTTTAGTCGAGTGAGATCAACACGTACTCACGATAATTTGCATTCCCACGGTACTACCACCAGTCCGGCGCACCACAGAGTTGGTTTATCAATACAACGAATGACGCCGTCACTTTAGAGTTTTTCAATTCTTGCCTAATAACTTCACCCAGTGGGATTGGTATCCGTCGAGGTGCAATAAGTGAGAACGCCACAGCATCTTCAAGCGAATGATCTCATCTCTCAGCATGCCGATACTAGGGACAGTTCAGCATGAAGCGTTGGTTCCGGAGTGTTGACAGAACCCAAAATTTAATACATTCAAGAGCTTGGATTGCTCGTGGACCTAGTAAACATAGTGAAAAAGACTCAATAACATAAAGACGCTCGTTGCTGGTCTTCTCTAGCCAAGATAGATGTGCCAAATACGAATCTTGTACGCATTCATGTTGAGTGGGCGTTCCCGTGCTGTCGTGCCGCGTGGCGATCCCCAGCTATGCAGGCAGCCAGATAGAGCCAATTAACCACACCGATCCAGAATCAAACAAAAACTGCTGTATTCAAATCACCCCTGGCTGGGCTTCAGCTCAGAGGGCGCCACTGTTAAGTTAACTGATGGCGACCCCAACATCTCCCCCCCTCCTCAGTCACAATTTCAAGCGGTCCGGTAGTAATACACGGCGGCCGCTATGGGTTAACACAATATCATCACAGGACAAAAGGTCCCGATGTAACAGGCGGCGGATCACGTGCTGCTGCATCTTGAGTTAGGCACTGAGGCTCGAGAAGTACGGGATCTGATGCCCTCAGCACAAAGGGAACAAGGCGTCGACGATTCCGCTTCAGAACCGCTCTTCGCTGTGTTTCCACGCTGTGCCGTGTTCAGAACTGTGGCACGCACCTGATCGGGTCGAATCCAGAGCTGTTCACCGGACTGTAGTGATGAGAGATCCTGGACGCAGTGATGTCAGTTGAAGAAATTTGCAGTCCTTTCTTGTAAGGCTCAGCTCTTAGGGCTACCGTCTCCATTTCGGGCCAGAGTGGACGAAGCTTTTCATTTGGCTTTGGGACTCCATTGATCAGTTGCCTTCCAATTCGGAGATGAGCCAGGCTGAAGCCACTCACACCCGGTGTACCCCATTAGTGAGGTAGCACAAAGTGGGCTTCAACAGACAGGCCCCGGGGGGTCCGATTTAGGCGACGCAGGACAGCAACGGTGGGCTCAATCTGGGTGCTGCAAGAGGGGCCGACGTAGGCCTGAAGGGGGTTGTAGACAAAGCTCCGATGGGCCCCACTAGGAACCATGCAGGCAGCCCTTGCGGCGCAGCCCACATTTTTCCCGAATTGCCAAAAGGACACATCCCTCCAACTCCCTCCGATGGTACTAGTTTTAGCAGATTCGAGCAGCCGCTGTGGATGAACATTTATTTTTATTTTGGCTAGCCCATCAGATAAGGACATAAGACCGATGACGGTTCTATAGCGGGAGCCGCAGTTGGGCGTCCTCACATTATTCTAATAGATATCTGACGCAGATAAATGGTGGGGAGCCCTACTCGGCCAGCCCCTGAAAAAAATGACGTAGGACCTATCTGGGTTCTACAGTGTAAGCCGAACTTAGGCTTGGCCACAATACTCTCATAGGGGTCCGACGCAGATAATTGATGGGAAGCACTAGTCCAAGTTCTCCCAATCAATATTTACGCACATAATTAGGTAAATATTTTATACGTGTCGGCCCTTTTTAAACAGCCACAATATTAAAGTTTACAAATATTCATAATAATAATCTAGCCTAAATGAGTTTATGTAAACCTTGTTAAGAAAACGTTGTATTAGACATTCACATAAGCGGCGACAAATGACCAAAACAGGAAATGCAAACAATTAACAACAAAGAAAAGTGCATATAAAATAGATTTTAATGAACAAATACATGAAAAATCAGTATTGACATACAAAATAAAATTTAGCAGTTCGTGATGATGATATATAGAATTTTAAATGGCATGTACATGAAGGTATAGACAGTGTTGAATAATTTGCCAAATAAATTAGATATAAACATATGCAGCAATCGCATGCACAGAAAGTATTGCAGATGCGGGTAGCGATGTGAACAGCTGTGAGTGGACATATTTATTTCCATCATATTGCAGGTACCAATCTGGGTTAGAACAACCCGGACACGTCCATCCGACACGGAAACAAAACGGCAAGATAATTGACGACGGTACTCTCGGTATCAAAGGTAGAAAATTTCCTCAGCCAGGAAGGTTACGATCTCCTTTCGTTGACGCTCCAGGACAGGGAAAAGAGCACGTCCGTGCCGGCTCGATGCAACTGTCTCACAACGATTGCGCCATAACGCGAAAGCGCCAGCTACATTCAGCAATCGTGGAAAGTGACCGCGAGGACATCTACCATTTATCTGAAGTCTGTTAGTACCTAGACGTCTGAAACCAGCATGAACTGCCCTCCAAGAAACACGAGCAACGACGCAGTGCTGGGTCATGGGACGATTGGATTCTTGAAGTGGGCAATTGGGGCACTGCGCTGTCCGCACAATTATCCATCCTTGCAGCCGATCTCGTGTAGGCAAAACCCCCACTCCAAAAGCCACATAAATCACTCAAACGCCCTGGCATAAACGAGGATGTGAGTGGTAACCAACAAATGGAATCTGCCATTCGTCTACGCTTCGCAGGCACCAGCGAGGTAGTAACGTTCCCATTGACTTCACTACTCTGCTCGCCGAGAAGTCTGTCAGGGCTCACATGGAGGGCGTGGCGACGAAGTGCCACCATACATGAAAAAAAAAACAGGCATCCGGAAAGCCTGAGATCCCCTGTTGAGTGGTTTGTCAGGGACAAGCTCCCTCACATTTGTGCCTACAAAATAGAAGGAAAGCACTAGTGCTGGGCACTCATCACACTGCAGCAAACGAAGAAGGTAGCGTTGAGCCAGCAGCCGACAGAAGACTGACAAATAAGGCAAGGCAAGCCCACCCTTCGAACGTGGCGGAAGAGTTCCGCACGGCATACTTGTTCCGTGCGACCTTCCCCAAAAAAGAACTTACCAGAGACTGAAGGGAACGCATAATTTTGAGAGGTGGATGCGTTACATGTGGGAGGTACCGTATTCGCCCGCAGAAAACAGTGTGGACGAGGTAGCGTTTCTCAACATGGGTAGTTCAAAGGTACTGGCGGTAGTCACCTTGCTGCGTACCTCGTTTAAGACGGTAGTCCACACCGAAGCTGCTATCCCACTTGCGTCATAATCAATGCCAAATATGCAGATGCTATCGCTGTGCGTAATTACTAGGGTAGCAATAAGGCGCGCTTCTGGCCTGCCAATTAAAAGATAATTACGTTTTTCAAAATTGAGACCAGCCCCAGACACCTTGCCGTATCTGTGAAAACGATGAAGGCAGCGCAGCAGGCTCGTTTCATCACGTAGATAGAAAGTTATATCACCCTGTCTTCATGTACACCTTATTCAGACTATGGGGATGTGTGTTCTGAACGGTAATGTTGTATCGAGAGTTGCAGGATGTCCACGGCACACATAAGGAGCAAAAGTAAGCAATCAGTATATTGCCGCAATGTTATCTTACTGGCGCCCTCATGTGGCGAGCTCGGGAGACTGGCACGCGCTCGTCTTCTTCGCTCTCGGTGCTCGCCCGCCAGTCGGTTTCGTGCCTGATCTTGCCGGTACTTTTACTTAGTTGTAAGCAAACCTGCTGAACCAGTTTCACTGGCTTCTGTGACAGTTTTGGTGGAGGTGCTGGGTAGATCCCATGTACGAAGAGCCTCTGGCTGCTCCCTACGCCCATCTACACACCGTGGACACGACAGCTGTGTGCCAAGGCGAGCCGTCGCTTTAGAGGCTTAGCACCCGAGTGTGGTCCTCTTGTTTCCCCACCGCGAACCACGATGACTACAGCGGCAATTCAGACCACCCAACTTCCCGTGAGTGCCCAGCAGCTGATCTGCCATACTCCACGTATGCCCACACCGTTTCATGGCGACAAGTTCGAAGACGTTGAGGACTGGCTGACCAGCTACGACCGGGTCGCTGTATTTAATGCGTGGGACGAGGAGCGAAAATTGCAGAATGTTTATTTCGCACTAGAAGAATCCGCCAAGATGTGGTTCGAAAACCATGAGGCTACCATTTCCACCTGGCAGGATTTCCGGCGGCAGCTGCTCGCAACATTCGGCTACGATGCAAGAAAAGAGATGGCCGAACTCGCTCTACAGTCCCGAGCATAGCGGCCTAATGAAAGCGTCGCCATGTTTGTGGAAGAAATGACTCGCCTTTTGAACCGGGCGGATCACTCCATGTCGGAGGTAAAGAAGGTGCGCTACCTTATGCAAGGCGTAAAGGAGCAGTTGTTTGTTGGCCTTGTACGTGACCCTCCACATACTGTTGCTGATTTTACGAAAGAAGCAACAAGAATCGAGCGTGTCTTGAATCAGCGATTTGTACATTCTGATCGCTCAGCGAACATCGCTGCCATAGACTTCCGCTTGCCAATGGCCGGAAACGACAGGGAAGCTCTTCGCGAACTTATCCGAAGCATCGTGCGCGAAGAGCTGCAAAAGCTGCCCTCTCTCGAACAACATCCACGTGTTGGGGGCATCTCGGATATGGTGCGCGAAGAGCTCCGCCAAGCAGTGCCATCAGTACCGTCACCCCAGCCGCCTGTGCCACAGATCATGACGTACAGCGACGTGTTGCGTACCCCTGCGCCTGAACAATTGGCACCCTGCAACCCTGCTCCTCCCGCACGTCCTCCACCGCAATATCCAGTTTCGACTGGTGTGCCTGAAGCTCGACCACCCGTTTGCAAAGCACACGCGTGGCGCACGCCGAACAATCTGCCTTTGTGTTTCCACTGCGGCGAAGCCGGTCACGTTCTGCGCCACTGCCCGTACCGTCGGAAGGGCTTGCGCGGATTTTCCCCGGATGCCCCTCGGCCGCGCTATGGCGAACGACCTCGGGACATCGACCAATACCTCAGCGACCACGTCCCACCTGCGTCCCTCCAGCGACGCCAGTCCAGGTCACCACCGCCGAGACAGTTTTCAACTAGCCGCCGTTCTTTCCTCAGGCAGTCCCCAAGTTCGCACCGGGAAAACTGAAGACGGCGACCCTCGGGGGTAGGGCCGCCGTCGATGGACACTACGACCAACATCCTCCGCTCACCGATTCGATCACACATACCGACCTCCGACCCTTCGCTCCGATCAACAATCCGACCACTTTTTGACGATCACCGAAGCTTTCCTCCGACGCCCCCAATCGACGCAGCGCACGACCAACGAGTCCGACGACCTCACAGAAGCTTACCTTCGACGCCGTAATTCGACGCAACGAACGACCCGTCAGCCCGACGATCCCTGACATGCCGCACTTTGTCGACGGTGAGCTACATTCCGCCGAGATACCGATCGTCGTTGATAACCACAACACGACTGCCCTTGTAGATACCGGCGCTGATTTTTGCGTTATGAGTCATGGCCTTGCTACCATTCTGCGAAACGTCCTGACTCCTTGGCACGGAGCCGACGATAAAGACAGTCGGAGGGCACGTGGTAACGCCGCTCGGAGTGTGCACCACTCGCGTCGAGATTCACCACGTCACTTTCTCGTGCTGCTTTGTTGTGCTAGCAGAGTGCGCCAAGGACCTGATTCTCGGCCTTGATTTTCTTAGAGAAAACGACACAATCATCGACCTCCGTGACTTCATGGTGACGTTTTCCACTCACCGCGCAATTTCCGACGAGTACAGACAGCACTGCGACGACTACACAGACAGGCCAGTTTTCCGAGTGTGCGACGACCATGTCACTCTACCTCCACGCACCAGCTTGTTTGTTACAGTGCAGTGCGACAAACCCCTCCCCCCCAGCCTTTCAAGGCCTCGCGGAAACTAACGTGAATTTATTGTTGAGCCTACAAGTCTGCGTCGCTCGGGGGGTCCTCGCCTTGAAAAGTAAACGAACTGAACTGCTTTTAAAGAGCTTTAGTGCCGAATACCGCCATTTACCGCAAGGTACAGCTATCGCTTATTTTGACGAAGACAGTGCGCCATCTGCTCTTCTCGCCAGATGGCCAGAAGCGCCATCCGCCATCAGGCGCTTCTGGCCTGCCAGTTAAAAGATAATTACTTTTTTCAAAATTGAGACCAGCCCCAGACACCTTGCCGTATCTGTGAAAACAATAAAGGCAGCGCAGCAGGCTCGTTTCATCACGTAGATAGAAAGGTATATCACCCTGTCTTCAGGTACACCTTATTCAGACTATGGAGACGTGTGTCTTGAACGGTAATATTGTATCGAGAGTTGCAGGATGTCCACGGCACACATAAGGAGCAACAGTAAGCAATCAGTATATTTTGGTATCATTAGCGCAATTTGAATGAGTGCAAGAACTAAAGCTATGTACTCTTTTCTAACCAACTAAAAATGGCAATAACTGTTATACATATCATCTATAATAATAATTTAGGGCAACGTCTAATACAAATAGAAGATTTAAAAAATGATTGCACAATTGCACGCACGCCTTCTAGCCCCATACAGCCTATGTGGGACCTACAGCGGTTTTGTGTGGGCAACCCTACTTGGGCTGGGTGTTGTTTCTGAATCTAAAGCCTACTGGCTGTCGCACGTGCCTTCAAATTCACCACAAGGGATCGACTTCGGTATCATGCAAGGGCGATGCTATCGCCGTTGTGGAACATAAAGTGTGGACAGCCCAAATTGGGCTGCGTGTTGTTTTCGAGCCTAGACCCCACCTGCTGTTTCCTGTGCCTTCAAATTCCTCACATGGGACAGATTTTGAAAACAAGCGGGCACGCCCGCCTTCCAACCTCATTACGGCTGATCAAGGACCTAGAGAGGTTTAGCTAAGGCTGCTTCATTTTGGCTTCACGAGGGCTTGCCGAAATTGACCTCCTATTCATATTTCATCTGCCCTCAAGTTACCAACAAGGGGCCGCTGGGGAAGCATGTGGGCATGTCCGCTTTCTTACCCCACTAGGGCCGAAGTAGGCCTCACAGGGATTTATTGGGAACGGCCTCATTTCGGGTCTATGAGGGCTTTCCCATAAAGAGCCCACATTTAGGTTGGAGTGCCTTCAAATATCCGACGAGGAACCCTTGTGAGCTGGATGCAGGAGTGTGCTCTGAATTAGCCCGAGCAACGCCGCTTAAGGACCCATGCAGCAAGGACAGCCCACGTTTGCCCCATCAGGGACCAATGCAGGTTTTACGATGGTTGACACAGCCACACTTGCCTACATCGGACCTACTGGGGCCCCACGTTCTGTGCTACCTGGGGTGTCAGGTGAAGTTTGTTTGTCTTACGGAAGACCTGTTTCACATTCCGGATTATTTGCTCTGCCTCTCCGTTAGACTTTGAGTAATAGGGCTACCGGTGATGTGGTCGAAACCATAAGATGCAGATAATGCAGCTAATTCACGTGAAGAAAACGGCGGATCGTTGTCTTACTTTACCTATTGCATCCCATGATGGGCGAACAGGCTTTTCGGCACCTGAATGACAATAACCTCCCACCTATTGACTTACCAGGGGCGCCATCTAAGCAGAAGTTCAGCCGGGGCTGATTTGAATCAAGCAGTTTTGTGTTTGGCTCTGAAGAATCGTAGTTGCTTTGCTCTCTTTCCCGGCCTTCGAGGCTAGGGGTCGCCTGCCGGCACAACAGCACGGGAAAGCACACACAACAATCGGAAAGGCATTACCAACGAAATTTAACATTGGATGATGTCGAGTGTACTTGAAATGGATGAAGTATAGGTGCTAATTAGTTATCAAAAAAGAATTATAGTGGGCACTTTTGATTGCTAAACTATGATGAAGCGAAAGGCTCTGTCGCGCGACGGTCCGAAGCTCTCCACCCCGGTACCGCTTTCTATCGGTTTTCACTTTCATCTTTGCGACGACCGTAAGCTAACAGCCAACATATTGCCACGTGCCTAGCGCCGCGCGACTGCCGTGCTTGGTGCCGACGACGACGGAGCGGCGGTTGGCTCGAGAGGCGCGCTGGTGCTGGGCTCTTTCATCAGAACTGGAAGCCGACCTTGATCTCGGGTCCTCGTCAACTTGTACCGTCACGGCTCTCTGGGGCTTGAGTCGTGACACTGGTGGAGGTGCCATCAATGATCCCTTCTCCTGCGGACGACCCGACGCGGCCGCCTCTCGTGACCACTCCTGTTCATCGTACAAGCCGGCGGCTCCAAGGCTTGCCCCCCCCCCCCCCCCCATGGCCTTCCCTTTTGACGAAGAGACCCTAGCTTCCACCACTGAAAAAGAATGTTGGGCGGTAGTATGGGCCGCTGCCAAGTTCTTCCCGTACCTTTATTGCTGACCGTTTCGTGTCAACACTGACCATCACTCGTTGTGTTGGCTGAAAAACTTCATTGGATCCTTGTGGCCACTTAGCACGTTGGGCATTGCGCCTGCAGGAGTTCAATTTCGATGTTATTTATAAGTCTCGCCAAAAGCACACCGAGGCTGATAGCCTGTCCCGCGCGCCCGTCGGCCCTCCTTCCTCAGATGCCACCGACGACGATAGCTTCCTTGGAGCATTCACTACGTTCGACCTCGTTTCGAAACAGTGTGCCGACGCCGAGCTGCGACTGATTATTGGCCATCTTGAAGGTGGGAACCCTACCATACCCCGGTATCTTGCTCTGGGGCTGTCGTCGCATTGCCTCCGCAATGGGGTGCTTTTTAAGAAGAATTTTACTTCGAGTGCAAAAACATACCTGCTAGTCATACCGGCTGATCTAAGGCACGAAAACCTCCTGGCCTGCCACGATGAACCAACTTCAGGTCATCTTGGCTTTACACGCACCCTAAACCGAGTCCGGCAGAACTATTACTGGCCACATCTTTCTCCGAGCGTTAGACGATACGTACAGACTTGTAAAAAATGCCAGCGGCGAAAAAAACCGCGCTCAAGCCATCCGACATGTTACAGTTTATTGAACCACCACTCACACCCTTCGAGCAAGTGGGCATGGACCTTTTAGGCCCATTTTCTTTATCCTCGAACGGATACAAGTGGATCGTAGTCGCCACAGACTACTTAACACGCTACGCTGAAACAAAGGCCCTTGCCCGAGGTGCTGCCAGCGAAGTTGCTCAATTCTTTATGAACGACATTGTGCTCAGACACAGTGCACCGTCGACCATCATTACTGACCAAGGAAAGGCGTTTACAGCTCGGCTACTGCGGGACACCTTAACTCTCAGCCTTACCGAGCATCGCACAACAACAGTGTATCACCCTCAGACAAATGGCCTAACGGAACGACTCAACAAAACATTGGCAGACATGAGCTCAATGTATATCGACGTTGAACATAAAATGTGGGACGATATCCTGCCGTATGTCACCTTAGCCTACAATACGGCGCCGCAAGAAACCACGCAGTTTACGCCGTTCCGTCTCGTATATGGCAGGGAGGCCCGCACGATTTTGGACACTATGCTCCCATGCGGGGATGAAGCGGTCGAACCCGAGCCGCCCACTTCGCAGAACAGACCGAGCAAGCCCGTCAGCTCGCCCGCTTGCACATCAAGAAGCAGCATGCCACAGACGCTCGACACTATAACCTTAGGCACAGGGAAGTCCACTGCAAACCAGGGGACCGAGTGTGGGTTTGAACCCCCGTGCACCACGAACGCGTGTGCGAGAAACTGCTCCAGCGGTATTTCGGACCCTATAAAGTCCTGAGCCGCTCAAACAGCGTTAATTATGAAGTTATTCCAGATGGAACCGTGACCGTCAGTGTTCGGCGTCAGCGGCCTGAAATTGTGCATGTGGTGCACTTAAAGCCGTACTTTTCGCGACTGAGAGCTTAGTCAACGCCGCGTTTCCTGACATTGACGCTTCCTGCAAGTGAGACCTTAAGTTATTTTACAGCTCACCTCACATCTAATTTTTTTTCTCCTCTCACCTCGCAATCGGGACGATGTTTTTCTTTCACGGGGGGAATAGTGCCACGTGCTTAGCGCCGTGCGACTGCCGAGCTTGGTGCTGACGACGACGCAGCGGTGGTTGGCTCGAGAGGCGCGCTGGTGCTGGACTCTTTGATCGGAACTAGAAGCCGACCTCATTTTCGGGTCCTCGCCAACGAGTACCTTCACGGCTCCCTGGGGCTTGAGTCATGACAATATAAAGCCTCAGTTAAACCGAGCCGCAGTAAGGTACTTGCATGTCTTAGAGATAACGTGAATGCAAGGGCTTTTGCAGGCTGATTGTAATATCACCCTGCCATATGGAAGTAGAGGCCTGTGTTGGCAGCTCCTTCCAAACGTAACGTCAAAAAGCCTTACATGCAGTGAGGGCTCGTCCATGTCTGCTGCCAGCTACCGCCTCCCCCGGTTTCTTCTTCTTCCAGTCATTTGGATGTAACTCACAGACGGTCACCGCGAGTATGCGCGCTTAAAGGTTGTTTCATATAAACAACTTAACTTATCCGGGAAAGCAGGTTCGACGCACATGCAATAAGGAGTACAAAGGACTAAGTAAACTCTTGTCTTCTGGATGATTTGATGTGTACTTTCCCTCTCCTATTTCTTCTGTCTTTGGATGTAACGGACGGACGGCCACCGCTAGTACGAGCGCTTGAAGGTTGTCGCCTTAAATCTCGACTACTGTGCTGGCGTGCCCGGATTAAATCCCCACCGCCGGCGACTGCGCTTCGTCGGAGACGGAACGGAGTGGCAACCATGCGCTGTGCGTTGTCAGTGCACGTTAAAGAACCCCAGGCAGTCGAAACGTCTATAGTCATCCACCACAGCGTCTCTCATAGCCTGAGTTGCTTTGCGATGTTGAACTCTACTCACGAAAGCAAATAGTTATTACTTATTAGTGTATCCGGAGAAATATTGAACTTTACTCTGCAGCATGAAGTCATGCATTTTTGCATAGATTGTGAGCACAATTAAAGTAATCTAATGGGAGGACGGAAATACCTACCACGTAATTAATATTTATTTCTCTCTAAATATTTAGTTTTATCTTATATCAAGTTACACCAGTGATGGGGTCTCGATGTGTACATTTCATCTCTCTCTAAACAATGCAGAAACTTCATACGATCGGGCTAGCACTTGTTTAACTCGATCTAGGCATTGATAAACGCCTCCCCAGTTTTATAGTTGAAAGATTGCTTCTTGGCGAGCAGCTTTCTATGCAGATCGCTTACCAAAATTACTTTTAAGGGTTGAAAAACGTCCAAGTGTGATCTAGACAAAAATAAGGAAACGTGAATTATGACAACGAAACATTCCTTCATGTCCCAGCAGAGCGAGATAACCACCACTCCAGGCTTTTCCACGACAACTACCTCAGAACAAGTTCATATGTCGTCTACGCTATATTCTAAAGACGCCAAAGGGAGCTAAAGAAAAGAACAACAGCGACGCTGAAGAACAGGAATGGGCTGCCAAAATTGGCAGCACTAATGTCACATCATTGTCAAATCATTCGAAAAGCAATATAATTTATTAATAATAAAATTTTTAGTATTATTATTATTATTAATATTATTAGTATTATTGTTATAAAAATTATTTCTAACATTTTGTAATAATAAAGCCATAAATATTTAAAATCTAATACAATATAAAATTAATCGAAAAAAGCATATTTAAAGTCAAACCATGAGCAACCTTTGAGACGTGATGCAAAACTACGCTTTAAGAAAGCTCGAACTCGGAAAGCAGGTTGAGCCTATGCTTAGGCTCTAATAATTTTCCTAGTTTGAATTTTCTATTCTGAAGCTAAAGCTTCACCTATTATTTACCTCGCGCAGCCGTCTCCCACTCAACAGTTTTCACTTTGAGGCGAGCTAAAGGTCAGTCCCCAAGAGAGCATTACGGAGCCCTGAAAGTTGCCTCTTAGCAAAGATCTACGCTACCCCTCCCAAAATTCCTCACTGGTGCCCAAATTCGTATCTCCCCCCCCCCTTCCCGCTGCCCCCAAAGTGGTAAGATAGCAAATATTATGAAATATGTAGTCTCAGCAATAGAATGTGAATGTTCGCGAAGCAAGAACCATGTCCTTTATAGCTCAAAGGTAGATACCCAGCTCAGCGATGACCGTGACTATCAGAAATGTTTGATTGATAAGGCTATTACAGCGGCGTTGAACAAACAGAATACGCAGGTAGGTGCCACTGGTTTTCGATGAAAATTGTTACGTGGAAGATCTACAGTGCGAAAGCTGTCCGCACAAGTAACGTTGATGAGGGCACCGATTTCACAACACTCAGCGTCGTCTTCTCGGAGTCTTTTGCACTTCTTCATCCTCATCACGAACAGCCAATACAGCTAAGTGACACTACCCCCCGCGGGAAAAGCACACTCCCAGTGCGGTCTATGTTAGCGAAATAGGACGTTGATAATAGGGCTTTAGACGAGACAGGTACTATTTTGGAGGTTGGAGCTGTGGACGAGGACTTCGGAAACACAAATTCAACTTCGTAGGTGACGTCGGTCACGGGGCGTAAAACACGGTTAGGGCCAATGCAACGGGGCAAAAGTTTTTCGCACAAGCCCACTCGACGACACGGGAGCCACAGCAAGACAAGAGATCCAGGAGTGTAGTGGACATCACGGCGGCGACTGTCGTACCGAAACTTTTGGGAGTCTTACGATGCAGAGAGCCTGGCATGAGCTATCTGGCGGGCATCATGAGCGCAGGAGACGGCATCATTGGCGTAAGTACTGGTGGCGTCTGCCGCGGGTGTCGAAGGGTAGTAACGGATGTAGGCCAAATATTAAATAAAATGTGAGTGTCCAGCGGTAGAATGGACAGATGAGTTGTAGGCGAATGTCACAAAGGGGTGATGAATGTCCCAACCTCGATGGTCGTCAGACACATACATGGTCAGCATATTTGTGAGGGTACGGTTTAAATGTTCCGTGAGGCCGTTGGTCTGGGGGTGATAGGCAGTGGTGACTTTGTGGCGGACGGAGCACGAACGGAGAATTTCGTCAACCACTAGCATCAGGAAACAGCGACCACGGTCAGTTAGTAGTTCACGAGGAGCACCATGATTAAGAATCACGTTTTCTAGAAGGAAGTCAGCGACGTCTGTGGAGCAGCTGGCCGGGATGGCTCGGGTAATAGCGTACCGAGTTGCGTAATAGGTGGCGATGGCGATCCATTTGTTCCCCGAGGCGGAAACGGGAAAGGGGCCAAGGAGCTCAACGCCTATACGGGAAAACGGGTCAGCCGGTACGGGTATCGGCTGCATATGAACTGAAGGCACAATTGTGGGCTTCTTCCGATGCTGACATAGTTCACATGCGGCAATGCACTGTTGGACATAGCGGTAGAGCCCCGGCCAGTAGAAACGTCGGCGCAGGCTGTCGTATGTGCGAGAGACACCCAGGTGGCCAGCCGTGGGAGCGTCATGGGGCTGTTCAAGTCTGGTGGAACGCAGGTGTTGGGGAACGACGAGCAAAAGGTCTGTGCCATCTGGTCGCATGTTACGGCGGTATAGGGTGTTCTAGTGGAGCACAAATAAGGCTAGAGATGGATCAGGGCAGTTGGAGTTAAAACGGAGGATAATGGAATGCAGAGAAGGATCTAAGTGCTGATCGTTGGCAATGTTAGAAAAGGCCGAGACAGACAAGACACATGCATCATCGTCAGAGTCTGTAGGACTAAGGGAGTAGACGGGATGACGTGACAAACAGTCTGCATCTTGGTGAAGCCGGCCGGACTTGTAGACGACGGAAAAGGTATGTTCTTGTAATTGTAGCGCCCAGCGCCCCAAACGGCCAGTAGGATCTTTGAGAGAGAAAAGCCAGCACAAGGCATGATGGTCTGTTATCACAGTAAAAGGGCGGCCAAAAAAATAAGAGCGGAATTTTGTAATAGCCCAGGCAAGCGCCAGTCGCTCTCACTCTGTGATAGAATAATTTTTTTCGAGTGTTGAGAGGAGGCTGCTGGCATACGCAATTACCCTTGTACGGCTTTGTTGTCGCTGAGAGAGTATAGCTCCTATGTCATGTCCACTTGCGTCGGCGCGAAGTTCAGTATTGGCGGATGGGCTGAAAGGGGGGCCTGCAACTTACTCAGGCCAAGAGAATGAAACATTTTTCTTGAGGAGGTGGGTGAGAGGACGAGCAAGGGCGGCGAAGTTCGGGACAAATCGTCGGAAGTATGAACACAGGTCAATAATTTGAACATCGCTGGATGAACGCGGAGTGGGAAAATCTTTGACGGCACGAATCTTGTCATGGTCAGGCTGAACTCTGGAAGCATTAACCAAGTGGTCAAGAACTTTGATGTCTCGGTAACCGAAGCTGCACTTCTTGGAGTTTAGTTGAAGCCCGGCGCGGCGAAAAAAAACAAAAGGATTGTAGAAAGGCGATGCCTGTGAAATGTAGAGGAGAAAACAATTATGTCGTCAAGATAACACAAGCAAGTGGTCCACTTGAAGCCTCTGAGCAAAACGTCCATCATGCGTTCGAAGGTTGCTGGGACATTGCAAAGGCCAAAGTGCATGAATTTAAATTGATAGAGGCCGTCAGGGGTGATGAACGCTGTTTTTTCAATGTCTCTCTCGTTGACAGAAATCTGCCAGTAGCCCCAACGAAGGTCGATGGACGCAACCTAACAGCTCCGTGCAAACTATCAAGCGCGTCGTCGATGCTCGGAAGAGGATATACATCGTTTTTTGGTTATGTTATTCAAATGACGGTAGTCAGCGCAGAATCTCCAACTGTTATCCTTCTTCTTGACCAACACGACAGGGGATTCAAGGACATAGTTTTCAGCGCAAAGGCACGCGACCAAAGGAAAGAAGAAGAGGGAAGGCTATAGGGACGAACACAGGGACGCACTAGCCCAACAACTAACTCTACTGAACGACAGGAGATGCCCAGGGGCTACTGGAAGGCTAGATTATGTCGTTCGCTAACATCTTTTCGACCTCCGTTTGAATGACGCGTCGCTCGGCAAGCGAAACACGATAGCACCGTCTGTGAGTAGGACTGGCGTCCCCGGTGTCAATGCGGTGGGTGACAACAGTTATTTGATCCAATGGGCGGATACCGAAGTCAAAAAGTTCACTGTAAGTAACCAAAAGCTTGTATACCTCAGCGGCGAATTCAAGTTCCAGATCAGCTGCAATCATGCTGTTAAGCGGGTCAGGGCGCGATGTGGACGACGAGGGGTGTTGGCAGGGACGCCAGTTGGATGATCTATAGACAGAGCTGAAATGACACAATCGGTCATCGGGGACAGCGCAGCTAATGAAATTCCCTCGGGTAGAACTTCAGTTGAAAAGCTGAAGTTGACACGGAGCGTGGTGCGGTTCTGGGAGATGTGCAGAATAGTATGAGGAAGGGTGACGTGCCGCTGCAGCATGACATCAGTAATGCGACAAGCGAGATAGTCACCATCTGGGACGGATGGAAATGGCGACATAGGGATATAAACGGCAGTTTAAGGAGGAAGGCGGCTAAACTGTGCTGATCGAAGGCGGGGTGAGCAGGAGGGGTCTTCAGAACAGAGCGGAGGGTCCAAGCGAAGTAGGCCGGTAGACCAGTCAATAAGGGCAGAGTGAGCTGTTAAAAAGTCAATGCCAAGGATAATGTCGTAGGGGCATTCATGTAGGACGGTGAACAACACTGGGGCATGACAGTCAGCAATTGTACCTCGCGCCGTACACATGCCAACCACGGCAGCAGGGCTACCATTTGCGACGCGAACTGTGGACGAGACGGCTGTCGTACGGACTTTCTTGAGGCGACGGCGAAATGAGGAGTTGTTAGGCGCCTGTATCAATTAGAGCAGAAACGGGAGCTCCAGGCACAAGGACGTCGATGCGGTTATTTTGTAGGGCAGGGGTCAACAGAGGTTTTTCGTTCCGAATCATAAATGCAGCGTCACCTCCGGGAGCTGCATTGGCTAGTTTTCCGGTACGTGGCCAGAATATGACGGTGGCGAGCTGCGGCGAGGACGAGGAGAACGCGAACGTCGTGCTTGCGGGGATGGTGAACGGTTGGCAGCACGGACAGTGGAACCGGGGTCAGCACGGGCCTGGTCGGGGCGAGATGTGGAATAGCGAGGGGCATATCTCCGCGGCGGTCGACGTAGGTGAACTGACGGGATGGCGTGTAATAATAATACCTTTATAATACCTTTATTTTCCATCAAGGTGATGGGGGAGGCAGGGAGAAAAAGCCGAGCAATCGGCTTGACGAGCTCCCACCCCCCAAGAAAATACAAAGTAAAAAATACATAGGCAGAGCAGTGTAGCGTCCACAAAAAACAGTAAAATAAAATAAATAGAAGTACATTCGACGAGACATCGCGTTCAATGATAGCGAATAAAAAATTGACAAGAACCAGCACCTTATTGCACATGAACAGAGAGTCGGTAACAAAGAAAAGAAAAACGAGAACGCAGTATGATCAGGCAAAGTAAAACAACAGAAAAGGACAAATTTCTTACCATATAGCAGTAGTAATATTAGCAGTGTCAGCAATGCAGCAGTGACAGTAATAATAATAGCAGTGTCAAACTGTCGCATACAGAAAAGAAGAAGAAAAGACAGCAAAACATTTAAAAATTGAGTTTTTACACAAAAGAAAAACAATCGCAATCAATTCCCGTCACAAAGTTAGTACATCAAGATAACAACTTTGAAGGCTTCAAATAGCATATCAAAGACAAACAGGTTCAGTCGCTGATAAAACTACTCTGACGTCATCTTTCGATGACTGTTCGAGTTGAAAATCGTGCTTATGCAGTAAGTTTAACAATTTTGGAATGCGACATTGAATCATCTGCTCACCATAATTTGTGCGGCATTGAAATTCGTTCCATATGTCTGAGTTACGAGTAGGGTAATGCACTTCCTTTCTCTGCAGGCAAGCCAGTTCTCTCAGAAAGCTGACATTGTTACGTATTTCCTTTTTATAGGCTAAAGCTATGTGATAAGCGTACATATCATGTATCGCCATTATGTTATGTTTCTGGAAAAGTGGAAGAGATGGATGGTCATAAGGAACGTTAGATATAATTCTTAACATTTTTTTTCTGCAGTCGCTGTATTTTATGCATGTTTCTTAGGGTTGTCGTTCCCCGCACCAAATGACAATATTTTATGTGCGAGTGAAGCAGTGGATTGTATATAAGAACTTTAACTTGAGTAGGGAAGGTGTGTTTGTTGACATTATTCAAGCCAACAGCACGTGACAACTTGTGTGCAATGTAACCTATTTGGGCGTCCCATGACATCTGTTCTGTGAAAACGACACCAAGTATTTTAATGAGCTAACGATATCTACTGTTGAATTATTATATCGGATATCTTCATTGATAAACATGTTTCTATTTTTCGGACGAAAGAGAATAGCTTTAGTTTTATTGGCATTTACTGTTAACTTGTTTCGTTCAGACCATTCTTCAAGCCTTATAAGCGCTCTGTTTGCCTGCTCAATTAAATGATTAGGCGAAGTCGCCGAAAAAATTAATCTCGTGTCGTGTGCATAAATGACAAATTTGGCTTGGTCGTCTATGTCAACAATATCATTTACGTATATATTAAATAAAAATGGCCCCAGGATGCTACCCTGAGGCACGCCAGATATGATTGACTTGGTGTCAGAAAGATAGGGCCCAAGTTGAACAAACTGTCTACGGCTAGCCAAGTAAGATTTTAAAAGTGAGAGGGCAGTATTCCTAAAGCTAACTGTTTTTCTTCGAACGCTTTCATTATAAACTCTTTTTGTGTCAATAGAGCAAGTTCCGTTGATCGATGTTTGCGAAAACCAAACTGTGCAGAGTTCAGTATCCCGTACTTATTGCTGAAACTTAACATTCTGTTTAATATTATGTTTTCCAGCCCTTTAGAAAAAACGGAAAACACAGATATGGGTCTGTAGTTCGCGATATAGTTTTTATTCCCTTTTTTGTGCAAAACTGTCACTTTAGCTATCTGCATTTGCTTGGGGAATCGGCCTTGAGACAAACAGAGGTTGAAAATGTGGCTTAGGCATGGTGATATTAAATCCAGTACAAATTTCACAGGCTTGATTTTTAGACCATCGGCATCGGTGCTAGCACTGTTGTTTAACCCTGCGAAGGTTGAAATCACTTCAACGTCAATCCCAGGACTCAAGAAAATGGATTCATCATTCGCTGACCCAATATAGCTCAGCGAGTGGTTATCACTATTAGGTGAGCCTACTTCAACAAAATAATCATTAAACGTGTTAGCTAAACGGGACCCACTTAGCTGCACATCCTTCTATTTAATTTTCATTGGTTCACTTTGGCCAGGACTAGGATTTATTAAATAAGTGAGCTTTTTCCATGTCAGGTCAGTTCTGGTTCCGCAAGAAGAGAATTGATTATAGAAGTATTTTTCTCTTGCACGTCTACTTTCTTTTGTTAATTTATTTCGAAGCGACTTGTACGACTTCAGAGTTTCAAGATCACGCGTCTTCAGGAATTGTTTGTACAGGTTATCATTAGCATTTATTCTGCTAAATAATTCAGGTGAAATCCAAGGTTTCCTTTTTTTTTCTGTTTCGAAGAACTTTATACGGAAAACACTCCCTGTAGGCTTTCAAGAAATGATCCATGAACACATTGTAAGCGGAATCTGCATTGCTTTCTTGACGAACGTCTTCCCAGTTTATGTCGCATATTTGTTCTCTGAAAATGCTCAAAGTGCGCTCCGAAATCTCTAGAAACAGTGGCGGCTCCGGTTTATATTTAATGTGTGCAGTATTTTGAAGACAGATATATGCCATAGTGATCGCTAATATCAGTACATACTACTCTTGCTTTATGGCCAGTACGGTGAATGTTTGTTATAAACATGTCAATTAAAGACGATGACGTGTGAGTTACCCGCGTAGGAGTTTTTATAACGTTCTCACATCCAAAAGGCTCAATTAGCTGCTCTAGTTCCTTTTTTGCTGGAGTGTCGGAAAGCATGTTTATGTTATAGTCACCACCAAGGACAACACTGAGCTTATTTTTATCTGCAAAACCGAGAAGAGACTCGAGAAAACGGAAAAAACTTTTACAGTTACCATCTGGAGGACGATAAACAACTGCTATGAGTTGCCTATTGATTAGCAAGGACAGAACTTCGAAGTCTTTGTGTGAGCATGTAAAATCGGGCAGTATTTCACCAGAAAGGTACTTCTTAACCATTACCGAAACGCCTCCTTCACGACCTGGAGTACGATTTAGGAAATAATTGTTGTACATTGGCAAGCTTATTATATCAGCACTTTCGGTATACCAAGTCTCCGTTAGCATAATAATATCAAACATGAAGTGAAACTGACTGAAAAGTACCTCAAGCTGGGCACACTTATTTTTTGCTGACTGGGTGTTCAGGTGAAATAATTTGAAGAATTTCTTATATTCTGCTAGACAAATATCTTTAAAATCAGCTGGAAAGATGTGATCCATGCCATCCATGACCAAGAAGAAGAGGGGCTACACGATTGTTGCAGTTGCTCTGACACGCACAAAAACTACATGACATCGTCTAAGTCCTTTTTGTTGCACACATGCAACGCACTCGCCCCATCACTCTTTCTGACGTATATCCTTCCGTTCCTGTGCCAAGCGTACTTGTACTGGTGTTCCCGAGCCCATTCTTTTGTCCTAGCCAGCAGTGTCCTGTTCCTCTTGGTCAAGTTTTCAAGAATGTAACAGTTGCTTTGGGAATCTCTTAATTCTGCTCTTTTTTGCAGAAACGATTCTTTCCCAGCGCGCCTTGCAAATTGAACTATCACATCCGGAATCTTATCTTTCGCGGCAGGCAGCCTATGTGCCGTGACAATGTCAGCGCCGTTGAGGACAGGAAGGCTTAGTTCAGCAGCTACATTGTTGACTTTGGATAGAATATATTCATTGTCAGACACAGGGATGCCGTGAAACTCATGATTGAGCTTCCTGCTTTGCCACTCGAGTGCATCAATCTCTTGCCTTATCGCATCCGTATCGGTGTCTCGTGCTCGCGCTTCGATTCCGTCAACCCGTTTTGATAGGTCAAATATCTTTTGATCGTGCGCGCGCACGTTTTTCAGGATTTCATCGTACATGTCGGACATTAATTGAACGGACTGCTGCATGCTTTCAACTGTGTCCTTAAGAGTGATTAGAGTGTCCAGTTTTTCATTGATGCCTACCAGCATGTCAATAACGTCCACATCCTGAGGCCTCAACTTGCTACTCTGGCTACCTCTAGATTTTGCCGTATGGCGTGTTGGACAGCGCCAGGCTTTCCTCCATGCTTCCCCTTTGCTTTTGAACGTAGACTCGGCTACTCCAGAACAAGAACCAAAATGATAACAATAACCACACTCAACACACGGCACTCATTCATTTGAGCATTCCTCGTTACAGGAAAAACATACGGAATCCTCGGGAGGAGGCATTTCAGTCAGTCTGGGTTAGAAAAATGGTGGCAGCAGTGGCAGCGGGAAACAGAAATGTTTCAAAACAAGCAAGTGCGCACCACTAATCTGCGAAATGCAGTAGCCTTTAGCGTGCGGCAAGACGCTGTCACTGCTACCAAATGAGCCGGTGGCGGTTCAGTCCTCTTTATATCAAGGCAGGTAGGAGGCCTGTGACGTGGGCTCTGCTGACGTCACTCCGAAGCTTGACACGTAGACGCCGCCAAAAAGGCCTTGCGCAGCAGAAGCAGCATAACTGTCCCACGACGAAAGCGGTTCGTTGTCGGCTCGGCCAGCAGCACCCGCGATATGGCCACTTCGATGAAGCAAGCGTGCAGATGTGCCTGCGAAATGCAGTAACCTTTAGCGTGCGGAAAGACGCTGTCACTGCTGCCAAAATCGTGTACCAGCGGCTACGGCAGTGACGGGAAATGTGGCCTACGCGGGAACAAGTAAAACAGATGGGGCGATTGTCCTGGGTACGCCATTCATTTGGGTTGCGGTACCGATATCGGGGCGAGAAACCGGCGCTGGATGAAGCAGCAGCAATCACTGGAGGGGCAGGTCCTGAATCGACGGTGTCGGTTGCGCTGGCAGAAGGGAGGCCTATATTCGCAACTTCTTGGCGAACAACAGCCTTAATAAGTGATATAGTAGCCAGAGTGTTGTCGGGTGTATGCGACAGTGAGGCCGCGGGAGGTATTGCCTCAAGCACTTGGCGGACAATACGTGTAAAAGTGCTGTCGTTAGCAGGTAGTCGAGGAGTCGGGAGATCGATACAGGAGGAGCTAGCAGCCGTGTTCGGCAGCCGGTCGAAACGTGAGATATGCGCCCTTGTTTCGCCTGCTCGAAACGTCGGCACACCTGCAGCAGAGAGTCCACGGTGGGGCAATCCCTGCACAACAGGAGGTTTAAGGCATCGTCGGCAATGTCTTTTACTATATGGCCAACTTTATCCTCCTCAGGCATACCTTGGTTGACTTTGCGGCATAGAGACAGGACGTCTTGCATGTAAGTGAGATAAGACTCCGCAGACGTTTGGGCGCGAGAGGCGAGCGTTTTCTTGGCGGCAATGTGGCGGCCAATTGGCTTTTCGAACAGGTCGTGGAGCTTCTGTTTGCAGATATCTCAAGATGTTAGGTCGTCTTCGTGGGTTTCAAACCACACCCGTGCAGTCCCAAACAAGTAAAAGATTGCATTCGCGAGCATGAGTGTGGGATCCCACCGGTTGTGCTTACTCACGCGCTCGTATAGGGGTAGCCAGTCGTCTATGTCAACGTCGTCGGTCCCGCAGAAGGTTCCGGGGTCACGGCAGTGGGCCATGACAACAGCAGGTGCTGCTGCTGTAGATGTAGAGGTAGATGCGTCTGTAGTCATTGTAGTGCATGCGTGCCGACGTGGTGGCCGCTGCGGAGATCCAGCTTGTGACAGGAGATCGAATAGATTCACCTCCACCAAGAGATGTTACGTGGAAGATCTACAGTCCGAAAGCTGTCCACATAACTAACGTTGATGAAGGCACCGATTTCACAACACTCAGCGTCGTCGTCTTTTCGGAGTCTGTTGCACTTCTTCATCCTCATCAAGAACAGCGGAAATAGCTAAGTAACAATATTATGCAAATAAATATGGTTTACCCTTATCTCCTTCCTCATCTTTTATTGCTACTTGTTTCAACAAGCTGCAGCTCCAACTACGTTTTTTATCCTTCACCCTCCACTTCACCTTGCAATTTATTAAGTGGTGTTCCTGCGGCTAAAAATTATAGGCTTGGTTTGGGTTGTGAGGTTTAACGTCCAGAAGCAACTCAGGTTATGAGAGACGCCGTATTGAAGGACTCCGGAAATTTCGGCCACCTGGGGTTCTTTAACGTGCATTGACATCGCCTTGCTTTTCGCCTTTATCGAGAAGCGGCCGCCGAGGCCGGGATTCCATTCCGCGTCCTTGGGAAGAATACTCGAGCGGCGTAACCACTGCGCCACCCCGGCGGGGTGCTAAGAATTAAAATTTAGGTTTTAAACCAGCAACTCATTTTACTCATATCTTTTTACCCATTTTTGTCCGTATATGTTAGTGTGTTCATCCGTTCACCAGCAAAGATGCGATTCTGTGATAGAAATGGGTTCCAAGAAAATTGGATGAACTAGGCAATTGCCTAGATACGCAGTCGACATCATCCCGTAGTTTTATGAGAGTCACTATGCTCTAGCTTAAGCGCTGCCCTCCTGGCACAACATGCATCCAAGAAAGCAGCTCGGAACGTTGAAGGTCTCTTTTTAAGCGAAAGCTTCGCTAGGCCAAATATTAGGCAAGGTCAACCTGTTCAGCCACTTAACCTTCAAAAACGTGGCCAGTTAGTTGTGCTCACCTAAAAGAATACTGTATCAACTTTTCCCCGAAATCTGACTTAATGAAAAAAATATAAAAAAATCGCGGTTTGAAAAGGCGATTTTAAATCACCTATCGCGGGTTTCTCAGGGTAAACCTTCCATGTTACTGTAATTCAAACCCTCAGATAATACATAGCTTCACCTAACAAAGACTTGGCTCGTATGACTATGCTTCAAGGCATTCTTAATACCCCACAATATTTTCTCATGACGCTGTAGTCGCGTCATGTATTCGCGTCATGGTTGTCTGCTGTATTCGCGGACAACCTTAGGCTGCAATCAAGCAAAGGATCAAGCAATCTTTCGGAAACGATACTCTACTATCGATCATATCCATACCATCAACCAGGTGATAGAAAAATGCTCGGAATACAACCAACCCTTATGCATAGCATTCATTGATTACGAAAAAGCACTTGACTCAGTAGAAACCTCAGCGGTGATGCAGGCATTGTGAAATCAAGGGGTCGACAGACCGTACGTGAAAGTGCTGGAAGATATATATAGTGGCTGCACAGTAACCATAGTTCTGCATAAAGAAAGTAAAAAAAATTCCCTAAAGAAAGGTGTTAGGCAAGGAGACACAATCTCCCCAGTACTATTCACAGCTTGCTTAGAGGAAGTATTCAGAGACTTGAAATGGGAGCAGTTAGGGATAGGGGTAGATGGAGAATATCTCAGTAATCTGCGATTTGCTGATGACATTGCCTTGCTAAGTAACTAGGGGGATGAACTGCAAATAATGATTGATGACCTAGACTAGAAAAATAGAAAGGTAGGCTTAAAAATCAATATTCAGAAGACTAAGGTAATGTTCAACAGCCTCGAGAAGGAACAGCAGTTTACATTAGGTAGCGAAGCACTGCAAGTAGTAGGCGAATATGTCTACTTAGGACAGGTAGTAACCGCAGATCTGGACCATGAAAAGGTAATATAAAGAAGAATAAGATTGGGATGGAGCGCATTTGGCAAGTATTCGCAGATTATGACTGGCAGCTTACCGGTATCGCTTAAGAGGAAAGTATACCACAGTTGCATCTACCTGTACTCACCTATGGGGCTGAAATGTGGAGGCTAACTAAGAGGGTTCTACTTAGGTTGAGGAAGATTCAGAGGGCTATGCAGCGAAAAATGGTAAGGGTAACATTAAGAGATATGAAGTGTGCAGAGTGGGTCAGAGAATTAACTAAAGTTACTGACATTCTAGTGGAAACTAAGAAGAAGAAATGCAGGACATGTAGTGCGAAGCGAGGATAACCGATGGTCGCTTAGGGTAACAAAGGGGATTCCAAGGGAAGGAAAGCGTAGCAGGGGACGGCAGAAAGCTAGGTGGGCGGATGAGGTTAAGAAGTTCGCAGGGGTCAAGTGGATGCAGCTAGCACTGAAACAGGTTAACTGGAGAAATATGGGAGAGGCCTTGATGTATTCGCGATGATGATGATGTATTCGCGAACACGAAGAACGTCCACCGGACCACCCAGAGCCGGGCGGCGGGGGAAGTGCGGCGCTATACGCTCGTACGCGTTTTCCATTTAGATATGTTGTTTCTTCAGTTGCCCGCAGAAAAAATTGGTGTCCCTGTGTGTGCTCTCGCGAGGAACAGGGTTTCGTAAAATTTTGTCACCGTTTCAAGTTTTGTGGGAAAGGCACTGGTCATATGACATGGAGCCTTGGTAAGGTCACTGCAGTGGTGTTCTATACTTTGCTTGCTTCTTAAAACGCACAAGCAGCCAATGATCAATAAATAAATTTTTCATTCGTTGGAAGTTTTGACTTACAATAATTTTAGACAAGCCTGGGGTAGAGTCACTAATGTGGAGGTGAATATCAGGAGTTTATGAACTTATACCGTGGCACATGCGCGGAACTCAAGATCTCGCAGCGGTGATTATTAGGGCGGCTTCTTTGCGTACGTGCCTCGAGAGAGCTCCTCGTTTACCTTAAGAGGTGCTGTTGAATCTGCAAAAGATTTGGCATCCGTCTAGAGACTCTCCTTCTTTTTTAAGTCTTCAGTGCGGTCCATACCCTAATTCAATTCTACTCATTCTTCGTCTGCCAGAAATACAAATTTTAAATTACTTCTAAGCCCTCCACTATGTCTCGCTACGCGGTGAAAGCACCTGTGCCCACTGTCTCGGCTCAAGAGGTTGGAAATTTCTTTTTTCGATTTATTGTATTGCGGCATGGCGCTCCATGGGTGCTCCTAAGAGACCGTGGAACGACCTTCTTATTGACCGTTGCTGCCTATGTTCTCCATGCATCATCCACCCTTCCCATGACCACTTCAAGCTACCATCCTCAGACTAACGGTCTGACTGAACGATGTCATCGCACTTTTTCGGATATGATATCCATGTGCATCACACCAGATCTTCGAAATTGGAACACTATTTTACCACTCGTCACATTCACCTATAATACAGCAGAGCAGCGGACTACCGGTTACTCACAATTTTTCCTCGTTTATGGCCGTCCTCCCACCACAATTCTCGATAGTTCATTCTACTCTACTTACGACTGTTCCTCCACGTCAGTACCTGCCCAGTTCGTAGCCCGTGTGGCCAGATGCCGTCACCTTGCTCGCCTCAACACAGAAGCCTGCCAGAAAAATTGCAAGAGTCACTACGATTCTACTCATCGTGAGGTCTCCCTCCGTCCTAGTGACGAAGTACTACTTTACGCACCTCTCCGCACCCCTGGCCTTACTGATAAATTTCACCACCGCCACCTTGGTCCATACACGATCACCGCCCAAACTCCCCCAGTGAGCTACAAAGTGACACCTATTCTTTCCCCAGCCGATCGACGTCACCGCGGAACTGAGATAGTTAATGTGCCTCGCTTGAAACCATTTATGCGCCGCGATGCAGCAGTTGCTTAGGAGCAGACAGGTTGGCCGCTTCCGAACCCCCGGGGAAATTGTGTGAGCCTTCCAAGGATCTTATTTCACGCGTACTTACCATCGTCATCATCTCACGGCGCCGCCGGTGGCACGCGCCTCGGTTGTTCATCGGAATAAACGCAAGACACTGCATCCCTTGCCTTGCCGTCGCTACCTGGCTTTCTTCCACCTTGTTATTATTATACTTGTTTAATAATAATATTGTTTTAAATATTATTATACTATAATATTATTATTATTACGCACTTGTTGCGCCTGGAATGGTTGTTTATTTTATGTATATTTCTATTACTATAATCAATGTCAGTTATTTTTTTTTCCTCTATCAATTGTTTTTTATTCGTGATGTGCTCTACATTTCTCTGACTGTGTATATAAGACATGCTACTCATTGATTGGTTTCTTGCCATGACACTTTTCGTCTGTTTAATTTTATGTGTTACTTGTTTCCTCTTTTGTGTTCTATCTATGTGTGTAAAACTTGTGTGTGCATTTTCATTTTTTTGTGCTGCAGCGCACATTAAATAAAGATGGATTGGATTAATTTATAATTATTATTCATATTCAGGGCTCGCTACATTCGTTCCAAAAGAAGCGCTCTCCGGAAACACGTATATCTGCCCTACGGCGGTGGTCCAGTAGTAACACGCCCGACTACTGTGCCGGAGTACCCGGATTCGATCTCGACAATGGCGGCTGCGTTTCGGTGGAGGCGAAACGAAGCGGCGTCCGTGTGCTTTGCGATGTCGTTGTTGTAGTGGCTGTAAGAAGAAGGAAAAGAAAATTCACGGGCCTGCTACTGGTTTGTAGCTGAGGAAACGAAGCGGCGTCCGTGTGCTTTGCGATGTCGTTGTTGTAGTGGCTGTAAGAAGAAGGAAAAGAAAATTCACGGGCCTGCTACTGGTTTGTAGCTGAGCCACCTGTTGTGGCTGTATGAAGAAGGAAAAGATAATGCACGGGAATGGTACTGGCTCTGTAGCTGAGCCACCTCCGCTGCCTCGTGCGGACAGAAGAGAGAAAGTAGAGGAGACATAAAAAGAAGAGGGAGAGAATGACGAGCGCCGCAACAGCCATCGTCCACCCTATAAGCAGTGGCGGGTGCAATGACGGCCTACAACAGACAAATATTTTGAGGCTGGCGAGCCCCCGCCGCAAAAAGGCTTTGACCTACCGTCCTAGCCCCGTAGGGCCAGGATCACCGACTCTTTCACCTCCGCTGCATCGTGCGGACAAAAGTAAGAAAGCAGAGAAGAAAGAAGAGGAAGACCGAGAGAAGGACGCGCCGCAACAGCCGTCGTCCACCACCTAAGCGGTGGCGAGAGCAATGACGGCCTACAACAGACAAAAATTCGGTGGCCGCAAGCCCGCCGCAAGCGTTGACATACCAGTCCCAGCTCCATAGGGCCAGCAACAGCCACCCTTCACCCCTGTGCGATGTCAGCGCACGTTGCAGCACGTTAAATATCCCCACTTGGTTCAAATTAAATGAGGCTGAGCAGATGCCAAAAGCGCCGGCGCATCAAAAGCAAGAGGTCATGACATGGGATGGTGATATATTATGTTGTTGTGGCTGTAGGAAGAAGGAAAAGAAAATGCACGAACCTGCTACTGGCTCTGTAGCTGAGCCACCTCCGCTGCCTCGTGCAGACAGAAGAGAAAAAAATTGGAGGCTTATCAAGGTTAAGCCCAGTGGATGCGAAGCATGGTAAGCAGCTGCCTCAGTGTGGATGGGGCTAAGTAACAGGGACGTGGTTTTAGGTTAATCGTCGTACTTTATTCTTTGCAGCCCGACAAACACACTCTTATGGTCCGTAAATGCATGACTCTTGGTTTGCACGTCACTTATTCTGTATTGTCTTTGAGAATTTCTACACAACACCACGCTGCGGCCTCCGTTTTGCATTCCTGTTATTAACGTCCTTAGCGTTTGGAGGCATCTCGACCGCATACACACCCGGCGCAAAGACGCTGGCGCGGTTGCGGGCGCAGAGACTGATGCGACGGCGGGCGCGCGCCGCTTGTTGTTGTTGTTACGAACTTTATTTTTCCACCGATGTAGGAGGCCCCCTACTCCCCGCCCCCGGCACGCAGGCCTATGGGACGGAGGCCGGGGCCTCCGCGACTAAAGACAGGCGAAGTGACAGTGTTTCTTCGCGGCTTCAGCCGCCAGGCGGACAGCTTGCTGCTGGTTGGCGGGGGACTCGCTCCGCAGTAGCAGTTCCCAGGCTTCTCTACTGTTTATGTTTTCCTTGGCGCCAGGGGAATCAAGGCATTGCCAGATTATGTGATCAAGAGTACCCCTTTCTCCGCAGGTTTTGCATCTATCGTCCGCCTTTTCCTCCACTTGCGTGTGGAAAAGCCAGACGGGACTTGGGAAATTCCCAGCTTGCAGGCGCCGCCAAGCGACGGCCTCCTTGTTAGTTAGCGTTCGGTCCGGTGGTGGCAGGGACCTTCTGCTAAGTCTGTAGTGTTCTAAAATTTCCTTATAAGTTTGCAGCCTCTCGTCCATCCCATCGCAATCAGGCGGCTCTACGGCTGCCCGGAAGTAGAGAGCTCGGGCTAGCTCGTGCGCCGCCTCGTTGCCGGGGACGGACTCGTGCGCGGGGGTCCAAATAATTCGAATCTTTCTTTCAAGTTTTCTTTTCTCTAAAATTTTGGCTGCCTCCGTCGAGACCCTCCCTTTTCCAAAGTTCCAGACAGCTGTTTTGCTGTCACTAATAACTATGCTGGCTTCCGTTCCAACGCAAGCGAGCGCTATTGCAACTTCTTCAGCCGTGTCTACATTTCGGCTTCTAACGGACGCGGCGGCGGCGGGCACGCCGCGGCCGTTGACGACCACAGCCACCGCCGCCCCCGACTTCCCGCTAGCCGCGTCCACGTAGGCGACCTCCCCCGGCTTCATTTTCCCCGCTTTCTTTGCGAGCGTCTCGGCCCTCTTTTGTCTCCTCTCCTTGTTGTACGTAGGGTGCATGTTTTTAGGTAGGGGGGGCACTATTATATATTCGCGACACTCTCGTGGAATGTCTACTTTGTGGCTTGTTCCTCTATCTGACTGCAGTCCCACCCAGCCGAGGATGGTTCTGCCCGTGGTGGTTCTGCTTAATCTTTCTAGTTGCGCCATGCGCACAGCCTCCGCTAGTTCCGTCCAGTTGTTGTGCACCCCCATTTCGAGGAGGCGTTCAGTCGAGGTCGAGATGGGTAGTCCCAGAGCCCTCTTCGCGCATCGTCTGATGAGTGCGTCTATTCTCTGCCTTTCGTCTGATCTAATGTTTAGGAATGGTGTGGCGTAACATATGCGGCTAGTGATGTAAGCCTGCATTAGTTTCAGGAGGCTTCGTTCCTTAAGGCCCCGACCCTTTAGTGCGATTTTCCTGAACAGACCCGTGACTTGCGTGGCGTACGCGTTCAGTTTCTTTACCGTTGTATCGTTGTACCCATCTGCTTGTAGAAACAGCCCCAAGATCCTAATTTGTTCGACTTTTGGCACTATTTGGCCGTCTACTGTTACGCTGATGTTTATCTGGCGTTTACACCTGAGCGCCTTCGGGTTGTATATAAACAGTTCCTATTTTTGTGGAGAGCACGAGAGGCCCCTTTCGGCCGCGTAGGACACGACGGTGTCCGCCGCCGCTTGCAAGCGCTCCTCGATGCTCGCGTCACTCCCCTGGGTAGCCCACAGGTTGACGTCGTCCGCGTACATACTGAATTTCAAGTTTTCCACTTTCCTCAGTTCTGCCGGGAGGTTTCGCATGGCAACATTAAAGAGGAACGGGGACAGCACCGAACCCAGTGGCGTACCCCTGCTTCCTAGTTTGACGGTGGAGGATTCAATGTCCTGAAACTTTATCTTTATCGTTCTACCCGACAGGAAGTCTTTTACGTAGTCGTACGTTTTCTTTCCGACCCCCAATTCTTGGAGACCAGAAAGAATTGCCGCGTGTTTTACGTTATCATCCCTGGCGTGACGTCACATATCACGTGATGCAGCGATGGTGGCGCCGCCGCCGCGTCGCGCGCGACGGCGCGAACCGAAGCGTGGAGGCCTCCGCTGGGCGACGTCCGACGGCGCGATATGAGGCCCCATCTGCAGCCGGTGTGACGTCATCACGTGACGTCACATCATGTGATCTCACTTCAAGGTCAATGGTGGCCACCGCCAGGAGGCGACCGACGGCGGGATATGAGGCCCCATCTGCAGCCGGTGTGACGTCATCACGTGACGTCATGTCACGTGACACCATTTCAGGGTCAATGGTAGCCACCGCCGGGCATTGGCGGCTGAGGCCGTGAAGCAACAATGCATATTCACCAGACCTTAGTTCGCGAGGCTCCTGAGTAAGACTCCATCAGGCCTGCGTGCCGGGGAGTCCGAAACGGAGCTTCTTCTCGGTGGAAATAAAGGTTTTCAACAACAACAACCGACGGGCGTCGCGCGAAGGCCCGAAACCTACGTTAATATGCTTCGCATAATAGAGAAGAAAAGGAAGAGGGAACTGTTGTATCCTTATTTCTTGTTTCAGTTTCGTTTCTTTCAGTGTACATATCGTCATCGTCATTCAATATGATTCCCTATATAAGTGGCTTCACTATAGTGCCTAGAATATAATGTGTAGCTTCACTGTGACGAATAAAGGAGGGTTTTTGCATACTGCTCTTGCGTGGTCCCGTGTCATGCGTCTGGTCTGAATCAGACACCACATATTGGCGACGAGGATCAGTATCGGAGCCATGTCACTCGGGTGTTTCCCAGCACCGCCCCCTTTCTTGCCTGCACCCGGTGACCCGGCTGTGCCTTGGCAGCAGTGGAAACGCGTATTCCTGAATTTCATGGAGGCCATTGGCGGCGATGAACTGAAGCCGAAGCGTTGCAAGGCAATTCTGCTAAACTCGCTCGGGGTTGAAGGCGAGCGAATATTCTACAGCATCCTTGCACAAGGAGCAGACGCGACTGCGGACGCCAAGATCGAGGAAAAGGTGGACCAGTTCAAGGACGCGCTTGCTGCTCTAGATACGCATTTCGCGAGCGGTACGAATGATTTGGTGGAGCGGCGCCGGTTTCGCCAAAATGCCTGGTGAGACATTTCAACCATTTACAAACAGTCTTCGGGACCTTGCGTCTATTTGTAATTTTGGCAGTGCTACCGATAGCATGATTCAAGACCTATTACTGGAAGGCACTTCGTCACGAACAACCCGTGAACGCATGCTTTATGAAGGGTCTTCGCTTACATTGCAGCGTGCTGTTGACATCGGGAAGCAAATTGAGCAAACAACAAGAGCTCGGGGAATTCGCGCACAGCACTGTGAACAAGATTCAAGGTGTGCGAAAAAGGTCAGACTCTGAGCAAGGAAGTTGCTACAGGTGCGGCTCGTCATCGCATATGGCTAACTCGACTGCATGTCCGGCGAGGAACAAGCGTTGCCACTCTTGTGGAAAAATTGGTCACTTTTCAAGGATGTGCAGATCGAAAAAAAATGAAATATGCTGTTCGAAAGCCCGAGAAGGCCAACGCCGTCACGGTACTTCAAATCGGTGACCGTAATGCGTCGGCGAAAGATATTCGAGCCAACATTTCCATCGAGAAGATAAGATTGTCGTTGATTGTCGACACAGGCGCTACGGTTTCTTTGCTCAGTGAAGAGCACTACCACAAATATCTAGCCGACACGTACTCATTACGACCGCCGACTGCCAATTTGTGTAACTATTCCGGAGAACAAATCAAGTTAAGCGGTTGCTTTCTTGCTGACGTATCTTACAAGGGAAACAAATCCAGTGTGCTTTTTCATGCCACAACCAAGGGCACTTCGCTGCTGGGGCTTGATGCCGTTCGGAGCCTAGGAATCACTATCAACGGCTCAACCTTGAATTGCTGCCAGGTGACATGCCCTGATTCACTGCCTTCAGAATTTACGCACCAGTTTGCGCACTTGTTCACGGAACAGTTAGGGCATGTGAAAGGCTTTGTTCACCATGTTAGATGGCGTTCATCTCTGAAACCAGTCGTTGCGAAACTCGAGACGCCTGCCGCTCACGCTACGGCAACAGGTATCGGTAGAGATACAACGCCTGCTGGCCGAAGCTATAATTGAACCTGTCGACGCATCGGAGTGGATTTCACCGATCGTCGTCGCGAGGAAGAAGGACGGTTCAATTAGGTTGTGTGTGGACCTACGTGAAGTGAACAAGGCAGTAATTGCCGATGGTTTTCCTCTTCCGCATACAGAGGAATTACTTCATGAACTAGCTGGAGGAACGTGCTTCTCAAAGCTCGAGTTAGCGTCGGCATACCAACAGCTAGAACTGGCTCCGGAAAGTCTGGGACTAACCATTTTTATCACACACGAAGAATTGTTTCGTTTTAAGAGAGTGTGTTTTGGCCTTGCATCTGCCCCTTCAGCCTTTCAGAGAATGATGCAGCATATTTTGAAAGATTGTAAAGGCGTGCTTTGTTACATTGATGATGTGATTGTGTGGGGCAAGACACGTGAGGAGCACCACAAGAATCTACACCAGGTGCTAAAACGCATTGGTGATTCAGGTTTGAAGCTCAACCAGAAATGCACATTTGCTGCTTCAAACTATCCTTTTTAGGGCATACGGTGAGCTCAAAAGGGCCCACAAAATTGCAGTCTAAGGTTGACGCTATTGTCAAAGTGCCTGCTCCTCACGATATTGCCACTTTGAGGTAATTTTTGGGTCTCGCTGGTTACTATGCTCGGTTTGTGCCGCGATTTGCTGATCTCGTCGAGCCGCTTAGAAGGCTCCTGCGGTCTGGTCAACAGTTCATGGGGGATGATGAGGCTGAGCGTAGCTTCCAGCTTGTGAAGACAGCTTTGTCTTCAAGCTCAGTCATACAAATGTTTAACCCAGACATGGATGTAATTGTTACGACAGATGCTTCTGATAAGGGTCTGGGAGCCGTTCTTCAGCAACGCGATGGTGACAGCGTACGCACGGTGGCCTTCGCATCACGTGCCCTGACTCCTGCTGAGCGGAAGTACTCCGCTGGGGAACGTGAGGCCCCTGCTTGTCTCTTCGCGTGCGAGCGCTGGCACGTCTACTTGTGGGGTAGAGAGAGAGAGAAATAACATTTATTGCACCCGTCAAAAGGTTGGTGAGGATCCGAGGCGAAGCTCTGTCCCAACCATGTCCTCCCACTCAGCCGTCGACCTGAATCCCTTGGATCTTAGCAGCGGCCAGGGCAAGACGGATGACTTCTCGTTGCCCTTTTTCGTCCTGCTTGAGAAGTAGTGCCTCCCAGGACTCATCTGTTCGGTCAGGTTCTAAAAATCTAGGACACGTCCATATCATATGGATCATGTCCGCTATGCCATTGCAACGTTTGCACCTGGGGCTAAAAATTTCCGGGTGCCACTTGCTGTAAAGCTGGGGGTTCGGGAATACTCCAGTCTGTAGCTTACGCCACATAACCTTCTCGCTTTTGGTGAGTTGCTTACACGCTTTTGGTAGTACTGATCTGCCTAATTTGTAATGATTTAGGATATCTTGGTAGGTGTTAAGGTCATCGTCGAACTGCAGGGACTCCTCATCGCGCAAGGGGTACGGGGTTGCGCATAAGTCGTCACTGGGATCCCGGAATGTAGCTAATCCTCGGGCCAGTACGTGCGCTTTCTCGTTCCCCCTCAACCCCTGGTGCGCCGGTGTCCAAATGAGCGCGACCTGCTCTGCCGGTGGTGCACCACTGGCCAACGCTCTTGCTGCTATGGCCGAAATGCGGCCCGCGTCGAAGTTTCTAATCGCTGATTTCGAGTCTGTAACTATAATTTTGACCTGTTGTTGTGTTAGAGCTAACGCGATGGCCACCTCTTCCGCCTCCGTTGTGGTCGAATTTCGGGTGCTGCAGCAAACTACCGAGCCCCCGTCTTCTCTAGTTGCTACTGAAACCCGTCCCCTACGTTCGTGCATTGTGCGGCATCTGTATATAAGACGTCCTGTCTTCCCTGAAAACGGGCTTGCAGCGCTGTTGCTCTATCACTCCTCCGGCTCTCATGGTAAACGGGGTGCATGTTTTTGGGGAGCGGAGGTATTTTTAATTTGTCCCTAACCTGTCTAGGTACTTTTTCTGTACGTCTGGAGCATGCTTGCGGCTCATACCCCAGTTTTTTCAAAATGCTCCGACCAGTACGACTGCGCAACAGTCTCTGGTATTGTGAAGTCCTTGCAGCTTCAATGAACTCTTTGAGGGTATTGGAGACCCCTTGTCTCATAATCTTGTTTGTCGATGTGTTGGGTGGTAAACCTAGTGCCGTTTTTATCCCTTTACGAATGAGAACGTCAAGTTTCTCCTTTTCTGCCTTGTGCAGCCGTAAATGCGGCGCCACGTAGACTATCCTACTGATTATAAAAGACTGGACTAGCCTAAGGAGGTTAGCTTCTTTCATGCCCGCATGTTTGTTTGCGATCCGCTTCAGGAGTCTACAGGTTTGACTGGTGCTAGCGTTTAGCCTCTGTATCGTTTCCGAGTTCCTGCCGTTGGCCTGAATTCGTATTCCCAGAACTCTAATGGTTGCCACTGTTGGTATAACGTTACCGTTGACCCTGAGTGTTATTTCCGGGTTATCCTGCTTTATACGCCGACGATGGGGCGATCGCATTGACGTGAGAACGAGCGCTTCCGATTTCTCGGCCGAACATCTGAGCCTGATCGGTTCTAAGTATCTTTCTATAACTTCGATTGCCCGCTGGAGTGTCTGTTCAATTTCACCGTCACTGCCCCTGCACATCCACAGAGTCAGGTCATCTGCATATACTGTATGGTGTAGCCCTTGCATTTCTTCTAGTTTTGCGGGTAGACCAATCATGGCGATATTAAACAGCGTCGGGGACAACACCGATCCCTGTGGTGTGGCTTTGTTTCCCAGTCAAATACCTTCTACTGTGTGTCCCCCCATACTGATAGTTGCCGTTCTATCGCTGAGGAAGTCGCGTATGTAGTTGTACGTGCGAACTCCAACATCTAATGCACTAAGATTCTGCAGAATAGCTGAGTGCTTCACGTTGTCAAAAGATTTTGATACGTCTAGACCAACGATCACCCTGGTGTCTACTGTTGATTTGTGTATGATCTGTTCTTTTAGCTGCAGCATGACATCGCATGCGGCCAAATGCGGTCTAAATCCTATCATGGTGTTCGGATAGATATCGTTGTCCTCCAAAAACCGGTTCAGCCGGGCCTGAGCAACATGCTCCATTAGTTTCCCCACGCATGACGTGAGCGAGATCGGACGCAAGTGTTCGGAACCCGGCCGCTTCCCCGGCTTCGGGAGGAATACGAGGTTTGCGGCCTTCCATGTCGCCGGCAGCCGACCGGCCTCCCAACACTCCTGCATGAATGTTGCGAGGTGTCGGATCGACGCGTCGTCCAAGTTTCTTAGCATTCGATTGTTGACTCTGTCCGGACCTGCAGCAGTCTTTGTTCTCAGTCTGTTTATTTCTGCCCGGACTTCGGCAACCGTTATCCGGCTATCTAGCTCCGGGTTTTCCTGGCCCTTGTAATCAGGCATTTGTTGGCCTATACCCTCTGCACAGTTCAAATACCGGTCTCGGACGTGGGCTATGAGAGTAGCCGCGGTCCCATCAAAGGTGTGTATTAGCCTATGAATTTGCTGCCTGGCCTCCAGTTTAGATTTGTCGGGATCTAGAAGATGCCGAAGTAAGTGCCACGTACTTGCCTTCCCGATATTCCTGTCCAGTTTTTCACAAATGCTGCCCCAGTTTTGCCTCGTTAAAGCGAGCGAATATTCTTCAATTTCTTTGTTAAGCACTGCCAAGTCTCTGCGCAAGTTCCTATTCCCTCTTTTCTGTGTGAGTCTCGTTTCTAGATCCTTCTTCTTACGCCAGAGCCTGACCAAGTGATGGTCTACTCCTTCAATGTCTTCGTCAACCTCCACCTCCTCCGTTGCTTCGTTGACCGACTGAATGACCTTTTTATTCCAATCGTCAATGTTACTTATGCCTTCCTCGTCACCTGTGCGGCCATTTCGGAAAGCCTCCCAGTTCACCAACGTTGCCTTTTTGATGCGGACGACCGGTGGGCCGTTATCTACTACGATTTCTATAATTTTATGGTCGCTGCCTAAATTTTCACCTTTGTTGCACCACGTGGCGTAAATGCAGCCTCCGGTTAGAGTTAAGTCCGGAGATGTGTCTATCGAAACGCTGTGACCCTGGCGGGTTGGTTTCAGGGGATCCGTCAGAAGCAATAAGCCATTCTGCTGAATGCTGTTCCATAGTTCGCGTCCTTTTACCTGCGTGTATCTATACCCCCATGCAGTGTGATGCGCGTTAAAGTCCCCTACTATCAACAGGGGTCCTCTTTTCGCGATCACTCGCGCTTTGGCGAATAGCTCATTGAAGTTGCATTGACGTTTTTGTCGAGGCGGGCTATATACATTGAGGATGAATAGACTTTTGAATTATCTTTTTTGTGGGATTATCTCGATTAGTATATGGTCAACATTTGTTGTCCCGGTATTATACTGCAGCACTGTTATATTCCTTTTGTCAAGGGTGACCACTCGCGTGTTGTCATCTCGTCCCGCGTATGATTTGTGACTCGCTAGCTTAGCGTGCTTACTGCACTCCTGCAATGCGATTACTTCGGGTTTGTCAATGTTGGTCAAAAAAATTTCCAGTACCGCGCGTTTGCGACTGAAGCCCCTACAGTTCCACTGCCAAATGGTATTTCTACGGTGATGCAGAGCCATTTTTAATGTTATGAATCTCTTGGTAAACCAACTGAATTCTCTCGTCTCTCCTAGCCATTTCGACCCGCATCTCTGCCATAGTACTGTTCAGGCGTTCTAACGCGGTCATAAGTTGTTGTTGGAAAACTTTGTCGTCGTCTTATTTTTTTGCGAATCGTTTTTCCAATCCTTGGACGCGGGTTTCGAGATAGAAAATTTTTGTTACGTACGGACCACCAGGCACTGGTGACGTTACTTTCAGCTGCCGGTACGGGACGCCGACCTTTGCGTATATCCAGATGGTCAGCTCGACTTTTGTATTATAACTTCCACATAGAGTACCAAAAGGGATCGCAAAATGTCGTGGCCGATGCGCTTTCACGCCTACTTCTTGACTGTGATTCGCAGCAGACGATGCAGGAAGAAACTGTGGCCGTTGTATCACAGTGCTTAACAAAGGAACGGCTGCAGGTGGCCGCTGCTGCAGACAGCACACTGCACCAGGTTGTTGTGACGTGGTGCATGGTTGGGCGCCTAGAAAAGCTTTGCCACCAGAAGTAATGCCGTACTTTAACGTGCGGGAAGAGCTTTCTGTCGTCGAGGGCCTTTTGATGCGCGGCGAGCAGGTAGTTGTTCCGAATAATTAACCTCGCTCGTTGTTGGTTTTGCACACGAAGGTCACCCAGGTATTGTGAGGACGAAGCAGAGACAAGGTGATATTTACTTGTGGCCGCGTTTAAATAAACAGGTAGAAGAATCAATCCATTTTTGCCATATCTGCCAAGCCGCGGACAAGTCCGCTAAACCGTCGCACCGCTGCAGCCGGTGACGTTTACAGCGCTACCATGGCAGAAGTTAGCAATGGATATAGTGGGACTAATTGGCTGGGCCCCTTCAAACTATAGGTACATGATATCGCTGATCGATTATCATTCCAAGCGGCCTGAGGTTGCCTTTTCATCTACAGTGACGTCACAGAGTATGGTCGATTTTTTGCAGACCGTGTTCAGACGAGAAGGCTATTCGGAAGAAATTGTCACAGATAATGGGCATCAGTTTAGTTCGCAAATGTTTGAAACATTCTTGAGAGAGAGGGGTATTGCGCATCGTTGTTCTTCTCTGTACTATCCACAGGGCGCGATTGAACGTTTTAATCACGTGCTGAAAGATTTCATGCAGGTTGCCCGATTGGAGCAACCACCCTTCCAGGCTGCTGTGGTTGACTATCTCGGCATATATAGGTCGACACCGCATGCGACAACGGGTGTGTCACCAGCTAAGTTGCTCCACGGGCGCCAGCCAAGGACAAGACTCAATACAGTGGGTTTGCCGACAAGAGAGGGTGGCCATGCCGGTTGGAATAAAAATGTTCCTGCTAGGGTTAGGACGAAGCAGATGTATGCAAAATAGTATACGGACAGGAGGCGAGGTGCGAAAAGACCAGCCTTTAGAGTAGGGGACTTCGTTCGTATACGCAAGACAGCAGACGGTGGGAAAGCGTCGGTAAACTACACGGGACCTTTCAAGATTGTCGGCAGAAAAGGCAAAAATAGCTTTTTGATGAGCGACGGTCGTTGCTGGAACGCGTCTAAACTAGTTCGGCTTCCCTGCAATCAATCGCAGACAATGGGCATGGGAATTGCCGCATCACTGCTCGGGTCCCGCTTGGCCTGAAAGCCGCGCAGACGCTGAACAGGGTGAATTGTTTCGATTGCCGGAAACAAGGGCTGAAGTTAATGAAGAAGTGGTTGCTCCTTTAGAGGATTCGGTGGAGCAACCTTTGCGTCGCAGCACTAGGGTCCGCCGACCTGTAGAAAGATTTGGGTTTTCTTTACCTGAACAATAAGTGTTTAGTTCGTGTTATTTCGGTTGTTGTAAATGACTATGTTGTATTTTTTAAGCGGGAGGCGATGTTGTATCCTTATTTCTTGTTTCAGTTTCGTTTCTTTCAGTGTACATATCGTCATCGTCATTCAATATGAGTCCCTATATAAGTGGCTTCACTGTGACGAATAAAGGAGGGTTTTTGCATACTGCGCTTGCGTGGTCCCGTGTCATGCGTCTGGTCAGACACCACAGGAACAAAAGACGCACGCCGCAACAACAGCTGTCGTCCACCACCAGCAGTGGCGGGTGCAATGACGGCCTACAATAGATAAAAATTCGGTGCCAGGCTAGCCCCCGCCGCAAGCTGCGGTGACCCACCTTTACCAGCCCGTGCTCCAGGGAGAGGTGGTGAAGGGTGCCTGTTCCTGGCCCTACGGGGCTGGGACGGTAGGTCAACGCCACATGCGGGGGGGGGGGGGGGGGGGGGCTAGACAGCCACTGAATTATCTGTTGTAGGGCGTCATTGCACCCGCCACCACTTAGATAGTGGACGGCGGCTGTGGCGCCGCGCGTCTCTCTCTCCCTTTTCTATTTCTTTTCAATTCAATTCAATTCAATTTATTATTTATTTGCCATCCTGGTACAATGATGGCGGGAGCCCGGGGTAAAAGCTGCCGTTTGACAGCTTGACAAAGCCACGGGCCCCCACTTTGGCAGCACCACAGTAGTCAGGCATATATAAAAAAAAAACTCTCTTCTCTACTTTCTCTATTCTGTCCACACGAGGCAGTTTAGGTATCTCAGCTACAGAGCCAGTAGCAGGCTCGTGCATTTTCTGTTCCTTCTTCCTACAGCCACAACAACAACAATAGTGTTCCAAATGTGGCTGGCAAGACGATCATATTCGGAACGGCATATGTGAACGGTGCCGAACCTCTTTCGTCATGAAACAGTGACATCTCTTGCTGACCCACCGCAGTGCACTGGTTAAAGATGCCCAGGTGGTCCAAATTACTATCGTTCCACTTTCACTAGCCTCCCTTAGGTTTCCACAGAAAACAAGTTAGACAGTTACCGCGCCTTTCCCTGCCTATAAATTAATCATTTCCTTACGGCGCAGTACAGGTGTCCACAGAAGCAAGTGTGACAGATACTGTGCCTTTCCCAATCTGAGGACCAACCAATATTATTATTATTATTATTATTATTATTATTATTATTATTATTATTATTATTATTATTATTATTATTATTGTTATTATTATTATTATTATTATTATTATTATTATTATTATTATTATTATTATTATTATTATCATTATTATTATTATCAATATTGAACTAAGGTCCGTTTTAGGGTGTGACCATTCTTGCAGCCGTTTGAAAGTGTCCGCGGTGTTGTTACACTCATTTGTATTTCGAATTCGATCCTGTACATTGCTAATCACTGGCCATGGTATTGGCTTGCTCAGGTCGTGCATTAAGAGATGGTATTGTCTAATAAGCATTTTGCAGGTTATAGGTTACAAAAAACGTTATGTGGGCTTGGTCCCTAGTGTCCTGGATTAGTCGGTTTCCCCGCTAAGTGTATCATATCTCCCAACACTTGCTGTTGGGCTAGTTGGTTCAAATCCATATTTGGGAACACAGCACCGAACAGGACGCTACATAAGAGAACGAAGGTAGACAGGACGGAGCGCTGAACTGACAACTTTTATTTTCAAAAGAAAGAAAGGTGACCCGTATTTAAGCGGTGCCTATCAGAACACGTGATCAATGCAGGGAGCAAAACACTGCTAAAAAAACCTTTCTTGAAGAAAGAATTGGCCAAAGACAACAAAAATGTTATGAGGGATAAGCTGTGATAAATAATTTCTGCTGCATGAAAGTTATCTCCAGTGCCGATAACCAGAAAAAAGAGATGAACATTTAAAAGCAAAAAACACAACAATGTTTCTACAAACAAGAATGTGAACATGGCACTAACCGCATTGAAAAGAGGTAAACAGGTTTGAATGCTAGAGATAAAAACATTGACAGGACTGTGAGCATGATGATAACAGGATAAAAGCCCAACAATAAACACGGCCGAAAATGATCACGCTGTGTTCCCAAATATAAAAAAAATAAGATATCTCTCAATGCTTTGTAGTGGGTCACCAAAAGATGTCACTGAATAATGACGAAAGAGGTTATGCACCCGTTAAAAATTGTACTAATATGATCTTCTTGCCAGCCTCCTTTGGAACGCTGCCAACGTATCACTATCCATGCCGGAACCTCTTGATTTTGATGCGCCGGCTTTATTGGCACCTGCGCGGCCTCATGAGCGAGAAATAACTGGAATGCTTCTGGCAAGGGGGTAGTTGCTAGGTGACAAGTCGTGCTCGAATTGTACACGGAGTCGTTCGATGTCAGCAAACCATATCACATGGCCGCATTGTCATACGCTGTCAACTCGTGCTTTGACTTCGAGATGAGAGGCTGAAATCGGAATTTATGCTATCAAAAATTCTTGAGGGAACTTTAGGCAGCTAAAGCGCAATGAGGTACAAGCCTCTATTGCGGGGTGGTCCGAAGCTCTCCTATACGGCATCTTTCTCTATCTTTTCAATCCTACCTTACTCTTTTTGATTGCCGCTCGGCTAAGGCGTCCACGGGGAATTGTGACAGATACTGTACATTTTCTTTCCTGTAAACTAATTTCAAAATTTGCTAATGCATGCTGTACTGCATCTGCTTCTGTATGTTGCATGATACGGCGTTGGAGGAAGTGCCAAAGTGACAAATGAAAGGCGCCGCACGGACCCATGAATCGGACACCCTGTGACGCCAGCTTCGTATATGCGGGAATCACCTTGTGACGTCATGACATGCCGTGACGTACTTCCCGGAAGTGATGTCATCACGACATCAGTACTTGTTATTAAACAAGCCGAATCATGAGCTCATGAAGTATTTTGACGTCACATCAGGTCATTATATTGACGTCATCTAGCGATCTCGTAGTGATTTCACTAGTGATCTTTTTAACTACATACAAATTACTAGTAACTAATTACTCTCCATCGCAACTACGCTGGCATGATGCTAGACAATAACCGACCGGTATGTTTATCAGCTTTAGTGGGACGAGACACGCCGGACACCGCATGAGTACTTAAAGACTTTCGCCTTAAAACACTTGGATTCCAAGGTGGACACGCTGCCCCTATGCTATGCAGGCATATTTGAACGGCGAGGTTAAAGCGGGAATGTGTATCTAGATGGCAACGCATTCTTGAATTCGGTTCTGAAGGCATGGTCTCACCCGAAGAGTAAAAACGTCACGAACGTTTTTACGTCACGTGGGCGTGGGAGCAGCTACGTGATGCGGCTCTTCAATTTCGTCCGTTTCTTTGCCCAGGTCAGTTACGACTCTTGTCTATACGCTAGTAAATCGGACAATGCCTGTTTGTTGCTGTTCCGACGCCCGGGAATACTTTTGTCTTTGCTACGCGAGTGCGTGATGGTTGTTAAAGAGTTGCTTTTGCTGTCTGGTGACGTGGAAGAAAACCCAGGACCGGGACGCAATACGCGTTCCCAAGAACCAGAAGCTAATGACGATACACAGCAGAAACAGTTAAGTGACCTGTTTTCATTGCTACAAGACATGAATACTCGAACCGCCAAAATGGAGAAAGACCAAGTTGACTTAATCAGTACTGTAAATGAAATCAAGAAGAGCCAGGAGGCTATTCGGATTCATCTATCAGATATTGACAGAAGGCTAACTGTAGTCGAAGGCAAAGCTGCTGCTAGTGAATCTTTTCAGAAGGAATGTCAACGACTGCAAAGTTTTGCTGATAACCTTGCTGGTGAAAATTTGAAACTGAGGGCTAGTCAGGCAGAGCTCGAAGATAGGCAGCGCCGTGATAATCTTCTGTTTTTTGGCCTTTCTGACAGCAATTCTGAGTCCTGGGATGACACTGAAGTAAAACTTGTGAATGTACTTTCATCCGCCTTGAACTTGACACCATCGGAACTGTCAATTGAACGGGCTCATAGACTTGGTACTTTTTCTGAGGATAAAAGCAGGCCGGTTATTGTGAAGTTCTCATCTTTTAAAACTAGGCAAACAATTCTCTCTTCAAGTTCTAAACTGAAAGATAAAGACATTAAGGTAAGCGAAGATTATTCTCTCATGACTCAGCAGGCACGGAAAAAACTCGTAGAATTTGGTATCGCTCAAAAGTCTAAATTCAAACTGCGCCATAATAAGCTTTACATGAACGGCAAGTGTTACTGTTACGACCAGCTTTATGACAGCGTTTCTGAAGTTCGCAGTACTACAAGCTTTTCACCTGAAACTACTGTATAATAACGATGCGTGAGGGGTAGTGGGCACTCCTCGCTGTCTGAGCGTTCATTATCATTCCTTTACACAAATATTAGAAGCGTCGTGCCTAAACGTGATGAGCTATGCGCGACTATCGATGCATGCGAAGCTGATATTGTTTGCCTTACTGAAACGTGGCTTTATGCAAAAGTTGATAGCTCTGAAATCTTTCATTGCAATAAGCATTTTACCACTTATCGGTGTGATAGGGGTGACAGAAATGGTGGTGGCGTTTTGATAGCTGTTGCCGACACACTTTTTTCTTCTCCTGTTCATGTCGTCACCAGTTTAGAACTTATCTGGGTTGAACTGCGCACGCGCTTTAAAAAACTGATCTGGGAGTTTGCTATCGCCCTCCCTCGTACAGTGCCACGTTTGTTGAAGAACTTCATGATGCTGTTTGCGCCATTACCGTTCGTTTTCTAAACGTTCCTACTGTTTTGGTAGGTGACTTCAATTTTCCAACTATATTTTGGTCCAATGAACGTTCTTATGTTGATCCTTTTTCTACAGAGTGCGATGGTTTTTTGCGCATGTGTGCGACTTTAATTTCTCCCAACTTGTTACCCAACCTACCCGTGTTACATCTTCGTCAAACTTGTTAGACCTTGTTCTCACCACGTCGCCTGATATCGTTGCTCCAATATCTTGTTTGCCAGGTTTAAGTGATCATTGCATGCTCCATTTTTCAGTAAATGTCGCGATACCACACCGATATAACACTTCTAAATATATCCGTGACTACCAAAAGGCAAACTTTGATGCAATTAATCGTGAACTCGCTGCTTTTATCGATGAATACTTGCCCTCTTTTCATGACCGCCCAATTGAAATTAACTGGACCCTTTATAAGGATAAAATATCCTCCCTGACTAATTCTTACGTTCCGCTGCGAAAAATATTAACTAACAACTGTTCGCCCTGGTATAATTGTTCACTAAAACGGCTATCAAACAAAAAGAAACGTCTGTTTCACTCCGCCAAAGTGTCTAATTCTATGCCCCGGTGGGACGCTTACTATTCTGCTGCGTCTGCATATAAATCAGCACTAAAACAAGCTAAGGAGTCATTTTTTTTTGTCATACTCTTCCATCGATGCTAATAAATAACCCAAAACAATTTTGGAACGTGGTTAAGAAAACTGACCCATCTACAATCAATCTGAAAACTGCAGATGAACAATTAATTCCTGGTGAAATGTGTGCTGATGTTCTTAATGATGTGTTTACTGCTTCTTTTACTAACAGTTTAATTACCGAAATTCCTCATTACCCACCCCGTGACTTCTTTTTATGGACCCCGTTATAATGGATCATGCGGACGTAGAAAAAATAATTGAACAACTAAAGATGTCATCATCCTGCGGAGTGGACAACAGTAACTCAAAATTTTTGAAAAATACTAAAGTGTATAGTGCCATTATTTTTGCTGAACTGTTTAAACAATCTCTTGAGTGTGGCTGTGTTCCTAGCGACTGGAAGGTGGGCAAGGTGGCAAATTTCTCGCTTATGCCTATTTCACAAAATCTATTACCACAATCCTGTCTTTAAGAGCCGGCTACTAAATACCCCCCCATATGTTTCAGGTCACATTGATCATCTTCACAAAGTAGGTGTTCCGTCATGTCGTACTAAGTTCAGTTCAGTTCAGGCGTTCAGTCGTGTCCGACTCTTCGTGACCCTATGGACCATGTCACGCCACGCTTTCCGGTCTCTCACTATCTTCTTAACATCACATAACTTCATCTGCAGTGCCTCGAGCATGCCATCTAACCATCGCGTTCGCTGCCTACCCCTTCTCCGGCGACCCTCAACCTTTCTCAACATCAAATCTTTCTCCAGCGACTCCTCTCTTCTCATCAGATGACCAAAGTACCTGACCTTTACCTTAGAATTTGACCCTCCAATGAGCAGTCAGAGTTTATGGTCGACAATATCGACTGATTTGATCTTCTGGCAGTCCAAGGAACTCTCAAGAGTCTTCGCCAGTACCACAATTCAAACGCGTCAATTCTTCGGCGGTCAGCCTTTTTCACAGTCCAACTCTCGCATCCATACATCACAACTGGAAAGACCATAGCACGAGTTATACGGATCTTGGTTGGCAGACTAATGTCTCTGCTCTTTACTAGGCGGTCAAGGCTAACCATTGCTCTCTTTCCCAGAAGCAAGCGTCTCCTAATTTCATGGCTGCAGTCTCCTTCCGAGGTAATCTTGGAGCCCAAGAACAGAAAATCTGTCACAGCTTCCACTTCTTGTCCATTGATGCTCCAGGACTTGATAGGGCAAGACGCCGTGATCTTTGTCTTTTAAATGTTCAGTTTAAGCCCAAACTTCTTACTCTCTTCTTGTACGCGCATCAGAAGTCTCTTGAGTTCCACTTCACTTTTTGCCATTAAAGTGGTATCATCCGCATATCTAAGGTTGTTGATACGTTTTCCAGCAATCTTCACTCCAGCTGAAGACTCGTCCATACCGGCCTTCCTCATGATGCACTCTGCATATAGGTTAAATAGGCAGGGCGACAGTATGCAGCCTTGCCTCACCCTTTTCTCAATCGAAAACCAATCAGTAAGACCATGCCCAGTTCTGACTGTGGCCTCTTGCCCTTCATACAGGTTCCTGAGGAGACAGATGAGGTGAATTGGAACTCCCATCTCTTGGAGAGCTTGCCACAATCTGCTGTGATCTACGCAGTCAAACGCTTTCTCATAATCAATAAAGCAGAAGTAAATGGGTTTCTGGAACTCTCTTGCTTTTTCCATGATCCAGCGAAGGTTGCCAATTTGGTCTCTAGTTCCTCTGCCCTTGCGAAACCCAGCTTGCACGTCCGGAAGCTCCCGATCCACATACTGCTGCAGCCTACCTTGGAGGATTTTCAACATCACCTTGCTAGCATGCGAAATAAGCGCGATCGTGCGGTAGTTGGAACAATCTTTGGCACGGCCTTTCTTTGGAATGGGGATGTAAACTGACCTCCTCCAATCCTGTGGCCACTGCAGGGTTGTCCAAGTCTTCTGACATAATATATGCAGAATGTTAACAGCGTCGTGGTTGAGGTTTTGAAGCAACTCAGCTGGAATACCATCAATTCCGCTAGCTTTGTTCTTAGCAAGGCTGGCTAAGGCCCCTTCAACTTCACTCTATAGGATGCCCGGCTCGAGATCAGTAATGACAACCATCTTATGTTGGGTTTGCACATCCGGGTCCTTCTTGTACAGCTCTTCTGTGTATTCCTGCCACCTCTTCTTTATCTCTGAGGCTTCAGGGAGGTCCTTGCCTCGTTTGTCCTTTATCACGCCCAGCTTAGCACAGAAGCTTCCTTTGATATCTTTGATTGTCTTATACAGAACTCTTGTGTTCCTTAATTGGCTGTTGTCCTCAACTGCTTGGCACTGTATGTTCAGGAAGGCATTCTTATCTGTCCTTGCTATTTTCTGAAAATCCGCATTGAGAACCTTGTATCTTTCTCTCTCCCCCATAACTTTTGCCATCCTCCTTTCCTGAGGTATTTGCAAAGCCTCTTCAGATAACCAGTTTGCTTTTTTGCATTTCTTTTGCTTTGGAACTACCTTGGTAGCAACTTCTTGTATTATATCACGAACATCAGTCCACATCTCTTCGGGCTCTTTGTCTTCTAGATCTAATTCTTGAAATCGATTCCTCACTTCCACAGCGTATTCTAATGGAATTTGATCCAGATCATACCTGAAAGGCCTTCTAGTTTTCTGCGTTTTCCTCAATCGAAGCTTAATTTTGGCAACAAGAAGCTGATGATCGGTGCCACAGTCGGCCCCAGGCCTTGTTTTTACTGCTTGCTTTTCTCCATCTCTGCCGGCAAATAATATAATCAATCTGATTCCTGTACAGACCGTACGGTGAAATCCATGTGTACAGGCGCCTCTTGTGCTGTTGAAAATGAGTATTCGCTATGGTCAGGTTGTTTTCTTGACAAAACTCTACTAGCTTCTGCCCAGCTTCATTTGGCTCACCAAGACCGAACTTGCCTGTAATTCCGGATATTTCTTCCCTCCCGACCTAAGCATTCCAGTCTCCTATGAGAAAAACGACGTCTGATGATAGGGTGCGGTCTAAAAGGCATTGTAGGTCCGCATAAAATCTCTCAACGTCGTACTAAACACGCCTCTTATTCTTTTGTTCCAAACACTTCTGTCAGTTGGAACCACCTTCCTAGGCACATTGCTGATATTACGGACCCAAATTCTTTTAAGACTGCCATATGTAATCTATATTTATAGATGGTAGTCTATTGTTTTTGTTCATTTTCGGTGACATTGTTGACTGTCGGAAATGTTTTTTTTTGTCTCACCTGCTTTTCCGCTTTTTTTTTGCGCCAATCCTTTTTTTTTTGTTTTGATCACTTTTCGCCGTGTTATTGTTTCTCCTATGATGTTTTATGTTGCACTGTACCCTGTACCAATGTATCTTTCCCACTCCCCTCTTTAATGCCTTCGGGCCCTGAGGGTATATGAATAAATAAATAAATAAATAAATAAAACACCGATTTATTCCGGGACAAAAAAAACTACAATATGGTGCTACACAGGTATAGAAGAGAAAAAATTCTCCCAGCGGCGCTTGCAAGTGGATCCGATTGCCGAGAAAAGAAGATTTACGTTAACAACGTCTAGCAGCACGACACGAAGATGGGCGGCGGGTGAAGCCGACACTTATGCCGGGTACCGCAATAGACTCCGTCTCGAGGCTTGCAACCGGTTCGCCTCCACTGCAGGGAAAGGATGGGCGACAGCACCCCCCCCCCCCTCTCCGACTTGGTCCAAGAACGTCGCGGGAGGGCACGACGGGCTGTGTGCCCGCCCGCAGCTTGTCACGGAGCAGCCGCATTCCTCCAGAAAATACTCCCCGGCGGCTGCTTGCTTCGCGCTTATCAAGCTTCGCCTGCCGCGCTTCGTCAGAGAACGCGCAAAAGTCGGGTATGTGCAATCGGGGCGTAGCCTGAGTGCATTCACATATCGAAAAAAAAACAAGAAAGCGCGCGAGAGCACGCTGCGCGAAGGCTTCTGTGTCTTCAAGCTTTGTTGGGCGTTAGTGGGCGGTGATGGTGGTAGCGGGGAAACTATTTCCAGCGGATACAGCCAAGCGACCCGAATGGCTCCCCCCCGCTTGAACGACGGCCCCTATCCTTTGGGAAGCGGTTGCGTTTTCAGCCAACTGGATAAGCCTTATCTGTGTCCCCTGGTCAGAGCTGAGCAGTAGTCTCCCAGTGATCATGGCCTGGCGTTTGGAGAGCCTTTTTTCGGCAGGGAAACATTTGAGTCTGGCAATCCTGTAATGCTGCAGGATTTCTTTACAGGAAAACAACCTGTCCATGCCAGAGTTTACAGTGGGTTGGCTGCATTACCCAGCTCGCCGGGACAGTTCTTGAGCTAGGGTATGAGCCGCCTCATTAATAGCAATGGAAATATTAGCTGGCGTCCATATTAAGCGAATGTGCCGTTAGAGCAGACAATATCACACAATATGCGCTGCTTTAGAAGAACGGCTGTTTGGGCAAGTTGGTGAACCATGATAGACAGTAATATATGTGCGCAACAAAGACGAGACAAAGAGGAGAAGTGGACAACGACGGCGCAGATGGTATCGTATCGGCAATGCCACGACGCAGTGCGGGCTCGGCAGATACACACGGCGATGATGGGAGACAGTATTGCTGGGTTAGACAAATCGATGTTTCGACACAAAATAGAAGCCCATGTACAAGAAATGAACTGTAGAAGAACGGCTGATTGGGCGAGTTGGTGAACCATGATACACAGTAATGTAAGTGCGCAACAATGATGACACAAACAGGAGAAGTGGACAACGACGGCGCAGCGCTGCTTGTCGGGAGATTCTTCCCAATGTGTAATCACGTATCGGCAGTTTTGAGTCGCTGACTATGTTTTCTGCCACAAATCCCGCAGTGTCTGCTTCTCCAACAGGAGTGTGTGTTATTTTCGTATAGAGCCCCAGTGTCGCACGATGTACTGGATGGAAGTTCTCGTGTATTTTATGACTGAATGTAAATGGCCATGCGGGATTACAAAGGTGCAAATAATATATTGCTCGTTTAGCGAATAGGAGAGCGAATGGACGCGGAGGAATATCCGCAGGACGAGCCACAAAACGGGAATCATCAAAACTGCTCCATCCCAGCTCTAAACAAACTATGCATAGATCATACATAAGGGCTGACGCGGTAACAAGTTTTCAAAATAATACAGATTTCTACGGCTATCTTTCCGCTTTCACACCAACCTTCTTGTCTTCCCTTACGGCGTGGGTGGTGGCGGTGTAAACTTTATTGAACATTAAAATGCAGGTAAGGGGCAGAACCCCGCTCATGGCCAATGGGAGGAAGCCGCGCAACGGGTCTTCCCTTACAAATAGTGTGCCAGACCCTAGAGAGCCAGCTTGTTAGTGGCAAAGCTGATCATGAGTCGCTGATCTCGTAGCGATGAGCTCGATATGAGCTGTTCTCAGTACGCAAGTGCCACCTCTGGGGTGGGAGGATGTGGGCATGTGGAAAAGGTGAGTACTAAATGAAGGAAATCGACTGGCTTGACGCATAGTCGGCAGGAGGCGGAGAAAAGGTCGGGGAAACGTCCGTGCATGACTATCGGGTATGGGAGTGTACGAGGTTGTAGCCGCCGTCGGAAAGTTGATTACATGTGGGATAGCGATGGGTTAGGAGGAGCGTATAGTCTTCAAGAATATCTGTGAAATTTAACAAACACTGCCCATCGAAGGAGGCGACGGGTGCTCTCCTGCCCGGAAGGTAAGATCTCGGGTGGTTAGTGTCTACAGAAACAAGTGTGTCAGATACTGCGTCTTTCCTTGAACCATTTATTATTATTTATACAATATTATGCGATTTATGAAGGGAGCTGCACAATTAGAATGTGCACAGTGTTTTGTTTCACATTTAGGACTGTGTGAAGAGTTCTGTTCATATGTTATTTCCCCGGTTAAGATTTTCACGCCGCCATACATTTGGCAATAAATGGTCCAGAGTCCTGCAAGAAGAAAATGATAAGTAGAATAATTACAATTGCTCATGTTTGTTACAGGTCATGGGGTGGGTGATGCTTTCGGCGAGGTTTCCCTTTTCCCACGCAATCTCAATTTTTTTCAGAGTCAGAGACTTAGTTGCATTCGGTATCTCTGCACGCATTTAAAAGTTCAAATAGAGACTCTCACTCCTGCTGCTAAGGATCACAGAATGAACACCGCGATGCGTTACAAAGAAAATTGCCATTAAACAACTAATTTACTCATGCTATTTTTGGCACTTAAACATTCAGCCACGCAATAACTGGCTGTTCGAAATATTGAACCCCAAAGAAGTAGCTGTATGTGGGTACGAATTTGTCTCTGAGGGCAATATTGCAAAGTAAATAAAGGGTAAATGCCATTTTTGCAAAATGAAGTCAGCCATAGAAGGTAAGTTTATTTTATGAGGAAAATAATGTAGCTTGAAATTCCTGTTTGGAGAAATGCAAAACAAAAACAGTGAGAATAGATAGACTTCGAAAAGCAGATCTGGTGAATAATTGGTCGAGGACAGAAATTTGGAAAAAAATTGAATGACACGTAAGCATTGCCTTTAAGGGTATGACGGGATCTCTACCTTGCGAGTTTAAGGGATCTGCGTTCGCGTACAAGCATTCACACGTTATCGACATACATTTCGCTACTTGTTTGATATCGCTATTTCTAAGTGTCACTGTTACCTCACCAAATCTAATTGTTTTATTGTCATCAGATACAACATTAGATGAAAGTTCACATGGGAAAAGTATGAAACACAACTTAACCAAGGCGCACGATTGTGCACGAATAGCGAGTAGTGAGCTCTTATCTCAATTTAATCAGAGCATACATAATATGCGCCCAAGTGACGTTTCATTAATGGTGAGACTTCAGACATTATACAATCTGGTGGCAGCCATCTGGTAGTTCTTAGTGGTCACATGATTTGATGACGTCATATTTATGGTAGTGCAGCAACATGGTGGCCATTGTGTGATGGCGTAATAAACCGGATGGTGAGTCACTTTTGCTTATATGGGGTGCTGTTGACGTCTCTTCGCCTGGTTGAACTGATGGTGATGGTGGGTCATACCTAGCGTGGCACGCCATTTTGACCACCACGGTAAACACACCTTGGTCCTCACGTTAGCTCACATGAGGGTAGCCCCGTGGTTGCAATGACGTAACTTTAGGCCGCAATCATGGAGGAAGGAAAGAACTTAATATAGGCCCTGACGTCATTTTTTTTGAAGCCAGCGCGACCACGGCGCGATCGGAAGCTGCAACGACTCTCCTCGTCCTTTACCCTCCGCGTTTTCGTTCTCCACGACACTCACGAATCTCGGGACTTTAGAAACGCTGTGGCTAGTGACCAGAGTTTTCATAGTAACAGCGATGCCGTTGCTAATGGTCCGACATGGCTCAACATACTATTGGACTTCACTTCCGCCACACTTTCTCCAGTGCATTGAGAATGGCAAAGGCCCCTCCTTAGTTGTTTCCTTCCGCCATGGCGGCAATGCTACAGAATTTTTTAATACCTGGCCGCCATCTTGAATCTAGGACAGATAGGAAAAGAACAAAGGTAAGTAGGAAGAGCTAAAGCTATTAAAAAAAGTAAGACAGTGCGCCGTTGCGATGGTGCAGTGGTGCAGTGGTCAAGGCACTCGACTACTGTGCCTTATAGGTGCCTGGCGCTGCCCAGGGGGCGCCACGAAAACGGTGCTAAAAAGCACCTCCTAGGCGTCTGCTGGGTAGTACAAATCTCCGGCATCTGTATTCCAATGCATGGAGTCAGTATGGATCCGCCGCTTTAAATTCATTATGTATGAAGTAAAACGAATTTAAGGCAGTGACAATTTTTTAGGACTGTCATGACGTAAAAAAAGGCAATAAATAATCCAACGTCAGGGATTTTACGACATGCAGCAATCGGAGGCGAAGTAGGCGCGCTGCCAGTCGATATAGCCAGGCGAATGTCGAGCGGATTCGCGGAGCTCTACGAAAGCTTTACACGCAGCTGAGCTGAAGCAAGTGAACACACGAAACCGCGACACGGTTAGACAGCCTAAATAACCCTCTGAGGCACGAACAGTCCTTTCGATGGGCACCTTGAGCAGGCCGTGCATAGGCCGTTGGGGTTTGCGTTCAATGCAAGCATGTGAGCTTGTAAGTTGATCCTAAGCTGGTTTTTGCTTTTTACGCACCTAGGTGATAAATTACTCTCGTAATGTATGGCAATACAGTCCACGTACTGGAAAGTACCACAGAAAGTTGAAGCTGGGACTGCTGAAACGTTCGAATTACACCGCGGCAGGCGCTGGTGTCCGTCGTTAGGGGCAGGTATAAGAAGGCACGCTGACCTCGTTTCGCTGCTCAACTGCTAACAGCCTTTGATTTATGTGCTTGCAGCTCTCGAGCCAGAGTGTTTGCCTTTTGGGGGCAGTAGGGACTTCGCATATTGTAATTAAGCGCTCTATCAGATCAAGCACAAGCGGTGCATGACCGAAATGGTATTGTCGGCTGCTAAGTAATTATAAATATGCCCCAAATGACGTCTTTTGCTGTTTTCTCTTGAAATTAAATAGCTGCTTTCATCGAGATAGCAGACGTTTACAGTAAACTCTAGTTTATCGTCCTCACCTTTCGTTGCTTGACGTACGCACGTCCAATTCTTACACAGCTGTCGAAAACAGTAGCATAACGGGCGGTTTCGCTCTCCATCACAGATAAACACGCATATAAAGCTGTAATCTATATATTTCAGGTCTGAGCCGGCGGAGAGGCCAGTTAAAGCGAACGGCGTTTCTCTAACCAGTGCCTGCATGCACATGACCGCCCGTAACAATCGCACCGTGGCCCCGTTTCGTGCGGCTTGAAAGAAAGCAGTATATTTGAAAAATGAAATTGTTAACTTGTCTGTGGCACGCTACGACGCAAGCGAAAATAGCAGCGGTAACGATGTTTCGGGACGGATGGTAGACATCAAGATCAATGCCGTATGCTTTGAACATTTTGCCGGTAGGCAGCCGAAGCGCATTTTTTTTATTCTTAGGCCACTGCTGGTTCACAATGATGCCCATGATACATGACGACTCTTTTAACGCTCACGAAGGGGCAAAAATAAGCACGAATCGACGTAGAAAGCCTGCGAGGTATGCGCTGGAGCATAGGCAGAGCCGCCGTTGTACTACCTAGTCAGGCTTTTCTTGGCCGCCACGAGGCAGCGCCACCCCACTCAAAACTCCAGCGCAAGGTCCCTATGAACGGAGGATTAAATATCGGATGGGGCGGCCACTTTTCCGCTTACTGAAAAACTCAGCGGAGCTTAAGAAAAGATCAAAGCTGTTGAATATTCAGTGCGACTGCAGTGGTGAAGCTGGAACTGGGGAAGACTCTTCCTTTGGTGGTTGCATGCAAGACTAAGCCGTTCAAAAGAGGGAGCTCGTCACATCCGGGAAAATGTTTCCACCTTGGAAAGTGTCGAATTCCTGGTTTTAAATATATCCCCTTCTCAACGCCGCTGTTGTTGCTGCCTAGCATATTTAAGTGCTTTGCAGCCGCATGCTTTCCTCAAAGTAGGTTGGAAAAATCAGGGTGCCTTTAACGGGTGGCATGAAATATTAATGTGTATGACACCTTTATATTCAATGTATGCTTTGCGTTCATTATGCGTGTCAACCTGGTCTGGTGCCTTGCTAATGATTGTACACTTGGTTTCGCTGACTGTAGTGCTACGTCAGGCTCCATTATTACAAATGGTTGTAATTTTTTCCAGAGGAAAAATATTTGAGCGATGCTCTGCGGCGATCTGTATACCATATGTAAGGATTTTCAAGACCACGATTTTACTGCGGAAAACTGGATGCCTACACAAACCTTGCCGTACGTTTTTAAAGTTTTTGGAAGTTCAAAGAAAGTGAAAAGGTAAAGAAATATACATGGTATTCGAAGCCGTGCGGAAAAAAAGGAATTCAAACGAAGACGATAGAGTGACGGTTTTAATCGTTGGAAGAGTGCAATGGCGGAAGATCTTGAAATCAAAGACCAAATATTTCTCTTGGCCTTGTGATCTCTCGCTGTTTCAATGAAAAAGGAGTCGGACCAATTCGCACTCAAGGCTTCGTTTATTGATGCTTCAAGAATGATAATCTCCATTTTTAAAACCATGCTCGGGCTTTGTTCACCAGTCCCGCTCGCGCTTTGTTTTTTGCCAGTAAAGTAGTCCAGCCCTCCTATAACCTTCTTCATCTTCGCCTGTATTGAGTTCATTTTATCTGAAGTTCGCACTATATCGCCAAACTTAAGTCAGGATAAAATGGCGTTGAATAAAAAATAACTAAGCAATTTTACAGGTCCCATGAACGAGCTCTCGATGCTCTGCCATGTTCATTTAGTCGACACAATCAAACGCTGCAACTCTGATCGCAGTTGAAGCGTTGATTGAAAGCAATACTGTGTGGGTCTCTTGAATGTGGATCCTCGGCAAAGTTTAGCCAATGTAATGATGAAGCTACATTGACGTGAATGAGCCCTAAACGTGCTAAAGGCTTTCTCCATATGGAAGAAGCAAAGGAAGCAGAGGGCCTATCGCACTAGTGAGCCCAAATGCCGAGCCACCGCCTTCCAGGCATTACAGACTAGTTGCGGGCAACGTCATCGACAAGGCGACGAAGACATGGAAACTTTACAGGTCGCTGCCACTCGTTGGTCATGGAGCATGTCAATGTTTTCTCTTTGAAGGATTCCCATCTACGCCACCCTTGATGTTTCCACGTTAGAAGCTTTGCCCAGCCAGCATTCGTGGATCCCGTGGGCGAACTTGTCCGCGAGGCTGCAAAATGTTGCTAGGAAGCATGGTGGTTTCAGCAGCAGATACAAAGATTTCAGCTCCTCCGTTTTTTGCGTAACTGATTTGTCGCTATCTTCTCATTGCCAGCGCAAAGAGGTCCAAACCGGTTAGGTGGTCCACAGTCTTGAAAACGAAAGAGCCCGTGCTGACGACAAAATATAATTTTTTGCTTTAATAACAATAACCACTGTTAGGAGTCACGCGCAATGAATAATCGATGTCGTCCGGCTAACCAGAAAGATAACGATCGAGTGTTTATCGATGCTTGGGAACGAGAGGTGCTTCGCGATAAGTAGGGATAAGCTCGCGGAACATTTTTCCTTGAGGACTCGCCTTCCTGATAAACACGAATTAGAGAAGTTCTGAAGGCGTCCGACATGACGGGTACCAGAGAGAGGCGAGCATTGGCCTGTCTACCCATGGCCTGGAGCTGCCACGCTATTGTAGGGGTGGCAAAAGCTACACCCTCTTAGCTAAGATATCTATAGTAAACACACAATCATGCGTGCTTTTGGTGATTAAAAGGGACAGAACGGAGGGCGCCCCATGCAATCATGAGTCATTCTCCAGCAAACATTTCCTTCACAACTCCATTTGAGGAAAATCTGACTGGTTCTTTCAACGCAAGGTATAGTCGCATGCATTCTGTTTTGGGATCGCATAATGCTTGTCGCTCGCCTTCGATACACTTTGCTACAAGTAAGGTTTCATGGCGATTGAGTTTGTACATCACTGCACAAAATCCATAAGGTGGATTTAACAAATCCTGCTGACGCGCAGCAAAAACGAACAAAATTCTTGAGAGGCTCTTCCAGCGAGGAATAAATTGAATTCTACAATAAACAAACTCTACTTACCAGCAGTTGAAGAACGTATTCTGGAAAATCGACTGCCTCCAAAAAAGTAGAAAAGGTGCAACCAATGCGTTTTCAGTCTCTAGCGAGTTTTAGAAGAGGGGGACCTTATTGTTTAAAATTATAGAGAAGTAACTTGGCCGGAGTGCTCACAATGCTGCGCTGGAGGGGCAAGTGGTCAGGCTTTTATTATGTGATACGGACTCGCGCCCTGTTACTTCTCCTTACACCTAACCAATATTGTCAGCAGATATTTTTCAATGCCCGCTGCTAGTGAATTGTAAGGACTTAAGAAAAATATCTCGACTGAAAAGCGTAGATTTGCTAATCTGGTCCGGCTTTATTATATATCAGTTATAAGTATAACAAGACTACAGTACTAAGCATAAGGCTACTAACATGTTTAGGACATCGGTAGGAAGTTCCAATGTATTACAAAGAAAATGTTGGAAATGTTAAAGTGTTTCAATGAAGGATCTTCGAACATATTGACAGCTGCTGTTCCATCTTATGATATTCCATGTTCTCTCCTTGCAGGCTTGCACATGCTATCAGGGAAAAGCTGTGCGAATACTTCATCAGAAGCAGCCAAGCAAAAAGCGATACAGTGCAGCTCACGGCACCACCAGAGCAGGGATTGAAAGGTAGGTGCGCAGCACATTCTAAATATTGGATTGCATGGTATCCCAGACACTGACCGGTTGTGGATGTCGGTGTTGTTCGAACAGCTTGGTACAGTTGCAAGTGTTGTAGAGCGAACAATGTATGCTGAAAGAAATTACTTTGATGTCGCATTTGTTTACTAAATAATACTGCAGTCAAATAACTTTGGCCAAGCCTGTGTGTGTGTGTGGGGGGGGGGGGAAGCTTTTCAGCAAACAAACAAATTATGGTTGGGTGTCAGTCAAGTTATATTTGTTGAATGACACATATCAATATTTACTTAGCAATTAGATTTGTTCAAAAATCATAGCATTATTTTGTCATTTGAGCATGATATATATTTCCTTAAATGAAGGTATCAAAATATTTCCATTCATTAATGATGCAAGGGTATTTACTGCATTAAATTTCACCGGACACATTTACAGGTTGTGTGATAGCCTGGAAGAACAAATGCTCAAAACATACATTCCATGTACAGCATATTACGAAGCTGTCAGTTCCATAAGCCACAGGTTACCTAGAGCAGATGTGGCGTTATTTGAAATGCATCATGATGGAGAGAAAATTGTTTATTATACTGCATATGCATTCACTTTTACTGCATCAACTTTTATTTATTTATTTATTTATTTTCGATAACCTCAAGCGCCGAGGCATTACAGAGGGGAGTGGGCAAGCAAACAACGCAAGAAAAAAATTATTTTTTGTTAAAGGCGGCACAACAACGTAGTTAAAATGTAGCAACACACAGTATTCGAAAAAGTACAGAAACAACAACTGTAACAAATGCAACGCAAGAAACTGAACAACATAGCAGAAAAAAAAGTAATAAAAAACGAAGAAAATAACAAAGCAACAAAGAAACTAACTATTCGCATCAGATAAAAGCATCGTCATCAGAGACTGACGATAAGCAGTATAATCCTGTATACAAGCCACGGCAGCGGGAAGGTGGTTCCACTCTTTCGATGTGCGAGGAATGAAAGAATGCAAAAAAGTGTCAGTACGGCAAAAAATAGATCCTCGTGTGCTGTGCGATGTCAGCGCACGTTAAAGATCCCCAGGTGGTCGAAATTACTCCGTAGCCCTCCACTACGGCTCCTCTTTCTCTCTTTCCACTTTCATTCCCACCCTCCTCCCTTCCCTTACGGCGCGGTTCGGGTGTCCACAGATCAAGTGTGACAGTTACTGCGCCTTTCCCTTCCTGTGAACCAAATTAACTTATTAAAAAATAGATCCAGTCTTATGTTGATGGTCGACACGAGAAGAGCGATAGGGGGGTGTAGTGATAAAATGAGAGTGCAGTAACTGGTGATGATAAATTTTATGAAAAAAGCATAGGCGTAAAAATTTTCTACGTTGTGCGAGAGACGGTAAGGAAAGGTTAGATTTCATAGCTGTGACACTCGTGGTCCGGTTAAAATTAGAAAGTATAAAACGAACTGCATTATTCTGAACAAGTTCCAGTGAAGTACAAAGCGAGACATGATGAGGGTCCCAAAGGGGGGCGGCATATTCTAATTTAGGAAGAACAAGTGTTTTATAAAGAAGTAATTTTAAGGAGACAGGTGCTTTGATGAAGTTACGACGTAAATACCCTAGCATGCGGTTAGCGCTGCTAATAATTAGTTCGATATGCGGTTTCCAGGATAATGACGAACTGATGATAACACCCAAGTACCGGTATGATGTTACAGGTGCAATCTGAATATTATCCAAAGCGTAAGCGGAGGTAGCAGTATTTTGTCTGGAAACTCTCATTAAAGCACACTTGCGAGGGTTTAGTTGCATTTGCCATTTTTTACACCAAAGAGAAATGTTATCGAGATCAGTCTGAAGGTAGTGTTTGTCGTCTTCGGTGCAAATTTCACGATATGAAACACAGTCATCCGCGTATAAGTGTATGTTAGAAGAAACGCAACTAGGCAAGTCATTGATGTATATCAAAAAAAGAAGTGGGCCTAGTACAGAACCTTGGGGGACACCTGATGTTACTTCAGTTAAAGGGGAATCGTAGTCATTAAGCGTTACATATTGTGAACGATTAGCAAGAAAACATTCAAGCCAGGCTAAAACATTATGATCTAGGTTTAGAGCAGAAAGCTTAAGCATGAGTAGTTTGTGGTTCACCTTATCAAATGCCTTTGAAAAATCTAGAAATATGCAGTCGGCCTGTGAATTTTTATCGATAATTACATGCAGGGAATGTGAGAAGAGAAGGAGTTGCGTTTCACAAGAATAAGTTCGCCGGAAACCATGCTGGGCCGAAGTAAAAAATGATTTTGATTCTAGGAAGTTGAATATGTTAGAATAGAAAATATGTTCCATTAGTTTGCAGGGAATGCTTGTTAGTGAAATGGGTCCGTAGTTCAAAGGTGAATATTTGTTACCTGATTTGTGTAAGGGAACCACCTTCCCTATTTTCCAGTCCGAGGGCAGCGTTTCATTCTGCAATGACTGCTGAAAAATTTTTGCTAAATAAAGGGATGAGTATATCTTAGTTTGTTTCAAGAATTTTGAATTAATGCCGTCGAGACCACATGATGAAGAAATTTTTAATGAATCTATTATTTTCCCAATACCGCCAGGATCAATTATAATAGGAAACATACAGGAAAAGTTATTGCGCGGCACAGTGCATGTCGTATTCATATTAGACGAGATAAAACTGAGTTAAAATACTTTGTTAAGCACAACGGGGCATTCTTCTGGGTGGAGAGGCTCACCAGAGTCGTCCTGAAGTGAAATCGCATTATTTTTAGAAGGGTTGACAACATTCCAGAATTTCTTTGGGTTACTTGATAGCATGTTTGGCAAAGTGGTATTAAAAAAGTAAATTTTTGTGTCATGTACAGCTTTCGTGTAATCGGCTTCTGCTGCAAAATAGGCTTCCCAGCGGTCACTTCGGTTACTTGCTTTTGCGGAACGAAAAAGGCGTTTCTTTTTATTCAAGAGACGTTTAAGTGTTTGATTAAACCATGGAGTATTAGTATTAGATGAGATGCGTCGAACAGGCACATGTTCCTCGGTGAGTTCTTGCACTTTTATCTTGAATAATTCCCAGTTATCCTGTACGCTACTTAGTTCGAAGCCTTCCAGATATGTGTCTAAATACCTGCCTAGTTTTTTGTTGATAACATTGAAGTTTGCTTTACTGTAGTCACGAATGACTTTCTGGCACGAAACGGCCCGTGGAGATGAAACTGTTATCTCGAAGTGCAGCATGGAATGATCACTTATACCTGGAAGACATATAATGGGAGATACAAGTTCCGGATGGGTCGTTAGGATCAAATCTAGCGTGTTAGCCGAATCTGCTGTTTGTCTTACGCGCGTCACCAACTTTATAGTGGCATTGCAAGGCCCACTCACGATGGTGTTTTTTTTTTTGTAGGACAATAGGGCAGCTGAAACGCTGCTTCCATTCCCACCATGATCAGCAGCACATGTCACTGGACCATGTGTGGACCAGCATCATGGCGAGGTGCTAACTCCACAACGTGTCCCAGGAGTATTCGTGCAGCATAGGCAAGCAAATGGAAGTGCAAGATGAAGTGTCTGTACATGCTTATCCTCACTGGGGTTATAGATTTATGCTGCGCAAAGGCATGGTGCAGCAAGATTTCTCCTGCTTTAAGTACAGTTATGTGAAATAAATATGCGTGTGTTAGTCACTGAGTTTAATGTTTTCACTGGGTGACTTCTCATTACCGGATAACTATGCAAATGTGCTTATTTCATTATGTGCTACGTCAGTCTTGTATTGACATCCTGAAGCCTACGCAAGAGTGTGCATTGAAGTATTTGCTGTTGAGTTGTTTAACATTGCAGTACATATAGAGCATAACAGATGGAGCATAAACATCTTCTTTTTACTTCATTTTGGTTGTAACATCCAATTTGAGACATGTAAACAGGAGATTATATTTGAGCACTAAGCTTAATGTCTACCTGCAGTGGAGTTACAGTGGTTTAGGGTGCTCGACTACTGCACCCGAAGATGAAGGATTGAATCCTGGCCATGGTGGCCACATTTCGGTGGAGGCAAAAACATATGCGTCCGTCTGCTGTGCAATGTCAGTGACAGTTAAAAGATCCGAGGTGGTCGAAATTTTCCTACCTCTCTACTACTGCATCTCTCATAGCTTGAGTCACTGTGGGATGTTAAGCCCAATAAATGAAACTAAGCGTAACCTTAACATCGGTTACACCAAGAGTAGGTTCAGTGTGGTAAAGTATGGTACTTAACCGATTACAGATATGTTTTTAAGCTGTGAATTTGTTATTTTAATACCTACAATATATATTTTGTTACAGTCTTTGCAGTAAATTGTTAAACATGCAATATGTTTTCCATCACTCAAAGATTGCCATTTTGTCAAATACTTGCATGGCATCAGAGTGCAATGGTAAACTCTGGGAGACTTGGTGAATGTATGCAAAAGTAGAAGCGCGGGCTACCATATTGTGGTAGGTGTTCACAGCCCCAGGTTTTGTATAAAATGTCTCGTATGGCATCCATGGCAGCAATGCTCGGACGAGCCATGTGGCATAAAAATAAAATGCGAACTACCTGCTCAAAATGTAACGAGTAATTTTGCCATCAACTTTCAATAATCACACCTGTATTATTGGCAGTGCTTACATTGCAATTACAGTTGCGACAACTGAAGAGTATATATAGGGCCACAGAAAACTGTCTTATTATTTGCAGGTACAATATTCAACAACATTTTGGTTAACCTTGTATTAGAATGTTTACAGCCTTTTGTAGCACTCCTCACCCATCGTGATTCAAATCATGTGCATGTTTTGTTGTGTCAAGTTTTTATGTCAACTAAGCTTTTCTGCATTGTACTCTTGCAAGTGCTTCAAAAGTATTAATTCCACCCTTAGAGACCAATACCTGTAACCATTACAAACTGTTGTTCGTTATTTATTCTCTGCTGCTCACTATGTAGCGTGACCTGCAGAACAAATATCAGCATGTCTGGTGTGTGCAAGGCATCTACAACTGTCATTTTGTACTTTTCTCAAGTATATGTTGTTTTGCTTGTATGATAATATTTCTTGCCAATGTGGGCCACCATTTCCTCAATTGTATGCTGCGAGAACAGTATGTGCAAATGATTTTGCTCAATGTCGTGCTGGCGCTGGTCACATGCTTGCATTAAATCACCTCAAGGGCTACTGATCTTGCATATCTGTATATGGCTGCAATACCACTCGTAACCTGTGCACATCCAACACCCAGAATAGGCCAGAATTATATGACTGGAAGAAAAGTACCTGGTTGTTTTTGTTTATCTGCACGAAAAAATGGTGAGAGCAAATGCTGTGGTTGCACAAGCATACCACATTACTGTCATGGTGGAAACTGCTGTAGTCATATGAGCAGATGTATTTGTCAACAATACTGTAACATATTTGTGTTCATTTGTGTTTCAGAAATCGGGGTGTGGAGTACTGACATTTTGATATACAAATCGAGTACATTTGTGGGGAAGAATGCATTAAAATAAATATTCTACAAACTGGTGCAAAAATAATAAAAATAATAAAAATAAAATTTTGTCATTTTTGCCTAACATTTGCACATGACTGATATTGTGCATAGGCATACACCGAAACTAAAAGTACATTACAAATGTTACACAGCTTTGGACATACAATTTTTTTTAATCAGGCCCTGCATAAAACTAGTGGGAGCTGTCATATCGTGGCAGAATGCAGTAAACTTCCATATACCTATATCAGCCTTTAAGGATCCAGAAAAATCTGCGCTTTATAAGAAAGCATTATTTATTTAAGGGGCCTGAATAAATTGACAGAAACCATTTGTACCTGACGTGCACTTGCGCGATTTTGTCTGCTTTTTAAATGAAAGCGTATTGAGAACGACGTTATTATCGGTTTTCGTAAAGTGCTTTATTGGGCACACCGTCGCAATGGCCCTCTTTACGAAACGGCCCCGTCGCGTTATGGGAATACTTCACTGCATGGTCCACGCGATCACGGTGAAGTGTGGAAGCTTTCAAAGTAAGGTGATTGAGAAATTAACGGTATATTTGGTATTTTTACACTAGTCACAAATTCAAATCAACTTTTCGGAAGACGGATAGATTGACAAGCATATTTCAATCGTATAGATTTTTTCGCGAAGCCCCTCCAAAACGAAAACCGCATATCTTGAAGTTCGTCAATACGCCCCCTTTTCTATTCAGGGGTGTTGCAGGCATGTGTTCCAACCTGTGCCGCTGCTAAGCGCAAGTTATTCTTTTAGTGCTATTTGCGGTCCGTTTTGTATACCGCTGGTAAATAGGTTTACAGGCAACGTTCCGAGCGACGAGCCTGTGCCAGCAGTATGTAAGGAAACCGTGTCGAAGAAAGGATGTGGTGACGGCTCGAAAAATTGGAATGTGTGAGCGTGGCAGCTAGTGAGGCGTTTTCTAAAAACGGAATGATATTGAATATTGGATTGATATTGATGAATGAGCGACCCGACAGTTTCGCGTCAAGATAAAATGCATGATTGGTGAATCTTGCGTCGAGATAAAGCGCACGATCCGTGAATGAGCGACCTTTAGAGAGGTCGCAATTCTGTGAGCCTTCCAATACGGTATCTTTTGTCACAACCTGATTTTAAGTCACATTTGCGGCGCACATAACCTCAATTGTAGCTGCAGTGCGTAGAGTGCTCTAAAATTGTGTGAGACAACTCTCAGCTTTTGATAGCTGTTAGGACAGCGTCTAAATGTAACTGGTCGATTCCTATAATATGCCTCAGTAGCGATTCAACCGGCACTGACGTCAGCACTATACTTGCTTTTGAGGACTGCAGTTAATTAAAGCTCCCTAAAAGCACTGCTACGTACAAGTCTGATATCCGCGGCCTAACTGCCCCCCCCCCACCTCACACACCAGCACCAGTACGCGCACGTACTTACACTGCTTACCCAAATGCATATAACCGCTGCCCTAGGAGGCTTTTTGAAGTCATCCCGAAAACGTGTTGTGGAAGGGCGTGGCGCGTTCCTGTCGGCATTTTATGAGAGGAAAACAAAATACCCAAGCAAAGACGTGGTAATTAATCAAAATGAGGCAAATGCTTGAGAAAAACTAGCGGCTGAACATTTTAATTGTCATTGCTAGAATGAACATTTTGATTGCCAATGAAGCACGCACGACGGCTACGGTTTCTGCTGCTTAAGACGTGAACGTCGCGTCATATGCATGTGAAGTTGAGCTCTGTTTTAGACAGCAACGACTGCAGCACGCTTTAGCGCGTGCTCGCATCATGCCCTCTAAGAAATTAGACATGCATGAAAATTCGATTTTGGAGGCGGCCTTGAAAACAGCTCATCGCTAGAGTCCCAACTGGCCCTGGCCAACGGGCAATGGTGATAGCTTTGTCCAGTGGCCTCCCATACTAGGCATTCCACTCATGCAAAGGACCCTTGACCTGCACTCTTTCTTTTTTGTTTTCTTAAATAAAGTTTTTCACCCTCACCACGCCGTGACAGACTGAAAGCACCGTCAGGTGCCACGGCGCGTTCCCTAAGCAGGGGCCAAGATTTCCCATGTATAGGTACCCGCTGTCCTCAAACTAAGTATCCACTGTCTCTATGGGTATGTTAAGACAGCACTTAATAACTCCGATCTTGAAAAAGTCTGGTCTTACTAAAGACACTGTTTAAGTCTCGACTTAGCGCGGACTTTGTCGTGCAAACGGGCCCTGGTGTAGTGTGAACGCGCCTTAAGTCTGCAAAAGTTCAGATTTTGGAGCCTCCTGTGAACCAAGTATTACTATATTTAGCCCCAGATATGCATAACTAAAGCATGGATTCCTCCGGAGTGAACTTTCAGGCTCTAAACGTTTTGTATTAGGTATTCATACTACCTTAACATGCGTTCTCTGACGCCTATGCAAAGATAATATTATATTCGCTTTTAATTACGATGACCTTAATAAACCATGTTTAAATTGAAAAAAAAAATATCAATGGGCTGGTAACTGATGGTTTAATGTTCGATATCTAACAAATGTCACGTCTTGTTATATTACGTCATACTTGTCGTGAAATGCTCTTAATTTAGTTAGCTTGTGGAAATGCAGTTTTCTGTTCGCTGGCTCACTCCATGGTCGCCTTATTACGAAGGACTAGGATGCATGAAAAAGCCCGAGCATTCTGTTGAGCCAAATGGCAAACAGTTGCTGGGATAATTAACGGTAGAAAATTGCGCGGGTACAAAGGCATGAGATGCTGAGTAATATGCCGAAAGAAATACCATTGGTGATGTTGATGATGAAGAATTTAGTGGCAAAATAATGTAGAGGGGGCAAACGCCCCTGCCTTACATGGCAGGAGGCAACACTTAGGGGGCTGCCCTTAAAGAGCAAAAGACTGCCCTTGAAGGGGATGACGAGGCACTGGTACTAGGGCTTACTTTCTCGAAGGTCGTTTTATGCTTAAATTATCGGTACCGGTGACAGGAATGCCATAGAGAATACTCAGGAGCTTGAAGATTGGCACAATGTGCCCACGGCAGAACTGCAAACAAGGCGCTGCAGGAAGATATGGCCTGGCCGTCATACGTGGCACGAGAGGTGCCGCCCCAGTCCCCACCACCCTTTAAAAAGCCTGGACTACCCAGGAAAATATCTTACCCTCCAGGTGTTCTGTTCCCGCAGCACATCGGTGGCTCCAGCTAACTCGCCTTTCGTCTTCCTGATGCAGGTATCTAACCGGCATTGCCTTTTTCCTAAAAAAAAAAAACAAGTTTTAGAGGTATTGTTCTGCTGCCGAGCCCACGCTGTTTGCGCAAAATTGCTTCCGACAGTGCTTGAGTGATTGTGAACCTGCTCTTGCTTGCGGGAGACGCCGAGACGAACCCAGGGCCTTTTCACGCGAGTGACGCTTTTTCTCCTGAACTGGTGAAAGTATTAAAAGATATGCAGTGCGGGCAGTCAGATATACTTGGCGAGCTTAAAACCCTTAATGCAAAACTATCTGACCATGACAAAACCTTCGAAAACCTGAAAACCAGACTAGAGAAAATTGAAACAAAGTTCATGTCTCTATCGTCCTTGAAGTCCGAGTTGAGCGATATGCATTCGGCAACAAATGAGTGCGTGGCCCAGGTATCTGCCCTGGCTGCCCGCGTTGTAGATGCTGAAAATAGGTCCCGCCGCAACAATCTAGTTTTTTACGGTTTGACGGATAGCTCAAATGAATCTTGGTCAGAAAGCGAGAACCTAATCATTGACCACTGTCATCAGTTCTTTGACGTTGACTTGCAGTCACGTGATATTGAACGCGCTCACAGATTGGGTACTTACTCAAATGTCAAACGCAGATCCATCATTGTCAAGTTTGGCCATTCTAAGATCAGGTATTTTCTTTGTGCAAAAAGTTTAGGGGAACGAATTACAGTGTCAGGGAAGACTTCTCGCCTGAAACACGTCTTGCACGGAAAAAGCTGTATCAGTCTGGAAAGGAACAAGGCTATAAAATCAAACTACGACATGACAAACTGATCGCGAACAGCATGGCATTCATTTATGATCATGTCGCACAAAAAGTGGTTGAAAAATCATAGAGCGAAGTGCAAGTACAACGCAAATTTCCCAATGGTAGTCATTCCCCGATATATTTATTGGTACACTAATATCCGCAGTATTATACCAAAACGTGATGAAATTTGCAGCCTCATATCTTCTTCTTGTGATTTGCTGCTTCTTAAAGAGACATGGCTTAATTCATCAATAACTGACCTCGAGATTTTGCCTTTATTTCCTCATTTTGATATTTTTCCCAAATATAGACCTAGAAATACGCGTGGCGGTGGTGTTCGTATTGCAGCTAACCGATCATTGCGCTGCACAGCGGTCAGTGTTCCTACCCCGCCAGAAATGGCTTGGAGTTGTTGTAATGCTACCTTTCCGCGCCTGCTAATTGGTCTTTGTTACCGCCCTCCATCTAATGACGACTCCTTTATATCTTTATTTCATGACTCACTGAAAGCGCTAACGCCTATGTGTCATAATACCCCCGTCGTTATTTTCGTGATTTTAATTATCCTTTCATAAAGTGGATCAATCCCGCTTCTACCATGTCAAAGTGCAACAGTGAAAGTGAATTCGCGAACACGTGCATGGCTTTCGGTCTAACGCAGCTTTTTAATGAACCCACTCGTAATACACAGCACTCGTCTAATATTCTTGACCTAATTTTAACAACACATGCCGATATCTGTTCTTCGCTTACTTTTCTTCCCTCCCCTATCGATCAAGCTGTAATCAGCGGCTCGCTCCACAACACTCTATAATAAAGGTGAATACACAAGTGTGAATTTTGAGCTAGAATTTTTTGTGACACTTTTGCAGCCAATTGTCAAGAGAGGCCTGCTGACGGTAACTGGCAACTTTTTAAAAGCGAAAAGCTCCGTCTAATCGCAAAGTACATCCCCATTATCGCAACAACAGAGAGTGCGCAGTCGCCATGGTTCAACTCGGCACTGAAACGTTTAAACAATAAATAAAAAGACTTTTTCCTATCTGCTAAGCGCCCAAGCAGTGCTTCTGCATGGAATAGGTATTTCTGTGGCGCTAAAGAGAATAAAAGACAACTACACTTCTCTAAACACAATTTTTTCAATAACACTCTGCCATCTAAGCTGCGTAATGACCCCAAAAGTTTTGGAAGACAATCAGTCCATCCGTCTCAACCAACATTTCTTTGCTTCGTAGCGACGGCAGCAATGCACAAGATCACGAAGTCGCTGACATGCTGAATAACACTTATTGTGCTGTTTTCACTAAAGAGACCACTGTCGACCTCCCTTCGCCACCAGAATATGCACATCCCCAAATGTATCCTCTAACTTTTGACCCGAATGGCCTTTCTAATCTCATTGATAAACTAAAGAATTCATCCTCTGCGGGAACCGACGGCATCAATGCTAAGGTGCTTAAGAACACTAAACATGTCTGTTGCTTTGTTTTGTCGCTCATATTTCAGCAGCCACTAAGCACCGGTACCGTTCCCATGGACTGGAGAATCGGGAAGGTCGTTCCTCTCTTCAAAAAAGGTAATCGCTCATCACCCAGCAACTACAGACCAATATCTTTCACTAGTGTTTGTTCCAAAATTATGGAGCATGTTATTCATTCCCAGGTTGCAAAATTCCTTCTATCTGTTGGCTATTTCCATCCTAATCAACAAGGCTTCCGTCAGGGCTACCCTTGCGAATCTCAGCTTGCTTTTTTCCTTCATGAAATTCACATAAACCTCGACCTTAACATACCCACAGAAGCCTTTTTTCCAGATTTCGAAAAAGCCTTCGATAAAGTCCCGCATCGCCATTTGCTGCTTAAACTGTCTACCCTTAATTTAGACCCTTGTGTATTGATGTCGATGAAGAATTTTCTAACAAATCGTCTCCAGTTTGTTGTCGCCAACTCCCATTCATCTATCCTTTCCCAACTCCGGTCAGGTGTTCCTCCAGGTACTGTACTTGGACCCTTAATTTTCTAATTCATATTAATGACCTGCCAAATTACATAACATCTAACATACGGCTGTTTGCCGACGACTGTGTAATATACCGCCCCATAAATAACCAATCTGAAATCGCTGTCCTACAGAATGATCTGCTTAACGTGCAAGAATGGTGCGACACCTCGCTCATCAAAGTAAATGTTAATAAAACTTTTCATATCCATTTACATCGTCGGCGTAACTACTTACCTTCTACCTATCATCTTTACGATTTTCCTATAACTCAAATTGACACTATCAAATATCTAGGTATTCATATCTCCAGTGACCTATCCTGTTCTAGTCACATTTCTGATATAACCAACTCCGTTTGTCGCGTTCTTGGGTATTTACGCCGCAACATTTCATTAGCTCCCCCTTCTGTCAATCTAATTGCTTACACTTCACTTGTCAGACCCAAACTTGAGTACGCTCACGCTATATTCGATCCTCATCAAACTAATCTTATTTATTTACTGTAATCTACTAAAAATCGAGCTTCACGTTTCATTCTTTCAGATTACTCCTATCGCACCAGTGTTACCGTACTAAACTTCAAACTTGAACTTCACAATCTAGCTTTGCGCCGGAAACTAGCTCGTCTTTCTCTTTATCATAAGTTTTATCACATCTTGCCACCTGACATCGTGTTCATCCATCCAGCCCATTGGTCATCTCCCCTCCAATGCCGTCTATCCCCAGCGTGCCCATACGACAACATTCCAAAAGTCATTTTTTCTCCGCACTGCCCTGGATTGGAAGGACCTTTCCGACCACATCGCCTCACTCACCGACATTCATCATTTCAAAACTGCCATCGAAAGAGATTTTTTATTGTAACCGCAATACTCCTTGCCCACCCCTCATGTAATACCCATTAAATGGGGCCTTTGAGGATTCAATAAATAAATAAACCGATTAATGACGCCTCTCCACACGTCTCACCTGCATACCAACGCAAAGCAATGAAATGCGTCAGCAAATTAAAACTTTGAGACGCTGCCCGACAGCTAGCTGTTCTTCATGATCCTTTCCCACAACCGAATTCTGGCGCAATCCTCCAAATTGACAGCCTTTTTACCCATCCAATGCTACTCCTGGTCCGCATCTCAGCTGACTGTTACAAAGCAGAAGCGGTACCGAATTTGTTCTGCCTCAGCCTATAGAAAACTTTCGTTTTATGCGTGAAGCCTCGGCCTAAAGGGAAGCTGCATCTGTTTTTGATTTCGATAAGTTTTTAACGGTTGAATGATTATAGCTTGCAGTTTAGTCATGCGAAATATTTTGTCACTAGCATTTGAAACAATGGCGCAATTAGTGATTGAAGCCGCGACAGCTATCAGGCTTCACTACACTGCACACCAACAGATGATGGACGCATGGTGACGTCATTGACGGTGCCGGTTTCTAGTATAGACACACTTGGCTTGAAGAAATAAAAACAAGGCTGCCAAGCAAAGCCCTGGAATTGTTCATTACCAGCATCAGAAAAGTCTGAGCAACATCTGCGCGGAGGTAACGAACATAAAAATTGTTTCCGCCTGTGACGTCATCACCGAGATTCTCCGCAAAACTTCAGTGCTGTCAAGAGAAGCTCGAAGTTTAATCGTTTATTACGCCATCAGTTTAAATTATAGCGCTAAAACACTTTCCATGCAATACTACAGAATATGTAGATTTGAATCCTTGAATATAGCGAAATTCTCAAAACCTGGTGCAGCTACTCTTTAAGCATATTAATTGCAGTGACAGCTAGTACCAAAGTAATCACTGAGGCAAAAATTGGCTGTTATTGCAGCTTTCTCGAAACGCACCTTCATAACTGCCTGCCTGCGACCGATGCTGCTGGGCTGCTCGGCTAAGCCGGCACTTTCAAAAGGTTTGATTAAAGAAGGCTCTTATATGTCGGCTGTTTGCCGATGCTAAGTTGTCATACCTTTAAAGGCGGATGTCAAGTGTCTCCCATAATTTTTATCTAATAGGCCATCACCACAGTGTGTAAAAAAGTCTGGAGCTTACATATAATCAGAGCGCGTCCACATGATTTGTAAGGCATCTTTTGCAGGATAAATAATGCAATACTTAATTAAGCAATTGCGAAAATAGTGTGTAATTCACTCGGTAAGTATTTTAAGGCGTTATTAATTTGTTCAGTTATATAAGTATTTATTTGAAAAGTGATCGGTCACTTCATTATTTAGGTGAATCATTATTTATTCATGTAGTTTTACTCAATTACATTATTTGGTTGAATAATGATTAGAAAAAAGAAACCTACTTGAACAGGTGTATTACTTAAAAATTGCTGGGTTATTTCATGTGTTTTAAAGCAATTTTGTCAATGTATCTAAATGAATCAATTGAATTAGTTCGTTATAAATTTTTTATCTAATATTTGAATTGCTTGAATTAGTCAATTATATTACATTAGCCGGGCTCCTAATTGTTAAGGTGAATTCTTTAATAGGGCATATAGTTATATACTGAATTATTAAGTAATATAAGTAACTTGATTAGCAAATGCATAAAGAAAGGAACATCCAGAAATATATTCGACAGTAGTAAGAGAAACCATTTCCTCACCACACCAAAGCGGACTTATATGCATCCAAGAATTTTTTTTCCTTGTCTTAATTTGCTTTCTCGCTTTTCTGCACCGCTTCTCTTAAAATTAAACACTGAATTTCAATTTTCTAGGAGCAAAAAACGCTCTTTAGCCATCAGTGGTCTAAAGCATCGCAATTAAGCACGACATGCATGAACCGTATTTCAGAAAGGCGTTTACAATGTCTTCTAGATGCCAAACAATTTGGAGGATACACTTTAAGAGAGGAACTGTGCAACTTGCTGCTGAGCAACCCTGAGGGGGTTGAGCTGCGAGACATGTTACGTAGTTTCCTGTATTTTTTATCCTTTGAAAGCTGACTCTGGCGATTTGCTGCCATGGCTGCTACTCGTACTTGTACGCATTCCTTTATATATTGCATGGCTTTGTGAACAACTGTATAATCGACGTGCAGAGTTGATTGCGAGGTCATGCATTTTAGGAAAAGTAAGAGAAGAATAACTACTCGCACTGAATCCACAGGTGTCACGCTATATTTGCTCCAGACTTTTGTGTTTTGCCCCAAGAGAGAGAGAGAAAACTTTATTTCAAAAAGAAAAAGACAAGAGAAAGGAAAAAATAAAAAAAATAAAAAGGGGGGGGGGGGCAGTGAGTGGAGTCTTCATTTCAAGACCCCAGTGGCCTGGGCTGCCGCTCTTGCCTGAGTTACCAGCCTATGCTGGGTCTCTAGGTCATAGCATTGCAGAGTGGCCTCCCACTGCGCCTCCGAATAGTGCATGTTTAAGTGTGGAGGTTTGGGGCCTGTGCACCCCTATATGACGTGGTAGGCGGTGGGCTGGTCATTGCACCAAGAGCATATGTCTGTGTAGTGTTCTGGGAACATTATGTTGTATTGATGTAGGTTGGGGTAAGTGTTGGTTTGTAGCTGTCGCCATTCCCGCATTTCTTGTGCATTTAGACCCTGGTGTGGAGGGGGATAAATCCTACGTTGTTCCCGTAGGTACTTAAGTCGCGCGCCATAAGTCGCTGGGACAGGAATGCTGGTTGTGAGATCGGGATTGGTGGCCGCTCGGTTTGTGTGACCTCGAGCTAGCCTATCCGCGACCTCATTACCTTCCAATCCAGAGTGCCTCGGAACCCAAGTGATCTGATGTTTGAGCTGCGAGGTTGTAGCCAATGGGTTAGTTGTGAAGCGAGATAATTTTTTAGGTATTCTGCCTGCAAGGAGGAGCCGACACGCCGCTTGTGAGTCGGTGATTACGTGCAGCTCTCGATTGGTCGCGTCTCCGTAGGTAATGGCCAGTACGATCGCCGCCACTTCTGCTTCTTTGATAGTACAGTGCGGGATGGACATGCTGGAGACTTCTGTGTATGAAGAGCCCACCACCACGGCTGCTGCTGCGTTCGATGTATGCTCGTATAGAGCGGCATCCACATAGACAGTTCTCGGACTCGTTCCACTGCACGCTTAAGATAATTCACTCGGGCGTGTCTTCTGCCTTCGTTGTGGACTGGAGACATGTTCTTTGGGAGCGGGGACACATATACTCTTGCCCGGTACGGAACAGGAATGTTAGTCGTTGACTGTATAGCTTGTACGCCCGAAGGATAGCCAACGCGCTCGAGAATGAACCGGCCAGCCTCAGTTGACCGAAGGCGTTCCCTTTGGGACAGGAGGACAGCCTCTTGAATTTCTTCAAATGTGTTGTGCAGTCCAAGAGCTTCCAATTTTTTGCCCCAAGACCATCCTTTACGTGAAAGGGAAGTTAGCGAAGGATGTGGAAAAAGCGCGCCCTTTTTTTTTTGGACACAGTTTATGTTGCACAAAAATAGCATTTTCAACGTTTATGTTTTGAAAAAGAGAAAGTGTTTTTCTCGAACAAAAAGTATTAAAAGAATATGAATTTATTGTTCTAAGAGTTTTCTTGTAAAGTAAGTGTTTTGTTTCAATATTTTTTGTAAATTCTACAAGTACAATTTTTGTCAAAAGGGTAGATCAGAGGAGGGTCTTTTTCTGCACCACTTCTTGCGGCTTGTAATACATATTCAGTGTTCCAAATCGCTTGATGGTTAGATGACGTTTGTCCTACCTGCTCAAATTGGACCCTACGGCTCTGCACGGCTCAGAATCAGACCCTCTAGGCTCTGCACGTTTGACAAAGGCTGTAGGTTGCATTAGTAATTATCAGCCTAGTAATCTAAATCACAGTTCCTCCTTCGCTCAGCCAAAGCTTCCTACTTTCACTTTCTAGATTCAGCTACAAACGTCAAATATAAGTTAGCTCCCCAATTAAATTATTTCATATAATTACGCCTTCGAGTGCGGTACCGTTTTTTTGGTATTCTGGCGCTGGACCTGATATACCACCGGGTATTCGTTTTCGCAGACATATTATATTTAGATTATATTCAGTTTACTTTAAAGTCGAAGTTGAAAGCCCTCAGGCGAAAAAGTTGTTTTAGGACACCTTAAACAGTGCCTGAGGGTCCATACAAGGCAGCAGTTGCCCCAGAGTAAATTACAGTGCAAGCTATCACCAATTTGATATCAGTTCAAACAAAATCTAACAAAAATTTAGATTACAATAAATAACAAAACAGTAGTTATTCATTGAAATTCTAAGTAATTTGCGTCATGCCTCAATTCTCAATGAAACATGCAAGGCACTACAAAATTTTAACACGTAAGTCCGACTGTAATCACAAAGTGAGCATCGCTGTTGAAACATTGGTAATCCATATGTTTATGAAATACTGTCGCAATCTTTTTTTATATAAAATCTCGAACTATATTTTTCTCTTTTCATAGTCACTGAGAAGCAGCGGAAGTTGGTATTGAAGGGATTGACAGAGATAATCGGCACGGCTGTGCGGTACAAACCACTTGTCACAGCTGCGGGAGCGGTCGTCGCTTTTTTGGTTGCATAAACTAGCGGAGCTCTTTAAACACTTTTGAAGGTGACTGTTTGCAAAAAAGGAAGTATACATTAGGCGTTATTTCGTAATATTATGCTTTTATTATTTGATACATTAGAAACAGTGCTTCTGTCGGATGGTAATACAATACATTAGCAATACTGCGAAGAGCTTTTTTCTGTGGAAGAAAAACGGCGCTAATGTTACTGATCGTTGTTGTTCCCCAAACAACAGAGCAATAGTTTAAATGTGATGTCAATAATGTGTGGTAAATGTGAACGTTTATTTTTTAAGGGATATAACACCGACATCTGGCAAGTGTTCCCACAGCTGATGACAGTAATTTGCGCAAATAATCGATGTGGTGCGACCATGTCAGGTCTGCCGGAAATGTCGCTCCTAAAAACCTATTTTAGTTACCAACTTCGATAATAGCTGTACCGTGTGTTAAAAGACGATCTATTGCAGACTGTTTGTTTCTTGGTTTTAAAAGTAAGGCTTTAGATTTATTTGCGTTGATCTTAAGAGCATTGGCGTTGGACCAATCGGCTATCTTAGTCATCTCAGTTTCCGCTTTTGCAACTACTTCCTGTATGTCATGACCACAAACAAACAAGCTGATATCATCGGCATAAAAACCATAACAGGCATCACAATTTGGTTGAACAATATCGTTTAAATATATATAGAAAAAGCAAGTGCGCCAATAGACTGCTTTGTGCAACACCAGAAGAAATGCTTTGAAAAGATAAGGTGTGTTCCTCAGTATTCACACAATGCTTCCGATCACTCAATTACGATTCAAACTACACCTGAGGTACACGGCGGATACCAAAAGCATTAAAGGTTTTCAACAGAAGTTTGTGGTTCAGAAAATCAATGGCCTTGCTAAAATTTGCAAAAATACCCAACGTAACCATTTTTCACTCAGTGTTTTTGATTATGAGTTCTTTCATCGTTAACAGTGCTGTTTCAGGCGATTTGCCTCGACGGAGACCATGCTGATACTCTCGTAGTACACTATATTTAGTTTCTTCACATTTCTTCATTTTATTTTACTTACGACATACCTTATTCGCATTATAAATGCTGGTCTATCTCCCCCCTTCAGGCATACATACTGAAATTCGTTCCACTCTTATGACTCTGCCAATCTAGGAGATCCCAATTCAAAATTATGGCGTTACTACCTGCAGGCCGAATAACATTTCCACCGCGCTTGACCGTCTGAAGCCTCACAACCGCGAAATTCAGAGCATGCCTCTAGCATGCCTTCAATTATAAAACATTAAAACCCACCATACCGGCAAGTATTGATCAGCGACATTAGCATCGAGAGTGTGAACTCTCATCCTGAATATTTCGCATGTATGCCTTTAACATTAAGTACCCCCAAGACGGTGATGATACTATAGAGCTTGAAACCTTGGACAGAAAGATTTGTCGACAGAAGTATCTACTGCATAACAAACGATTCAAAAACTGCGATTAAGTGATCTGTTATTATTTTACAAAAGCGACCACATATTCCTGTAGCGTGCTGCAGAATAGTAAAGTTTTCGTGCAGAAGCTGCATGAATCCCCTTGATCTTTGGCGATTTTTGTTCATTTCTTTCATTTTATTTCATCTAATTTATTATACATTTTGTATCAGCAGCAGGGCAGTGTGGAATCGAGCATAGCCAAAAAGCAGAATTAAAGGCTTGGCTACGGCTAAGCACTTTCGCAGGGCAGTATTGACGGCGAATATGTTGTAACAAATTAGGAACCAATGCATCTCGTACGTGCTTCTTTGTCACTAAAGGACGGTTTCCGAAATGTAAAAATACGTAACACATGACCTCAACATAGTGCTATATGGTTGCCGCGACTACACGCGTTTTCAATAAACAAACGGTACGTGATAGCCGTTTACTAGTTAACGGCCGGCGCCACTTTGTGCAGGGTCTCGAAAGTGCTTCCACAAGCTCTGCGAGAACACGGAGAATAAGTGCTGTGTGCGTTAAGCTACCGACCGCCAGCTCAGATGGAATATCATTTAAGCCTATACCCAAGACAAGACCGAAAAGTTAAATCACTAAGCCACGAAGTTCAGTATCGATACTGTGGCATGCCGTCATGGTCCCTCCTCAAAAGACGACACTCTCAGCACGCCTGCCTAGCACGCGCAGTTCCTTCGTGGCCGTGGGGCTGAATGCCGGCGGTTTGCTGTCCCGTTCCAACCTGTCTTAGCAGGTGCTGTCAAATACATTTGTGGAGGCCCAACAACGAGTGTGTCTGTGGCTCATCTCCACAATACTATTGAGCAGAAAATACGGCGGGCTGCAGAAGGATCCTACGAAGCAACCCTGTACCAATTTCGCCACCTCACCGCTGGGAGGTTGAACAGAAGAAATCAAATTCAGGCGGGCTCACAAGCATCAAAAAGCATAAAGAAGGAAGTACTAATAGGAAGTGCGCCATACCTTTTTGATAGGTGATTCGATTGGTGCAAAATTTCCCACCGCAACTGCCGTCTTGTGCGCGCCATGGTTGCCTCGAAAGGAGCGTCTTGCAGGTGACGTTACTGTAATAAACTCTACGGTCTCCGCTTATTTGTTTTTATGTCACTGTGCAGCTCGTCGAACTGATTGGCGGCTGCGCACTATGGCATGATCAGCACGCACATTTATTGAATTTAAAACGCAGGTTTGAGCTTGCGACCAAAGTACACTAAATGAGCAAACCGACATGCCTCTTTTTCATACGTCGTGGCCTTTGAATAGCGAAAACAATATTCGTTGCGTCTAAATCCCCTCAATGCCTTGAAGAAACAGAAATGGTACTGATATAAAGAATGAAAGCTATAAAATATCCATCTTTTAATTCCTACTTACGTAGAATTTAAAACTACTTTACGGTGTTCTCCGCTGTGGCAAACAGGGTATTAATATGTTCACCCACGAAGGGCTACCCGCTTTTTACACTGACTGGTACAAGTACCGCGACACTAGGTAGCTGCAGGTATTATGCTATAGCCTAACGTATGTGATAAAAAGGAAGCATAATCAGCAGAAAATAACCATTATGTCAAATATGTATTAAGGCAAAAATATTCGCAGAAACAATGTTGTGTCTAAAATTTCGTATTCCACTTTAACGTCTAGTGCGTGGAATTTGCGATGCACGGCTACACATAAAATATATGAAAACAAAGTAGAATGCGCTGCAAGGTGCCTGCGCATGCCTTCCAGCGCACTGTTCCGGTCCTCCCTTTCCATGAAACCTTGGTGATGCGGCGCTCACTGAGACAGTTTGAGAAGGAGTTTGTTGGAGGAACTTAGATTTCTCCTAAGTGCAGTAAGGCGAAAGTCTTTGCTGCGACTCTTTGCACTCAATTGGTTTCTTTTTCTGTTTTTTTCTTCGTTCTTGCTCCTTTTGTGCTTCCTACTTATTTCTCTTTTAGTTCTTTTCTATGTATTCCCACTTTCGATGCTAGAAAACAATTATGCACAATTTAGACGTATTTTGCACAATTTCCATATGCTTCACTGTTTTGACATCTGCACACTATATTGAAGGCCTTGACAATTCTAATTGACTTTCTTTGCTTTTTTTATTCCGCATCAAAGAAATTTTGCACACACTCGTGTTTTCACCTACTTTATAAGCATTCGTTTACTCGTCAAACGATTCAATCCTCGACAGTTACGGTGTAACACCCTCCATGGATACGCAAATGCTCTCCACACTCGCGAGCATATAAAAGCGTTCGCCTTAAAATCAAATTGAGAAGGCGAGAAAGGCGAGAAAGGCGCACCCGTGCGTGAGAGGTTGCTGCCTTATTTCAGGGCAGCAGCGAAGTTCCAAAATTTGCACGCGTGGCTATGCCACTTTAGTATCGGTACCCTTATGTAGTAAACTACTATCCACGCATCCAGAAAAAATCAACACCTTGGCTTAGACAAGCGGTGATAGGGGTAGGGGCTGATTGGCAGCACGGTGTGTGACTTTACGGGACTGCAGGTGGGGGGTAGGTATAGGTCGTTTCTTTGATGTGAAAATTCTACTTATGGGATCTTTAAACGGGTTCATTCAGAAATGAGCATTAATTTACACAGATGCTAGTCAAGAAATATGGATACGTTTTGCCATCCCATGTTTTGTGCTGCGAGTCTATGTACATTGCTATCATGTCGGAGATGGTTTTGTTGAGTCTCTCCGGGAGGTCATTCGTCTTCGGGCGATATGCAGTGGTTTTGCGGTAGCTCGTATGCTAAGCTCGAACACGCCGTGCCTAAGCTCTGCCGTAGACGCGGTGCCTCGATCGGTGACAAATAGGGACAGTGTGCCATGACGGAACACGATTTGCTGCATAAAGAACTGAGCAATTTCAAATGATGTGCCACATTGCATTGCTTTGGTTCGTTTCCGCATATCGTGTGAGATTGTCGGTCTCGGCTATAATTCATTTGTTACCGGCAGATGACAGCCGAAATGAGCCCAGGAGGTCGATACCGACTTGGCAAAATGGCGTCCGAGGCGGCGAAATAGTGCCGCGAAACCTTCAAAACTGTATTTGCTGTTTTTTATTAGCCGCCGACATGCGGCCTTATCACTCTGATTCTGGCTAACGTATCAGTTCTGTATTCTTTGTTTGTTAATGCTCGATGTCGCGAGAAGCACCTTTATCCGTTTTGATGTCGCGCAAGATGCGCAGAGATCTGTCTCGAAGATTCCGATCACTCGCGTATGTTGCTGCAATGTTCTAGGTTAAGCTAGTAGCAGTTTGCGACGTTATCTAGATGGTTCTGAGCAGCCTTTAAATTGAGCGTTAACGTGTGTGACAGGCATTCTTAGTTCTACGATAGACGAGCCCGTTTGTTGCTATCGCCGCCGCTGAGTTGCATAGTCGTTTTGCGGGCGCAAGTCAGCCCAATAAAAAGTTTCTTCCCTGCACAACAAGTCTCTTCATTTGTGTCATCGACACTGTCACCACCACGTGACATCTGGTGGAGGTACTGCCGTTCGAATCCCGGTATACCCCTTCAAGTCAAGACAGCAGCAGTGTTCCTGTCACCCTGGGGGATCAGCCAACAGGCCAGGGAACCAGCCACTGTCTTCAAGGGCTCCGACCGCAACACGGTCTGCTACCGCACCCTGTTTGATCTCGGAAGGCATCAACGCGGACAATGGCCCAGCTTGCAGTGGCAGTTATTTTCGTCCAACGCCGTGAGCCGCCCTGCGTCCATTGACGACCGGACGAGAATGCAGAAGACTGGCTCGACCTGATCGAACGCGTGGGCACTTTCAACGCCTGGAACGATGAAACTAAACTCAGACAAGTCTACCTTCCTCCAGAAGGATCTGCTGAATATTGTTCAAAATCATTAGGGAGCTTTGAAGAATTGATTATGAAAAAGCATTTGACTCAGTTGAAACCTCGGCGGTGATGCAGGCATTGCGAAATCAGGGGGCAGACGAGCCGTACGTGAAAGTGCTGGAAGATATATACAGTGGTTGCACAGCAACCATTGTTCTGCATAAAGAAAGTAACAAAATTCCCATAAAGAAAAGTGTTAGGCAAGGAGACACAATCTCCCCAGTACTGTTCACAGCTTGCTTAGAGAAAGTATTCAGACTTGGAATGGGAGCAGTTAGGGATAAGGGTAGATGGAGAATACCTCAGTAATCTGCGATTTGCTGATGACATTGCCTTGTTAAGCAACTCGGGAGATCAACTACAAATAATGATTGATAACCTAGACAGGAAAGGTAGAAAGGTAGGCTTGAAAATCAATATGCAGAAGACTAAGGTAATGTTCAACAGCCTCGGGAAGGAACAGCAGTTTACATTAGGTAGCGAAGTACTGGAAGTAGTAGGCGAATATGTCTACTTAGGACAGGTAGTACCCGCAGATCCGGACCATGAAAAGGAAATAACAAGAAGAATAAGATTGGGATGGAGCGCATTTGGGAAGCACTCGCAGATTATGTCTAGCAGCTTACTGGTATCGCTAAAGAGGAAAGTATATAACAGTTGCATCTTACCTGTACTCACCTATGGCGCTGAAACGTGGAGGTTAACCAAGAGAGTGCTACTTAAGTTGAGGACAACCCAGAGGGCTATGGAGCGAACAATGGTAAGGGTAACATTAAGAGATATGAAGCGTGCAGAGTGGGTCAGAGAAATAACACAAGTTACCGACATTCTAGTGGAAATTAAGAAGAAGAAATGGATATGGGCAGGACATGTAGTGCGAAGAGAGGATAACCGATGGTCGCTTAGGGTAACAAACTGGATTCCAAGGGAAAGAAAGCGTAGCAGGAGGCGGCAGAAAGTTAGATGGGCGGATGAGATTAAGAAGTTCGCAGGGGTCAAGTGGATGCAGCTAGCACAGAACCGGGTGAAGTGGAGAAATTGGGAGAGGCCTTCGCCCTGCAGTGGGTATAGTCAGGCTGATGATGATGATGAAGAAGAATTGGAAGATTTTCAAGAATAAGTTTTTAACTGCCTTTTTAAGCGTCATCCGAAAGGAAAGAGCCCAGGCCCCCCTTCAATCAAGACTTCAACTCCCTATCGAGCCTGTCCTGGCGTACGTTGGGGAGATAAAGCGCCTCTCTCTCCGCGCTGACCCTAACATGACAGAAGGTGCGAGAGTCAAATTTTTAATGCGAGGCGTTTAAGAGTCGCTTTTTTGCAGGTCTTGACCGAAATCCAGCAAAACAGTGGCGGAATTCGAAAGGGAAGCGTCTACCATCGAGAAGATGTCGGACACCCGCATGCGCCATTATGAGCGACTACTTCGACCGGACTACTCAAGCCACTACCCCAGTGCATCTGCAAGCGGAGAGATCCTTCGGAAACTCATCCGGGAGATTGTGCGAGGACTCTGCCGGTTGCTGCCACCATCCCAATAACCACACGTGACGACGCTCGAGGACGTCGTTCGTGAAGAAGTCAAGCAGCTAGGCACTGGGTGTTCCTCAAGTGACGGCTACGACTGCTCCACTGCACAACGTAGCAGCACAAGAGGCAACAGCGATGAACTACGCTGCTTTATTACGTCGTCCTGCACATCGACGTGATGACGTGCCCAAAAAAGAAAGTCCTAGCCGCTACCGTCCTGTTCCTGAAAGCGGCCCTGTGGCCACCGCCCGCCAAGCCGACCGACGACCCCCAAGCCCCAGGAAGTGCGACGCCTGGAGGACTGTGAACAACCGGTCATTATGCTTCTATTGCGGTGAGACCGGCCACATTCTGCACCACTGCCCGTTCCGACGATTCGCAGATTCGCAGTCGACGCTCCACGACCACTCCTAGGCGAACTTCTGCAAGAAATCGACAACTATCTGCGTAGCGGTGAGACTATGTGAAAACGCCGTCGGTTCAGGTCCGCATCGCCGTAAAGGGCCCGCTTTACGTCGCCAGGCCGTAAGTACGATGACAGTGTGCGCGCAAGGTCCTCAAGCCAGCACAGGGAAAACTAAATAGAGCAACCTTTGACAGTGAGGTTGCTTCACGACGAAAACACAAAGATAATCCATCGCCGACGACGAGTGACGACGACGCAGCCATTAAATCGCCGATCTACAAGACAACAATGTCGACGAGATCAAGACCAGACTTCAATTTGACATCGCCGCCAAGCGACGTGACGACGGTGCGACCCGGCCGCGACCTCAGCACGAGACGAGACAGAGATCGAGTGGCAAAGCCAACGTGCAATAATAGAACGCGAACAAGCGACCTTGAGGTTGCTGTCGACGGACGCACGGTTACCGCCCTGGCGGACACCGGTCCCGACTACTCTGTCATCAGTGGAGCTTTCGCCGCCCAGCTCAAGAAAGTGACGACCACGTGGGACGGCCTGCTAATCCGCACCGCTGGTGATAACCTTATTACGCCGTCGGGGCGATGCACCGCAAAAGTTAGAGTAAATGAACGTACAGCCTTTATCATGCTCTATTGCAAAATATACTTGTTGAGATTGACAAATGGTGCAAGGTATGGGGCATGAAACTTAACGCGAAGAAATTGGTGCTATAGGGATTACTAAAAAAAAAAGGCGCCTAGCATTTTTTGTTATAAATTTCAGGACAGTTTATTCAAGGAAGTTGAGTACTATAAGTATCTCGGTGTTACACTCACGAACAATCATTCGTGGTCCCGCCACATATCAGATATCTGCAGTTCTTCATTAAGAAAATTGTGGTTTATTAAAAGGAAACTAAAAACCGCTCCGACTGAAACAAGGTTGCTTACCTATAATGCACCTATTAGGACAAACCTCGAATATGCGGAGGTAATTTGGGACCCGCATAACAAAAAAGGTTTTAATTCAGTTGGAGCGGGTACAAGAAAAGCTATTCCCTTCGTACTTAGCAAATACAATAGGCTAGATTCTCCATCAGTTATGATGAAGCAACGCGGTATCCGCCTATTGCAGACTTGTAGAAAAGATAGCAGGTTAATATTTTTGTACAAAATTCTTACAGATAAAGTGAGTTTAGATTCACGTAATTGCAAAAAGCGATTGACAACGCGAAAAACTATACACAGCGACAAAACTTCCTTAGTCCCAATTTTTGCGCGCGCGGAAGCATTCAAAGTTTTTTGCCAAGAACCACTGAAGATTGGAATTCCTTCTAGGTAAAAATAATGGAATCAAATAATTTCGTAAAGGAACTCGAACACTACCTTATGTAATTTTTTAATTTTTATTCTGTATTTGCTTCATTCACCATGGTTTTCAGCAAGATGTTTGAGTGTTTTCGCATGTTTTAAGGTTTTGAGCAATATATATGATGGTTCAAGCTGGCAGCAAGTTTTTTTGCACCACTCCTGCATGGGCCGAAATGGCTTACATTATTTGTAAATAAATAAATGAAAGTGTACAGCAGAGAGGGTTTGCTTTTCTGCCGTATAATATGACTTCTGTACTAATCGTGGAAGTCCTAGCTATTGTAGAGGGTAGGACGAAAACTCTTCTTGCCTTCAGCATGTATGGAAACATAGGAATGCATTACGAGCCGCATAGTATGGCTCAGAAGTAGACCTCCTGGGCTGTAAACTTTTGATAAAGGTTATATCTACCCTACCAGCTTCGTCGTCCTACAGCGCTGTTCGTGACATGATTCTGGGCATGGATTTTCTGAAGCAGGACTTTTTGACGGGTTAGTTGGTACATAATCTTGATTCTTATAGCGCTGACGAAACACAACAGGAAGAAAGACACAAAAGGACAGAAGCGCAACTTCCAACTTTAATGAGCAGAAAAGGAACCCAGGCACTCTTTTATAATCTCTGCTCTGCATGAATGTGCGATAACCCCCACACTCAATCAGAAAAAAAAAGTACCACTAGGCAGGATTGAACCAGTTCAATCATGACAAAACACATGGGTGAAAGGCAGGTCGAATGGATAAAGACAAGAAACAAGAAAATGATAAAGGCGAGCAACCACAAGAGATTAAAAACCGAAGATGACATGAGAGAGACAAGTCAAAGATAAAAGCATAAAACTCAAATGGTGGAAGGCAGCGTGTAAAAGGCGCCTAAAATCATTAAAAAAGAAGAAAACGGTGAAAAAACTACACATATCCTTCCAAAAAGGAGAGTTCGTCTTTAGAAAGGAGTATAGAGGGCGTGCTAACGCACTTGTCTTTTCTTTGATGAATGTAAAAGGCCTCAATAACTTCTCTTTCTGTTTTGTCCTGTGCCTTGGCTAGAAACTTGGTTTCCTGAAACTTGGGACGGCAATTTTCACAGCGGCTACAATGTATAGCAAGGTTACCTCCTGTCTTGTTCTTTATAGTCACACTGTGCCTTCGAGCCCGCTCATTGAAACATTTCCCGGTCTGTCCCACATAAACCTTGCCACAGGTCAACGGAATCTCGTACACCACCTTGCCGGTGCACTGGGTGAACATGTTTTGATGTTTTACAGTACAGGCCTCGTTGAAACGCTTTCCTGACACCATCGGGCAAATGCTTGACAGCTTGCAGGGAGCTGAAAAGATTAGCTGCACACCATGCCTGGCTACCACTTTTTTCAAATTGTGCGAGAGACCATGCAGATAGGGAATAACCTGCACAGGTTTCTTTTCGGCCTCTCGTTTGTTGCCTGGCTTCTTGATCCTTTGAAGAAGGCTTTCGGACACGCTGGTGACCATATGCACAGGGTAGCCTGCAGAAAGAATTCTTCCAGTCTGATACTGGAAGCTTTCATCCATCTTGTGCGGGCAAGATTTATCTAAGGCAGATCTTAGGCAAAGTGAAACTATGCCACGCTTTACTATCTTTGAGTGGGAGCTATCATAAGCTAAAAGAGTCTTCTTTGAGCGAGGCTGATACATCCAACACACGTGTGTGTTGGAGAAGGAAAGTTTCAGGTCCAGAAATTGAAGGCAACCATTATCTACTAATTCATGCGTAAATTTCAATCCAGTCCAGATAGAATTAAAAGAACTCAGGGTGTGGGCGATAAAAGTATCAGCGTCACTATGGGCAGGTACATTAAGAAGCACAAGATAGTCATCTACATATCTAAATATTCGAGAGATTGCCGAGTTGCACAAAGAAGCTTCTAGTCGCCGATCAAAAGAAGCCAGAAAAATTTCGAACAAGACCGGAGCGACTGACGATCCAATGCAGATGCCTTGCCTCTGCACAAAAAATTTGTCTTGGAAATAAACAGCTGTGGAATTCAGATAGAACAGTAACAGGTCTAAGAAATTCCATATTGTGATCCCCACTTCATTTTGAAAACCGACTTCCCCATAGTCTTCCAAATGCTCTCGAACAGATGCAAACAGGCCCTCATGGGGCACAGAGTAAAAAAGGTCCTCTATGTCATTGAAAAACCGTGTGCTGGCTGCGAAGTCGCCTTTTCCAAGACGTGCACCACCTCTCTTGAGCTACGGACACGGTAGGAATCCTGGCCTGCTATTCTGTCCAAATGGCGTCGCAGAAAATCACTGACTCCTCTCTGCCAGGTATCCCTTTCGGATACCTGGCAGAGAGCAGGTATCCCTTTCGGATACCTTGATCACAATACGGAAATTCTTAGACCTGTTACTGTTCTATCTGAATTCCACAGCTGTTTATTTCCAAGACAAATTTTTCGTGCAGAGGCAAGGAATCTGCATTGGATCGTCAGTCGCTCCGGTCTTGTGCGAAATTTTTCTGGCTTCTTTTGATCGGCGACTAGAAGCTTGTTTGTTCAACTCAGCAATCTCTCGAATATTTAGATATGTAGATGACTATCTTGTGCTTCTTAATGTACCTGACCATAGTGACGCTGATACTTTTATCGCCCAGACCCTGAGTTCTTTTAATTCTATCTCGACTGGATTGAAATTTACACATGAATTAGTAGATAATGGTTGCCTTCAATTTCTGGACCTGAAACTTTCCTTCTCCAAGACACACGTGTGTTGGATGTATCAGCCTCGCTCAAAGAAGACTCTTTTAGCTTATGATAGCTCCCACTCAAAGATAGTAAAGCATGGCATACTTTCACTTTGCCTAAGATCTGCCCTAGATAAATCTTCCCCGCACAAGATGGATGAAAGCTTCCAGTATCAGACTGGAAGAATTCTTTCTGCAGGCTACCCTGTGCATATGGTCACCAGCGTGTCCGAAAGCCTTCTTCAAAGGATCAAGAAGCCCGGCAACAAACGAGAGGCCGAAAAGATACCTGTGCAGGTTATTCCCTATCTGCACAATTTGAAAAAAGTGGCAGCCAGGCATGGTGCACAGCTAATTTTTTCAGCTCCCTGCAATCTGTCAAGCATTTGCCCGATGGTGTCAGGAAAGCGTTTTAACGAGGCCTGTACTGCAAAGCATCAAAACATGTTCACCCAGTGCACCGGCAAGGTGGTGTACGAGATTCCGTTGACCTGTGGCAAGGTTATGTAGGACAGACCGGGAAATGTTTCAATGAGCGGGCTCGAAGGCACAATGTGACTATAAAGAATAAGACAGGAGATAACCTTGCTATACATTGTAGCCGCTGTGAAAATTGCCGTCCCAAGTTTCAGGAAACCAAGTTTCTAGCCAAGGCACAGGACAAGACAGAAAGAGAAGTTATTGAGGCCTTTTACATTCATCAAAGAAAAGACAATTGCGTTAGCACGCCCTCTATACTCCTTTCTAAAGACGATCTCTCCTTTTTGGAAGGATATGTGTAGTTTTTTCACCGTTTTCTTCTTTTTTAATGATTTTAGGGGCCTTTTACACGCTGCCTTCCACCATTTGAGCTTTATGCTTTTATCTTTGACTTGTCTCTCTCATGTCATCTTCGGTTTTTAATCTCTTGTGGTTGCTCGCCTTTATCATTTTCTTGTTTCTTGTCTTTATCCATACGACCTGCCGTTCACCCATGTGTTTTGTCATGATTGAACTGGTTCAATCCTGCCTAGTGGTACTGTTTTTTTTCTGATTGACGGTAGGGGTTATCGCACATTCATGCAGACCAGAGATTATAAAAGAGTGCCTTGGTTCCTTTTCTGCTCATTAAAGTTGGAAGTTGCGCTTCTGTCCTTTTGTGTCTTTCTTCCTGTTGTGTTTCGTCAGCGCTATAAGAATCAAAATCATGTACCAACTAACCCGTCAAAAAGTCCTGCTGCAGCATATTTCTTCTACTACGGGTTCTTTACTCTCTCTACAATCCAGGCAAGCAGCTGCTCATGTGTGTGTGAAGTTAATAGCAGCCACAACTTGCCGCTCTCGAATTTTGTCTTTCCACATGAAGCATAAGCAAGTACCTTGGGAAATCCAACTGCTCTTTGGTGCCGTCCAGCCTTCATGGGGTCACACTAGGAGGATCTGCAAGGTTCTGAAGTCCGAAGCCTGGCGACAAGTACGATACTACTACGATTGGCTTCGCATCTTGTTATATGAAGGGACCGACAACGTCCTGGCTCACTCCCTCTTCAAAGGCTACAAGAGGCAGGCAGCTCAAGCTACCGAATTTTTGTGGCAGACTGCGAGGCTGTCGCTTCCGCAAAAGAACGGCCAAGTAAGTGTATGAACCCTGTCACTACCCTCAGTGAAGTACATCTGCCAAGCGAAATCAAGACCGTCTTGGAAAAGGGTCCAAACACAGTTTTGAACCTCAGATGAATAGATCTAGCCTAGTGGCAATGGTACGAAACGTAGGCCACCGTACCAACGACAAGGACAAGGAACGTGTCATAGGAGAGGGATTTGCATGCCTCCAAAAATCCTTAAGTTCGCAGGCTTCCAAGAAACCACCGCTGAAAAGGATTGCCGATTTTATGAAAGCGTCCGAACTTACTGTTCTGGAGGCTGACAAAAAAGGTGGCTTTGTTGTCATGACAAATGGCGTCTTTAAGGAAAAGGCTACCGAAGCGATAAAGAAAAATTTCAAACCTGTCAACTTTCAACCTGCTAAGCAGAAACGTGCTGCACAAAAGCTACATGCCCGGATGAACCTCAATTCATTGGCCAGTGCTGTCAAGGAGGCCAAGACAGGAAGCCTGGATATTTTCTTTTCAGGCAAGACGCACAAGCCTGCGTGCCCCCTACGAGCCATCGTGTCCGAAAGGGATACCTGGCAGAGAGCAGTCAGTGATTTTCTGCGACGCCATTTGGACAGAATAGCAAGCCAAGATCCTTACCGTGTCCGTAGCTCAAGAGAGGTGGTGCACGTCTTGGAAAAAGGCAACTTCGCAGCCAGCACTGGGTTTTCCATTGACATAGAGGACCTTTTTTACTCTGTGCCCCATGAGGGCCTGTTTGCATCTGTTCGAGAGCATTTGGAAGACTATGGGGAAGTTGGTTTTCAAATTGAAGTGGGGATCACAATAGGGAATTTCTTAGACCTGTTACTGTTCTATCTGAATTCCACAGCTGTTTATTTCCAAGACAAATTTTTTGTGCAGAGGCAAGGCATCTGCATTGGATCGTCAGTCGCTCCGGTCTTGTGCGAAATTTTTCTGGCTTCTTTTGATCGGCGACTAGAAGCTTGTTTGTTCAACTCAGCAATCTCTCGAATATTTAGATATGTAGATGACTATCTTGTGCTTCTTAATGTACCTGCCCATAGTGACGCTGATACTTTTATCGCCCACACCCTGAGTTCTTTTAATTCTATCTGGACTGGATTGAAATTTACGCATGAATTAGTAGATAATGGTTGCCTTCAATTTCTGGACCTGAAACTTTCCTTCTCCAACACACACGTGTGTTGGATGTATCAGCCTCGCTCAAAGAAGACTCTTTTAGCTTATGATAGCTCCCACTCAAAGATGGTAAAGCGTGGCATAGTTTCACTTTGCCTAAGATCTGCCCTAGATAAATCTTGCCCGCACAAGATGGATGAAAGCTTCTAGTATCAGACTGGAAGAATTCTTTCTGCAGTCTACCCTGTGGATATGGTCACCAGCGTGTCCGAAAGCCTTCTTCAAAGGATCAAGAAGCCAGGCAACAAACGAGAGGCCGAAAATAAACCTGTGCAGGTTATTCCCTATCTGCATGGTCTCTCGCACAATTTGAAAAAAGTGGCAGCCAGGTATGGTGTGCAGCTAATCTTTTCAGCTCCCTGCAAGCTGTCAAGCATTTGCCCGACTGTGTCAGGAAAGCGTTTCAACGAGGCCTGTACTGTAAAGCATCAAAACATGTTCACCCAGTACACCGGCAAGGTGGTGTACGAGATTCCGTTGACCTGTGGCAAGGTTTATGTGGGACAGACCGGGAAATGTTTCAATGAGCGGGCTGGAAGGCACAATGTGACTATAAAGAACAAGACAGGAGGTAACCTTGCTATACATTGTAGCCGCTGTGAAAATTGCCGTCCCAAGTTTCAGGAAACCAAGTTTCTAGCCAAGGCACAGGACAAGACAGAAAGAGAAGTTATTGAGGCCTTTTACATTCATCAAAGAAAAGACAAGTGCGTTAGCACGCCCTCTATACTTCTTTCTAAAGACGAGCTCTCCTTTTCGGAAGGATATGTGTAGTTTTTTCGCCGTTTTCTTCCTTTTAATGATTTTAGGCGACTTTTACACGCTGCCTTCCACCATTTGAGTTTTATGCTTTTATCTTTGACTTGTCTTTGTCATGTCATCTTCGAATTTTAATCTCTTGTGGTTGCTCGCCTTTATCATTTTATTGTTTCGTGTCTTTATCCATACGACCTGCCTTTCACCCATGTGTTTTGTCATGATTGAACTGGTGCAATCCTGCCTAGTGGTACTGTCTTTTTTTTCTGATTTAGAGTGGGGGTTATCGCACATTCATGCAGACCAGAGATTATAAAAGAGTGCCTGGGTTCCTTTTCTGCTCATTAAAGTTGGAAGTTGCGCTTCTGTCCTTTTGTGTCTTTCTTCCTGTTGTGTTTCGTCAGCGCTATAAGAATCAAGGATTTTCTGAACAAACATCGAGCGATCATCGACTTCCGATCCAAACTCATCAAGCTCTCGACCGACAAGCCATACCTGCTACGCGAACTTCTACGCATCGCGTCGCTCCCAACGTCCTCGAGAGAGAATTGACCCGATCAAGTGTCATTGTCTCTGTGGTTCCAATATAGGTGGAAATCACGGAAGGGGTTGTCGAAGGCAGCACTCAGTTGTTTTTGGATAGAGGACTTGGCATCGCAAGAAGACTGTTTCCGTTATGAACAAGCTCATGTGCTTGTCACGAACGTCAGCGACGAATACCGGCACCTGAACCAGGGCATGACGATTGCTTTCCTTTGTTCGGTGTAGCTGAAGAGCGCGTACTGGCAAATTGAGGCTGACGAAAGAGACTGCGAAAAGATTGCGTTCATAACACCAGACGGCCTCTTCACATTCAAGGTAATGCTTTTTTGGGTTGTGCTCCGCACCAGCCACGTTTTACCGAGTAATAAACATTGTTCTGGCGGGCTTAAAGCGGCAGATTTGTTTTGTATACGTGGACGACGTCGTTGTCTTCTCGTCAAACTTTGAAGACCATCTGAGAATGCTTCGAACAGTACTTGACGTAATCAAGTCCTCAAGTTTAACGTTGAAAGCAGAGAATTTGGTTGGTTGGTTTGTTTGTGGGGTTTAATTAACGTCCAAAGTGAATCAGGCTATGAGAGACGCCGTAGTGGAGGACTCCGGAAATTTCGACCACCTGGGGTTCTTTAACGTGCTCTGACATCGCACAGCACACGGGTGCTTTGCTTTTCGCCTTCACTGAAAAGTGGCCGCCGAGGCCGGGATTTGATCCCGCGTCCTTAGGAACAGTAGCAGAGCGCCATAACCACTGTGCCACCCCGGCGGGGTGAAAGCAGAGAAGTGTCACTTCGCCTACAAAGAAGTGTCACTTCACCTACAACGTGATGTTGTTTCTTGGTCATATCATCAGCAAGGAGGGAGTTCGCCCCAACCCACAGTGAACAGCTGCGATCACACAGCTTCAACAGCCAGGTGACAAGAAAGCTGTGCGGCGATTTCTCGGACTGTCCGCATATTAGCGACGATCCGTAAAGACCTTTTCGCGCAACGTCGAACCTTTGACGCAGCTTACAATGGCAGACGTGCCATTTCAATAGAAAGCACCGCAAGTGGAAGCCTTCGAGGAACTTAAGCGCCGTCTACAGGCCCTTCTGTGCTAGGTCACATTGATGGAAACGCCCAGACTGAGATACATGCCGACGTGAGCAGTCTGGGGCTAGGCGCCAATCTCTTTCAGAAGAATGCCAGGCAAGAGAAAATAATCGCCTACGCTAGCAGGTCCCTCTCGAACGCAGAAGCTGATTACTCGACGAACGAGAAGGAGTGCCTCGCACTGATCTGGGCCGTTTGAAAGTTCCGCCCGTACTTATACGGCCGCCCATTCAAGGTGGGTGGGTGGATGGATGGATGGGTGGATGGATGGATGTATGGATGGATGGATGGATGGATGGATGGATGGATGGATGGATGGATGGATGGATGGATGGATGGATGGATGGATGGATGGATGGATGGATGGATGGATGGATGGATGGATGGATGGATGGATGGATGGATGGATGGATGGATGGATGGATGGATGGATGGATGGATGGATGGATGGATGGATGGATGGATGGATGGATGGATGGATGGACGGATGGAAGGATGGAATATAGGAGCGTCCCCTTTGAAACGGGGTGGTAGCAGTAGCTATTATGCTAAGTTTTCACCTTATATCCCAATTACCGATTCAGAATGGTTAACCAAACCATCATTCTATTTATTAAATTTTTGTTCCTACATTACTAACATTATGTCACTTCTCTGCTTTTAAGCCACCAATCTTCCAGTCATTTTTTGCTAGCTTTCACCGCCGGTTTACTCACCCGGCCACTGGCATCTCTGAAGCCCAGAGCGTCCCCTTCATCTCCGCAATACTTAACTAGAGTTTGCAATTCTTCCAGACTCTCAGCTAGCAGCACAATATCGTCTGCATACATCAAACCGGGGAGGCGCTGCTCTACCTCCTTTCCACCTAATCTATATGACAGGTTAAAACCTAGGTTACTGTCTTGTATCCTGCGTTCCAGGTTTATCAAATAAAGCATGAACAGCGCCGGTGATAGAGGACAGCCTTGTCTTAATCCTTTGCATAATTTGACTCCTCCGTACTTCTTATCCCTTCGCACGTAATTTATACTTTGTTATCCCGGTATATTTCCTGTAGGAACTCTATCATCTCATAACCGTAACCTTCTTATTTTAATATGTTCCACAGTAGTTCCCTGCTCACGTTGTCGTACGCCCCGTTTATGTCCAGGAAGGCCAAATAAAAAGTTTTTTTTTTTCCACTCTAGATATTTCGATGCATTGGGTAAGCACGAACAGGCTATCATCTAAGCGCCTACCATTTCTAAAGCCTTTCTGAAGTTCTCCGAGTATCTTGTTACTTTCAGCACCCAGGTGGTAAGCGATCACCACGCGCTCTGCTGGCTGGAAAATTTGAAATCCCCTCCGGCCGCCTTGCACGATGAAGCCTGCGTCTTCAGGAATTCGACATCACAATCGTCTACAAATCTGGCCGCAAGCACTCCAATGCAGACTGCTTGTCATTAGCCCCCGTTGAAGCACCGGCGAAAGAAGACGACGAATACGCCTTTTTGGGACCGGTTAGCGCCAGCAGTTTCTCTTTTTTTATGCAAGTACACTTCAAAAATTTTTTTTCCTACCGAATTCTTGACCGATCCCCCTCTTTGGGTATGTGCCATAAGTTGTTTGGTCCTAAACAACAGCAAGTTCGCAGAACAGCGATCAGACCATGAGCTCAAAGCGCTAGCTGATTACTTAGCAGAAAAGACCGCTTCCCTTCCTGCTGTGTTCAAGCGACATTTATCATCGTTCGGGTTAAGCAATGACCTTCTGTTGAGAACTTCCTACCCAATAAGACCGCGCAGCTACTTGTTGTGCCTAAAAACCATCCGGCAGGAATTTCTGCAGGCGTTGCACGATGAGCCCACAGCAGGCCATCTCGGGTTTGCACGCATGTTGCGTCGAATCTAGAAGCAATAATGGCCGCGACTGCATGCCGAAGTTACCCACTACATGCAAACATGTCGGCAAGCTTAACTTGGTGAACCTGTCGTCCTACCAGCCCTCAACAAGTGAGGTCAGCGTTCTCTCCCAGGGTCTAAATTTCAATGTTCATCGAGCACCTGACAAGCGGAAGGTGATCTGTTCCGTGGAACTGGCCGTAAATCAACTTCCCCCGAGCGTACGAAATGAAGCACGCACTCGAGCCATTGGGGTGCTATCGAAATGGCGCAAAGAAGCCGGGCTACCGGCAGCCGAAAGACAAGCCATCAGGAGTTTGCGCGAAAATGCAGACATCGTGGTCCTGCCCGCCGACAAAGGAAGCTCAACGGTGCTGCTAGAAAGAAAAGACTAAGAAGAAAAAATGTTGGCCTTACTGGAAAACAAAAATACCTACGTTCCTCTGCCTCGCGACCCTACAAGCAGCATACAAAGACAGCTCCAAGGGCTTCTTGCCGGCCTTTTCCGGTTCGTGCCCCCTGACAAGAAGAAGCTATACTACCATTTGTTGTGCACCAATGGCTCGGCTCCGGCCATTTACGGACTACCCAAGGTCCACAAACCTGGCGTTCCCTTGCGACCCATAGTAGACTTCACCAGGTCACCGCTGCAAAAACTTTCAGGATACCTGCACAAAGTACTGAGCCCCTTAGCAGGAAAATCTAGGACACACGTAACGAATTCTTCGGATTTTGTTGAAAAACTTCGTAGCTTGAAGTTGGACGCAGCTGACGTGATGGTGTCCTTTGACGTAGTGTCCCTGTTCACCAGTGTGCCTATCGCTCTAGCCATCAGCACGTGCGAAGAAGTGCTCCGAAGCGACAGTGCTCTCGCTGAACGCACACCCTTTGATGTCGCCGACCTGTGCACATTGTTGCGATTCTGCCTAAGCAACACTTATTTTACCTACCACTCGAAGTTCTACAAGCAGACAGAGGGTACGGCAATGGGTGCTTCAATATCTGTCACCACCGCTAACCTTGTTATGGAGGCTCTGGAAGAAAAAGTTCTCGCCAGTTTTACGCCAGCCCCAAAAGTATTCTACCGTTATGTGGATGACTGTTTTTGCATCCTGCGAAGAGAAGACACCTCTCGATTTCTACATGCTTTAAATTCAGTGGAACCGGTTCTGCAGTTCACTGTCCAGTTCGAAAAGCAAAACTGCCTACCATTTCTCGACGTGCTTGTGACCCGAAAAAACCATGACCTTTCGTTCACCGTGTACCGCAAGCCCACACACACTGGACGTTATCTGGATTTAAACTCGAACCATCCAATGGCTCACAAGAAGTCAGTCGTTTCTTCACTTGTAACCCGGGCCAGAACGATCTGCAACAACCGAAACAGGGAATCCGAGCTTAAGAAGGTACGGCACGAGCTTCGCAAGAATGGATATCCCACGCATTTTATTTCGAGGATTGAGAAAACTGTTTCGCAACCAAAGATAACCACTCCCAAGACTTTTTCGGCCAGCGCAAGGATCCCTTATATGCGTGGTGTTAGCGAAGCTCTTTCCCGCGTATTTTCAAAATATGACTTGCGTATTGGACACGTGCCGACCTGCAAGCTTCGCAATATGCTTGTTAATGTTAAGGACCCCCTGCCTTCTGTTCAATTCCCTGGTGTGGTTTATAAGATACCATGTAGCGAATGCAGTGAAGTTTATATCGGTGAAACTGGTAAATTCACACGAAGATTGAAAGAACACCAGCGTGATGTCCGGAACAATAAGATTGCTTCAAGTGCACTGGCAGAACACGCGTACAAGACGGGACACCAAATTGCCTGGGATGATGCTACAATCTTAGCTAAAGAAAAGAATCTGACAACGCGGCTGCTGCTTGAGTCATCTTTCATCCAGACGACAACCGGAATCATGAATCGCACAACAGGAAACATGCCATTAATTTATTCACAATCATTACGTCACCAGCTTCGCCTTTAAATTTCCATTCCCTCGCCTTGTCCGCCTCATTGTGATCAAGGAACCCGTAGGGGTTCCGAAACGTCTTCTTTTTTCATATTGACTTGGTCAGTGACTGAAACTCTTTTTACTCAACAAACATGTCGTGAGTGCTAACGACGCAAGACGCGCCGATCACCCGATTCCTCCCCCTAACTTGACGTTTCCAAAAATTGGGATGGATCTCCTCGGCCGCTTTCTATCTTTTTCTATGGGTAACAAATGGGTCATCGTGATCACTGCCTACCTTACTCGTTATGACGAAGCAAAAACATTGCCCAATGGTACCGCGGCAGAAGTTGCAAAAATTTTTGTCGAACAAATTCTCTTGCGGCACGGCGCCAAAGAAGTGCTCATCACGGACAGGAGAAAAGCGTTTACGGCAGAGTTGACGCAAACCATCGCGGAATAATCGTAAAAGCCATCGAAAGCATATCATCCACAGACCAATTGCCTTACGGAGCGCTTGATCAAAACGATCGCAGATATGATCGCCATGTACATCAACGATGAAAGCAAGACCGGGGATGCCATCTTGCCCTATTTATTTCCGTTTAGATCACGCAGTCATGGAGATGACTAGACCGACCCCGTTCAAGCTTGAGTATGGCAGGGAGCCCATGACGACGGTCGACGCAATGCTGGCGCACGTAACCAAACAGGACTCCTTTGACATCGCCGCGTACCTGCAGCGTTCAGAAGAAGCCCAAGGACTCGTACAGCTGCATATTAAATACCAACCGCACCCAGGCACCCGACAATATAACTTACGACGACGCCACGCAGAGTACAATCCAGAAGACCAAGTGTGGGTTTGGACTGCAATTTGTCGCCGTGGACTAAGTGAAAACCTGCTGCGTCGATACTTTTGGCCATAAAAACATCCTTCGCCGCGTCGGACAACTGGGCTATGCAGTCATTTCCAATGGTACGACAGCCTCACAACGGTGACGCGCACGCCCAAAAATAGTACATGTTGTTCGTCGGAAGCCTTATTACGCTCGTTAAAGTATCCGTGGGGTTTAAACATTGTATATCTCTATTTAAGTTGCTTTGTTTATTTTGGAACATCGAGGGGATATTTGTTTTAGGGGGGAGTAATGCCGCGAAACCTTCAAAAGTGTATTTGCTGTTTTTTTAGAAGCTGCCGGCATGCGGCCTTATCACTCTGATTCTGCATCGCGTGTCAGTTCTGTATTCTTTGCTTTTAAATGGTCGATGCCGCGAGACGCACCTTTATCAGTTTCGTTGTCGTGCAATATGCGCTGAAATCTGTCTCGAAGATTCCGATCACTCTCGTATGTTTCTGCAATGTCCCAGGTTGTGCTAGCAGAAGTTTGCGACGTTATCTAGAGAGTTCTGAGCCACCTTTAAATTGAGCGTTGACGTGTGCGACAGGCATTCTTAGTTCGACGACCGACGAGCACGTTTGTTGCTGAGTTGCATAGTTTTTTGGCGGGCGCAAGTCAGCCCAGTAAGGAGTTTCTTCCCTGCACTCCAAGACTTCATTTGGGTCATCAACCTTGTCACCATCACCTGGCAATAGGTTGGAGCAAACCCGCGGGCTTGAGAGGCGACACCTTTCGAGGTTGACACTCGCGGCAGCCTCCGACGTAGCCATGGACGGCGTCAGATAGTTTAGGTCACTGAGATTGGCTAGCCAGCCCCAAGAATGGTGGTCGCTAACCACTTTAAACGCGCTGTCATGGAGGTAAGTAATAAATTTCATGGTTGCCCACACAACCGCGAGGCATTCTTTTTTCCGTAGTGGAATAATTTGTTTCAGCCTGGAAAAGCGTGCGGCTGGCATGTGCATTGACCCTTTCCAGCTTGGTATTGAACGAGTAAAGCGCCGAGGCCGATGGTTCTGTCGTCGGTGTGCACTTCCGTGGCAGCTTCTTCATCAAAGTGCGAATTAACAGTGGTAGTTTGCAGCTGTCTGCGCAGCTCCCCAAAAGCCTCCTGTTGCTCGCCCGTGAGGCAGATCAGAGGTGCAGCTAACTTGGAAAAGTCGGCAATGAAGCGGTGGTAGTACGCACATAGACCTAGGAAACGAGTTTTCATTCCGTACTGACACTTTCGAATATTCATACTTCCCTCGTGCTATACGCGAATGGAACACCTTACACACATCCATTGTTAATAATTCATCATTAAATGCTTTTAGTACACGTGTGAAACATAAGCTACTTACATCTCACTAATTACTGCGTTCTTATGTCATTACGAATTTTTCTCCTTCCGTTTGTGTTTCACTTGTCGTATTATTTGTCCGCGAAAATCTTGTCATACGCTCCTCAGTCTGTCTTATTGCTATAGTATAATTTGTTATGCATAATTTTGGTATCATATTCTTTCATGTACTTGATTAATTGCCATTACTATATTTTGTACCTTTGTATTTTTATGCCCTTCCTGTTATGATCCCTGATGGGATTAACAGTATCGAATAAATAAATAAATAAATAAAATAAACCCCTCTATGTGGAAAGAATGGGAAAAAAGCGACATGTTGAAAAAAGTGGCGCTCGCAAGATGACCCAGAAACTTCAACCCTTTGTAGCCAAAGTGGCACTTCTCGCGCTTGAGCGTTAGGTCAGCTGACCGGAGGGCATCTACTACTGTGCGCAGGCGCTCAAGCTGTTTGCCAAAGGTTTGAGAGAACACAACCACGTCGTCGATATAAACTAAACAAAACGCTACAATTGTTATATCAGTGGGAAGCGTGCGTCCAATATAAGTATACTAACGTTATTGTAGCCCTAGTTATTCTATAGCTAATTATTTGCTTGTGAATAAAAATAAAATTTGTGCTGCAGCATCGTCGTTGTTGGATAGTATGGGATTGCAGAGGGCAGAAAAACTAGTCAAGATGAGACTTCTCGAGGAAAGGCGTAGTATGTCACTTTCTCCGACAAGTGTGCGTTTGGATGGTACGCTATCGCTCCTGTCGCATGGCGTTCCTTGGCGCGCGTTCAAGTGTGGGATTGCAGATGGTCGGTGGTGGTGGTGGTGAAAAACTTTATATTTGGGAGCCTTACGTGATTACATGTAATGACTGGTCGGCTCTTGGCTGCGTATTGTGGCCGGAAGCTGGTGCTTCCCAGCGACACCGAAAGCCCAGTCCGTAAGCCGCTTTTGAGCGGCCGGGTCAGAGTTGGACACCGCAGACTCCCATCGCTCGAGGTCGGAGAGTTGCCAAGTGGCTGGAGGGTGGAATTCCGAGCATTTGATTATAATGTGTTCAAAAACAGCCTTAGGTGCCCCACACAGGGTGCACTGCGGCGAGAACAGTCCTGGATGGATCAAAGCTAAGAAAGCAGGGGATGGGAATGTACGGGACTGAAGCTGGCGCCACGTCACCCGTTGTAGCTTAGTCATAGATTTATGAGGAGGAGGGTAGATGGTTCGTTGATCACGGTAATGGAGAGAGATTTCGTGATAGGATACCATGCGCTCGCGAACATCTCCCCAGGCAGTGGCAGTCCCTGCTCGGCTGACGTATCCTCGAGCAAAAGAGTGAGCTGCTTCGTTGCCTGGTTGACCCGTGGGAGCGGGCACCCATGTTAATTGAATAGGGTGTTCGGGTGGGGGGAGGGGGGAGGGAGGCGAGGAACCGGAAGGCTGGGCTAGAAATCCGACCGCGAGCGAAGTTCCGTTGGTTGTGACTCGGGTAGTAGCTATGGCGAGGGCAGCCGCCGCCTCCTCCACCTCCAGGGAAGTGGAGGCAAAAGTTGTACAGGCCGCGACCAGTTGCAAAGAGTTGGAAACAGCGCTGAGGGCGAACGCAGGGCGGAGGGCTATGAGGCAGCGTCTACGTAAAGGGTCTCTGGCTGGAAGCCATAGTTTCTGTGAAGAGCTGCGCGTGCCTTGCGGCGAGCGACATGGTGCTCTGGGTGCTTACTCCTTGGCAGGGGATGCAGCTTAAGAACGCGGTGTATCGCAGGGGGGAGTGTATGTTGTGTAGAGCAGTGACCGAGAGGTGAGAGATGGATGTGAGCAAGGATGTTCCGGCCGATGAGGGTAGATGATAATCGCTCCAACTGGGCTGAGCGATGGGCTTCCGTGAGCTCAGCTAGGGAGTTATGGATGCCCATTTGAAGAAGGCGTTCATTGGAGGTGTAGCGGGGTAAGTTGAGGGCGGCCTTATACGCCTGTTTGATAAGGGCGTTAACCTTGTCTTCCTCCACTCGCGTGAGGAAGAGGTAGGGAAGCGAGTACACAACACGGCTGAGGACAAATGCCTGTACCAGGCGTCTTAGGTCATGCTCGCGCATGCCACGATGGCGATTGGCTATGCGACTAATGAGGCGGATTGTTTGATGAGTCATCATCGTCAGCTTAGTGATGGTTGCGGTAATCTTGCATTGTTTTGTATCAGGATACCATGAATCCTGATGTTGTCCCCTTCTGGTATCCGGGTGTTGTCAGTTGTCAAGAAACCTAGGAGGTCGGAGTATGAGAAGCTCCAATATGGTAGGGGAACAAGCCAAGCCGACATTTGCGGCAAAAGATACTGCAATGTCTGCTCCGGCCTGTAATGTATCTTCCATTGCGCCAATGTTACCTGTGGTGGTCCACAGTGTAATATCATCGGCGCATAAGGAGTGGGACAGGCCAGGGATTTGGTGGAGGGCATGTGCCACGGGGATAAGGGTAATATTAAAAAGCAGTGGAGAGAGGACAGAACCATGTGGGGTGCCAATGCTACCGAGTTTGAAAGATGGAGATGAGAGCGAGCCGATGGTGATTTCTGCTATGCGGTGACTAAGAAAGGCGGATATGTACTGGTGGACACGCGAGCCGACTTGAAGCGATGAGAGAGCATCTAAAATGGCTGCGTGACGGACATTAACAAGGGCCTTTGTGAGATCTAGCGCAAGACTTGCTCGGGTGCGCTTTGCGTGTCGGGGGTGAAGGACATCTTCTGACAGCTGCAGCATAACATCCTGTGTGGAGAGATGTGGCTTGAAGCTGACCATTGTGTCAGGGAAGAGGTTGTGGTCGTCTATGTGGTTCTGGAGGCGTGCGAACACATGTTCAAAGATTTTGCCAAAACAGGAAGTGAGAGATGTGGGTCGGAGATTCTTGATGACGAGTGGTATTGCCGGGTTTAGGGATAAATGTGATACGGGCGTGTGTCCACTGTGCCGGAAGGGTTCCCGTGCGCCAGCATTGGTTGAAGAGGTCCGTGACTGTATCGACAGACGGGTCATCTAAGTTACGAAGCATCTTATTTGTGACTCGGTCCGTCCCCGGAGCTGATGTCGTCCTGAGGCGGTGCATCGCCGCCCTCACTTCAGCTGAAGAGATTTCACCATCAAGGGCAGGGTTGGGAGAACCGGTGTAGGAAGTGAGCGGGGTAGAAGCGGTTGTAGTGACGTACTGATTTTTTAAGGTCTGAAGGAGGGCGTCATCGTCTAGGGGAAGCTGATAAATAATGCGAGTAATATTCTTACGCTGCGTGGCCTTGGTGTGCCTAGGTTCAAGGAGGTAGCGTAAAAGCGACCAGGTGTCTTTAAGGCCTAGATTACCGCTCATGCGGTCGCAGACCCGCCCCCACTGCTGGTGACCGAGGTCCCTTGCATGAGCTTCAATTTCTTTCACAAGGCGGGAAATTCGCCGTTTGAAGGTGCGATTATGTTTTTGGGACAGCCAGCGTTTCTTAAGGCTGGCGTGTGTCACCCACATGTGTAGAAGGCGTCTATTCGCAGCCGAAGCGTCCTCCGGTTCCGGTATAGTGGATGTCGCCGACTCCACATCCTGTGTGAGAGAAGCCACCCAGGCCTCCAGGTCCACAATGGTGTCCGGGGGTTTTGCCGGATGCGGCAAAATCGATCCCAATCAACCACGCAGGCCTGATTGCGTTTGGGTGGGGTGAAAGAAGGGATGGAGAGCTCGGTGCATAAAATGTAATGATCACTGTCTAATGACTGAGTGGTATTAGTCCAGCGGCTTTCTCGAACGCATTTTAAAGAGTCAAGTCTGGGCTTGTGTCGTGCTAAACGCTAGATCCGATTCGGGTGGGATAGGAGGTGTCGTTGAGAATAGAAAGCCCTTCGTCTTGAACGAAGGACAAAGTTGCCGTACCTTTACAGCAGTTCTTTCGGTAACCCCAGCTGGTATGGCTAGCATTGAAGTCACCAACCACTATTAGGGATCCTCCGCGCTAACTGTGAGGACTTTCTTGATTGCGCCAATGACGGGGGCAGGAGGGCTCTTGGGCGGGCTCTAGAGGTTGAGAACAAAAAAGGTGTATGCTTTTCGTGTGCGGGGTAAGAGTTCCAGCAAGAGACCATCCACGTTATCTACCTCAAGAGGGTGTTCGACCGTGGTATAGTTGCGGTGCACCAACGACGCTACCCTGGATTGAGGCTGGGTGGGGGGCTCGTAAGTAGTATAGTCGCGGAGCTTAACCGAAACAAGCGTCTCCTGCAGCACTATCACTGCCGGTACCTCGTTAGGGGATAAAGTAGATGAGTGAAGCTGCAGATTATTCCGCTTTGTGCGGAAACCTCTGCGGCTCCACTGCCACACGCTAATTCTGTTGGGGTGTGCCGCCAGGTTGGGTGCTGTCGGTAATAGTTAAAGGGTAGGTAGTACAGTGCAACCTCTAGGGAAAAGCTCAGACACTTTGGTTTGGATTTGAGAAAACGAGGCTTCTTGAGCCCTTTGACGCTTCTCAATAGCCTCTAGTCGTTTTGCGGCGTTCGTCATCCAGTTCTGGGTTTCGGCGCGGAAAGAGTGTACCGAGCGTTCCAGAGACTGCATTGCCGTCATAAGGAGGGCAGTCTGGTGTGGCATTTATGGCTCGAAAGGAACTACTCCAGTGGCTATCTTGCGTTTTGCGGGAATGCCACGAGCAAGTGGCGTAGCGCGCGAAGAGGAGGCGGAGGGGGAGAGTTTGAAGGAGTTTTGGAAATGGTGGGAGGTGCTTGGGTTTGCAATACGGCAGGGGACTGCTCTCGCCTTAAAAGGATTTGTAGCTGCCGTTTAAGCTCGGCAATTTCATGACGCTGTGTTTTTGATTGGTTTATTGGTTGGTTTGTGGGGTTTAACGTCCCAAAGCAACTCAGGCTATGGAGACGCCGTAGTGGAGGACTCTGGAAATTTCGACCACCTGGGGTTCTTTAACGTGCACTGACAACGCATTTTAACTGAGCTTTAAGTTCTGCGTTCTCTCGCTCCAGCGGGGAAGACCGCGGCCTCCAGCTCACCTGTTTCGTCGATTCCTGGACTGTTTGGCCCGGGAGTGGCGGGAAAGACCTAGAGCGGCTTCTGCTGTGGCCATGGCGGGATCCCGTCTTGGAGCGGCTGCGCGTCTTCGAAGACGATCGAAATCGGCTTCTTGATGGTCTAGATGACTTGAGAGTTGTCTCAGGAGGTCTAGCGTCCGAAAGCGTTATCGACGGTGTGGATTTTTTTGATGTTTCTGGAGCGTTCGAAGCGCACTTTGCAGCGTCTGGTCCCCGTGAAGTGGGTTTCACCGCATAAGAGGCACCTGGGCGTGCAGTTCGGCGTTTGCCTGGGTGGATGGGCAACGCTGCAGCGGGAGCACAGGTCAGTCTTCTCCTTGGGACAGCCGTCGGCACGGTGTCCAGGCTTCCGACAGTTGAACTTTTGCCTTGAATGGGTAGCAAGAATAAATAGTGCCATAGAAGTTCAGTTGACGCGGTACCTCCGCGATGTAGATGAACGTGACTAAAATTGACTTAGTCCTGCCGAGCTGCCGGGCGTCGGCGATGGTGAAGGACCTGCTCTGATTAAGGGCCACAAAGTCTTGGAAGATTTCGTCTTGCGCTTGATTGTAGACGTCTTTATAAATAATGCCTCTTACGGCGTTGTCGGGGGCTGCGACATAAGCTTTCAGGGGGTACATCTGGTCGTTGAGGCGAAGTCCTTGCATGCGGACAAACTGTTTCATTCGAGTTTCAGAAGGTGTGCTCACCATGAAACAGTTGTTGTGTGGGTTGATGCGCAGCTTGTCGTTGATTCTGGCTTCGTGGTAGTCAACTACTGCTTCAGCACAGATCAGAGGCAGGAGTGCACCTCCATTAATTAGGCGAAGATCCAAGCCCCCGTCCGGTCGGAAAACAACCGTGTAGTCCGATGTCGGCAACCGGGGAAGCGGAGCATGCCTCTTCAGCTTGGGAGTGGAAGTTTGCCTTTCGGCACGGAAGCAAGGTTGTCCGAACTTGTCGAGGCTCCAGCAAACGCGGACGCGCCGCTGTCCGAGTCTTGCTTCAGGTTGGGGTAGAGCTTGTTCAGGGCCCGCACCGCACGGGTCCAACGAGGATCGTTATGAAATTCTTGTGGTGAAATATCTTCTCTTTCTATACCAACGAACACTAGACAAGATGTGACTTCTCAGGCTCTCGCATTTCACATACTTTAGCCAAATTATGAATGATGTGTCATGCTACCTTTATGACTGCCAATCACATGTTATGTTTCTGAAACCCTATTTTTCCAAGTTTTCATTTTTCGAATTATATCAAATTAATAATCAATTGCACACTATAAATTTAATAATTACCATTTTAATGCGTGACTTTCCTGTTTTAGAATTTACCACCTTTGAAGCCCCCTTCTTTATTTCTTCAATTTTAGTTTCTTCAAATATTTCATTATAAAATATATGCTCTAAATTTTCTCAATTAGCATTGCAACTTGATTTGTGGGGTTTAACGTCCCAAACCGACTTAGGCTATGAGAGACACGTAAGTAGACTTATGAAGTATCGACTTTAGAATATACGATATTGAATCTCGATCTGAATCCTCTTGCCATTTTCATTTCTGTTAACATAGTTCTATATTATTTGGACAATTACGCAGTTTACGCCTTATTATTTAGTGTAATCAGGCATTGGCTTTATATTTGACACTTTTCAACTGTATTTTTTATTTTTATTTACTTATTTCACCAATTATTTATACGTTATAAACTCGTCATCGCCTATCACACACCAATCATTCATTAATCAATAGAACCACCAATTACCAAATATTTTTTACGCAGCCCCCTATTATTTCCACATGAGGTGCAGACTACAGTTATTACTAATACTGCTAGCATAACAGTCTTTCAACCAAAACGAGCCCTAATATTTACTGCACTGCTCATAAAATTTCATGAAGTGAGTAGGGAAGAAAAAGCTGGACCGCCGCACTGGTAGCCCAAGCTTGGGTTTGCTCAGCGACGCAGGCGCTCGGTTCCTGACAGAGGAGAGAAACGGAGAAACCTACGCGCGTCCGCGGCCGCGCAGCGCACTGCCGTCTGTTGAGCCTGCGCAGCCCGTCTGCGTGGTTGCGCGTACCAGGCACGGCCGCAGGTACTGTACCGCAGGTGCACAAGGAGCAGGCGAAGCAGAATGAGGAGGAAAGGAACAGTAACACAGAGACGCGCGCAAAGCCGGGGCGCTCTTCGCCATTGGGCTCCTCACTTTTGCTTTTATCGGCTTCCCGGCTCGCAAAGAAGCTGGTTTGGATAGAAACGTTTTTATCGGTGCTTTCGAAAGCCATAAAGTATGAATAACTGATAGAATGTCGTCAGTGCGGGTTGATTCAGGTCCTGAAAAACTATCACCGCGAACATCTTTTCAAAAAGCGGTTGTTGGCTTGCTTTAAGACATTAAAAAATATTGGATACGGATTTGCTAATCGAAGGCCAGAGGTAAGCGATCAGTATTTTGAGGGACACCAGGTGGCACGCGAGGCGCACGTAAACATGCGCTCGAATGCAGAGCGGAGCACACAACACACCTTTCAACGCAGCGCGGAGCAGACGACGTGGTCGCGCTGTGCAGAGGTTTTGCCAAGGTCTCCACTGCGGGCGCTGGCCCACAGAGCGGCACAGCGCCCCCTAGCTCCGGTTGTCTTCCTTATATACCAACACCAACTATCTCCGACATGCAAAGCGCCCGGCCGTGCCGGTGAAGTTGTGAACCAAAATGGCACCGTTAGCTCCACTGGCAACGCTAGTTTTAGAGCGCAGCTCTTTGGCGCCCGTTCCTGGGTTTCGCGTTGGCGTCGGCCTCGTAACCAGCTCCGCCCCCCTTTCAGCCCCCCTCTTCCTGCGTGGCGCCAGCCGCGCGTGTTATCTGACTGCTGCGCGCGTTCCCCCGTTCGTCGCTGCTTATACCCCCTTCCCCCCCCCCTCTTTCTACGCGGCGGCGAGGGTGCTCTCCGATTGCCGGAACGACGGCTCCCTATCAGCGGATCACGGTGCGTGCATCCCAAGCCGAAACGCAGAGTCACGTTCACTTCACTCGCTAGCAGCGTCAGCGGCATCAGTCAGACGCTGCTATCTGATCGTCGCGCAACGTTCCTATGGGCTCACGCGCTGCCTCCCGCGACCTCCCGATAACTTAATTGCTCTCTTCATTTCTCCGACCACAAAGCTTCTTTAATGACAGCCAAGAACTGTTAGTGGAGTGTTTCTTGAAGGAATACCTGTGAAAACTAAAAAAAAATAAAGTTGTCTGTAGTTGTACATACGTGTCCTGCTCGAAATCTTCGCTTCAATCTATCGAAAAGGTGAAACCGCTGATGAGCTGCGCTCAAATTTCGCACTAGGCAGTAACGTAATCGTCGGCAATTTTTTAACTGGAGGCGGCTAGTGCCCCTTCCACCCTTCAAAAGCCAGGACCACCCTCTGCCGGCGCAACGTTGCAGCATGTAGGCTACCTACACCTCACAGAAAAGTGATGCTCTCTGGCGTCACCACAACATTTCTTGATTGAAAGCTGCGTACCGCGCACCGGCGGCAATTCTTGGCACCGGGGCGCCTGGGCTAGAAACCCTCCGAAAGCAAAAATCTCGTGCCTTCGCAATAACGTTATTGGAGGTTGCAATTAAGAAACAATTCGCAGTGAATATAATGCTTGATTATAATTGAAGTAATACATAAACAACACAGGAGAATTTCTGAAATTTCTGTGAGCCTCACTTCGGCACCTAAGAATGGTCTGCACAGCTAGTGGATGGAACGGTGATAGAAAATGAGAGTTGCATAAGTAGCCATTAAATATATTTTAATGTCATGACGCATCGTATTAAATTGTTGGTTGCCAGCATCTCATTAAATTTCTGTCTGCCTGCCTGCCCTGTCCTGCCCTGCCTGCCTGCCTGGGCATTCTATTGTTAGCTCGTGGCCTTATCTTTGTACTGTTCCTGTTTCATCCACGAATAGAAATCACTACTCCCTTTTTCTGCGTCTGTCCTCTCTTATAGTTAAGTTTCTTACCGTTATAGAGAGTGGGTTCTCTGCTTTGGAATTATGCAATTGTGTTTTTAGTTTACGTGTAAAATCATTAACTTGGGATTTTTTATCGTCGCCTCCTTTCTGACAACGGTAAACCTGTAATCATTCAGTCCACAGCTCCCTGCGTTCCCCTCGATTGAATTGTTTTGCAATCCGAATTTTACCATTGTGTTGCAATCCGAATTTTACATACTCGATAAACACCATGCTCCTGCCTCTTCCTCGTCTTCATCACACTGGCATCATTAGCTCCCCCTAGGGAGGAAGCATCGCCCCGATGCTCCAGGCAATTCACGAACTCGCAAGGAGGGCGTCCTGGCGTGATAAGGTTTGAGTCGAACGACGTGGACCATCTCTGGGCGTGCAGCACGACTTGATCGTGGTGCCTCGTGAGGAAGAACATCATTGTTGAGAGCGCCAACGCGGCGCAGAAGTCGGTAAGGACCGAAGTAGCGACGCAAGAGGTTTTCGCTAAATCCATGTTTTCAAACTGGAGACCAAACCCAGACAGGATCACCCATCTGATAATCAACGTCGTGGTGCCGCAGGTTGTAGTGTCGCACATCATGCACCTGCTGCTCACCTGCTGCGCAGCTTAGCGAGCTAGCGGGCTTCTTCGGCACGTTGCAAAAAGTACGCAATAGCATCACTTGGGTGGTCGTCGACATGGGTTAGCCTGGCGTCGAGCGTTGTGGTGACTTGGCGGCCTTATTGGTCGTTTCTTGGATGGCTGTGTCATATGCGAACGTTACATAAGGTAGGACTGTATCCCACGTTTTGTACTGAAAGTCCACATACATTGAAAGCATGTTGGCAAGCGTTCTGTTTAAACGTTCGGTTAATCCATTCATCTGGGGATGGTAGGAAGTAGTTCTGCGGTGAGGTGTGTGACTTAAGTCAAGAATAGTGCAGCATAACCTCAGAAGAAAAGGCAGCGCATCAGTCCGTGATCACAATCCGAGGAGTGATCACAATCCGAGGAGTACCGTGGCGCAGGACGATTTGCAGTACAAAACATTTTGCAACTTCAATAGCAGTTCCACTCGGAAGAGCCGCTGTATCCGCGTAACTTGTCAGGTAGTCGGTGGGGACTATTATCCACTATTGCTCGGAGCATGAGGTAGCGAATGGCCCTAACAAATCCATTCCGATTTGTTGAAACGGCTGGGAGGGAGCCTCTATATGCTTTAGGAAGCCGGCTGGCTTGACAGGATGAATCTTTCGGCGCTGACAGTCACGGCAAGTGCGAACGTAATTCCTAATGTCATGTCCCAGACGAGGCCAGTAGTATTTTTCTTGAATTCTGGCTTGCGTATTCGTGATTCTAAGGTGGCCTGAAGCTGGTTCGTCGTGGAAGGCATGCAAAATTTCGTTGCGTAGGTTCCTAGGAACGACAAGCAAGTAATGTGGACTGTTGGGGCAAAATTCTTCTTGAAAGGCACGTCGCTGCGTAGGCAGAGAGAGGATAAAGCGCGCCAGTAAGCTACGGGAACTCTGCCGTAGCACTTAGCAGGTAATCAATTATTGCCTGAAGTTAAGTATCGGTGCGTTTTGCACGCCGAAGTCTGTAGCACTCGCTGCATTGACCAAGACGTCGTCGTCTTCGCCTGCGTCAGTTAGGGCAGGCTCGACGAGAGCCCGGGAAACACAATCTGCGTCTAAATGTCTACGACCGGATGTGTAGGCAACTGTGACGTAATATTCTTGTAGGCGCAGACTCCATAGTGCAAGGAGCCCTGATTGATCCTTCATACTGTCTAACCAACAAAGTGCATGGTGATCCGTCACTACTTTGAAAGGTCTCCCGTACAGGTATGGCCTGAACTTGATAACAGCCCTCATGATGGCGAGGCACTCTTTTTCAGTGTTAGTATAATTGCCCTCGGTCTTCGACAAAGGACGACTTGCGTAAGCAAGTACATGTTGTTTACCCTATTGGACCTGAACTAAGCTAGAGCCCAAACCAAAATTACTTGCGTCGGTGTGTATCTCCATATCAGCGTGTTTATCAAACTGCGCCAGAACGGGTGGTGACTGAAGGCAGCGCTAAAGGTCCTGAAATGCCTGCTGCTGTGGTGTTTCCCATCGGAACTGTACATCTGCCTTGGTGAGATACGTAAAGGGCGTGGCGAGTTTTGAGACATGTGGCACAAAGCGGCGGTAGTACGCACATAACCCGAGGAGGCACCGAAGTGCCTTGTGGTGTCGTGGCGGCTAGAAATTCGCAATGGCAACAGTTTTCTCGGGATAAGGAAAGACCCCTTCCTTGTTGACGACGTGGCCTAAAAATGTCAATTCTTCGTAGTCGAAGTGAAATTTATCTGCCTGTATTGTAAGGCCGGAGAACTATATAGGTTGCAGAAGCACCTCCAGGCGACGAACGTGCTCTGCAAAACTTGGGGCGAACACGACCACATCATCCAGGTATACGAGACACGTCTGCCATTTCAGGTCTGCGAGGACGTTGCCTTTGAAAGGTCGTGGCGCGGAGCAAAGGCCGAACGGCATAACCTGAAACTCATACAGCCCGTTTGGAGTGATAAATGAAGTCTTCTCGCGGTCCCTCTCATCTACCTCGATTACCCAGTACCCAGATTTGAGGTCCATGGAAGAGAAATACTTGGTGTTGCATAGGCGATCTAAAGCGTTATCATTTCTGGGCAGGTAGGTACATTGTTCAATCGTCGATAGTCATCACAGAACCGTAATGTGCAGTCTTTTCTCTTAGCAAGGACGACAGGTGCCGCTCAGGGGCTCTGAGATGCTCGAATAACTTCGTGATCAAGCATTTCCTTAACTTGAGTGGTAATTGCGGCACGTTCTTTAGATCAGACACGATAGGGTGACGGCCGGAGTGGTTGTACTGTATAGTCCGGAATAATACGATGTTTTACAAGGTGTGTTCGATCGACGCACGGCAGTGACGCGAACGCAGTTCTGTAGCGATTAAGGAAGTTCCTCAAAATATTGTCACGATATTGGCGACTAGGGCTAGGTTATCAGAGCCGGTGCAGGTGGAATTACACGGTCCAAGCTTTAGGTACGTCCTTCTAGTACGGAGCCGATTCACTTCGTCCTTTTTCTCCGAGCGCCACTTCAACGTCTTTCGCTCCGAGCGCCCCCTGGCATTCCTCCCTCCTTAAGCGTGACGCACACGGCACACATGTACACAGGTGGACAAAAGCAAACAAAAAAAAAGTTTGCAGATGCCATCTTTCAGTTACCGCGTAAAATACGGCTTCATGCGTAGGACATGAACTGTCTCTGGAGGAGGTAGCCGACGGCCTCTCTGCTCTGGGCCATCTGGGAGGACCTCATAGTTGACGTCGCTGAGGCGCCGCAAGATTTTATATGGTCCGAAGTAACGGCAAATCAGCTTTTCTGATAAGCCACGGCGTCGAACAGGAGTCCACACCCACACCTGGTCCCCGGTGTTGTAGGAAGCTTCACGATGGAAAATAGCGGAAGCTATTTTCCATCATGAAATAGAAATAGCTAGAATTAGAGGAAGCTTGTTTGTGGCGGAGGTTGTACCGGCGTGAATCCTTGTCCTCTTGCTGGGCGATGTGGACGCGTGCTAGTTGGCGTGCTTGCTCAGCATCTTGGGCAAAGTGTTCGGCGTTGGTAGAAAGCTCGGTATCTGTTTCGTAAGGGAGCATTGCGTCCAGCATCGTCCGAACCTCCCTGCCGTAAACTAGGCGAAACGGCGTGAAGCGTGTCGTCTCTTGGACTGCCGTATTGTACGCAAACGTCACATATGGTAGGATAGCATCCCAAGTCTTGTGCTGGGCGTCGACATACATCGCCAGCATGTCCGCAATGGTCTTATTAAGCCTTTCCGTCAGCCCGTTGGTCTGCGGATGGTAAGCAGTAGCTTTTCGATGCGCCGTACCGCTGAGATGAAAAACTTCGGCCATCATTTGTGAGGTAAAGGCAGTCCCTCTGTCAGTAATAATACAGGTCGGAACACCGTGCCGCAGCATTATCTGTTGTACAAAGAAATGGGCAACCTCCGATGCTGTACCACTAGGTAACGCTTTGGTCTCGGCATATCGAGTCAGGTAGTCTGTGGCGATGATTATCCAGCGGTTGCCCCCGGAGGATCGAGGGAAAGGACCGAGAAGGTCCATGCCGACTTGATCAAACGGTGCGCGTGGTGGTATTATGGGCACGAGAAGGCCTGCAGGCTTTGATTGCGGAACCTTCCGACGCTGACATTGCCGACAGCTCTTAACATAGCGCTTAACGACAGTGGCAAGGTTGGGCCAGTAGAATGTCTTTCGTATTCTAGCAAGTGTGCGAGTATAGCCAAAGTGGCCAGAAGTTGGTTCATCGTGGCACGCGGAAAGGATTTCCTCTCGCAGAGGTGCGGGTACCACGAGGAGGTAGGTTCTCGAATCGGATCTAGAGCTGTGCTTATAGAGTACACCACTTCTCAGGCAGAAAGTTGAGAGGCTCCGAGAAAAGCACTTAGGTATCGTGGCTGGCTGACCTTCTAAATAATCGATCAGGTCTCGTAACTCTGGATCAGCACGCTGCTGATGAGACATATCTGAAGCATCAACAGCTCCGAGAAAACTGCCAGAGTCACCCGTGTGTGGTGAAGCGAGCTCGACGGGCGCACGAGAGAGCGCGTCAGCATCTTCATGCTTATGTCCGGACTTATATACTATAGTGAGGTCAAACTCCTGTAGGCGAAGGCTCCATCGCGCCAGGCGGCCGCATGGGTCACGCAGGTTGGCCAGCCAACACAAGGAATGGTGGTCAGTGACCACTTTAAATGGGCGACCATAAAGGTAAGGGCGAAATTTTGCAGCAGCCGAAATAATGGCGAGGCATTCCTTCTCAGTAGTTGAATAGTTCATCTCGGCGCGGGATAAAGCACGGCTGGCATAGGCGACGACTCGTTCCACATCCTCTTGACGTTGCACGAGAACCGCCCCAAGGCCAATGTTACTGGCGTCAGTGTGGATTTCTGTCTCACCGTGCTCATCGAAATGGGCTAGAATAGACGGCGATTGGAGACGGAGACGCAACTCGGTAAAAGCAGCTTCTTGCTCGTGACTCCAAACAAAAGGGGTGTCTCCCCGGGTGAGCCGAGTCAGCGGTTCAGCAAGATCAGCGAAGTTATCAATAAAACGGCGGTAATAACTGCACAAGCCGAGAAATCTGCGAACAGTTTTCTAGTCACGTGGAGTCGGAAATTCCGCAACAGCAGTAAGTTTGTCAGGGTCGGGCTTCACGCCGGCATTGCTTACGACATGACCGAGGAATTTAAGCTCTTGGTAGCCAAAGTGACATTTTTGTGGCTTAAGTGTCAAGTTAGCGGATCGAAGGGCTTCGAGTACTGACCGCAGGCGCTTAAGATGTTGTGCAAACGATTCCGCGAAGACCACCACGTCATTTAGGTAGACTAGGCAACACTGCCAATTAAGCCTGGCGAGGACAGTGTCCATCATCCGCTGAAATGTGGCCGGCGCGGAACAAAGTCCGAAAGGTAGAACTTTAAATTCGTAAAGTCCGTCGGGTGTGACAAAGGCCGTTTTTTCACGATCTCGCTCATCTACCTCAATCTGCCAGTAGCCACTTTTCAGATCGATTGACGAAAAGTACTTCACACGCCGAAGGCGGTCGAGAGAGTCGTCAATCCTCGGCAAGGGGTAAACATTCTTCTTGGTTACGGCGTTCAACTTGCGGTAATCGACGCAAAAACGTAACGTGCCGTCTTTCTTTTTAACTAGAACGACTGGGGAGGACCATGGGCTATTTGAAGGCTGGATAACATCATCTTCGAGCATTTGTTTAACTTGTGACTTAATAACTTCGCGCTCGGTCGATGAGACGCGGTAGGGGTGCTGGTGAATTGGGCGCACATCATCGAACGTCACGATCTGGTGCTTGGCAATTTGAGTCTGATGCACTTTTGACGATGATGCAAAACACTCTCTGAATTCGAGTAACAATGAAAACAGCTGTTCACGCTGGCTCTCCGATAGCTCTGAGCTAATATCGAGGTTGTCGAGGGATGTGGGCGGTGGCACGGTTTCTGTGGACAAGCACTCGGAGACTTCAAATATGCGTTCCGCGAAAGCTACGGAAGTATTCCGAAAAAGGTGTCGATACTCGTGCGAAAAATTGGTAACAAGTACCTTGGACTGACCACAGTTAAGATGGATCCAACTGCGAGCCACGCAGACTCCCTGCGTCAACAGTAACGAGAGGTTAGTTTCGGCTATTGCATCACCATCGTGAAGTGCATTGCATTTGACATTAACGAAGGTGCTAGTTCGGGGTGGCAGCGTGACACTGTCCGCATAAACTCGAAGCACATTGAGTGGTCGCTGTGTACTGCTGAGGGCCACTGCTTTCTCAGTTGAAAACGAGACCTTCAAATCCCGGAGGTCAATAATTGCGCCATATTCACGAAGAAAATCTACGCCCAGAATTAGGTCACGTGAGCAGCTTTTCAGAACGAGGCAGCTTACCACAAATGTCGACTCTTGAATTTGAACCCTGGCCGTGCACATGCCTAGAGGAGTAACCAGATGACCACCCGCAGTGCGAACGTGTGTGCCGGCCCACGGAGTCAAAACCTTCTTGAGAATCGCGGCAAACTGGCTGCTCAAAATAGAATAATCAGCGCCAGTATCCAACAAAGCTCGAACATGGCGAACATCCAGTATTACTGGTATGTCCAACGACAGCTTCTCGCGATTATCAGGCTTCTGAGTGTTTGAGTGCTCTGCGTCGGTGTACGCGGTATGCTTCACCTGCAATTCGTCGTTGTTGCAGGCGCGTTGTTGCGGTGTCCGTTCCACCGGTGATTCGTCGTCGTTGCGGGTGTGTTGTCGCGTCATCTGTTCCACTGGCAATTCGTCGTTGTTGCGGGTGCATTGTTGCGTCGTCTGTTTCACCGGCAATTCGTCGTTGTTGCGGGTGCATTGTTGCGTCGTCTGTTTTACCGGCAATTCGTCGTTGTTGCGGGTGCGTTGGTGCGTCATCGGTTCCACCGGCAATTCGTCGTCGTTGCGGGTGCGTCGTGGTGGCGTCGAGGTAGCGGTATAATCGGCAACCGCGGACTTTTCCAATGTCGATTCGTAGAGTTTCCGTGTCCGCGTCGATGGGGGGCCTCCCGCGCAGCGATGTCCACCGATCCTACCCCCGAAGGTCGCTGGTTTCAGTTTTCCCGCTGGGGGCTGGGCAATCGGCCCTGCGCTGCCCATGAGGACCTCGCAGCAGATGGCGAAGGGCGAGCCCTGGGCGACGGTGATCGAGATTGCCGCAGACGAGATGGAACACCACGGCGCTGGTCATTGAGGAAATCTTCAACGGCTCGGGGCCGTTCACCGTAGCGAGGCCGCGGAGAATCGGCGGAAAAACCTTCGAGGCCCAGTCGACGGTAGGGACAGCGCCGATAGACATGACCCGGTTCGCCGCAGTGAAAGCATAAAGGTCGTCGGTCGGGGGTACGCCACTCGTCTGCTTTCCGTCTAGACTGTCGGGAATCCGTTACGTACTGGATCACGGGGGCCGGTGTTGTTGGTGCAGCTACGTTAGCAGGAATGAGGGTCGGCGACTGGGGTGGCGGGTATTGTAGCACCTCGGCGTATGTGGGACGCTGGCATTCAGGTGGCGTAAGAGGAGGAGCAGGGTGAGGTTCACCGCTTGGAAATGGAGGCCGGAGCGCTTGCTGCACTTCGTCGCGGACAACGCTCGCAATGGAGGTAGAAGCTGGTTGATGTGCGTCATACAGCAATCTGAGTTCGTCGCGCACAATCGAACGTACGAGCTCACGTAGCGCTGATGCGTCCATGCCATGCGATGGTAACTCGGCAGAGACGGAGGTGGCGTGGATGGTACGATTCTGTGCCGAAGCTCGCTGCTGAAGCACTTTTTATATCGTGGATGTTTCCGCAAGGAATTCTGCGACAGTTTTCGGTGGGCTGCGCACCAGGCCAGCAAAAAGCTGCTCTTTAACGCCAATCATGAGGTAGCGCAGCTTTTTATCCTCGGACATTGTAGGGTCTGCCCGCTTGAAGAGGCGTGTCATGTCTTCGATATATGCCACGACGGTTTCGTTAGGCATTTGAACCCGAGATTGGAGAGCGCGTTTGGCCCGTTCGCGGCAATCTGAGCTACCGTAAGCAGCCGCAAGATGACGCTTGAACTCACGCCAGGAAGACAGCTGGTCTTCATGGTTCTCGAACCATGTCCGAGCGCCATCTTCAAGGCTGAAGTAGACGTTGCGAAGCCGAGCGGCGTCATCCCAAAGGTTGAAGGTAGCTGCCCTTTCGTAGTGCTGCAACCAGTCGTTGACGTCTTCATGTGTCCCCGTGAAAGGTCTTCGGGACGCAGGGGTTCTGAAACGTCACGTAAGTAGGGGCCGCTCCAGGCATTGCGACGACGTCGTGGCTGCCGGTAGTCAAAGCCGATGGGGAAAACTCAGGTGGTAGGCCTCGTTGCCTGCGGCTGGTGCGGTGAACAGGCGTTTCCTCGAATATATCACCAGCACTCCTGCTTAGCGGAGGGGTACGGGACATCAGACCTGACCTCCACCAGATTTGTCACGATATTGGCGACTAGGGCTAGGTTATCAGAGCCGGTGCAGGGGGAATTACACGGTCCAAGCTTTAGGTACGTCCTTCTAGTCCGGAGCCGATTCACTTCGTCCTTTTTCTCCGAGCGCCACTTCAACGTCTTTCGCTCCGAGCGCCCCCTGGCAATATCTTGCTCCGTCAGCAGTGGTGGCGGGTTGATGTCGTACTTAAAGTCGGCGAATTCCTCTTGTTCCGGAGGAGAATCACAAGTATAAACTGTGCACGCAACTAGTTTTTGCAATGGCATTATTATAGGCGATCGTTGTTCCCTTATTGAGATACCGGTGTTGTTTGGTGAAATTGGTGAGAAGTCGACTTTCTCATCTTCGACGAAGACGACAGCCCGAGGAACAGCAATGGCACGGTCGAGAAGCAAAGGCGGTTTACTCTTGACGACACCTTCAATTCCCAGGAGTGTGTGCGCACCGACGGTCACCATCACACTTGAGTGGGGAGGTACAGCAATGTGCTCGTCGATAATGTGGAGTGGCGCCGGCAGAACACAGTTAACTTCGTGGGCATTCTCAGTCGAAAACTGAACCGACTGAGACTGGAGGTCGACGATGGCGCCGTTTTCCTTCAGGTGTTTCAGGTTCAGGGTTTAATAACACCTTCCTCTAGGTGTTATTAAATGTCCTCCAGCGGTACGTATCTGTGGGCCGTCCCAAGCTGTCGTAACCTTCTTGAGTGCCGCGGCGAATGACCCACTGAGTATGAAATAATCGGCCCCATTATTAACCAACGCGGTTACGGCGATGCCATCAATTGAAAGGTAAATCGGCTGGCGGTGACGTCTCGCTGCGGCAATGTCGAGGTGTCCTGTCTCGGCTTCGGTGCGTCAAAGAGGTGCGGCGTCATAAAGAAGTGCTGCTGGTAGCAGAAGCGATAAATCGCCAACTATTATTCGGTGACGGCACCGATCTTTTTATTATTTCTTTCCTTCTTTCCCTCACCACTGTGGCTATATAATACCCCTTGATCCGAAAATAAACCGGCATTCTTTGGCCTGGCTACGCTGTCTGATGCATCACCCTGAAGCGGCGTGCCCATTGACTACGCCTTCACAACAGTGGCGACGAGGCTGAAGCAAGGATATCGGGCCCAGGACAGCGCCAGACATGGGTCACAAGCTACCGGACTTCGATGAGGAAAAAGATAAGTGGCAAGCTTACCTGGTGAAAGTAGAAGCGTACTTTGAGGCCAATGAAATCTCAGCTGACGCAAAGAAGATGGCTTTACTCGTAGCCGCCCTTGGGACAAAGACAGTTCAAGTTTTATGCAGGAAAGTAGCGCCAGCAAAAACAAGTTCGTTGAGCTACGACGAGGTAGTCGAGACCTTGAACAGCTACTATAATCCTACATCAAACGAAATAGCAGAAAATTTCAAGTTCTCCAGCCGCTATCAGAAAGAAGAAGAATCCGTGCAGGAATTTATTAGCGCTATATGACAAATGCACAGAACTGCAAGTTTTCGTCTATGCCAGAAAGAATGATCAGAGGCCGCATCGTGCGTGGCGTCAGATCAAAAAGTTTACAAAAGCAGCTTCTGGAGATAAAAGACCTGTCGCTAAAGGAAGCCGCGGCTCTAGCACTAGCTGCAGAAAGCGCCGAACTTGATTCGCGAGGCATAACCGGGGAGGCTCGGGATCCAAACGTGTTCAAGATAACTCATCGGCGCCAACCAGAGATAACAAAGGCGAAGTTCAAACCACGAACGCAATGCCAGTGCTGCGGTAACTACGGCCACAAGACTGCAGTGTGTCGCTTTAACAGACGGCAATGTTTCAAATGCAGACGATACGGGCATCTAGCGAAGATGTGCTCAGCGGCTGACAGCGTTAACAGAACTGGTACCATGGAAGCACAAAAGCGGCAGGAATCGGAAGACAGTGATAGCAGTACATCGCAGATTTGGTCCCTCCGTACGGAGGCGCAAACGCTGCTACCGCCCATTCAGAAAACATTCACATGAAACGGCGATGACCTAAAAATGGACATTGATGCAGGATCCCCAGTCTGCGTCATTTCAAAAGCTACTTATGACAAACATCGCAATGAATGGCCTCCGCTCGCGAAATCGCCGATAAAGTTATCGTGATATCTCGGAAAGCTATACTTGGCGGCATGAACATGGACGTGTGTTATCAAGCAGCTACAGTGGAACGCAAGCTGGTGGTGTTAAACTGCAATGGCGCCAGTCTTTGTGGCCGGGATTTATTGCAGAAACTGGAGGACACCGGAATGACTCTCCTGCACGTAAAGGCGCAGACTAACATGGCCAGCACGGTTCCGCCAGCTGCCCATCAACCTGCCTGGGAACTGCTGAACAGCTACGCCGATCTTTTCAGCGAGAGCACCGGACTCTTGAAAAGCCCACCAGCACGGATTCATCTCAAGAGCGGCGCAACCACCAAGTTTTTCGAGGCAAGGAAGGTTCCTTTTGCGTACAAAAAAAAAGTTTCACAGGAGTTGGATAGGCTTACGGAAGCGGGGATAATATCGCCTGTACCATATTCGGAATGGGCCACACCCATTGTTCCCGTCTGGAAGAAGGACAGCTCAGTGCGCCTTTGTGGAGATTTTAAAGCCACACTAAATCCTGTGTGTGAGATTGAGATATACCCGCTACCAGTTATTGACGACATGTTTGCCAGTTTAGCGGGAGGATAGCGGTTCAGTGTGGTAGGCCTGCGAGATGCCTACAGCCGAGGAATCGCGGAAACTGGCCGTCATCAACACTCAAAAAGGGCTATACTGCTACAGTTGGCTACCATTTGGAATCTCTTCTGCGCCAGCAATCTTTCAGCGGAAAATTGAATCCGTGCTCCAAGGGTTAACCGGCGTGCAGGTCTATCTTGACGATATGCTGATATCTGACAAGAGCCAAGATGACTCAAACCTGAAAGCAATACTGCAACGCTTCAGGGAAAATGGCATTAAGCTGAGCGCTGACAAATGTCGCTTCGCCGAGCAAGCAGTAACATATCTCGGTCACCGCATTGATAAAAACGGGTTGCACCCGGTTGAAAAGAACATCGATGCTATCAGACGAGCCCCTTCTCCGCGTAATGTTACTGAGTTGCGTGCTTTTTTTTGGGTTTATCACCTTCTACCATAAGTTTCTCCCTAACCTGTCCACCTTTCTTGCGCCTTTGTATCAGCTACTGACGAAAGCAGCCAGGTGGATGTGAAGCGATAAAGAACAAGCAGCATTCGAACTGTCGAAAAGGGCTCTTTGCGCAGCCCCTGTGCTGACATATTTCAATCCGAAACTCGAACTACTTTTGGAATGCGATGCCTCAACTCACGGTGTGGGAGCGACACTCTTCCTTCGCATTAATGGGGAAATGAGGCCCATCGGAGTTCGGTCCCGAACCTAACCTTCGGCCGAAAAGAAGTATTCTCAGATAGAATGTGAAGCGTTGGCTCTCGTTTTCGGTGTTTTACCTTTCCGGGACTACCTCCTTGGCCGGGAGTTCACCCTGGTGACGGATCATCGGCCACTGCTCGGCCTTCTACGAATGGATCGTCAGACTCCTGTCATGGCCGCCGCGAGAATACAAAGATGGGCTCTTCTTCTGGGAGCGTATAAATACAAGCTGCTTTGCAAATCCGGTAAAATGATGGTTAACGCGGACAACCTCAGCCATTTACCTCAAACTTTGCAGGAAACGAAGACCGCACCGGAACGAGACGCAGAGTTTGTCCTCGCCATCGACCATTGAGACCAGTCGGCCATCACTATAGAGGAACTGCGGTCACTCCTACAACGGACGTGGTACTAGCACTTGTCAGCAGGTACGTCCATGATGGTTGTCCCAAAGCATGTAGCTCCGGCAACACTGAGGTGTTGCATTACTACAAAAAGAGACATGAATTATCGGTTCAGGATGGCCTCCTACTGTGGGGACATCGTGTAGTAGTCCCCAAACAGGCACGCGGTAGACTGCTGATGATATTGCACGAAGCCCAGCAGGGCGTCTGCCCCATGAAGGAGGTAGAGCGGTCCAAATTGTGGTGGCCGGAGATCTACCGGGACATTAGCCGAATGGCCGAATAATGCAAAAACGGTGTCCAGGCTTTACCAATGCCTCCAGCACGTGAACCTGTGAACTGGCCAGCTACAGACGAAAAGTGGTCCCGATTGCACCTCGATTTCGCTGGACCTATCAGGCACAAAGTGTTGCTGATCGTGGTAGATTCCCACAGCAAATGAATCGAGGCCATTCCACTTTGTCGTGCAACGTCAAGCAGCACGGTAAAGGCGCTGCGTACTCATATCAGCCAGTTCGGACTACCGCGCACTGTAGTATCTGATAACGGCACGCCCTTTACAGGGTCGGATTTCGCCGAATTTATTATTCGAAACGGCATTGCCCACATTCGAACACCGCCCTACCACCCACAAAGCAATGGGCTGGCAGAACGCGCGGTCAGAACGGTTAAGGATGGGTTAAAGAAGATGCCTGGCGTGGATCTCTCAACCGCACTCACATGAGTTTGTGTCGCTACAGGAATGCCCCAAGGCAGTCGAGCCTATCACCTTCAGAGGTACTGTTAGGTTATCTACTACGCACCAGACTGAACATGTGTTTTCCTCTCAGGAACAAACCTGTCCAGTGCAGAGCAGCTACGCCCGCTTCGGACGACGCCAGCTGGAGTTTCGCTCCGGGGGACCCTGTACTGGTCCGTAACTATGGTGTTGGTGACAAGTGGACACCCGGAAAGGTGAAGTCGACAACAGGCGATCGACTAATCGCCGTCAAGACGGAAGATAATGTGGTGGTTTGTCGTCATGCTGATCAAATCCGCAAGCGCAACGTCGAGGGATCCACACTCACGGGTACAGACAGTCCAGCAGCAGAACCAGTGGACCATCCGCTAGCTATAAAGAACAACGCATCCACGTCAGAGCCCGCAGACCCTGCTCCCCAAGAGACACAGCTGCGCAGGTCAACCCGGGTCAAGAAACTTGTGGATCGCTATGGTTATTAGGAGGAAGGGATGCTGCTCATAGCAGAAGCGACAAATCGCCAACTATGAAATAGCGACGGCACCGATCTTTTCATTCTTTCTTTCCTTCTTTCCCTCACCCCTGTGGCTATATAATACCCCTTCATCCGAAAATAAACCGGCATTCTTTGGCCTGGCTACGCTGTCTGATGCATCACCAGGGAGCGGCGTGCCCATTGACCACGCCTTCACAACAAGAAGCACTCGGGCTACGCAGTTGCTCGAGTTGTCGGCTTGGCGTTAACTTGGGCGGCTTGGTAATCGTGGTCGTCTCTGGGTTGTTCGGCGTCGGCGAAATGGTTTGCGTGGTTGGAGGCTCTTGTACTTTTTTTGTCGAGCAGCCACATCTCCAGAGGCTGCTGCGTCTAGTTTCCCCTACGGGAATTTCTAAACTGGTCCCGTGGCTCGGAGGAATGTAGCGGCGGGGCGAAGGTGATGGGCGGCGCTGCACTGATTCCGGGTTAGAAAGATAGCCGGCAATCTCTCGTGGGCGCTCTCCTGGGTGCGAAAGAGAGCACCGAAGGGGAACTCTCGAAGACCGATCTCTTTCTACGGGCAGCGACGCCAGACATGCGCAGCTTCGCCACTATGGTAGCACAACGGCTGGTAGTCCGCTGTTCGCCAGATGTCGGTTCGACGGCACCTAGGTCGCCGGAGCAAAGTCGACTGGGAAGGTGGCATTTGAGGAGTGGCCGGCACAGGCGCTTCGTAACGTGGTGTTGAAGGCGGCAGAAAACGGCTTGCGACGGCGGCGGAACTCATTGTAGATGGTTTTGGAGGGCTTGCCTGAAGCGACGCGGCACCCAAAGCTTGTTTCAGTTCTTCGTGAAATATATCGATCACCGATGCAACTTGCGGCTGCGGCGGAATAAGCAAGAGTTTCACCAGCTCTTCGCGCACAATGGCTCGTATGATCTCGGATGGTCCTGATGACATGGTGGATCTCTCAGTACATGTGGACAGCATCGACACAGTCGTGCGCTTGTATTGCCGTGCCCGCATGTCAAGCGCTCTCTCGATGGAAGAGCTTCCGTGACAAAAGCATCTACGGTCATTGGCGGACTGCGAACGAGGCCAGCAAAGAGCTGTTCTTTCACGCCTCTCAACAATAATCGCACTTTCCGCTCTTCCGACATGTTTGGATTTGTGCGGAGGAACAAGAGCTTCATCTCCTCCGCGTACATCATCACACTTTCTTTCGGATGCTGAATGCTATTCTACACTTATCGGCCTTTTCTTTACGGAATGTGTTAATAAATACCTGCAGAAATTCTGCTTTGAACGTGTCCGACGTTCATAGGCGAGATTCATGATTGACGTACCAGGTCCTCGCAGAGTCCTCCAGGGCAAAGTAGACATGGCGCATCTTCGCGTTCGTGTCCGAGGCATTAAAGGTGGCCACCCGGTAAAACTGGTCCAGCCAGTCTTCTGTGTCTTCATTGGGAACACCATGAAAGCAAGAGGGGGGGGGGGCGGTCTCGCTGGTGAAGCAGGACATCGGCAGCTATCCCTTGAGCGTTCATAGTGATAGTTTGTGTGCTTGTAGACCGTAGATCAGGAAGCGGACCAAATTCGGGTGATAGGGCACGTAGTCGTCGACTGCCCTGGTGAACAGGCGTTTCTACCCTGGGCGTGCGTCCTTGGTTGCAGTCGCGGCTTGAAGGGGCGCCCGGTACATGAAAGCTTCTGCCCAGCACTTCTCCACCAGATATACGCTGGCAAAAAGGCGTGTGAAGGCCGCATACCCGGTAACATAAAGTGCCCTGTGTTGGCGAAGTCCAGGGAGGTACGGTCCGAGCGCGAGAGGGCAACTTCGTCGTCTTCACCTTCTCTTTCGTGTCTTCATCACACTGGCATCAATATAAATGTGTGCAGATGCATGCGGATAGACTGCGCTAATGTATCTGAGGGGCCTGCGAAATGCACTCCCCCCTGCTTTTCAATGGAGGTGGAAACCAAGGCGCCCGTGTGCTGTGCGATGTCAGTGCACGTTAAAGAACCCCATGCGGTCGAATTTTTCGGAGTCCTCCACTGCGGCGTTTCTCATAGCCTGAGTCGCTTTGGGACGTTAAACCCCACAAACCAAACAAAACCAAACCCCTTTTTTGCACTCCTAGCCATTTCACTTTTCATATTCAGACGTGTGTTCACTACCTACCGTCAATATAATATAGGGAGAATATTAAAAATGTTGTATATTCTATCAACACAACTACAGTTGGTATTTCGTTTCGTCCTGACGCAGTCTGCGAAATTTCATCAGTGCGTTAATGCAGACATGACCTTATCGACTTTAAATTAGATGTTTTCATAGCTTCATTTAAGTTAATGTCTGTGGGCGACAATGCGTTTGCAACGGGACAAGCATTATATCCACGTTACCGCACCTCTCAGCTTGAGCAATAAATTTTAGGGCCTGTACTAGGACGCTTAGATATTTATAAGCTGCGTTATAATTTTCAGTCCTAATCTTTTGGATTCAAAACACGAGCAAATTTTTTTTTTTAAACTGCATATGATGTCACTGATTCATCAAATGCAACATCGTTTCTCACCTTGATAACGGTTTTGGTTTCCTTTTGCTGTCTTTAATTTACAAAGTTATTTGAGATAGACTTTTTAAATACCATTTTGTTGCGTTCGGAAACAGGGTACAGTGGTGATTTATATGTCGTTAGAAGTTGAAAATACGGAACAATTCACCGCAATAGCCCATTAAGTGAAAGTATCCGCATGCGGCTTCTAGAGGCTCAGTACTATATCAAAACTGCTGAGGCCTTTCTCTGTTCAGCAATACCCCCTCCCCATTTCATCATCATCATCATCATCAGCCTGATTATACCCACTGCAGGGCGAAGGCCTCTCCCATATTTCTCCACTTAACTCGGTTCTGTGCTAGCTGCATCCACTTGACCACTGCGAACTTCTTAATCTCATCCGCCCACCTAACTTTCTGCCGCCCCCTGCTACGCTTTCCTTCCCTTGGAATCCAGTTTGTTACCCTCAGCGACCATCGGTTATCCTCTCTTCGCACTACATGTCCTGCCCATGTCCATTTCTTCTTCCTAATTTCCACTAGAATGTCGGTAACTTGAGTTATTTCTCTGACCCACTCTGCACGCTTTCTATCTCTTAATGTTACCCCTACCATTTTTCGTTCCATAGCCCTCTGGGTTGTCCTCAACTTAAGTAGAACTCTCTTGATTAGCCTCCACGTTTCAGCCCCATAGGTGAGTACAGGCAAGATGCAACTGTTGTATACTTTCCTCTTGAGCGACACCGGTAAGCTGCTAGTCATAATCTGTGAGTGCTTGCCAAATGCGCTCCATCCCAATCGTATTCTTCTTGTTATTTCCTTTTCGTGGTCCGGATCTGCGGTTACTACCTGTCCTAAGTAGACATATTCGCCTACTACTTCTAGTATTTCGCTACCTAATGTAAATTGCTGTTCCTTCCCGAGGCTGTTGAACATTACCTTAGTCTTCTGCATATTGATTTTCAAGCCTACCTTTCTACTTTTCTTGTCTAGATCATCAATCATTATTTGCAGTTCATCCCCCGAGCTGCTTAGCAAGGCAATGTCATCAGCAAATCGCAGATTACTGAGGTATTCTCCATCTACCCTTATCCCTAACTGCTCCCATTCCTAGTCTCTGAATACTTCCCCTAAACAAGCTGTGAATTGTACTGGGAAGATTGTGTCTCCTTGCCTAACACCTTTCTTTATGTGAATTTTATTCCTTTCTTTATGCAGAACTATGGCTGCTGTGCAGCCACTTATATATCTTCTAGCACTTTCACGTACGGGTCGTCTACCCCCTGATTTCGCAATGCCTGCATCACCGCCGAGGTTTCAACTGAGTCAAATGCCTTTTCGTAATCAATGAATGCTATGTATAAGGGCTGGTTATATTCCGAGCATTTTTCTATCACCTAATTGATGGTATGGATATGATCGAGAGTAGAGTACCGTTTCCGAAACCCTGCTTGATCCTCTGCTTGATTGAAGTCTAAGGTTGTCCTGATTCTATTAGCGATTACCTTAGTAAATACCTTATACGTAACAGACAGTAAGCTGATTGGTCTGTAATTTTTAAGGTCCTTAGGGTCCCCTTTCTTGTGAATGAGGATAATGTTTGCATTCTTCCATGGTTCCGGTACCGTCGATGACACCAGGCACTGCGTATACAGGGTGGCCAGTTTTTCAAGCACGATATCCGCCCCCCGTCCTTCAGCAAATCTGTAGGTATCTGATCCTCTCCAGCTGATTTCCACCTTTTCATAGTTTCTAGTGCACTCTTGACCTCGTCCTTCGTCACTGGTGGAACGTCTGGCTGTTTTTCCCTACCGCCAATCTCATTACGGTCCTGACCATTTTGTCTACTGTAGAGATCTGTATAGAACTCCTCGGCTACTTTGACTATCTTTTCCATATTAGTGATGACGTTGCCCGCCTTGTCCCTTATCGCATACATCTGGTTTTTGCCTATGCCCAATTTCTGATTTACCGCTTTAAGGCTTCCCCCGTTCTTTACAGCATGCTCAATTTTCTCCATGTTATACTTCCTTATATCGGCCACCTTGCGCTTATTGATTAGCTTTGATATCTCGACCAATTTGATCTGGTCTGTTGGATTGGAAGCTTTCATACTCTGGCGTTTCTTAATCAAATCTTTCGTCTCCTTAGACAGCTTGCTGGTATCCTCTCTAACTATCCTACCGCCTATTTCTACCGCGAACTCAGTAATGATATCTCTGAAATTATTGTTCCTTGCCTCTAGGGTAATGTCGCCACCCTCAGTTAGAGCTGAAAACCTATTCTGTAGCAAGATCCTGAACTGTTCTGCCCTCCCCCTCACCACTAATTCGTTGATGGGTTTCTTTCTTACTAATCTGTTGCGTTCCTTCTTCAGATTTAGGCTAATTCGGGACCTCACCATCCTGTGGTCACTGCATTGCACTTTCCCGATTACCTCTACATCTTGCATAATGGCGGGGGTTGAACACATTATGAAGTCTATTTCATTTTTAGTCTCTCCGTTAGGACTTTTTCATGTCCATTTCCGGTTCTTCCGTTTGCTGAAGAAGGTATTCATGATTCGTAAGTTATTGCGCTCTGCAAGCTCAACTAGTAACTCCCCCCTGCTATTCCTAGAACCAATGCCATAGTCACCTACTGCCTTGTCTCCTGCCTGTTTTTTCCCTACATTGGCATTGAAATCGCCCATTAGTACAGTATACTGCGTCTTTACTTTTCGCATTGCCGATTCTACATCTTCATAGAAGCTTTCACCTGCCTGGTCATCATAACTACATGTAGGTGCATAGGCCTGTACAACCTTCAGTTTATACCGCTTATTAAGCCTATAATTACGATGCCTGCAACCCTCTCAATAATACTATAGAATTCTTCTATATTACCCGCTATATACTTATTGACAAGGAAACCTACTCCTAGTTTTCGCCTCTCTGGTAAGCCTCGATAACACAGTACATGCCCATCCTTCAGTACAGTATATGCCTCATTCGGCCTCCTAACTTCACTAAGCCCTATGACATCCTATTTCATGCCCTCTAGTTCCTCTAACAGCACTGCTAAACTAGCTTCACTAGCTAGGGTTCTAACGTTAAACGTAGCCAGGGTCAGTTTCCAATGGCGGCCTGTCCAGCGGAGCCAGGCTTTATTAGCACCCCCTGCTGCGTCACAGGTCTGACCGCCGCCGTGGTCAGTTGTTCCGCAGCCGCTGGTGACTGAGGGCCGGGGTTTTATGGAGCTTATCATAGGAGGTTGCGGCCAATGACTGCACCAGGGTGGCCAACTCCTGTTCTGGTGAGGGAGTGCGTTGCCGGAGGTGTTCACTGGCATCAGGTCGCACCCCAAACCTGTTTATGCAATTCCATCGACACGCGGATTTTTTTTTATTTTGATTTTTTTATCCGGCGGAGAATTTGTCGGCACCGAGATTTGAACCCCGGTCGTCTTGCATGCGAGGCGGATGTTCTACCGCTACGCCACCGCTGCACTTTCCCCATTTAGACTTCTTCATACTTGTATAGACAATTTTACAACCATTGGTCTGATATTCATGTCAAGGTTTTGGATATGGCCTTAATTATTCATGCAATGCCTTCCTCATTTCTCTAGCAATGAAAGGTCATCTGCGAATCACAGATTACCGAGGCATTCTGAATGAAATATTACCCTTAACTATTCCATATCCAGCTCTCTGAATGTCTCCGGTACAGGCGCGGTAATTAGCACCATAAAGATTGCGTCTCCGTGCCTGATGTCCTTCTTTAGAATTCTGCACCTCCCTTATCGAGGAGTTGATTGACTGTGCAGAAGGTGTATAATCTATACAGTTATTTGCATACGGCAGTCTTAATGCCTGTTTTCTACTCTCTGAATTTTTCGTGCTTACATAACTCTTGAGGTTACACCTTTTGGCAGGGTAAGGTATTTGGTATGATTATGTAAAATGTGGTGATGTACTACACCAGAATGGTGAAATCGTGTTCTGCTAGAAACGATGGTTGTCAGCACGGGCCTCCGGAATCAGGCAGTATCTCCTGTCGGTATTATTATTGTGCTGTATCACTGGCTCGTTTATTTTTTTTTTAACGTGTTGGAAATTTCGAGGCCATGAGATTAAACCTAATTTATGTTCCTCGCAAGGCGGAAGCCGCACTGTATAGCTGCCTCTACACTGTCATCCACGAAATAAGAAATGTTTACGTCGTTTTTAATTTTTATCTACATAATTGCCAGGGTAAAACAAGGTACTATTTAAATCTTGGCCTGGTACAATGAAATTCTTTCAGAATTTCGACTAGGAAAACAAAGCAAGTGGCAAATGTTGCACCATGCAGGGGCTTGCTGTTACACAGTTTTCTAACGTTCGCAACGATGCTTGATCGATCGTCCTGCCCACAATGGGTACGTCATAGCTTCATATAGGAAAGAGAAGTGTTGCCATTGGCTACAGAGCAAAGTCAGCACGCTAACTGTGTTCGTTCCAATTGGAATTATAAAAGCGTGTCGTTCTGCACTAGCGCATTATGGGCGGAGAGTAAGCTATCGGTTTTATTGAAATTATTGCAGAAACAGTCGTAGCTACGCCGGAGCTGAACATCGGTCTTTTCAGCGATTTTGTACCTGTCTTCCGATTGGCTCACCAGATCATTACCTCATTGTTCACTTGAGCTATAGCGGTAAATGAAGCATGCAGCGGAACTTCGTGGCGTCCTCAATATAACACCACCCACCATTTTGTATACGGGTCTAAAAATTGTTTATACCATGCGTCGATAGAAAACTGTTTTAATGAAGTCTGTAATGAAGTTGTGAACGGATAGGTTTTATTGCTACATAGTGAAGAAATGGGACGCGGTAGAGCCTCGCCGTTTGACGTGGTTGAAATGTCGATTTAATCATAACCAAAACATTTTACTACGACACTGCAGGCATCTGTGTTTATAAGCCTTCCCTTTGTATCTCTAACATGCATTCTTGGATACTGGACCATAGTGTTCCCTGAAAAACAAAATTTAAAAATGTACACAATATATCTGGTAGCATAACTGAACGTCGGGATAGCTTTCCTTGTAAAAAGTAATTAATAGATAGCAAAACTATACTTCCAAGAATAGTTTGCGGTTTCTAAACAATGCCAACAAATTATGAAATAATTGCTCGAAGGAAAATTGATACAAAATAAAAGACCACTACAGTTGTCAATAAAGCTTTCAATTAACGTGCTGTGCTACACCGAATTTATTTAGAGTTTTCAAAATTCTTACTAGCCGGTAATATCAATTCAAGCGCAGCTGCCTAATCGTTTTAAAACGATAATCAATTGCAGACACAAAATTAAACCAAAGAATTGCACTGTACACTTTGTAAGATATGAACCCAAAGCGAGGGTCATGAGACGATAAATGTCTTGTATAAAGTATAGCTATATGCGCTTAATGGACGCAACACGCTCTTATCTAACCCTGGATAATTTGGTGTGATGGAAACATATTTTCGTAATGATGATGATGTGCTCCTGTTGGGAAAATGCACAGAAAAAACAGCATGACAAAAGTTTGCCACAAGTGAACGGGATTATAAGAACTTGTCAGGTTCTAATCACGAATGTGCCCATAGCCCAAAGTAACTACTAAAACTCTACGGTGGGGTTGGTTTTGTAGCCGGCTAGAACAATGATAATTTATGAGGGGACAAACGATATCTTTCATGCCCTTAGCGGCCAAATCTTAAGCGGGCAAAGGGGCCGCTTTTTAATGTTCTGCATTGCATCCAAGTTTTGTTCCTTAATATGCGTTATATTAAAACCTACTAAAGATATGAGGAATGCATTCGATTCGTTGCTTGCGTTTAAAAATTATTCGCGCCATTATTGAAAATCCCTGCCTTGGCCATCTCTATGAAAGCTGGATTATTGCTTTTGTTAAGAAATTATTTGCGCTAATATCAAAAATCCCTGTCTGCCCTTGAAAATTTGTCGAGCAGCTGGAAGTGGATATGGTGGTAGTAAAACGAGTATATGTGAGTATTGCATGACACAGAGGACCTGGTAGGTATAAAGATTATAAAAAAAGGAATTTACTTGTCAGGGCAAGAAGACCATAGTGATGGTTGGTTGGTTTGTAGGGTTTTACGTCCCAAAGCAACTCAGGCTATGAGAGACGCCGTAGTGGAGGACTCCGGTAATTTCGACCACCTGGGGTTCTTTAACGTGCACTGACATCGCACAGCACACGGGCGCCTTGCTTTTGGCCTCCATCGAAAAGCTGCCGCCGAGGCCGGGATTCGATCCCGCGTCTTTGGGAACAGTAGTCGAGCGCCGTAACCACTGCGCCACCCCGGCCCATGGTGAAGATTGCAGCCTACTGGTTACTGATTCTGCAGTCGCTTACCTTGCTACTAGAGCTTTGTGATTGACAGGAATTACATAAATTTAACGAAATTAAGGGTCTTGAAATGGTGGTGAGAAAAGTTAACCACGACAGCTCTTTCCATGCCAATATATTGAATTTATTCCGATTTTTAAACGTTATGCTGTTTATTGTTTTTGCGAGCTTTCCTGCCTTATCATGATTTTCGTTTTCGACCGCGCTTTTTTAGGCCTAGGCAATTATTGATTCAGATTTTAAAACCGAAAATTCGTCACCTTATTGTGCAGCTCTCTCTTATAGAGCTACATAATAAAGTCGAACAAGGCGTTCTTAAGGAGCAGGGTGTATAGCTTCAGCGAAGACACATCTCTCGATGTAATGAGAATCCTTGTATCCTATGAGCTGCGTTCGTTGTAAGCTGTTAGCCTCCAAAATATTTAATGATTCAAATGACACAGTATTCGTAGCCACATACAACACCAATGTATACCACACTCTCATGATTACGCATGCAATATTTTTAGTGTGACCAGCATTAGGACACTTAAGTCAATATGCTGGACATTATAATGCGCTAAATTACACTGTGGTTCTTCAAGCAACGTGTAGTAATTTGGTGATTTAATGGCTTCTAATGTGCAAATAACAAACAATACCGATAACTGCTAACACGGCCAAGTTCGCAGGGACACACGCACAAAGTTGTTAGTCAACGTATGGTCAACATAGATCGATCGAAAATGTATATTTTGCTAACCCCCCCATTCTTTTTTTTTTTTTGACAGATAAGGTAAATTTTTACGAGAATGCTACGTGGCCAGGGTAGTGCTTCTGTCAGGATAAGCTAGGCTCGACTGTTACAACTTTCGGAAAGATTATAAATCGCTGAGCCTTTTTCTATGAAACATACGATTTCTGTACTTGAAAGTAATGCTCACAATTAGTGAGTAGTACATCTGGGCTACATTAAGAGGCACGAGCGTTGTGGCACTGCTACACAGTTGCAAAAAAAAAAATAAAGAAACTAAACAGAACAATTACTCTTCACTTATTTACTCATCCTGATGTCTAATTCTGTTAGCTTCGCATGAAATAAAATTCAGGGTTTATTTTCTCTAAGTCAAGAAGTACTGCTTGACACACTAGATGTATGGTTCCACTATGTACAGTGCTCGTGGCTGGTATTCTTTTGTACAAGTAAGCTTTTCTTGAACGTGTTTCTTCTGAGCAGTAGCTTTGAATTTTCCCTACACAGTGACCCTTCAAAAATAATCAAACGCACGTGTTGATGCATGCGTAAACTAGTGCAAATTTCGCACAAGAGTTAAGTGTTCTCACCTGCGCCAGTAAACTAAGTATGGACCATGGAAAATTCATCTGCAAAAAGAAGAAAGAATGGACAGAGAGGGCGACATGCAATGTTTAGAGATGTGCAGCGCAAAGGAAACAAGAACGACAGGACACAAGGAAATGATAACAAGCGCAGTAGCCTTGATGGCGATAAAGTTTACACATAAAACAGCTGCATCTTGTGTACTTTGTTGAGAAATGTAGTAGCTTAGTGTAGGAGAAACAGCATCAATTTGTACCCTCGTGTAGGCCAGTCAGGGGGAATGGGGCAGAGGTGCAGCGCAAATGAAACAAGAATGACAAAACATTAAAAAAAAAAACAAAACTAATGCGGATATTTTTCTTGTGTTTTGGCTTCCTTCTGTCGTTTTTTCTGCACATCTCCATTTTGAGTAATAACTAACCCACACGAAGATACTTAACAAATGTGTTTAGCGAGGTAGGTCGAAGCGGTGGCGACCAGCAGCTCACATCATGCTCTGTAACCTAACGCTGGTCTAGAAGCCAGAAAAGGACGATTTCACTAATAAAGCTTACTTATGTTAATTTGTCTATTTGCCAGAATGCCATTTTAACCTGGTGATTAAGGACATTGTTTGTTCCTTGCACACGGAATCAATTACTATACTGACCCTGAAATCCCTGATTATGAAAGGTTTTTGTAGCGAGGGCTACATGGGTCACAGTCTCGCAATTTCGCCGGGCCATTCCGTGCTTGTCCGGTGCATGTCCGAAGAGCGAAGTCGTGGGAGGTGGTAGCTGGCAGCTGACATGGCCGAGCACTAACTGGGCGTAGGGACGCCTTACATTACGTTTCGCAAGAGCTGCCAACTTTGGCCTCTACGTTTACACGGAAGGGTGATATCACAATCAGCCTGCCAAAACCCTTGCATTCACGTTATCCCTAGGCCACTCAGCCACGTTCATATGGCCGGCTAAAGCAGGGCTTTATATGTTGGCAGGTAGCTTACGCTATGGCGTCATCATGAATGTAGGAGAAAAAACAGAGATAGAGGTGCCGTAGTGGAGGGCCTCTGACCACCACGCGATGGAGGATTTCGCCTCACCGCATTTTAGTTGTGAAAAGTGCCCCCCTGTGGCATAAATAAGGCTGAAACCATACAATAAACTACCATGAGGAAAAGCCATGTCTACTTTTAAGCCCAACCTAAGCATAGCCATGCAGATGGCTCTCACGTTAACTCCAGATTTGACCAGAAGCTAAACCACAGCTTTTTTTTTTCAGTATTTATTGATTTATTTTATTTATACTGCAGCCCCGTCAGGGGCTATTGCAGGAGTGGGGAAAACTACAGCATAATCAACTGTCAACAGCAAGCAAACAGTACAATGAGTTAGCGGTAGAATCAGGAGTTAGCAGTATTCAAACGATCAACACCCAAACAGCCAAAGTCATACAACATAACAATAAACAACATAATCAGGAATTTCCAACAATGCTCAGAAAGTGTACTAATGGCAACGAGCGGACATCACCGGGCAGAGAATTTCAGCTCTCATTGACAAGAGGGAAGAAGCTAAATTTTAAAGCGTCTGTGCGTGCATAAATAGGCGACAGAGTCAATGATTGGTAGTTCCTTGTAGATGAAGGCTTTGAAAACTGTAGGTATTCATTCAATAGAGCAAAATGAGACGAATAAGCAATATTGTAGAAATATTTTAAACACTCCTTGTGGCAACGAGTATTCAACAGAGAAATATTCAGGTCAGGAATAGCAGATAATAGAGAGCAGTTCCTATCATACTTTCGGCATATAAACCGCACTGATTTCCTTTGTACCGACTCAAGCTTATTGATGTCAGTTTGTTTATGAGGATTCCAAATTATTGATCCATACTCTAAAAATGGACGGATTAGAGCTTTGTAAATAACCACTTTAGCAAATTCAGGGGCAACACAAAGAGACTGTTTCCGGTACCCCAGCCTCCGCAAAGCCTTGTTGCATATTGTGTTAATGTGTTTTGACCGCGACTAATTAGATGTAAAATGAACACCTAAATATTCTATACTAAAAATCTTTCGCCCTGTTAATCTTAATACGTAGTTGTTCTTTAGTATCACTGAAGAGGGCAATGGAGCAAAAATTGCCGTTGCGCATGGAAACACGTAATCTAGAAACACGGCGAGAGAGGTACAGTATGCTCCTTGTTATCCACGGCAAATTAAGGTTTTGTTTTCTAGTCTTTAACGGAACAAAGTTCTGAATACAAATTTGACAGTGTTTCCGAAAAAGGTTGTCATTAAATCCACATTACCAGATTGGCTGAGAGTTTCAAACATTACAAATGAGTCTTCAAATACATTATGAATGCGCTCGTCGTCGGCTCTATTAAAATCCGGAAATGTTGAATAAACGGAATTCGACTCAGGTACAGAAAATTGAACCAAAACGAGAACAGCATTGTGATCAGATATTTCTTCGATGACTTCACATGTAAACTGTTTCTCGAAGAGAGAAGAGCTTAAAAACACCAGGTCCAGTGTTCCAGCAAGTTTTGTACATTTATCTACTATCTGTTTCAACCCGAAAGACAGTGAAAGATTCACTAGTTCATTGCTTATTGCAATGCCATGACCAGTAATGGATAAAGAAGGCCAGTGGATTCCAGAAAGATTGAAAATATCCTAGAATAAATATATTTCGATTTCTAATGTGATGATTATGCAAGAATTTACTAAATGCGTGCAGGTTGTTTATGGAAGTACAGTCGCCCTGACTTTTAGCAATATAGCGCGGGCGTCGACCAAACTACTGCTCAACGCCTTACAACGGCGATAAGGGTGCAACACGGCGAGAATTCGCGCACGCGCAAGAAGGTAGGGCGTCATCTACTAAGCTGTTCCGATCACGACGACACACGCCCTGCCAGAATATCTATTCGCAAAAGAAAAAACAGAAAAAAAAAACGGTGTGCAGTAGAGCACACGTGCATTGCCTGTGCCTCTTTTACCGTGTTTCCATCTCACAGAGGGCTGCTCAAATCAGAAGGTTCCAATGGTAGGCAATGCTTTCCACGTGCTGCTGTATTCACTTTCTTTCTTTTAGGTTTTCTTATCTTAACTCTGCTTCTCCAATGCGGCCTCTCGTAATAGAAAAAAAAGGATGCAGCTAGCACAGAACCGGGTTAAGTGGGGAAATATGGGAGAGGCCTTCGCCCTGCAGTGGGTATAGTCACGCTGATGATGATGATCATTATTCTTACCTATGGGTTCGCAATCCTTTTTACAGATAGGACTTTAAAGATAGTTTCCTGGTATGCCCTAACAGAGCCAGACCCATTCGGAGTGTTCAGAGATAAACGCTGCGCTGTTCCCTACAACGCCATCCGCATCAATCACTACATACCGTGAATTTACCTCCATTTCTCAATGTTTACATTTTTATTTTTATTTACTTATTTATACATACTGCAGCCCCATAATGTCGCAGAGGACATTGAGGCAGGCGTGTGTAATGGTTAAGAGTGTTCGAACTGGGTCAGCCTCAGTCATGCTCTTTTGTTTTTTGCATTTCCGTACCGTAACAGTTGTCAGTTTCAATAAGAGCGAGTTGGCGGGCTAGTTGGTTTTGCATGGTGAAGGAACCTTCTCTCTCTGTGTGTCCCGTCCCTTTCGCTGTTCCTTCACCATGTTAATTTTATTTCACAGAGAACGTTTTTTTCGTTCGAATTTAATAATAATAATAATAATAATAATAATAATAATAATAATAATAATAATAATAATAATAATAATAATAATAATAATAATAATAATAATAATAATAATAATAATCATCATCAGCCTGACTATACCCACTGCAGGGCGAATGCCTCTCCCATATTTCTCCACTTAACCCGGCTTTGTGCTAGCTGCATCCATGTGACCCCAGCGAACTTCTTAACCTCATCCGCTCACCTAACTATCTGCCGTCCCCTGCTACGCTTTCCTTCCCTTGGAATCCAGTTTGTTACCTTAAGCGACCATCGGTTATCCTCTCTTCGCCCTACATGTCCTGCCCATGCCCATTTCTTCTTCTTAATTTCCACTAGAATGTCGGTAAGTTGAGTTATTTCTCTGACCCACTCTGGACGCTTCCTATCTCGTAATGTTGCCCCCACCATTTTTCGTTCCATAGCCCTCTCGGTTGTCCTCAACTTAAGTAGAACTCTCTTGGTTTGCCTACACGTTTCAGCCCCATAGGTGAGTACAGGTAAGATGCAACTGCTGTATACCTTCCTCTTGAGCGATACCCGTAAGCTGCTAGTCATAATCTGCGAGTGCTTGCCAAATGCGCTCCATCCCAATCTTATTCTTCTTGTTATTTCCATTTCATGGTCCGGATCTTCGGTTACTACCTGTCCTAAGTAGACATATTCGCCTACTACTTCCAATACTTCGCTACCTAATGTAAGCTGCTGTTCCTTCCCGCGGCTGTTCAACATTACCTTAGTCTTCTGCATATTGATTTTCAAGCCTAACTTTCTACTTTTCCTGTCTAGGTCATCAATCATTATTTGCAGTTCATCCCCCGAGTTGCTTAGTAAGACAATGTCATCAGAAAATCGCAGATTACTGAGGTATTCTCCATCTACTGCTCCCATTCTCTAACTGCTCCCATTCCAAAACTCTGAATACTTCCTCTAAGCAAGCTGTGAATAGTACTGGGGAGATTGTGTCGCCTTGCCTAACACCTTTCTTTATGGGAATTTTGTTACTCTCTTTATGCAGAACTATGGTTGCTGTGCAGCCACTATATATATCTTCCAGCACTTTCACGTACGGCTCATCTACCGCCTGGTTTCGCAATGCCTGCATCACCGCCGATGTTTCAACTGAGTGAAATGCTTTTTCGTAATCAATGAATGTTATGTATAAGGGCTGGTTATATTCCGAGCATTTTTCTGTCACCTGATTGATGGTATGGATATCATCGATAGTAAAGTACCGTTTCCGAAAACCTGCTTGATCCTTTGCTTGATTGCAGTCTAAGGTTGTCCTGATTCTATTAGCGATTACTTTAGTAAGTACCTTATACGTAACAGACAATAGGCTGATTGGTCTGTAATTTTTAAGGTTCTTAGAGTCCCCTTTCAAATGAATGAGTTTAATGTTTGCATTCTTCCATGATTCCGGTACCCTCGATAACACCAGGCACTCCGTATACAGGGTGGGCAGTTTTTCTAGCACGATATCCCCCCCGTCCTTTAGCAAATCTGTAGTTATCTGATCCTCTCCATCCAATTTCCCCCTTTTCATAGTTTCTAATGCTTTCTTAACCTCGTCCTTCGTCACTGGTGGAACGTCTGACTGTTTTTCCCTGCCTCTAATCTCGTTAACGTCCAGACTACTTTGGCTACTGTAGAGATCTGTATAGAACTCCTCGGCTACTTTGACTATCTTGTCCATATTCTTGATGACGTTGCCCACCTTGTCCCTTATCGCATGCATCTGGTTTCTGCCTATGCCCAATTTCTTCTGTACCGCTTTAAGGCTTCCCCCTTTCTTTACAGCAGGCTCAATTTTCTCCATGTTATAATTTTTTATATGGGCTACCTTGCGCTTATTGATTAGCTTTGATATCTCGGCCAATTCGATCTGGTCTGTTGGATGGGAAGTTTTCATACTCTGGCGTTTCTTAATCAAATTTTTCGTCCCCTTAGACAGCTTATCGGTATCCTCTCTAACTACCCTACCGCCTACTTCTACTGCACACTCAGTAATGATACGTCTGAAATTATTGTTCATTGCTTCTAGGGTAATGTCGCCATCCTCGGTTAGAGCTGAATATCTATTCTGTAGCGAGATGCTGAATTCTTCTGCCCTCCTCCTCACCGCTAATTAGTTGATGGGTTCCTTTCTTACTACTCTGTTGCGTTCCTTCTTCAGATTTAGGCTAATTCGGGACCTCACCATCTTGCGGTCACTGCATCGCACTTTCCCCGATTACCTCTACATCTTGCACAATGGCGGGGGTTGAACACATTATGAAGTCAATTTCATGTTTAGTCTCCCCGTTAGGGCTTTTCCATGTCCATTTCCGGTTCTTCCGTTTGCTGAAGAAGGTATTCATGATTCTTAAGTTATTACGCTGCAAACTCAACTAGTAACTCCCCCCTGCTATTCCTAGAACCAATGCCATAGTCACCTAGTGCCTGGTCTCCTGCCTGCTTTTTCCCTACCTTGGCATTGAAGTCGCCTATAGCACGGCACACAGCAACCATTGGCTGCACAACAACCATAGTTCTGCATAAAGAAAGTAACAAAGTTCCCATAAAGAAAGGTGTTAGGCAAGCAGACACGATCTCCCCAGCACTATTCACAGCTTGCTCAGAGAAAGTATTCAGACACTTGGAATGGAAGCAGTTGGGGTAAGGGTAGATGGAGAATACCTCAGAATCTGCGATTTGCTGATGACGTTGCCTTGCTAAGCATCTCGGGGGATGAACTGCAAATAATGATTGGTGAGCTAGACAGGAAAAGTAAAAAGGTATGCTTGAAAATCAATATGCAGAAGACTAAGGTAATGTTCAACAGCCTCGGAAAGGAACACCAGCTTACATACAGTTTACAAGATGACCATCAGAGTGATGGGCAGACGGAGAGCGCAAGACGCCGCGAACCATCGCAGCAGAAGCAGGAGTGAGCCACGAAGAACAAACTGCACGTGCTTGGCAGGCGTGAAGGCTGTCGTCTTCTTGTGCACCGAGACCACGATGACATGCTACAGTATTTTCTCCGATAACTGTTAATGCAGCCGTTCTCTAATACTTGACTAATAAGTTAGCATGTTTTATAATAATGTTTCCTTACTAAAATAAAACTGCAATGAGGACATATGTAGAAGTTAGAATTTCAGTTATCTTTGAATTCGTCCTGAAGCTTTAATGTCTCATTGGGCCATGATTTTGATTTTGTTTTTTACTTGTCATCATGTCACTTATACTGCGGCGAAGGCTTGTTTTCATATAAAGAAAAAGCTGCTTCAAAGCCACTATTAGGAAACGGTGACCTCAGAATGGATCAATTTGATATAGGTTTTGGAAATTCGTTACTGGGTGCAAAAGCTGCTCTAAATATGGCAAGAGCTAAGAAAATTTGTGAATTTTATGGCAAAAACCCCAATTAGTTATTAGTTATATGGGGTTTTACGGCGCGTAGATACAAACTACAAGCAAACAAATTATCGCCGTGCATTGAGGTTTAAGCCAACAAGCGCTTTTAAGCTCCAAACTCAAAAACAATGAAAGAGGAGGGGGCGCCAGCCATTTGGAGTACGCACGTGGAACTACCGAACATTTTTGCACCTTTGAATAAACCTCTGCGTCCACAGCACACAAGCGTTTCTTTTGTAGGCTTGTGTTTCCAACATTTACAGCAGCAAAAGCGGCAGCACAAAACAAAGCGCTAGGCAAAGCGCGGTCAAGCATGGTCCTGAATTCATTCTATGTTTGCGTTTTCTGCATGCCTGTAAGGAGGATAATCATTTACTCACTGCTGAACCGCAAATCTCGGTGCTTAGAACATCAATAGTCTTGCCTCGGTCGTCTAGAATATTTTTTACCTGTATGGGAAGTGTTACAGAAATTAGACAGTTACTATTGGCTTATAATATATTTGGCGGTTATTTCTAGTAAAATCAAGGTATTATAGAGGAGAGAATGTGCTTGTGAAAATGTAAGCTTACTTCCTTCTTCTTGCTAGCATCGAATAGTTCAATCAGTTCGGTACCTCTATTACAAAGCGGAAATAAGCCTGAGACAAACATATCAGCAAACAAGGCAACCAGAGAGACTAAGATCACTGTTGTTAGTGACCTGGCAAAACGGCCACGCCTCTCTATAGCGCAACAAATATCTAATTCTATATATGACGCATTTAGCTCGCCAATACTGGACGTCCATTATATAACCTCTACTACCGCCGGTCCATTGTATCCGATGCTTTCGTAATATTGTTTGAGCCAGCAGACAGAGGTGACAATCGCACGCTGGGACATTATACGTGTTTCCGGTATTGGCGATGCCATTATACAAGCGCAGCTGTAACGGACAGTGTAAGCCGTCACTCCTGTGATGTTGGGCGAATACTGGTACATGCTACAGAATATTCGCTGCTCTCTTACAATGATCATCAATACCTCATGCATGGTGGCATTAATAGGGCATTATCGCAGCCTCTGTATCGGCGGCTTGTCATATATGTTACAAATGGCGAGGGCGCTCCACAGCCACTGTGACGAATACAAGATGTCCCAGTTGAATGTAACCACTATTTAGAAAAATATATTCAACCCTACCCTAGTGAATCGAAGAGCTGTTTATAATCGTCTGTCCTATTATGCATTACACTGCGTTGGGCAGTTTAAAGCCTAATTACCTTACAATTCACTTATTGGCTTCAAGAAGTTGTCAACGCAAACGTTGTAAATTCGCCCAGAAGACGGCTAGCTGAGAGGTTTCCATAGACCTACTATTTACATAGACTTAATTATTGTAAAAAAGTAACGATGTCACGGGACTATTCGCTATCTCATGCCACTCATACAATGTGTGCACGTAGCTTGATCAGAGAGAGCGCTGTAAAGAAAGGTAAGTTTTGTATAGGATGGGTTTCGAGACTGAAGCGGCGCCAGATCAGGAGGAAATTGTTCATTGTGAGGGGTATCGGTTTCGCAAGTATAAATACAATATGCAAGCACTAACTTCATGCAGAGAGCGTCGCTTGCCGTTTTCCGAGAATGTCTATAACTTCGAAAATGTTAGTGAATTCTGTAAACACAATCAGAGCTAATTAGGTTTTACTAATTATTTACTTTTGTGAACAAATTACTCACACGGGGCTTAGCGACTCTGAGCAGCTCTTGGCTGGTGTCGTCAGGCTATTGCTCGCTACGTTCTTTAAACCCTTGGTTACATATATCTGGAACGCTTCGTGCAGTTTGTAATTGCCCCTATAACGCGTTTTTGGGTTTGGCAGAAGTGATGTAAAAACATTGATAACACAATTGATAGCTGGCCCGGTCACTATCGAACAATATATAGTAAAATACCTACCGATAATACTATCATCAGTACTTTTGATTGGGCTGTAGGTAGTCAACCACATCAACCCACTGCAGCACTAACTTCGTTTTCTGAGTTCTAGGTATGTTGGTGGTGCTTGAGTGGACACGGTGGACCAGGCGCTGCAACGATGCTGACCAGGCAACTGTTCTTCGTTGTGCAGGCTTTGCTGGGAACCGCCGCAGTATCAACGGCTTCGAACTTCAACTGCGCAGATCACCATATCAGCATCGACAAGAGCGAACTCGTGCGAACCATCGAACACTTTGCAGTATCAGCTCCTCGTAGTCCTGATCTTCTGGCGACACCTTTTGGTCAGCGCCGCGTGACGTCATGGGTAGCCATACCTATAAAAGAGACCCTCTGTTGCTTCAGCCTCAGTGGGCACGGTGGACCCGGCGCTGCAACGATGCTGACCAGGCAACTGTTCTTCGTTGTGCAGGTTGGTCCTTCTGTGTCATTTAGCAGCGTTCGTAGTGACAACCGTTGCATTGCGGTCCTGCCTTGCCCACAGCAGTGTGCCAGTCTTGCTTACGAGTGTTTTCTGGTGTGTAAATTATTTCTATGCGGCGATGTATAAACAAATCCAGGACCAACGCAAAAGGAATTGTACGAACAAATATTTGAGGGCCAAAAAACTATGCTTGATGAAGTAAATGAAATTAAAACACAGCTATGCAGCCTTAACAATGTACTTGCCCCCTGCAAACTGCAGTAAAAGAAATAGACACTAAATTACATCAGTATTCTACAACCCAGTTCCACGCTGGTCAAGTAGAAACGATGCTGAAATCTTTAGAACAAGTGATGTCCTTTCAGACAAAGAAGCTAACCAATTTGGAGGACTATAGCAGGCGTTCCAATCTGATTATATATGGAATTAAGGAGTCGGATGATGAAACAGAATCTACGATAAAAAAAAAAGTAGTCAATGAGGTATTTCAGGACAAGCTGGGCGTGAAGTGTGAGCCAATTGGCCGAATACACAGGCTAGGAAAAAACAAGGAAAACCGACCAATAATTATCCACCTTCAAGATTACAACGAAAAGAAGGCGATTTTTGCAAACTGCAAGAAACTAAAAGGGTCTAATATTTATGTCCAGAATGATTATTCTCCATCAACATTAAAAAAAACAAAAATTCTCTGGGTGAGTTGTAAACGGGAAAGAGATCTTAAAATAAAAACTTCACTAATCCATGATAAGCTTAAAGTTGGTAAAAACACTTTTTATTGGGATGAAAGTTTAAACAAACGTGTACAAATGTCCCTAACAACCTCTCCCGCAACGGACATGTCTAGCGATTCTTCAAACATACAGGATTGACGGGACACTGAAGGACCTCTTAAGCAGCTCAGGCTTATAAATGTCAATGCCCGCAGTGTGAGAAATAAAACTGATGAATTAGAAATATTATTACTGAAGCATGATCCTCATATTACAATATTAACGGAGACTTGGCTAAATGAAGAAATAGGTGACGATGTATTTCCTTCACGCTATACTGTTTTCTGAAAAGATAGAGGCACCAGAGGTGGCGGTATAGCCATCCTTATCAAAAATTGCATATCTGCCCATCAGCTGGAAGATATCCCTGACCTTGAATGTTTGCGTGTCAAGATAAAGTGTTGGGGACGCAACTTTATTGTTTATGCTATCTACAGGCCGCCCGATGCCCCTGTTGAATATTTGCAGAAATTGGAAGAAGGAATGGTCAGACAGGCGAACAATATTATTGTATTAATGGGAGACTTTAATTTGCCAAATATTGATTGGGAGCGCCTTAATGCGGGGAATGTGCAGAACAAAAACATTAGCCTTACTTTCAACATTATGCTGCGTTACAACCTAACGCAGGTGGTACATGAACCAACACGTGTGCAGGGAACATGCAGCTCAATTCTGGATTTGGTTTTTGTTAGCCGGGATTTCCCAGAATATTTCGTTTCTATAGAACAAGGACTGTCTGATCACTGCATGGTGAGCGTTACCCTTCCACTGATACAAATAGCGGAAAACTATTCTTCAGTGCTTCTTACAAAGATTATTCTCATGGTGATGACGTTTCTATCATAAATAACATGGAAAATTGTCTTCCCAATTTTAACAGCGCCAATGTCTGTTCCCATTGGAATACTTTCAAAAGTATGTGTCTTCACTGCGTAGAAACATTCATACCTACTAAGAGAAAGAAAGTTCCTAAGCGTACAGCCTGGATGACACACGATGTGATTCATGCTAAACGAAAGTTAAAAAGGTTAAAGAAAAAGCATATCAATCTGAATAAAATAAAAGAAGCTCAGGATGTGCTTGAACAGAAGGTGAACGCAGCTAAACATTATTACTATACTACTTCACTGCCCAACTTCATTAAAATGATCCTGATAAATTCTGGAAGCATAAGAAGGAGAAAAAGAAATCAATTCCGCAATTAACAGTGGATGACACACTGATAATTGATGACATAGGCATAGCGCAGCACTTTAATGAATATTTTCAAAGTGTCTTTTCAGTATCAAATGTTATTACCGGGTTTTCCAAGAAGCGTGAATTTGATGCCAGTTTTGTTTATTATGCTGGTATTGTCAATATGCTGGTAAATCTCAAAACCAAAACTACATGTGGCCCTGACGAAATACCGAATATCTTCCTAAAGCGGTATCCTGAACATGTCGCGCAAATCCATGTTAAAATTTTTTATGTTTCACTTTCGTCGGGGGAGCTCCCGGCTGACTGGAGGGTGGCCCGAGTTGTTCCGGTATTCAAAAAGGGAGATCGAAAAATACTCCAAAATTATCGCCCCATCTCTTTAACATCTCAATGTTGCAAGCTCTTGGAGCACATTGTGGGAAATTGCATCAATGAATTCTTGGCTGAAAACAATGTGCTTACAGAGCTTCAGCGTGGTTTCAGAAAGGGTTATTCGACTGCAACACAACTGGTATCCGTAATTCATAATTTTGCGTTATCCCTCGACAATAATGGACAAATAGATGTAATATTTTTAGATTTCACCAAAGCGTTTGATAAGGTGCCGCACGACAAATTATTATTTAAACTAAGAATGATTGGCATACCTGACATTTTTGTACACTGGATTATTGCTTACCTCACTAAACGAACGCAGTACGTTAAAATTGGCGAATGCAGCTCGGCCATTCTTCCAGTCACGTCAGGGGTGCCCCAAGGTAGTGTTCTGGGTCCTCTGTTATTCCTGATATATATTAATGACGTCGTGAATGTTGGGAGTCCAGGTGTTCAAATCAGACTGTTTGCTGATGATTGTATTTTGTATAAAGATGTATCAACTGCACATGATCACATTGTTTTTCAAAATCCTCCCAGCGGACAAAGGCAACACAACAGTCGTTCTGGACAGACAGGACTATGACGAGAAAATTTCTTCTCTACTCAACAATCAAGAATACGAAAAATTGAAGAAGGACCCCACAACAAGTACCCAGGCAAAATTGAACAAGGCATTAAAAGAAGTTTTCAAAAACCTCCCAAACCACCGAAACCTCTACCTGCAGTTATCGTGCACCAACGGATCAGCCCCAGCCTTCTACGGTCTGCCCAAAGTCCATAAACCTGGGACTCCTCTACGCCCAATTGTCGACTTCCGTTTCTCCCCCCTCCGTGCGTTGTCGGAATACCTGCACAAGCTCATAACACCAATCACGGGAAAAACCGCGACCCACGTCCGACACGCCGGGCATTTCATCGAACTCGTATCCCAGGTGAGCCTTGAGGCCGACGAGTGCCTTGTTTCCTTTGACGTGGTGTCCCTTTTCACAAATGTCCCTGTAAATCTCGCGTTGGCCGCCACTCGAGAAGCCCTACAACGCGACGATACACTCAGCGCACGAACCCCACTCAGTGTAGACGAGATATGCCGCCTTCTGGAACTATGCTTATCAAACACATACTTCTCATGCCGAGGAGAATTCTACAAACAAGTTAAGGAAACACCAATGGGTGCCTCCATCTCTGTCGCTATGGCGAATATAACTATGCAGCACATCGAAGAACGAGCTCTCAACTCTTTCCGCCCACCGCCAAAAATTTTTCTGAGATATGTCGATGACTGTTTCTCAATTATTAAGAAATCTGAAGTCCAAAATTTCCTCTCTCATCTAAATTCCATACAACCGGAGATTCAGTTCACCCTAGAAATGGAGAAGCGAGGCGTCCTGCCGTTTTTGGACGTTCTGGTGACCCGAAAAAACAACCGCCTGCGATTCTCCGTATTCCGAAAACCCACCCACACAGGGCGATATCTGCATTTCACTTCGAACCACCCGACAAGCCATAAAGCGTCAGTTGTGAAGACCTTATTACAAAGAGTGGAAACACATTGCACCACAGAGCCCGACAAAGCAAACAAAAAACGCTTAATATTAAAGGAACTAACCATGAACGGCTACCCAAAAAAATTTATCCGGAAAATCATTCGCCGCCAAAAACGCAACGACAGGCCCCGGGAAGAAAATAACCAGCAGCAAACAACTACATCTCAAAAGTACGTCACTGTCCCCTATGTCCGAGGCGCCAGCGAAACCATCGCCCGTATTCTAAGAAAAGAGGGAATTCGAGTGGCGCACAATCCTTCAAACACTTTGGGGAGCCTGCTACCCTTCCCCAAAGATCGACCACCAAGAGAAAGAGCCCAAGGCATTGTCTACAAAATTCCCTGCGCCGACTGTGATGCTAGCTACATTGGCGAAACAAAAAACCTAAAAGAAAGAATTCGGCAACACAAGAACGATGTACGAAATTTTTCAAGAGAACGCAACCCCGTAGCTGAACATTCAGAAGATTCCGACCACAGAATAAATTTCGAAGAAACGTTCATCTTGGAGACCGAGACCAATTAGCGCAAAAGACGCCTCCTCGAGTCATGGCACATACAGTCTACCGCAAATAACATCAACCGGACAATAGGCAACCTCCCTGCTGTATACTTGCAAGGTCTTCGCTCTCTCCTGGCCACTTCACAGAAGAAAAGAAAAAAGTCGCCAGCGAGCACACCTGCACCTGCGGCACCCTCACTCGTCTAAACCCCCCTCCTTCCTTCTCATTCCTTTCACACACATCTCACCCCCTCCCCATTCTCCCCCCCCCCCCACCTTCTTCCCCCCCTCGACCATTCCTTTACTTATAGCTGCACGCAGCCCCGCGTCATGCACCCCTGAAGAAGGAGCCGAGCCGGCTCCGAAACGTCGGGTTTTATAAAATAAAAGTGTTGGTTGGAGAAATTTCAAGTTTTATTTAGTTATCAACCCAACCAGACAGGCAAATCTGTCGAAATGTTTAGCTTTCAAAGTGATTTAAGCAACATATAACTTGGTGCAGTGAATGGGGGATGTTGATAAACGCTGACAAATCAGTATTCCTCCGTGTTACTCGTAAGAAAGCCCCGCTTGTTTTCTCTTACTCCCTTGGTTCTTCACCACTGCGCAGTACTAACAGCTACAAATACTTGGGTGTTACCTTAACTTCTACTCTGTCCTGGAGCTTACATATTAACACTATCTGCTCCTCTGCCTTCCGCAAACTCTGTTTCTTGAGACACAAACTAAAAAATGCACCCTCTTCCGTAAAGTTACTCTCTTACATCTCTTTCATTAGACCTAAGCTAGAGTATGCATGCATAGCATGGGATCCTCACACTAAGTCAGATATGAAGCACCTTGAGAAAATACAAAGAAAATCAGTTCGGTTTATATTTAATAAATTCGCTAGGTATGACTCACCCTCTCAAACAATGATAGAAAATTCTATTCCCACGCTTGAATCCCGCAGCAAACAGCTGAGGCTAGGATTCCTTTCTCTCCTGATAAATAACAAGCTTGCAATAAACCAGTCCCCTTATATATCTCCTGCATCAACACGCTATACGAGACATCATCATCCTGACTCACTGACGCCCTATTATGCTCGAACTAACACGTTTATGTTTTCCTTTTTCCCTCGCACAATATCAGATTGGAACACTAATTTACAGATGGCTATGCATTGCGATTAATATTGTATAATTTCTTATTACTTTTGTTGTTGTTCTTTGCTCTTTTTTGTACTCAACTATGCCGCTCTGCTTGGACCCAAGGGTCTGCAGTATGTAATAAATAAATAAACAAATAAGGCAAGATATCAATTATCGCAACTGACGCGTCACCGAGACCTGCAGATGTACATTCGCGTTGAAAAACGATCAGCACTAGTGATGTCTTTACGAAGCGGCCGACATCACTCGGCAAAGCGATTAAGAACGAGCAAATACAAAAATTGTCGATCCAGCTTTTAAAGTACAGCGCTGCACCAGCCGTATGGGGACATTTTGAGCGTTTCGGTGACGTACCTGTGTTAATCTGTCTTCAAAATAACTGCGCCCTAGGTAAAGTTGCTGAATAAGCAGTTAAGAGTAGGAAATGTCCTACCTGTGCTGGTAACAGCGACCCGAGACGCACCGTTTCTTGCACCTGCTACTGAGCCAAATCTGATGGAATTAACAAATCAGCGCGTATGCTTTCATAGATCTGTGCTCTCCGTAATACAGCTGCTTCTTTCAAAATACTAGCAACCACCAGTTGTGCCAAGTCGAAAATAGGTTGTAGGAAAGGTTTAGTGGCAAGACGTAGACGATGTACTACATTACGATAGTCTTATAATCGCGAACAATTCTTAAATCCTAAGAGGAGCATCCTTGAAAACGAGTTCTACTTTCCTAGCTTGTATTTTAGAAAATATTGTTCTCAGACGTTTCAACCTTACTAGGTTCCTCATCAAAAAGTAGTGCATATTCAAAATGCTGTCTCGAGTAACCTGTTTCAGTTGATGTGGCCGGCGTCAAGCTCATGGATGTTACTTTCACCCGGTTTAAGAAAGCATATTTTGATAGCAAAATTTTAGCACGACACAGTAGCGGTGTATGATAGGGAAGTTTTCTTTTTTTTAGTCGAAAAGTTTGTCACAAGGCATAAGATGAGAAAAGGCGAATGGGATGCAGGAGATAGAAGGTAATTATATCTTCTTGAAGCCTCAGTGAACTGTTAAGGTATATGTCCATCAATATGTAGGTGGGGCGGGAAAAACCTCCTTTAGTCTTCATAATTTGACTATGTACAAGAAACGTGATAAGAAGCATATTCCCGTCAAAAGTGACTCTGCGATCACTTTACATGAGTTTGATTATTGACGAAATCGAGACATCCATGTTCTCCAGAGGTAGCAACAAACTGCTTGCTCTCTTTCTTTCTTCCTTTCTCTCGTACATAGTTGTATTCACCGCATATCTAACAAATGTATAAACGATAGGTATAATTGCGAAAGCAATTCTACTGTAGGTTTCGAGCCTTCAGCGTAGCGCGGCCGGTAGCCACGTCTTACCCACGTGACGCTGTGACGTCCCACCCCACGTGACACTGGGGTGTGGGCTGGCAGGAGCTGCCAACTTGGGTCTCTCGTTTTACATGGGACGGTTATGTCAGACTCAGCCTGCTAGGACCCTGACATTCAGGTTACCCCTATAGGCCACTAAGGTACGTTCATATCGGTTGGTTAAAGCGGGGCTTTATATACGGACTGAGAAAGAAGAAAAAGAGAAGAAAGCTCGGTCACCCGCAGCTAATGCTTTCGCTCAATATTTGGTTCTTTACGTTTTAGCGCTCTGAAAAAGAAACGTGTCATCTACACTCCTTTTGTGCACTCAAAACATGAAATCATATATTTGCATTAGTGGGTAGGACTTGCACGCCAAGTGGCATAGCACGCCTTTCAGAGGAAACGAAATCACGTCTACTACGACTCACGACGATTTCTATCAGCACCAAGTGAATGTTTTGCAGTCCGGAAACAAAATATCAAAGGTAAGGTAAGGTAAGGAATGGGTGGACAAAAAAAAAAAAAAAACTAGCGATTTAATCGAGGCATGTCGAGATAGCTCGCCCGCAATGGCACTGTTTTATGACAACCCCTAGCTCTAAATTGCAATTCACCCGTTTCACGCCTGGAAGTTGGGTTACGGGCAAGGGCTAGCGAATATAATTATAACTGTTAAAACATAGCAGAAGGGAAGCCGTAGCAATTGTGCAGAAATTCGTGATTTAAAATTTATATTTCCTTTCTGTGATTAGGAAAAAACAACAAACATTCTGGAATTAGATAATTACTTTCAATCACAGAAAATTGTTGATAAATTACACAAGCTAAGTATGCTGAGAGTCGGTTAGCACGGATAGGGGGGGGGGGGGGGGTCTGGCATATCGGTGGCGAAAGAAGTTTACAGCCAGTTGCACTATCGATAGTACTGCCGTATTATAATTCATCTAGTTGATCGATATAGTAGTAGCGATAATACTATTGCTAGTGTATTGGTTGTACTGTCGATAGTTTCTTACACTATCGATATATTATATAAAGCATCGATTGTAACGATGATGAATTTACCGGTAGTTCGGCATCGCTAGTTGACAGGTATAGGTCATTACTTGTTTGATATCTTTGACTTTTTACTCAATAGCCAACCGCAACATGCCGAGCCATCTGTTTATGAATGAATGAAGTTAGCGCGCTTGCCTCGCCGCTCGACAAATGACGCAACATGTGAAAGCAGCCTTTCGACTCGCTTATTGTGCACGCCTCCTAGAGCAGTTTCGTCCATTGCAAAATATCTAGGCAAGTGCCGATGTTGACTCACTTATCAAATAACATTAACTATTTTTTCCCTCTTTTTGAAGGTTATTTCAGCTCTTATAGGGCAGTAGATTTCACATGGAAAGTTTTTAAAACCCGGCCCCCAAATATGCGCAACCCGGTATACACTAGCCAAAATTATTCAGTTTTTTGCATTTTAAGTTTTCCAAAGGGCTTGTTGAGCAACCTGGCTGGTCTGACAGGGGCATATTTTGTCGCCTAAATTCACGGCAGGCTTTTGCGTAACATTCGGCGCTGGTGGCTGGCCAATAATACAGCTCTTACAATTGGCGTAACGTGTGTGCAATGCCGAGGTGCTCTGCTGTCAGCTTATCGTGAAAAGCCAGCAGAATTTCCGGTCAGAACTTTAGGCCACGTGGAGAGGTACGATGTGTTGGGCGCGAACTTGCTTTTCTTGAGAACGCCGTTGGGTAAGGCAGAGAGCAACTAAAGTTTAGAATCTGCAGTAAGTGAAGGAATCTTTCCTTCCAAGTCATCAACTCGATGCTGCAGCTTATTACCTAAGCGCTGCAGGTATATGATAATTGTGGCACCTAGTGGTCAAAAAAGCCTCCGCCGTCGTTTTACTTCGGCGGTGCTACGGGGATGAGTAAAAACCAATTTGTATCGGGAATATACGTAGCCGAATTTGAAGATCGCAGTGATTTCGAAATGCGGAACACGCTCTATTCATGTAGGAAGCTGAAGAGCTCCTTCAAGTTACTGCACCAGCATGAAGCGTGCTAATCGCTCACAGTCTGGAACTGTTGTCCGTATATGTAAGGGTCACACCAAGCTTGGATGTGGCCTAGGTAATGGCGGTAGGCATCTACATTAGATATGCAGGAGCTCTTGGATACAATTGTTAGCAATTCACTAGTTGGTTACTTTTCTGAACGAGTGCAGCTCGATGGCCCATGTTCTTGCGCTGATATGAATTTCCATCTCTGCTTCTTCATGAAAGGACCCGAAGACAGGAGGGAACTGTGAGCGGTACTTGGGAACCTACAATGTTCTGCTGCGGCGTTTGCAGTTTCAATCACATGTATGCGTATTTAGGCTTGGCCTATAGTTCTGCGATGCGCGAAAATCACACAAATCGTGAACGCAATGCGCACATTTCAAGACATATACAAACACCTTTCTTGTCTGCAGACTGTACAGAGTGCGATCACAGTTGCTTTGTGTATGTTAGGGCTAACTCCATGCTTGCTTGAGATATCACCCATGAACAAAAGCTTCCAGTAGATGAAGTTAGATGTTTCTGCATTTATGCAAGAAGTGCATTCCTGTGCAATGCTTTCTGGCTCCGGTGATTTTTAGTGTTTTTTCGTGTGTATCGCGAGGACGCCGTCCCTCGTCATACCGCGATGAACCTCGATCCTCCTGGTCATCTCACCAGACTGGCGGCTCCCTCCTCGTGTTCTTCGAGGAAGCGTTGCAGCCTTACGAATGACTCTGACAGCGAGGGTGCCATACATGACTTCAGTGAGGACAATAGTGAAGGCAATTTCTCGAGACGCCTAAGCCGGAGGCCTAAAAGACGAGTACTAAGAGCCGCTTTGTCATCAAGTGAGTCATCAGTGAAGGCAAATCGTCAAGAACAGAAGCACACTATTCTCATTCTGCCTGTTCATCGATCCGACAACATGGTGCGGCTTAACAGGCAAGCTCTATCTGTGCAACTTGAAGCCCTCGTGCCTACCGATGTTAAAGACGTTCGGGCGAACTCTCGCCGGAATGTCATTGGAGTTGACGATCACGCATCTGCGCTCGAATCGCTGTAGTTCATCACTGATCTCAGGTGCATATCAGTGCATACAGTCATCCCGCTGGGCGACAAGTCTTCATCCGCCGTCCTATGACTTCGACGAGGCTATCACTAGCGAGGAGCTGCCCATACCCGTCAAACAAGCAAAAGAAGGTACCTTGATTCTTACCGTGTCACGACATGTAAATTCCCCCCGTGTGAAGGTTATCTTCTGAGGCTACAGCCTGCTGTCAGACGTGAAGGTAGGCCTCTTCCTCCACGCTGTACAGCCATTCGTAACAAAGTCTCTACAACGTTAGAAATGTATGAAACTGGACCATGTTAGCGGAGTCTGCAGCAACGCGAGGGTGTGCTCGCGTTGTGCCAAACGGCATGACAGTAGTCACACCACACACGTTTTGAGGTGTCCAAACTGTAACGGTCCCCATGACGCCTCATCTCGGGATTGCCCGCTGATAAAACATGAGCGGGCTGTTCTAAAGCAAATGGGCCGAGACAATTGAAGGCATCGCGAAGCCGCCGAAGTTATTCGCAGAAAACTTGCCTGACGCAAGAGAAATCCCAGAAAAGCCGCTGCCAACGAATGCCATTCAAACGAGCAGCTGGCGTCTCCTCTTCACTCTCCTTTGGTTCCACCTCGCCCCTGTATGACGCATTCGAGCACTGGGGACAATGAAGACCAGGTAGACCAGATTGCGTCTGGGTCAGAATCTAGACCAGCATTTTCACCCTTAAATCTTCCTCAAGCACCACGACGAAAGCTCACATCATCAAAAACATCTATCAACTAAGGACGGGCTCTCGGAGCAAAAATTACTGAAGCCTTGTGTTACTAAAGACAGTGATCAACGCCATCCGACCTCTACTACAAGCTCAAAAATCCCGAACTGCTCGAAGCGTCTTAGTGGGGCTGGGCTCCCTCGATGGAGCACTTCAAAATCTTTATAATGACTGGCAAACTTCCCACGTTTAGTGAGAAAGTCAGAGACACCGCGCAGTTCCTTTGGAACGCAAGAGGCCTGAAGTAGCCAATCTCAAGTCTTGGCAGTACCAAATGCTTCTCCAACTACTTCCGGATATTGGTCATCTGTGAGCCTATATTACCTAACGAAGTCGGGTTCTCCGGGCACAAATCTTTTTTTGTTCCTACATGCCGAGAGCGCTGTAAAGTCCTGTTGCACGTCCGAGCTGACATTACGTATGCCTGCTGCCCAGTCCCACCTCACAATAAAAACCAGTACACATGCTCCATGGTGAAGAGAAAAAAGTTACAATTCACACTAATGGCAGCATGTGTGTCTCCCTCCTCGCAAAGGCTAAAGGCCATCATGGAGGCAAACTGGGCTCCTTGTAGTATTGCTGGTAATTTCAACGCCCACCACTTTGGTCTATGGAGAAGTACCAGAATCAAAGCCAAATGAAATAAACTGGCCTTATTTGCTTCCGATAAAGACCTATATATACTGAATGACTGCAGTCTGACTTTCCTACGCGGCTGTTCCTACAGCAGTTGCCTAGACCTCAATTTAGTTTCTCCGTCCTTGAAGCACTCTGCTCAATGGTTTTGTTATGTGGAGACCCATAGGTGTCACCACATTCCTACTTACCTCAAAATAAAAGGACTTGGTGCGTCCGCCCTATCTAAGCACATGCGTATGACCTGAACAGTATTTCGAAAGCATATCGAGGAGACACACAAAGAAGCCTGCACTAGGAGGTTAGAGGAAATTATAGCAAATGTTATGACTTTCAAGTAATCACGTCTCGCTATCTAAAATACGTATTAACTTTGACATCGAGTAAGAACGCTTAGATTCTCTTCGACGGTGAGCAGAAAGACGATACGATGAGCCAAGCGCTTAATTTATCTGCGAGCGTCTAGAAGTACGCAGAAGATAATCAAGCGAAGGATGATTAGCCTGGAGGACCAGCGCTGAAAATATTTGTGCCAGCAATTGGATCCTATAAAGCCCATGTCTCTCATCTGGTGGACTGTGCAGCAAAGACAGCCATTTTGTTCATTAACTGTATATCAAGATTGTGAACTGATTTATTTATTTATTCGTCTTTACCCTCAGGGCCGTACAGGCATTTCAGAGGGAAGTGGGCAAAAAGAAAAGAATTGAGGTAGAAACAGACTTCTGTAAGATAATTGCAGGAGCAACAACTACCTCGATTTCCCAGCGTGTTCCTCCTTACTCACGGGAATCAGTGATGGATGTGATTTTTTGCCGCGAAGAACTCAATTCTGCTCTTCCAAGATGTAGGCGCCCGTCTTGACCAGGGCCAGATGGATGCACATACGCTGCGCTGTCCAATCTAGGCAACGACGCGCGAGAATAGCTCCTCAGACATTATAACCACTCTTGGCTCGTTGGTGGTGTTCCACAGGAATGGAAATCTAGTCGGCTCAGACCCCTAATAAAACCAGTGAAATCTCCGCTCGAGCTCACATCCTACAGGCCAATAGCTTTCGACAGTTGTGTGGGAAAGGTGATAGAAATAATGGTTTCGACGCGCTTTGAGGTTTGCCTCCAGCACTATGCAATATTCCCCAGAGCAATGGCCGGCTTTCTGCGGGGTCGCTCCTCTATTGACAAAGCCGTTGACCTCGCGTTCATTGTTCAACAACAAAAACGAATAAAACGTCTGTCCGTGGCAGTCTTTCTTAATATCAAAGTTGCCTATGACAACTTGGCCTATGGAGCCATCTTTGATGCGCTGGAAACTCTTGGCATCGGTGGTCGGCTATTTGCGTGGATAGAGCTATCTGACAGAACATTTTTCCTTCAGTGTGAAGGTGGCCCCTGTCCAGCATTTTATACCCACCGTGGTGTGCCTCAGGGTGATGTGCTCAGCCCAATTTTGTTTATTCTAACACTCAGTGCCCCCCATGAGAACCTCCATTCCACCGTCCAGATATCAACGTATGCTGATGACACCTGCATAAGGGCCTCCTCTGTGACGCGTCTCCAGGTGCGTGCAAGACTTCAACAGGCCGCAACAATAGCTTCGTCTTATCTCCAGAAACAAGGTCTCAGCGTTTCACCGCAAAAGGGCACGCTAGTGGCATTTACATGCATATCAATGAATCAATATGCGGTATGCATCGACTGTCCCAGCATTTCTTACTATAAAACTTATCGTTTAATTCTTAGGAATTCTGATAGACCGCAATCTATCATGGAGCCCGCTATGCACTCTTGTTAGTATGTCTGCGATACAGTATGCCCGTACTTTCAAACACTAGCAAGACTACAATGCGCGTTCTCCAAGCAGTACAGGGCGAGGCCCTTCACATATTCCTAGGCCTCTCTCGGTGCGCATCAACCCTGGGAAGTATATTGCACTCTCCATAGACCACACGCTTTCAACGAATATTGCTGTACTGTTTGCGTATACACATACGACATATTTAAAGGGTTCCACGGCATCACCTTGCGCAGACACCTCTGCAGAAAAATCATAACAATGCACCAGACTTCCAACCCAAAAACGTTCACTCCGGCGGCACGACCTTCGTCGCCGCTGTGGTGTCTGCAGCTTCTATGTGTGCGCCTTTTTATTCCGGGAATATCGAAGAAATCTAACTTATCAACGCGAGCCCTAAAGCCACTGACACTGTTAATGCTACACAATGGCTATTGGGACCGCATTTACGTCTGTGCAGACGGCTAGGTAACCTCTACCATTTCTGCACGCACCGTCATCGTTCCTGCGAGGCAAACAAACATTTACTATCTAATTTCGCTTAAGACTACATCTACTGGAGCATGTCTAGTCGCAATTCGTGCTGCTGTAAAGTGTATATCTGAACAAGCTCCTCAAAAATGGGCTGTGCTCGGTGATTCCAAACCTGCCATAAAATGTCTTTCATCGGTCTTGAGCCATGACGACCATGAGTAAAATGTAGCGGAGGTTCGACATCTGCACCACCAGACATTACAAGAGGGTCAATAAATAATCTACCAGTGGATACCAGTTCATAGCGTCATTTTGGCAACAACCTAAATGACGTACGATGCTGCTCAATTGACTCACGTACAACCTACATTGTCGAGATACTATTGAAGAGAGCCAACGCAGCAAGCCACCTTCGACTGATAGCCCGAAACGTGACTAGACAACCATGATCTACGCCTGGAGGGTGGACGTCCCGCTTGCACCACTTTCACAGTTACTTCAACTGCAGGTACCATTCGGCACCCCCCACTGTGATGCTAGAATGTATTGTCGCTTGTGGCTAGGAGTGGCGTTTACAAACGCATATTCTCATCTCATTGGCATGGGAGATTCTCCAACGGGTGAGCAGTGCGGGTGTGCTGAAATTATTGCGCATATACTTTGTGACTGCCCTCAGCGCGTGAGCGTGTTTCCTGGATACTAAACTTCACCGCTTCGACTCTCCCGCTATTACTGACAAAAAGACTGTGGCCCTTGGATGACTATTCCATCACAAAAGATATCAAAGAAGGGGCTACTATGTTTTAAAAGGCCTCCGGGTTGACTGCAAGGCTAACTGTGCGCTCGTTACCCCATTCACTATGTTATATCCTCTTTCCCTTGTCGCTTTTTCTTTCTTTTTTCTCCCTTTGTTCCCCTCCCCACGTGTAGGGTAGCCTATTGGGCATCACCTGGGTAACCTCACTGCCTTTCTATTCTATTCTCATTCTCTCTTCTGCATTTAAAATTACCCTACATAACTTCTCCAAACCCTTTATGATGGTCTTCAAGGTTCGAAGGAAATGTAGCCGTGCCTTTTTAGTATACGATAATATTTTATTTCAGCGCTGCAGAGTAGCACATATTACTCGCCGGAACTTCGATGTTGTAGACCGGTTCCACATCTAATCACCTATAGATCGAAAAGGCCGTGTGGTGCGATGAACGCCATCATCTCGTGCCCCCATTTTTCAGCTTAAATTGTCCATTAGCGCTCTTTAGGTCTATCAATCAGAGGCATTTGAACAGTTTATGGAGTCGGTCTCCAATTCAGAAGAGCGGAAGGCATATTCTTTATTATGTTGTTGAAGCGGAGGTAATCCACCCAGTATAGGTTTTCCGTGTTTTTTTTTTTTATCTAAAGGACTGGTGCTTGCAAGTACCACTTTATTTGCTGGATGACATTATCCAGAAACGTTGTTTACTAATCGCATCTAAACTTGTATGACGTGCCTTCCTCGAGACGATACACATTACGGGCGTCAGCAGATAGGTGGCATGCGATGCAGCGCATACAAGGTTTCTCGTACCTTAAATCCTGGCGAAAAGAACTCATTGTCGCTTTCAATTCAATTCAATTTATTTGCCACCCTGGTACAAATGATGGCGGGAGCCCGGGGTAAAAGCTGCCGTTTGACAGCTTGACAGAGCCACGGGCCCCCACTTTGGCAGCACCACAGTAGTCTGGCATATATAAAAAGCACGTGTCATGTGAATTTAAACACAAGGTAAGGAAACATTGAAATAATAAATACAGCTCTTGTCAGTGTACAGTTATGAACGCAAAGTACACAATGAAAACAATCAGATAGAAGCCCACACTTTCATTTAGTGTTGTCTGCTACGGGGTAGGTCTGTGTCATGATGAGCGTAGGCTCATAATCTTCGTTAGTGGATCCTCTGAATTGGTTGGGGAGGGCGCAGACATCTCGCATATTTTCCAGTTCGGCGAGGAATCTAATCATCGCCCTTTGTTGAGATGACGTATCATTTGGCGATGTTCGTCACCAAGACTCACCCTCGCCTATATAAGAAATCGACGATGCCATTTGGAGTGCCGAGACATTGATTCAAGTTCAACTGGATGTTTTACTCGACAAAGCCTGCTGCTGTGTCGCTATCTTTGGTTTCTACGCAGCCAATGAGTCTTGACATAGAGGCTCTACACTACATTCTTCGCGCAGGGCGGTAGGAGCGACGTAATGCGTCAAGGGCTCGGTAGCAGGTATGGCGTGGTACACCGAAAGGTTGATGAAGCTCTAATGGAGGGTCGGGATCCCGCAATGCTATTACATACATTCGATATCTTAAATCACACGGTTGGAGCACGGGGGAAGGACTACGAAGCTGCTTTCATAAGTGTGTATATTCACTGTTACTCTTTTTGCTCATCCACACGACAGCATACAAGGTTATCATTGCCGCACATGATATATGGTCATTACTTTCTTTATTTAGATAGCCAACGATCCATTGTTAAGTGGCGACTGGGCAATAACCACGCAAGCGTTGGCAGCCATTTAAAGGATACTTGCTTGTTACTGGCATACGACGTTCGTCTTATGTTTTTAGCTCGGCTTCATTGTGCGCCTAGATCGCAATTGGGACCTGTCATTGTAATTTCGCTAAGTGGTAATACAAGATCAAATTCTGGCTGCATCATTGTCAATAGTGTTTCCGTATATAGCCTCAGTGTTATTGTCGCAGCGTCGCCATAACCTGTCGGTAGGAGATGATCTCCTTTATTTAGCCATCAAGTAATGCCACATCCAAAGATAGGTGTGTTGCTTTCCGTCAGTGGGGCCCAGATCTTCCTTGTGCACTGGTCTACAGCGTAGTGGCGAACCGGCAAAATATAGCTGGTTCTTATCAGTAATATGAAGTGTAACTAACAGCTTGAAGCCAAACAATTGGCAGTTGCTTCGCTCGGCTATGCTAGGATATACATAGCGAAAGCTAAGGCATTGTTAGGTAGTGTTGGTTAATTTTAGGCTCTTTGTTTTCGCGGGTATGGGAGGCGGTGAGGTTCCTGGCTGGCTGATGTGCCTGTAGCGCTCCCTATCGGCGTTCCAACCCGCCGCCACTCGGGTTGATGTGCAGTCCCCTCTGGCTCCAGCTGGGGTGGCGGGCCGCGAAGTCCGGCCGATGTGCAGCTCAATGATATCAGATATGTTGGTTGCAAGCCCAGGATAGCCTGGCTGTCAAATTATGTTGTTGCCCTAAACGCGAGCTCTCATTTTTCATCTTCCGACATGTTACCGCATGCGATATAGTTGGCGAAGCGAGCGGAGGCGAGCGTAACGACAAGGCAAGTGTTGCGCGGTGTGACGTCATGCCAAATGGAGCGGCGTTCGCCACCTGCGGCGGTTTCTCGGGAACGGCTCGCGGCCTGTCTCTGTGCTTCTTCGGAGCACCGCCTCTGCGAAGTCGCTAATTTGTGGCCAAAGTAGCTTTCGCTACAAAAGTCTTCCTTGCACTAGTGTTCGTGGATATCTTGTGTTCGTTGATTGGGACGAACGGCCGCAAGAAATCAATACTGTGCTTAAGATCTTTAAGTCATCCTTATCTAGAGGGGACCACAACTATACAGTAAATATTATTTTCGTTCCTGATAAAGCCGGTCACTTTAAGCACGCTCTCCGAAAAGCTATAAAGGAATTTTCAATGAATACACAGGTTTTATCACTTAACGGTAAAAAATGACGATGACATTCAACGTTAGCGTGGAATTCTGGCAGGCCTGCCCTGTTTTTCAGCGGCTTGAAATGCATAGCAGTTTCTCCCGCAAATCTGAGCTCGCGACTTGCGAGAGCTTATATTCATGTAACCTGAAAACATTGCTAAGAGAGACAGAACGGCTCTTCACAACCAAAGCCTTAGCTTTTATGAAAGCATTTAAATCTGCCTGTTGGTTTCATAGTAGTTACGTTTTTAATGAGTTCTTGCTCTTAGTGGTATCTCAAGCGTGTGTAGAGATCGCGTAATCAAAAATTTCTAAACTAAGCAGCGTTCTAATTAGGCAATCGCTGTGAACCGCAAATGGAGAAAGATGTTTTATGGTTTCAGTTATGACTATGCAATTTCGGATGACCTCAATTATGCAACGACAAAGCAGGCGCCACAGACCAACTGAGTTAGTTAACAAGGGCAGAGCCTAGTTAAGGAAGTAATCGAATGCTCGATGCAGTCGACATACCCAGTCTCTCCGTTTTCTTATCTTTCTCTGCGCGAACTCTCCTGAACACATCGAGAAGATGCACGAAATGTGCTTTTGTACAGTCGGTTTAGTGCGTCAATGTTTGTTCATCTCAGTCTCCTTATCTTTCTCCCTGGGTGCTATCCTGGTCCTTCAATGAAGGATGCTAAAGTGCATTCTTACCTTTGATATACAACCGCTCTATGGGGTCCGCTTCTATCCTTGGCCTTCAATGAGGGATGCTAAAGTGCGTTCTTACCTTAGTTGTATTGCCGTTCTACGGCGACTGCTTCTACTCAAGGCCTCAAAGCATTTTTTATTTACCCGTTTTTGCTTCTTTCTCACTGAGCCGCATCAATATGTGACCTTAGAATAACTTCAGCCATGTCACGGCTCAGTATTCGTTGCGTATATTGGCTCACATCGTATAATCAGGGCGAGGGTATTTTGTGTTTTAGATTTGGCATAGAGTATGTTTTGGGATTTGGAGGCTGGTCTCCCCGTTATTAAGTTGCCTCGACGTGCCGCGGATGTATCGTCAGTTATGTTTTAGGCAAAGCGCATAAAGCCCATTTGGTCGAAAAGCCACCAGCTTAGTAGTAGCAGTAGTAGTAATATTATTATTAGTAGTAGTATTCTGCAAATTCTTATTGGTTGACAAGGTTATGATGTCACAACCATGGACCTGCTACGAGAATTTCAACACCCTACATTCCAAATAAAGCTGTATAACGAATTATTGAAGTGATCAAATGAAGTCCAAGTAGGTGACCAGGTTCCTCTAACTGCGGTGTTTCAGAACTTAGAAATAATTTACTGAACTAATTATGTCGCTATTCGAGTTCGAACCAAGAGCTTTTTCATGCCAGCTCAGCACGCGACGAAGGGAAGGCTTGTTGATATCAAGCATTTTAGAGGAACACCTAGCGAGCTTGTTGTGGGGCTTATGGCTGATTAACTTTTACTTTGTGATGTTTACTGATGTGACAATGATAATAATTTTAAAATTGAAATGCCTTAAACAAGCAGGTTGAGAAAATGTTCTCCCAGAGAAAAGGCGGTGTTGAATATTCTTCGTGCGTACGTTCAAGACTAAGCTTGAGCGCCCTCCTAGTTTTGTGGAACTGTTTGTACATCTTGCATTCTTGAAGACTTCCTCTTATCTAGCCACCAATGTGGGAAAAAAATTACAAGGGTACAACGCTGCTGAACCAAATACCGAGCGACAGCATTAGCTGCAGGTGACCGAGCGTTCTTCTTCTATTTTCCTTTTTCCTTAGCCCACATATAAAATCCGGCTTTAACCAAGCGTGAATGTGGCTACAGGAAGTGGACGCTGAACAATAAGTTTATCGGCAACCTGTGTGACTGTTTAAGGGAGACCTGTTTGCACTCTTTCTTCTAGTTTCCTCTTACCCCCTGCTTCCTTTTCACTATGCCTGATGGTACACCCCTCGAATAAAAAAAAAAAGAGCTGTTGAACGTGCATTAGTGGCCTATAGGGGTAATGTGAATGCCAGGGTGCTAGCAGGCTGATTCTGACATAACCGTCCCATGTGAAACGAGAGACACAAGTTGGCAGCTCCTGCCAGCCGCTTGAGTTGGTAGCCTAGCTCTCACCCTAGTGTCGCGTAGGGTGCGACGTCCCAGCGTCACGTGTGTAAGACTTGGCTACCGGCTGCGGTACGCTGAAGGCTCGAAACCTAGAGAAGTATTGCTTTCACAGTAATACCGGTAAAATAAGGTTTTTACTGAACACAGAGAAAATGCGAAACCGAGCTTACCTCGGGGCTTTTTTCAGCCAAACATTTTACAAGAGCATTCCGCGTGTACCATGGCAGGGCTGTAAAGAATGAGAAAAACCCCGAAAACAGCCTGTTACTACCCCCAAAATGTAACCGGTGCCAGATAATCTGCACTGAAATCTCTAGCTTGGTACGGTATAACAAGCGCTGACATCTCGCAGTAAATGGGTGTTTTGGTTTCCCCATCCGCCAAAACGAGGCTGCTGCGGTCGGGATTTGATCGCGCACCTCACCGAAGCGTTTGCGTTGTTCCATATATCATTGTATTAACAACTATACTACTATCCTTCAATTTTAATATGTACAAATAAATTGAATATCAGAGTGATCCGCAGTGCGTTTGTGCGAATATTGGGTATCTAAAGATTTGTTTCAATACATTCTGTGTCCGCCACATAGTCATCCTTAAAAGCGTCTTCTCTTGTTTATTGTTAGACGTTTTCCTGTGTCAGCAAAGTTCCAAGTGACTCGTCCGGCCTGCACATGCACTTCCATGCATGTACAGCTTCTCTAGCAGCTTGACAATACTGTACTGAGTCGGTTTCCCGTGCCATCCCTGGCGGAAGCTAAAGAGTGCGAACAATTATTCGAGGAGTAGAAATGACTAAAAAGGCACAGCTCGTGGTTCGCGATATAGTTTTTATGTTTTTACTGGTTTTGAAGTGGAATAAAACAGTTTCGCGTTGAGGTTGGGCTTTGGTTGCGGAGCGTCGCGAAAAGGTCGGGTTCGCAGTCCGCTTTAGTAGACCACTACATCACAGCGGCAGCCGAACCTCGTGTTTCCTAAACTGCCATTCTCCGACGCTTTGCTTGGGCGGTCGTGGCCTTCTTTAAGGCCGATTCATACGACGGACGAACCGTCCGCCTACGATGCACCACGTCATCCGACGTCACTGGCCAAGCCTTATCCGCGGGCTGCCCGAGGCACGTGCCGCACCACTCCTTGCGGCTCCATTAACCCCGAGATAAATGGCACACGACGGCTTTCCAAGCCAACTACTTCGATTGTGACTATTGGACAATATTAAGAGGCTGAGCTTGCTGCGGTTTCTAGAAGAAAATAGACTGTGTCACTTAGTTTACATTAAAAGATGACATTCTCATTCTATGCCACCCATGGCATGCCTTCAAAAAAAAAAAAAAGAAACCTACATCGCATTGTTACCTAGGGTGCCTCGATGGCCAGGGAGGTGAGAACATCGACAACACCGGATTGTTGACACTACAAAAGCTCCCCACACTACGGGGAAAATAAACGAAAATACAACTGTCGTCCCACTTACAGGTTGTGGTTCTGCTAGAAAAATAGCAGACAACACCCATATTTCGACAGGGGAAACACGCGTGGCAGTTTTTGGCTTGTGGTGGCGGCGCCGTCCACGAACGAGGCTGCGCCACTGACGTCGGGCCAAGTGATTCTCGTCTGGTCGCGGACTCCAGCAATTCTATCCGTCGTGTGAATCGGCCTATAACGGCCATTGGGACTAATAGATGTCAGAACGCATCGCCACCACAACGTCCTCTTAATTTGTGATATGTGGCCCAGCTTACAGCTAGTGTGGTGCTCAAAAAATCCCCAAAGCCATAAATGACCGATCGTTATCTGAAGCCTGCTGTAACTTTAAAATCGACCCTAGAGCCCAAACAAAAATAGTATTGAAATTTAGAAGAATTCAACGGTGCTGAACCGAGTATTGAGCGAAAGCAATAGCCGCGCGTGACCGAGCATTCTTCTTCTTCCGCCACCCTTATGATTGTGCATTAGTGGTCTAGAGGGATAATGAAATGCCAATGTCCTGGCAGGCTGATTCTAACATAAGCGTCCCATGTGAAACAAGAGACCCAAGTTGGCAGCTCCTGCCAGCCCACATATAAAGCCCCTCTTTAACCAAGCCATATGAACGTGCCTTACTGGGCTCTAGGAGTAACGTGAATGCCAAGGTCCTGGAAGGCTGATTCTGACGTAACCGTCCCATGTGAAACGAGAGACCCAAGTTGGCAGCTTCTGCCAGCTTGAGATCGTCTACGGGGGTCGTCTAAAGGTCGAAACTCAATGGTGGTCACCGCGGGGCCACGCTGACGGCTCAAATTGCGAGCAGTATTACTTTCGCAATAAACAAGTTTCCTAACCAAGCTGATACGTTCTTAACTTTGTTCATGGCACCAAACAACTTTGCAAGTTTATTGCTTTTGGAGTTCATTTTCTTTCTGTATCTCGAGCCAGAATAAAAACTTGCCAGAGCCCTATTTTTGAGATTAAAGATTCAACTTCTACTGCGGTGATACACAATGTCGTTCCCTGTTAACTCTGGAAAGCGGATGCGGTTGCACCTGGTGCAGTGGCTTTGGAGCGTTTCAGAAATGCGTTTAGCGGATAGGTATTGGCAAATGCGTGCCGTAGGCTGTCATGAGCTGAGAGATGAGATGCCTGTATTATTACAAACCACATAACTGTGGGGAACGATCTCTCATCGTCCTCTTCAGCTCGGCTTTCCCCACACGGTCGCAGTGTTAGCTACTCTATCAAGAGATGGCACCAGCGTCAGGGTTGCAAGAACACCACCGACATCTTCACAGTGCATGGTCAAGAAGACGCGCATTCGGCAACTGGTACAGTTCGCTTGCGGACGTATCCCCATGGGTTCCCTGGTCGACAACGCAAGTTTTCGCGATTTATCCCACTGGTCGTCTCATCTTGCCTTAGAGTTTACCCGCAGCATTAGCGTTTGCGTACTTAAGCACGTAGCCTTCCTGGTGAGTCGGACGACATATTCATTGTTGCGTTTTGTTGCTAGCTGACGTAGTTGTTACTGCAGCTGTAAATATATTTGTTGTCATTTCGCGTTGTTCCTTTATTCAAAAGAGTACAGCCCGCCCTGGTCGGTGTGGCGCTCGCTCATGGGCGCACCCGCAGACCGAGGTCTGCGTTTTGGGAAGTCAGCAGCGAATTAACTGGGAAAGATGAGCTGTGGTATAGCTCTGGTTAAACCCTGAGGGAAGCGAAAACTTATTTTGCCTGCCACATTATTCCCCTATCCCACCCTATCAGTGCAGGGCAATACGTTATTGAGGACACTTAACCTCAGCCTTTAAGGGTATGACGCGGGAGCATAAGCTACCAGCCCACATATAAAGCACCGCTTCAACCAAGCAGTATGAACGTGTCTCTGCTTGTTGTAGGGGTACTATGAATGCAAAGCGTTCTGGCAGGTTGATTCTGACATCGCCCTTCCGTATGAAAGGAGCGGCCCGAGTTGGCAGCTCCTGCCAGTGGCATAGGCGTAACGTAAATCCAAATGTCGTGGCCGGCTTATTCTAATGTCACCATCCCACAATGAAGCAAAGGCCTGAGTGGGCGCTCTTTCCGGCACCACCGACACTGACGCTGAAGGCTAAGCTGGCTGGCGTAGTGAAGCTTCCTGTCGTAGCGAAGCTCGCTGGCGTAGTGATAATGAGAAGGGTTCAACGCTTCTGAACCGAATTCAGAGCGAAAGCATTACCTGCAGGTAACCGACCGTTCTTCTTTTCTCGTCTTCGCTCCGACCACCTGCGCCTCTCCTGTAACGTCACGTGGCTTGCGCATGCGCAGCTGTGGCTTTTTCTAACGATGCAGTACACTCGAGACTCGGAGTTGACCAGCCTAGTGAAGCTTTTCGCTTCAAAATCTTTATCTCCCTTTCGTAACCCCACATCTCGCAGCACAACATAGGGCCTCCTCTAAGAACAATCGACTTGCTCGGTTCAAGGACATTGTTTGTCCAGAAATAAAAGTTCGAGGCCTACAGTGAGGCTTGACCGCTAGGCTCTGTAGCATGTGTTCTTCATTGCGAGGTTAGTGGCGGTAGTACATATAAGAAATTTTCGATATCTCCTGGGCATTTTTTGTGATTTTGGAAGAAAGTTCTTTCCAATTTGAGAATGATGACTGAACGGAAGTGAATCGCCCGTGGAGTGCCTAGCCTAAAGCGAGTGAGTAGGGAAGCAGCTTGGAAGGTGAGAGTTTTCCGGTACAACTTTCCTTTTCTGTCACTAATTATCCATCGACTCGCAGCTGGGGGAGCCTGGGGACACGGGTGACACTGTAAGCTTGCCGGTATTTCTGCTGGACGCAGGGCGCTTTGACATCATGCTCTACAGTTGGTGCCGACTGCTAATCTGCTTCGCGTGGTGAACGGAGTAGGATCATCCCACAGGACAAACGTCTCCTCGCGGCTGTGTGCACGTGACTTTTTTAAAGGTCACTATTTTGATGGCGATGACTGTCATAGTGCTTCTTAGGCCTAAGACTTTTGTGGTAGCCTGCACCAAGCAAAACGAGACACAGTCAACAGCAAAGTTTAGCTTTAAAAGCGGGAGCGCAATGCTGCCGACCAGTCTTTAATTATATAAACGCACGAAGTGGGCAGGCTTGCCCAACTCAAGAAATGGCTTTGTTGAGATGAGCTTTGCGGTTTTGCAGCCATACGACCTTATTTTCTAGATAGATTTTAGTGTGGTTTTAGCAATGAGGCTCATGTGGACGCGTTGCTCCCTCCTGTTACTTGTGTTAAATGAATGCGGAGAGCGGCCTGTGCTCTATGCAAGTTCATCGGAACGACCAAAGATTTCTGGCTTCTGCATACCATCTCGCTGCCTTCTGCTGCATCCACCAAAGGCAGCCGGCGTAAGCGTGCCACCTTGAACTGAACAACTGCGAAATCCTAGCATCGTTTTCAGCCGGCCTCGAATGCGCTGTGGACATGCGGCCCAATTCCTTCGATTACGGGTGCAGCGCAGTCACTAGCCCCATTCCGCACCCTACCTGGCATCGGACGGTGTCAGCCTGCATCTGCCTTCCAGGCTTTGCTCCGCTACGAACTCCCGGACTCTGTTTTAAACCGGACCCCGCTTCGTACCTGCCTACTGGTACGGTATTTCGCTGCCCATGCCATTCACCCCTACGAACGCCTTCACGCTACCTTCAGCACTGCGAAAATGTCTTCATAGATGCCATCGGCGCAACGTCTGTTGCAATCGTGCCTTAAGTTCTTGAAGACCTGGAGGCATCTCAGTAGAATGCGCTTGCAAGCGGGTAGGTAAATTTAAATTTAAGGGCATATACGAGGCAGTCTCCCGTCATCGCGGTTAAGTCCGGCTTTCGTCCCGAGGTCGCCGGGCTAGTTACGATATCAATAGATGGTGCCAGCGTCAGTATTTACATTAGTTATCAAGAAATGGCTCTAACGTCCTGGAGAACGAGCGTCACCAATGGCTATGTGACAGCGCACAAGGGGGGGGGGGGGGGGGGGGAGACTGGGTCTTCAGCGTCAAGAACTCCTTGCTTGCGGACGTAGCGCCACGGGCTCCTCGTTCGCCAGCGAAACTTTGCCTTGCGCGAACATTTACAGCCTGCTTGTCCTGTCCAGCCTCGGAGTTTATCCCCTGCCCTAGCGTAGGGAACGTTCTCCTGTAACCTTGCACGGGAGTAGGACGACATAGATTGTGTTGAGCATTTTATGCACATCTGGCCTTTATGTTATTGCAGCAAATTATTCCTGTTTCTTTCTAGCACGTGTCTTTATTAGAGCACGGCCAGCCATGGTCCTCATGGGCTAGGAAGCGGGCGCGATGACGGAATAAGTTTGGCGGTTTAGAACTGCGAGCAGTGTTTAGGCGGGGAAACCTATTTATCCCCTTATTATATCCCAGGGTACGTAATGCATGGCCCCGACCAGTTTGCCTTTATGCATTCAATAAGGCAGAAATATGTTATGACAAGTATTACGGCAGGACATGTCACGCTCGCGAGAGGTGTTGTACGACGGTGAGGCTGCGAAGAGGACGATGTGATTTTGAGGAGCGTCAAGCATAATTCATATTCTTTCATTTCGTCTTTCTCAGTTTCGTTAAATGTTCAGTTCAACTATCCATGCATCAAATCATTAGCTCTATCGTTCGCCTGTTTGTCCGCCTTTCGTACATTATCCATTCATTAAAATCGCTTCAATTTTGGAATTTTAATATCAATGAACGTACTTTTTTCAGTGCTTTTTAGACGGCCTTGTAGATGCTGTTTTCTTCAGGCCTTCCTTCATAATAGTTTTGCTGTTTGCCTCCAGAAATGTGTCTTTTTAATAGTTTTGCTTCATTTTTATTTATTTATTTATTTTACAATACTGTGAGCCTTTCTCAGGCTCTGACAGGAGTGGAAAAAAAAGTATAAACATCAGGCATAGTGTTCCAAGTGAGCCGGTAAAAGGAGGCTATATGCTTTAGTGGTAATGTATGAGTAATGTGTGGTATGTACCGTCGCTGTATTTGTTGTAGAGCATTGGGTAATAGCCCAGACGCGCTATGAATAGGCTGGAAAATGCAGAGACGAAAGGCAAGAGTAGACAGTAGAAAAACGGTAGGAGAATAAGACGAGAAAAGAACAGAACGCAAGTGCAACATCAAGGTGGTAGAAATGAGTTCGCTTGTTTTACGGGGTTAACGTCCCGAATCGAGTCATGCTTTGAGACGCGCCGACGCAGAGGGCTCCGGAAGCACAGGACGCTTTGGCTTTCGCCTTCATCGAAAAGTGGCCGCTATGGCCGGTATTCGATCTTACGCCCTTTAGGGTTGAGCAGTGAGCGCCTTAGGCGGTGAATCACCGCATGAGGCCAAGGATGTAGAAATGAGTGTCATGTCTATAAAAAAAAGTTATAAATATTTTGTCGGTTTGATAAGTTCATTACTTTGATTCTGTTATTTTCACCTGAAATCAAACAATAATAGCTTCTTAGTCAAAATCTAGCAGATAACTCTTTCCTCATTGTAAACTCCGTGCCCTGCTGTCGATAAAACTTTAATACATGCTTGCTAATATTACTGCTTAGAGAGATGAGATGTCTGTCCACATAATTTCAGAAGCTGAGGTTCCAGACGACATTCGGGGTCTTGCTTTTGAGTTGCATATTGAGCGGTTCTTTGAAAAATATTACTAGATTAGGTTTGTGGATTTAACGTCATGAAGATGTAGCTGCAGTGTGTCCGATACCACAATGAAGAACATTTACATAATATTTCACACTGGTAATTTCAGATTGTACTGAATTTGCGAAATGCAAGTTGAAGTACCTCGCAGCATTACTCGCAAGCGCGTTGTGCGGCTACAAACGCCACAATATGCACGGACACTTAACTTTCTCTAGCCTGGCTAAGTTCCTGGCAATGTTATATTTCTGCGCAATACACCATTTGCTTGCAGTGACATATTTGGTTTCAGTCCGCGCCCGAAAGATGTAAGCTGAGATCCAAGTTGGACTTACAAAGCTTTCGGGTGGACTTCAATATTTCATTTCCTAGGTGTAGGTTAAGCAACAGTAAAATAATGAGCCAATTGAAGGTCCACCATACCATCTTCCGTTAACCTACCAAGAAAGGCTTTGTGCTCCCCAAAAGTTCTTAAATATTACACTGAACCTTTAGGCAAGTAAACGTAAGAAAAAAAGATTCAACAAAGTGTTCGACGACGCCTCAACACAACTCTACTCAACTCAAGCTACTCAACTCTCTTCAACAAGCTCCGAAGATTTCTTTCTGAGAAATGCGATGAAATTGCACTTTGATTCGAGATGCGATAAAATGCCAGCTTACCACAGAATTCTTGAAATGGGTTCATTGGAAATCCGACCACTAGCAAAACATTCATCATTGCTACACGAAGGATGACTACTGGTAACGTGGTGGTCTTCATGGTGGTAAAACCAAGTTCTTCTTCATTGTGCGTCTTCAGCAATGTTTTAGCACGTTTCAAACTCAGTCTGCAAAATCATCTCTAATGTAATGTGCCTTCGAAAGCCTGTAGGCTAAATGCAGACAAGTAAAAAAAAAAACATTTTTAGAAGTATATGGCAAGAACGTCGACGCCTCTTGAAACTGATTCCGCAAACAATGGTAGCACAACTGTGTTTGTTGCAATGTTTCTCATGCCAGCCGGTGTGCACTCTCACAAGCACTCTGAGTGATTTGCGGCGATGGCATGATATTGTAGTTGCCTCGGATTTTTTTTTCCGACGCTGCCAAAAGGGCATGTTAAGAATCCATTATACAAAGCCGTCGCACGAGAAAGCTTTGACATGTCCTGGCTCACTGGTTAAAGGAACGTCGTCTTTATTTTTTCAGTGATTCAATTGAAATATGGTGCCGTGTTTTCCTTTTCCCGTGTATGCACTACAGTTTGTATTCTTTTCTCTCTCTTTTTAGAGAAAGAGAGAAAGAGGGAGAAATAGAGAGGACACTTTATTTTTTGTCCTCTAAATTAAGAGTTCCGTTGCCTGATATGGTCAGTTGGTTTTACAGCTGTTCCGTGTTTAGAAAAGCACTACATAAATGGTGAGAGAGGAGGGGGTAACATGTCATTTATACAGCCTCGACTTGCACATAAATGCTTGTCCACTTGAGTGTTGAGAAACATTAATAGGAACTTACTGTCTTCAATAAGAATAATACTGGTGTCCTTTAACCATCATTGTATGCATGACCCCACACAGCGTGCATGTAATATGTTAATATGTGGCTGCATATGCAAAAGAGCAGGTCATCGTTGGGGCCAAGTACGAATGGAAGTGCATCATTCACCAGGAGATAGAGAAAAACAACGATGAAAGCTTCGATAGATATTCGCTATGGTTTTTGGACAAAAGATAAATGTTGTCTTGATTTAAAACGCAATATTTTTGGTAGAAAGTTGTATGATTAGCCGAGATTATTTCAGGTTCTGGGAAAACTAAAACGCGCTGTGTGCTCACCAGAAACAATGGTCAAAATTTATCGTTTTTTTAAAGTTGTGCTTTATCTAAGCTTGAGCAGAAGCCATAAAAATGTTCACGTATTCTACCAGAGACGAATTTAGATTGCCTTTAGCTCCTGGTTTAGTATTGCAGACGGAGGCCATTAGTTGAGAAGTCGTAACATTTGCCGCTCCTGCTAAATGTCATACAACAGGTGTTTAAAGGAGGTTCGTCAGCTTATCTGTGATATGTACAGTCGCGAGATAAAGTTGTATACAACACGAAACAGCTGGCGAAGCTCGCGGAAACTGTACATAAATGCCGTCTTGGGACACATGCATGTAGAGGAAATGGAGCACCACCACACTTGTCTCGATCCCAGACAGTCGTAGCTAGATGCCGCTGTTGCGCAGTTTTTCTGAGCTCCGCTACCGACTGCGTGTTGGCTCTCACCTGCACATACGTTCTAGATAAAGCGATATGAGCTCGAGGGACGTCAAAGAAGAAATATAAGTATAGAGCCAATTTATGATTATTAACTTATACATAATTTATTGCGGTGGCTTGTTGCTGCTATCGATACCTAATGGACCATTGCTGATAGTGACGCCTTTCTGAAAACTTACAACACGCGACTATTATCGACGGTGTGGCTCATGAAACTTAGGCAACCGGGGACGAAAAAACGCGCACTTCCGAAAACCTTGTGAAGAAATGATCCAGAAGCTTTAATTGTTGATGCAGTTGTATATGCGGGCCATGAAATTCCGCGCAGCACTTTCTCGATTCAGTCATTACTCTGACAACAATGCTTAGAAGTCACAATACGATGTTGAGAACGCATATTTCTCAGATTACGAAAACATTTACCTTGGTGAGCCACAGTGCCAGGTAGGCGCGCTTTCCGACGTTTAAAAAGTAGTGCAATTATTAAGATCGGCGGACCGCTAATCTGTAGATGCAACATGGCTCTGAAGTGATAGTTCAGCAGATATTTATCTGATGTTAGTCTACCAGCTCATTATATAACATTATTAACCTGTTTTCTGAAGTGATCCAATGCTGGTAATGGTTTGCTTCTGATGCCAAATTTAGAGCACAGTAATCTTAGTTATAAAATTTAGCGTGCGCGGTGAATTTTCAGGCGTTCAGTACTGTCTAAAGAGACAGGTTGCATAGTAATCTTTCCGTAATCGGTTGCGAATGCTTCAGTTGACGAATACACTAGATCTGACGAAAGCAATATATATTGTCGTCTGTATACGCAGTTTTTTGCTGCAGACCACGCACCAGCTGGGTTTACATTCATCTTGAAGCCACACACTAAGCACTCGTTCTAGAAGACCGCATACGTATATTTGTGGAACAGAAAACTAGGCGCTTTTGCCGTTCTGATGTCGACGGCAACAAACGTGCTTTTCTCTTTCAATTTAAGCTTGATTTTAAAGAGTTCAAGACTTCTTTGCTATAGATCAATGATGCTTACAACACGTTGTTGACAGGAAAGTGGTTTTAGTTTCGACCACACGCATCTCGCCTATTGTTGACGCTGAAAAAAAAAAAAAAGAATTGCCGTAATAAGAGAAAATTGGCACTTCTGCGCATTGAAGATGTTTAGGAATTGTGTTGGAAGTGTGTTGATTTTTAAGCGCGCCGATATATGCCAGCGCCTTTGTGAGCTCTTCGAGTTCATCGCAAGCGATTTTTTCGCAAGCAAACCTTTGCAGCGAGCTTTTGCACATCTTGTCAACGAAAAACCTAAAATAAATGAATTTATTTGATTTGTATGGTTTAAAGTCCCAAAGCGATGCAAGCTACGAGAAACGCACTAAATAATTTAGTTGAAAGCCCACAAATAAATGCAGCAAGGATTAAAAGAACAGGGGCGCTGAAACTGGCTGAAACCAACGCTATATTGTTTGTCTTGATGTGTGCTCCTCTGAGTATTTTTTATATTCCACATGAAAAGGCCAATAATATTAATTTTGAAAATTTCTTACTATTGCCGCTAACCACTGAAATATTTATTCGTTGTTTTTGAACAGTCGCCAGCATACCGCTCTTATGGTGGTGATTGTAGCGCACGGAACGATATGTTTGTGAATGGTCATTGTCGCGAGACGCGGCTTTGTGATTTTAGTTTGTCGCTAAAAGGTACTGGTATCTGTTTTCATAATGCTGCAGATCGTTCTGGTCATCTTTGCGACTTTCTCTACATGTTTCTTCAATGATTTTAAATCGAGCGCTGAACAGCACGGTAGGCATAGTTAGTTGAACGACCGACGAGCACGATTGCGGCTTTCGACGCCACATAGTTGTGCAACTCATTTGCGGGCGCTGGTCAGCCCGATAACAGTTTTCTTACAGCGTAGCGCTAGTCGCTTCTTTTTTCACCTACGGCATTGCCATTGCAACGTGAAAATATTTAGTTTAGGCCTATGCGGTTCTCATTAATTTGAAGAGGTCGTCCCAATAAAAGGAACAGCGTTTTTTTCTACTCACGTACTTCCTACAGGATGTTTTTTTCAGCATTTAAAGAGAGCTAAAAAGAGTCAGAAATAACATTAATTGCACGCGTCAAGGAATTTGGCAAGGAGTCATATAAGACTAATTCCCGATTATTTCTTTTTTGCTGTCGAACTGAATCTCTTGGATTGGTAACAAATGCGTGAAATTTAAATATGAGAAAAGAAAAATGTCACGTGACTGCGCTCTTGTAGCACTGCCAAACGCATTTGAATCAACGTAAACAGTAAACGTTTTACATCTTTAGGGTGCTAAAAAGGTGCTCCTGCAAAATACACCAACTGAAGCTCCCTTCGAGCACCCTAATATTTGATATATAGAAACTTCATTTATGTCAAAAATTTTGTCGAAGCACGCTTGATTGTGTGCAGGGTGAAAATGATGTGGAAGGATGAAAAAGCTTACTCAGAAATTATTACACATTGTATTTAAATACATACCTACACATTACATAAAATACACGAATCTGGAGCCGCAGATAAAGCACCTCCAGTCACCCTCAGTTCTCCCGAAGCACAACTCTAGAGGGAAGATTTGTCTAAATTGCTCACCTGAATAGGATTTTCACAGCATACATTTTGAGCTCCACAAACGCGCCAGCCTTATCTAAAGTGAACACACCACGTCAGTATCCTTCCGCGTTATTAACGCTCTCCATTCTAGTGCGACATTTCCCATATATTCAAGTACGTAGAGGTAATTCTATCATATAACAAGACACATAATCTTTTTGACTCAGACCTTCGAATCTAACAGGTTCTCGTTTTTGCTGATTAAATGTATATACTGTTTTGATTCTGCTAAACGAACAGCCGCAAAAGTATATCTTCAAAACTCTCTATTTTATTCCTATCTAAACCAAAGCATAAACGATGGCAATAAGAGAGAAGATGCCTGCGAAGACGCCCGGTATAAAATATTTGACAGCCACACCTAGAACCGCAAGAAAAGTACAAGCCTTGATCTGCAAAAAAAAACGAAGGACCATATTTAAAGTACTGCTTTTATACCGACATTCCTGGGATCACGCTACAGCAGATATAAAACTATTTTAAGATATGTGCAAGAGAAAACAAAACATCAATATTAACATTATCCAGCCTCATCGATATCATTTTCGCAAGTCGAAGACGGCCAACCTCTTCGTGCACTGCAACTAATTTTTCTTGAGCAGATCAGCGGACTACGATATATTTTCGATGCAGTGCTAGCGCTTACTAGGCCAACGCTGATATCGAGCAGAGTGCAAAAGAAGCGACCTGAATCGAGTTTGAAGACGACGCCTGATTAGCTTTAAGTCCGGGATTAACAGATTACCTGCAGCCCTAACAGCATATCGTATGGCAGCCAGGAACGCAAAGGGCAAGAGTACATCTGCTAAGGCTAAGAAGAAAGCTGAGTCGAGCGGTTTCTTTCTTTCTTTCCATTACAGAAGCGAGAGAACAGCGTTGTGTTCAAGGAAAGACCTATTAAACGAAGGAAACCTGAAGTTGCTCAACATGAGAAAGCTGGAAAGTCAGCTGTGCTTGAAGCTATGGCGTTAAAAGTGCGAGGCGATCGAACAAGCCACCATCGAGCAGTCAAACAAACGGCCACTTGCAGTGATTTTTAAGGAGATTCATATATGTAGCAACGAGCGGCAACGCGAGACGTAACAGGCGCGGAACCACTTTGCGAAAAGCGACAACGTGCGCTCGCTGATAGGTCATGCGATCTAAGCTGCCAATGTGTATACATACGCCGGCGCCAGAACCAAAAAACGTGTGGTGCTCGTGGTTCTTCGTTTCGCTGCTGCCTTTTACTTTTGTTTAGTCTGCGCTTTTTACGGGGTTTCAGGTGTCCAGCAGTAAGTGGTAACGTAAAACCCAACAGGCTCGGTTATCCAAGAGTTGACAGTGACTTCATGCCACCGTGCACGGAGGCTGAATGTTACTCTTTCCGATTGAAAAACGTTCACAGGTGCACTCGCCGAAGTGTAGCTCCCAGAAATACACTGCTCGTCCGCGTGAAGCTGTCACAGAAGGGAAATTAGCACTTAAGTAATACCGCGAATGTTTTACACGGAGAGAAAATGACACCAGTTACGTTTTAAATTCTTCGCATCCCACAGCGCATAAAAAAGCTGATTACTGTACTTTAGTCTGTAAGACAGTTCCAGAAAAATATGAATGTATTACCGTGATGTCAATCCACATCCAGTTTGCATAGTATCAGATAAGTCCTTTTAGTAGCTAATTCTAATATTTCTGGTATCAGACCAGAACTAAATATTGTGTCAAGAGGGATTTTATCCGTCTTTAAGGATGTAGAAGCAGCTCAGTACAAACTTTACACTTATATAATACAAACTTAGCTTTTGTACTGCACGATCAAGACTATCTAGCTCTCCTCACGCTTTGCATTGTCTACTGTGGCGAGTGCACTGAAGAAACACTTTTTCTGCATCTTCATTGAGCACCAGCACCTATTGTTTACGGAAAATGCAGGAGGGCATTGCTTGCTACGAGAAAACTGGCTCTTCATTATTCGTTATTAACACGAATTTAATGAGCTAATTGTCCTAAAGCAGCTCTTCTTAAAGATCATTTTATACACTAGCAGCAGTTGTGACAAAATTCATAAATAAGATCATGAAAATGCATAAAATGTTGCGATTTCAACTTTCATAAGTGCAAACGTTTCGTGGCCATTTTATACATTCCAGTCTATATTAAAGTACTGAGCACTATAGTTCTGAGGACCTAAATTTGAGGTAATGCAAGCTAGGTATACTAGTTTTCCTGATGGCGTGTGGACAACAAAAGCCGATGCATTTGCTAAGTGTCAACAAATAAAATTTCTGACAGTTCTGCACATGCCGTTTTGTTACTGTCTTTTCCAAATTAACTCTGGCTCAGGAAATTGTTGCCACAGCCTGAAACGCATGCTGTGCAATGTCTGTAAACTTTATTTTAGGTTCAAAACGTGAAAGTACAATATGTTTCTGGCTGGCTATTTGAAGAAATGTTACTTCTGCTTGACACATTCTCAGATTCAGCCATGTATGGAAAGAATCTGACAAATTGATGCTACAAGCCGGTCTGGTGCTTGGATGCAGAGGATATCTGACCTATGATTTAGGCTGTAAGATGTAAGAAGTTTGTTTAATTTTTCCGCCATTACGACTCATGTTACCTACGCATCACTTATAGTTTTATTTATATTGCCGCGAAACCTTCAAAACTGTATTTGTTGTTTTTTAACAGCCGCCGGCATGCGGCTTTATCACTGTGAGTCTGGCACGCGTATCAATTCTGTATCCCGTGTTTGCTCATGCTCGTTGTAGCAATACGACGCGTTATCATTTTCTTTGTCGCGAACGATGCGCCGAGATCTGTCTCGAAGATTCTGATCACTTGCGTATATTTCTACAATGTTCCAGGTTGTGCTAGTAGCAGTTTGCGAGGTTATCTAGATTGTTCTGAGCAGGCTTTAAATTGAGCGTTGACAAGGGTGATGGGCATTCTTTGGAGAATAAAAACCAGCCAAGGGACGAGGACGAAGAAAGACGATGTACACACGGAAGCTGGAACTAGTTGTTAGTTGTTAGTTGTTGTTAGATCCAGTTGTTAGTTCCAGCTTCCGTGTTTACATCGTCTTTCTTCGTCCTCGTCCCTTGGCTGGTTTTTATTCTCTGACTATGTACCAACTGACCCAGATTTCAACCCTCCTTCAGGGCATTCTTTGTTCGACGATCGACGAACATGTTTGTTGCTATCGCCGCCGCCGAGTTGCTTAGTTCTTTTTCGGGCGCAAGTCTGCCAAACAAAGAGTTAATTTCAGTACCATCAAGCCTGTGTCGTCTTTTGGTGTCTACGGCCTTGTCACCACTACGTGACAATATCATTTCTTCTCAACACTGCACACGAACACACATACTATGCTCAAGCCTACCCTTTGCTTTTGAGTGACTTACAAAGTTATAGGAAAGCTCATGATGGGATTTGAAGCACGAGCACGTATACGATGTGAAGCACACCTCCTTGGACGATACTCAGCCTCTTTTTAGAAAGGGTGTGGAAACAGCACACCACGGAAAGGTGCGGACCGATCACACAAAGCAGAAGGGTGTTCAGTTCAATTCAGTCGTTCAGACGTGTCCGACTTTTCGTGACCCTATGGGCCATGTCACGCCACGCTTTCCGGTCTCTCGCTATCTTCATAACATCACATAACTTCATCTGCAGTGCCTCGAGGATGCCATCTAACTATCGCGTTCGCTGCCTACCTCTTCTCCGGCGACCCTCAACCTTTCCCAACATCAAATCTTTCTCCAGCGACTCCTCTCTTCTCATCAGATGACCAAAGTAGCTGAGCTTTAACTTTAGAATTTCACCCTCCAATGAGCAGTCAGGGTTTATGGTTGACAATATCGACTGATTTGATCTTCTGGCAGTCCAAGGAACTCTCAAGAGTCTTCGCCAGCACCACAATTCAAACGCGGCAATTCTTCGGCGGTCAGCCTTTTTCACAGTCCAACTCTCGCATCCATACATCACAACTGGAAAGACCATAGCAGAGTTATACGGATCTTGGTTGGCAGACCAATGTCTCTGCTCTTTACTAGGCGGTCAAGGCTAACCATTGCTATCTTTCGCAGAAGCAAGCGTCTCCTAATTTAATGGCTGCAGTCTCTTTCCGAGGTAATCTTAGAGCCCAAGAAGAGAAAATCTGTCACAGCTTCCACTTCTTGTCCATTGATGCTCCAGGACTTGATAGGGCAAGACGCCATGATCTTTGTCTTTTTAATGTTCAGTTTAAGCCCAAACTTCTCACTCTCTTCTTGTACGCGAATCAGAAGACTCGAGTTCCACTTCACTTTCTGCCATTAAAGTGGTATCATCCGCATATCTAAGGCTGTTGATACGTTTTCCAGCAATCTTCACTCTAGCTGAAGACTCGTCCAGACCGGCCTTTCTCATGATGCACTCTGCATATAGGTTAAATAGGCAGGGCGACAGTATGCAGCCTTGCCTCACTCCTTTCTCAATCGGAAACCACTCAGTAAGACCATGCCCAGTTCTGACTGTGGCCTCTTGCCCTTCATACAGGTTCCTGAGGAGACAGATGAGGTGAATTGGAACTCCCATCTCTTGGAGTGCTTGCCACAATCTGCTGTGATCTACGCAGTCAAACGCTTTCGCATATCTACGGTGCTCCTCATGTGACAACCATTTACACCATTATTAGGTGTAAAATGTATTTACAGCGAACAGTGCGTGATTGCCATCTCTAACTGAGCGGTAAACGCCACTTCCAGCATAGTGTCATTACTCCTTCGACATATTCTACGGAAGCCAAGATGTGCAATACGCGAATGACAGGCAACAGAGGGACGACTGACGAAGCATTTTTCAAGCTGTCACACTAACAAAACAAAAAAGAAAAATGCAATGAAATGCCATAAATCAATTGAAGCTCAGCTTTCTTTAATTGTATCATAGTTCAGCGGGCGCTTACTTCGTCGCAGCCACAGCCCAAGTTCTACCATCTGAGCCTTATAAAATTTTATCTCTCAAGCATGTCTCAATTTAATAACATACTTAGCTTAATTAGTATCACTAACTTCTGATTCTGAAGGGGCGGTGAACCGAGATTGCCCTTTAGAGCAAAAATAACTATGCTTAAACGCATATGAGCATAGAGTAATAGCTGCTGCCTTGTATATTAATTTGTTGATGACATTTGATTGCCTTTTCATGATTACTAAAAACATGAGAGTTGTGTGGTATAAGAGGAGCCTCACCAGAAATATCAACTTCATACGTGTTACAACAGGACCAATGCGTTGGAATAGAAATTCAGTTTTCAGCCTTGAAAGCAATTACTGCTCGAGTACCTCAAGGAGCAACCTAGGACCTTTGGAATTTAACTTCTATATCAAAGATATTAGAAGTGTCTGTACAATTGTAAGACCTGTAGTCTATGGTTATGATGCCGCCTTGTTGTTTCGAGAATTATATACAAGGACAATTCTGATTTACATACTTGGAGTATAGTAATATAACCGACCAAACCGCAGGAAAACATAAGTCGCTGGTTTCACTCCAAGACAATGACTTATGATATGCACAAATTCAACCCTTGATGGTACAACCATAGTAATTGTTGATACAAGAAAACACTTACGCTGCATTTTGATAAATATATATGTGCTTTTTCATAAACATAAGTTAACAATATTTGCTCCAGCACTGCAAGGTGCGGCGGCCTGCAACGAAATTCAAACATCTTTTAGCGAATCCAGTTAGGTTACTTTAGTTTTTCGCTACTTCAGTTGTATATAATAATGATAATAATAGTATTGATAATTGGTTCACAGGCAGGGAAAGGCACAATATCTGTTACACTTATAAGTGTTACACTTATTTCTATGGACACCAGGACTGTGCCGAAAGGGAAGGGAGGAAGGTGGGCGTTGATGTTGCAAGGGAGAAAAAGGAGACATAGTTGTCGGCTATTGAATAATTTCAACCACCTGGGAACCATTAACATGCGCTGATATCGCACAGCGCACGGACGCCTCTTCATGTGTTGTGTTGGGACTGTAGGAAGAAGGAAAAGCAAATGCACTGATCTGCTACTGGCTCTGTAGCTAAGCCACCTTCGCTGCCTCGTGCGGACAGAGGAGAAAATAGAGAAGAAATAAATAAAAACAAGAAGAGAAGACCCGCGTCTCAACAGCTGTCGGGAGCGAACCCAAGTACTGCCGCACAGAAGTTGGGCGGCTTACTACTGCACCACAGGGGCGGGCACAGTTACACGTAAACTACTGTTTTCGTTTCTGGGGAATAACAACTTTTACCAACTTAAGCAAAATTAATATGCTAAAGAAAAAGAAGTGTGCCTTATTGAAGGAGTCGAACTTTAGCGCACCCTAGAAGCCTGTTTATGCAGTTTAAAGTAATCTCTGTTCATACCCTCTACTGTTACACATTAGCAAAGCCATATGACAAGATGTCCAAAATAACGCATCCTTCAATCAAATCATTTCAAATCAGTCGAAAACAAGGTTGACCCACATAGAGGTCACCTGAAATTTGGAACGTTCTTTTCATGCGAACAATTTTCAGCCTTCGAATGCTCGAATATTCACTTCCAACGCTGCCTTCCAAACATAAACATACCTTCGTACATTCATAGACATTATACCTTCATAAACATGATATACATGCAGAAAGTGTTTGCTTTGTACACAACAGGGATTATTGTTTGCTATAAGTGTATAATAGTGTTCTTTAAGAAGTGTAATTAGCATCGTTTTCTTTATATGATCATTAAATACGTAGGTTTCGCTAGATATATATGATTTGCTTGACTTCTTACTGCCTGAGAAGCTGCGGTATAGTGTGTAAATGTTATTCTAACTATGTTATACATGTCAGTATGTCCTTCCTGTATGACGTGTAAAAGATACTAAAACCCGGCTCAGTCATAATAATTCACTATGTTCGAGCAGTTTCCCGCGTCGATGGAGAACAAATTATGTGGTTTAGCTTCGGTTAAACCTAGAGTGAAGCAATAGCTGCAGCTTCGGCACGCAGAAGCGGCGGCGGCCACTATCTAAGCTGCTCGTAACGTAATTTGCTAAGCGTGGCGGAGCGCTGGTGCCGTCACGGCTGCCGCCGCCACGCTAACCCAACACCACCTAGACTACTACAAGACCTGTGTAAGCTTATGTGACGTAATCGTAGTGAGATCCTACTGAAAGTCGGCTTCACCGCACGCAGTTGCGATTTTTTTTTTTCGACGCTGCTCTAGGGCTACCTCTTGAAATTTTTAGTGCAAGCGATGAAGAGGGTTATACTTGTGTTACCTGTGTTATCTAATATTGCAAGTATTTTCAAGTATATAAGAAGTTTGACACAGTCCACCTGGCATTTATTTCAATGCCAGAAATGAAGTTGCGAGCAAATTGTCACCTTCATTTTCAAGTAATTGAATAAACATTAAGACAGGAACACAATTCATCTGAGAGCACATTTATTGTTAGATGGAGAGATAAAGCTAAAAATGATAGGGAGAGATATTACTCGGAACGATGACCGTGACGACACTCAGTGTAGTTTGTCGTGAATACGAGGTCGCTTTCACGGAAGTGCTGGTCACAAAGCTGTAACGTAAATATAAGAAAGCTGCTTAAGCGGGGAGCAGCAATTGTCTTGATTATAATAACGCATCGAGCAGTTAATTCGGCTTTAAACCAGTCATTTACTCCGGCAACTACGATGACGTTGTCACTAGCAAAATAAAATTATTTGCATAACAAAATAATTAAGGTTGCAAAACAATTTTGTTCTGCACTCAAAACAGGGCTAATGCTACTCGGGTATTAGTAGCTGTGCTGTGCAAATTTTGTGCATCGATATCAATCAGCACGCCTACACTTTAATACTAAATCAAACAGTGGTGAATAGCAGCACGAGTATTAAGAAGCAAACAAGAACGATTTCTTACCACAGTCCACTTCTTCGGTAATACGTTTTTCCACGGCACAGCCTTTTTTCACGATGCATTTTGAGCCGAGTCCCACGGAAACTTGTAACCTTGCGCTTTGGATCCATTGGCATAGTTAGAGCGACCGTTCAGAGCACGAAACCACCCAGATACTGTAGATACCTTGCTCGTAAGCGCCCATGCAGCGCAGATTAGGAACCAAGCAAACACAGGCTGAAAACACGCACACTCAGGCCGAGTCGTTCCAGATCGCCTTGCTTGCGTACGCTTGCGCTCGGCGCCACCGATCTATCCCCAGATCTCACAGTCGTGACGTAGTAGGACTAGTGGGAAGTGGGACTTGCGCTGGCCTTGTCTTAGTCTAAAGGGTGTTGGCTAACCGCGCGAAGCGCCGGGCCAGGCGAGCGGTGTGTCGTGACATCACGAACATGCGCAGCTGGCGAGCGCCGGCCTTGGCGCCGACTCCGACACGGCCACTGCAGCCACGCTGATGGCTTGAATCCTGGCGTAGTGAAGCTATCGCTTCAATAAAGTTCATATAACAGGAATGCAGTCATCCCTTGTGTGGCAGGAACTCCCCCTAACTCGGCACCTCAGCATTGTCCATATTCGAGTACTGCTCTAGGTCGCCAACTTTCAGAGACTGGATATTGCAGCGAAAACTACATTGGCCACGAACAGTGAGTTTCGTGTGGCGGGAGGCACAGAGCCATTGCCCAGCCACCGTCGCAGCCGGCGGACGCCGCGCGCTGGCCGCGCTATCTGGAAATCAAGGAGAAACCAGAAGAACATTTCTCGCAGCAACATAGCTAAACATAGTGAGTAGCGTATCTTAATTCTCCTTCACTAGCGTGAGGATGATAGTAGTCATGATAATAGCCTAGTCAGCGGTGCCTTTCGGGCCAGCGTGTATTCGTATTTGACAGGATCGGATTGGACTAGATTAGATTGGACTTGATTGGATTGAACTGGGTTGAATTGAATCGGATTGGTTGGATTGTATTTAACTGGAGTGAACTATACTTTACTGGACTAAATTTGATTGTACAGGATTAGCTTGGTTTAGATTAGACTCGATCGGATTTGATTACACTGGATTGGATGGGATTGAATTGGACCGGAGAGGAGTAGTCAGCCAGGCACGCAAGCTTTCGCTACATATATCCCGGCCTAGCTTAGATAAGCCATGGCAAATTTTGTTTCGACTCCTAAGAGCCTTTTGCTAATTAACCATATATCGTAAAGGCGCTGTGATATCCTATTATCGAAGCGCCGCCCACGGCTGGTATAAAAAGGCATTCAAAAATAAACCATTTGTGTTCTGCAAGAGGGTGGCTGCTCCTGGTCCTACGAGGCTAAGACTGGTAGGCCCCCGCTGTTTCTTTTTCTTTTTTCTTTATTTTTCTTGAAAATACAATAAAGATGTGTCCAACACTGTTTGGACCCGTAGCCATAGGCTAGCTATGGGTCCAAGAAATGAAATACAATGATGCAGACACTTCGTCACATGCATAATACAAACTAGTAACAGCGGGGAGTAGGATGTATACATCAATACACATTCTAAAAAGCAAGCAGAACAAAGAACAATCGCTTCATTTAAAAAGAAAAGAGAAAAACAAAGTGCGTGCTAAATTACAGTAATATATCAGATGCCAACGGTGCACAGTATTAGTATCACATATAATGCACGCGCTGAAAAAAATGTTTTAGCTGTAGACGCGAAAGTTCGAGCGTATTTTATTTCTTGTGGAAGAGTGTTCCATATCTTAGCATCTATGAAAGACAGCCATCGTTCTCCATACACATTATGGGTAGGCGGTAGATTAAAGTTTCCTAATGTTGCGTTTCTGGTAGTACGTGATGATGTATGAAAAAGGGATATATGGAAGGGGTGGTTATATCTTACGATGCTGTTAACTACAGTTGCTGTTTTTAGCTGGCGCAGTGAATCGAAGGGTAGTATTTGTAGGTCGCGGGATAATGGTTTGCTGGGGTGATCCAGTTTAGAATGTGTTATGATTCGTAACGATCGTTTCTGCAATTTTCTGATCGGCTCGAGATAGCTGTTGTACGTCCAGCCCCATGATTCTAGACAGTATGAGAGATGACTAGATAAAGGAGAAATATAAAATACGCAGTGTATTTGTGTCAAAGAAGTCACGTGCTTGCAGTAGTTTATAGCACCCGGATGCCATCTTCGCTCCCACTGCTAATAAATGATTTTGCCAGTGCAGATGCCTATAAAGAATACACCAAGATATTTAAAATAAGGTGTATATTCTAGTACGGAGTTGTTAATGTTAATGGTAAAAGAGTTAGATTTTACTACGAGAGCGAAATATAGTATATTTTGTTTTCTTGACATTAACAGAAAGCTTGTTAGCTAAAAACCATTCAGAAAAGTTTGCCAAATTGACGTTTGCTTTAGCCTGTATTTCCTCGATGCTATTGCCTGTGATTATTATAGCGGTGTCATCTGCATACATCAGCATTTCTCCGAATTTTAAGGCACGTGGAAAGGTGGAAACATATACCGAAAAAAGCATTGGGCCCAGAACAGACTCTTGGGGCACGCCTGCACGTATAGGTTGTGGTGACGGTGAGACATTATTCATGACAACTACCTGATGACGTTCATTAAAGTAATTTGAAAGCAACTCAAAGTCAAAGTCAAAGTTTATTTCCCATCTAAAACTACACATGGAGGAATCGTAGAAAATCCGTTCCCTAAACCCACTGTGCTTTAGCTTGCACAGAAGGATGGAATGGTCGACCGTATCAAAAGCCTTTTTTAAATCTAGAAAGACTACAGCCGCAAGTTTGTTATTATTTAAAGCGCTTTTTATAATCTGGGCTAATGACTGCAAAGATGATGACGTTGAATGATTCGGCCGAAAACCGTGTTGCTGTTGGCAAATTATGTTGTATTTCTCTATAAATCTATTAATTCGGTTTGCAAGGATTTTCTCGAAAAGTATATTAATGGCACTGAGCACAGATATTGGTCGATAACTAGAAGGGTTTGACCGATCACCGTCCTTGTATATCGGGACAACTCGGGCTGTTTTTAGCGACGTTGGGCATTTGGCGGTTTGCAGTGAATGGTTGAGGACGTGACACAATATAGGACCGAAGATATCGATGTTTTCTTTTAACATATGTACTGTAATTTCATCCATACCTGCAGCTTTATTACTATCCATAGATACCAACGTTGAATGTATTTCGTTAGGTTCAATGTCATTCATAAAAAATGAATTTGGGAGTGGGTTCGGTAAGAAAGAATTTATATCTGTGTCATTTACACTTGTACCTGAAAAACTCCAACGGTAGTAAAATATGAAATAAAGCTGTTTACAACAGTCTGATCAACCACGTCAGGAAACGTCTGTTTGTCTGGTTTGCCTATAACACCGTTCACTATTTCCCACAGTTTTTTAGAGTTACCGGACCTCTGTTCGATTAAATGTGTGTAGTATTCTTTTTTCTGTTTACGCATGAGTGCCACTGACTGATTGCGCATTCTTTTATACTGGCCAAGGTAATAGCTATTATCCTTATGATGTTTCCATTTGTGATACCAAAAGTCCTTCTGCTGCAATACTGCTAAAATCTGCCTCGTCATCCAGGGCGATACGGGTGCCCTGTATGAGCGAACGGATTTTTTACTACTACTGTTAAATTTTGAGCGGGTCAAAGTGTCAATTAGATTGGTAAATTTGGTGTCAACGTCATCGTAGTATAAGGTACTAGTGTCGATTGACTGGATGTTCGATCTCAGTAATTCGTAGTCAATCCTCGAACTTACTCTGGTGTGTTTTAATTTTCGTTTGGGTATGTTTCTGACCGTTACATAGGTATAGAGATGATCTGAAATGGGTTGGCTGTATACCCCTGCAAGAATTTCCGAGGCTATATTGACCGTTGCAGATGTACCTGTAATTCTAGTTGGAATAGTGATCAAATTTTGAAAGTTAAAGGAATCCAGCAGATACGTGTAGTCACTATGGTTTGCGTGACAGGTGTCTATGTTAATGTCCCCACTAATTACAATCGCATAGTAGAGTGATACTGATACTAGAGTGAAGAATATCGATTCATGTTTTTGAAGAAATAAAGCTGCAGGTGAATTAGGGGGCCGGTACACGACACCTCATCCGTCTCCTCAGGAACCTGTATGAAGGGCAAGAGGCCACAGTCTTACTGATTGGTTTCCGATTGAGAAAGGAGTGAGGCAAGGCTGCATACTGTCGCCCTGCCTATTTAACCTATATGCAGAGTGCATGCTGAGGAAGGCCCGTCTGGACGAGTCTTCAGCTTGAGTGAAGATTGCTGGAAAACGTATCAACAACCTTAGATATGCGGATGATGTCCCTTTAATGGCAGAAAGTGAAGTGGAACTCAAGAGACTTCCGATGCGCGTACAAGAAGAGAGTGAGAAGTTTGGGCTTAAACTAAACATTTAGAAGACAAAGATCATGGCGTCTTGCCCTATCAAGTCCTGGAGCATCAATGGACAAGAAGTGGAAGCTGTGACAGATTTTCTCTCCTTGGGCTCCAAGATTACCTCGGAAGGAGACTGCAGCAATGAAATTAGGAGCCGCTTGCTTCTGGGAAACAGAGCAATGGTTAGCCTTGACCTCCTAGTAAAGAGCAGAGACATTAGTCTGCCAACCAAGATCCGTATAAATCGTGCTATGATCTTTCCAGTTGTGATGTATGGATGCGAGAGTTGGACTGTGAAAAAGGCTGACCGCCGAAGAATTGACGCGTTTGAATTGTGGTGCTGGCAAAGAGTCTTGAGAGTTCCTTGGACTGCCAGAAGATGAAATCAGTCGATATTGTCGACCATAAACCCTGACTGCTCATTAGAGGGCCAAATTATAAAGTTAAAGCTCAGCTACTTTGGTCATCTGATGAGAAGAGAGGAGTCGCTGGAGAAAGATTTGATGTTGGGAAAGGTTGAGGGTAGCCGGAGAAGGGGTAGGCAGCGAACGCGATGGTTAGATGGCATCCTCGAGGCACTGCAGATGAAGTTATGTGATGTTAGGAAGATAGTGAGAGACCGGAAAGCGTGGCGTGACATGGCCCATATTGTCACGAAGAGTCGGACACGACTGAACGACTGAACTGAACTGAACACGACACCTACGATAACAGAGTTGCCCAGTCTGATAAATAATGCTTCAATATCTGGTGTGCTGCAAGAAAGGTTGGGCAATGCTGAATAGGCGCGACTGTTGTGAATAAAAAGGGCTACACCACCACCACGTGAAAGGGAATCACGCGGATAAGAAATTGTGAGATAATCAGGAATAGCAACATCTTAACCTTTTTGGAGCCAAGTTTCTGATATTGCAATGACATCGTAGTGTTTTTTGTACTGACAAAGATAAGCAAGAAGCGAATTTAAGTTCTTATACTATATATATTGCAGTGGAATATGTGCAAGCTACTGTTGTCATTCGTCATGAATGCCATGGCTCTGCCCTGGGGTAGCCGTGGCCAGGTATCAGCTACTAGACAATTTTCGCAAGATCATCTTCCCATGTCACATGCACGACTTTCGAGTTGTCTGCTTTCCTCGCCATGATTTTCCCATTAGAGACCCAGGCAAATTTCCAGCCTTTTTATTTTTTCAGTTAGATGGCCTTGCCTAGCAGGATCTTATTTTCAGGGCAGATGTGGTCATTCACAAAAATTGGGTCATTTTCCGTAAAACTAAGCATCCTTGTGTTCAACCGGTTTTTATTTGCTGCTTGAAAGAATTTGTCCCTCACACACCTTGAGTTGAACTTCACGATTAAATTTGACAGCCCTATCTTTTTAGTTGAAAATTGATGCGCGACATCTATATCAGAAGCAGAGAGCTCTATTTTCAGGCACTTGGCCACCTTATGGACTGTGTCATCTATGTTCTCATTCTGTCTCTGGTACTCCTTTTAGTTCAATGTTGTTGCGTCTACCGTATTGCTTCAATTCAACAAGCTCCTTTTTTAGGTTCCCCAGGTCATTCCTTAGCAACTGACAGTCTCCTTCACTCTCTTGACTCCGTTTCTTCAGCTCCGTGAGCTCTTGGCGTAGATTCCGAATTTCGCTCTTGAACTCTTCGACGCAGTCACTGTTGAACTGAACTGATTCTTTCATAGCCATAACGTCAGTCCTAAGCTCGCCTATGGCTTCAATAAACTTCGCTGTTAGTTCAATGAATAGTTTGGCTACTTCCCTAATGAAATTTGGTGCCTTTTCAGACTTGGATCTTGCAAAATCCTTTAACTCATTCATAGTATGGAAATTCGGTTCGACAAGAGGATGCAAACAAGGAATAAATTACAAATTTTAGACCTCATTCAGAGCAGACTGGTAGGTACGAAAATAGGTATATCATGACAAAATGTCTCAATAGCCCACCTGCGATGCACAAGAGCGGAAGGTTAGCAGTCCTTGCACAACGGCCACCAGCCTGCTCTGAAGTGTGGTCCGTCGGTATCCGTGTAGTTTTTATACGCGTCGGAAACGCCCCCAGTTGCGCAGGTATCCCATGATTGATGATCTAGGCACGTGTTGAGAAGCCGGGGGTAGTGCGCGTGCGTGCAGTCGATGAGCCCTTTTTTTCCGCCGCTACCTTAGCCTGCTGTCAGTAGCTGTGTCTCGTCAGGAAGGCCTGCGATGCGCAAGAGCGGAAGGTTAGCAGTTCATGCACAGCGGCCCCCAGTCTGCTCTGAAGAGGCAGGGGCTAGCCTGCCAGCGGCAGTTGTACTGTGTGTATGCCGTCATTGCACCAGCCGCCGCTTCGGTGGCAGACGACGAATTTTGCGACGCGTGTCTGTCTCTTTTCTCCTCTTTTAGTTCCTCCCTATTTTCTCCTCTATTTGTACGAGGCAGTGGAGCTGGCTCAGCTATAAGGCCAGTAGCAGGACGATATATTTTTACTGCGAAAACAATACTACGCTAGGTTTCGGCCTGTCGCTTAGTCCGTGGCTGCAGTCACGAATGCCTTTGAAGAGCCGTTAAGAAGAACGCTCAGTCACCCTCACTTAATGCTTTCGCTCCATATTCGATTCAGCAGCGTTGAACACTTCTCATTTTGTTCATATTTCAATCGCAAAAACAAAATCAACCATCCTTTGGAATAAGTGTTTTGTGTGTGCTTCTTATGCTTTGCACCCCGCCGGGGTGGCGCAGTGGTTACGACGCTCGACTACTGTTCCCAAGGACGCGGGATCGAATCCCGGCCTCGGCGGCAGCTTTTCGGTGGAGGCGAAAAGCAAGGCGTCCGTGTGCTGTGCGATGTCAGTGCACGTTAAAGAACCCTAGGTGGTCGAAATTTCCGGAGTCCTCCACTACGGCGTCTCTCATAGCCTGAGTTGCTTTGGGACGTTAAACCCCACAAACCAACCAACCAACCATCTTATGCTTTGTGCCGTAACCTGCTCTGCTGCCTTCTTCCAAGAGATGTGGGACCAACTAGCTCAACGTTCGACTCTATTATTGAACATCAACCATTCGTGTTCTTTTTGTTCCTGCACTATGAAGTAGCCTCGTCCTCTTGAAAGCATCACGGTATCATTGATGTCGGAAGTGTGGCCATTTTGTATCGAATAAGTGGTTTGAGCGAAGTAGCGACACGATGGAACTTTTGCGAGCGCTGCCACCATTGCAAATTACCGGGAGCATGTCGGAAAACCGGAGACCCATCTCAGAAGTTAGACCCCTTCCTGCAAGCAACTACGACGAAGGAAAAACCACGCAGTGAAGATGCAGAAACCGCTCCCCTGCTGAGCCTAGCCGGCGATGAAGCGCTGGACGTTTTTCACACATTCAAGTTTCAGGCAGCAGGAAGCAAGGAGGACTATACGCATCGCTGTTTGGGAAAGACGAGTACTGTGCCGATGTGAGCAATGAAGTTCAAGAAGGCTGTGCGTTTCGAACGCGTATGCAGGAAGATGGAAAGCTGTTTAAAAAGTTTGCTCGGGTTCTCAAGAAACAGGCCGCGCCGGGCAATTTCGGAGACCAATGTGATTCCTTAATTGGGGAAAAAGATAGTGTTTGGCACAAATGACACAAAACTGCTCAAGAAAATGCAATAAGTAAAATCTTTAATGTTGTCGTAAGCTGAATGGTTCTGCAAGGTCGTAGAATCTTTAGCACAGTGAAAAGAGGTCTGCAACACGAACCACGGTTGCGGAACCCGAAGGCGTCGATGCTCTTTCGAGGTACGGGCCTCACGATAGAAGCAAAAGTGGCCGAGATGGCAGGAAGCAGCACCGTTGCTAAAGTGCAATCGACGGCACAATCCTCAACAGTGTTCAGGTTACGGAAAAAAGTGTAATAAATTCCTTGAGCATAACACTTTGCGGTTTCCTATCCAGAAATGTCCATTAGGTCAATCAGCCAGAAAGCAGCCATCATTACTTTGAGGTTCTGGAGGTTGGAGCTGAAGCAGGAAGCAGCAATAACCGGGCAGTGGAATCTAAGGCTGCTGAAAAAGATATGCTCTTCAAGGTAACACCGGGTATCAGTCCAGCCTACTTCCATTCTCGATTTACCGCAAGGCGCTGCTCGCACACGAGCTTACGCCTACTAGCTAGTGCGGCACTGCAAGCGTACAACGAAGGTGTCATAGCGCATTTTGGAACGACAACAGAGGAGCTAATTATTGATAACGCTTCCACTACCATCACGTTTTTTGGCCGCAAAGCCATACTACTACAGTATGCAAGCGAAGCCCTCGGACTTCTCCAGCGCACAGTGTATGTCCATTGTAAACACCTCACAGTAGGAGGCAATTAAGAATTTCAAGCATATCTTGCAGACATTAGGCTGCCTGTGGCAACATTACATCGTGGCCATATAACGAGATTCGAGGACCGTCTTCCAACCAGCAAGGTGGGCTCCCCTGTCCTTACGAGAGCCTCTGCGGGAGGAACTGCGAATAAAGGAGTGTGTGGGCACCATCCTGAAGGAGGACGGCCCCACAGATTATGTAGGTTCCTTGGCTTTGTCTAAGAAAGATGACAAACATAAGGTCTGCATGGACCGAAGGAAGATATACCAGCACATAAAGAGACAGTATTACCAGCTGCCAAACTCGAGATCATGGAAGATTCACAGGCCAGGGCTACCTACTTTATTTATTTAGAGGCTAATTCTGGTTTTCACAAGATACTTCTAGACTAGAAGACATCCAAAATGTACACCATTTCTACCTCGTTTGTAAAGAACCATTATCTCCGCAGCCATTCGGCATCTCATCAGCGCCCGAATTTTTTCAGAAACAAAGGAGTCCTTCCCGTTACACACTTGAACATCGATGATATTTTGGTGAGGGGGAAGACCAGAAAAAAACGTGATGAAAGACTAGTGGAAATGATGAAAGCGGCTAAAAAAGCAGGTATAACATTCAATAGAAAAAATGCAAGTTTGGCGGCACCAAATTGCAGTTTACAGATGACATCATTTTAAACAGAGGCATCTCGCCTAACCCGAAACTCGTCAAACGTTTACTTGGAATGTATGTGCCGAAAAGCAAGGATGAAATCTCGGCACATGCTAGGTTGCTAAATATGCTGAACTGTTTTTGCAAATACGTGCCGCGCCTGTCTGAAAGAACGGCATCACTGAGAGCGCTTATGAAGTCTCGCTCAGAATTCGAGCAACCTGAAAACCACATGCGGGCGTGGAAAAGTTTATCACAGAATCTAAGCACAGCACCAGTTATAGCAATTTCTGCACCCCGGACTACGACGCATCAAAACACGGTGTCGGTGCAGCACTTTTGCAGCTTCCAACGGCCTGTGGGGACCGGTGGCATATGGATCCCGCGTGCTGACTCAAACTAAACAATGATATTCGCAGATTGAAATGTAGGCGCGCAGCATTTCTTTTAGATGTGATAAATTTCAGCAGTTTGTATATAGACACAAAATTTTCATCGAGACGGATCATAAACCTCTGCATCTCTATATGCAAAATCAATTTGTGACATATCGCCTAAGCTCGAAAGCGTTTATATAAACTGCCCATGTACCAATACGTAGTGTAGTACGTTCCTGGCAAGCATCTAATCGTATCAGGCATGCTGTCACGGTTATCACCACTTCAGCCCGCGACCGTCCAGGTGCCTCGGATGACGGAGAGGCACACGCAGTCGGGGTCTTGGGCTACTCAGTCATGGACATAACACTACAAAAGTCCGATGAAGCTACACGGGACGAGTAGCTCCGGGAAATCATTAACTAGTTATCAATCAGTGAGAGGCGGCAAGAGGAAGTGAAGCTATTTTCATCTGAGCAGTCAGGGTGAATAGTGTACTACAGAAGCACAAAAGTGGCCATAACCAAGAAGTATCTGCCGTGAAATTCTAGCAAGATATAATGCAGAGCATCTGCGACTGCAGAAAAGCAAACAAAGGGCACGCCGCTTGGTTTCTTGGCCTGGCCTGAGCAGTGACATCACTGTACTGATTTAGAGCTGCCTCACCTTCCAACATTTTCTTACAAGCAACCACAACAACTGTTGCTCATGCTCCCTTTCCCTGACTGCGAATAGTAACGAGTTAATGTGGATATTTTTTTTCTTTGGGGGGAACTTCATACATTTTGGCGTATGATGCACTTGCAAGGAGCGCAACTGCAGAACTCAATGTCAAGTTCGCACGGTACTGTGCACCGCTAAAGTCGTGCACAGGAAACGGGCCACAATTTTCAAGCCATGATTTCGGTGTATTCGACGGAAAATACGACTTCACATACGTCACATTAGGACCCATGAAGCTTAGTTTAACAGATTAGCAGAGGAGGGCATACAGGTTGTGAAACGTGTCATGAAAAAAAGTAGATACACAGGGAATGACTGGTGGCAATGTCTCCTGGCCTACCACTGCACACCCTTGGAGCATGGTCGGCATCTAAGAGCTAACCTCCCAGATTTTTGTACGTTATCGAAAACCGACCACAGCGCCATCCGAAAAGTGGCTGTAAGCCCTAAAATATTTGAATAAAAATCTTGTGAGGGTAGGAAACAAGACATGATCAAACAAAGCAAATGTCGTCGCCGCAGCGGCTCCTAGATCCTACGAGGTGCAAACAGAAGATCGTCGGTTGTTTACAAGCAACAGAAGTAATCATTTTCAAACTCGGGAGACATATGCCTCGGACACCAGGGATAAAGACTGCGATTGTGCTTCACTCGATGGCGAGCTAGTGAATCCCAGCTGGCCTCCTTCAAACTACTGATGTTCAATCATCGCAACGACCAACTTGCTCACCCAACAAGTATTCGGCCGGAAACGCAGCACCCGCAAGTACAGAGGGCCATACCTTACCTTCTGATCCTAGGCCGACGTCTGTCCCAAGAAGATCAACACGTGTAGTAAAGCCAACGCAACGCTTTCGTTTTTGTTAGCTTTCAGGGGATGTATCAGAAAGGCGTAGTACTTCCTTACTATCGCAGCGCCGCCCACGGCTTGTATAAAAAGACCTGCAAATAAACCATTCGCGTTATTCTTGTTTCTGCTACTATGTAGTCACCTCCATCTCTTGATAGCCTCACGTCACCACACAAACCATGAGTGGCCGTTTCATTTCGTATATTCGCGACGCAATCATTTAGAAATTTCACGCTCAATTCAAGGCTGTGTATAAGCTCCAGGACGTCACACCCTATGTCTGAATCTTAAGCATGATATCTTTTGTGGTCTTGTCAGCACATCAATCAGATTTGTTCTGGAACTTTGATTCAATTGCATCAAATTTTTCCCACTTTCGGCGCATATAGGCACATTATAGAATAGTTACTGAGCGCAAGAATGCACACTGCAATACGGTATGTACGATTTCAAACACACTTTGGCAGCAGCGATATCGAGCAAGACTAATAAACTTAGCCCCTGATATTTCGTTAACATCACAGGCGAAAGAGGTGCATCAGGGAGTTCGCGTCACCGCTGCCCAAAGCTCTCTCTATTGCTAAAATTTAGGTCGGTTGGCTGGTTGCACAACTTTTATTTTCATCGGAAGTGGGCGTTCTCTTCCCCGCCACCGGCACGTGGGCCCAGGTAGATGGGAAGTCGTGCGCCCACGGATTGTTGCGGCCTCCTCTGCCAGATGGACGGTGTGGTACTGGATCGAAGGGTCCGTGCTTGGCAGCAGGGTATCCTTGGTTTCTCTACATGCTATATTTAGTCCTATCCCTGAGGAAATTGGGCACTCCCAAATTATGTGGTCGGGGGTCCCTCTCGCCCCACAGTGATGCACTGATCATTCTCCCTAAGGTTTGGTAGCGCGTGAAACGCCCAGACCGGGTTGATGAAGGTATTAGTTTGCAGCCGCCTCCACGCAACAGATTCTCTGTTATAATGGCAGCGTTTGGGCGAGTTGGTTAGACATGTTAAACCTGGAAAGCGCATAAAAAACACACGGACAACAGCAAGAGACAGACACACGAGCGCTTACTTCCAACTGAATTTAATTTCATGCGAGAAGCAGAATATATGTACGCTTGAGATCACATGCGCATGCGAAGAAAAAACCTCAAACAGGAAAAAATATTATCTGGCCGCACATGTCAAGGATGAAAGAAATGCAATCTCTTTTTCAGACAGCAATATCGACGCACCACTTACACAATCATCGCCAGTTCGTGCTATCTCAATTGCCTCAACAATTTCGCGCGTTGGTTTACACTTGCTTTTATAAAGAACTTCACATTGAGGAAAGAGAGGATGACAATTCTTCTTGCTTTTGCACTTGAGGCAATGAATGCTCAAATTCCCACCTTTTTTGTTGTCCACTGCGCAATTATGTTCACCTAATCTCTCATTTAGACATCTACCAGTTTGGCCTATGTAATATTTACCGCAAGTCAATGGCACCTTGTACACAACCCCTTCTGTGCATTTTACAAATGGCTTTTGGTGCTTGACCATACAACCTGACTTCAACCTGTTTTCTGACGTGCTCTGCTTACTTAGCACACTCAGCTTAATTCGGGCAGAGAACAGAACATTTACATTCACTCGGTTACCAATTTTTCTTAGAACCTGTGCTTATAGCGGATGACTGCAAACTTTCTTTTATCTTTTGTCTTATCCGGCTCTTGCTGTGAGTTAGCTTTCCTTTTGTTTGTTTTAACAAGTCCTTCTGCAACAGACACCAGCATGTGCAATGGGTAGCCAGCATCTTGCAACTTTCTTGACTGTAAAAAGATGCTTTCTTCAACAGAATGTGGGCATGACTTTTTCAAACAGTTTACGAAACCTAAACGAGCTATGTTACGTTTAATGAGTTTAGAGTGCGCGGAGCTGAAAGGTAAAGGCACTTTTCCATCCCTAGGATGATAAATCCAGCAAGTATGATCTTCAAAAAATGTTAACATGATATCAAGGAAACGTATGATTTTAATGAAGCCATTTGTAAAATGCACACAAGGGGTTGTGTACAAGGTGCCCTTGACTTGCAGTAAATATTACATAGGCCGAACTGGTAGATGTCTAAATGAAAGATTAGGTGAACATAATTACGCAGTGGACAAAAAAAAGGTGGGCATTTGAGCATTCATTGCCTCAAGTGCAAAAGCAAGAAGAATTGTCGTCCTCTCTTTCCTCAATGTGAAGTTCTTTATAAAAGCAAGTGTAAACCAACGCGCGAAATTGTTGAGGCAATTGAGATAGCACGAACTGGCGATGATTGTGTAAGTGGTGCGTCGATATTGCTGTCTGAGAAAGAGATTGCATATCTTTCATCTTTTACATGTGCAGCCAGATATGTTTTCCTGTTTGAGATTTTTCTTTCGCATGCGCATGTGATCTCAAGTGTACATATATTCTGCTTCTCGCATGAAATTAAATTCAGTTGGAAGTAAGCGCTCGTGTGTCTGACTCTTGCTGTTGTCCGTGTGTTTTTTATGCGCTTTTCAGGTTTAAATTCTCTGTTATTTAGGCTAACATCTGGTGGAGGTACCAGTCTACGTCCTAATTTATAATGGTCGATAATTTTCCCGTAATTTTGCATACGCTCATCGTATGCCCAGTGTTCGGCGGGCTCGACGGCTACTCGGAGATAGAGAACTCGGGCTAGCTCATGAGCCGCCTCGTTACCAGGGACGGCAGCGTGAGGGGTGTCCTAATAACTGAATTTTCCTATTCAGCATTCTTTAGGTGAAGATTCTGGCTGCCTCCGGCAATATCCTCCCCTTTCTAAAAATTTAGATGGCAGTTTTGCTGTCGCTAATTATGAACTTGGCTTCCGTTCCTACGCAAGCTAGCGCTATCGCAACTTCCTCCGCTGTCTCTACGTTACGGCCTCTGATGGCTGCCGCGGATACCAGTGCTCATCTGCCATCAAAGACTAAGCCTACCGCTACACCTGTTCTTGCACTTGCCACATCAACATAGACTACTTCCTTCGCTCCCATGATCTTGAACCGTCGCTCTAGATGTTCGGCTCGTTTGGCCCTTCTTTCGACATTAAATTCTGGAAGCATGTTTCTAGGAAAGGGGGGCTACCAAGGCGTTCCTGCTTTCGCTAATAACTGTGACATTTTTTTAAAATCCTCTGTCTAAATTGAGGCCCTCTTTTGCAAGAATCATCCTGCCAGCATCGGTCGTGCTTAGTCTCTAACTGGGAGACTCGCACTGCCTACGGCAATTCTGCCCACGTGTTATGCATTCCGAGCTCGAGTAGTCGTTCGCTCGAAGTGCCCATAGGCAGTCCTAGCGTCTTCTGTTTGGATCAGACAGTCAAATTTCTCAATTTCTCCGGCCTAGGTGTTCATGTAGGGCGTGGCGTAACTGATTCTATTTATTGCGTACTCTTGGATTAGTTTTAGTCAATTTCTCTTGTGGCTTCTTCCTTTAGTGGCGACCCTCTTCTAGAGCCCGAGGTCCTGCATCTTTAACTTTCTAATTTCTTAGTACATCTCCGTTATGACCGTGACATATTAAGAATAAGAATAGGAATAATGTTTATTTAACATCTTGAGGATGTTGGGTGCACCGGTAAAAAGCCAGTAGAAAGGCTTGACGAGGCCGACGCACCCTACAGAGGCATTGCAGGCGTACATAGCATAATATCACTTTTATAAACAAGAACAAACATAAAACAATCGATTTTTCATTATCTATACATTCGTTCAGACTGTTTATTTAATTCATGCGGGAGAGTGTAGCTCAGCATTTGGTAACTATAATTTGTTCGGATCTTAGGTACAAGCCATTTGGGTGTCCTTCGTGTAGTGTATATTGACTCTTTGCGTTGCAATCCTGACAGTTTTATTAACAGGCATTTGTTATTGTGAACACCGATTTCATACCGCTGCAAGAGTAAAGTTTCGTATAATTGCGGCAAGCGGATAATTCGAAGTTCGTTGAAAGTTGGTTCAGTGTGTCCAAGTCGGGGAGCATTCATAACATTTCTAACGGCTTTCTTTTGAAGGATTTATAAGCAGTTAATATTAGTAAACGTCGTGGTACCCCACACCAAAAAGCAGTACTTAGCAACAGAAGAAAACAAAGCATTATACAACATTTCCTTAATACGCTTTGGTATAAAATGTTTCAATCGACACAAGATACCGACAACATTTGACAGCTTATTCACAACCATATCAACATGATCATTCCAACTCAAATTCTCGTTGAAAATAACGCCCAAGCTTTTGGATGACCATCCCCATAATTATGATTTGATCTACTTTTATCACCATTTTGCCCTCTACCTAAATATGAAATACGAACAACTCCAAAATTTGCGCGGAGCACCAAAGTCCCCTTTCATCCGTGTAATCGACAGTGACGTCGGTTGCTGCCTGCAGGCATTCCTCCGTACTCGCATCTCTCCCCAGGTTAATACAGAGGTTGATATCATCCGCATACATGCTAACATTTACCGCCTTGATTTGGTTAAGTTTACCCGCGAGGCCTCTCATCACCACGTTAAATAGAAAAGGCGATGGCACTGAGCCCGGCCGTGCGCCTTTGCTTCCTAACTCTAACATGCGACATTATAAATTTTGAAATATCATAAAGGCTTTTCTGCCCGATAAGAAGTGTTTTATGTAGTTGTATATTCGCTTCCCTACTCTGAGCACTTCGAGCCCTTCAAGGATAGCCTCGTGCCTGACATTGTCGAAGGCCTTGGTGAGGTCTAGGCCTAAGATCACTTCGGCGTCTTTCGCCGCGAGTCTATGATATCATGTTTTAATTGGAGCACTATGTCCTGCGGGCACAAGTGTGGTCGGAAACCGACCATCTAGTGATACCACAGGTCCATTTTGCTCCGTGAAGCACGTTAATCTCGTGTAGACTACGGGCACCAGCAACTTTCTATACGCATAAGGTGAGGAAAATTGGTCTCAAATTTTCGAATTACGGTGGTTTACCCCATTTGGGTTATAGTATCATGTTTGCCGTGTTCCACTGATCTAGCAATTGCCTCGTTTCCCAAACATTTCAAACAAATTCCGTTAGAGGACTAATGGAGTCATCATCCAGATTCCTTAGCACTTTGTTGGGGGTCCCATCAGGGCCCTGGGCTGCCGCGTGTTACAGTGTTACAATTTCTGTCCCCATCTCAGCCTACGTGATGGGGCGTCAAGCGCCTCGTTCAGCGCGCCACCGTAGCTTGGGAGATGGGAACGCTGCTTGTCTGCAACGCACGTTTTTACTAACTTGTTCATAAACGCCTCATAGTCACCTTCGAAGGTGTGTCTGGCTTTTACCAATCTTATCAAGATTGAGTTTTTGAATTTGCTGAGTGCAGCAGATGCCAAAGCATGCTTCGAATTTGGGAGAGATTCATGCCTCCTTCCATTTCGTCGCAGTGCTGAACATGTTGTAATGGGATCACCCGTCAAGGTTATGGTTGGTTTGCAGGGTTTAACGTTCCAAAGCGACTCAGGCTATGAGAGACGCCGTAGTAGAGGACTCGGTAAATTTCGACCACCTGTGGTTCTTTAACGTGCTCTGATATCACGCAGCACACGGACGCCACTCCGTTTCGCCTCCATCGAAACGCATCCGCCGAGGCAGAATTCAATCTCGCTTCCTTGGGCACAGTAGTCAAGCGCCGTAACCACTGTGCCACCCCGGCGGGGCCCCGTCAAGGTTATGTGTATGGAAGGGTCATTTTTTCCTTACAACCGCTACATCAGTGTAGCGAATCTTCAATAGCTCCAATGGCGTTTTGCTAGACTACTGTAAGTGATGTAGATTAATAAAATAGCCGCGTCAGCACAAGTTCACCTCCCGCATGCGCCGCTGATTGGCCAGCAGTTACTCCTAAGCTATTGTTGTTGTTAGGGCTGTAGAAAGAAGGAAACGAAAATGCACCGGCCTGCTATTGGCTCTGTTGCTGATCCACCTCCGCTGCCTCATGTGGACAGAAAATAGAAAGTAGACAAGAAAAAGAAGAGGGAGAGAAACACGCCCGCCGTAACAGCTATTGTCCACTACCTAAGTGGTGGCTGGTGCAATGACGGCCTACAGCAGATACAAATTCGGTGGCTGGCTAGTCCCCGCCGCAAGCGGTGTTGACTTACCGTACCAGCCCTGTAGGGCCAGGAATAGCCAGCCGCCCTTCCTCACCCCTGCGTTGTCGTTCCGCATTATATATATTTAAGCCTAAGAGGTGTCACGACTGGGCCACTTAGAGCTACCATTGCAACCACCCTTATGGCACAGAGAATTCATAGTGGTGGCAGGCGATTTAGTGCAACATGGAGCACAGAATAGGTAGTTAACTTAATGTCCAGAGTGTGTGAGAAATTCGCACTGACGACCTTCAATTCTCGAACTTGTAGAGATGGCAACCTTCAGAGGGCCATTGGTGCCGAACCAGTCGTCACATATTAACGCCACTTCGTCGCAGAAGGACATCGCCTCGTCGCAGAGGGAAGCCAATTTGTTAGAGACCTTGGAGGGCTGCGGCGGCCAAACAAGTGCCGGACTGACAGGAGAGGGTGGCTGCTCTGGCTCTACGGGGCTGGAACTTGAAGGTCACCGCCGCTTGCGGCGGGGGCTAGCCTTCCATTGAAATTTTTATCTTTTGTAGGCCGTCATTGGTGGTGGACGACGGCTGCGGTAACACGCGTTTTCTCTCCCTCTTCTTTTTTTTTCTTTTCTGTCCGCACGAAGCAGCGGAGGTGGCTCAGCTACAGTGCCAGTAGCAGGCCTGTGCATTTTATTTTCCTTCTTCCTTCAGTCGCAAGAACAACAAACCAGTGGTTGCAGAGTCATGCCACTTAGTCGCATGGAATAAAGTGAACGAACGCATGCAGCCAGGCGTCGTCACAAGCACGGTGACTGACGTTTTGAAGACTGAGTTCGAGCTTTTTAGTCGAATGCCGAATCAGTGGCCGGCTCCCAATATTTAAGGGGCAAGCCATTAATGACTCATGCTTGTAGCCGCGATCGTGGTTTAGTTTAATGAGGTCATCAGTGATGTAGGAAATAAATGATGATGTCATGAGTGGTGTCAGTGGTCTGGTATATCGTGACTTTGGATTTTTCGCCACTTTTATCCACAGAAACATAGCCGCTACTAATCACCAGATCACATCTCTGGATATAGAAGCAGTTTTAACCGAAATCATCACTGGAAGAAAAGACAGAAGCAGTATCTTTCTCTTGAATATATGCAGCACTCCGAAGAAAAGGAAAGTTAGGTTTCAAGTCCTATTCAGAAAAGCCCTAAAGATCGCAGGAAATAACCCGCTTATCACAGCGGGTGACTTTAATGCAGCCCATCAGGAACGGGGGTACGATCGGCAGGATCCTAAGGGCAGACAATTATAGGAAGACATGCAAAAACTAGGACTCACCCTGCACACTGATCCAAATGCACTGACACGCACGGGTAATAGCGTCAGCAGGGACACCACCCCGGACCTGACCTTAAGCAAGAATGTAAGTACAGCTGACTGGAAAAACACCGAGCGAAACCTAGGTAGTCACCACTTCATTATTGCAATCACATTAGGAAAAGGAATCAAAATTAGAAGACCCAAACAACCCAAAATCACGGAATGGGAAAGATTTAGGCAAATACGAGAGTACGAGGGAATTGAGAAAATCGACGATATCCACAAGTGGTCAGAAACGCTAGAGAAACACGTGGAAAAATCAACGGTCACTCTAGAAGACGAGGATTCACCGCCGAGTATCGATAGCAAACTCCTAAACATGTGGAACAAGAAACAGGACCTAGAGAAAACCCTAAAAATAGAAAGATGGAACCGTAATATTAGGAGAGCACTATCTCGACATAATAAAGAGGTGGAGACATACGCCATCAAAGTAAATGAACGAAACTTGTGTAGCAGATATGATGAAATGAAACAAGGCATGAGCCTCTCCAAAACATGGAAGATTCTACGACACATGCTCGATCCGGAAAAATCGAAAGCACAAGCCAACGTATATCAAACTAAAGTTAAGCATGCCTTCGAAGGCTCGGACGAACAATTGATGAGTAAATTAATCGAAATCTACATCGGACAAACGGAAACCGAAACGTTACCAGCATAAGAGGGGAAACCTAACCTCGACTTAGACGCCCCCATCACTAGGGCTGAAGTACGAGCTGAGATTATTGGATTAAAGACAAGATCAGCCCCAGGACCTGACGGTATCACGAACACTATTATCAGAAATCTATACGACGAGTCAATCACAGCCCTGACAGAATACATGAATAAGGTATTAGAGACGGGACAACTACCGCAGGCATGGAAAAATGCCAGTATAGTCTTCATACCCAAACCGGCGAAGCCGCCAAAAGTAGAAAACCTAAGACCCTAAGACCCATATTACTGACCTCGTGCGTGGGAAAGCTAATAGAACGCGTTATTCAGACGCAACTTACCAAATGCACGGAGCAAGAGAACCTCTGGCCACACGAAATGGTGGGCTTCAGGCCGGGGCTAAGCACACAGGTCGTGATGCTCAGAGTTAGATACGATATCATAACACATGAATCTTCTGATACAAAGACTATTCTCGGACTTGACCTAACCAAAGCCTTCGACAATGTCAAGCATAAGGCAGTGCTCGAAGATCTCCAAGAAGTTGTGGTTGGAATCATAACCTATAACAATTACAAAGGTTTTCTCACTAACAGAGAAGTCACCATGAGCTTTCAAAGGGCCAAATCACCCACAGTCACCTTGGGTAGCAAGGGAACGCCACAAGGCCCTGTCTTGTCTCCCTTTCTATTTACCATTACTATTAGGGGGCTACCAGCACCAACTAAAGCAAATCAGCTCAGCTCAGTCGTTCAGTCGTGTCCGACTCTTCGTGACCCTATGGACCATGTCACGCCACGCTTTCCGGTCTCTCACTATCTTCCTAACATCACATAACTTCATCTGCAGTGCCTATAGGATGCCATCTAACAATCGAGTTCGCTGCCTACCATTTCTCCATCGACCCTCAACCTTTCCCAACATCAAATCTTTCTCCAGCGATTCCTCTCTTCTCATCAGATGACCAAAGTACTTGAGCTTTAACTTTAGAATTTGACTCTCCAATGGGCAGTCAGGGTTTATGGTCGACAATATCGACTGATTTGATCTTCTGGCAGTGCAAGGAACTCTCAAGAGTCTTCCCCAGCACCACAATTCAAACGCATCAATTCTTCACCGGTCAGCCTTTTTCACAGTCCAACTCTCGCATCCATACATCACAACTGGAAAGACCATAGCACGAGTTATACGGATCTTGGTTGGCAGACTAATGTCTCTGCTCTTTACTAGGCGGTCAAGGATAACCATTGCTCTCTTTCCCAGAAGCAGGCGTCTCCTAGTTCCATGGCTGCAGTCTCCTTCCGAGGTAATCTTGGAGCCCAAGAAGAGAAAGTTTGTCACAGCTTCCACTTCTTGTCCATTGATGTTCCAAGACTTGATAGGGCAAGACGCCATGATCTTTGTCTTTTTAATGTTCAGTTTAAGCTCAAACTTCTCACTCTATTCTTGTACGCGCATCAGAAGTCTCTTGAGTTCCACTTCACTTTCTGCCATTAAAGTGGTATCATCCGCATATCTAAGGTTGTTGATACGTTTTCCAGCAATCTTCACTCCAGCTGAAGACTCGTCCAGACCGGCCTTCCTCATGATGCACTGCATATAGGTTAAATAGGCAGGGCGACAGTATCCAGCCTTGCCTCACTTCTTTCTCAATCGAAAACCAATCAGTAAGACCATACCCAGTTCTGACTGGCTTGACGACATATACAGTTTACCTTGCGTCATAGATCTTACATTCCATGTTGCTATGTGATATATCTCCTTGCAACATCCGACTTTCCGGTCGCTTCCCGACACATCCACAACTGAGCGTCCTTTTGGCTTTAGTTCAGCCACTTCATTCGTCCTGGAGCTACTAGGAATCGCCCTTTGTTCCTCCCCAGTAACATGTGGGATGCCTTCCAACCTGGGGGGCTCATCTTCCGGCGCCATATCATTAATGGTATTGTGACTGGCCATAGGGTTTTATTGGCAGGAAATACTGGAGTTGGTTGCCATTACCTTCTCCAGTGAATCACATTTTGTCAGAACTCTCTGCCGTGACCTGTCTATCTTGGGTGGCCCTACACAGCAGAGCTCACGACTAAAGCAAATACCGGACATAAAATTTAGCATGTACGCAGATGACATAAATCTCTGGATAAATAAAGGTAGTGACACAGAGATAGAGAACAAACTCCAAGCTGCCGCAAATCAGGTGATTGAGTACGCTGCGGAATGCGGTCTATCCTGCTCACCGCAAAAGTCAAAACTATTCATCTACAACCCCAAATATAAGAAAAATAAAACAGACAAAGTTAAATGTTGAAAACTACCCGGTTCCACAATTAGAGGAAATTAGAATCTTATGATTGATCCTCCAAGCAAAGAGGGCAGAACACAAACACCATCAAAAAATTGGAGAACTACGCAGCTCAAGTTACGGGCATATTCAGAAGAGTAGCGCTTAGATGACACGGTCTCCAGGAACGCAGTCTACTCAAAATGACGCAGGCCTACATCATTAGTCGCATATGTTATGCCACACCTTTTCTCAATCTCAAAAAGACAGAACGTGTAACAATCGACGTCATAATCCGAAAATGCATCAAACGCGCACTAGGCCTCCCTGTCTCCACATCAACAGAGAAGCTGGAGAAAATAGGGATTCATAATACATGGCAAGAGCTCACTGAAGCTGTTAGAATCTCTCAACTGGAAAGACTAAGTCAGACGGAGACAGGCAGAGCCATCCTAGACTGGGTCGGACTCCAATCAGACAGAGGCCCACAGACGAAAACATCTATCCCACCCATCATAAGGGAACACATACTGGTACCACACTTACCTCGAAACATGCACCCATACTACAACAAAGAACGCAGAGAACACAGAGCAAAAGCTATCGCTAAAAGAATGAAACGCAAAGCAGCCGATCAAGTTGGTCATGTAGACGCATCATGCGGACGACACGGAGCAGCTGTCTCGGCAGTAGTAAATGGAGAAGGTGCACCTAAAATTGCGGCCTCAACACGCACCCGTGACAGTAGTACAGCTGAAGAGGTCGCAATAGCGCTCGCATGAACTGGTACACAGGCCAAAACTATAATCAACGACAGCAAAACAGCTGTCTGGACTGTTGCAAAAGGACGGATCTCAGACGAGACCAAAAAGATGCTTCTCACAAATCCCTTTATTAGAACCATATCCATCATATGGATACCAGCACACGAGTCTGTCCCTGGCAACAAAGCTGCGCACCTACTGGCACGAGATCTCTACCACCAGGCAGCGGTAGAACAGCTCGAATGCAAGGGAATTAAAGATTGCGCTATCACATACAATGAGATCACAGAATCTTATAAACTAGATCGAAAAGTATACCCTCCCCTAGATCGGTCTCTCACTAACAATGAAGCACGCATCTGGAGGCGATTACAAGGCGATAACTACATCTGCCCTGTCTGGGTTTTCTTAACTCAGACCGGGGAGGAAGAAGATTCTAAATGCAAAAATTGCGGCCAAAAAGACAAGCTAGATCATATAATATGGCAATGCGCCGATTCCCCAGGTGCTGGCATTGACATTGATAGTAGAGAAGCCTGGGAGGTTTGGCTGCGGAGCAGAGATCCCACCGTTCAGTTGCACGCGACCCGCCTGGCGGCTGAGGCCGTGGAGAGTGCTTGTAACCTCACCTGACCTCAGCCTGCAGGGTCCTCCTGACCTGCTCCCCGGCCTGCATGCCGGGGGCGGGAGATGAAGTGCTCCTTTTCGGTGGAAATAAAGTTTTTATTCATTCATTCATTCTAGTACATCGTACCTTGAAATTGATATCAGTGGTATTGTATGGGTAATTTGAAATAAATAAAATAACTAATCACGTCACCAGTGGTGTAATATGTCGTGCCTTTTAATTAGTGATGACCTAGACAGATGTGTAGTTTTCCGTGCCTTAAAATTAATGATTATGTCTTCAGTGGTGTAGCATGACGTGCCTTGAAATTAATAATGATGTCATCAGTAATGCAGTATATTGTGCTTTGAAATGAGTGTGACTAGGACGTCATCGACTGTGACGTCTTATGACGGCCAATCCGGCCACGCCTAATAACAGCAAGTGATATTATATACACGTCACATCAGGTCATGACGTTACGACCCGCAGTTAGTCTTCCCAATGAATGTCTTGAATCTTCATGCAAGCACTTCTGTTTGGCAAAAAGTCTTTCATGTACTCGTATGTTCGTGAAGCTACTCCGATTTCTTGAAGGCCATAGAGGATCTCCATGGCTAGCTTCACCAAAACCCTTTGTCATGTCCATTCTGAGAATCACTTAGCGCCTCTTGAACGCTAGTCTATTATGTCGTATTTGAGTCAGAGCATCACGTCCTGCGTGCGCAAACCCGGTCGGAAGCCGACCATCTCGTGCGGCCACAGGTCGTTTTTCTCCAGAAAGCGCGTCACTCGTATCTGGACTACATGTCCCATCAATTTCCCCACGCATGCGGTTAGAGAAATAGGTCTAAGATTCTGGCCAGTAGATAACTAAACAGGAAAATTGCCTACGTTGGACCACTGCACATGCGTCCGTTCCTGGGGCCCTATTCTCGACACACATGGCCGCCTTTCAGCGCCATTTTATTTCTCTGATTGGTTATCAGAACCGCCACGTGTTTCAAATTTAAGGCGCCAAATTTTGGTGTGTCGCAATGGCTTTTTGCGGTGACGTAAAATGACGTGAGCGTGAAAACGGATTTTTAGCAGCGGTATTCATGCATGGAGGGTATATATAAGTAACTGTGGAGGGAAAACGGAGGTACACATGATAGAAAGGGAAGCACTTACGCTTGTATTGCGAATGAGCTGAGAAGAACCGCCTGCTGTCAAGAGCCGACTCCAGAATTCTGATTGGCTGACATTGTGTGGCGGGAATTACGTCATGCCTAAACATATAATGATGAAGTCAAAATGACGTTTCATTACGCAAAGGATGTTCTGCCATTCCTGTAAATGACCAAAGTTGGGCGCCGCATTTTGAACAATTGAGGCGGCCGCGAAAAAAGCATGGCGAATTCGACATGCAGTGTAGGCGGCTGTTAGCTCACCGCAGTTTGGTAGAGAGTTTGGTGGGTGGCGAAGTAAGCTGACACTGACACATCTTGTTTTAATTGCAGAAAGCACTAAAACGACGTCATAAGGGGACTTTTCCGCTGTGTCATCTTTTACATGATTAATAATGAAGATGCAGATTTACAGCCGCACTAGGGTCGTAGCTATACCTCCGGTTGCAAATGCTTCGCTCTCATAGAGAAACCATCGATCCGTGCCGTCGTTGCCAAGCGCATTTCGTGGGTGCTCGTTAACACAGAGACAAAAAGAAGAGAAATAAAGGCCCCAGTCCCGTGTTTTCTTCTTTTTGTCTCTGTGTTAAACAGCGCCCACCAAACCAACATGAATTTCAGAGAGCACAGCGATGTTTTCTAATTATCTGTCTAATCGATTCGTGAGTACAACCCGAAGGGTCATATAGTTCTATGGCTGTGCAGAAACTTCGCGCGATAGGCAGCGAGGGATCACCAAAAACTTTCTTTAACGTCGGCCCTAAACACTGCCTTTTTTGCCTTGCACTATGCACTCACTGCAATGAATTAATGAATTGAACAGCCTTTCCACGGTGGGAAAAGCAAGCAGAAATACTCACAACTTCTATTTTAATAAAGGAATGTATGTTCCATGTACAGGGCACATGTTTGCTTGCCGCATGTGATGTGTTTCTTATATAAAGGTTTCTTTTAATATGCATGTGGGCTCACCATTTGCTTATTCTTCAGAAAAAGAAATATGATGCCCAATAAAAATGTGATGCACGTTATAACGGTATGCTCTCATCACATGATGTACTTGAGTAGTGACATTTTGTGTTAATGGCTTTTTTAATAAAGCCTGAAAATAATCTCCCATCATTGATTTGCATTTTATCGTTTCGACACTAAGGAATACGCACGCGTGGCGCCGCCCTAGCTTCATACCATGATTTCCTCAGTCATCTTTCGCTTTCTTCTATATTGTCCGTTTATCCCCCTCTGCACGTGTACGGTAGCCTGAGAATCGCCTAATTAACCTTCCTGCTATTCTGTTCTTCTGTTTCGTTCTCTTTCTCGGACATCTTTTGCGATTCGCAAGAGCTTTTCGCACGCCAGCGCCTGAAAATTTAACCGATTAGGTGCAAGGCCCAGCGTATGCCTTCCACTTCGTGCGTGTGTGTGTGTGTGTGTGTGTGTGTGTGTGTGTGTGTGTGTGTGTGTGTGTGTGTGTGTGTGTGTGTGTGTGTGTGTGTGTGTGCGTGCGTGCGTGCGTGCGTGCGTGCGTGCGTGCGTGCGTTCGTATGTGTGGAAGGCTCTTTCTCTCTCTCCATCTATCTCTCTTTCTCTGCGCTGCTTTCCGCGCTCTACACAATTAAAGCCGGCACAATTTGTTAGTAACTTAAACAGACTTGGTGACCTGACGGTAGCTGGTCATAACGCTGCTTTTCGAAAAAGGTAGGTAGCACAGCCAGTACCTAACAGTAATTGATACTTTGAGAGCTGCGAGCGTCGTCCTCAGATATGGACAATACAGTGCAGGGGCTACTTTGGAAATCTGTCGATTGCATCTGTTTATGACCAAGTCCTTAAACTTTTTAGTCCCTGCATTTAAAAGCCGCTGATAAATGAGCGTGAGAGGTCATCGACGCTTCTGAACAGCAATGCTACTTTCCGCTCCCATTTTTCACCATCATCATCATCATCATCATCAGCCTGATTATACCCACTGCAGGGCGGAGGCCTATCCCATATTTCTCCACTTAACCCGGTTCTGTGCTAGCTGCATCCACTTGACCCCTGCGAACTTCTTAATCTCATCCGCCCACCTAACTTTCTGCCGCCCCCTGCTACGCTTTCCTTCCCTTGGAATCCAGTTTGTTACCCTCAGCGACCATCGGTTATCCTCTCTTCGCACTACATGTCCTGCCCATGTCCATTTCTTCTTCTTAATTTCAACAAGAATGTCGGTAACTTGAGTTATTTCTCTGACCCAATCTGCACGCTTCCTATCTCTTAATGTTACCCCTACCATTTTTCGTTCCATAGCCCTCTGGGTTGTCCTCAACTTAAGTAGAACTCTCTTGGTTAGCCTCCACGTTTCAGCCCCATAGGTGAGTACAGGCAAGATGCAACTGTTGTATACTTTCCTCTTGAGCAATACCGGTAAGCTGTTAGTCATAATCTGCGAGTGCTTGCCAAATGCGCTCCATCCCAATCTTATTCTTCTTGTTATTTCCTTTTCATGGTCCGGATCTGCGGTTACTACCTGTCCTAATTAAGTAGACATAATCGCCTACTACTTCCATTAGTTCGCTACCTAATGTAAACTGCTGTTCCTTCCCGAGGCTGTTGAACATTACCTTAGTCTTCTGCATATTGATTTTCAAGCCTACCTTTCTACTTTTTCTGTCTAGGTCATCAATCATTATTTGCAGTTCATCCCCCGAGTTGCTTAGCAAAGCAATGTCATCAGCGAATCGCAGATTACTGAGGTATTCTCCATCTACCCTTATTTCTAACTGCTCCCATTCCAAGTCTCTGAATACTTCCTCTAAACAAGCTGTGAATAGTACTGGGGAGATTGTGTCTCCTTGCCTAACACCTTTCTTTATGGGAATTTTGTTACTTTCTTTATGCAGAACTATGGTTGCTGTGCAGCCACTATATATATCTTCCAGCACTTTCACGCACGGCTCGTCTACCCCCTGATTTCGCAATGCCTGCATCACCGCCGAGGTTTCAACTGAGTCAAATGCTTTTTCGTAATCAATGAATGCTATGTATAAGGGCTGGTTATATTCCGAGCATTTTTCTATCACCTGATTGATGGTATGGATATGATCGATAGTAGAGTACCGTTTCCGAAACCCTGCTTGATCCTTTGCTTGATTGCAGTCTAAGGTTGTACTGATTGTATTAGCGATTACCTTAGTAAATACCTTATACGTAACAGACAGTAAGCTGATTGGTCTGTAATTTTTAAGGTCCTTAGAGTCCCCTTTCTTGTGAATGAGGATAATGTTTGCATTCTTCCATGGTTCCGGTACCGTCGATGACACCAGGCACTGCGTATACAGGGTGGCCAGTTTTTCTAGCACGATATCCCCCCCATCCTTCATCAAATCTGTAGTTATCTGATCCTCTCCAGCTGATTTCCCCCTTTTCATAGTTTCTAGCGCTTTCTTGACCTCGTCCTTCGTCACTGGTGGAACGTCTGACTGTTTTTCCCTACCGCCAATCTCATTACGGTCCTGACTACTTTGGCTACTGTAGAGATCTGTATAGAATTCCTCGGCTACTTTGACTATCTTGTCCATATTAGTGATGACGTTGCCCGCCTTGTCCCTTATCGCATACATCTGGTTTTTACCTATGCCCAATTTCTTTTTTACCGCTTTAAGGCTTCCCCCGTTCTTTACAGCATGCTCAATTTTCTCCATGTTATACTTCCTTATATCGGCCACTTTGCGCTTATTGATTAGCTTTGATATCTCGGCCAATTCGATTTGGTCTGTTGGATTGGAAGCTTTCATACTCTGGCGTTTCTTAATCAAATCTTTCGTCTCCTTAGACAGCTTACCGGTATCCTCTCTAACTATCCTACCGCCTACTTCTACAGCGCACTCAGTAATGATATCTCTGAAATTATTGTTCCTTGCCTCTAAGGTAATATCGCTATCCTCAGTTAGAGCTGAATACCTATTCTGCAGCGAGATCCTGAACTCTTCTGCCCTCCCCCTCACCGCTAATTCGCTGATGGGTTTCTTTCTTACTAATCTGCTGCGTTCCTTCTTCAGATTTAGGCTAATTCGGGACCTCACCATCCTGTGGTCACTGCATCGCACTTTCCCGATTACCTCTACATCCTGCACAATGGCGGGGGTTGAACACATTATGAAGTCGATTTCATTTTTAGTCTCTCCGTTAGGACTTTTCCATGTCCTTTTCCGGTTCTTCCGTTTGCTGAAGAAGGTATTCATGATTCCTAAGTTATTGCGCTCTGCAAACTCAAGTAGTAACTCCCCCCTGCTACTCCTAGAGCCAATGCCATAGTCACCTACTGCCTTGCCTCCTGCCTGTTTTTTCCCTACCTTGGCATTGAGGTTGGCATTGAGGTACAGTATACTGCGTCTTTACTTTTCGCATTGCCGATTCTTTCAACTGCCTGGTCATCATAACTACATGTAGGTGCATAGGCCTGTACAACCATCAGTTTATACCGCTTATTAAGCCTAATTACGATGCCAGCAACCCTCTCATTAATACTATAGAATTCATCTATATTACCCGCTATATACTTATTGACAAGGAAACCTACTCCTAGTTGTCGCCTCTCTGGTAAACCTCGATAACACAGTACATGCCCATCCTTCAGTACAGTGTATGCCTCATTCGGCCTCCTAACCTCACTAAGCCCTATGACATCCCATTTCATGCCCTCTAGTTCCTCTAACAGCACTGCTAAACTAGCTTCACTAGCAAGGGTTCTAGCATTAAACGTTGCCAGGGTCAGTTTCCAATGGCGGCCTGTCCAGCGGAGCCAGGCTTTCTTAGCACCCCCTGCTGCGTCACAGGTCTGACCGCCGCCGTGGTCAGTTGTTCCGCAGCCGCTGGTGACTGAGGGCCGGGGTTTTATGGAGATTATCATAGGAGGTTGTGGCCAATTACTGCACCAGGGTGGCCAACTCCTGTTCTGGTGACGGAGTGCGTTGCCGGAGGTAACTATCGGCATCAGGTCGCACCCCAAACCTGTTTATGCAATTCCATCGACACGCGGATTTTTTTTTTGTTCCGGTGGGGAATTGCGCGGCACCGGGATTTGAACCCCGGTCCTCTTGCATGCGAGGCGGATGTTCTACCGCTACGCCACCGCTGCACCACCAACCGACTGCGAATATTTTATTGCCGTTCTTGTTCTTCAGCTGAAACTCGCGCAGCCTTTGGGTGCGTAGCTGATGCCGAATGTTCGACCGCAAGTATGTCATGACACGCTAATACCGCAACGCCACAACATACTTCACTCGCCTCACTGCAACCCGAGGCTTCCGAATCACTGAATGCACCGCAGAGTATCAGTTCCTTGAGGAGAACCGTCATTTTTCATACATGGCGCCAATATATAGTAGCAGACGACGGCGCGCGTTTTCTGTAACTTTATTTCTCTTTTTCTTCAGAATGCGTAACCCGATTGTGTGCTTACGCAAACTGGCACCGCCCTACTGCACACGTCACGCGTACGTCACAATTTCAACAATATAGCGAATTGTCGAGAATAGGGCACCTGGTAACAAAGCGGCCCACGAGTTAGTCCCAGCTGTCTACTTCCGGGTAACTGTGGAGCCGCCCAACTGCCAGAACATGGACCAGCGTCTGCAAAATTACACGGAGATTCTTGAAATATACAGGTTAAGCAGGAGACTGGTGCCCCCACCAGGGAAAAGCGTAAACAATAGGAAGGCAGTCGCACGGCGGCGCCTGCAAGCTAGGAACTTTGTAAACTCGGTCTGGTCCTATTATGTCCAGGCGGACGATAGAAGAAACAATATATGTAAGCACTATGGGCATAGAGGGACCCTGGACCACAAACTCTGAGAATGTGCTAACTCCCCAGGACCTCAACCAAATATAAATTGTAAAAAAATCCTGGGAAGCCCTGCTGCGGAGCGAGGTTCCTGCTCCATGGCAACAAACCATCCATATGACAGAAGTGGCGAAGAGCCAAACCTCTTTGCCTGCTTCTGATTGCGGAGGTCACAGCTATCGTTCCTTAGGCCTGCGTGCCGGGGGTGGCGATTGGAGGCCTCCTCATCTAGTGGAAGAATAAAGTTGTTATCACATCAAATCACATCCATCTTCCTCGGCATGCACGCCGGGGGCGGGGAAGAGGACGCACAATTGAGATGGAAATAAACGTTGTGCGACGAACCCACAAACCTAATCCAGAAGTCGGAGGTGGGCACAACTCTCACATGGAGAAGATTTACACCATACAGAATGAAGGCGAAGTTTGCAACGCATGAGAGCGCCTAGGGCATCGGTGAAGATGTGTGCCCAGATTGCAAGAACGCTAAGTGCAGAGGATGTGGATCAAATGCTCAAACAAGGGACATATCTGCGAAATAAAATGTCAGCTGTGTGGCAAAGATCATCCACTCAGCGACCAGAAATGCAGAGAGCTCTACAGTATTCCCTGCTGGATGCAAAAAACGGCAATGGGAGCAGAAAATCGCCCAACAGCAACAGCAGAACACGCAACAGCAAAAATCCAGCACTAGAGCCGACTCTCCCTGTCCTCTAGTCCTGCGTTCCAGGGGGGGAGTAGCAGGCCTTCATTTCCGGTGGACAATAAAAGTTGTTATCCATCCACCCATCCTTATAATTAGCTGATCCCACCAAGCGTTCGATCAAGGCGACTATGCGGCCAATTTGATTTGGCGCTTCCTCAAACGCCGCAGCACACATTATGCTGTTTTTGAATCACTAAAGATTAGTATGGCAGTGGTTGAGAAGATTACCAAGGTGATTGCGGCTTCTTCTGCCTCTAACAAGGATGCAACTTTAATCGAATCAGAAACTATAGGGTGAAATGTGTTGGAAACCACGCCAAAGGACGAGGTAGGATTCACAAGCCTGCTTTCAAATTTCTCAACTCTATTAAACCCCTGACCAGATCAGGTGAACTCCTATGGGTACCTGATCATGCGGACAACCCTGGGAATGAAGCTGCTCAAAACACAGCTCGAGCGCACGTCAACCGAGCAGGGCCAGGTACAGACCTAGGCATTGCACGCGGACGCCTGGTTACCTATAACGAAATTACTCTCCACTACAAGGAGCAACGACTCCAGTATCCGCCTACACACCAATCACTATCTAAACTCGAGCAGGTGATCTGGCGCCAACTCCACGCCCGTACCTTCCTATCTCCAGCACACCTTGCCCATATTCATCCCGACCTTTTCTCCCCTGTGTGCACCCTCTGCGGGGCATCCAAAGCAGACTTTTATTACATTCTCTACATGTGCTCTGAGCTCCAGCCACCCCGCAATTGGCAACAGACATAGGGCGATGGGAGATCGCGCTGTCTTGCTCGAACCCAGCTGCACAGAAGGAGCTGGTAGGCTGGGATCTAAGAGTCACTGAGGGCCACAAGCTGCCGGCCACCCTACGCGATATTCAGCCAACCCATCAATACAGACAATAAGGGCCAAGAATAAATAAACGTTTTCGCCACCACCACCACGCCGCATATAGAAGCAGACGGCGTACAGTATCAGTGGCCTTTCAAATTGGTTTACAAGAAGGTAAAGCGCAGTAGGTGTCTGATTCTCCGCGAACCAGCACCATCGCGTACACTTTAGCCGCGCAGCAACGAAAAGGAGGAAGGTGGAAGTGAGAGAAGAGAGAAAGCGGTGCCATAGTAAATGCTTTGGACCATCCCGCAATAGATTTGTTTCGCCTAATCGTACTTTTCTGGCCCAAAGTGCCCTCTCGAATTTTCTTTTTTAACTTGCACAACAAGTGGGTACTTCTGTCACTGAATCCTCTTTCACTTGTTTTATCATGAGCAGCTAGGACCCAATCAAGCTTATACAAGGATCAAGTTTTTCTGCGCTAAGGTACTTCTCGAAATACTTCTCGATCAATTTAAGCCTAATCAAGCACATAAAGTTGTCCTGAAGCATATGCCAAGTAAGCTTGTACAACCAGGCCAGGAAGCTTTTAAGGCGAAAGCATTTGGCTCATAACTCTCCAGCTTGTCCGTGCGTGCGTGCGTCCGGGAGAAGTGCCCACGAGATTATGTCGTCATCACCTGGGGAAGGCATGATCTGTCGTGACGGCATGACCGAATGTTACGTCATCGTGACGTCATATCTGGGTGCATATATCAACCGGAGCTTTGGTCATCATGGCGTCACATCCGGTAAAGAAACGGAGGAAGGTGAAAGTAAAAAAAATAATTGGTTCACGGAAATGAGGGCGCAGTGTCTGCCACACTTGTACTGTGGACACCTGGACCGCGCTGCAAGGGAATGGAGGAAGGTTAGAGCGAAAGCGGAAGAGTGAAAGGAGTGCCATAGTGAAGGGCTCCGGAGTTGTTGCGAGTGAAGGGAGAAGGAAAAAAAAATGCATGGTCTGCTACTAGCTCTGTAGCTCAGCCACCTCCACTGTCTCGTGCGGACAGGAGAGAAAATAGCGAAGAAGGGGGAAAAAGACTCGCGTCGCAGCAGCCGTCGTCTACCACCGGAACGGTAGCGGATGCAGTGATGACCTACAACAGATAAAATATGGCGGCAGCCTAGCCCCCGCCGCAAGCGGCAATGACCTACTAGTCCAGCCGCGTAACGCCAGGAGTAACCACCAACCATCCGTCTTCGGAGTAACTTCGACCGCCTGGGGTTGACTACCTGGGGATGTTTAACGTGCACTGACATAGCAGCAGCAGAAGGACAAACCATATTTAATTATTTAGTCAGCGGGGGTACCCTCAGGCCAGGGTCCCGTTGGCTGTGGCTGCAGCAACAGAGTGGCGAGACAGCCATTGCTAGCCTTCCGGGCTGGGGTCCTGCAGGGCGGCGTCCCAAACTTTCATGCAAGGGTGGTGGAGTGGACTTAGAAGATAGAGTGTTGCCCACTCACACGCCACTTACATGCGTTGCACGAGACGTCGTTTCGCCTCTATAGAAACGCACCCGCCCACGGTCGGGATCGAAACCGGGCACTCCGGCAGAGTAGCCGGAGGTGTTATTAATGCACCACCGCGGCGTGCCTGAGGGAAAAAAGAAAATTAAACATCGCTTAGCTCTGCTATGCCTGGGTATGCGTAGCGAAAAGTGACTACCTTGGGATTAAAATAAGTTGATTTCTCGTCTTCTGCACCATTCGCCAGCAGCTAAACTCTCCTTGGATTCCATGTCGACTGCGTCTAAGTTCACCGGCGTTTTATAATTCGCTTAGAAAAAAGAAAAGGCGCAGCACACGTCACTCGTACAAGGCAAGAAGCGACGCTCGGCGGCGTTGGAGCGGACTCGTTCCTAGTGAGTCCTCATAGCTAACTGCAGATGGGTGTCGTCACATCCTTGACGTAATCCTAACTGAGTGACTTAATTTAGTCTTTTATCGGCAGGGCGGGAGAAGGCAGTGTGGGCTGTAAGCGAAGAGTCTGCATTTGGCAAATGCAATATGACATTCTAAATCCAAATCGCATAACACCCATGCGAACCATAGCTAATGCGAGTAAGGCCTTCGACAATGTGTCACACGCTTCCATCCTCACTCGTCTCTCACAGATGAAGGTAGGCGCAGACGGTCATATGACTACATCGCTACCTTTCTCACCGCACATGGCTGCGCTCCATTTCGTTGACAAAGGTAGCGACAGAGTTCACTCGGAACGGGAGGAACACCGCAAGGTGCCGTACTTTCACATTTTTCCTTCATTATTGCTGAGCGGCCTCCCGCGTGTGTTGCCCCGCTGTGCCGGAGTCAGTTGGGAAAGAGCGCGCCCGCGCCATGTAGACGGAGCAGGCCCCTCGCGTATCATGCGCAGCGGCGGCGCTGCTGTGGCGTTAGGATTAAGGCTCCTCCATTTTTTTTAAAGGTAGCGACAACTACACGAGCGCCCTCTCGCGGGGTCCAGGGGCAGCGCTAGCAGACGACGCGTGGCACTCTTTCGAGCGTATACCGCGTACTCATGAAGCCGCGCTCGGTGCACACATAAACCGGTGAATTCAAGATTTGTGTCCTCTGCTGCTCAGGAAACTTCAAAAGACAGGAATAATAACTTAAACATGCGTGTGCAGCATAAACGTAAAAAAAAAAACGCGTGCGTTAAACGAGCCAGCTCATTCTTCTGAACCATTCTCGACTCAGTACAGCGGCTAGAAAACTGTCAATTATAATTTAACATTAGTAGCGAACTTGAAGTAGAAACGATATTTCAGTAAACTTATTGGGCTCGTTTCTTTACTAAAAATAAAGTAGACTGCGAGTATTCTGCAACTTTTGGGAACGTCGTTGTGCACAGAGCTCTGATGAAATAAGGGCGTCATTGCGTTTGTAACTGTTCGGGTATACTCCGTTGTACACATTTTTTTTTTTTTGCTCGAGTTTATTTAGTTTACAGCAAGTATTCCAATAGGTTTATTTTGGAGAAAAAGTCAGTTTCTTTGCAGCTGTGCACTACCAACGCATGTATATCTTCCAACAAATACAAAAAAAAAAATCGGGTATGATGCGATACAAAGCTCACGGATAATGTTTCCTGACTTTTCTATTCTTTATTTCCTTTATATTGTTTTCCTTATAGCCTGCCGGGCATTAATGTCACCAGTAGGCTTGGATGCCGCCTTTTCAAAACTTGACGAGTCCCTGTGCGCGATCAGCGGAACTTGTTTGCATTCGATGTAACGATGCGAGACTGCTCCGTTAAAACAATGGCCCAATAGCGTTTCACATACACGGTTTTTTTTTACTTTCTATGGTAAAAAGTTTTGTGCGTATTTTTTTTTTAATCTTACGCACCGATATTTAGCATAGACAAATTTTGACTTTTCATTTCGATCATTTTGACACATTCGCACCCTCCTCTTTTTCCAATGTTTAATTTTTCATTTATATCAATTAACTGATCAATTGTAGGGACTAAATTTTCGTAATAAGCATAATCAAGCATTGGATTTTCATTCTGAGCATTTTGACAGCATTGATTCCGCGCGTAATATTGCAGTCCTGATCTGTCCTGGAAAGTAAGGGGGCTCGAAACGGCAGTGACTTTTCACTAGACATCCACAGTACAAGCAACGAATACATAGTCATAGCGTCCTTGATATTTTGCTCATGAAATAGCATATGCCCAAGCAAAGGCCATCCCGGGTAAGCGAACGGTTCTTTAAGCAGACAGAAATCACTTCGCATAGTCGGGTGTTTTCCGTGGACATGAAAAATCTTACGCCCGATTTCATGAGGCCATAGCTTCCTTCTCTTCGTATTATCGTCACCGCGAAGACTGGAAAATGACTTATTTGCGTCTTCCGCACTGTTCCGGCAGCCGTAAGCGTGCACAGCAGCCCGACGCAGCCGCATGTCACGCGCACGCTTCAAGATTTGAGTTCGGAGATGTAATTCTGGCGTCCGCTTAAACATTAAGTACTGCATATACACTCCTAAAGATGCAATAGAGGCATGTGAAGTAATATTTGCTTAACTAATCGGCCAATATCACGCTGGCAAGCGCAGACCGCCATGCAAATCAGCGGCGCAGCGAGCTCCGCTGGACCCTTTGGGCGGAGCTTGGCGGCGAAAAAGTCACGTGCAGCCAACCGGCCTATCGGAGGGAGGGGCGGCTGGATCAAGACCTGTCGCTACCTTTAAAAAATAGAGGAGCCTTAGTTAGGATTGCCCCTTCTGGTATCGTTTGCTACGTCTCCGTGTTGAACGGTGGAAGAAAGAAGCCTGCGCAGCAACGTTAAGGCCTTAAAACAGCTGGAGTCAGCTGGCTAAATGTTATTTCAGTTCAGTCGTTCAGTCGTGTCCGACTCTTCGTGACCCTATGGACCATGTCACGCCACGCTTTCCGGTCTCTCACTATCTTCCTAACATCACATAACTTCATCTGCAGTGCCTCGAGGATGCCACCTAACCATCGCGTTCGCTGCTGTTATTACCGCACAAAATTAATTTCGTGACAGTAGACAAGAAAAACAATGCCTAAACTAGGCAACGACCGACAAACAATCAGCTTGAACCGACTGTTGGATGGTAGCGGCGGCACCGTGCAGACCTTTCTACGCTGCCCTCCAGCACGGTCCTCCTAACACAAACCTTGTAAGTGATGATTTTGTATTGTGTCATCTGGTAGGACACGTCCCTACATCAGTCGAGTATATTCCGATAAGCGGCTGTGTTTTTCAACAAAACTGGCCCGCGGTTCCAACAAACTCGAATTGAGCGCATGCGTTTATTAGAAAGCCGACTACAACGTAAAAAAGTATTGTTAATCACCTTTCACAGTTGCGGCTACCCGTTTTATGCTATATGGCACTGCGGTGATATGAATTAAGTCAGTAAACTTGTCTCACTGCTGGAATGTTTATAACTTTACACCGCATTTGCTCTACAGATGCCTCACGTGCGGCGACCTCTTGGCTTTTTGAATTATTCTGAGCAGCTTGGAAAGAGGCTTCTAATTGTAGAAAAGGAATGACTCGCGGTTAAGTGAAATACAAAGCATGACTCAATACATAACAATCATAAGGTATTTTTATTTACATGCATGCTTTTATGTCCCGTGGATGTATTTATTTGTCCAAAAGGCCAGTCTACCTCAACTTCACCTTCTTTCTCACAGATTGTGCCGCAAGCAGTCAGCTGTTTGCAAGCGTCCTTCGCTGCACTGTGCATTCGCAGGACTACATAGTATTGTAGAAGGTGCAGTCAGAGTGTCCCTGTGAGTGCAGCACCCAACACCTAGCACACCAGAGCCTTTCAGTGAATCTAGAATGTCCCAGAAAGTGTCCACACAGAGGCTGTTTTGTTGCAGTAGAGTCGATATCTTGTTTTCAATCCTTCTAAACATGTTGAACAGCTACCATGAAGGATATTTAACGCATCCTTCCTTGAACTCTCTTTCAAGAGTTAGAAAAGCTTCTGGGCATAGTGTACGTGATGACTGGATTTCGCTGATGCAGGCAGCACACTTCTCATGCTTCAAAAAGGAGTGTACAAGATAGCTACACAGGTAGTGCACAGCACAGTCTTGTGCATCTGGCATGCTGTATCCATTATCTGGAGCAGTGCTGTTCTTTGGCAGAACACCCTTTGGAGGACTGCAGAGCATCTGTAGCTTTAATTTTATTTATCCTTGAGCTGTTCGTGTGTTGCCAGCCGTTCCTTCTTCCCTGCCTTCATGGTGTCTTGGACAGCAGCAAGCACGAGTGTTGGCTCTGCCACGACGTTGCCAGTGGCGCAAGTCTTTATAGGTGTATAGAGACTTAGTAGCATGTATAAATGCGAGAAGCTTACTATGGTCGGGTGGTCTTCATTACCTCCAAAGCTCCTGGTGACTCCAAAAAATCTCTTAAAGTAAGAAAAAAGATGATGCGGTCTTTTTCACTAGAACATTTCCAAACATTTGCCAACCTGTAATAGCAGATATGTAACGTTCATAATGTTTCTAGACTTCTTACCTTCAAGGGATCTTGGTTCAGTTTTCCAGTGCGAACATACTGTGCTCCATTGAAAAGGAGGTCAGTGATCAGGTCTAAGACAGATGGTAATGTCACTCGGAGAGACTCCATAGTCACTTTTGACGCAAACATGGCATTTCCTTTCCTGATGTTGTTCTTCTCTGTTGCATTTACAAGCCCTAGAAATTCTTTAATGACCTTGAAGATGAACCGGCAAATAACAATAATCAGTATAAAAAAAACAAATCGCAAAGTTATATTCATACATACCTCAATTTCTTTGGATGAGCTTTTGATCTCAAATCGTGGTACCTTAACGTTCAGGGCATCAAAGAGACTGTTCACCATTAATGTAAACTGAGCTGTACCCTCACATTTTTCCAGCCCGGGCTGTTGAAGTCTTTTGTACAGCTTCAAGCCAATTGCAGTGCTGCGGCTGCAAAGCTGCAATTATGAAATACGTTTTGATAGGTTAAGCACAGGCATGAAATAATTTGCATCAAGTGCAAAAAATTATTAGTGCACACCAACCTGCACAGCCAGTCTCGCATACATTTTCCTCAAATTATCAGGTTTCACGTGTTCCTTTGTGAATTTGGTACCACACGAAGCTGCTGCTTCCTCTCAACTTCCTGCAATGCGCGGTAATGATCAAAGTTGACTTTGTGTTCTCCAATCTGTAAGTAACACGATTATTTAAGAGTGCGCACCAATACCTTAGGTGTAGAGGAAAACCTTAAGTGTAAGCTAAATTAAAATAATTTATACCCACCATGCCATACTTATGGCGAAGAAGATGGTTCCTTACACACTTAATGATGTGAGGCACATCACAAAGGAAGTATAGAGTTTGCCCGGAATGCATGGGTGCTCAGTTTTGTGCTCAGGTGCGTGAAAGTTGCCTGTGATGCCGAATGTCGACCACATGGCCTTGTTAGTGCTTGCTCCATCATTGATGACTGCTACAACTGTGGGCTTGTGTTTATAAAGTTCTATGACAGCTTCTAATACTATCCTCGCCAGGACTCTCCCAGGAGCTGCATTCTTTGTTGCAAAGCTTGCAATTGGTTGTACCCAAAAATGAAAGAGGGGTACAAACATAAGAACAAGTGAATTATCTGCTACTGCAGTTGATTTCTGGTCATCCCCATAATCAACGAACCCATGAACTTTATAGGTTGCTTTGTTGAATGCGACAGCTCGCCTCACTTTCATCTCATCTAATATGAGCGTTCCACAGCACCTGACCCCTTGTTCTTGCTGCATGAATGCACCAATGCTGGCAAGCGAAACCTTATTGAAGCCAAACTCACAAGGCATTCTTTTGATAATTTGCTTAAGGCGTGAAGAGGTAGAAAGTGGCAGGAGGTTCATTTTCGACATTGGCCTATAAGAAGAAGGCCTTGAAAGTTTTAGGAGGAGACACGTCATGAGCCATTAGGATTCATAGCGCTTTCCTCTGGCTGACTTCGCTTTGGACGCTTTCAGTGCAGAACGTAGAGCTAGCTGCTGAGCATGAGGAAGACCGCCCACGACTTCGTCAATTTTTCTGCTTGAAACTTCAGATAGGCGCATCCTCATTCCCGAATCTCTTGCTTTGCTTTTTGTGGAAACATCGTAGCTTTTATAACTTTCTTCCTCAAGTTTTTTGCTCTTGACAAAATCGTTTTTTCGGGTTAGGTCTATTACTTTTCTTTTTTTTTCTTGGTTCGTCATCTCTCGTGCACTGAGATGTTTCCACGTGCTCCTGCATGGAGAGCACAAGTTTTGCTGAGAGAGCCCATAACACTTTGTGCTATATGCTCGCAGGGGTATGCGAGAACCCGACCTGTGCAGGCTCATTCAAGCCTTCATGATAAGCAGTCATGTACGCCTGCCCGTACTATCATCTGCGTCGTAGGGACGGAAATGCACTTTAGAGCATAATTAGAACATACAAAGCGACCCTTGGCCTGCCAGTATACGCTAACTCAGATCGACTACAGCAGTTGGGAATTTTTAAAACGCTACCGGAGCTAATTTAGGCCCTCAATAGCCCAAGTGACCCGCCTGTCACGCAGCGTTGCTGGACGCATAATTCTTGACAAGCTTCGCACACACCCCACTTAGGTGGTGTGCGCAACTTCCCATTTATTGGCTGACATTATTAGTTGACTAATTGTTAAGCTAATTGTCAAAAACATGCTACCAGGCCGACCTAATGCCCGTAAGAGCACAGACGCTTGAAAAATAGTACGGGAAGAATTCACAAGCAGTGTACTTGGATCTCGCTCAACACAGCAAAAACGGAGCATACGGGGCATGTATGGCCACTACAAAGTACCATGCTGTTTAATACTGATTGCTGTTCTTTTCCTTTTTTTTTCTTTTATTGTACCCCACTCCCCTCTGTAATGCCCTCGGGCCCTGAGGGTACTGAAAATAAATAAATAAATAAATAAATAAATAAATAAATAAATAAATAAATAAATAAATAAATAAATAAATAAATAAATAAATAAATAAATAAATACATTAGGCCTTTGCTTTATGAGGAGCACAGGCCTAATCGAAAGACTATGAGTTTGCTATGACATGACTGTGATGTGATGTGGCGTGTCTACTATGCGACTGTACTAACTTCAACTATCCCTCTCTTATAACTTTTATATCCACTCATCCCCTTCCCCTAGTGCAGGGCAGCAAACCGGTTGCTTTTACTGGTTAACCTCCCTGCCTTTCCTCCTCATCTTCCTCCTCCCCCTCCAAAGTCAGCCTTCATTAACGCCATATCATTTCACGCTAGCTTCATATGCGAGACAGAGGAAGTAGCTATAGCACTGGCCATCACGGATCCCAGCACCAAAACTAGTGTGAGCGAGTCAAAGAGCGCTGTTCACAATTTTGCCAAAAATTCTGTAAGCACGCTCGCGAAGTGAATTCGGCGCAACCGATCTCTCAGTCACAACATCAGTCTAGTATGGGTCCCGCTGACGCGGTAAACTCTGGCAATGAAGGGGTCGACTGTATAGTCCGAGGATTAACCAGCCGGGAGATGGGAGATCTATTGGGAACGGACGCGCCATCAAGGCGTCGCGCACATACAGGGAGATCTCGCGCATGCGCAAGACTGCAAATTTGTGCACCCGCTCATGTGAAGATCGGCTCCGACCCTCGCAGTGAAGCTTTTCACTAGAAAAGAGAGAAAGAGGGCCCGTTGTAGAGGGCTATGGAAAACAACGCTGTAAAGGTTTTCACCTTATGGCAGTTTAATGGTTCAACGTGACCCTTGAATTTTTTTGCTATGAGTGCGCACCAAAGAACAACACAACGAGGAGGGTTAGGAGGTGCGATTGCAGCGAAGACCAGCAAGGTCTGGTACAGCGAGCGCAACGGGCGGCAGCAGCCAGCGGAGCCCTGGTCTGAGGGCAACCGACCATTGTGTAGAAGTGGACAAGGTCGACGAAGAAGACTGCTGTGGATGCAACAAGCAGACATCGCTGAAGACTTCCCGAAACTGCCAAACTAATACAGGGCTAAATGAAGTGTTTCCTTAATTTCTTGGCTCTAGCACGATTGGTGGCGGCAATGCGGCAGAAGCGGGGCGAAGACGCGGATTATCGCAAAAAGAGCACCGGGACGGATCAAGTTTGAAGAAGCGACATCCAAGCTTAGCGGTGACGTCATCGCCTGCCAGGATATCCGAAAAAAATATATAAATAAAAAAAAAAGAACAGATTAGCCTTTTGTTAAGACTGACACAGCGATGCTCTTTGCCTTTGGTTGGACTAAGCTATAACCGATTATACTTTCATACTAATTCTTCTCTGTTGTCGTCGGCGGAAATGCGTTACAGATTCGGCGCCTTTGCTTTCCGGTTAACCAATCTGAAACACATCTGCTTCCTGATTTATGGCGTCAATTTATGCTGTGTAGTTCTGTATTTGAGGAAGAGTCAAATGAAAGGCGCCGCACGGACAGCTGGATCGGACGCCCGGCGGTCTCAGATTCATATATCCGTGACTCGCCTGGTGTCTCTCATAGCCTTAGTCGCTTTGGGACGGTGAACCCCACAAACCAACCTACGCAATTGCCGGCGGCTGCATTTCGATGGATTCGAAACGCAGTAGCGTCCGTGTGCTGTGCGATGTCAGTGTACGTTAAAGAACCCCGAGTGGTAGAAATTTTAGGAGTCCTCCAATAATGCATCTCTCATAGCTGGGGTCGTTCTAGGACATTAAAGTCTACAAACCCACCCAGAAACGTTTTGAAGCGAAAAGCTTCACTTGGCTAGTTAACACCGGGTTCGGCGTGCGTGTGATCAAGTTTAGCAACAGCCGCGCATACTTGAACTCGCCGAGTGACATCACTAGGAAAGGCGGAGGTATTTGAAGCAAAAAGCTTAACTACGAGGGCCAGAGCCAAGCTTCGCGTATGTCGTGACGTCACAGGCAAGACCAAATATGCGCAGCTCCCTCACCAAGCTCTGCCGGCGTTGCCTAGCAACGCTTAAAAGCTGCGCGAATCCTCCTCTTTACAAAAATTAGTAACCATCCGGGAATCGAACCTCCATTCGCCCCACGGGGTGGTTGTTGTTGTGGCTGTAGGAAGAAGGAAAAGAAAATGCGCGGGCCTGCTACTGACTCTGTAGCTCAGCCACCTCCGCTACTTTTTTTTTAACTGATTTATTTATAGGAAGGGAAAGGCGCGGTAACTGTCTCACTTGATTTCTGTGGACACCGCAACCGCGCCGTAAGGGAAGGGAGGAGGACGGGAGTGAAAGTGGAAAAAGAGAAAGAGTAGCCGTAGTGGAGGGCTACGGAGTAATTTCGACCACCTGGGGATCTTTAACGTGCGCTGCCATCGCACAGTACACGACGCCTCTTCGTTTCGCCTCCATCGAAACGCAGCCACCGAGGTCGGCTTCGAGCCCGGGTACTCTGGCACAGTAGTCGGGCGTCTTACCACTGCACCACCCCGGCGGGGCCACCTCCGCTACCTCGTGCAGACAGAAGACAAAAATAGAGAAGAAAGAAAAGGAAGAGGGAGAGAAAGACGCGCGCCGCAACCACAGCCATCGTCCACCACCTAAACGGTAGCGGGTGCAATGACGGCCTAGAACAGAAAAATTCCGTGGCAGGCTGGCCCCCGCCGCAAGCGGCGGTTACCCACTTGTCCCAGCCCCATTTGGGGAGTACAGTGGTAAGACGCCCGACTACTGTGCCGGAGTACCCGGGTTCGAACCCGACCTCGGCGGCTGCGTTTCGATGGAGGCGAAACGAAGAGGCGTCTGTGTGCTGTGCGATGTCAACGCATGATAAAGATCCCCAGGTGGTCGAAATTACTCCGAAGCCCTCCCTACGGCTCCTCTTCCTCTCTTCCACTTTGACTCCTACCTTCCTCCCTTCCCATACGGTGCGGTTGAGGTGTCCACAGAATACAAGTGAGACAGTTACCACGCCTTTCCCTTCCTATAAATCAATCAGTTTTTTTTTTTGAACCTCCATTCCTTGGATCCCCTGTAGAGCGCTTTACCGCTGTGCCACGCCGCGGGCTGTGAAGCCCTGCTCATAATTCCGCTTGTGTACTTAGAGGATGATAGCGGGTTTCCGTGCGTGACACATACTGCGATTGGCGCACACTTTGAAAGTACCAAGGACTAAAATAGTTTTGTCACTCAATTAGGGTGACGTCAAGGATGTGATGTCCCCCATCTGCCGTGATCTCTGAGGTCCAAGCGGGAACGAGTGGGCTACAAATGCCACCAGGCTGCGCTTCTCGCCTTCCGCGAGTGAAAGATACTGCGCCTTTCATTTCCTGTAAACAAATCATAGGTGGTGGTAACAACTTTTATTGCCACGAAATGAAAGGAATTATTTCGGGCTGGGGCGAGTCTAGGGTGGCCTCCAGTCGGGAGCGACCTCTTGAGCTCGCGTGACGAGGGCCAGTTGCGTAGTTTTCCTTGGGCTGGCCAACAGCTTGTCCCATTCCTCCGCTGAGGGAGCTGGCAAGAGTGTCTTTGGAGGGGGATTGCTGGCGCATTCCCACAGTATATGGTCTTGAGTGGCCTGCGTCCCGTCACCGCAGTGCCGGCATGCAGGGTTGAATTCTCCGTTTGTAATTAACGATAGTCGGTAGGGGCTAAGAATGGCCTTTGTTTGTAGGCGTCTGAGTGTCGTGGCTTGCGCCCGGTCGAGGTCGGGGTGAGGGGCGGGGTACGTGCATCTTAGCTCGCGATAAAAGTTTGTTACCTCCGCGTATGTGCGCGGTGCCTCCACAGGCGCGTCCGTTCCCGATAGATCTCCCGTCTCCCGGTTGGTTAAGCCTCGGGCTAGACGGTCGACCCCTTCGTTTCCGGAGTTACCCGCGTGAGCCGGAACCCATACGAGATTGATGTTGTGATTGAGAGATCGGTTGCGCAGAATTCGCGCCGCGAGTGCGCTTACAGAATTTTTGGCGAAATTTTGAACGGCGCTTTTTGAGTCGCTTAGAATAGTTTTGGTGTGGGGATCCGCGATGGCCAGTGCGATAGCTACTTCCTCTGCCTCGCATATGGAGCTAGCATGAAATGTTATAGCGTTAATGAAGGTTGACTTTGGAGTGGCCATACATGCCACGTATGCTCCGTTTTTGATGTGCTGAGCTGCATCCATGTACACTGCTTGTGGATCGTCCTCGTACTGTTTCTCAAGGGTCTGTGCCCTTGTCTTCCTGCGGGCATCATGTCTACCTGGTAGCATGTTTTTGGCTATTGGTTTAACAACTAGTCTACTAGTTATGTCAGCCGATAAATGGGATGTTGCGCACACCTCCTCAGTGGGGTGGATGTGGAGCTTGTCGAGAATTACGCGTCCCGCAAGGCTGCGTGACAGGCGGGTCACTTGTGCTGTCTTAAGGGCTTCAATTAGTTCAGATAGTGTGTTAAAAATTCCTAACTGCAGTAGTCGATCTGAGTTAGCGTATACTGGTAAGCTAAGGGCCGCTTTGTATGCTGTTCTAATTATGCTATTAAATGCATGTTCGTCCCTACGACGCAGATGATAGTACGGGCAAGCGTACATGATTCTGCTTATCATAAAGGCTTGGATAATCCTGCACAGGTCGGCTTCTCTCATACCCCTGCGACGTGTGGCAATGCGTCTCACCAGCCCACCTATCTGGTGCGCCGTGACGCGTAGCCGGCGTATAGCTTCTGTGTTCTGCGTATTATTCTGAATCAACATTCCGAGAACTCTGATCGTGGCTACCGGGGGTATCGGATGGTTGTCAATGTGTAACTGGATAGGTTCTCGAGAATCTGGCTTTACCTGTGAAGCTTGTTTGTTCCTTATAACTAATAGTTCTGATTTAGCCGGTGAACAGGTAAGGCCGTTTTCCTGCACATAAGACTGTACCGTGTCGATAGCTCGTTGTAATGAATCTGTAATATCTCCATCGGAGCCAGAATTGGTCCATATGGTGATGTCGTCGGCGTATATGGAATGATGTATGTGTGGGATATCATCTAACAGACCCGGGAGGCCGCTCATAACGATGTTGAAGAGAAAAGGTGAAAGTACGGCGCCTTGCGGTGTTCCTCTCGTCCCTAGTGTAATTTTGTCGCTAACTTTGTCAACGAAATGGAGCGTAGCCGTACGCGCATTCAGAAAGGCAGCGATGTAGTCGTATGTCCGTTTGCCTACGTGTAACTGTGAGAGGTGATTGAGGATGGAAGCGTGTGACACATTGTCGAAGGCCTTACTCACATCGAGTCCCAGGATGGTTCGCGTGGCTCTTATGCGATTTGTATCTAGAATGTCTTGTTGAATTTGCCACATAATGTCCTGAGTCGAAAGACCTGCTCGAAACCCAATCATGGACGGGGGAAACGTGCCTTCCGCATCGGTGTGCATAAGGAGCCTGTTTAAGACAACGTGTTCCATTACCTTCCCGAGACATGACGTTAGCGAGATTGGGCGGAGGTTCCCCATCTCGAGTCTTTTGCCTGGTTTAGGTATGAAAATAATTTTAGCGTGCTTCCATTCCTCAGGGACGCTGCCCTCTGTCCAGTACCTGTTGAAGAGGTCCGTAAGAGCCTCTACTGACTGGTCTTCTAAATTGCGCAACATCTTATTGGTGAGGCAATCTTCCCCCGGTGCCGAGGTGGTGTTAATTTTGTTAAGAGCAGCCCTAATCTCTGCTACGGTAAAGACGCTATCCATGCGAGGATTATCCAATCCTGAGTACCCATCTGGCGTGGGTATATCCTGGGAGGTGTTAATGTATTTATCTTTTAAAGTGGTCATGAGCTCTTCGTCGGTGCCTTGGAAAGATTGCGAGATCCTATGTAGGTTCTTGTGGGAATCTGCCTTAGTTCTCGTAGGGTCCAGTAAATGTCTAAGTAAAAACCACGTGTTCTTGTTGCCCAGTTGCCCATTAAGGCGGTCGCAAGTCTGATGCCACTGTTCTCGGCTAAGTTCCCACGAGTAAGCCTCGATTTCCTTTTCAAGCCGGGTTAGCCGAATTTTTAAACGTCGGTTATGCTTATTTTTACGCCATCGAGCATGGATACTTCCTTGTGCTTCAATCATGTGCACTAGCTTAGCGTCCGGACTGGGGCTGCTGTCCTCAAGGGCAACACTTTTTGAAGTGTTTGCGGCGTCTTGCAACAGACGCTCCGTCCATTGTCTTAAATCTACTATACTTTCCGCTGGCCTTTGCGAGCGGACATATCTAAAGGCGTCCCAGTTCGTGTGCTTCACTTCCTGGCGACGCATTTTGCAATGCGTAGCTCGGAAAGTGGTACATAGTACATAGTGGTCGCTTCCTATGTTTGTATTTAGGTTTTCCCATCTCGCATCGGGGATATTTCTGGCAAAGGTAAGGTCAGGGCACGTATCCCTGGTTACACTGTTACCAATGCGCGTAGGTTTATCAGGGTCGACGAGTAAGGTATGCCCTAGCGCCTGGGCTGTCTCCCATAATTTAGTTCCCTTTCTACTGTTAACTGAGTAGCCCCATTCTGCATGGGGTGCGTTAAAGTCTCCAACAGTCAGCAACATTCCATTATGAGCGGCTACATGCGCCTTACGGAAGAGTGTGGCTATTTTCGTGCTGTTGTCTTTAGGTGGACTATATACGTTTAGAATGTAAAGGGGAGATTCTGTTCGTTTGTTCGGCAGGATTTGTATAAATGTATGAGAGACCTCCGGTATTTCCAAATCTAATTGGTTTGCAGTTAGATTACGGTGTACAAGTGTAGCTGTGATCGGCCGGCACTCAGCCGACACTTTCTCATTGTATGCTGTATACCCTGCAAGCTTTACTTTTGTATTCGTCTCTTGAAGTGCTATGACTACCGGCCTGTTTGTTTGGGCCAAAACTGCATATTCCAGAGCCTTGCGCTTGGCTCGGAATCCCCTGCAGTTCCATTGCCACACTATAACAGGTGTACTAGCCACCGCGTATCGGGTAAGGTTTCGCTCGCGCGGGTTGCAATACGCTGGGTCGGAGAATGCTGCTGGGGGACGGACGCGCCGAAGCACCGTCAGCTGGGCGTGAGAATCTGTCCCCTAGCAATCTGATATCTCCAACGCCAAATGCAGGCTCTTTGCCTCCCGCCAACACAGCATTCTCACAAATCATAGAACGTCGGTGAACTTGTACGCGCTCGACATGGAAGCCAAGGAGAGTTTAGCTGCTGACGAACGACGGAGAAGACTGGAGAAATTAACTTCTGACCCCAAGGCAGGCACTGTTTTTCGCTACGTTTATCCAGGCATAGCAGAGATGCATAGCAGAGCTAAGTCAGCGTTCATTTCCCATTTCTCTCATGCGTGCTAGCCTCATAAGTGCAGCGCCGCGCAATAGGCTAAATACTAAAATATTAACGCGCTGCGGCCGATGTTGCAGGCAGCTTTGCATTGAGCAAACAAAAACTCAGTACTGGGTCACACATCTACACCTCACACGTTCTAGCCGAAAAATAGCAGCATGCAATAGGCCAAAAGAAATGCCGTCAATTTAACGGGTTGTATGTTTTAGTCGGCTTAGCATACAGCGAAGAAAAAAAAACTAACACTAAGTCGTGCAACTACGCTCGTTTTTAGGCGCGGCATACTATGCATGTCGAAACTTGCCTGGCTCCATGTGCAAATCGCTAAGACGTATTCAGTCTTGCTCACTGGACAGAGATGGAGAGGCGCGGTTTCTGCAGCGCTGGCAAACCCCCTTTATTCGTCTTTCAGGACGGCAGGCCTGTTATGCCAGCGCTGCCATATGATTGAGTGCTTTAGACCATTATGTTTGCCTGAAAAAATCTATTTCAGTTTTATACACTAGTATTCAAAGTAAGTCTCTTAAGAAACCTCGTACGAGACGTCAACGCTCGAAAACTCGCGCATTACGGAGCCTATAGGCAAATTTAAGCTCAGGGATGCATAGACCAATATGCATGGTGAATAGTTTGTTGCAATGGGCCAACGAGGCTCGAACATGAGCCGACTGGACAGGTTTTATTTTCTTAGGATCCTGGCTACTGGCATCGCTATTTGTGATATGTAGATGCTTCCGCCTGACTTTGCATGTCTCAGTGACCATGATCCAGTGTCAGTGAAGTTTTTTCACCAGCCTGCTCCAATGAACACCGCTCTGCTGCATGATTTAGAGAGTGTACCTGCGCAGCGCAAAGCACTTCGAGATTTTCGTTGTCGTCCAGCAGAGCCACGTAACTGGTTTACTCTGAAAGTCAGCTGGTGAGCAGAATTAAGGCAGGTCATTAGAAAAAGGTGCGTCTAACCGAATAAGCGATATCTTTCGAAGTGCACGCTTTGTGCGGCGCAGTGAACGTCTTTCATGCACCATGCAGAACTACCTGAACCAGACAAAGGCTCGCCAGGAAAGTTTGCTTCATCTTAGTACGAGCACAATAGCATAGTATTTCGTTAACGCCAGATAAGCTGTTGACCCTGCTGTACTTTGCAGCGTCCGGTGAGGGGCTCTGGAAGAACCCGCCATAATTCCATTCGTTTAGCTGCCCAGCGGGGGGCAGTCCCATCGCGCCTAGGGCATCGCGGCTATTTTCAGCGACACTACACCAAAAAACTGATTGATTTATAGGAAGGGAAAGGCGCGGTATCTACCTCACTTGTTTTCTGTGGACACCTCAACCGCGCCGTAAGGGAAGGGAGAAAGGTGGGCGTGAAAGTGGAAAGAGAGAAAGAGGAGCCACCTATTTAACGCAGAAGGGTTAGACACTGAGAACTTTAGTATAGCTGTCCGCGAGGTGTGCTTAACCATTGCCTACTTACCTGAAGTGCGCCGATATAGCCTTGGCGGTATAGTAACTTTAGAAGACGTCCGCCTTGAACTTCGAAGTGTGAATGTCTTTTCTGCACCAGATGTTGACGGGCTGGCACTTCTCAGTTACAAGACCTTTTTTACAGAAATACATATCCATTTCTTATTACCGCCCAACGAGCTTCTAGCTACAGGGTTTCGGCCCGAGACATTTCGTGAGATACTAGTAATACTCCTCTTAAAATTGGTGGAAACCTTCTTACTCGAAGCTGTGTATTTATTTATTTATTTAAAATAACCTCAAGGTACAGATGTACGTTACAGAGGAGATGGGCGCATAACAGGATATATATATATATATATATATATATATATATATATATATATATATATATATATATATATAAAACAGAAAGTTAACACAATAAGCGTACAAAGCTCTGAGAAATAAAGCACATAAAAAAGGACAACGAGGTACACGGGTAATTTAGGAACACGGCATAGGTGTAAAAAATAACAAAATATAAAAATATAATAAGCAAAACTGTACACAAGGAAGATAAGCAAATAACCATAAAATAAGTTTTAATACTAGGCAAGAAAGTTTGTAGCGCGGATTTTGATTTTTCTTCTTCAGTTATACTTGTTAGGGATGCAGACAGGTTATTCCAGTCATTACAGGTGTGAGGAAGAAACGAGTTAGAATAGGCAACTGTGTTTGAGTGTGCAATGTTTACCTTTTGACTGTGGTTACGGCGAAATGAAATGTGGGGTGGTGGTTGAACCCATAAGGAGTGCAACGTTGAGTTATGGTAGAATATTTTATAAAAAATGTGAGAGGCGTGATAGTTTTCTTCGGGTCCATAACAGCGGAATATTTAAGTGTGCTTTCATATTAGTAATGCTGGCTGTCCTTTGATAGTTATGTAAGATGAACGGGGCTGAGCGATTTTGTACTGCCTCAACAGAGTGTATATTGCTTGACCGGGGTCCCAAAGAGATGAGGCGTATTTGAATTGTGGACGAATGTATGTTGTATACATTATAAATTTTAATAATGATGGTGCAAGGCAGAAATTATGACGAATGTATGAAGATGGAGTTGATATGCGATTTCTAGGTTAGATCACTAGTAACGATTACACCAAGGTAACGGTATGACTTTACAGATTCTAATGCGACGTTATTAACCATATACATAGGACTTGTTACATTAGTTCTAGATACCCTCATTGATTTGCATTTGTTAATGTTTAATTGCATGCACCTTTTACTGCACCATTCGCTAATATTATTAAGGTCATTCTGGATTTATAGGACATCAGAATTATCAGCAAGTTTACGGTACAAGACACAGTCATCAGCAAAAAGGCAAATTTTCGAAGAAACACAAGAAGGCCAGTCATTTATGTATACCAAAATTAAGAGCGGTTCCAGAACCGACCCTTGCGGAACGCCGGACCGGACTGGGACAGAAGGTGAGTTGATTGCACTAGCATTTACAAATTGTACGCGGGACGTGAGGAAAACGCGGATCCAATTAATTACAGCAGGGTCGATGTTTAGAAAGCATAGTTTATGAAGGAGTAATTCGTGGCTTACCTTGTCAAAGGTCTAGAGAAATCAAGAAATATACAGTCAGTTGAAAAGCCAGAATCTGAATAGACAACGGAGACAAGCTGAGTTTCACAAGAGAATAGTTTACGGAATCCATGCTGTGCACTTGAAAAAGGTTGCGATTTTCGAGAAAGTTAATAAGATGTGTGTATATAATATGCTGCATAATTTTACAAGGTACGGATGTTACGGAAATAGGCCTGTAATTGAGCGGATCGTGTGCTGGACCTGACTTGTGGACGGGGATTACTTTAGCACATTTCCAGTCATGAGGTAAAATGCCAACATTATATGATTGCGAAAAAATGCACTCTAGTAGTATTGAACAGTATTCTACCGTGTTTTTCAAAAATGTAATATTTATCTCCTCAGTTCCACAAGATAATTTGGGTTTTAATTTATTTAATCAACCTTTGATATCTGTTGATTCAAATATTATGGGGTTCATGAGCTGATAATTGGTAGCATTCACAAATGGAATCTAAGTGGTGGTATAGGGGAGGAAAATGACTGAATGAACGTGTCGTTAAGTACGTTTCAACACAGGTGCGACGACACTGACTCCCCTTAATTAGTGAGTAATGATAAGGTGTTGTTAGTAGTGTTCCCTGGTATGACATCCCTAAATCGCTTTGGATTAGCCCTTAGTAACTGTGGAAGAGTAGTGTTTAAAAAAGAAAACTTAGCTTACCTTAAAGACGTGATGTAACATTTTTCCGCCTTTTTTACGGTTGCCAATGAGTTAGTTTTAAAGAGTCTCTAGCTGCACGGAACAAACGCTTTCTCTCGTTCGATAATCTGTTCAGATGTGTATTATAACAACGCGCTTTGCTGTTAGCTTAGGCGGTTCTAAGGGGAATGTATCGGATGATTATTTCGGAAATTTTATTTTTGAACATGTCCCAGTTAGTTTCTATATAAATGTTGTAAAGTGATGGCAAAAACAGATCTAGGAATACGCAGAGTTCGCGGTTGATGGCGGTGTAGTTAGCTTTGTTAAAATCACGAAATTATTACGAAGGTCGAGAATTGACGATGTACTTGGTGTTACACGTGTAGGACGACTAACAGTCTGTGATAAGTTGAATTCTTAGCAAATGGAAAGAAACAGATTAGATTCGGCAGACGGAGGATTTGAAAATGAGTTATCAAAGGACCAGACAATATTCGGAAAATTGAAGTCATCTAGAAGTAAAAGATCAGCCCCAGAGAAACGAGTTACAATATCATTTAGAGAATCTTGTAGGTTATCGCAAAATTATGAGTCAGCCAAGGGGGATCGATAACACACGCCTGATATTACCGTTTTAAAGTTCAGATTCCGACAGCACCATATTAGCTCTAAATTAGTAATAATAGGCACAACAGAACAATCGATGCATTTACTAATAGCAATTAGGGCCCCACCACCAACTCTGCCCGTTCGGTCACTCCAGAAGACAACATATTTATTTTCACAATTAAACAGTTCACTATTCCTTATTTTGCTATTTAGCCACGGTTCTGTTCTGCTATTTAGCCACAATAATATCCGCTTACAGTCTTCTATCATCGCGCATAATTCATCTTTTTCTGGGTAAAGGCTACGGATGTTTGTATACAACACTGAACATTCGAGGCTATTCGAAGCGCCTCCCCTCATTAATCCTAGCTAGTAGATATCATGCGACTAGACCGGAGGGTTCTGCTATTTGGTTCAACCGCCTTTTCTGCTGAATTTTCATCGGAAGTTCTGATTTCATAAATGGCGTCTTCAATTTCGTTGAAGCCGTACCACTTTCCTCCGATAAATATTTTCTTGTAACAATGCTTGAAGGATACGCTACCTTTAGATTTGCCAAATTCGATTAATTTTTTTCTGACATTGCGCGTTGCTGGGCAGAAGTCTCCAGTAACTCCTTTACCGCTACTTTTCAAAGACTCAGGTCTTGAGAAGACTAGCTTCTTTATTTTATAGTTTTCGAATATAGCTATAAGTGATCTTGTTTTTCTACTGACAAAACGCCCAAATCTGTATGCACGGGAGATATCTGAACTACATATATCAATTTTCATAGCGGTATTTATTATTTCAAGAATTTTTGGCTGCGATTCAGACGATGTTTCATCTGCATTGTCAGTTATGTCATAAAAAACCAAATTGTTCCTTCTAGACCGATCTTCCGCGTCATCAAAACGGGATCTAAGCGCAACATTGTCTTTTTCGAGGCGCTCTACTGTAGCATGCAGCTCTCTCATGTCCTGCCGCCAATGCTCGAATACCGAAGTTTGTTTCTCTACTTTTTGCAATCTTTCATGTATTTCTATCAATGCCTATGAAACCGACTGCTACTGTTGTTTCAGTTCTGACATGCTTTGCAGCATAGTGTTTTGTGCTATTTCCATTATTTTGGAACGTTCATTCATATCTTTCATGGTATCTCTGCAAGATCTTCTGGGCCGGGATTGCTTTCGACGTCAGCGCATGTGAGCAGTAAGAATGAACAGAAAGGCGCAATCACTGCTTCTAGGCACGGAAGCACGATGATGAAGCGATCATCTGATTTCAAGCAGATAAACGGTAATTTAGAGAAGTAACTAACCTGCAGAACGAAGAAACGGGTGCGTAAGTCTTTCATGCTTTCCTTCATCGTGCCTCCGTGCACACTGACAAGTGAATGCTCGATGCCTGGCTTTATCCATTTCAGATGTGGTGATGTTGATGTTGCGGCTGCGCAGAGGTGGATCTCCAGGGGGCGTAAAGCCACGACGCCAGTCGACAGGAATGGCGGTTTCGGGGCAGATGCAGCTTCGCTGAATTCAGCCGCCGCTGAAGCATTCCCCTGCCGGTGGTCATCTGCCGTCATCCCAGCCGCAAGAACAGAGATGAACTGCAGAACGAAGAAACGGATGCGTAAGTCTTTCATGTTTTCCTTCATCGTGCCTCCGTGCCCACTCTATTTACTGAACTTTAGATAGAAGATATTAGACGATATATTAGCCCACCATATGACCTCTGTTCTTGCTGAACAGATACGCAACATCCCAGCAATGTGCATTCCTGATCGCATGATTTTTTCTTCTCTAGCTTTGACACAAAAACAGAAAGAGATTTGCTATTATAAGGGCACAGTGACGGGATACAGCATAGACCCTCGCTAATAATTGAAAAACATGTGGTGGTGGTGGTGACAACCTTTATTAAGATGAGCCTTAGCTGTGACATCCTAGGGATGGAATGGCTCTTGGGTGCGTGTCGTGGCCGGAAGGTGACGTTTCCCGGAGACTTCCAAAGCCCAGTCCACCAGCTGCCGTTGGGCAACCGGCTCAGAACTGGACACCGCAGCCTCCCATCGCTCGAGGTTTGTGAGTTGCCATTCGGCAGGTGGAAGATGCTCAGGGCAAGAATAAAGAATGTGAGAAAATCCGCTTTTGGAGCACCACATAGGGTGCATTCTGGCGTGAACAGTCCCGGGTGAACAAGGGCGAGGTAGGCAGGGGAGAGGAAAGTGCGGGATTGTAGCTGGCGCCACGTCACCTGCTGCAATTTAGTGAGAGACGTGTGGAGGTGGATAGGCAAGACGTTGTTCGCGGTGGTGCACAGTGATCTCGTGGTATGTGACCATACGATCTCGAGCGTCACCCCAGGCGTCGGCGGCTCCTGCTCGGCTGAAGAAACCTCGAGCAAAAGAATGAGCCGCCTCGTTACCTGGGTGGCCGGCATGGGCTGGGACCCAGAGAAGCTGAATAGGTCGGATAGGAACGGGAGATTGGCTGAGAAGCCGGAACGCGGGCTCGGAAACACGTCCTTTCGCAAAGTTTCGGATGACTGTTTTCGAATCAGTAAAAATGAGGGTCGCCGATGTAGTAGAGATTGCTAAGGCTATTGCCGCCTCCTCCGCTTCCACGGAAGTGGAAGCGATGACAGTACCTGCGGTAAAAAGGGTGGAGGCGTTTGACACTACAGCTAGGGCGAAGGCGGGAGAAGATGTGTAAGAGGCAGCATCGACGTAGACGGTCTCCGGCTCTGTGCCATAGTGTTTGTGTAGGGCGGCAGTCCGAGCAGCACGACGAGCTACGTGATGTTCGGGGTGCATGTTCTTGGGTAGGGGGTGAATGGTAAGGAGTTCTCGTGTGTGGCGTGGGAGGGAGAAGGTGTGGGCGTATCCAGGGGGACGTAGACCGATAGCGCAAAGAATGTGAAGGCCGGCTAAGGTGGAGGAGAGCCGATCAAGTTGGGCAGACCGATGAGCCTCGATGAGTTCGGCGAGGGTATTGTGTACGCCCATCTTAAGAAGACGTTAGTTCGACGTGTGGCGGGGAAGGTTGAGGGCCGTCTTGTACGCCTGGCGGATAAGGCAGTTGACCTTGTCCTCCTCTACTCGAGAGAGGAAGAGGTATGGTAATGAATAGACTACCCGACTAAGAACGAAAGCCTGGATCAGGCGACGGAGGTCGTGTTCCCGCATGCCACTGTGTTTATTAGCGATTCGTGTAATCAGGCGGACTGTTTGTTGAACGGTAACACTGAGCTTGGTGATCGTGGCAGTGTTCTTGCCATTGTTCTGAAGAATCATCCCCAGGATGCGAACTCTCTCCACCTCCGGGATTCGGACGGCGCGAATAGTGACCTCGATTCTAGGTGGGGGAGCTTTGTCGATTCTCGCTCTAGGCGGGTGAAGGACCAAAAGTTCAAATTTGGTGGGTGAGCATGCAAGACCGACCCTCTGAGCATGAGAGGTCACCACATCTGCGCCAGCCTGCAGTCTCTCTTCAATGGTTCCCACATTACCTGTGGAGGTCCACAGGGTGATGTCGTCAGCATATAGAGTGCGACAGGCCGGGAATGGCTGACAGAGCCTTTGTCATTGGGATGAGAGCAATATTAAACAGAAGCGGAGAGAGCCCAGATCCCTGAGGCGTGCCTCGGTTAGCAAGGGTAAAGACAGCGGAGCAGAGGGAGCCAAATGGGATTTCAGCTGTGCGCTGGCGAAGAAAGGCTGAGATGTACTGATGAATACGATGGCCGACATGTAGGGATGACAGAGCGTCCAAAATGGCCGAATGGTGTACATTGTCGAATGCTTTTTTCAGGTCGAGGGCAAGCACCGCGCGCGTGCGTTTCCTGTTGTGGGGGTGAATGATGTCTTCTGAAATCTGCAGCATGATATCTTGAGTGGAGAGGTGGGGTCGGAATCTTATCACTGTGGGGGGAAAGAGCAGTTTATCATCCATGTGTTCCTGGAGACGAGCAAGGATTACGTTCTCGAAGAGCTTCCCGAGGCAATACGTAAGGGGAACAGGGCGCAGATGTTTCATATCAAGAGGCTTGCCTGGCTTGGGGATGAAAGTTATGCAGGCATGAGTCCACTGTGAGGGGAGGGTTCCCGTTCGCCAGCACTGATTGAACAGGTCCGCAACCGCCTCTACAGACGAGCCGTCCAGATTGCGGAGCATCTTATTAGTGACTTTGTCAGCGCCGGGGGCTGAGGTGGTTCGGAGTTTGTGCATGGCCGCGCGAACTTCTGCTGGGGAGATATCCGCGTCGAGCTCCGGGTTGGGGCTCCCCGAATACGGGGGAAGAGGCGGGGGAGGGGTTGTGGTTAGATATTGATCTTTAAGGGCTTGGATAAGCGCGTCGTCTGAGATGGGGAGTTGATGCAAGATGCGTGTTATATTCCTGTGTTGGGTAGCCTTGGAGTGACCCGGGTCGAGGAGATGCCTCAGTAGGGACCAAGTGTTTTTAAGGCTTAAATTGCTATTCATGCGGTCGCAGAGTTGTCCCCATTGTTGATGGGCTAGGTCGCGTGCATGCGCTTCAATCTCGCACACAAGGTTAGAGATACGTCGTTTAAGAGGTCTATTGTGCTTTTGACATAGCCAGCGCCGCTGAAGGCTGGCGTGCATGCTTCCCACATATGGTGAAGGCGGCTATCAGCACTCGACGTGTCCTCAGGCTCGGGAATGGTGGAAGTAGCGCGGGCGACATCGCGGGTGAGGGTGTCAGTCCATTCAGAGAGGTCTGTGATGGTGTCCGGGGCCAGCCTCCGTATCTGGCGGAACTTGTCCCAGTTCACCACTTGAACTCCTCGTCGTTTTAGCGGGGTAATTGAAGAAATATTGAGCTCTGTGGAAATTATATAATGGTCACTGCCAAGTGAATGGTTTGTGTTGACTCATCGGCTGTCATGGATGTGTTTGCTAAGTGTGAGGTCTGGGCTGGTGTTGTGTTGAACACTTGACCCGATCCGCGTGGGGAACATGGTGTCACTAAGCAGGGAGAGGCCTTCGTCCTGAATGAATGACCATAGGGAGGTGCCTTTACGACAGTTTTTGCGGTACCCCCAGCTGATGTGGTTGGCGTTGAAGTCACCCATTATAAGCAGTGAGTTGTTCGAGCTTATCGATATCGCCTTGCGGAGAGCAGCAAGAAGAGGGGCAGGAGGACATTTGGGAGGGCTGTAGAGATTTAGGATGAAAAGACTGAGTGATTTGCGTGTGCGGGGGAGGAGCTCCAGCAAGAGACCGTCCACGTCGTCTATCTCTAACGGGTGCTCTATCGTAGTTAGATTGCGATGGACTAGTGTGGCGACCCTGATCTGTGGTGGAGTAGCTGGTTCGTATGTAGTGTAATTGCGGAGCTTGAGTGACGTTAAAGTTTCCTGAAGCGCAATGACACTGGGGGTGTCGCAGCTGGAAAGGGTCTGTAAGTGAAACTGCAGGTTGTCTCGTTTTGAGCGAAACCCCCTGCAGTTCCACTGCCATGTCTTAATGGTTTGGGTTGTCGCAGCCATTTTGGACAATGACGGAGAGGGAGGAAGATATAACGGGTGACGTATGACCTCTGGGGGGAGGCTCGAGAAATTGCGTTTGGATTTGCGCGACAGATGCCTCTTGATTGCTCTGGCGTGTTTCGAGCGCCACCACGCGGTCAGAAATGTTCTTCATCCACATTTGAGTTTCAGAGCGGAATGTGTTAAGTGTCGCCATCATGCATTTCTCAAAATCTTGCATGAATTACGTGACCTGATTTACAAGGTTGTCAGTGACTGGCTGGGAAAGGGAATTAGCATCATCAGCGGGCTTCCGCTTAGCGGGGAGCCCACGTGCTGGTGACGTGGCGCGTGAGGAGGAGGTGGAGGGGGTAGAGACAGAGGAGGAATGGGGCATATTTGGATTTGTCGGGGGTTGCACCACTGGGGGCAATGGCGCTGGGGAGCGTTCACGCCTTAGGAGGATTTGGAGCTGCTCTTTAAGAGCAGCGATTTCGCGACCTTGGGATGATAATTTGGCTCTCAGCTCCGCGTTTTCTTTCTCGAGCGAGGAAGGCTGCAGCCGCCAGATCACCTGGTTTTTAGATGAATCCTAGACCTTTTGGCCTGGAAGTGGCGGGAAGGACACGGAACGACTCCGACTGCGGTCAGTTCTTGAGCGGGAGGAAGAGCGTCGGCGGCTTCGCGACTCCCTGAGACTTTTGGGTGGTGGATTTGGTGGTAGGCCTGCTGGAGGCGTTGTCCCAGTATTGGAGACAGGCGTCTTGTTGCCGGAGCGCTTGAAACGCACTTTGCACTTGCGCGTTCCTGTGTAGTGCGCTCCGTTGCAGATGATACACTTGGGAGTGCAATCCGGCGTTTCTTTGATGGGGTGAGACGCACCACGGCGTGGACAAAGGCCGGTGCGTTCCTTGGGACACACATCAGCACGGTGGCCTGGTTTGCGGCAGTTGGTGCACGCTTCAACTTTCGCCTTGAAAGGGTAACATGCGTAGAGGGTGCCGTAGAAGACAAGCTGATTTGGAACCTCCATAGTGTCGATGAAGGTAACCAATATGGACTTGGTGCGTCCTAGTTGGCGAGCGTCGGCGATCGTAAAATGCCGGCTAGCGTTCGGCGCCACAAGGTCGGCGAAGATTTCTTCTTGGGTCTGGTTATACACTGCGTTGTAAAGTATCCCCCTGACAGCGTTGTCAGGGGCAGCGACGTATGTTTTCACCGGGTACTGTTGGTCGTGAAGTCGCAGTTCTTGAATCTGGACATAGCGCTTCATTCGGGATTCTGAAGGAGTACTTACGGTGAATGAGTTGTTGTAAGGGTTAAGCCGTAGCTTGTCCTGAGCCCGATCATCTGCATAGTCAATCTCTGTGCCAGTGCAGAGAAGGTGGAGAAGAGCACCGCCATTCACGAGACGCAGGTCGAGACGACCACCCGGGCGGAACACGATCTTGAAATCTGAAGTTGGTAGACGAGGAAGGGGAGCATGCTTCTTGATTCTGTTTGTAGCAGATACGTCTTGCAACGACTGGGCCGGCTTGCCTGGACCTGCCTGGGAATTGGACTCTGCTGATGCGTCATTTGATGACGCATCAGCATGGCGGGGCAGAGTTTGTTGCGGGCCCGGACGGCGCGGGTCCACCGTGGATCATTTTCAAATTCTTGAGAAGAAATTTCTTCGCCTTCGACGGCGTACTCCATCTTTGATGATGTAGGCTCGAAGACACACGAGGCGATGTGCAGCCGCCGGCGTTAAGCCTAACCGGTGGCGCGTTCCCACGCCTGGCGGGACAGGAAAAGCTTCTTAAGTCGGTCCCAATGAGCGGAAATGTCTGAACAATGGCTCGTAGAGGTGTACGACACCTTCGCTGACAGTGTTGGACGGAGTCCAGGTCAGTTCAGGTCGACATTACGCTGCGACGAGCAAACGTTCACGGAGCCCATGCCACGCACGTCCGCACGGCTCGAAGGCAAACGCAGCATCCATCAAAACATGTGGAGCCTGTCAGTTTCCAAGGGGCTCATAGGCTCAGTAGACATGCTCAAGGCCAAAATGCAAGCACAAATCCAGAAACCTAATGCAACCACCAGCTCCAAATTAAATGATCACCTTTAATGGTTGAAAGCACAGTGAAATGTGTCACAACTTGGGACACTCGTGTCTCAAAACACTCGTTGACATTGTTAAGAATTATGATGAAGTCACTATTCACGAACCTAAGCACCGTGGCTGACTTCGAGCTCGGTGCATTTATGCAGTAACATGTGGTATATATCACATAAGACTGCTCTGACACACGAACCAATATGAATTCCATTTCGATGAGAGACACTATGATCTTTATAATGTAAAACTAAAGAGGGAACGAAACAGATTAGGAGCAAAGAGGTCCATCAAAAAATTAGTGGTGAGGGGAGGGCAGAAAGGTTCAGGATCTCAGGTTCAGGACAACATTAGCCAAGAAGCAATGAACGATATTTTCAGAGATATCAATTACCAAACGAAAAATGGTTTTTGCGGCAAACATAATATTATTAATCCTAACCAGCATGCCCTTAGAAAAACTTTTTCTACTGAAATCACGCTATAAACAAAAAAAAAGAACTCATTTTAGAATCCTTCGAGCTGAAAACCCCGCCGGTGTGGAGCAGTGATTACGGCGCTCGACTATGGTTCCTAATAAGGCGGAATCGAATCCCGGCTTCGGCAGCCGATTTTCGATGGAGGCGAAACGCAAGGCGCCCAGGTGCTGTGCGATGTCAACGCACGTTAAAGAAAGCCAGGTCGAAATTTCTGTAGTCCTCCACTACGGCGTCTCTCATAGCCTGAGTTGCTTTGCTACGGTAAAGCCCCCAAACAAAACTGAAACCGAACCTTTGAGCTGAAACTACTTACGCTTGGAATTTTCATCGATTCTTCTAAAGCGTTCCATCGCATCAATCATAAAACAAAGTTAGCTTACCTCGAGCACTATGGTTTCCTCGGCCTTTAAATATTTCAAACTTATCTAGGCTCTCGCGTACAGCAGGTGATACAGACGCCTTGCATATATCTTCAGGCGTTCGCAAGGTAGTATGCTGGGACCACTGCTTTTCGTTTTTTACATAAATGACATCGTCTGCATAAGCAATCATCCAGGTTATGCAATTTATACAGGCGACACTTTCTTCTTTTTCAGAGCCGCAAAGTTTGTGGCTTTTGAACAAGCAGTAGATTGCATATACACTTTACAAGAATGGTCAAAAATTACCTCTTCAAAAATAGGCACTGAAAAAAATAAAAAAACGAGATTTTTAGACCTCGCAATAAATTGAATTTACTGCTTAAAAAAGGGAATCGCACTAAAAAAGACACGGACGAGAAGAGGACATGGACGGGCGCGAACTCGGGACTGATTTTATTCAGAAAGAACACAAATATATATACCTTGAAGCTTATCCAATCAATGCCTAAGCCCACATGCCAGGAAAGTTGTCTCTTTCTTATACAACTTGATACTAGAATCACTTACGCATTCATCACCTGACTTATCAATGAAAAAGGCCTCTGCAAGTTCACGTGCTACCTGGTTGCGACTGCGCCTTACGATTTTGGTTCTAGCCAGCAAAGGCTGGCATGCTTTATCAGGCGTAGCCAAAGGGCATGCGTCGGAATGTAAGGGCAAATTTGACCCTTTTCCATTATTTATAGAGAGATGATATTCCCTTAGTCGTTCATTTATACAACGGCCCGTCTGGCCGATGTAAACTTTTCCGCAAGTCAGGGGGATCTCATATACAGCCCCGACAGAACACCTGACAAACTGGGTGGCGTGACGCTTCGTGCAGTCTCGCACGCATTCCTCACCGGAGAAAATCCGGGGGCACAAAGAGGCCAACTTGCGCGGGGCAGAAAATACCACCGGTACACCGTAGCGATTGGCTACATTCTTCAGGTTGTGGGACACCCTATGGATATAGGGGACAACCGTCGGTCTGGTCTTCGGTTGACCGCCACCTTCTTGAGGTGTTCTAGCATTAAAACTTTGCAGAAGCTTCTCTGCCACAGCAGCCACGACTGAAACAGGGAAGCCAGCGTTCTGTAACCTGCCAACCTGATTGGTGAGGCTGTCGTTTACCAGGTGAACACATGATTTCTGCAAAGCTTCTTTCAGGCACAGCATAACAATGGCGCGTTTTACCGTCTAGAATGAGCAGATTCAAACGGCAACAGGTCTTTCCGGGCTCGTGGTGAATACGTTCAACACGTGTGATCTGGTGTTAAAGTGATGTTAATCTCTAAAAACTGTAATCTATCTACTTCAGGAAATTCGTAGGTGAAGGTTAGACCCCTCCCGTGTCGTTTAAAGACAGATAACGTCTCTTGCACGGTGAACGTGTGTGTCAAACCGGGTTGCTTTTTAAGAATCACCAAATAATCGTCCATGTATCTAAAAACTTTTGTCGTCCCAATAGCACACCAGATCACGATCAATGCTGGCCAAGAAAATGTTAGCCAATACAGGTGCCACACAAGACCCTATGCAAACCCCTGACGTTGAACATGAAAATGATTGTCAAAAGTTAGAAAAGTGGACTCAAGATAAAACTCTAGTAGCTTCATGAAATTGTCCAGGGTTAGGCCGCTGGTGTTCTGAAAATCTACGACACCATTATCGTCGATGCAAGACCTAACTGCACAAAATAGGGCATCATGCGGTATAGAAAATAACAGGTTCTCTATGTCAAAAGAGACAGCGTAACCTAAAGAGGTACCCTGTAGGAAAGAGACCACATCACCTGAATTCTTTACAACAAAAGGGTCTTGTATAACTAAATTCTTTAAACACTTCTGGAGGAGCTAATCTCCCGTTGCCACGTATCCCTTTCACTCACAATGCACCGGAACGGCTTGTCATATTTGTGCGTCTTCACGGTGAAAAACAGTTCTAGGCTATTGCGCTTACAGTTGTTAACGGCTCTTGACAGTCTATCTAAAGCCAAGTCCTTGCATAGTTCTATGGCTTGAGCCTTTACCTTGAATGACTTCACGTTTTTGGTAATAAAGTTCCTTCTGACGGCGTTAGCGCCCGTCCATGTCCTCTTCTCGTCCGTGTCTTTTTTAGCGCAATTCACTTTTTTAAGTATGTATGACCGACTAGCCCAACAACGTGCTCTGTTGAATTTACTGCCACCAGTTTGTCATAGGATGGGATCATCATTCATTTAATTAGTGGCAACAATCAAAAGTCTTCGTGAACTTTTAATGAAACATTGACGGGGGATAGTCACGTCGACCGTGTGATTAACAAACTGTCCAAGGCTGTTGGAATTTTCTGTCAAGTGAGATACTCTTGCCAAAGCATATAAAGCAAATGCATAATGCATTCTTTTCTTCTGTTGTTGATCATTGTTTTCTGGTCTGGGGTACCACATCTTCCACTAACATCAATCGCTTGCATCTCCTACAAAAGAAAGCTGTTGAAAATAATGTGAACGCCCCTGACTTGAACATTCTGCACTAATATGTTTGAAAAACTACGCATCCCAACTTCCCCCATTATACAAAACGTTACTTCTCAAATGATACAAGGCAAGCGTCATTAAAGCAACTATTTTATGTTACAATTGTCAAGACTACAGTGTAAAGATTCCGTATAATAAACTAAACACGGTTTAAATTATTGCTATTTAGAATGCGCGCAAACTGCAGCTGTCAAACGTTGCGCTTCACTCTCCCGCATTTATTGAATAACGAATCAGAGTTGATAACAACTGACTGATAGTTCTACTATCTCATGTTAACAATTTTTTAATGTTTACCAATGCTTTTGTTTATTTCAACTAAGTTTCTATATTTCCACTACCAAACTGCCTCTGTAGGGTGCGTGGCCTCGTCAAGCCTCATCACTGGCTTTTTTCCGGCGCACCTAACATCCTGATGATGTTGAATAAAAAGCATAGTATTGTATTGTACTGTATTGCGCTGTAGAAGTAGGCGGTAGGATAGTTTAAGCGGTTGCCCGTAAGCTGCCGGAGGAGAGAAAGAGACAGCCATTTATTCAGAGCAGGCGAGAAATATTCATCTTAGGTGGGCAGCTTTCTCACTCCAGGAAGCCATGGACACGAGCCACCTCCCGAGTCCACACAACCAGACTACGCTGATCATCCAGGCTGGGGCGTGACAGCTGAGTCTCCCACTGCTATTCGGTTAAATCCTTGGCGGTTATAATACCTTGAATCCCCGCACCATATGTTGTAAGGCGTGTGTTACGTTACAAAGTGTGCCTTAATATTTTTAGGGGGTGGGAGATCCTATGTAGTAAGGTGCCGTTGTAGTGGCTGCTGGTTCCAATTTTTCGGAGCGCGACTGCTTCTTCTCTGGTTAGTTTTGTGTGGGATGGGGAATATTTTCTTCTGCAAATCTGTAATGCAGGAGGATGTCAGTATATTTCTTGGGTACATCCTGTGCTCTCTAAAATCCTGCTTGAAGGGATGCTCGGTTAGCATATACTTAGCATATACTCAGGTTGAGGCGTTGGCGGCCTCGTTTCCTTGCACGTAGGTGTGTCCCGGAGTCCATGTGATGTAGGCGTCTGGGAGGTGGTGAGCTGTGGTGCGACCGAGGATTTGATGTGCTATGCTGGAAATTCTCCCCTTTCGGTTGCTTCTGCATGCAGACTGTGAATCGGTGAGAATCATGACTTGTTCTTTGCTTGCCGATATTGCTAAGGCAATTACAGCATCTTCGGCTCCGTCAGTGTGCTTTGTTGAAATGGTTGCAGGTGTTGTTTCTGTAAATGTTGAATCCATGACGCTAATGGAGTGGGCTTGTCTTCCCGGATATTTTGCAGCATCAGTTGACCAGGTTTCCGGATTTGTTCCGCGCGATTTTCTCAGGGCCCGAACTCTTGCCTGGCGCTGGTTTGGCGGGTTTTTTAGTACGCCGGATGCATTTTTCGCGGCAGGGAGGCTACAATGATGTATGAGCAGGTTTCGTCCTTGATAAACTGCTTGGTGGTTTTTGTTCTAAAACTTTTGTGTATCCAAATTTCTTGAGGGCTGCATGTGCAGTTTCTGTTTGTTTTAAGCGTTCCAAGTTCCTCCCACGTGTTAAGGCCAAGGTGGAGGAGCAGTTGCACTAGAGGCATGCTCGCATATACCGACGGCAATTTTGATGTCTTTACAGATCAATGTTTAAGCCCCGCCGGGGTGGTGCAGTGGCAAGACGCCCGACTACTGTCCGGAATACCCGGGTTCGAACCCGACCTCGGCGGCTGCGTTTCGATGTAGGCGAAACGAAGAGGCGTCCGCGTGCTGTGCGATGTCAGCGCACGTTAAAGATCCCTAGGTGGTCGAAATTACTCCGTAGCCCTCCACTACGGCGTCTCTCATAGCCTCAGTCGCTTTGGGACGTTAAACCCCACAAACCAAACCAACCAATGTTTAAATTTTCTACTTCTGCTTTTTAGATTCAAATATGTTCCATATGTTATGCGGCTTATGATGAGAGCCTGGATGATGAAGACTGTATTTGTTCTTTCATACGGTGTTTTCTGCAGCCCACGCAGCGGACCAGGTGCTCCATTTGAGTAACAGTAGTGTGAAGATTCGGGAGTGTTTCGGACTCTGAGCCATCTGTCGAGACGTTTAGGCTAATAATGCCGAGAGAGTTGGCTTGAGGGATAGGGGTTTCGTGAAGATTTCCGGATCAGGAATGTCACCTTTTGGTGGCCGTCATCGAGATGTGGCTTTAAGAAGGAGTGCAAATTTCTCTAGTTTTCAGATAAGTCCGCAATTTTTCAGGTATTTGTCACAGTAAATGGCTTCTAGAAGGTCGTCCTGCTGCAGTCCTGAGCAGCCGTCTCGAATCCAGATAGTTATATCATCGGCATATAGGGCATGCCATATTACTTTGATTTTCTGTAGACCCTTTTAGAGTTTCAGCGTCGCGATATGAAACACGAGGGGCGATATAACAGGTCCTTGCGGGGTGCCTTTGTCCGCTACTAAGAATTTGTCCGCCTTGAGGTTATATATGTTCGCTCTCCGCAAGTGGCGTCCTGTAGGTTGCGAAGAATTGCGACGTGTGAGACGTTGTCAAACGTTCTCTTTATTTCCATTGCAAGAATGACGCTGTTTGTGTATTTGTCAAGATAGTCAATCATATCCTCTTTGAGTTTGGGTAGGATATCTTGTGAGGATTGGTGTTGTCTGAAACCATAGAGCGTATTGGCAATGTGCCCTTAACCTTCCAAGTGGTTTGTTGTTGTTGTTGTAGTGGTTATTTATTGTATGTACAAAAGGAAAGAAAAGATGTTTGCCAGCCCCGGTATCTGCTATCTTATATCTGAAGCACCTGAACTGGGGCGGCGGAAATAAAGGAATAGCGAGGAGAAGGTAGAGGAAATCAAAGAGGTGAGTGATAGGGAGAAAGAAAAGAGTAGGTAAAAATAAAAGAAATATATACACTATGGTACAGTATACAGTAGTTTGCTTGAGGCCCACCCGCAAATGTCTTAGGTCCCTGAGTACTCGGCACATCGGGCGGGCCTCCGCAATAGCTCCACGTGCAGGCAACTGTTCACTACGCACGCACTTGCACACTGTACAAAACACTGACGGCTGTCGTGGGCGATCAGCCGTTATTGTGGGAAATAGCACACGTGGAGCGTTCAGTCCCAGCGCGCACTATCTGGCGAGGTGAAATAGGCGGGTCATCAAGCCCGCCTGTTCGATGTACTCACACAAGCTCACGTGAGCTCGCTCGCGGGCGCGCGCACAGCCCGGTGGCCACAGGAGCACAGCCACGCTGTCCGGGATTACCCCCTGCGCTCTGTAAGCCGCCAGCAACTCACGTCGTGGTTCGGCTAGCGCGGTGCAGCGCAGTAGAAGATGTTCGAGAGTTTCTACCTCGCCACAGCCATCACACACGTCACTATTGGCAAGTCCGTGGCGCATCCGTCGTTCCCCAGGCCACACACATCCAATGCGTGCACGGAGGATCATTGCGCGTTGCAGCCGAGTCAGCGAGCGGCCGCTGACACTGTGAATGCGCTCACCTCTTGCGATGCGTGGGTCGGGGTGCTGCATCCGGAGGTGATCGTCGATTACCGCACGCACATCCTCCAAAGCGAGTTGCTCGTCGCTGGGAGGAAGTTCATGTGCTGCGGTCGCGAGCTCGTCGGCACGTTCGTTGCCCTCTATGGCGCAGTGCCCGGGGATCCACTGTGCCCGTATAGCGCAGCCACGCTCCGCCAAGTGCTTGAGACGTGCGCGAATCTGGCACAGCAGCGGAGTTCCCCGGCCGGTGGTTCGAAGGCGGCTGAGGGCAGCGCGGGAGTCACATAGCACGGCACACCTAGGTGGCGGCGGAGTCAGTTCAAGCAGTAGATCCAGGCCTAGGCGTAGGCCCAGCAGCTCCGCCGTGGTGGAAGAACCCAGGTATGACAGGTGCAGCTGTCTGTGCAGTTGCAGGGCGGGGATGGTAGCCGCCGCTGCTAGCGAGCAACTGTCTCTGGCCACGGAGCCGTCGGTGTAAACGAGGAGGTGGTGTTGGAGTTCCTCGTAGATGACGGCTCTGGTCAGCTGCTGCACTGCACAGGGCGGTGTGGTGCGTTTCCCCGCGATTCCGACAATCTCTCGCTGAACCTCCGTAGCAGCGGGCCAGGGCGAGAAGAGGTCGTAGGGGGGCGTTGCATTGGTGAGCTGCTCGTACTCGAGCAGCGCCGCTCCCATGCGCGAGTGGCGATGATGTCGCAACCGATGTAATAGCGGGCCGCCGTCCTTTGCGCGCTGTAGGCGATCGATGTGTCGGAGCGCCCGCCGCGTGGCCTGAAGTTGTAAAGGCCACGCACCTGCCTCGGCCAAAGTAGCTGCGCATTGAGAGTTCTGAGGAAGGCCGAGGCAAATGCGGAGCGCCTTGCGATGCTCGACCTCTAGCTTCTTCCAGCATGGTTTGCGCAGTGTGACGAGCGGTAGCGCGTAGAGTATTGCCCCCAGAGCCGCGGAGTTGTACAGCCGTAACGCTGCTTGCTGGGAGATGCCCTGGCTTCGAGCAGTGAGTCTGTGTACGGCGGCGGTGGTTCTCTTCATCTGCAGGCAGGTTTTGATCGCCGCGGGTCGGAAGGAAAGTGGTTTGTGAGGCAGTTCAGGACTATGTGCGCGTAGAGCTCCGCTGCTCATGAAGTAAGGCATATAGGTCGCAGGTTCCCAAGTCCTGGTGGTTTGTTGGGTTTGGAAATCATGATCACCGCAGTGTGTTTCTGCGCTTCTGGTATGTCCCCTGTCTCCCAGCTGTTGTTGATTTGCTGAAGGAGGCACGTCAATCTATCTTGCTTAAGGTTGCTCAATGTTGCGTAAGTGGGACTGTTTCCAATTCGACAGACCCGATAGAATTGACAAATATATCAAAGCTACTCAATAAGCGCAAAGTGGTCGATATAAGCAATTATAAAAGGGTGAAAATTGAGCATGCTGCAAAGAATGGGAAAAGCCTTAAAGCTGTAAAAGAGAAATTAGGCATAGGCAAAAATCAGATGTACGCGCTAAGGGACGCGGCGGGCAGTCTCACGAATATGGACAAGATAGTCAAAGTAGCCGAGGAGTTCTATACTGATCTCTACAGTAGCCAAATCAGTCAGGACAATAACATGGTTGGCAGCAGGGAAAAGCAGTCAGACGTCCCGCCAGTGAAGATGACGAGGTTAAGAAAGCGCTAAAAACTATGAAACGGGGGAAGCAGCTAGAGAGAATCAGGTAACTGTCAATTTGATTGAGGACGAGGGGATGTCGTGCTAAGAAAACTGGCCACCCTGTGTACGCAGTGCCTGGGGTCATCGACGGTACCGGAAACATGGAACAACGCAAATATTATCCTTATTAATAAAAAAGGGGACGTTAAGGACCTGAAAAATTACCGACCACTCAGCTTACTGTCTGCTACGCATAACGTATTTATTAAATAATCGCTAATAAAATCATGGCAACCTTAAACGGGAAACAAGAAAAGGATTTCGCATGTTTTCTGAAAGCGCACTCTACTGTCAATCATATCCATACCATCAACTAAGTGATAGAAAATGGCTCGAAATATGATCAGCCTTTATAGATAGCATTCATTGATTATGAAAAAGCATTAGGACTCAGAAGAAATCTTGCCAGTCATGCAGGCACTGCGAAATCAAGGGGTAGACGAGTCGAAAGGGAGAGTACTGCAAGATATATAATAGAGCTGCACACAACCATAGTTTGCACTGAGAAATTAACAAAATTCTTATAAAGAAAGGTATTAGCCATGGAGACGCGATCTGTCCAGTATTATGAATAGCTTGTTTAGAGGAAGTATCCAGAGATTTGGAATGGGAGCACTTAGGGATAAGGGTAGATGGAGAATGCCTCAATAATCTGCGATTTGCTGATGACATTGCATTGCTAAGTAACTCTGAGAATGAACTGCAAAGGATGATTTATGACATGAACAAGAAAAGTAGAAAGGAAGGCCTAAAAACAATATGCAGAAGACTAAAGTAATGTTCAACAGCATTGGGAAGGAACAGCAGTTTACGTTAGATAGCGAAGGACTGGAAGTAGTAGCAGTAGAGGTAGTAACCGCAGATCCGGACCATGAAAAGAAAACAAGAAGAATAAGATTAGGATGGAGCGTATTCGGAAAGGACTCACAGGTTGGGACTAGTAGCTTACCGGTATCGCTGAAGAGGAAAGTACACGAGAGTTGCATCTTACCTGTACACCTATGGGGCTGAAATGTAGAAGCTAACGAAGAGGGTTCTACTTGAGTTGAGGACAACGCAGAGGGCTATGGAACAAACAAATGGTAAAGGTAGCATTAAAAGATAGGTAGCGTGCAGGGTGGGTCAAAGAAATAACTCAAGTTACTGACTTTCTAGTAATAATCAAGAAGAAATGGGCATGGGTAGGACACATAGGGTGAAAAGAAAATAACCGATGTTCGCTTAGGGTTACAAACTGGATTCCAAGGGAAGGAAAGTGTAGCAAAGGGCGGCAGAAAGGTATGTGGGCTGGTCAGGTTAAGCAGTTCGGAGTGGTCAAGTGGATGCAGCTAGCACAGGATCGGTTTAATTGGCGGAATATGGGAGATGCCTTCGCCTTGCAGTGGGTATAGTAAGGCTGGTGATGATAATGAATAATGAAAAAAGGTGGAGTTCCTTTCTTTGAGTTGCTTTCAACATGCATGAACTCCGCCTTTGAGCAGTGTTGTTTTGGACAGGAAGATATATATCACTCTAAAAAACTGGAAACCACATATAAACTATGCTAAGCTATGCAAAGACTGCAACATGGCTAAGAACTGCCCACCTGCATTTGAAAGAACACTTGTTTGCACAAATGCCGTTACACCAACACAAGACAAATGGAAGATCGGGCTATTTCTCAATTTTTAACTGTGTCAGCATGCCCTCCATGTACTTGTCTGAACAATAGCTGCTTTTGAGTGCCCATGAATATTCTTATATATGCCCTGCGTTGCTAACATTGAAGACGATGATCGTCAATAGTGAGACAGAAGGATGATGAAGCTTTAGGAACGGTAGTTAGGGCTAACAGAAGAATGGCGCTTGCCCGAACATTCACACAAGTCATCAATCGTAGTGTTTCTTGAGTTGACCTTCTTGCTACGTATAATCGTAGTGGAGGTGATCAAAGATCCTCGTGCGCACGGATTTCCCTTGCGCTCCAAAATGGTGGATTTAAGCTGTGGCCGCCCTTATCTGGGCTCACAACGACGTCAACAACGGCCACTATGACCTCCGAGACAGCCCCTACCACCGCGGCCTTTACGGGTGAGCCAGTCGTGCTCATGAAAATCTGATACCATCCCATCTCTAATGGTGAGCACAAGAGAGACGTTTGGCTGGATGAGTTCGACCACTGAATCAGGAGTAATCACTGAGACGCGACCATTATGCTGGTCAACATCATTTTCTATTTGGTGAAAAAATGACAAATAAGAGCTGGTGGCCTGGGAAGTCTGTATGCAAAAACTTCAGGGCTTGTTTGTGAAGCCCAGTTTCTTCTCGCGCTCAATCCCCCACAGAGTCCTACCTGACCTATATTCAAGACGGGCTTGCGTTGCTCGCAGGGTCAACATCTCCGTGACGAAAAGTAACAAGGTGAGGCATGTCCTCAATGATATCGCCGATGATGCATTCAGCAACTGTTCTGCTGAAATTGCTCTACCGTCGACTAGTTGCTCCAAGTCTGTCGACACTTCCAGCAGGCTGAAGAACGACGCCTCGTACACCGCTTTAAGTGCCATCAGAACATGACAGCTAGATCATCCTGCTATGATCTGACACATTTACAACAGCCTTCGCATCCCATGAATATGACTCGGATCGTCTGGAGAGAACTGGAGGCCTTAGTTGCTACATCACTCACGTCTCCGCTGCCCGACGTCGTGGCCAAGATTCAGGCCATGTTACGTTCGCCACAAACGTGCCACCGTCGGCCTCTCCTTCAGCACTATCGCACTCAGTTCCTCTTGGGGCTAGTGCTACCGCCAGCCAGGCTTCCCCCCGTCGCTACCATCGTCGCAACCCTGCAGAGTGGCGCACCTAAGAGTTAAAGCCCATTTTCTTCATTTGCTGTCGAGCCGGCCACACTTCGCGTTGCTGCCGTAGCCGTACCTTCCTCACCACGCGCTCCTATTACAACGCTGACTGTCGATATCCCTTTTGACTTCAACGCTTCCCTACAGAACCAGAGGAGGCCCGCCCTACCTATGATGGACCTGGACACTTTCTTCCTCAACCAGATGAGCCTTGCAACGAAACCGTACCCTGCCCTTCGCTCCAGCCGATCTCCATCCCCACAGGCTCGTCAATCCGTTCACTAGTACCTCGTCGCAGCTTCTCCCCATCATGCGCCGGCACCAACTCGGGAAACTAGCGAGTGCAGCATGGAGTGACGCTGCATTACCGACCAGGACTGCCACCTCGATACTGAGCCCTGCACCCAGACGTAACCTGATTAATATTCTTGTGGACGGAGTCCCAGTTTCTGCCCTTATTGAAACTGGTTACCACATTTCTGCTGTCAGCTCCTCGCACCGCCGACGGCTCAAGAGCATCCTCACCCACATCCTCATCTACTGATCGTGTCGCTGACTGCAACACAGATACTGTGATTGTTATGTGTGCTGCAAGAATTACTACTGCCGACTTCCACTTGACTGTTTTGTTTACAGTCCTCACCAGTTGCTCTCAAGACGGTATATTAGGATTCGACTTTTTAACAGCACACTCCGCTCTAATTGACTGCTCTTCTGTACTGTTCATCTAGACTTGCCGCTCTGTCCTGACAACAAAGTTCCTTAAATTTCAACGCTCCGTCTACGCTCCGCTACATTTACTCGCCTGCCACCAGAAGCCGCAGTGTATGTTTTCATGTCGCGTTTTCCCTCCATTCCCGATGGCAACTATGTCTTTTGCCGCATAACCGACGTGATTCTTCAGTGGAGCATCGCTCTCCCTCACAATATTATGCACGTAGCGAATAACAACACTTATATTCCGGTCCTAACTTAGGTTCTTTTGTGGCTGAGGGCATTTCTCTCGCTGAACTGAGCCTATTGTCTGATTTAATATGGCTTCTCTTTTATGACCCCATTGCTTCAGTGTCGAGACGACCTGCAATGTCCCTACCTCCGAAGTCCGCATATCAGGAATGGTTGCTCCCGACTTGCACCCTGGTCATGCGGAAACACTACAAGCCTAATGACTTCGTACAGTGCTATTTTTAATTTGGTGACCGGCACTTGTGTCAAACGTCCCTCGTTGCTCATCGAATCGATACCGGAGACGCCAGCCCAATTCACGGACGACCTTACCGAGTCGCCGTTTCTAAACGTCGCGTCAAACAAGATAAAGTAGACAAGGTGCTGACAAGAAACTATATAGAGCCTTCTTGCAGCCCCTGGGCGTCGCCTGTCGTGCTTGGTAAAAAGGACAATACTTGGAGGTTTTGCGTTGATTACCGAAACCTCAATAATATTACGAAGAAAGACGTTTACCCGCTAACCAGGATAGATGGTACCCTCGACTGCTTGCACGGAGCCAGCTATTTTATTTCGAGTGATCGTCGTTCCGCTTATTGGCATACTGCTGTCGACGAACGGGACTGCTTTCGTCCCTCGCAATGGCCTGTACCGATTCAAGGTGATGCCTTTTGGCCTGCGTAATGTGCCCGCAACATTTATAGCGCATGATGAACTCTTGTCCGCGGTTTGAAATGGATGGCATGCTTATGTTATCTAGGCGACATCATTGCATTTTACTTGACCTTCGAGAGCCATCTCCATTGCCTTGATGCCATTCTTGGAGCCTTCCGAAGAGCTGCCCTTCAGCTGAATTCGAAGTGTAGTTTCGGCCGACATCAACTCAAGTGCTCGGCCGCATGATCGACGCCCGTAGCGTTGAACCCGACCCTGACAAAATACGTGATGTAAGTGCATTTCCTACACCCCGTTGTGTCAGTAACTCGCATAGATGTCTTGGCCTTTGCTCCTATTTTAGGCGGTTTGTCCTCAACTTTGCGGAGACAGCTCATCCATTCACTATTCTTCTGAAGAACGACGTTCCCTTTTGTTGGGACCAAGAATAATTTAAAGAATTGTTTTGCGCTCATTGCAGTCCTCACCAACCCGTTCGTCCTGGCACCCTTCAATCCCTCGGCATCAACGGAGCTATGCATCGAAGCCAGTGGTCACGATATTGGTGCCGTTCTAGGCCAGCAGCGGATTGGTCGCACTTGCGTGATTGCTTATGCTAGTCGCCGCCTTTCTGTGGCTGAGCCGAATTACTCGATCACAGAACGTGAGTGCTTAGCCCTCGTGTGGGCCAAGTTTCGACCTTACTTGTTTGGCTCCCGTTCTCCGTCATCACCGGCCACAACGCCTTATGTTCGCTTTCTACGCTGAAGGACCCTACTGGTCGCCTATGGCGTTGGCCCCTGCGTCTTCAGGAATACACGTTTTCTGTAGTCCACCAGTCCGTCCGGCTGCACGCTGACGCCGATTGCCGGTCCCGCGCCCCGGTAGATGCGCCACCTGGGAGTGAGTGTGCCGATGCCACATGTGTGTTGGCCATCCCTGACCTTTTACCATTTGCCATTAGCAGTGCTTAGATCCCAAGATTTGCAGCATTATTAACCGTCTCAACACTAATCAATCTAAAGCTACCCTTGCTTTGTTTGCTCTCCACAATGCACCTTATACCAGCGGAATAAGCGACCAGATGGCGTCGAGATTCTGCTCGTAGTCCCCGAACACCTGCATGCCACCGTTTTTCAGCAGCTGCACGACGCGCCAGCTGAGGGCTATCTTAGCGTATCCGCCATCGCTTCTTTTGGCCTGGCCTCTACCACTCTGCTCGTCGTTACGTGGCTTCTTGTGACCGGTGTCAGCGACGGAACAAGCCCTCACTTGTGCCTGCTGGATTTCTGCAGCCGATCGATATCCCAATAGACTCGCTTTACCAAGTTGACCTTGACATCCTCGGGCCTTTGCCACCCTCTGCACCGGGGAATAAATGGATTGCGGTGGCCGTGGATTATACTACGCGCTACGCCGTCATACGAGAGATATCTACCAGCTGCACAACTGATCTGGCTGCGTATCTTCTCCACAATGTCATCCTGCTCCATGGCGCTCCACGCCAGCTGCTCACTGACCATGGCCGTTTCTTTCTTGCTCAAGTAGTCGACGAAATTCTCTGGTACTGCTCCATTAAGCACTCTTTTACCACCGTTTACCATCCTCAAACGAACGGCCTTACCGACCGCCTCAACCGCACGCTCATGGATATGTTATCAATGTATGCATCGGCTGATGTTCTTGGCATGATCATATAATCCAACGACATAAGCGGGGAGACGGTCAGTAAGCATATACAAAAGACTGCCAATGCAATGTGATTACTAAAAAGAGCCAACAATAGGAGAAGTGCCAAGATAGGAGAGGCTCATACGACTCGTGCACTCCTTTTTAATATGCCACACAATCTACGTGGCTTTATTTCACAATTGGTACAAGCTTAGGAAGAACAAAATAAAATTTTATGCAGAGTATACAACACGGCGCTTGGACACGTTTGGACTGCCAGATTCGGCTAGCACAGAGCTCCTGTTACAATTAAATATCCGCAACACGTTGGACGAACTCGCAAAAACGCAGCACATATCGCAGCTAGGAAGACTGACGACCACCGTAGCTGGACGACCCATACTCGAGCGGTTTGGAAATGGCTGCTACCGTCAACACGGAGAAAAAGAAATAATCCCGCGGAACGTAAGGGATGGCATCCGAGCCGCAGAAGTCCCGAAAAATGTACACCTGACCTGTAATCAAAGCAAAAGACAGGCCGTCGTGGAGCTGCCACAGAACTACTGAAATTCAAGGGAAGCGCGCTTCAAGGACGCTGCCCAGTATCAAGACGATCGAAGATACGATGTCGCCGTCGTCGACACTGCCTGTACGCTTGTCTACTAATGTCCCGGCACGCTGAAGCGGCAGAATTAGCCATTGCAGATGACATAACATCCCGATTGCGGGGTCGTTGTCAGCGACTAACACCCGCCCGTAAAGAATTACGCCAAGGGGAGAACATTCGTTGAAGCCTGCCAAATAATGAAAGACTAGGAACTCTCAACGGAACAAAGGTCGAGCTAGTTTGGTTCCCAGCACACATGAGGAACGTCTCTCTGCATCTCACCAACCTCAACGAAGTCGCTCACTCCGTTCCACGAGGTCTCGCGTACCATGTCGGTGAGAGACATGGTAAAGAAGGGGGGAGAGAGCAGATGACGAGCTTTAATGGCTTAACCAAAGACTTAACTCAAAGCCTTCTACCTGGCTCGCCGAACCTTTCCTCCGCCCAGCAGCAAACTATGCAGAGCTGAGGCAGTCGCCTGGAAGCAATTACAAAGATATTCATACTCGAACCCGCTGCAGTACAACAGAATGTACCCCGAAATATATGACACCAACACATGGAAGGTCTGAAAGACAAATATAGCAACACATTAGAACATATTGTGGGAGTGCAAAGCAAAATTGACAGGCATTAATCTCGAAACCCTCTCTTCGAGGTGGTCCGCCACTCAGCGCAGATCCAGCCTCAATGATCAACTTTGGGCCTTCTAGCAGGCCGTCTTGGCGGCAAAGAGACGTGATCTCGACGTTCCCACGAGGGAGAACTAGCCGCGGTTGCATTAAACCCTGCCGCATACCAAATATTGTTATTCCTCCTCCTCATCCTCCTCCTCCTCCTCCACAATTGCTGATGTCTACGCCATTCTTTCCCCAGTACCTGACTTAAAAATACAGACAGTAATCAATGTTAATCAGAAAATATCGCGCAGCAGCAGGGCGTTTAGCAGGATTGCTTGATTTGTCTCAATTAATAAACGATATTTTGCTGAGTTAATCAGGTGGCCATGCTTCCAGACCACGCATTGCATGTGTGCTGCAGCACTAAATGTTCCGCGAGCACTGCAGAATCTGAATTGGTGAAATGTAATTGCCTGAGCGCTGTAGCTACACCCGGTCGAAGGAGCGCCCCTTGTTGAATACAATCAGTTTTCCGTTCAACGCATGAAGTTCACCGGCGGTGTATAATTCGTTTACAGGAAGTTCAAGGCGCAATATCTGTCATACTTGTTTCTGTGAACACCGTAGTCACTAAGGTCAAAGGTCAAATCAGCGTCAGTCATCGGGTTTTCGCTGCAGTAATTAGTGGTGCAGCACTAAAATAGGCAAAACAGCGGATTGAAAACGCAGTTTTACATGGGCTATCGCTTCAGCGCTCACAGTGTTCGGTCGTACTACTACGTTACAGTAATGCTTAATTTTCAACAATTTTGTAACGAAAGCTGCACTAGGCTAGTCAGCTGAGTATTTCACGTGGTCTGCGCTAGTCACCTCTGTGCATCAGCAATTACCATGACAACCATCTACCCCGAGTCGCAGATGTTCGCCTCGAGGTCTCCACGCAGGACATTATCACTTAGCGGTGCGCTTTTCTGAGCATGTGCTATGATCCTAGCGGGTACGTCATAACGAAGGATATAAGCCATGAAGCGGCTGCTCGCCTTGGGAGAAGGCGCATTGGAACAAGACGCAGCTGCTGGCTTGCTATACAGGCACATTGGAAGAAGGCGCTGCTGCTGGCTGCGTGTATAGCAAGGCAAGACGCATCTTTAAAGCTTACAGGAAGTTGCTTCTATCGAACCCAAGTGATTGCCTGGCGTGAGGCTGCCCATTTGCGTAAGTATGAAGCGCGGAGATCTCAGCGCGTGGAATTGCTGAGATACGTGCCGCTGCTCACGAATGAGAGACTAGATAATTGAAATTATCGTGTAAGTCGTTGCCAAGTATACAACAGACTAGAGAAATCCTGTTTCGCTGGGGAAAACCCTTCTAGGCACTGGTCTCTAAAACTAGACTGCATTTCATACTTTGCATTTGAACCAAGAGGAGAGTTTTCCGGCGGAGAAAACTGAGGTCCCGGCGTTTAACCGAAATGCTTTTGAACGTGTTATGTATGCCGTATTTTAAAGCTGCATCAAAGTACTGATCTGCTAAAAAACGCATCTTTTCACCGATTTTTATATTTGGAGCGCGCTAAGTGTAGCGGCTCGCCTGCGCATAACAAGGTGTCACTGAACTTTTGACTTGGTCAAACCCCGCCTGAAGTTCCTATCTTAAACAACATAGCAAATGGTACCAGCTGCAAGCTTAGCATAGCTGGCTGCTAACGACGCTTGACGCGCTCTTCTGGCTAGCATCTTAAGTCTTCACTTCCACGTCTGGAGTATAAGCATCGGTGATGGCTGCGGAAAAGCGTAGGTCTTCCTAATACTCTTGTTCCTCCGGGCCAGCATGAATAGGACAGTATCGCTCTATCCAAATGCACTGTTGATGGATAGGGAATAATATGGCAATTAGATCATTCACTCTTCTTTTGTGTGCGGACCCTGTTTCCTGTTAAGGCCGGAATACATGGAGCGTTTTTGCCGCGTCAAACCGGCGTTTCACGCCCGACGGCGCGCACTCGACGCCCCGCGTCAGAAAAAACGCGCGCCGCCACCGATCTGGCCCTGCCAGATATTTGACGCGCGGGCGGCGCGGCATCCTCTCGAACCGGAAACTACTGTCGACGCGAGCCAATAGGAGCGCGGAAAGCTGGCATTTCCGGTTTGAGCGGCCGCTGTCAACATGGCCGCTATGGCTGACGAGGTATGCGGCAGTTTGGCCGCAGAAATGTGATTATCGTAAAAATAAACGCTTAATCAAGCACGGAATGTCGCTTTTTTTGTCGCTTTTTTTGTGAGTATACGACCTACTCTCGGATCGTTGTGTGTTTGTTTGCTCCCTGGAGTGAAATTTGTAAAAATAAAAAAGAAAACCGTGCCGCTGGTATCCGAGCGGGCATTCCGAAGTATCTTCGTTCATTCGAGCGAGCCAAATCCTTGCGCACCTATGTACGCTTTCTACATTTAGCACAGTAGCATTAGAATGAGCACTTTCGGGATTTTAACACAAGGGACAGCGTCGCTTCTCTCACGTACCTCGCTCTGCGATTATTTCCTCTCGCTGCTGCATTTGCTTTCGCATCGAGGAATCCGCGGCGGCGCTCGCGCCACTTCGTCGTTCCATGTATCTCGAGCTGGGCGTCGCGTCGGCGCGGCAGTTTTCGACGCGCGAAAATCGTGGAAAAATACGCCGCATGTATTCCGGCCTTTAGCGTGTGCTAGTCTGCACTTTTTGAATGAAGTCTGCAATTAACAGGTGGGTGACGAGGTTCGAAGGCGATGTAGGGAATATATGCGACTTCTTAGAGTCGCGCTCTGTGACGTGGTAAAATTGTAGAAAGAGTCGTACTCAGAAGTCTTTATTTCGGTAGTCATGACATCTTTGCTTATAAGCCTTCCCTTCCTACCTCTCCCATGCACTCTTGGACTGTTAGCCAAATTCTTCCCTGGAAAAGAAAATGTTTCGTAAGTAAGCGTAATGTCTGGTAACATATTTGGGCCTCGCGATGACTCCACCTGTAAGCTGCGCATAGTTTCCCATCTCTTCAAGGAGGAAGATTTCAGTTTCCTAATATTCACATCAGAAGCACTAAAAATCTGTTTGAAGATTTCGGGAGCATAAAGTTAACAACTGGTGGATTGGTCGTAGCTATCATAAACGCTCTATTTACAACAAAAGAGTGTACAACCCTAAGACCTGCATAGAGCCACATTTTAGCGACCCTTCACTCCTCACTGCACTATTTTTGCCATAGGTAATTTTCTAAGCGTAAAATAAATCTCAATAATTTCCTGATACGCACTCGCAGGTGAAAACTAGGATGTGAGGCTTCTGAGAAGAAAAATGATTTCTAAAAGCTATAGCTGGCTACTCCTTAACAGTGTTGACTAGCGCTTCCTCTGCCTTTAATTGATGGGGAAAAGTTTTAATCTCTCTACATATAACTTGGTATAGTAAAATCATGTTTTTGTTAAAATGTGCACCAAATAAATGTAGCGAAAAAATGAGGATCACAGCGGTATGATTTCCCGCGTCTCGATATCTGAATAATCGATGTTCGCACTGCCGCCTTTGCGTTTAAACTGTTCATTTCTAGCATCTTTTCACGCCAGCGTTTATAAAACCACGCGCGCCAACCGAAGCAACGCCACACGGCACGGCCGGAGCACGTCCCTCCAAAACATGTAATGTCACGTACGCGTCTGTGGCGCGCGTATAAAACTCAGGAAATAACACTCATCGAATATTTAGGGGAATCACCGAAGCTGGAGCAGATTTGCCACAAGGGAATTATTCTTCCATGACGTCCACACAATCGCAGCCGTACCCCTACAAAGAATCCTATACAGCTTCCTCAAATCTTCATTGTCAAAGAAACATTTGCTCTTATCCGAGGAAAGAAACCGGGACCATCGCCTTATAGGGGCAGTCAGTGCACCAACTGTAGCTGTATGGCTGCGCTTGAGTGGACTTCAATGACTAATTACTTCCTCTTTTAGAAAATCCCATCGTTGCAAAAAATACGTCAGACAAATTCTGCATACTTGGATAATTGCAGCTTTATAATGAAATTTCAGTATTATGACAGAAGGCCCAATAACTGTGCTATATGGATATAAATGGGGTATTTTAAAAGAGGGCGGAAATATTGATACGGGGCAGAAGACATATACGTAACAATATAATCGATGACAAGGCTTTTGTGTCAAATATAAGCAATATATTATTATTATTTTCATTCGAAACGTTAGGTTGCCTCTGCGGGGAAATTATGTAGGTATCCGCCCTCATTTTGATTCTTCATCATGAACTAGTCTATAAAGGTAATAAGGACGCATTGTTGAAAGTTACATAATAATATCTATTATGGCATTATCCAGAAGCAATGTGAAGAATGGACGCAGCAGAATGTGCGTATATTAGCATTTGAGCATGTTTTAAATTGCCACGCTTAGTTGCACTCGCATTTTAAATAAGAAAGATTTAGCTGTTCAGATCACATAAATATGCATCGTATTTCCATTATCGAACAAGCAATTGTTTCAGCGTGAATAACATTATTTCACGTATGAGTGGTAACATTTTACACAGCATAGCGCGCAGCTGTGTACGAGTGCTTTTAACGCACATTATTTTGAATTTTTGGCGCTTTAATGGTTTCTCGCGAGCTATTGACCAACAAATATTGAGAGCAGCTAAGCAAATAGTGACCTCTTAGAAACAAGAGTTGGTCCTAATTTCGAAAATTTTGAGTTTGCTGGTACGTACTGCTCGGAGCTGTTGTGCCGGACGACAAAGAAGAGGATAAAAGCCGCGAGGGCAACTACGCGCCCACATTGTTTTCTGCTGCGATGAGTGTCGTCTTCTATAGGCTGTTCTGATTAGTGCGACGCCATGCCTGCCATAAATAGCTTTGTCTATCCAGCCCTGAGAAGCTACTACCACTTTTTTGTCCACTACATGCAGTGCGGTTGGCATCTTTAAAGAGAGCATACATTTTCGATAAGTAACGTAGCTCTCCCAAAAAACCCCCTTTATCGTTACTTACGCAAACATAATTGTTGAATGGCGACCGTACCACAATATGAGTGAGTTAATCGTCCTCAAGAGGGCACCCGTGTACATACCTGGGGCCTAGAATGCTGCTTACAACGTAACGCATTTTCTCCAATCAAAGCAAAAACCAGAGGACGGAACAAAAAGAACAGGACAAACAATTGCGCCCAGATTTAATGCATAACATTTGCTTCGCGGGGGTTGCTTCGCAGGAAGAAAAGCCACGCGCAGACAACGCTAGCTTCAGAAACATAGGATTGGCGCACATGGTAGCTTCCGGTTCTGACTTCCACTCCGGTTCGCCTGGACGTCGTGCGCCGGGCCGGCAGTCGGCGCTCGCGCTAGTTTTAAAAAACAATTGGATGCCTTTACATAACGGCGATTTTACATTTGGTCAAAATGCAACAAAAACGCACTCCAATTTGCTACAGAAAACGTTTGTCGCGTCTATTCAAACGAAAGCTGCATTTTTACCACAAAGCTACACGGCTGTTATAGTATTTGTGCAAGGAGAAGCTCAAAGCTAATTTTACAGCTTTCTGAAATAGAATAATCAAAATACTCTATTCCATGAGAGAGGTATCTCTATTTATAAAGGCTAAATAAACACCGGTCACATTTTACGGATATATTTATCCCTTCGAGTGTTATGGTTCTACCAAACGGCTGTATTAAAATAAAGAAATGAGGCAGTCACTTGGAACACTATTTACTCGTTTGACTCTTTTACATGTCCGGTTGGGCAGTACTTCCAACAGAAATAAAGTGGAGGCTGGGTATTGCCCCAAACGGAACATTGTCGCATTACTGCTAGTTGTATGGCTCTGCCATGACGGCTGTTGGCTACTGGTATTTATAGTGATAATCCAGCTTTCTTTTAATGCGTTTCTCTGAATAGTCGCAATCACTCCCTTCTATACAATGAACCTAGCAAAGAAATAAAGAAATCGGCCTCTAAAGCATTCAAAGTGTAACGCGAATTGCGCAAAGCAGCAAACTATTCTCACCCCTCGCAGTATTTTTTTAACGTATTCCGGAAAATCTTCCTGCAAAAGAAATAACAAATAGTCACTCAGTGCAACGCACAATTTATGAGTGAGTTCTGTCTATATTTATGTGTTGGAAAGCTTTACCAGGCCACAAGATCTGTATATCAAATACATCGCAGAAAAAAAAAACCCGGAATTCCTATCGGTATGGCTTTTATGCACTAAAACTCTCTAAACGCAACCGAGGGCACTAACATCCGTAAACATTCCGGACATATGTTTGAAATTTCAAAATGTCAATAAACATGTGAATACTTTCACGAAAGAACATGCGTGCCAACAGTGATACCCGGGCTTTCGTGTCAACGTAGAGTCGAGAAACAGCACATAGTGCCCAACAACCTAATATTGGTTTGACGGTGTTTCCGCTTTAAATAATAAAATCAGTTTATTTTTAGTATTTCGCATTTAGAAAATAGAGTTGTATCCTGTAATTAACATGTTTTTTTATTCGCCTCACATGAGTTCAGTTACTCAATGCCGCTGAAACGAAGGATTATGTAAGTTCAGTAAGCATGAAGTAAGGCAGAGATTACCAAAACAAACTCGTTCAAATGAACTTTGTTCTCAAATCAGCCAGAGGTCAACACGGTCAGAACTGAACTAAATACAAATGACAATAAAAAGTACATTCTAAAGTTGTCATTCGAGATATAACTTCTTACTGGATTAATCGGGGACGCACTTTGACTAGGGCTGAAAGTTTGGCCGCGAAGTAAAGGACGGGAGTTCGTTTTAGAATGACTATGACAATTTGTCCACGCAAGGAGAAGGAAGCTTGCTGGGGAAGTGTGCGCACTTTAGCTCAAACTGCTTCTTGCGGCTGAGTAATACATTCTGCTAACCTTTGTACGGCATGTATGTAGATTCCCACCTCTCGACCTAGCAAAGGTTCCATAAACCACCCTTCACTGGACATTATGTGAAGCCAACGGTGTTATCATTACTCCGGAACAGGAGTTTCGCCGACCTTCTTTGGCTGAGAACTTGGGCCATAACTTTCAGAAAGGAGCCTCACGGCTACTCCCAGCTTGCAGTCTACCGTTTATAACCACTTCTTGCTTCTCTCTCTCGCACTAAGCATTGATGAGTACGCTAATAAATTCACCTCGTTATCTCAATGCTCAGCGTCACAGGAGATGACACTGAGGCGGGCGGTTGTACGGAGCACAGTGCTTGAGCTAGCGCAGCCTCAACTGAACCTTACCTTATATTTCAGTGATGTTCCTTACTGATACGATTTGTCGTCCCACCGCATGTAATCACCATCATCAGTCGGACTGTATCCAGTGCAGAGCAAAGGGTCCTTCCATACTCCTTCAATTTTACTCAGTTCTGTGCTAGCTGCACCCACTCGACCCATGCGAAATTCCTAATTTCATCCGCCAACATAACTTTCTGCCACAAAGGCAGTAGAATTTAATTATAATATGTTGGTTTTCATCCTGCACTTGTAATAAACATAAACCCGACATTAACAGAGCTGTGTTTCTCGCCTTTGAGCATTCCAGGGGACAGACGGCAGTTTACCTCCTGCTGTCTTGCTAATCGCATGAAGCCAAACGGGCTACGCGCCTCGCACATCGCAGTTATGGTTGCCATGAAGGTGGGATTGGGCGCCCATGAAAAATGTTGTTCCAACCAAAGAGAGACCTATGTTATAGTGTGCCAATTAGAAGCATCTTCATGGGACCTATAGCAATGAATGCTATTAGCCACCGTGTATAAAACTGTATCCAAGCAGAAAATTTCACCAAATAGAGCACAAGATTTCTCTAACCCCTGCTTCATACACAAGATGCAAAAGTGGGATCGAGAACCAACGATTTCGTAATTTCAATTGCGGTGCTCTAGTACTGAGTGATTGAATCTACCGTTGAATCGGCCACATTCTTAGACATTTATAGATAGATGAATAAAACTCTTTATTGTACCACACCGAAACGCAAAGAGCGAAAACGACAAAAAACAAGGTGAGGAGTTATTTTCCTTGTGATGATGAACCAACACGCCCAAACATTTTCTCCTTTGAAGATGTAATGTACCAATAGGATATTTTAGAGCCATGATGGGTGGAACGCCTATTTCGGCAGTCCATCAGCCTTCTGTGCAGCTTCAGTGTTCTGCATCAGTCATCGCTGGTCTTGTGGATCCTCGCTGCACAAAAGGGCCTCCCATTATTCTCTGGAGGTTTTGGGCTGTGTCTTGGCATGTGGTATAAATCTGCGATTCGGTCCCAGTTCCTACACTGAAGGCTATATTAGCGTGGGGTACCACTGACGTAATTTTGTCTGTGAAGGCGTTTGTTTGTATGCACCCAAGCGTATGTTCCTCAGCTTTCATTAGTGTTTTGTAAGGTAGCGGGTACACTCTTCTAGCTTCTCTGTGTACCCCAGGTATTTGTGTTACGCGAAACTATCCTTGAGAGTGTGCATCTGCCCCATCGTTCTTCACATCGACGGACTTGAAATGCCCTGTGATATCGCCAGTGACATACGTAATCCGACAGGGTGGCTGGGAGCTAGCTGTATGATAACCGTTTTATTTTTTTTCACGCTTACAAGGTTTGTAAGGCCGCATCTGCCCCTCCCCGTTAGATCAATATGTACGTGGTGTTCGTGGCATCACACAGACATTTCACGAACGCCACAATGGTGGAGGGTGGCTCTGGAGAACACCCACAAGGATAGTTTACACATAACGCAGATACATAACAGAGTAGAAGAATTAACAACTCGCCTTTACTCAGCAGCAGAGCACCGAACACGAAACTTGAGGTCGTCGGTTTAGATGCCACTCGTAACATGTGGTTGTTTTTTCTTCTGCTTTGTAACCAATCACCTCCAGTATTGATTAGTGCTTTCCATTCATCAATGCAAGAAGAAAATCACCTAAGCTTTTGTTTTTGTCAGTGGCTGCTCGTTCCATGGTTCCATCTCAGGGCCCAATTCCTGTGTATTACTGGAAATAAATCTTTTTTTTTTCAATTTTTCAATTATATATCTCGCAACGAAGATACATTTTCGGTTGATATCTTCACTTCTCTATGCGGATAAGAACAATTGCGAAACACCAAAACCAGATATCTTTATTACTAAAATTTCAAGCATGAGAATTAAGCTATCCTTGACACCTTAGCGCAGGTGGGCATTGTGTAAAATGATGGGAAAAAAAAATGAAGTTCTAAAAGAAAGCAAATTTTCCTAACTTTGCAGAACGGGGATTTACAAATTTGAAGCGGTGGCCTTCATCTATTATGTTGTAAGCTAAACAACAGTCCAAAATGAAATACAAGCACTGCAGCACCAAAGTTTTACTCAACTAAGCAGTTTGGCCGGGGTTGCAAGTTTTTGTTGGAAATGTTTTAGGTTAGATTACGCTTCCATTCACAAATAAATAATCTCATTGGAGTACTCCATGCTCCAAAGATGTCGATTTGAGTTCGAATACAGAGGAGAGGAAAAACAACCTTCAGTTTGCCGTTATAACGTTCTGAAAAATGAAAACGTTGTTTCCTGCTAAAAATTCGAACAGAGTCCCACAGAGCCTAAAGAGAGAGTCATAGAGAGGTGGTCAATGTTGCGGCGAAATGCTTCCTTGATGACAGTCGTTCTATTCATGTAAAACACATTCATATTTTTGGCTTACTGTATTGATTGTCACTCACCATTGAATTGTTTTCTTTTGCTGTGTAATTTCACTTGTGTAAAATGTGCAGTGTGAACTCAATCAGTTAATTTGGAGTCTTTGTTCATTCAAGTCATTTTGTATGTTTATGTTCTTGCTTTGCTATTGTTTTAGTGTAATTGTAAATAAATTTTTTTTGCAATTTCCTTTTAATCACACTGAACTGATTGTAGGTCCTTAATTATTAAGTATATCAGTTAAGTATAGTTAATTGGAATGTATGAGAATTACAAATTTGAACTTTGTTATATTATCATGTCACACCTTTGGATAGCAGATAATGGTAGACTATTTGCTGGTCTTAATTAGAGATCATATTAACTTTAGCCCATCAATTCTATATGTATATAATCGAAATGACATGTAAAATCTAAAATCAAATAAACTGCACAGCTAGAAAACATGTAAAAGCAAACAACCATATGCATTCCAACTTGAATTGGTTCAAAGAACAAGCAACTTAAAGCTAAACATTTTCACGTAGTGATACCAATTCATAGCAGGTAAGCATGGAGACAGCCACCCGCATAGTTTTATCCAACATTCATCAACACTTGTGAACTGCATGAATTAAGTAGTGCATATCTATACTCTTGCATTTTCAATATTTGAATTCTGATAGTTGTTGACTGCATAATTATAATCAATTGTTCAAACAAAACTGTATAAATAGTGTAATTAAGGGTCCCAATTATATTTGAAACTGTTGTAGTGCAAGAGACATATTTTGTACAGTTACAGTCATAAATGAATCAAAAATGACATTCCTTTTTCTTTCTGGATGGTGTCACATAGATGCATCTATATCACACCCTCCAGAAATGATGCATTAGGGTAGTGCTTCCAAATTTGAATGGGTGCAAGCAACATAATTTCAAGCAAGCAACACAATTTCAATAATGCACTCTGAATTATATTTCAGATCCCTTTTATTAAAAAGTACCTCTCCAGAAAGAGGGCATTAAAGTACTGATGGACCCTTTTAAGGGGTCCAAGCAGCAAGCAGCATTGCACCATTAAAGGGTGCATCTATATGTCACATCACCCATATAGACAATGCGATTTAGACACAGAAATGTACTTTATGGATGTGCGATTTGTAAGCAGTGCAGAACAGACCAGTCTGTTGTGCAACTCAATTTGTAGTACAACAGAGCTGTGCTCTGTTGTACTGTGCTCTGTTGTGTGCTGTGCTCTGTTGTACTACAAATTGTCTGTTGTACAACAGAGCCCAGCTCTGTTGTAAAACGGACCAGTCTGTAGTACAACACATCAGTCCGTAGTACAACAGAGCTGTCTTGTGTTGTACAACAAACTGCTATGTAGTACAACTTACTTTTCTGTTGTACAACAGAACACTACACTGTTGTACAACAGAAATTTTTGTCGCACAACACAAAATTACGTTGTACAACAGAAATTTGTGTTGTACAACAGAAAATTTCTGTTGTATTTTTCGACTGGGATAAAGCAACGGATTCTTATGCGTCATTATCTCAGGGCACAACAACAAAAACAGGAGTACTGCTTCCAATTTGCAGTAAAACACTCTGCTTTGCCGCCCCTTTCTTATAAATAAAAATTCCCGTTTTTTTATTTTATTCTGCTGCCCTTGGTATATATTTCTTGATAAGGTTGGAACCCTGAACCCCTGATCGGTCATGCGTTCTCCACGTACCATGCTCTATGTTCTGTGTTTGTTAAGTTGCACTTTTCGATTTCTGAGAAATTGCCTTAATAAATTATTTCTAATACTTTCCAGAAGTATTAGGTATGTAACAATGTGCTGCATTAATTTATTAAACATGCGCCGTGATTCGTATCTGCGTAACAATAAATGCCAGACCGGAGAACATATAAAAGTCAAAATACGGAGTCGTGTTGTTTGCAAATCTCATTATCACCCTATTTATTTTCTAAATGTCTAGAAAGTAATGCAAAATTTGTTTATATCCAAAAGCTCCGCTGAGATTTTCTCGTGCTCACCAGCGGAATGTTTTTTTTTATGACATTCAGTACATTCATGTTTGTCCTGAGAATAATGCTGACTCCAATATTATGTATGTAGCTAGACACTGTACAGCCGCATTACATTGGGCGTTATATATTGTTGCTTATATTTTGTCTAGAAACTATCAGCCTTGTCGTTTTCAATAAACTTACTACCATTTTTATCTTTTATATGGGGGGCGTTCGACCTTTCTATTGTCGATTACTTCTACAGCAATTCTCTGCTGTTGAGGTGCATGTGTAGGGCACTTAACTACTGTACTGAAGGGGCTGGGATGGAATCGCGGCAGCGGCCGCTTTTCGATGGAGGTGAAAAGCGAAGCGAACGTGTGGTGGGCTATGTTAGTCCACGTTAGAGGACCCCAGGTGGACAAAATTTCCGGAGCTCTAAGCTGCGCTTTGGGACGCTAAACCACACAAGCTGAATCACACTTCTGCAGTATATCTATCGCGTCCGCAGCACACAGTCATCTCTCATAAACATTTCGGCTTACAAACGTTACATCAACACAAGCCACTGTTTAAAATCAGTAAAAGCATTGCCGAGTATCCATTTGAAGCAATTCGAAGTTTTCGATGTCTGCATGGGTGTAAGGAAGATAAGTGAAGATAGGCAGGTACTTACTTCATGATCACAAATCTCGGTGGCAAGAACATCAGTATCTTTGCCCTGTGCATCAAGAATAAGTTTTACCTGTAATACAAGTGGTAGAAGAATCAGACTTTGCGTACTGCGTTACATATTGAAATCGGCGAATACTTTCATTAAAATAATGTGTTCTCTGGCACGAATATTCTTGAGAAAATAAAAGCTTACTCGGTTCTCGCTGTCGACATAAGACACTTCCGTGTGGTCGGTAGCTCTAATGAACCGGTGGAAATAAGGCTGAGATAAACTTATCAGCATGCCGAGATCAGTCCCTTGCCTCATCATTATTGGATGTCCTGCCAGCAGCGATCCAATATTCCTGATGCTTCCACCTATTCTTCGTGCCACTATAGAAAGACTGCAATAGCGGGCTAGAATACCTGACCTTTCTTCAGTACTGGCAATGTTCTGCAACAAGAATGGCTTCAGCGGATGAAGCTAGACGTCAATACTTCCAAGGTATTGCCGGTATTCGCACTAATACCGTAATATCTGGTTGTGTTCGACAACAAGCTCTGCTGTTTAACAATGGTCTGCGTTAGCCACAGATATAATTTTATACAGTAGCCGACGTCGCCTCGACCGTAGCCGCAGTTGGGCGGTATCATGCAAGCCGGACGTCGGTGCACAGCCAATGTGATATATATAGGTTGTCCGAGCTGAATATGACCAGGGTATTTAAACACACAGTGAGCATTAGCTGAGTGAAACTATGACGTGCTCAGGGTCGGCTATCCTAATGTACAAGATATTCATTTTGCACGTTAAGGAACCCCAGGTGGTCGAAATTTTCGGAGCCCTCCACTACGGCGTCTCTCATAACCTAAGTCGCTTTGGGACGTTAAACCCCACAACCTAACCCAACATTCATTTTGCCGGTGTAGCATTAAATGCTAGTTTATTGCGTTTAATTTATTGATTTGAAAAAAAAAACAGTCAATGCTAAAGTTGCAGATTGTCTAAAATATACTAATTTCTTTTCATCAAGCTGCTATTTAAATTTTTTTCGCAACTCGCTGCTTAGGTCACTCATTCAGGGCACACACAACGCTTCATTCGATAGAGCGCTGCTGACAAGCGCGGATATTATCTAGCTCATAATTGAAGACAATGAAGTAACACTACTGTCACAATGGTGGTTTCTGAGGCGGGAGGTATCTTCCTGGTTGGAAAAAATACTTGCATACGACGTCATCATCATCATCATCATCATCATCATCATCATCATCATCATCATCATCAGCCTGATTATACCCACTGCAGGGCGAAGGCCTCTCCCATATTTCTCCACTTAACCCGGTTCTGTGCTAGCTGCATCCACTTGACCCCTGCAAACTTCTTAATCTCATCCGCCCACCTAACTTTCTGCCGCTCCTGCTATGCTTTCCTTCCCTTGGAATCCAGTTTGTTACCCTCAGCGACCATCGGTTATCCTCTGTTCGCACTACATGTCCTGCCCATGTCCATTTCTTCTTCTTAATTTCTACTAGAATGTCGGTAACTTGAGTTATTTCTCTGACCCACTCTGCACGCTTTCTATCTCTTAATGTTACCCCCACCATTTTTCGTTCCATAGCCCTCTGGGTTGTCCTCAACTTAAGTAGAACTCTCTTGGTTAGCCTCCACGTTTCAGCCCCATAGGTGAGTACAGGCAAGATGCAACTGTTGTATACTTTCCTCTTGAGCGATACCGGTAAGCTGCTATTCATAATCTGCGAGTGCTTGCCAAATGCGCTCCATCCCAATCTTATTCTTCTTGTTCATAGGACGTACCTAGCTTAATTGGAGGTGTAGATGGTACGCAGTTTTTTGGAAGCCAATAACAATAATAAAATAAAAGATAAATGGTTTATAACTAAGTTTTTGCATTCGCCAGAGGCTTTCAATACCTACTCATAATCGTTATGAAACGCACGTCGGAGGTTGGTTTTGGGACAAAATCGGCCGCGAAGGGCGCCACCTCCGATCGAGGGGCTGCGAAGAGTAGGCTGACCCAGCGGCAAATGGCGCGGTTGGTAACAAAAGTCTTGCTTTGTCGCCCGCGCTCTATTTAGTTCTATATTAGTTTACTGGAAAGTAAAGCCGAGGTCTTGCATCCGCTGCAAATCCCTCGCCGTAGTGCGGTTGACGGGTATATGTAGAAAGCGCCGCCAGTAGAGCCATATAGCTGGATGTAATTCCCTGGCTGCTGAGTGGATATTTCTCGTGCTTACATTAGGACGCTTTAGCCTTGCAGAAATGTGTCGTTGATGATCACTTAAAACACACATTAGTCTGTATAGCTGCGAGTGGAAATACAAAGGCCTCGTTAGCAGAAATCACTTACTGACTTCATGTACTGCCCTTGAATTTCTCGCACGTTTAGGTGCTCGAGCGGTCTCCTGACCTTAACAGACGTTTAGCAGTACCCCGCCCTATGATGCAGCACGCCGAGCACTAGGTAGCTTGGGATTTTACTGAATATTTTAGTAAAGGTCCAACCGTCTGACTCTAAATCTAGCCGGCAAACGCGCAAAAATGTCAGCCTGGTATCCCCTTTGCGCGACATTCAAGCGCTCATCTTGAGATAGCACATTGCATTCTACCTCATTTTGTATATATGACGTTATATAGCGCATAAGCAACAGTAACTATCATGCGCCAAGATTCGATCTCACTCGCGATGCTTGCCCCGCAGATAACATTTTCTCTCCCCTATCTTTAGAATCTGTTATTGTGCATTTTGGCGCGCTTAATTTTACCAATTCTTCAGCATGGTTCCACTGTTTGTGCAGTGAAAATACATTGTGTCACCAATTACTCAGATCGGAATAGAGTAAGAGCGTTATGAATTTCGATATACTAATGTATGCATTGCAGTACCAGTACAGGGTTCTTTAACTTAGAAACGTAATGTATTATTCCAGCTTAGCCACCGCTATGAGCTGCGCTGTACATGCGCAAATTAAAAAACAATCGGCTCATACAAAACAAGAAATATATTCACTTAGTGTCACGTAGTGGTGAAGGAAGTTCAGAATACCAGGGAACAAGCGAATACTTAACAAGAGAAATATATTATCGGAATGACCAGCGCAGAAAAGAATTACGCATTAGGTAGCATCGGCTGAAGCAACGTCTCTGCGGTGTTCAGTGCTAAATTGCCAAGGTAACATTTACAAAAGATGCTCAAAGCGGCTATACGAATGTACAACAATGTGGAAACAGTTAAAAGTGTCTTGGAGCCATCAGGATAATTCAGTTTATCCGCATATCGCGTCATAAAGCTATGAAGCTGCTGTGTGCAGGTAGATTTTTAGCGAGAGCAAACTGGCACGATCCGCGCTAATGTACTGCAAAAAGCTCAAAGTTAAGTAACAACATATAAGCTATCTATAACTTGCGTCCGCTGGCTTTCATTTACTCGCGCAGTGGCTCTCAAGGCCTTGATGGAAAACAGAGTGACATATTAAAAAGAATGAAATATGCTGTACATTTGGAGATGTGCGAGGACTTGATATTTTTGATCGCTGAATACCGACGGCGGATTCCAACATTTTTTAACAGTTAGAGAGTTTAGCTAGACCAGCGACACATAACGTTCCCATTATCTACGAACTCATCGCATCAGACCATCCCCATGATGGCAAGATATTAACATACACACACGTTTGGGGAGCCTACTCAGAGACCACCAATGTCTTTTCGGCGGATAGCGCGTCTCCACTTCTGTAGTACTTCGGCATAAAATGAAAGAGACATAAAGGCAACCCATCACAAAACAAGCTGATGGCACCGTTCGCCGAACCCACTGATGTTGAAAAACAAACGTATTCACATACTTTGTCCCTGCACCACTTAATCTACCCCGAAACGAAAACGCAACTCCACCCAGTCAAGCATCATTTTCCCCTCCCAATCCACCGACCGCGAAATGATGCTTCTCGATTTATTCCAGTGCCGCTGTGCGGCTGCCCTAGGCGGGTTAGTTTCACAACCATCAAATGGTATTGAATGAGTAGTTTCGCTAATGAGACATTGATGCAAATTGAGCTAAGCAGCCCTTAACAACTCTTGGTTTCCCTTGGCTAGGCCTATCTTTACGCTGCTTCACCTTTTCGGCGAACCTACCAAGCGAGCGGATCACGTGGTTTTGGCACACGGTCTCAATGTCACTGCTGCGGAACGACATGTGAGCAGTCATCTTAATTATGCTCCAAAAGAAGCGCCCCGGGGTAGCGACAGCCAAAACCATGAAATGTGGAGGAAGAAAGCCATGGTGAAAATGCGTGCGCGACTGAGATTTTTCACTGATGGAAACAGGTTTTTGCCGGTGCGAGAAACTCGCGTACGCAACAATGCAGTATATTTTAGAACTTTTGAGGATGCATGGGCAGTATAGTGCTGTGCACAAAATAAAGCAAATAAACGAAGCAAAACGTGCATTCAGTAAACTCGAGTGCGAGGACATTGCTTCAAACTCCCTAAGATAAGTTCTTAAAGTGCGAACAAGTATTATTCCTAGATGGTCTCAACATGGTTCATGTTGTATGTATCTAAGACTTCATTGAGATACCAGCAAACGACGATTTAAAGCGTCGTGACGCTGGCAAAGCGTCGACCTGGGGTAATGCCCTAATCTGCATTACCTAATTTTGGCCCGGTTGTGGTGAGCCGCGATGCTTGTGCTTTTCGAGGGCACCATATTCATCGGGGAGAATTATATCGCGGATGGCGCATGATTCTCAGGTAGTATCTCAGACAGGATAATGATCCACATTGTTTACCTTTTTTGAGCATAAGCAGAAGAATTGTCGCGAACAATAAGCACAGAAAAGTACCATATGCTACCCGGATCCACGTATTTCACACTGGTATCTTTACGTTTTTATACGTCCAGAACACGTTAATATCATTTTGGAAATGAGCTCGGGTGGGTTCATATTTATGATTTGCTGTTATTGTTAATAAGCTTCTTCTAAAACACATTTGCCTTCCAGAATTCGTCAGCCTCTTGTGAATTCGACGTTTTTGTGTTTAGTTGTTTTTGGGCAACTTCCAAAACGTAAAGCAGTATGTTATGTAGTTCCATTTCGCTTTAGCGTGCGCATAAGTACCTTTACTTTTTCATCTCCAAAACACAAGCCCATTGTTCACGTTTCATGCCAAGTATTATTTAGTTTTGTTTGCTTTCTTTACCTCTAAGTTATGCACTTTACAATATTATGTTGTTTTTTCGATCATTCTGGGCAGAAAGTGAGATTTAATTACAAATATATGAATTACAAGCGTTGCACACACATAGTCCTGGAGCTGAATTAGATTCACGCGGACAGATTGATACGTGGGGCCTGTTTTTCTGCTTTCATCTCGGCTCTCAGCTAATACTGGGAGCTAATGTGGAAGAGAGGAGTCGCTGGAGAAATATTTGAAGTTGGGAAAGGTTGAGGGTCGCCGGAGAAGGGGTAGGCAGCGAACGCGATGGTTAGATGGCATCCTCGAGGCACTGCAGATGAAGTTATGTGATGTTAGGAAGATAGTGAGAGACCGGAAAGCGTGGCGTGACATGGTCCATAGGGTCACGAAGAGTCGGACACGACTGAACGACTGAACTGAACTGACTGAATGTGGAACCTAAATTAACACTTTAGGAGGCTGACGTTTGCTGCAAAACCGATTAGCAACAAAGTTGCGGCGATTGCAATAAGCGTGCTTGTCGGCCATCTCCCTATGGATATCTGCTGGGCATGGCAGCGCTCAGTTAAAGTCGACAAGGTAATATTGTTATAAATGAGCAAAATGAAAGGAGAGCGATCTAAAATAATGTGGGACCAGTTGCTTTGGCAGCAATCGCTGAAGACAATCCTTGGCACTTCTTGGGCTCGAACGAAAGTATTCAGTCAATTTTCTATGTCGCTGAGCATCAATGAACGTAAAACACATGATCTTTGGTGGTTCGTTTAGGCCCTGCGCGCTAAGTAAAAAACGATAATGCCATATATGAACTGTAGTTTGAACAAAGCAATTAAAGTTAGAATACTTCCCCACATCTCTCGATTTAAAGCGATATTCCGTTGAATTTTCAACGATACAGAGCAAGCTAGGTTTTGATATATCGTGTGTCTGAGCAAACAGGTAAATATATTGTCACGTAGTGGTGACGAGGTCAACGACACAAAGGAAGGGTCGATGATTGCACTAAAGAAACTCTTTATTTGGGCTGACTTGCGCCCGCAAAAGAACTAAGCAACTCGGCGGCGGCGATAGAAACAAACGTGCTCGTCGATCGTCGAACAAAGAATGCTCGTCACACTCGTCAACGCTCAATTTAAAGGCAGCACAGAACAATCTAGATAACTTGATAACAGTCAAATGAAATTTGTGAACTTTTTGAAAGCAACCCTGATGTTGGAAGTGCTTTTTCAGTGGACGTTGTAGATCTATTCTATTCAGTGCCTCATGGCCCCTTGTTCTCAGCCGTTAGGGAGTGCATTGAAGAAAATGACCCGATTGCTTTTCAGAACTCCGCTGGTATTTCCATAGATGACTTTTTAACCTTATTAGTTTTACCTGGAATCTACTTTTATCACTTTTGACCAGCAGTTTTTTCTGCAGAAATCTGGCATATACATTGGCTCCTGTGTGGCGCCTGTGCTATGTCACATCTTTTTATCTCGTACTGACCAAGCTTTGCAGCAAGTTTTACCCATTGACAAGGTTTTTAAAGTTTTCAGGTATGTAGATGATTTTATGATTGTTTTAACTAAAGAAGGTCTTTACAACCTTAAAGAAACAGTGGACAGTGTTTTATCTGCCTTTAAAGAGCATGGAAAAGGTATGGAATTCACACACGAACTACCTGACCATGACCATTCATTACAGTTTTTAGATTTGAAGCTGGAGTTCTGTGGTGATCGGGTCTGTTGGACATATTCCCCGCGTGCAAAGAAGCAGTTGTTACCCTTTGACTCCTGCCATTCTAAACTGGTGAAACGCGGGATTGCTTCGCTTTGCCTAGAATCGGCACTCAAAAACTCATGCCTTCACAAAATGCGGGACAGTTTTAATCACCAATTGGCTAGGCTTTTTGCAGCCGGGTTCCCCCGTTCGCTCGTGACTGCGGTGGCTGAATGTCTCCTCAACAAGACAAAGAAGGGTACTGGTAGAGCTAGGCCGAAGGTCCCTCGAGATGAGGTAAGACCAGTGGTGGTGCCATACGTGCATCGTGTGGCCCATGATTTGAAAAAAGTTGCCAGCCGCCATGGTGTGTGGCTCACCTTTTCTGCACCGAGAAAGCTAGGTGGTCTTTGCTCCCGTACCGATAAAGAAAATACCAAGGAACGAGGCTGTGGAACGAACCACAGGAGACCGTTCATGAAATGTGCTGAAGGGGTTGTATATGAAATCCCCCTGTCTTGCGGCCACTCCTACATAGGTCAGACAGGCAGGTGCCTGAATGAGCGGACGAGGGAACACGAGAGAAAAGTGCAACAGAACAAGGAAGGCACCCATATAACTAAGCACATTAATGAATGCCCGTCCCGCAATTGTGAGCCATGCTTCGCTGATGTGCGCATTCTGGGCCAAAGCAAAGATAATAATGCCAGGGAATTGACAGAAGCGTTTTATATCAAAAAGAAAGGCGACATGTGCGTAAGCGACACATCAATTGTTTTATATAACTGTGAAAAGATATTCCTGGAGCGCGCCTTATCAGGTTGTTCCTGAGCCTTAGGTGACACCTACACATGTGACTACAAAACTATTTAAGTACGTTTTCTTGCATGCAATAAAATCAGTTGGGAGTTGGCGCTTCGTCCTGTCACTTACCTTTGTGTCTGTCTGTTTTTTGCGCCTTAAACTATTTTAAATATGAACCCAAACCAACTAGCCAGCAGCAAGTGCTTTTAATCTAGATAACGTCGCAAACAGCTACCAGCACGGGCTGGAACATTGTGGAGACACCCGAGTGGCCGGAACCTTCGAGACGGATCTCGGCGCACCTTGCGCTATAACAAAACTGATAAAGGTGTGACTCGCGACATCGAGCATTAACAAACAAAGATTACGGAACTGATACGCGGTCGAGAATCAGAGTGATAAGCCTGTATGCCGGCGGCTGTTAAAAAAACAACAAATACTGTTTTGAACGTTTCGCGGCAATATTTCTTAATATAGTAAGTTCACAACTAAAGTGAAGTGTTTGCAGGAACAATTTGTAACAGCGATGGACAAAATATACCGCAAAGATAATCTAATTATCTAAGTAGTTAGCTAAAGCCTACTAATTAATGATATAATTATGGCTATTGGGTGGTTACGCCAATAGAAAGTTCAGCGCCGCAAGTTCAGCAGCGCAAACAAGAAGCTGCCTGTACTAGTTTTTGAGTTACAGAAATGCACATTTCTTGAAGCCCGGAATTTCGAGAAAATCCGACGCTATTTTCGTAATACAATTGCTGTGGTTTAGTTCCGGTCAGAAGTAGTGTGTCGAAGACGTTTGCACGCACACTTACACGTACTATAATGATCTTTATATTCTCAGCTTGTTTATCTTTTGTTTGGCACTCATTTAGCAAAGACATACACTGCGAATACCCCAGATAGTGTTGCGATAGCTGAAACTGCAATGGTTTTAGGTGTCGCATTAGCCATTGACAGATCGGCACTGCTGTCAACCGCCGTTACCCCTCGTAACTGCTGTAGCTGCATTGAGGACTATATCGGGTGTTGCAGTTCCAGTTGCCGCAACACATCCGACCTCGGCAATCGTCATGTTCCATGGAATGGTTCGATTAAGGGATAGCTGCATCTCTCGCGATGCGATTTCTATTACCTGTTGTTCCTGTGCAGACGTCGAGGTAGAGGGGACTTCGCTCGAGGCTCGTAGTTGGTGATTTTCAATTTCTCGGCGTCCTGTTTTGCCGAGACATTCTTCACGCTGTTTGTTTGTTTCGGTAGCTCTCAGCTTTTTGGGGTTCTCTGACTCGTTGTTGACTCGCCTTATACCACGCCGAAACTTCGGGATCCGTCGGCGTGGCTTTCCATAGTCGCCATTGATGTCAGTCGCAGTAGAAGCGTGGAGTTACAACTTCATCTATCGTTCATTTATTGAAGGAACACTTCTCATCCTCTTTTTATAAGTGGCTGAGTAAAATGTCATCTGTAGCTACTGTGTATACGCGGCGGCGTACTTGTGACGTAATGAATGTCGCATCTGTAGCTACTGCGTGTGCGCAACGCGTGCATCATGGCTGTAGAATCGGCGGCGGCCTAGCGGTGCACTGTTTGTTCGGCGCAGCGAGGCTGCGGTGTCGGCGATGGCAGTGGCGGGTGCGCAATCCTGAAGTCATTTGCGGCGCACCTCTTACTCAGCGCATGCGCAATAACGGCTCCGGCTCCACAAGGTGACCTTGGCTTTACATGGCGTACTCTTTCGCTTTATAGGTGGCTTACAAAAAAGGAAAGGCGCCTTATCTGTCAAACAATTTCCGTAAGGGAAAAGAAAAGAAATCTGAAAAGAGGAAAAGAGAAGCTGCAATGGAGAGTTTCGGATTGATTTTCATGACCTGGCGATCTTTTAGGCGCTCTGACATCGCGCAGCAGACGGGCGGTTTTGGTTGCGCTGCATTGAAACGCAGCTGCAGTGGTCGGGTTCGAACCAGGGTACTCGGGCATCGTAGTGAGGTATCAACCACTCTTTGACCGCGGCAGGCTCCTTTGTAGAAAAGCGATATTGAAAGGCAGATAAAGCCGAATTCGAACAAGCAGCAGATCATGCCCGTAGAAGTGTTCGCCGTAATATTGAATCCCTTTGGGCTCTCCTGCATTTACACGAGTGGCATACATAAAGTCAAGGGTTTCGGTGGTTACGAATCTGACTGAACGTTGCTGCTGTTCCAGGTTCCTATTCTTCCGTCTATATGGAAAAAGCCAGCCACAGCGCTACAAATGAGACTGATTGTCAACAACCTATATTTTTTGTGGCTGTTTTCTACTGTATATTTAAGAAAACATACCAGTGTTCGTATCGGCGCTCTTTTCCTTTTCAGTCCTGCCAAGCAGCATACTGTCGCTATGGCAGGTGTCGCATGAAGGAAGATTATCAGCAATGCATGGGACTTGCATCATCGAGTTCTGTTCGGAAGACCAGATTTGTCCGCCAGAAGCACAATTTCCTGGTAAAACTTCCGTGTGAAAATCTATGAGCACCAAGCATTCGCAGATTCTGGGAACAGTTGATGCGCGGAATTATATAAATAAAATTAATCCTCCCTTCCTACACGGCGCGGTTCAGGCGCCCACATAACAAGAGTGATAGATACTTCGCTTTTTTCCTGACGGAGAGAGAGAGTGAGAGAAACATTTATTTGTCAGCGATGGTTTTTCTCTTGGGTTGCATTCAGCTGTTTCAGGTGGCTGGCAGTTAAAATCTGTTAGTGACCTCTTGCGCTCTTGCAAAAGTCAAGCAAGGGACGTCTGGGTCCTGGCTGGCGATAACAGCTTCCCAGTGTTCTCGCGAGGGAGATGGAGATTGATCTGCCAGAGGCAAATCATCAGTGCAGTCATAGATAATATGGTCTAAGGTGGCAGCTTCGTCGCGCAGTTGGCAGTACGGATTTAATTTGTCGGGAAAAAAATTGGAATACGTCCAGGGGTTATGGCTGCGACCGCGTTTGCAGCCGCCGCCACGTGGTAGCCTGGTCTCGGCTGAGCGAAGCGTGCGGAGGAGGCAAGCTCGCCCTAAGCTCCTTGTAATAAGTGGTAATGGCCTGATACATATCCAGTGACTCCATATACATATCCAGGGGATCTCGGACGGGCACCTCCATCCGAGATCCCCTCACCAGCTCGGCTGAAAAAACCTGCAGCATATTGGTGAGCGGCCTCGTTCTCTTGGACGCTCGAGTGAGCCGCGACCCATACAAGATCCACTAGGTTCCTATCTTTTGGCAACCCGCTAAGAATTTTGAACGCAGTGGCGGAGATACGACCCCTGGCGAAGTAGCGAAGGGCCGTTTTGGAATCACTGAGAATGGTGCTAGTTCCGTTTTGAACAATTCCTAGGGCTATTGCGGCCTTTTCTGACCCTTCTACTACTTGGCCCGTGACCAGCGTAGCTGCTACCCTGAGGGAGATGCTCACCGCGCTCACAGCGAAAGCCTCCTTTCCTATAATGTATTTTGCCGCATCAACATACACGGCATTATGACCCCATTGATACTTTTTGCCTAACGTCTTTGCCCTGGCCCTCCTCCGACTTCGAACTAATTAAAAATAATTGGCAACCTCTTTTACATGAGGGCATGTATGGTAAATCATTTCTTCAGTTCAGTTCAGGCGTTCAGTCGTGTCCGACTCTTCGTGACCCTATGGACCATGTCACGCCACGCTTTCCGGTCTTTCACTATCTTCTTAACATCACATAGCTTCATCAGATAGAGGGGAATCCAAATCTAGCCCTCTGAAGAACCCGCACCCAGTAGGGCCGCTACGTTGTCGTATTCATTTCTTACCTTCCGTGAATTGATTCAGTCAAGATGTAACATAATATCAGCTACCAACCAATACTCCAAGAAATTCACTCTGTACAAATTTAAAATACAAGGCTGGGAATTGACAAACGATGCTGCTGGTAAACAGGCCGCCGTACATCTGCGTAGTTTTAGGCCTTTTTCGAATCCGCTCCAGATAATCCGCTCCAGGCAATCCGCTCCAGACACTGTACTGGCGATGTCAGCACAGTGTCTGGAGCGGATTACCTTTGTGCTGAAACCAAATATGAGCAAAAATCATACGTCTATAGAAAACGCTATAGAGGGGAATCCAAATCTAGCCCTCTGAAGAACCCGCACCCAGTAGGGCCGCTACGTTGTCGTACTCATTTGCTGCGCGCTATTTACCTACCTTTGACGTGATCGAACATTGTTGGACATGTAAAAATTTTACATTTTCAGTCCGCATCGCAAATGCAGAATACTACCATTGAGGCTACTTTTGTTTTATTTATTCTTACGTAATACTAGTCCTTTCCAGGTTTCGGGCAGGAGTGGAGAAAATTCATGCATTTTGACGAAATAGCAATAGAAGCAAATACACACACAACAAAATATGGTTGCTAGATGCTACACACACAACCATCAAGCAGAGAGGAAAGCTCATCATGAGAACATCCTACTGACACCACGTAAGAAAGCAGCTGATTACAGTCGGCCACTGTAAGCGCAAGGTAAAATTATTGAAAGCAAGCTTTGGAAGTGTTGAACTTTTTGAAATGTCGACTGTGGTTGTTATTGCGAGATGCCAATTCCCTGAATGAACGTCGCCTAATAATCTCCACTGTAATCAAAATATTGTTATTAAAATGCAGATGTTTATGATTCCACCTAACGTAAATGAACGGTAAATTTGCTCTGCTGTACAAAGGAGCTATTGACTCTGTCCACCTGAAGCGCGAAAATATGAAGCGGAATACATGTCTTTGAACATGCTCCAATTCCAGTAGTACCACTTTGCTCTTCGGATACAACACCTCGCATGTGTACTCCAGCGAAGGGTGCACCAACCATTCATATGCAGATACTTTTGTTTGACTTTTCAAATTTTAGTGGTCTCTTGAGGAAGCTTAAGTTTTTATGGCCGTGTTTTTTATTAGCTTTGGCAAAAGTGGACATAACAAAGGGCCTCCAGTTATTGACCGGCGTGGTAGTTGTCCCTGGATACTGAAATTCATTTTAGCGTCGGAGCGTATTTTCATTCGTGTAGCACCCAGCTGCTTCCTCAAAAAATTAAGGCGCCTTCGACTGCTGTGTTTGACAAACACAGGTTTGACGTTCCGAAGCACTTGTGATACATATACGAATTTCATTGACATTTCTCATCATTGCATCGCCCTGAGCAAGAGCGATGCCCTTTAAGGAGCATCATCTCGATGCTTCCTAGGGAAACATAAACATCAGATAAACAAAGAGAGGTCATTTAGAGCAAGGTTACAGCTCTCCAGGTGCAAACGATACCGATTTCTGAGTGTGGATGGCAGTGCACCGTTGATAATGCTTTTGTATTTCAGTTTAGTCGATGCGACCAAGGATATTGCACGGACGAATATTTTCGCGTGCGAGCTTTTCACTTAGTGACGTGAATCGGCGTCCCAAACTAGAGTCGATCTAACGGCGGGTAGTATGTGTCTATTGATTATTAGTTGATCCAAAGTTTAGGGGAATCTCCGTAGGTGGAGTAGATTTGTAACATAGCGGTAAATACTCATAAAGTTCTCCCGACTGCAACCTGACAGCTACAAAGTATTTCAATACAACTTTTTGCGAAGCATCGCAGCTTAACAGTCTTCCTTGGACGAGTTTCGAAGCTGGAACAAGGACGTGGATCTCATAAGTGCTAGTCATTTCTCGGTAGCTTCCCTCAGGTGGTACCGAATCAATAATTACTCTTGTAATAAAAATGTATTCAACCTTGTGGACTTTTTGCCTAATCATTGTACCTATACAGTTTCCACTTCAAGTTAGTTCATTCACTCTCACCCTATCATCAGTATGTAGAGTGGCCGTACCCGGGAATGTTGTCGTCAAGGGTTTGCACCCCAAATTTTATGAAATCTTTCTTTAAAGAGTCATTCAAATGCTAATAACTAAGCTTATAAAACGCGCTCGACCAGTACATTTGTCATCAGTCTTCTTCGCACTTGAATAATTTTTGTGCTCGGCGCGATAACCCGTGCAGCCCTCTTCACATGGGAGTATCCAATGAGTGTGCGCCCCCAGAACACGCATGTGACGACAACCGTGTAGGGAGCGCCAAGAAGTGCTTCCCAATTTGGTTTGTTGCGGCACAGTTGTCCGAAGCGCTTTTGAAAACTGAAAATCATACATTTGAGCAAGTATTTAAAACTAGAATTTCTGACAAAGAGGACTAGGAATTTCTCACATTAGAATTATAACGCAATAATTGCTCCAAGGGCCATTTAACGACGGCGTTTCAAAGAAAGTTGTGCAGCTTTCCTTTGCAATGGCTGCGCTAAGTTGGAAGTCAATTCATAATTACTCTTTTGCTATCTTGTATTGTGTCGGGAATCGGTGCGTAGCTGGTGTGTTGCCGGGCTACTGAGGCTTCCTGTGTGAGATTCGTCCTGGCGGAGACGGCTGAGTTTCCTCATAATGGATATAAGACCACTTGCCTCCGATGGCCATCGTGGTTTCTCCGCCATAAGCATTCTGGAGTATAGTGTTATAGGCGAAGACCACGTACATAAAGATGTATCTAATGTCTTGATACATGGCAATCTTGCCCGCAATCATTTTCTGGAAAGCACATTAGGTCTCTTCACCTGGGTATAGTGTGTTCTTGTTATTGATTAGCTTGCATAACTTTTCTGAGAGTCTAGCTGAACTCAGCCGCAAGTGGTGCGCTTCTGTACGAAAAAAATACCTGGTGCTGCATAAAATAATGCATTTTGTGCAATAAAAACATGCTACTTCGAATGATACTTCAGTTGCCAGGCTGGTGTGTCATTATAGCGTTATTGGTATTCTGTGGCTACAATGATCCAGTTTGTGCCCTTTGATGAAGGTGGGAAGAGACCGAGGAGATGTATCCAAATTTGTTCAAGGGGCTTGGGCAAATGCGCCTTGAGGCTGCGCAGCCTAGGTTGTCTATTTAGGGTCGTCTCACATGGCTAACACTCGCGGCAGGTTTCCACGTCAGCTGCAGCGGAGGCTGCTTACCGCGGCAAATTATACTGCCCTTATATTCTGTGCAAAGTATGGGCAAACCTGAGGTGCCCTGGTGTCACCCTATATTTAAAGGCCTGAATTTCCTTGCAACATTTGGTCACAAGGATTGCGGTTTCTTGGGTACACAAAGTTCTCAGCGCTCCGTCATTTGTTTGAACAACACGGCGCCTGCACCCACGCTGGTTGCGTCGATATGAACTTCAGTCTCGCCGTCTGTACCAAAGTGCGTGAGAACACGAGGGGTCTCTAAGCGGTGCTTAACGTCCTGGAAGGTTTGTGACTGGGGCACTTGAAGCGCAATTTTCACCTCTCCTTTCGCAAGTGTGCGATGTCAGTGCACGTTAAAGAACCCCAGGTGGTCGAAATTTCCGGAGTCCTCCTAGCGGCGTCTCTCATAGCGTGAGTTGCTTTTGGACGTTAAAGGGCCACTGTCCAGGGAAGGCCCTTATAAGCAAAGGAGCCCAGTGTTTCGATCAGGTACCGGAGATAGTCTGTGCAAAATGCTACAGTGACACGCGCGCCGCAAAGCATCGAAAATACAATGCAAAGCGCTCTCATGCTCTTCTGTGGGAAGCCAGATTCCCCGTTTCCTGCACTGGCCCGACGGGCCACAATAATGACGTACGTACCGCGAACGACGTCCATTGGTCCGTCTGGCTGACTGACGGGAGAAGGATGGGTGCCTACCGCTCGCTGCGCGCTTTTTCCTCGCCATGGCCAGACTGAATCCAGCGGCGCGCGCTCCCTCGATCGTTTTTTTTTTTTCGCGCTCGCGGAATGCCACGCCCCACCTCCCGCCCAACGCGGAGGAGGAAGGGGAATTTGTCTTGCGAAGGCTAGACGACCTCGGGCAGGAGAGTGAAAAACCTTTGCGAGGGAACCGAAGGAGAAGAGCATGACAGTATCGGGTGATTGCGGTGGCTGTAACTGCGTTATTAGTCACTCTTTTCAAAAACATTTTGCGGCCTTGCGTTCTAGGGACGAAGTCTCACAGTCACCGGGGAAGAAAATATTTTCGACCGGAGGGTGGACAGTGGGCCTTTAAACCCCACAAACCAACCAAACCAACCTCCTTTCGCAAGCCGGGTTAATGGTCTTCGAGCAGGAAATGGGATAGTTCGTCGCCAAAACGCGCACATTTTAAGAAATCTAGAAAACATTTTCTTCTCATACGATTACAAAACCAGTGTGATCACACTTGGTTTCTGTGGGTTAGGGCGAAATCCATGCTTGCTTACAACATGAAAAATAAACAACAGCTGCTCATAGGTTACGTGGCACCTTCTCTGGTTTTAGCGCAAGTTGAGACTTATCCGAAACCTTTTGACGTGGTCTTCGGGGTTACAAGGAAACACATTGGCGTTTTCTAGTATGCCAGACTAATTTCTCACTTCAGTACGGTTGTGCAGGAATAATTACTTGCTATTACTGAGCTGCTGCGGGAATAACTAAATGAAATACCTTGAAGTCGAAAAGCCGTTCCGGTGTAATGAACGGAGTCCTCTCGCGATGTCTTGACAACTTCACTATGCTAGTAGCCCCTCTTCAGGCTCATTGATAAGACGTACTTAGCATTCCAGAGCCGGTACGTTGTATCGCCGGTGCACGGCAAGGATAGGCATCTTATGTTATTATTCTTTTGTAATTGCCGAAAAATAAAAGTGCGCCCTTTATTTTTTCTTTCTTTTCATTAGAGCGAGTTTGGCTACCCAGGACCACATAAATTGTTGGATGAGTTTGCCCGGAAATGTTGATTTACTTATAGTAGCAGAAAGCTTGGCATTATCGCTACTATAAATGGTAAAGGCTTCAACACAGAGGTGAGGAATGTTCATCAGCGATTATGCGGTGCTTGGCAAACGGCGTTTCTATGATCTTAATCCTGACGAAACTTACTCTCTGAAACTATGAAGAAGAGTGCTCGTCTGGTCCTACCTGCTACGGGGCAGTTCTGAGTTGCGGTTGAACGCGGCTTGATAAGCTTGATTAGGTTAATATTCAGAGATTGGTCGAGAGTGCCGCGATGTCTCTGTTCTTTTGCTGGGTCGTCGCGGAAAAGAAATCAATGGGTATTATTTGAGGTGCCACTATTCTTTCAGGAAGTTCGTCACCAGCTCTCGAGCGTGTCCGTTTCAAAAATTGGTGTGCGTCTTGCAATGTCATGTCGTGGATCTAAGTGGAACTAGACATCGTACTCAAGGATACCTTGGGCATTTCTAGCAGTTCTAACTGCTAGCTACACAGAAGATTGCGCTTGACAGTGGTGGTACACTCAATTCTTTTTCCGGTTATGCTAAGAGTGACGGTTTGCACCAAACGGTCCGTAGCAGATATGCATTTCTTTCAACAAAGATTGATGAACATGGATTGAAGGTCCATGAGCACCTGATTTTTATAAATAATTCTATTCTCTAAATTACATAGTTGGATCAATACTGCAGGACGACGAAACTGGATTGATATGTATGTTATTCACCACAACTAGACTGTTATTCTTGTGGCTTATCACCTTATGTGGTATAAGGCCTTAGGGTGTAAGTTAGCGGGCCACCGTACCGCTTGAATCCTTATTTGTCCAGTGAACAGCTCATTGTTAAGCGAATATCAGCCGCGTGACCAATAAAACAGTCCCCAAGGCAGTCACTTATGTAGCCGAGGTTACTAGCTTCACGTTGGCTTCAGTTTTAGCGCTTGGCGTCTTACGTTCAGATCGCAATGACGCCGCGTGGTTTCATTTCTATATGTTGAACTGCCTGTATATTAGGTCTGGCCACGTGTGGTTTGGTGGTCAGCAGTGGTTTGGTATGGAGTGTCGGTGTAATGGTAACAGCGTCGTCACTCCACATCGGCGGCGTACGATTTTATTTACTTCCCCGTAAAGTAACATTATCTCCGAAGCTTGCTGTCTTCAGTATTCTAAGCAGTACTCCTTGAGCGCTGGGCCGCAGCGTCAATGCGAATAGACGACGCAAAGCTACTGCTTAACTGTGATAGGGAGTGCGACTGATATCTTGACGACATTGTTCCCTGCACTAGTAGCTATCGGTTTCTTGGGTCATCTTGTGAGCATTCAGCCAAAAGCCTAAGCTTATGATTGAAAAGTCTCCTATATATGTGCTCAGTCCGCAAAGACGAAGCCACGAGTCGGAGCGCGCAGCCAGTGGGTCAAAGCTTACTACCCCGTCTTACTGTCCAAAATGTTTTAAATGGCTCTGATGAAACCTTGATACCTCTGTGGAATACTGCGCTACTTGATATACAGAGACAAAGGCAAATGGAAGACGACACACGAATGAAGCGCAAACTTACAACTATTTATTTTTATCGACAAAACACGTACATATATACAAAAGGCATTCTTGTCAAATCACAAACATCATTCATGAGTGTGATCACGCACGTTATCATTTCGACCACAACTCCGCATCTGCACAGCTATCATATCTAGCTCCTCTTTTGTGAGAGCCGCAGAAGATGTACTAACGCACGTATCTTTTTCTGCTGACTCGATTAAGAAGGCTTCTACGATTTCTCTTTCAATTCTTTCTTTCTGTTTACCTAAAATTTCAGTCCTATGAAATAATGGTTTGCAGCCAGTTTCGCATCGCAAGCAATGTTGCACAAGATTTCCAGGGTGGCTGATTTTCCCACAGTCATTATGATGTTCCAGGAGCCTCTTATTAACACATCTTCCCGTTTGTCCGATGTATTGTTTTCCGCACGAAATCGGGATCTTGTAAATGATTTCATCCTGACAAGGTATGAACCTTTTTTGATGTGCAATTTCACATTCCTTCCTCTTGCCACGCATGTCATGCTCATTTACTGCATTACAGAGGCTTATCAACTTTTTTTGGCGCCCTAAATATCACCTTCGCATTATATTTGGTTGCTACCTTCTTTAATCCATGTGATACTTTGTGTATATACGGAATTACAAGCCATCGTTCTCTGTTGCCCTCTTCTCTCTGCATCTGCGTTTTCTTCGTTATGTTGTTCAGCAGCTTTTCTGCCACAGACGAAATGACACTATCTGGAAAACCACTGGCTTTCAGCCGGGTTATTTGCATGCCGTTGCATTAAGAAGTCTTGCGATCACAAAATGACAGAAAGCATCGGCATGCAAATAACCCGGCTGAAAGCCAGTGGTTTTCCAGATAGTGTCATTTCGTCTGTGGCAGAAAAGCTGTTGAACAACATAACGAAGAAAACGCTGATGCAGAGAGAAGAGGGCAACAGAGAACGATGTGTTGTAATTCCGTATATACACAAAGTATCACATGGATTAAAGAAGGTAGCAACCAATCATAATGTGAAGGTGATATTTAGGGCGCCATATATACACAAAGTATCACATGGATTAAAGAAGGTAGCAACCAAACATAATGTGAAGGTGATATTTAGGGCGCCAAAAAAGTTGATAAGCCTCTGTAATGCAGTAAATGAGCATGACATGCGTGGCAAGAGGAAGGAATGTGAAATTGCACATCAAAAAAGGCTCATACCTTGTCAGGATGAAATCATTTACAAGATCCCGATTTCGTGCGGAAAACAATACATCGGACAAACGGGAAGATGTGTTAATAAGAGGCTCCTGGAACATCATAATGGCTGTGGGAAAATCAGCCACCCTGGAAATCTTGCGCAACATTGCTTGCAATGCGAAACTGGCTGCAAACCATTATTCCATTGGACTGAAATTTTAGGTAAAAAAAAGAAAGAATTGAAAGAGAAATCGTAGAAGCCTTCTTAATCGAGTCAGCAGAAAAAGATACGTGCGTTAGTACATCCTCTGTGGCTCTCACAAAAGAGGAGCTAGATATGATAGCTGTGCAGATGCAGAGTTGTGGTCGAAATGATAACGTGCGTGATCACACGCATGAATGATGTTTGTGATTTGACAAGAATGCCTTTTGTATATATGTACGTGTTTTGTCGATAAAAATAAATAGTTGTAAGTTTGCGCTTCATTCGTGTGTCGTCTTCCATTTGTCTTTGTCTCTGTATATCAAGTAGCGCAGTATTCCACAGAATGATCAACCAATTGGCCCCCGTGTTTGCATTCTTGATACCTCGCGCCACTTGTATCAGGAGTTAGGGCGGATGTGATATCTTCAGGCAACCGCATGATGTTTGTCCTGTGGCTGCGTTTGTTCGCGCTTTTGTTCGTTCCTTTTGGGCGATCGAAAGGCGGTCACCTTATCGAGCAAGGTAAACGCAAAAGTGAATGCTGGTGCGGGAATACAATCCATATTTTTGATAAATTTCGGCTGGTGCAGGACGACGCGTGACAAAAAACAATCTCCGAACATTCAAGTGGCGCATTGTAGGCTGGAACAGATTTTCGACTCGGCAATGCCGGTTAATGTGCTCTGCATGAAAGTTCAATTTTTTGTTTTCTGGAGTAGTGGGAGGCAGAGCTGCCCCCCACGGGTCTCTGTGAGCAGCGCAGCGTGCTCACCAGGGCCCGGGAGACAGCCCAGGCCAATGGTGTCCTAGACGGAGGAAACCACCCACGCTATTCCGTAAAACAATTAAAGTTTACTCTCTCTCTGCAGTGACAGTGATTGTGACCAAGTGTGTGCCAATCGACTGGCTGATGAACAGGGAATAAATTTATGCATTTACAGCAAACGTGAAAGCGAGAAGCCTTCATACGTACTCCTGGGTGTCGCTAATCCGTTTGCCGTACAGCGTTCCTAGTAACAAAAAACGGTGTGTTCCAATATGTATTGGTTATGAATATTTTGACAGAGATAATTTCGTTTTTTCCTGCGATGTTTTTGCTTTCCTGCGCTTTTAGTGTGATTCCTCATTAGCCTCATTCGGCCGAAATATTTTCAGACAAAAAATGCGGCAGCATTTCCGGTAAAGTGCTGCAGCATGTCAATTTCCTGCACTTCAATCGGACATGGTCTTCGGCAGGCTGCTTATCAAAAAGGGTGGCTTTTTAAAGCCATCAAGAAACATATGATCAAGAATTTGTACATTCCTAACAACAGGCATCGCTTTAAGGACGCCTTCCGAAGAATTATAAAGGAGATTTTACCGATCTAACCCTAATTAACAGTTGGCGATAGACAGTCACGACAGCTTTCTATTTGACTATAGAATTCTGGCAGGCCTAGCCTGTTAATGGCAGGTTCTAATATTGATTTGCACTGTAAACCGAGTTCGAGACTCACGAGAGCTTATTTCTGAGACCACCTTATTCTCCTGAAGTCGTGAAAACACTACCACGCGGCGACAGTGGCTACCTGAAATTAACACCTTGTTAAACGAGTTTAAAGACAAGGTAATTACTAAAAGTGTAGCGATATTTATTAATTCTTCCTTCTAGTGGCGTCGTGTTGTACAAAGCGTCTAAAGAGGTCGCGTCTTAAAGATTCTAAAGGTGGAAACGCTCTAAATAAACAATCGTTATGACTGACATTGGACACAGTTGTTTTGTGGATTGAGCGCTATGTAAGGAAGTGTGGATGGCCATGATTAAGCAAATATTAACAAGCCGCAGTAGCCCCTCTCAGTTAGACCATTTACAAAGGCACAGTTTAGTTAAGGAAGTTCAATGCGGGTGCAGACGTGTTTATCAGCTCCTCCGTCTTCTTATCTTTCTCTGTAGGTTATGTCATCGCACATCAGCCATCATCGTTATGCCATCCAAGGCGTTCTCCAATACTTTCTCTTTAGTGCCTATCTATGCCGGTCGTTTAGGCGCATCCCACCTAAGCGTATTGTGAAAGAAGGCCAGCGTTTAATCTGATGGAGAAAACCCAAGCGCGCGCCGGAGCCGGCGCCGCGGGACGATGATGATGGTATGTACAAGAGGAAGAAGAAGAAGATCATGGTATGTACAAATGAAAGAAGATCCGTGGAGGGTTCACAGTATCTTATTCACATTTTCTCTAATTTTTTATAATAATTTTTTTTTTGGGGGGGGGGGGTTTCTTCCTGCCCGCATTTATTACTTTTTATTAATTTATGATCACCCTCAAGGTCAGGGGCATTTCCGAGGGAAATGGTTACAAAAATATAAAAACAGAGGTTAAAGAACAAAATTGAAAAATACAATTGTCATGTTCCTGGTTGCACATTTTTAGCTGCTATAGTAAGCATATAGTTGTAGGTGCAAGGCAAAAATAACGTTTATAATTGTAACAGCAACGACTAGAATTGCTAAGAGCCTCAGTATACAATGTTAGGTAAGTTGGCACGGAATCGCAGGCTGTTTTAAATGTTTCGTGTCGATCCGGGAAGATGATTGCAATCTGCCGATGTGCGGGGAATAAACGACGGCGAACAAACTTTTGTTTTGTATGATGTGATGCCGACTTTATGTGCATGATCAAACCGGGTGGAGATGAGATACGAAGCAGTAATGAGTTCATCTTAGTTGATTAAAAGACACTACAGATCAGAACTCACCCATTTTCTTCCTTTTCGTCCGGATACGCAACCCGACAGCGACAGCAGTTAACTTTTACTCCTTTTCGCGTTCGAAATAACTGCTTTAAATACCCATTCCTTCCACGAACTATTTCCGATTGGAATAACCTCCCTAACAACGAAGTGCTGCAACCATTACTGACGTTGTTCTCGCAACATATCACCTAGTTTCTTTTTATTGCATTTGTTATTTCACTGCTTTGTTGTATATGTTTGGTTCTATTCCCAATTGCGCAGAAGAGCTCCAACGTGCATTGTAATTATTGTTTATTTTTGCCTGTTTTGTTAAACTGCTTAGTTTTTATTCCCACCCTGCTAAAATCCCAACACTGGGATTGCGGTATCAATAAATAAATAAATAAATAAATAAATAAATAAATAAATAAATAAATAAATAAATAAATAAATAAATAAATAAATAAATAAATAAATAAATAAATAAATAAATAAATAAATAAATAAATAAATAAATAAATAAATAAATAAATAAATAAATAATGGGGCAATTCTGGAAAAGTTTATAAAATTGGCATAACCGTGAAAATTTTCAACGGGAAGCTAAAGTAGGAAGATTTAGTGTGTTTTTATGGAGGGGTATCAAAGCGTTGCCTTAGTTTTATTGTCGCCCTCTGACAACCGCTCGGATACGAGGCACCAAAGCTTTTTCTTATCACCATGGTTCTTGTTATCTTTCTAACTAGGCCGCATCAATCGGTGGCATTGCAGGGCCTTCTGCAAAATGACGGATCATGGTGTACTCCGTGTAACGCTCATGCCCGCTGATTTGTATACCTTTAGAGCTCGGAGAAATGCCTCTGTACCTGGAGAGCATCCTACAGGTTAGGAAGTTGGTTCGGCTGGCCGCAGATGGGCTGGCCTGATATCGTTTGCACACAGTTATCTGCATTTTGTATCCATAATGTATTTGTTATCTCCCGCTAGTCGGGTAGCGTTGAGCCACTAGCGTAAGAAAGCACCGAAAATACTAATGGTTATATTGAACAAAGAAAGGCGGGGAAACTGAGCTTACCTCGGTGTGTACCTCAGCCAAACATTCTACGAGCATTAACCGCGTGCTCCTTGAAAGGGCTGTTAGGAAAAAAAGCGCAAGAAAACTTTAGCGGTAACAAAATGCTCACCGCTGCGGAAATATTTGTCACACAAATATGTACTAGTCCAAATATCAGTTTTCGGCCAAACCTATATCATCATCATCATCATCATCATCAGCCTGATTATACCCACTGCAGGGCGAAGGCCTCTCCCATATTTCTCCACTTAACCCGGTTCTGTGCTAGCTGCATCCACTTGACCCCTGCGAACTTCTTAATCTCATCAGCCCACCTAACTTTCTGCCGCCCCCTGCTACGCTTTCCTTCCCTTGGAATCCAGTTTGTTACCCTCAGCGACCATCGGTTATCCTCTCTTCGCACTACATGTCCTGCCCATGTCCATTTCTTCTTCTTAATTTCCACTAGAATGTCGTTAACTTGAGTTATTTCTCTGACCCACTCTGCACGCTTTCTATCTCTTAATGTTACCCCTACCATTTTTCGTTCCATAGCCCTCTGGGTTGTCCTCAACTTAAGTAGAACTCTCTTGGTTAGCCTCCACGTTTCAGCCCCATAGGTGAGTACAGGCAAGATGCAACTGTTGTATACTTTCCTCTTGAGCGATACCGGTAAGCTGCTTGTCATAATCTGTGAGTGCTTGCCAAATGCGCTCCATCCCAATCTTATTCTTCTTGTTATTTCCTTTTCATGGTCCGGATCTGCGGTTACTACCTGTCCTAAGTAGACATATTCGCCAACTACTTCCAGTATTTCGCTACCTAATGTAAACTGCTGTTCCTTCCCGAGGCTGTTGAACATTACCTTAGTCTTCTGCATATGGATTTTCAAGCCTACCTTTCTACTTTTTCTGTATAGGTCATCAATCATTATTTGCAGTTCATCCCCCGAGTTGCTTAGCAAGGCAATGTCATCAGCAAATCGCAGATTACTGAGGTATTCTCCATCTACCTTTATCCCTAACTGCTCCCATTCCAAGTCTCTGAATACTTCCTCTAAACAAGCTGTGAATAGTACTGGGGAGATTGTGTCTCCTTGCCTAACACCTTTCTTTATGGGAATTTTGTTGCTTTCTTTATGTAGAACTATGGTTGCTGTGCAGCCACTATATATATCGTCCAGCACTTTCACGTACGGCTCGTCTACCCCCTGATTTCGCAATGCCTGCATCACCGCCGAGGTTTCAACTGAGTCAAATGCTTTTTCGTAATCAATGAATGCTATGTATAAGGGCTGGTTATATTCCGAGCATTTTTCTATCACCTGATTGATGGTATGGATATGATCGATAGTAGAGTACCGTTTCCGAAACCCTGCTTGATCATTTGCTTAATTGCAGTCTAAGGTTGTCCTGATTCTATTAGCGATTACCTTAGTAAATAACTTATACGTAACAGACAGTAAGCTGATTGGTCTGTAATTTTTAAGGTCCTTAGAGTCCCCTTTCTTGTGAATGAGGATAATGTTTGCATTCTTCCATGCTTCCGGTACCGTCGATGACACCAGGCACTGCGTATACAGGGTGGCCAGTTTTTCTAGCACGATATCCCCCCCGTCCTTCAGCAAATCTGTAGTTATCTGATCCTCTCCAGCTGATTTCCCCCTTTTCATAGTTTCTAGTGCTTTCTTGACCTCGTCCTTCGTCACTGGTGGAACGTCTGACTGTTTTTCCCTACCGCCAATCTCATTACGGTCCTAGTGCTTTCTTGACCTCGTCCTTCGTCACTGGTGGAACGTCTGACTGTTTTTCCCTACCGCCAATCTCATTACGGTCCTGACTACTTCGGCTACTGTAGAGATCTGTATAGAACTCCTCGGCTACTTTGACTATCTTGTCCATATTAGTGATGACGTTGCCCGCCTTGTCCCTTATCGCATACATCTGGTTTTTGCCTATGGCCAATTTCTTCTTTACCGCTTTATGGCCTCCCCCGTTCTTTACAGCATGCTCAATTTTCTCCATGTTATACTTCCTTATATCAGCCACCTTGCGCTTATTGATTAGCCTTGATATCTCGGCCAATTCGATCTGGTCTGTTGGATTGGAAGCTTTCATACTCTGCCGTTTCTTAATCAAATCTTTCGTCTCCTTAGACAGCTTACCGGTATCCTCTCTAACTATCCTACCGCCTATTTCTACCGTCGATGACACCAGGCACTGCGTATACAGGGTGGCCAGTTTTTCTAGCACGATATCCCCCCCGTCCTTCAGCAAATCTGTAGTTATCTGATCCTCTCCAGCTGATTTCCCCCTTTTCATAGTTTCTAGTGCTTTCTTGACCTCGTCCTTCGTCCCAAGCAAGTGGAAGGAGGGAGAGCCGTCGATGTAGCTCAGTTGGAAGAGCACTGGACGCGACATTCGGAGCTCGTGGGTTCAACTCCCAGCATCGGCGGTTGTTGTTCCTTCCGATTTGCATTTATTGTTATTTATTTCAATAATCACCATAAGGCAAAGTCCTGTAAATGTCAACAGGATAAACATAAAAAAGAAACCCAACGTTTGCCTTACACTCGCAGACTGTTCGCTCCTTTAAATTCTTTAATAATGAGCCCTTCATTTTCCTTTCAATTGTCTTCTGTATATATATATATATATATATATATATATATATATATATATATATATATATATATATATATATATATATATATATATATATAGACACTTCTCATCAGCCAACAAGGTTGTAGGTAATGTCTTGACTCTCAAACTGCGATTCACGGCTAATTTCACTAGCATGTTGAACCCACTTCTCTATCAGTTTTTCACGTGCCGTCTTTGACAGGAACTAAAACATGGAAGCGACTACTTGCGGACTAGAGACGGAGAATAAAAGGCACAGATTGTGGTCCGTCATTTATGTGTCAGGGTGTCCTTTATCCTGAAATGGAATGAAACACGTTGTCGCTGCGAATGAATGGATGTCCATCTCGCAGCGGCCAATAATTGTCATCGTCGCGGTCGATGATATCAGTTAGATCACTATGCCATAGCAACAACAGAACATCGCGCTTCTTTAACAGACATTCTCTGGTTCTGCGCTTTGTCTGTAACCGCTTTCATGAAATTCTACTCGTTATCTATTAATCAAGAACACACAAGAATCGCTACGTGCTCTTAGTTTCCGCAAACCGACCCGAATATTGACTATTATGATACCACCCAGGTCCCGAGAATCGTATTTCAAATATAGTCTCAATTAGCTTGTTTCACTTGCAAATACGAGGCTACAACTGAAAATAAAGATGCAGTGAAAAAACGCCTAGTCAAGCTTAATCGACCCTTATTCTGTTCGTGGCAGCTGGATACCCTAGCGGGTTTGATACCTTTGGAGTTCCTCTTCTCGATCTGGATAAAATCTCGCCCCATCCTTAATTTCTTGCGATTAGAAATTACAGCTTCCGCTGCAGTGCTACGTGGCGTAGTTGCCAGTCGGAGTGCATAAAGACCTCAGGAAGGAGTTTTATTTATATTGCTGCATCAGCGTTGAATTTATTGGAAACGCGTTTGGCCGATAGAAACTGGAACCTTTGTCATGAGCAGCGAGGAGATACTGCAGTGGGACAAGGCACACGTACGCACGTAACGCATGGCATGAAACTGCTGCCGTTATGCAGTCGTATAAGGCGCGTACTCGGCATGACAACTGATATAACAGGACGTTTGAGAGGGGCGGGAAGTATACTAAGATGGCTTGCTCCGGGTGCGGCATTTGTGCATTTGGCATTCTCCTATTTGCCAAGGCTTCCAAATAAATAAATTGGTTCACAGGAAGGGAAAGGCGCAGTAACTGTCACACTTGCTCTGTGGACACCCGAACCGCGCCGTAAGGGAAGGGAGGAGGGTGGGAATGAAAGTGGAAAGAGAGAAAGAGGCGCCGTAGTGGAGGGCTACGGAGTAATTTCGACCACCTGGGGTTCTTTAACGTGCGCTGACATCGCACAGCACACGGACGCCACTTCGTTTCGCCTCCATCGAAACGCAGCCGCCGCGGTCGGGTTCGAACCCGGGAACTCCGGCACAGTAGTCGGGCGTCTTACCACTGCACCACCCCGGCGGGGCGCTTCCAAATAGGAGAATGAGATTTTGATAAACGCAGACAACAATTCATATTCTCCTGTTGGTTGGTTGGTTTTTGCGTTCGTTCTTCTGTTCCTCGCTTGGTATAACCGTGCGCCCGCGAAGTACATTCGCTCTTACGGACGTTCGTCCATCTTCCGCTTTTCATGCATCCTTCTTTTAAAAACAGCACTTCTGCAATTTTCGAACTCTTTCCTAGCAATACGCGTACGCACTTCAGTGCTCCTAACTCTGTCTTGTCGAATCCTCCATTTTTTCGCTTTCTTCTGTCACAGATATGACATTTTTTTCCTTGCGTAATTTTTTATAGTGCCGGCAAATTAAGCTTTTTAGTGGTAATGTAATATGGGCTGTACACGTTGTTGCGTTATGTGTTGTGGAGCATAGAGTGAAAAAAAAAAGGTAGGCTCGCTATAAAAGGGCAGGAAACAAACAAGAGAAGGCACAGCATGAATACAAAACAGAGCAGAACGGGAGAAATCAGAACATGGGTAATTCAACAAGAAGCCGCCAAAAGTAGAGATCATGAGAAAACAGTTGTATCATCAAGGAGGTAGAAACCGTTTAGTTTAGAATACAGTATTTAGCATCGCAAAGCATGTCATGCTATGGAAAAACAGTAGGGGAGAGCTTCGGAGAGTTCAATCACCTGGAGTTATTTCACATGCACTGAGAACGCACAGCATCATATGTGCTTTACTTTTTGCCTCCATCCAAAAGCGGCCACCACGGCCTCCTGGAGATATAGTCCCGCATCCTTGGGTTCAGCACTAGAACGCGTTAACCAAACAGCAACCGCAGTGAGGCGAGGAGGTACAAATGGGCTTCATATCTCGGAAATAACGTTTTATACAATGCGCCAACTTATTCTTCTGCTATTTTGTTCCAGTTATTTGCACCATATATCTGCAAATATCATTAGCTGCTTGGTCAAAAGCATAGAAGGTAACCAATTCGCTCAGAAGTTCTCGCATAGTTGCGCTCCCCCTAACACAGATAGTCACTAGTGCAAACAATATTTAGAAACAAGGAGTACTTCGCCGCGTCCAGAGGAAACATTTAAGCAAATAGGACAGCAAAGTGGCTGGACTATTTCCAACGATCTTCGAGGATAACTTTCAGAGAAATGGGATGAAATCGGAGTGTTTCTTTAGGCGATGACAATGCCAACTTACAGCAGAATTCGTGAAATGGTGATAATGGTAATTCGTCAGTCAGGAAAACATTCATTATAGCCAGACAAAGAGCAACTGCTGGTAACGTCGTGGTCTTCATTGTGGTAAAATCAACAAGTCCTCCTTCAATGCATACCTTCGGCAATATTTGAGCACATCTGCAAATTGCGGCTGCAAATTAACATCTAATCAGTTGTGCTCGCGCATCCTACACAGCTAAATGCGCAGAAGTGAGAAAAGCAAATTTAAAGTGTGGAAAGAACGTTGACAGCTCTTGAAAATGATTTCATGAACCTTTGTAGCACCAGCTGCGGTCGTTACAAAGGTCTTTAAGCCAGCCGGTGTCCTCTTTAGGAAAGACTTTCAGCGATTGGCGGCGCCGGCGTGTTGCCGTATTCGTCTCGCTTTTTCTTGTCGGAACTGCCGAAAGGGCGTATTTATAAGAACGCATTATACAAACCCATGGCATGGTAAAGCTTTAACACGTATCTGGCCGATCGTAAAGGAACTTACCCTACTGAAGAACGAAAAGTTCTACCAGGCAGTAACCTCACACAATCTCATCAAATCACATCGACCATCGTACGGTGCACATCACTGTCATAAAATATCTTCCATAATTTATGTTAGTGTGCAAGAAACTTTGAGATCCTACGCAATTATATGCGACTTGTATGTGATTTCTTACTTGAATTGAGTGAGACTGTGTGAGAAAATGTGTGGTTTTGCCACATATGATTTTTTCAGTAGGGTAGTCTTTACTTTTTTTCACTACTTCATTTGAATTGCGGTGCGATGTTTTGCTCTTCCAGTCTTTTTGCCTCAGTCTTTGTTATTTTGCTTTCTCTTTTTCAAGAGAGAGAGAGAGAACACTTTATATTTTTTGCTTACTGTGTTGGATGTGGGCTTCCCTCACGAAGGCCAGCTAGTCTTACAACGGGTCCAATGCGAGCTAAGCGCTTCATGAATAAAGGGTTGCGGGAGAGAGGGGGTGTAACGTGACAATTGTAAGGCCCCGATTTTTCAGGAAAGATTACACACCTGTTTGTTGAGACACATAGAAAAAAAAAACCTTGTTATCGTTGACAAGAGAGGGAGAGAGAGAGAGAGAGAGAGAGAAAACTTTTAATGTGCAGAATAATGAGCATAATAATTCGCAGGAGCTGGGAGATCGGTGCCCCTAGTCCAGGGCTCCGCTGGCAGCAGCTGACTTGCGGACTAGCTGGATAATCCAGGCTTGCTGGTCCAGGTTGTCGCTGGTCAGGGCCGCCTCCCACTGCTCGTGTGTCGGGCATGGCACTATTAACGTTGGGTCAGGTTTGTCCTGGCATTCCCAAGAGATGTGATAGAGTGTGGGGCTTGCACCGCTCCAAGGACAGTAACCCGTGTATTTTGTTGGGCTTATCTTTTTTAAAATGTGAAGATTAGGGAATGTGTTTGTTTGTATTTTTCTCCAGACTATAGCGTCCGAGGAAGGAAGTTCTTTGTGTGGTGGTGAGAAAATTCTTCTTTCTAACCGTAGGTGTTCCAGCCTGTCGCCGTAGGGTCCTAGGAGAGGGGTGGGGTAGGGATGGGGATCCGCCCGGTTTGTGAGAGCTCGGGCTTGATCATTCGCTACCTCATTTCCTTCTAGGCCTTCGTGTCCAGGTGTCCATGTAATTGTGTGCGCCTGGGAGATGGAACGTAATATTGCACACGCTCTTCTGTGAGGTTTTCCGGCCAGGTAGTCCCTGCAGGCTGGTTGGGAGTCCGTCACTACGTGTGATGACTTGCTTTGGTGGTCTTGTGTTTTTATGGTGACGGCTATTGCCAGTGATCCCGCTTCTGGAGGATCCTTGGCATAGATCGAAGCCTGAATAATTGGCCTCTTCTTGTGGTCAACTGCAGCTATTGTGAACTTGCCTGGCTCGCCGTAAGCCCCTATGTCCACGTAGACAACTTCCGTGTCTTTAGACAATTGTTTTTCCAGTGATTTGACTCTGGCTTTCCTTCGACCCTTCTGTAACTCATGGTGCATGTGCTTGGGTATCGGGTTCACATAGATGTTGTTTCTTGTGGATGTCGGAATTTGTGATTTTATCTCGGAAGTTCTTAGTGCCTGCCATAGCCCTACCCTATTGCAAAAACCAGTGCCACTGGGTGCCAGCGCTCCAGCGCCATACCTGATTATGGTCCCAGTATGACGCTGGAAACTGGGCGCACTGGGACGCGGCATACTGGGACGCTCCGCACTGGCGGCACTGTTCGCCCGGAGAAAAAAAGGCGTGGGATAAAAATTAAAATGTAAAAAGTAACGAAACAAGTTAGGTACATAAAAAAACAAAAAAAAAGTAAAAAAGAAAAAAAAAACAGTGCACCAAGCGCGCCTCGAACTACGTCCCTAGCTACTTATCAATCACTAGCTCAGCACGCTAACCGCTCGGCCACGCCGAGAACTGAAATTTTTTGTAACATTTCAGCACTTTATGTCATGACCCGCATTTATATGGTTGGACTTCATGTTTCGCAGTCTACAGGCTATTGCTACCGCTCTAACAACTGCAACTTCTTGATCATTTTAGCTTGCTGTCTGCTCTCACGACTTGCAACTAATGTTCTGGGTGCCTATGCGCGCTATTTTGTGCACTTGAATCATTTTAACATGTGGAGTTTGACATCGCTGGCAAATTTACCAACGCCGGTTCTTGGGTGGTGCTCTCCTACCGTGGGCGTAATTTTCGCTGAACACGGAGCTTTAGTAGAAGCCTTCAAGGAAAAACGTGCGACCGAGCTTCAATAACGGCAAGCGCCGCAGCGATGACCCTAATTGCGTGTAACTAAACCTTATTTGTATGTAAACATTGCGGGAAGCGTTGCGATGACCGAGGGCTGGGCTGCTTGATACGCAGAGTAAGATGGAGCGCAAAAGCTTGAGAAACACGCCAAATATTATGTATTACAAGGGCTGTATGTTGTTGCTTTTTCTCTCATGAGCCCATCGCTTGGTAAACTATTCTCTTCCTGGTTTTAGTTTTTCTGTCTGCTGTTTATACTGGGCCGTGGTGCAGGCTACGCTCGCCTACGATTGAGCCCGCATTGAACATTTTAGCAGTAATCATTGTGTTAGAGTGCCCTTAAGATCAGTTGTGAAGTTGGTTATGCATGGTAGCCCACATTATTCAATTCCAGCTTTAGTTGTGCGTTAATCGCCAGTGTGTCATGAGATGGGGGCGGCGGCGGTCGTTGTCTCTCTCGAAACGCTCGAAACAACCTATGGAAACATGGAAACTCTAGAAAAAAGATACTGCCTTTGTTTTCTTACAAATCCACAACGACTTCGCAGCAAAACGCGCTTGCTTGAACCATATTTTTCATATGCCCCCCGATGGTCGATTGAAAGTACGCTGTTGCCCTGTTGGCCCCTGAGGGATGCTACTCCGGCTGACGCCGCAGGCCGCACCGGCCATACTGGGGCACTGGGACCAGTGCGGCCCCAGCGCACATACAGCGCTTCTCCCAGTGCATCGTGGATGCCAGCGACACACCCAGCGTCAAAAGGCTAATCCCAGCGTTTTTCTTCCATCGCACCAGTGCAGCCAGTGTCTTCCCGTTACTGCTCCAGTGAATATCACAGACCTCCAGCGTGCCCAGCAGATCCAGTGCAAAACCAGCGCGAAAATATTACTGGTTTTGCACTGGAGACGCTGGTTTTTGCAATAGGGTAGTTTTGACAGGATTTCCCTACGCGCCTGCGTTGTTGTTAGGCGTTGTTTCTGACACTCTAGAACCGCCTCATTGAGCTCCTCGAAGTTGTTGTGCACTCCGAGTGCCCAAAGACGTTCCGTTGATGTTGTTGGCGGGAGGTTTAGGGCCGTTTTATAGGCTCCTCTTATGATAGTGCCAATGGCCCTTTTATCAGTGATTCTAATTTCGTGATATGGGAGCCCGCTGGTAATCCTGCTAACGACTAGGGCTTGTAGAAGGCGGAGGGTGTCCTCCTCCCTCATCCCTTTCCGGTGCCAGGTCACCCTTCTAATCATTCTCGAAATTTGGTTGACTGTGGTTTTGAGTGTTTTGATTGTATAATCCACTATCAAATTGCTTTGCAACCACAGCCCCAAAACTCTGATCTTGTCCTTCTCTTGAATTGTCTGGTCTCCTAGAGAGAGCTAAATTTCTTTTGGGGACTTGTAATTTCTTCTGTGTAGCCTGATAAGTTCGGATTTTTCTGGGGAGCATTGAAGACCGCTCTCCCCGGGAAATTCCTCGACTAGGTCATTAGCGGCTTGCGGAGCTTCTCCTTTTTGCGCCAAGGATCCCTGAGTAGCCCAGATGGTGATGTCGTCCGCGTATAAAGTGAAGCCAATATCATTGCGGGTCAACAGTTTTTTTGCTAATTTTATCATTGCTATGTTAAATAGCATTGGAGAGATTATAGAACCCTGCGGTGTACCTTTGTTCGGCATGGGTACTTTTGGTGATCAGATCTCTCCATCCTATGGTGGCTGTGCGATCTGAGAGGAAAGCCTTCATGTATTTGAAGATTTTCTCCCCGCAGTTGATATTGTTTAATTCGTGTAATATGGTTTGGTGGCCAATGTCGTCGAATGCTCCTTTGAGATCTAGTGCCAGAATGAAATTTTCGCCTTTTCGGGGTATGGTGTTGATGACTTCTTCCCTAATCCGGAGGAAAGCATCTTGCGTGCAGAATACCTTGCGGAAGCCCAGCATGCAGGAAGGAAAGTTGTTGTTTTCGTCGATGTAATTTTGGAGCCTGAGGTGGACTACTTTTTCATAGAGTTTTCCCAGGCAAGAAGTGAGGGAGATAGGACGGAGACTCTCCACAGCCGGTGGCTTTCCAGCCTTTGTTATGGTGATGATATCCGCGTGTCTCCAAGCTGATGGGACCTGTCGCTTCTCCCACAGTTCTTCGTTGGTGTACTTCGTTAGGTCTTGCAGATGTTCGGTGCTTAAGTTCTTAATCATGGCGTAGGTGACTTTGTCTCCTCCAGGGGCAGTATTTCTTGTAAATGTACGGGCGGCTGAGTAGACCTCCGCCAGTGTTATGGGGGAGTCAAGGGAGGGGTATGGTTTACCCGCATATGAAGTTTGGCACGGCGGAGTAGGGTCTCCTTTGTATTTCTTGTGCATGGCGGTGATCAACTCTGCATCTGTGCCCGGGTATTTATGGGCTATGGTGTGGAAGGTTCTTCTTGTGGCCGTTTTGGTTTTTGAGGGGTCTATCATGCTTCTTAATATTGACCATGCTTTAGCCGTGCTTAGGGTGCCTTTCAGCGAATTGCAGAAATCTGCCCAGTTTTGCTTGGCGAGCTTTATAGCATACTCTTGTGCTTCAGCCGTAACCTGTGCTATCTTCATTTCAAGTCTTCTATTTAATTTTTGCATTTTCCACCGTTTTAATAGACTTTTTCGGGCTTCCCATAAATGTAGCAGATGTTTGTCTACTTCTGGGGTTTTTGTCGTTGTGTTGATGGTCTGGGTCGTTTTTGCATGAGCATTCTTTAGGCTTTGAACCCAATCTTCAATTGTTGTGATGCCGTCGTGTGGCGGTCTAATTTGTCTGAACTTATCCCAGTCCGTTATTTTAGTAGAGCCAATGTTCCTTTTCATACGGGTTGTCATTAGGGATAAGCTAAGGATTTTGTGATCGCTGCCGAGTGTTTCTTCTAGACTGGTCCAGGTGCAATGTCTGATGTTTTTGGTGAAAGCTAGGTCTGGGCAGGTGTCTCTGCTTACACTGTTTCCTATTCTAGTGGGGGACATGGTGTCCGTCATAAGACAGAGATCCAGCTGCTCAGTCGCTTCCAACAACTTGGTTCCCTTCGGGGTGTCCTTGTGGTAGCCCCATGCCGTATGTACAGCGTTTAGGTCCCCCATAATAATAAGGGGGTTCGTTCACGCTATGCGTGTGCATTCCAGTAAAAGTGGCTTAAAATCTTCCTGCGTGTTGCTTGGAGGACTGTAAAGGTTTAGGACAAACACACTCTGCTTTCTTCTTTTTTGAGAGATGACCTCGATGAGAACTTGATTAATTTTACTGAAGGGAAGGTCGTGCGGTATGACTGTTAGTGTGGGGGCCACTAGTGTAGCTATTTTAGGTGCCGTGTCATGGGTGTATGTGAGGTATCCTTTGAGGTATGTTGTGCGTCTTGTTTCTTGGAGACATATGACGTCCGGAGGCATCGGTTGATTTTGAATAAACATCTGCAGGGAGCTGCGTTTCCTCTTGAAGGAGCGACAGTTCCACTGCAAGAGCTCTAGGTGGTTTGGTTGCCGGTTAGGGGAGGCAGCCATCAGCGTTGCTCGCCACTGACTCGCAGTCGCTGAGATCTGTTATCCCAGCGGACCTTCGGTGGGCTTTTAGTCGAGGGTCATCGGGGATTCCCATGCGTTTTCGCACCCCCTGAGTTATTATTTGGATTTTTGAATTGAATTCTTCTTGAACTGCCGCAAATTGAGTTTGCGTGGCAATTTGTTGGTCTTGGAGTTGTTTGGTTAGTTGTGTCATGGTCTGCTGCATTTGATTAATCATTTGTTGCATTTGACTAAGAATGCTTGGTGTGTTTTCTTGAGTGTGAAGTCCGAGAGTTTGTGTAAGCGGTTTCTGCCGTTGCGATTGGAGTACACTCGCCTGTTGAGTTTGAGATGCGGAGGTGTTTACAGCATTTTGTACCGGTTGTGGCTGTACCGGATACTATTGATGAGGGTTGGGGGGCAGTTTGCTTCTGACCCATTTGTAGGAGTTGTTGTAGTTGTTGTTCTACCTTATTAAGGCGTTTCTGTTGTTCGGATAGTTTGATTTTCAGTTGTCTATTTTGCTCTTCGAGCCTAGTGCAATCCTGACATGGACCATACCCGTTTAGAGCAGTGGGAGAGGCAACCTGAGCCCAGCTTACCCTTTTGGTGTCGTGCTCTAGCTTGTCTGGCGTCGCCCCTATTGCTTCTGGTGGTCCCTGCTGGTTGGGCCTAATCTGTTGCGTCTTCTGTTGGGACTAGTAGGCTGTCAAGTCCCGTCCCTTTGATTTCGATCGGGACTGGGGTCTCTGTTTCTCTGCCAGCTGCTGTTCCTCCCCCTCCGATGAAAACCAGTGGCGCTCCATCGGCTTGATCTGCTGATCTCTCCGGCTGACGTGCTGCTTGAGGGGCTTCTGTTGCTGATTGTTATTGCTTTGTTTAGCTTTGTTGCTGTAACGTCCGATATGTGCCCTGAGGCGCTGCTTGCAGGCCTTGTCTCCCGTTGGATGGTTTCCCTGGCAGGCCACGCACTTGGCTTCACAGGTGTGGTTTTCCTCTGGTTCATGAAGGCCGCAGTTCCGACATACTTTGGCGTTGGGTGTTGGGCAGACATCCGCTCTGTGGCCTGCCTTGAGACAGTCTTGGCAGATCTGTTGGGTTGGTCGATATGGGTAACATGCCGTCTCTCTCCCGTAATAGATGACGTATCGGGGAGAATGGGGCCTATGAATGTTATCACTGCCGTGCGAGACTTTCCCAACATTCGTGCTTGAACGATCTCGACCCCTTGTGTGCGTAGTCGGATGTTTGATAGAAGCTCCTCTGATGGTGTGTTAGGATCCACTCCATGAATAACTCCTCTGATGACGTCCTCAGGCGCCGCCAGGTAGACGTTGACTACGTAACCTTGTAAGAAAATGCTGTGAAAGGGCTTGTTTCCAATGCGATGTAAAAGACAAAGAACGAAACTGAAATTAGATCAATGCCACCGTGTTTTTCAAGTGATAGGAAAAAGTATCTTGCTTTAAAACTCAATATTCCTCTTGAAATGTAATAAAATAGTTTATTCAACATTAACAAGGTCTATTTGACGACCTCATCCAGTGCTTGAATATTATTTGTTCAAAGAAGCAATTTATCTCAGCGTGAGCAGCAGAAAAATAATTTTAATTTCTTTCATTCAACCAGACGCTAATTCAGATTGCTTGCTGCACCTGGTTAATCCTTACATTTTGAAGCATTAGTCCAGATGTCGCAGTACTTGCCATACCTGCTGAAGGTCATACACCAGGCGTTTCATGGAGGCGCATAAGCTCCTTAACATGGTCTCTATAAGTAATATAAATATGTACACAACTTACAGGCAAAGATATGTTCGAATAGGAGGACATCACAAAACAAATGTTTGCGTTAAATAATAAACTTGGAACAACTTTGAGATAATCATCTTTAACATTATCGTTAAGTTCCTTGGTGCTAGTTTTTTGGATATGTAGCGGGGCACTGCTAATAGCGACGCATTTTGGGAGAATTTAGAAAACGCGAGTCTTCTGGACATTTTAGCTGGATAAAATTTATTGATAACGGACAAAAGCACGCGTGCTTTCGAAAACCCTATTACTTACTACAACTGTCAGAATCTCTAAAGGACAATACAGATACCCAAATATGCTATAAAAATCTAATAAACGGCATCTGGTGACACTGTCGCCGCATATCCGACAGAAAAAAAATTGAATTATTGCTGAGATATTGAGATAAGAAGTTGAGGTTGTTTTTTATTGTTCCCGCCAGTCGAATTCAAACTGTTTTCTCCTACTACCTGATAGGGTAGCACTACGAAGACTATGACGCCAGAGGGGGCTCCGTGATTGCTGGCGCGCGGGGAGCTGAGAATACTTCGCATGTGTGGGCCGAGTCTTTAGCTTCGTTCGATACGAGGCGCATCTGCTGCTCCGAGGTCGTATTTCAGGCGCCGCCGGCCAGAAACGAAACTATCCGAGCACGCACGAAGTGCCTGAGCCGGAACATAACAGAAAAAGAAGGGTACGCATGTGGCGCCGCCAAGTATATTTATATATTTGCCCTGCAACATTTATGTTTTTTTTCGCCGCCGTTTAGGTGTGATAAAAGCACGTTATCATATTCGAGACAGAACTTACTAGCGCATTCAAACGGGCAACGTAATTCGCATTTGTCAGCCTCCAGATTCCTTGTAGGTCACGTGAATTGTAGTTGCGAGTCTCGGCAGTTTTGGTTGTGGCGGCGATGCCTGTATCTCTGTTCTTCCTCTTTACTACCTTATAACAACTCTGTTTTGAGTAAAAGTGGCTGTTTTGTAACCAGGAACTGGCATTTTATCGATGCAAGCCCACTTCCTTTTTTTCTTTAGTGTCCCTTTAATGCGTAGCACGATTACCTATGGGGGTGGGAAAATGGCGCGCGGCACTTGCGTCATAGCTCTGAAGGCAGTGTTTGAGAAATAGAGTATGGCATTTCGAAAGCATGAATCTCGTGTTATGAGGATATTGCTACGAAGATGACGAAGCGGGCAGTGGCGCGGGGTGGAGTGCTATCGCGAGGCCCGCTGGCCATTAAAGCATATTTCATCGTCATGTCATCACGTCGTTCTGTTTCTGTTGTGTCGCCATGTTCCATCGCTTGTCATGTCACCACGTAACATTTGGTTGGAGGTGCGGTTCATCCCCATCTTCGCCTTGCCCCGTCGAAGCCAACCGTACGCCGGGTCCATCGGCCGAGAGCCCGTGGAGATCGCCGCCCATCTTTACCCCAGCCCCTTGTGCTCAGACCCGACCAGCCGCTCTCCCCAGTCCCGTCCCCAGACTTGACCACAATACATTACGACCAGGAAGAGCCAAAAGCCGACCCGAACGACCCTACGACGAAGCGACCTCAGACCACTCGAACGAAGCCAGCACCCCCGCCCAAGTCGTTCGGCGTGTCCATGAGCCTTGGCTTTCGGCAAACGGTGAAGATTTGACCTGATGCTCCGGGGCAAGCATTCATCCCATAATCGCATTCATTGTGATGTCCAGCGTTTCATGTCCTAATCCTGTGTCTGTGTTCATCCTCACTTCATGCAATGGGTTTCTAGCAATCGATCGGGACAATCGCTCGGTGGCCCCGGGTAGTGCTACGAAGATGACGAAGCGGGCAGTGGCGCGGGGCGGAGCGCTCGCGCCAGGCCCGCTGGCCATTAAAGCATATTTTATCGTCATGTCATCACGTCGTTCTGTTTCTGTTGTGTCGCTGTGTTCCATCGCTTGTCATGTCACCACGTAACAATATTAATGCGTGTTGAGACACTGTAGCGGGCAGCCAAGCTTACGAAATTTTTAAAACTGATTTTGTAATAACAGATTTTGTATTAAGAATATTAGGAACTAGATAAATGGGGTAGATAGCTTGAAGCATGAGGAGGCAAAACGTATGAGTAGGTAATGTGCGAGTCTAAAGACAACGCTACACAAACACGCGATCCCTATAGGTTTTGCGGCGGGCAAGTAGGTATACAGGACCCATCAAGACGGTAATTATGCTTATCTTATGACACAAGAGGAGGCAGTTCGGGGCTACGTGGCCGAGGGCTGACTCTATGGCTGGCGCCTAGTCCGTAAATAATTGTGCACTGCGTGCTCGAACAACCATGCCCGCGTTTCTCTACATCATCATCATCAGCAATACTACACCGAATGCAGAGTAAAAGCATTCTGCTTCTTTACCCCGGTTAACCAGGTGAAATGCTGCCAAACAGCACGACGTCAATGGACCGCCATCAGCCCAATATTGGGAGAAACCTGCCCCAATATAGGGGTCAATAATGGCGTTTCATTTGGGCGCTACCCATGCCAATGTTTAATCCAACATACTTGACTGGCTTGCCTACAATGGCCACCAATGGCAGACTAGGTTATTTATTGGCATGCAGCCTCACTCAACGGCTACCCAATATCTTGCACCCAAGCTCCTATACAACGTACATCCTATACAAAGTACTGGCTCCTATACAACGTACATCCGGCCACTCTCACTGGCTATCCAATACTTTCAACAAGCTTATTCACTGGCTTTTAAGAACTGCTATCCAGCTAGGATGATCGACTGCCCAACATCGCCCACCAAAGCTTGTCCACTGGCTTTGCATCATTGGAATCCAGGCAATCCCGTTATTGTTGAATATTGTTTTTTGTGACTATTTTTTCATTTGATTGGCACTACGGCGCAGAGGTGGCTAAAACTATCAAGCGGCAAACACAGGGTGGAGTTTGTGTGCAGGTATTTTACATGCAGCTAATATATATACAGCATCCTGAAAGTATACATGCATTCACACAAAAAGCCAGAATTGTATGGTTCATGGATATTTATTAGGTGCGCATGTCGTACACAGCGAAAAAAAAGAAGACTATAGGCAGAATTTTTTCAGACTTCCAGAACTTCACCTCTGGTTGGATTCATTGACAAGGTGTCGGCAGATCCCAGGTTGTAGGAAGACGCCGCAATAAAGGCAACTTCAGGTGTCTGTGAAGCCAGCATCTCTAGCATGCGCTTTTTTCTCTCGGTTATAATGACAGCAGCTTTCAGCAGCCCTTGCCGATGTATGCTCGAGCAGCTTTCATGTCACCATCTTCCCTTTCGTACAAACATCTGCAAGTGAAAACAAAAATAAGAGACAATATTATTCAGAGTTGTTTTTTAGTGCAGGTTGGGCAAACTCTTTATGAGCAGTAAAATGTGCCACTGCTACAAGATTAGTTTGTCCAAGTCAGTGTACTGAAATTGGAATTCATGAAGATTGCATATTTACTGTTTGGTGCAATAAAGTTGAAGCAAAAGCTTTTCTTACTCTCGGCGTAAATAAACCGCAGATAAGCATATTCTGTTAACCCCAATTATCAGGTGCTAATGACTGACAAAATGACTAATTTCCAGTTAATACGCCACACTGTATGAAAAATGGATATCTTACCGGTCGTAAAACACAGCCTTACATGCAGCGTCAACCGAAGCAGCGCAAGAGGAAATTGGCACACAAAGGTCCTTCCTTGTGATCCTTAGTGTTTACTCCTGCAGGGAAGTGTAGCAACAAGGCAGGCAATAAAGTAAAAAATGCTCCCCAAAACCTACTCCATTATGAACATATATATTAAACTAAAGGGTAAGTGGTACTCACGCTGAGTTGCAGACTGTTCTAAGAACCGCGAGACAGTCTGCAACCGCAGTCTAAGAACCGCAGTCTACAGGCCATTGCTGCCGTTCTAACAATTACAACTTTTTGATCATTGGAGTTTGCTGCCTGCTCTCACGAACTAATCTGGATGCCTATGCGCGCTATTTTGTGCACTGGAATCATTTTAACATGTGGAGTTTGACATAGCTGGCAAATTTACCAACGCCGGCTCTTCAGTGGTGCTCTGCTAACATGGGCGTAACACGGAGCTTTAGTACACACCTTCAAGGAAAAAAGTGCAACCAAGCTTCAATACCGTCAAGTGCAGTAGCGACGACGCTATTTTGCGTGTAACTAAACCTCTTTTGTATGTAAACATCGCGGGAAGCGTTGCGATGACCGAGGGCTCGGCTGCTTGATACGCAGAGTAAGAAGGAGCGCAAAAGCTTGAGAAACGCGCAAAATATTATGCATTACAAGCGCAGCATGTTGTTGTTGTTGTTTTTTTCATGGGCCCATTATTCCGTAAACTACTCTCTTTCTCGTTTTATTTTTCCTTTCTGCTGTTTATACTGGGCCGTGGTGCAGGCCATGCTCGCCTGCGATTGAGCCAGCATTGAAAATTTTGGCAGTGATCATTGTGTTCAAGTGCCCTTAAGATCAGCTGTGAAGTTTGTTATGAATGGTAGCCCACATTTTTCAATTACAGTTTTAGTTTACGTTAATCGTCAGTGTGTCATGAGATAACAGAGGTGCGGCGGTAGGGGTCTTCACTTCACTTCACTTCACTTTAATACCTTAAAGACTCTCCTTAGAGGGTATTACATAAGGGGTGGGGCGCACAGAAATGAAAAACAGAATAGGTAACATATATGTGTAAGTAAGTTATACAAATACAAGATTGTCACTGCGCAAGTGCACGTGTGATTCGTTCAAGAAATAAAGATGGACATGTGATAGCAGCAAGTTCTCGGGGAAGGCCGTTCCAGTCGTTGGCAGTCCGGGGGAAGAATGATGAAGAAAATGTAGTGGTGCGGGCGCGAGGTCGGGACACTTGCTGCTGATGACCGCTGCGGAGGGAGATACGTGGTGGGGGTGCGCAGATCTAAGGTTCCTGTCGTAACTCGGAGTAAAAAAACTTGTGAAACAAACATAAACTAGCAATGTAGCGACGATGAGCAAGGGTAGATAGGTTGGACTGTGATTTTAAGGATGATATGCTGATATCAAAAGAATACGATGAATGAATGAATCTAGTTGCTCGGTTTCGAACTGCTTCAATTGAATTACGCAGATATGCTTGTTTCCGAGACCAGATGGGAGATGCATATTCTAATTTTGATCTAACTAGTGATTTGTATGCGAGGAGCTTGAGATGCTGAGGTGCAGAGCGTAGGTGACGCTTTAAAAATTCTAGTGTTCTGTTAGCAGATGATATGATGTTTGAGATATGCGTATTCCACGTAAGATCCTGACAAAGATGAACACCAAGGTATTTGTATGATTGGACAATGTTGAGAGGAACGTTAGATATGCTGTAGCTGAACAGGAGGGGGTAATGGCGATGATGAAACGACATATATTTACATTTACTTGTGTTAAGTGTCATTAGCCATTCATTCTTTCACCAGTCTTTCACACGAGTTAAATTATTTTGAAGGGATTGTTGTTCGAAAGTGTTAGTGACTGTTCTGTAAACAACACAATCGTTGGCAAACATCCGAATATGGCAATCTAAGTTCTCAGGAAGGTCGTCAATATAAATTAGAAACAAAAGTGGCCCAAGGACAAATCCTTGGGGCACGCCCGAGGAGACTGGTAGGAGGTTAGACATTTGATTATTGACGATGACTGATTAGAAGCGGTGAGTTAAGAATTCTTTTATCCATGCTAGTATATCGGGATGCAAGTTTAGGCGAGAAAGTTTCAAAAATAAGTGGTTATGAGATACCTTATCAAATGCCTTGGCGAAGTCGTGGAAAATAGCGTCAGTTTGGAGGTTAGCATCAAGGTTAGCATGTAAGTTATGAATTAAAAGTGCTAGTTGACCTTCACAGGAGTATCTTTTGTGAAATCCGTGCTGCGAAGAATGAAAAAAATTATTTGAATCCAGAAAGTTCATCATTAAAGAGTAAATAACGTGTTCCATGAGTTTACATGGTATGCTGGTGAGTGATATGGGCCGATAATTAAGTGGTGAATCTTTGTTACCCGACTTGTGGACCGGAACGACCTTCCCCACTTTCCAGTCTTGGGGTATGGCACCTGTAGAGAGAGACTGCAAGAAAAGCAAGCATAAAATCTTAGCAGAAGTATGATTAACATTTTTTAGAACCTTTGTGTTATTTTCGTCAAAGCCGGTGGATGATGACAATTTTAGTTTATCAATAAGACATGATATGCCGGCTTCCGAGAAAGTAACGGCAAGCATTGAAGTTCTTTGGTCATTTGCTGTCGTGAGGGGAGGCGGTTCTTTAATTCTGCTTTCGCATCTGTATTCACTAAAGAACAAGCACAAGAACAAGCACAAGAACAAGATGTTAGCACACTCAACATCGGAAACAGCGCGTCCGGAATCATCAGTGAGGGTAACAGTGCGTATAGATTGCGGGTTTAAAAGCTGCCAGAATTTAGTTGGATTACCTTTAAGTATGTTGGGCAGGTCAATAAGATAAAATGAGCGTTTTGCGTTTTTTACTGCAACCAGGTATGTCCTTTCAGCGCTGTAATATTTGTCCCATGCGCAGTCCTGTCCAGTCTGGTTGGCACTGCGGAACAAACGTTTCTTTTTGTTTTCTGATCTCCCCAGAGCCTTGGTGAACCATGGTTTCTGTTTGTTCGCGCGGAAGCTGCAGTTGGGAACATATTTGTTAGTAAGTTCGTTCATTGTATCGGTAAACATCAACCAATTTTCGTGGATTGTTTGTTCTTGGAAAGAGCGCTGAAAAGTTAGCAAAAAGCTTCCAGTTCCCTATTTATGGCTTCGTAGTTTCCTTTGTTATAAAGGGTGATTGTTTTTTGGAAGTTTCTTTTGTTGTTGGAGTGAAGTTGAAAGACGCATGGATGACTTTGTGATCGCTAATTCCCGGAGATAAGTAATGGAATTGAGGCTGTCAGGGTGGCTAGAAAGTATAAGGTCAAGAATGTTAGCGGTATCTCCTGCGATGCGTGTAGGCTGGGTTACTAATTGAGTTAGATTAAAATTTAAGCACGCATCCATGAATTCCCGTGATTCATCCTGTCTAAAAATAGGCTGATGAGGATTATTCCAATCAATACCAGGATAGTTGAAATCTCCAAAAAGTAAAACGTGTGCATTAGGGTGTTTTGTTGTAAGTTTGTTCAGGATGTTGTGCAGCTTTCGAGGGAATTCGGGGTTACTGTGGGGGGGTCTATAGCAAACACCAATTAGTATAGATACTGGTGAGGCGCGACAAAGCAGCCATAATATTTCGAGGTGGAATTTTATGTGAATGTGGGAACACTGTAGTTGATTGCTGGTAGCGATAAGAACGCCTCCTCCTCGGGGGCCTTTGCGATCAGCACGGAAAAGGTTGAAATTTGGTAAGTTATACTTAACTTCAGTGTCGCTCACGTTATCGGTCAGCCAAGTCTGTCAGTACAAGCAGGTTACTGCCTGTTGAAGAAACAAGGCTGGATACATTATCGCACTGAGAGAGCAGACTGCGTATGTTAGTATAGATAACCGAAAACGAAATATTCTGCCGAGGGGAGTTACGGCGAGGATTAGATAAGTGTTGACGGTGCTGCAAGCGCTATGCTATTTCTTTAACCGTTTCAGTAGCAATCAAAAGTGTAGCGTTTCTTGCCGAGAAATAGGGTCTTGTACCGCAAAGAAAACGGTCCGGTTTCTGCTCTTGCAAAAGCGACAAGATGTTTGCGGGCTTTTTGAACAGAGCGGGTAAAATCTTCTCCAATACTATAGTCCGTGTCTTTTAGCATACAGCCTTTGGAAAGAATGGTTTCTTTTGTTTTAAAGGAGGCTAATTTGGCTATAATAGGACGTTGACGGTCCTTGTTATGGCGTCCCGAGCGATGAGCACGCTCTATCTGACTGGGCTCCAAGGTAAACTCTAAGACATCTTGACAATGCCTAATTAGTATTTCTTCAGATTCTGTGAATGACTAGCGGGGATTGGTGTCTAGAAGGCCGTAGAATATCAAGTTGTTGCGGCGTGACCTGTTCTCTGTATCGTCTATTCGAGCCTCAAGGTTGGTAACAAGAGCAGCAGTCTCAGCAGCAACAGCTTGGGGGGATTCTATGCCAAGTTTTAGAGTAGGAATGTCCTGAAAGAGGCACTCCAGGTCTGCTAGGCGCTTACTCAGATCGGAAATGGTTTGGTCGATAGAACGCATCCGACCTTTGAGTTCCTATACATGAGCGAGTATTTGGCCTTGACCGGCTGACAATTTCTTGAGTTCAGCAAGAACACTATCAAGTTTGTCCGGACCAGGGTTCGTTTCAATATCGCCGGACAAAAGAAGAAGAGATTTTACGACCCAAAAGCATTCACCAGCCATAGAAATGCAGCACTGCAGGCTCGGCAGCTGTACCAGGCAACTGTCATTCATTTTTTAGAAAAACGGCAGTATGAAGAACTAACCTGCGTAGCGAAAATCAGTGGATGAGGAGGCTGCATCATGGCACAGCTACCGAGCCCACAGAGCGCAGGCGAAAGGCGGTGCTCTTTATACGTTGACAGGGTCGATGATGTCGCTGTCGCTCGCGCTTGCCATCCGGCGTCGATGGTCCAGGAAGGGAGCGCTGTTTTCACCGACGTATCAGCGCTGCTCAAAAGGAAGGGTTCGTTGATCTCGACGTAGAACGGCTGTCCTGGGTCTCGTAGAACGAGCCACGAAGTGTCGAAGATGGCTGGTAAGATACAGGCAAAGGCAGGCGCGAGCACCTGCGTAGCGAAAATCAGTGGATGAGGAGGCTGCATCATGGCACAGCTACCGAGCCCACCACCAGGTCTCTCTCGAAACGCTCCGAAACGACCTATCGAAACATGAAAACTAGAAAAAAGATACTGCCTTTGTTTTTTTACAAGTGCGCAATGACTTCGCTGCAAAAAGCGCTTGCTTGAACCATATTTTTCATATGCGCCACGACGGTGGATTGCGATTACGCTGTTGCCATGTTGCCCCATGATGGATGCTACTCCGGTCGACGCCGGAGGCCGCACCGGCTATACTGGGGCACTGGGACCAGTGCCGCCCCAGCGCTTCTCTCAGGGCATTGCTGATGCCAGTTACACACCCAGCGGCCAAAAGCCAATCCCAGCGTTTCTCTCCCATCGTACCAGTGCAACCAGTGTCTTCCCGTTACTGCTCCAATCGCAGACCTCCAGCGTGGCCAGCAGATTCAGTGCAAAACCAGAGCAAAAATCTTACTGGTTTCGCCGTTGAAGACGCTGGGGGTTTGCTGGTTTTTGCAATAGGGATGGGGGGAGATATAGACGACGTTGTGGACAGCAACTTGCACGCGCCGTTTCAACCCCGCAGTCGCAGGTGAGACACAATCCCGTGCGCACCCGATGGAATGCGGTGGCGGGCGTCTAACGAAATCGCTGCACTTGTGATGACAAGCGAGCCGTGACAGGACCGCTGGCCGCTCTTTTCTTTTTCCTTTTTTTTTGTACACCGGCTTGAGCTCGCTATCTCGACCTCGTCGTCGCAAGTGAGACGCTCATTCACGCAAGCGCCCGATGGAATGTAATGGCAAGCACTAACACAAGCAGTTCCCTCGTTGCGACAGCCGAGCTCTGTCAGGACCACTGACCCTGTCTCTTCCTTTTTTTGTAGCAACGGTATTCATTGACTCGAACGTTGCAGCGTCCAGGTGAACGTCCAGGTGTACCGCGGAATGTAGGAATGACGTGACCCTAAGTGTTCTGCTTTTTCTTATTTTCTTTTTGTGAGAGAGAGGGTACAGTCCTCTTAAAGTTGAAGTGTGAGTTGTACGTCAAAACCAACTAATCAGGTTGATGTATGTGGTGATCTGACGTAGAAATTAGCGCTGGACCTCAGGGGGTAAAACCGAGCCCGAGGACCCAGTCTGGCGTTCTGGGCTAGGTTTAGAGGATCTGCATCTTCGGCTATGCCGAGGTGGGAATATTTCCCAGTTAGCGAGTTCTACCTTGTATCTCTGTTGTAATAGTTGTTGTAAATAATGTGCATATAAATATTCAGTTATTCTCCTGGCAACCTCCCGTCTTCACGTCATCGCTACATACCGTCTCCGACGGAGCGCCTCTGTCGCAAGGCACCTCCACTGCAACATGGTATGCCGTCTCTCACGGCGCGCCCCTGGTGCACAAAGGGAAAGAACCAACAATGGAACTTCACTGGCGCAGTCTGACAAGATTGTCATCACTGGCGCAGGCATAGAGGCTGTCTCTACGAGCCAAGTAGAGACAAAGTGGGGCAGCGGAGAAGACGGAGGAGGTGCAGGCAGCAAGAAGCAGCAGCAAAGGAAACCAGGAGAGGTAGCAGCAAGGACCAGAAGAACGGACCAGGGACGCGGGACTGAAGCCGGTTAGGAAGCGCAGCGCTTCGGTCAGTGGCGGGTCTACGCAAGTTGCCAGCAATGAACCCAAGGCCAGAGACGAGCGGCAGTGCATCGCAGGCTCCACTGACGGTGGCGGCGGAGATCGGCACTGCAGTGCGTTCAAAGGTGATCGACACATCGAAACCGTGAGTTTTTCAGGTCCCATTGTTCGTGCCTCTGTCTGCGTTCGAGCCGGTAGGGCAGTTTTAAGGGTGCATGGATTGGCATGGATAATTTCCGAGTTGAAAAAATTCGGTAGAGGGGAAACAACTAGATATAGATAAAATACTAGTTTTAGAAGCAGAACAGGAGTGGTTAAATGAGCTGCAGGCAGCATTGCAGAGGCAAAAAAGAGGAAATGCGCTCAGTTTCTGGGGAAGTATGCCCTATTTGGGCCTGCGCGAATGAAATTGCAATAGCGGAGCGCCATGAAGCTGATCGGAAAATCGCTATGGTAACACAGTGGATGAGGGAAGTGGGCGCAGAAATGTCCAGCATAGAGCCACTAGCTACACCACCGGAGTTGAAAAACAATTGCTTATTGAGCAGTGAAGTAGCGGTGGACAACCAGTCGGTTAACAGTAGCATCTGTTTGTAGGGCAAATTTACAAAAACGACAGGAAACGAGGCTTGCCTTCCGGTAGCGCGCGAAAACAGTATCGCTTTACCGCCGCCCAGGGAGGCCAGCAACGAAAACGAGCAGCCCAACTCTGATTGCCCAAGAGTAATCGACAAAATCGATTTCAAAATGTCTGATGACAGACTGGACAGCTGTCAATTATTGACTTGCTCCTTGAGTGAGGATGTCATTGCGACTTCCCCAGCGTCAAAAGATCAAAACAAAAGCGAACCGGCATCGGCAAAAAGCAAGTTAGGTTCCCATGATACGGATTCTGGGGGGCCGCAAAAGCAAGCTCAGGCAAGCGCCGAGAAGGAGCTGTTCGAAGAGAACCTAGTACGGACAGCAAACGCTCTACTTCCCCTCGCTATCCTCTCCCTATCCCCTTTTCCTTCCCGCCGGCCGCAGCTCAAGTGCTTCAGTTTTTTAGATAGCAGTTGCCGCGGCCGGCAATACTCTTTTCCTTCTTTTTGATTATTAAAAAAAAAAATAAATCAATCACTACCACCACCACGCTACCTCGTGGAGCAAGCGAGAGGTGGAAACACCTCGCAGGTGCAACAGCGCACTGCGCCTAGCATGCTGCATGAAGTGCCCTGCACTGCTGTCCTCAGAAGGAGCTCCCATTCCGAGGCTACGAATGTAGACGGGTCAGTAGGACAGAATGTAGAGAGGGCCGTGCAAGTTTCAAAAGCACAGTACGAAAGCCTGACCGCGTCGTCCGATGATAAATTATTGTCTCTAGAAAATATTGAGTCAGGAGACAGAAAGGCAGCTCTGCAGTCTGAATGTCCGATGTAGCCACGAAGCCGACAAACGCCTGTCAAGTGGGGCACGGCGTTCAGATTGTTTGTGGCGAAGGGAATGGACCGAAATGTTCCCCGCGAGGTAAACGGTCAGTGGAGAGGTGCATGCATCATGCATTGTAGGCACGCGTGAGGTACCCTGCTATCTATTGCTCAGTATGCCAGACTAAGCGTCGCACGTGTTTGGTTAACTCGTGCAAAGGAGATGAGCAGGGCAAGGCACATGACGCATTGCCGCTGCGTAACGGGCAGAGCGTGCACTTGGAAGCATCCCATGGTGAGGGTTTAGGACCTAACGATAGCCAGGAGGTCTTCGACCCCGGGGGATACAAGCGGCTGAGTTTTCCCTTCGTTGAAACTGCGGCCCAAAACAGTCGCACGCCAGCTCGACCACACACAGCGGCAGGGGGTGTGACCGGGGAGACTCAGGTTGGTATCTTGGACGAGACACTTGCGGTAATGAGTGCTGAAGTAAATAAAAATTCAGTTGCTAGAAAGCGCTTCTGTCGTCTCCTGTTCCGTTTAGTCCTGTGTTTTCGCGCTGTTTTAAGATGAATGAGTGCTGAAGCCTTTCAAGTGTGCCTGTATGTGTGGGTGTTCGCGAGGATAATCAGGGTGCGCGAACACAGAAACTGATGCCTGCGCATGAACTTGACCTTTGCGTGAGGTGCATCTTGTGCACGCAAATGGTGATTATGTGCAGTGATCACTCTAGCATATTACGTTTGTTTGCTTTTTATGCCCGTGCGCATGGTGTTTTGTTGTTATGGTAGTGCCCCTGCAAATTTGAGTATTGTTTGTCCGGATGTAGTGTTGCGGTCGCATTCGGGCAGTAGTGCATATTCTGAAGGGGTGCTAGGATCCATCGGTCCCTTTAATAATTAATTCTAAACGGCGGCTTTGGGTATCATGTAGAATCTTAGGCGGGGCGTGTAAAGGACCGACGGGAACAAAAGATTAGAGCGGGAAGTCGGGGAAAGTATGTGGCTATGAGCCCAGCTCCTCTTTGTTCTCGTAGCTTGAGTGGACGCAGGTGGTGCGCAGGCAGGAGGGCACCGCGAGGCGCGGGGAGCGTTACGAGCCAAGTGATAGTCAGTGGGTCATAATACCCAGAATTGTGGCGCAACAAACACAATCACATACAAAGAGACATAACACAAACAAGTGATTGTGTTGGGCCACATTTCTGGGTATTATACAGTACCGACTAGCCCCTCAAGCTGTTATTTTGAGTCAGTGGGCCCTCGAAACAGGAGATATAGACGGCGTGGTGGACACCAGCTTGCACGCGCCGTTTCGACCCCGCAGTCGCAGATGAGACATGCATTCCCGTTGGCACCCGACGGAATGCGGTGGCGGGCGTCTAACAAAAGCGCAGCACTTCTGACGACAGGTGAGCCGTGCCAGGACCGCGCTTTTCTTTTTCTTTGTTTTTTGTAAACGGCTTGAGCTCGCTATCTCGACCTCGTAGTCGCAAGTGAGACGCTCATTCACGCAAGCGCCCGATGGAATGTGGTGGCAAGCACTAACACAAGCAGTTCACTTGTGGCGACAGCCGCGCTCTATCAGGACCAAATTTATTCATGGACGCGAACGTTGCAACGTCCAGGTGAACGTCCGGGTGTACCGCGGAATGTAGGAATGACGTGACCCTACGAGTTCCGCTTTTGTTTTTTTGAGAGAGAGGGTTTAGTCCTCTTAAAGTTGAAGTGAGAGCAATATGTCAAAACTAACCAGCCAGGTTGGTTATTGGACGTTCTGGAAATTAGGGCTGGACCTCAGGGGGTAAAACCGAGCCCGAGGGCCCAGTCCGGTGATTTCGGCTAGGTTTAGACGCCTATTCCGCGGTGAGAATATTTCGCAGTTAGCCAGTTCCACCTTTGGATCTCTGTTGTAAATGTTGCTGTAAATACAGAAGTTTGAAGTTTATTCTTAGCTTTTTATACAGAAGCTAAAGGACCCCGAACTAAAGGTGTGTACTTGCACCTGACCAAATTCAGAGCCCATACCATTTGTACACAGGGGAAACGGTGCGCTGCCGATGAATTTGTTTTCTCCACTCAAAGATGAAAATTAACAATGGAAAAGTACAACAGTAAGAAGCATTCAAAAAGGTGAACAATTTAAAATGAAAAAAAAAAAAAAACAACAGTAACAGGCACTCAAAAAGCTAAGCAATTTTTGACATCGATGACTTAAAACACTTAGTTCCACATCTCGGTCAGTGTAAATATAAATACAAAAAGCGATGCATGCCGTTTCATAAAGCCAACAACATCCTCATTTTTGTTCAAAGCATGGGTATTTGGGATCGCAGGCTTTGCCCACCGTAATTTGTTCTCAGCTTTGGTAGTCTGTATGTTTTTCGCTAGGGTCAAAATTTTGATTTAGGCTATATATGTGCAAAACTGTCACAGTTTTTTCTGATTTCATTGTATATATAAATCTCAAGTTTGTTTCCGTTAAGTTGATCCACCCTCACTACTATATAATTGCAACGAAAAGCATGCGTGTTTTCACTGTACTTCTATCCCTTTAGGGCACGGATCAATTTTTTCTGTGTAATAAATATGCTTTCTAAATTGGTAGTTGTGCCCCATACGAAAAGACAGTAATATATATGGGACTAAATCATAGTAGAGTAAATAAGCGCTCTAAATTTTTCAGGTTTTGGTTTCTTATTCTTCACCGTGCTCCTACTACTCGAGATAATTTTAGTTTAAGATAGTTCGTATGTGCATTTCACAAGACGTGCTCATGAAAGAAAACTCCTAAAACTTTTATCACGTCTCTGCGATCTATCACATCGCTTTTAAAGTATAAGAAAATTTCGCAGTAATTCTGGTGTCACGAACGATGACAATAATGTATTTGGTTTTGCTTTTGTTAAGCTGCAATGCATTTGCAGTTAACCATTCAGACAGTTCACATAGCTATCTGTTTGCGTCTATTTCTAGTTTAGAGAGGTTGGGGCCAGAAAAGAAGACATTTGTGCCATTTGTATAGAAATATTCAGTTATTCTGGCAATCGTCTGTCTTCAAGTCATCGCTACATACCGTCTCCGACGGGACGCTTCTGGTGCAAAGAACCTCGGCTGCAACATGGTATACCGTGTCTGACGGCGCACCCCTGGTGCACACAGCAGGAGAACTAACGACAGAACATCACTTGCAGTTTAGGGTGAAGCCCTTCTCTAAGTAGTATAGGAGGTTTGCTCACGGTAGGAGGCGAAAACAGCGCAATAACAGCGACAGTACACCTATCACTCGAAGTTGGGCACTGACCAACGACGACAACTCGGATAGAACATGAATGGCAGAAAACGATGGCAACATTGCTATATTCTTGATACGAGAACAGCTGTGCAATGAGGACTACGAGACAGAATAAATGAAACCGCAAATGACCGCAATCAAACAAAGTATGCAAAAATTCGTAGTACTATTGAAAATTCGTGATAACCAAAGTATCCGAAATTTGGTAACGCAAAAATCTTACGCTTGTGCCCCAGCGGGGTCGTACCTCTTTAACTGTCCACTATTCCAAGGACCAACTTCAAGGAACCTACACGGAAATCCTCAAGCACTCGAATACAGAAACCCACTCCTCAGTCACGAAATCACTCAGCAGTTGATGCACAGTCCCGTCTTGACAAAAGCGGATTGAAACAAGTTTGTCACAAGCGCCCAGATGCTGCCGCCGGTACCGCAAGACGACAGTTATCGCATATGCAACAGCGGCCAGAAAGGCACTGTTTGTGTCCGGACATCACGATAACACTGCGGCTGGTGTGAGTGAAACACTGAAATCTGTGCTCGAAACGTACGTATTCTGAAGTAGAGAGCTGCAAAATGGGTTCAACGGTTACTCGTCTTTTATCGTTGTCATCAATGCTAATCACATTAGAAAGAACTTTGACCCTGACTTATTACCTGAAAGATGTTTTTTCCGACGATTTCTTGGTCGTTTCAGGGTCGAAAGAAGTTAGATGATGCTTCAAAGAATGACCTCACTGAAGATAATGGATGCATATAAACTTTCTGAGTTTATGTTAGCAGCCGTTCGTGGTTTGAGGGCAAGAACAGCTACTGTTCCAATATCTGTGTGATGAAGTGTTCGGCCTGATGTCGACTTGACAGTACGATAGTGTCCGACGCGACGAATATTTCGGGGCGGAGTTTCATTTCGACCGCAAGGACACCGACTCTCCAATTGTTGCGACCAGCTTTATGGTTCTGGAGCCTATAGAGCCGTTCGTAAGATCTTAAAGTCAGTTGGGAGTATTGTATTGATAGTGCGACGCTGGGTGCATGGCGATCGAAATTCTGCACACAGCGCCAAACATGTTCTGCTCAGAAACTAATTCCGTGTCCCCAAATCGCCTGTGCTTATGCTCCAAGACGCCGTTACCCGTCTGACAGGTCGTATTCATTTTATTGAATACATCGTATACATCAAAGGTCACTCTTAGTAGCCTGGGTTAAACTGCTCCGCCGAGGAATGTGTTTCTAAACCCGCTGAGCTGCGGCAAAAAGCGATCCTTCTAGAATTAACATCTTTTTCGAACCTCGCATGAAATACTTGCCTTCTAAATCCAAAAACAACTTTCTAGACGTTCATTTTGATGAAGCCCGAAGCGCAAAAATTACGAAAAAAACACAAGCACTGACGGAGCGCTTATTTCAAAGCAATACTTATTTGGAGGACGGAAGTATATATAGAGAAGAAAGCGCTCCAAAAGAAAAACTAAGATCAGACTCATCACATATCCCTGCTATGATTATCGAAGAACGCGATTTATTTTTCAGACAGGTTCGCCGACAAAGTCCTGATGCACACAGATCTATTCTTAATAATCAAACATGTATCGATCATTATACGTACACATCTATTCTTGCTCCTTGCGTCACCAATGCAATCCCCGAACAATGCCTTGCAGGTTTTATAAAGCCATTCATAGCATTTTTCAGACAAGTTGCCCTTCCTTGGTTACGCCACTCAATGAACATTGCTATGATTGCCCTGCAGAGCCTCCAAGCCATTGTTCGGGAAGTTCACTGTTCAGGTAAGGAACAGGAACCGATGCATACGTCAAATAATCGACACACGTTTGATTTGCAAGGACGGCGCTGTGTTTGTCGAGGTTCATTGGGTAAATATTTCGGAAAAAGAAATCGCGTTCCTTGATGGTCATGGCATGAGAGTGCGATGAGTCTCATCTTGTTCCTCATTTCTTGAGCGCATTCTTCAGTATGCATTATCTTGTTCTCCTAATAATAGTCACTTTAAATTAGCGCTTCGTACTCTGGCGTTCACGCCCCAGTCCTTCCTGCGCTACAGGCTTTGCCAAACTGAGCAAAGCCCAGTGGGCATGTCAGCTGGCATCCAGTCGACACCATGTCAAATCCATTCCTGTTTTTCATGCAGTTTGCCATAATCGCCTCGACTGCGGAAGCCGGCGCTGTGAACACGGAATTCATCCTCGCTGAACGCCTACGCCAGCACGGAGACTGCGCAAAAGAAAAAGAATTTCCGAATCTGAGTGACTGCTGGGGATCGCCACGTACTAGCTCATCGACGTCATCGACGAACCACGATATAAAAAGCCCTCCTGCCACCATCCTTCTTCAGTGGGCATGTCAGCTGGCATCCAGTCGACACCATGTCAAATCCATTCCTGTTTTTCATGCAGTTTGCCCTAATCGTCTCGACTGCGGAAGCCGGCGCTGTGAACACGGAATTCATCCTCGCTGAACGCCTACGCCAGCACGGAGACTGCGCAAAAGAAAAAGAATTTCCGAATCTGAGTGACTGCTGGGGATCGCCACGTGCTACCTCATCGACGTAATCGACGAACCACGATATAAAAGCCCTCCTGCCATCATCCTTCTTCAGTGGGCATGTCAGCTGGCATCCAGTCGACACCATGTCAAATTTATTCCTGTTTTTCATGCAGTTTGCCTTAATCGTCTCGACTGCGGAAGCCGGCGCTGTGAACACGGAATTCATCCTCGCTGAACGCCTACGCCAGCACGGAGACTGCGCAAAAGAAAAAGAATTTCCGAATCTGAGTGACTGCTGGGGATCGCCACGTGCTACCTCATCGACGTAATCGACGAACCACGATATAAAAGCCCTCCTGCCATCATCCTTCTTCAGTGGGCATGTCAGCTGGCATCCAGTCGACACCATGTCAAATTCATTCCTGTTTTTCATGCAGTTTGCCTTAATCGTCTCGACTGCGGAAGCCGGTGCTGTGAACACGGAATTCATCCTCGCTGAACGCCTACGCCAGCACGGAGACTGCGCAAAAGAAAAAGAATTTCCGAATCTGAGTGACTGCTGGGGATCGCCACGTGCTACCTCATCGACGTCATCGACGAACCACGATATAAAAGCCCTCCTGCCATCATCCTTCTTCAGTGGGCATGTCAGCTGGCATCCAGTCGACACCATGTCAAATCCATTCCTGTTTTTCATGCAGTTTGCCCTAATCGTCTCGACTGCGGAAGCCGGCGCTGTGAACACGGAATTCATCCTCGCTGAACGCCTACGCCAGCACGGAGACTGCGCAAAAGAAAAAGAATTTCCGAATCTGAGTGACTGCTGGGGATCGCCACGTGCTACCTCATCGACGTCATCGACGAACCACGATATAAAAGCCCTCCTGCCATCATCCTTCTTCAGTGGGCATGTCAGCTGGCATCCAGTCGACACCATGTCAAATCCATTCCTGTTTTTCATGCAGTTCGCCCTAATCGCCTCGACGGCGGAAGCCGGCGCTGTGAACACGGAATTCATCCTCGCTGAACGCCTACGCCAGCACGGAGACTGCGCAAAAAAAAAAAAAGAATTTCCGAATCTGAGTGACTGCTGGGGATCGCCACGTGCTACCTCATCGACGTCATCGACGAACCACGATATAAAAGCCCTCCTGCCATCATCCTTCTTCAGTGGGCATGTCAGCTGGCATCCAGTCGACACCATGTCAAATCCATTCCTGTTTTTCATGCAGTTTGCCCTAATCGTCTCGACGAAGGAAGCCGGCGCTGTGAACACGGAATTCATCCTCGCTGAACGCCTACGCCAGCACGGAGACTGCGCAAAAGAAAAAGAATTTCCGAATCTGAGTGACTGCTGGGGATCGCCACGTGCTACCTCATCGACGTCATCGACGAACCACGATATAAAAGCCCTCCTGCCATCATCCTTCTTCAGTGGGCATGTCAGCTTGCATCCAGTCGACACCATGTCAAATCCATTCTTGTTTTTCATGCAGTTTGCCCTAATCGTCTCGACTGCGGAAGCCGGCGCTGTGAACACGGAATTCATCCTCGCTGAACGCCTACGCCAGCACGGAGACTGCGCAAAAGAAAAAGAATTTCCGAATCTGAGTGACTGCTGGGGATCGCCACGTGCTACCTCATCGACGTAATCGACGAACCACGATATAAAAGCCCTCCTGCCATCATCCTTCTTCAGTGGGCATGTCAGCTGGCATCCAGTCGACACCATGTCAAATTCATTCCTGTTTTTCATGCAGTTTGCCTTAATCGTCTCGACTGCGGAAGCCGGCGCTGTGAACACGGAATTCATCCTCGCTGAACGCCTACGCCAGCACGGAGACTGCGCAAAAGAAAAAGATTTTCCGAATCTGAGTGACTGCTGGGGATCGCCACGTGCTACCTCATCGACGTCATCGACGAACCACGATATAAAAGCCCTCCTGCCATCATCCTTCTTCAGTGGGCATGTCAGCTGGCATCCAGTCGACACCATGTCAAATCCATTCCTGTTTTTCATGCAGTTTGCCCTAATCGTCTCGACGGTGGAAGCTGGCGCTGAGAACACGGAATTCATCCTCGCTGAACGCCTACGCCAGCACGGAGACTGCGCAAAAGAAAAAGAATTTCCGAATCTGAGTGACTGCTGGGGATCGCCATGTGCTACCTCATCGACGTCATCGACGAACCACGATATAAAAGCCCTCCTGCCATCATCCTTCTTCAGTGGGCATGTCAGCTGGCATCCAGTCGACACCATGTCAAATCCATTCCTGTTTTTCATGCAGTTTGCCCTAATCGTCTCGACGGCGGAAGCCGGCGCTGTGAACACGGAATTCATCCTCGCTGAACGCCTACGCCAGCACGGAGACTGCGCAAAAGAAAAAGAATTTCCGAATCTGAGTGACTGCTGGGGATCGCCACGTGCTACCTCATCGACGTCATCGACGAACCACGATATAAAAGCCCTCCTGCCATCATCCTTCTTCAGTGGGCATGTCAGCTGGCATCCAGTCGACACCATGTCAAATTCATTCCTGTTTTTCATGCAGTTTGCCTTAATCGTCTCGACTGCGGAAGCCGGCGCTGTGAACACGGAATTCATCCTCGCTGAACGCCTACGCCAGCACGGAGACTGCGCAAAAGAAAAAGAATTTCCGAATCTGAGTGACTGCTGGGGATCGCCATGTGCTACCTCATCGACGTCATCGACGAACCACGATATAAAAGCCCTCCTGCCATCATCCTTCTTCAGTGGGCATGTCAGCTGGCATCCAGTCGACACCATGTCAAATCCATTCCTGTTTTTCATGCAGTTTGCCCTAATCGTCTCGACGGCGGAAGCCGGCGCTGTGAACACGGAATTCATCCTCGCTGAACGCCTACGCCAGCACGGAGACTGCGCAAAAAAAAAGAATTTCCGAATCTGAGTGACTGCTGGGGATCGCCACGTGCTACCTCATTGACGTCATCGACGAACCACGATATAAAAGCCCTCCTGCCATCATCCTTCTTCAGTGGGCATGTCAGCTGGCATCCAGTCGACACCATGTCAAATCCATTCCTGTTTTTCATGCAGTTTGCCCTAATCGTCTCGACGGCGGAAGCCGGCGCTGTGAACACGGAATTCATCCTCGCTGAACGCCTACGCCAGCACGGAGACTGCGCAAAAGAAAAAGAATTTCCGAATCTGAGTGACTGCTGGGGATCGCCACGTGCTACCTCATCGACGTCATCGACGAACCACGATATAAAAGCCCTCCTGCCATCATCCTTCTTCAGTGGGCATGTCAGCTGGCATCCAGTCGACACCATGTCAAATCCATTCCTGTTTTTCATGCAGTTTGCCCTAATCGTCTCGACGGCGGAAGCCGGCGCTGTGAACACGGAATTCATCCTCGCTGAACGCCTACGCCAGCACGGAGACTGCGCAAAAGAAAAAGAATTTCCGAATCTGAGTGACTGCTGGGGATCGCCACGTACTACCTCATCGACGTCATCGACGAACCACGATATAAAAGCCCTCCTGCCATCATCCTTCTTCAGTGGGCATGTCAGCTGGCATCCAGTCGACACCATGTCAAATCCATTCCTGTTTTTCATGCAATTTGCCTTAATCGTCTCGACTGCGGAAGCCGGCGCTGTGAACACGGAATTCATCCTCGCTGAACGCCTACGCCAGCACGGAGACTGCGCGAAAGAAAAAGAATTTCCGAATCTGAGTGACTGCTGGGGATCGCCACGTGCTACCTCATCGACGTAATCGACGAACCACGATATAAAAGCCCTCCTGCCATCATCCTTCTTCAGTGGGCATGTCAGCTGGCATCCAGTCGACACCATGTCAAATCCATTCCTGTTTTTCATGCAGTTTGCCTTAATCGTCTCGACTGCGGAAGCCGGCGCTGTGAACACGGAATTCATCCTCGCTGAACGCCTACGCCAGCACGGAGACTGCGCAAAAGAAAAAGAATTTCCGAATCTGAGTGACTGCTGGGGATCGCCACGTGCTACCTCATCGACGTCATCGACGAACCACGATATAAAAGCCCTCCTGCCATCATCCTTCTTCAGTGGGCATGTCAGCTTGCATCCAGTCGACACCATGTCAAATCCATTCTTGTTTTTCATGCAGTTTGCCCTAATCATCTCGACTGCGGAAGCCGGCGCTGTGAACACGGAATTCATCCTCGCTGAACGCCTACGCCAGCACGGAGACTGCGCTAAAGAAAAAGAATTTCCGAATCTGAGTGACTGCTGGGGATCGCCACGTGCTACCTCATCGACGTCATCGACGAACCACGATATAAAAGCCCTCCTGCCATCATCCTTCTTCAGTGGGCATGTCAGCTGGCATCCAGTCGACACCATGTCAAATCCATTCCTGTTTTTCATGCAGTTTGCCCTAATCGTCTCGACGGCGGAAGCCGGCGCTGTGAACACGGAATTCATCCTCGCTGAACGCCTACGCCAGCACGGAGACTGCGCAAAAGAAAAAGAATTTCCGAATCTGAGTGACTGCTGGGGATCGCCACGTGCTACCTCATCAAAGTCATCGACTAACCACGATATAAAAGCCCTCCTGCCATCATCCTTCTTCAGTGGGCATGTCAGCTGGCATCCAGTCGACACCATGTCAAATCCATTCCTGTTTTTCATGCAGTTTGCCTTAATCGTCTCGACTGCGGAAGCCGGCGCTGTGAACACGGAATTCATCCTCGCTGAACGCCTACGCCAGCACGGAGACTGCGCAAAAGAAAAAGAATTTCCGAATCTGAGTGACTGCTGGGGATCGCCACGTGCTACCTCATCGACGTCATCGACGAACCACGATTTAAAAGCCCTCCTGCCATCATCCTTCTTCAGTGGGCATCTCAGCTGGCATCCAGTCGACACCATGTCAAATCCATTCCTGTTTTTCATGCAGTTTGCCCTAATCGTCTCGACTGCGGAAGCCGGCGCTGTGAACACGGAATTCATCCTCGCTGAACGCCTACGCCAGCACGGAGACTGCGCAAAAGAAAAAGAATTTCCGAATCTGAGTGACTGCTGGGGATCGCCACGTGCTACCTCATCGACGTCATCGACGAACCACGATATAAAAGCCCTCCTGCCATCATCCTTCTTCAGTGGGCATGTCAGCTGGCATCCAGTCGACACCATGTCAAATCCATTCCTGTTTTTCATGCAGTTTGCCTTAATCGTCTCGACTGCGGAAGCCGGCGCTGTGAACACGGAATTCATCCTCGCTGAACGCCTACGCCAGCACGGAGACTGCGCAAAAGAAAAAGAATTTCCGAATCTGAGTGACTGCTGGGGATCGCCACGTGCTACCTCATCGACGTCATCAACGAACCACGATATAAAAGCCCTCCTGCCATCATCCTTCTTCAGTGGGCATGTCAGCTTGCATCCAGTCGACACCATGTCAAATCCATTCCTGTTTTTCATGCAGTTTGCCTTAATCGTCTCGACTGCGGAAGCCGGCGCTGTGAACACGGAATTCATCCTCGCTGAACGCCTACGCCAGCACGGAGACTGCGCGAAAGAAAAAGAATTTCCGAATCTGAGTGACAGCTGGGGATCGCCACGTGCTACCTCATCGACGTAATCGACGAACCACGATATAAAAGCCCTCCTGCCATCATCCTTCTTCAGTGGGCATGTCAGCTGGCATCCAGTCGACACCATGTCAAATCCATTCCTGTTTTTCATGCAGTTTGCCTTAATCGTCTCGACTGCGGAAGCCGGCGCTGTGAACACGGAATTCATCCTCGCTGAACGCCTACGCCAGCACGGAGACTGCGCAAAAGAAAAAGAATTTCCGAATCTGAGTGTCTGCTGGGGATCGCCACGTGCTACCTCATCGACGTCATCAACGAACCACGATATAAAAGCCCTCCTGCCATCATCCTTCTTCAGTGGGCATGTCAGCTTGCATCCAGTCGACACCATGTCAAATCCATTCTTGTTTTTCATGCAGTTTGCCCTAATCGTCTCGACTGCGGAAGCCGGCGCTGTGAACACGGAATTCATCCTCGCTGAACGCCTACGCCAGCACGGAGACTGCGCAAAAGAAAAAGAATTTCCGAATCTGAGTGACTGCTGGGGATCGCCACGTGCTACCTCATCGACGTAATCGACGAACCACGATATAAAAGCCCTCCTGCCATCATCCTTCTTCAGTGGGCATGTCAGCTGGCATCCAGTCGACACCATGTCAAATCCATTCCTGTTTTTCATGCAGTTTGCCCTAATCGTCTCGACGGCGGAAGCCGGCGCTGTGAACACGGAATTCATCCTCGCTGAACGCCTACGTCAGCACGGAGACTGCGCAAAAAAAAAGAATTTCCGAATCTGAGTGACTGCTGGGGATCGCCACGTGCTACCTCATCGACGTCATCGACGAACCACGATATAAAAGCCCTCCTGCCATCATCCTTCTTCAGTGGGCATGTCAGCTGGCATCCAGTCGACACCATGTCAAATCCATTCCTGTTTTTCATGCAGTTTGCCCTAATCGTCTCGACGGCGGAAGCCGGCGCTGTGAACACGGAATTCATCCTCGCTGAACGCCTACGCTAGCACGGAGACTGCGCAAAAGAAAAAGAATTTCCGAATCTGAGTGACTGCTGGGGATCGCCACGTGCTACCTCATCGACGTCATCGACGAACCACGATATAAAAGCCCTCCTGCCATCATCCTTCTTCAGTGGGCATGTCAGCTTGCATCCAGTCGACACCATGTCAAATCCATTCTTGTTTTTCATGCAGTTTGCCCTAATCGTCTCGACTGCGGAAGCCGGCGCTGTGAACACGGAATTCATCCTCGCTGAACGCCTACGCCAGCACGGAGACTGCGCAAAAGAAAAAGAATTTCCGAATCTGAGTGACTGCTGGGGATCGCCACGTGCTACCTCATCGACGTAATCGACGAACCACGATATAAAAGCCCTCCTGCCATCATCCTTCTTCAGTGGGCATGTCAGCTGGCATCCAGTCGACACCATGTCAAATTCATTCCTGTTTTTCATGCAGTTTGCCTTAATCGTCTCGACTGCGGAAGCCGGCGCTGTGAACACGGAATTCATCCTCGCTGAACGCCTACGCCAGCACGGAGACTGCGCAAAAGAAAAAGAATTTCCGAATCTGAGTGACTGCTGGGGATCGCCACGTGCTACCTCATCGACGTCATCGACGAACCACGATATAAAAGCCCTCCTGCCATCATCCTTCTTCAGTGGGCATGTCAGCTGGCATCCAGTCGACACCATGTCAAATCCATTCCTGTTTTTCATGCAGTTTGCCCTAATCGTCTCGACTGCGGAAGCCGGCGCTGTGAACACGAAATTCATCCTCGCTGAACGCCTACGCCAGCACGGAGACTGCGCAAAAGAAAAAGAATTTCCGAATCTGAGTGACTGCTGGGGATCGCCATGTGCTACCTCATCGACGTCATCGACGAACCACGATATAAAAGCCCTCCTGCCATCATCCTTCTTCAGTGGGGATGTCAGCTGGCATCCAGTCGACACCATGTCAAATCCATTCCTGTTTTTCATGCAGTTTGCCCTAATCGTCTCGACTGCGGAAGCCGGCGCTGTGAACACGGAATTCATCCTCGCTGAACGCCTACGCCAGCACGGAGACTGCGCAAAAGAAAAAGAATTTCCGAATCTGAGTGACTGCTGGGGATCGCCATGTGCTACCTCATCGACGTCATCGACGAACCACGATATAAAAGCCCTCCTGCCATCATCCTTCTTCAGTGGGCATGTCAGCTGGCATCCAGTCGACACCATGTCAAATCCATTCCTGTTTTTCATGCAGTTTGCCCTAATCGTCTCGACGGCGGAAGCCGGCGCTGTGAACACGGAATTCATCCTCGCTGAACGCCTACGCCAGCACGGAGACTGCGCAAAAAAAAAAGAATTTCCGAATCTGAGTGACTGCTGGGGATCGCCACGTGCTACCTCATTGACGTCATCGACGAACCACGATATAAAAGCACTCCTGCCATCATCCTTCTTCAGTGGGCATGTCAGCTGGCATCCAGTCGACACCATGTCAAATCCATTCCTGTTTTTCATGCAGTTTGCCCTAATCGTCTCGACGGCGGAAGCCGGCGCTGTGAACACGGAATTCATCCTCGCTGAACGCCTACGCCAGCACGGAGACTGCGCAAAAGAAAAAGAATTTCCGAATCTGAGTGACTGCTGGGGATCGCCACGTGCTACCTCATCGACGTCATCGACGAACCACGATATAAAAGCCCTCCTGCCATCATCCTTCTTCAGTGGGCATGTCAGCTGGCATCCAGTCGACACCATGTCAAATCCATTCCTGTTTTTCATGCAGTTTGCCCTAATCGTCTCGACGGCGGAAGCCGGCGCTGTGAACACGGAATTCATCCTAGCTGAACGCCTACGCCAGCACGGAGACTGCGCAAAAGAAAAAGAATTTCCGAATCTGAGTGACTGCTGGGGATCGCCACGTACTACCTCATCGACGTCATCGACGAACCACGATATAAAAGCCCTCCTGCCATCATCCTTCTTCAGTGGGCATGTCAGCTGGCATCCAGTCGACACCATGTCAAATCCATTCCTGTTTTTCATGCAATTTGCCTTAATCGTCTCGACTGCGGAAGCCGGCGCTGTGAACACGGAATTCATCCTCGCTGAACGCCTACGCCAGCACGGAGACTGCGCGAAAGAAAAAGAATTTCCGAATCTGAGTGACTGCTGGGGATCGCCACGTGCTACCTCATCGACGTAATCGACGAACCACGATATAAAAGCCCTCCTGCCATCATCCTTCTTCAGTGGGCATGTCAGCTGGCATCCAGTCGACACCATGTCAAATCCATTCCTGTTTTTCATGCAGTTTGCCTTAATCGTCTCGACTGCGGAAGCCGGCGCTGTGAACACGGAATTCATCCTCGCTGAACGCCTACGCCAGCACGGAGACTGCGCAAAAGAAAAAGAATTTCCGAATCTGAGTGACTGCTGGGGATCGCCACGTGCTACCTCATCGACGTCATCGACGAACCACGATATAAAAGCCCTCCTGCCATCATCCTTCTTCAGTGGGCATGTCAGCTTGCATCCAGTCGACACCATGTCAAATCCATTCTTGTTTTTCATGCAGTTTGCCCTAATCATCTCGACTGCGGAAGCCGGCGCTGTGAACACGGAATTCATCCTCGCTGAACGCCTACGCCAGCACGGAGACTGCGCAAAAGAAAAAGAATTTCCGAATCTGAGTGACTGCTGGGGATCGCCACGTGCTACCTCATCGACGTCATCGACGAACCACGATATAAAAGCCCTCCTGCCATCATCCTTCTTCAGTCGGCATGTCAGCTGGCATCCAGTCGACACCATGTCAAATCCATTCCTGTTTTTCATGCAGTTTGCCCTAATCGTCTCGACTGCGGAAGCCGGCGCTGTGAACACGGAATTCATCCTCGCTGAACGCCTACGCCAGCACGGAGACTGCGCAAAAGAAAAAGAATTTCCGAATCTGAGTGACTGCTGGGGATCGCCACGTGCTACCTCATCGACGTAATCGACGAACCACGATATAAAAGCCCTCCTGCCATCATCCTTCTTCAGTGGGCATGTCAGCTGGCATCCAGTCGACACCATGTCAAATCCATTCCTGTTTTTCATGCAGTTTGCCTTAATCGTCTCGACTGCAGAAGCCGGCGCTGTGAACACGGAATTCATCCTCGCTGAACGCCTACGCCAGCACGGAGACTGCGCAAAAGAAAAAGAATTTCCGAATCTGAGTGACTGCTGGGGATCGCCACGTGCTACCTCATCGACGTCATCGACGAACCACGATATAAAAGCCCTCCTGCCATCATCCTTCTTCAGTGGGCATGTCAGCTTGCATCCAGTCGACACCATGTCAAATCCATTCTTGTTTTTCATGCAGTTTGCCCTAATCATCTCGACTGCGGAAGCCGGCGCTGTGAACACGGAATTCATCCTCGCTGAACGCCTACGCCAGCACGGAGACTGCGCAAAAGAAAAAGAATTTCCGAATCTGAGTGACTGCTGGGGATCGCCACGTGCTACCTCATCGACGTCATCGACGAACCACGATATAAAAGCCCTCCTGCCATCATCCTTCTTCAGTGGGCATGTCAGCTGGCATCCAGTCGACACCATGTCAAATCCATTCCTGTTTTTCATGCAGTTTGCCCTAATCGTCTCGACGGCGGAAGCCGGCGCTGTGAACACGGAATTCATCCTCGCTGAACGCCTACGCCAGCACGGAGACTGCGCAAAAGAAAAAGAATTTCCGAATCTGAGTGACTGCTGGGGATCGCCACGTGCTACCTCATCGACGTCATCGACGAACCACGATATAAAAGCCCTCCTGCCATCATCCTTCTTCAGTCGGCATGTCAGCTGGCATCCAGTCGACACCATGTCAAATCCATTCCTGTTTTTCATGCAGTTTGCCCTAATCGTCTCGACTGCGGAAGCCGGCGCTGTGAACACGGAATTCATCCTCGCTGAACGCCTACGCCAGCACGGAGACTGCGCAAAAGAAAAAGAATTTCCGAATCTGAGTGACTGCTGGGGATCGCCACGTGCTACCTCATCGACGTAATCGACGAACCACGATATAAAAGCCCTCCTGCCATCATCCTTCTTCAGTGGGCATGTCAGCTGGCATCCAGTCGACACCATGTCAAATCCATTCCTGTTTTTCATGCAGTTTGCCTTAATCGTCTCGACTGCGGAAGCCGGCGCTGTGAACACGGAATTCATCCTCGCTGAACGCCTACGCCAGCACGGAGACTGCGCAAAAGAAAAAGAATTTCCGAATCTGAGTGACTGCTGGGGATCGCCACGTGCTACCTCATCGACGTCATCAACGAACCACGATATAAAAGCCCTCCTGCCATCATCCTTCTTCAGTGGGCATGTCAGCTTGCATCCAGTCGACACCATGTCAAATCCATTCCTGTTTTTCATGCAGTTTGCCTCAATCGTCTCGACTGCGGAAGCCGGCGCTGTGAACACGGAATTCATCCTCGCTGAACGCCTACGCCAGCACGGAGACTGCGCGAAAAAAAAAGAATTTCCGAATCTGAGTGACTGCTGGGGATCGCCACGTGCTACCTCATCGACGTAATCGACGAACCACGATATAAAAGCCCTCCTGCCATCATCCTTCTTCAGTGGGCATGTCAGCTGGCATCCAGTCGACACCATGTCAAATTCATTCCTGTTTTTCATGCAGTTTGCCTTAATCGTCTCGACTGCGGAAGCCGGCGCTGTGAACACGGAATTCATCCTCGCTGAACGCCTACGCCAGCACGGAGACTGCGCAAAAGAAAAAGAATTTCCGAATCTGAGTGACTGCTGGGGATCGCCACGTGCTACCTCATCGACGTAATCGACGAACCACGATATAAAAGCCCTCCTGCCATCATCCTTCTTCAGTCGGCATGTCAGCTGGCATCCAGTCGACACCATGTCAAATCCATTCCTGTTTTTCATGCAGTTTGCCCTAATCGTCTCGACTGCGGAAGCCGGCGCTGTGAACACGGAATTCATCCTCGCTGAACGCCTACGCCAGCACGGAGACTGCGCAAAAGAAAAAGAATTTCCGAATCTGAGTGACTGCTGGGGATCGCCACGTGCTACCCCATCGACGTAATCGACGAACCACGATATAAAAGCCCTCCTGCCATCATCCTTCTTCAGTGGGCATGTCAGCTGGCATCCAGTCGACACCATGTCAAATCCATTCCTGTTTTTCATGCAGTTTGCCTTAATCGTCTCGACTGCGGAAGCCGGCGCTGTGAACACGGAATTCATCCTCGCTGAACGCCTACGCCAGCACGGAGACTGCGCAAAAGAAAAAAAATTTCCGAATCTGAGTGACTGCTGGGGATCGCCACGTGCTACCTCATCGACGTCATCAACGAACCACGATATAAAAGCCCTCCTGCCATCATCCTTCTTCAGTGGGCATGTCAGCTTGCATCCAGTCGACACCATGTCAAATCCATTCTTGTTTTTCATGCAGTTTGCCCTAATCGTCTCGACTGCGGAAGCCGGCGCTGTGAACACGGAATTCATCCTCGCTGAACGCCTACGCCAGCACGGAGACTGCGCAAAAGAAAAAGAATTTCCGAATCTGAGTGACTGCTGGGGATCGCCACGTGCTACCTCATCGACGTAATCGACGAACCACGATATAAAAGCCCTCCTGCCACCATCCTTCTTCAGTGGTCATGTCAGCTGGCATCCAGTCGACACCATGTCAAATTCATTCCTGTTTTTCATGCAGTTTGCCTTAATCGTCTCGACTGCGGAAGCCGGCGCTGTGAACACGGAATTCATCCTCGCTGAACGCCTACGCCAGCACGGAGACTGCGCAAAAGAAAAAGAATTTCCGAATCTGAGTGACTGCTGGGGATCGCCACGTGCTACCTCATCGACGTCATCGACGAACCACGATATAAAAGCCCTCCTGCCATCATCCTTCTTCAGTGGGCAGGTCAGCTGGCATCCAGTCGACACCATGTCAAATCCATTCCTGTTTTTCATGCAGTTTGCCCTAATCGTCTCGACTGCGGAAGCCGGCGCTGTGAACACGGAATTCATCCTCGCTGAACGCCTACGCCAGCACGGAGACTGCGCAAAAGAAAAAGAATTTCCGAATCTGAGTGACTGCTGGGGATCGCCACGTGCTACCTCATCGACGTCATCGACGAACCACGATATAAAAGCCCTCCTGCCATCATCCTTCTTCAGTGGGCATGTCAGCTGGCATCCAGTCGACACCATGTCAAATCCATTCCTGTTTTTCATGCAGTTTGCCCTAATCGTCTCGACGGCGGAAGCCGGCGCTGTGAACACGGAATTCATCCTCGCTGAACGCCTACGCCAGCACGGAGACTGCGCAAAAAAAAAAGAATTTCCGAATCTGAGTGACTGCTGGGGATCGCCACGTGCTACCTCATCGACGTCATCGACGAACCACGATATAAAAGCCCTCCTGCCATCATCCTTCTTCAGTGGGCATGTCAGCTGGCATCCAGTCGACACCATGTCAAATCCATTCCTGTTTTTCATGCAGTTTGCCCTAATCGTCTCGACGGCGGAAGCCGGCGCTGTGAACACGGAATTCATCCTCGCTGAACGCCTACGCCAGCACGGAGACTGCGCAAAAGAAAAAGAATTTCCGAATCTGAGTGACTGCTGGGGATCGCCACGTGCTACCTCATCGACGTCATCGACGAACCACGATATAAAAGCCCTCCTGCCATCATCCTTCTTCAGTGGGCATGTCAGCTTGCATCCAGTCGACACCATGTCAAATCCATTCTTGTTTTTCATGCAGTTTGCCCTAATCGTCTCGACTGCGGAAGCCGGCGCTGTGAACACGGAATTCATCCTCGCTGAACGCCTACGCCAGCACGGAGACTGCGCAAAAGAAAAAGAATTTCCGAATCTGAGTGACTGCTGGGGATCGCCACTTGCTACCTCATCGACGTAATCGACGAACCACGATATAAAAGCCCTCCTGCCATCATCCTTCTTCAGTGGGCATGTCAGCTGGCATCCAGTCGACACCATGTCAAATTCATTCCTGTTTTTCATGCAGTTTGCCTTAATCGTCTCGACTGCGGAAGCCGGCGCTGTGAACACGGAATTCATCCTCGCTGAACGCCTACGCCAGCACGGAGACTGCGCAAAAGAAAAAGAATTTCCGAATCTGAGTGACTGCTGGGGATCGCCACGTGCTACCTCATCGACGTAATCGACGAACCACGATATAAAAGCCCTCCTGCCATCATCCTTCTTCAGTGGGCATGCCAGCTGGCATCCAGTCGACACCATGTCAAATCCATTCCTGTTTTTCATGCAGTTTGCCTTAATCGTCTCGACTGCGGAAGCCGGCGCTGTGAACACGGAATTCATCCTCGCTGAACGCCTACGCCAGCACGGAGACTGCGCAAAAGAAAAAGAATTTCCGAATCTGAGTGACTGCTGGGGATCGCCACGTGCTACCTCATCGACGTCATCGACGAACCACGATATAAAAGCCCTCCTGCCATTATCCTTCTTCAGTGGGCATGTCAGCTTGCATCCAGTCGACACCATGTCAAATCCATTCTTGTTTTTCATGCAGTTTGCCCTAATCATCTCGACTGCGGAAGCCGGCGCTGTGAACACGGAATTCATCCTCGCTGAACGCCTACGCCAGCACGGAGACTGCGCAAAAGAAAAAGAATTTCCGAATCTGAGTGACTGCTGGGGATCGCCACGTGCTACCTCATCGACGTCATCGACGAACCACGATATAAAAGCCCTCCTGCCATCATCCTTCTTCAGTGGGCATGTCAGCTTGCATCCAGTCGACACCATGTCAAATCCATTCTTGTTTTTCATGCAGTTTGCCCTAATCGTCTCGACTGCGGAAGCCGGCGCTGTGAACACGGAATTCATCCTCGCTGAACGCCTACGCCAGCACGGAGACTGCGCAAAAGAAAAAGAATTTCCGAATCTGAGTGACTGCTGGGGATCGCCACGTGCTACCTCATCGACGTAATCGACGAACCACGATATAAAAGCCCTCCTGCCATCATCCTTCTTCAGTGGGCATGTCAGCTGGCATCCAGTCGACACCATGTCAAATTCATTCCTGTTTTTCATGCAGTTTGCCTTAATCGTCTCGACTGCGGAAGCCGGCGCTGTGAACACGGAATTCATCCTCGCTGAACGCCTACGCCAGCACGGAGACTGCGCAAAAGAAAAAGAATTTCCGAATCTGAGTGACTGCTGGGGATCGCCACGTGCTACCTCATCGACGTCATCGACGAACCACGATATAAAAGCCCTCCTGCCATCATCCTTCTTCAGTGGGCATGTCAGCTGGCATCCAGTCGACACCATGTCAAATCCATTCCTGTTTTTCATGCAGTTTGCCCTAATCGTCTCGACTGCGGAAGCCGGCGCTGTGAACACGAAATTCATCCTCGCTGAACGCCTACGCCAGCACGGAGACTGCGCAAAAGAAAAAGAATTTCCGAATCTGAGTGACTGCTGGGGATCGCCATGTGCTACCTCATCGACGTCATCGACGAACCACGATATAAAAGCCCTCCTGCCATCATCCTTCTTCAGTGGGGATGTCAGCTGGCATCCAGTCGACACCATGTCAAATCCATTCCTGTTTTTCATGCAGTTTGCCCTAATCGTCTCGACTGCGGAAGCCGGCGCTGTGAACACGGAATTCATCCTCGCTGAACGCCTACGCCAGCACGGAGACTGCGCAAAAGAAAAAGAATTTCCGAATCTGAGTGACTGCTGGGGATCGCCATGTGCTACCTCATCGACGTCATCGACGAACCACGATATAAAAGCCCTCCTGCCATCATCCTTCTTCAGTGGGCATGTCAGCTGGCATCCAGTCGACACCATGTCAAATCCATTCCTGTTTTTCATGCAGTTTGCCCTAATTGTCTCGACGGCGGAAGCCGGCGCTGTGAACACGGAATTCATCCTCGCTGAACGCCTACGCCAGCACGGAGACTGCGCAAAAAAAAAAGAATTTCCGAATCTGAGTGACTGCTGGGGATCGCCACGTGCTACCTCATTGACGTCATCGACGAACCACGATATAAAAGCACTCCTGCCATCATCCTTCTTCAGTGGGCATGTCAGCTGGCATCCAGTCGACACCATGTCAAATCCATTCCTGTTTTTCATGCAGTTTGCCCTAATCGTCTCGACGGCGGAAGCCGGCGCTGTGAACACGGAATTCATCCTCGCTGAACGCCTACGCCAGCACGGAGACTGCGCAAAAGAAAAAGAATTTCCGAATCTGAGTGACTGCTGGGGATCGCCACGTGCTACCTCATCGACGTCATCGACGAACCACGATATAAAAGCCCTCCTGCCATCATCCTTCTTCAGTGGGCATGTCAGCTGGCATCCAGTCGACACCATGTCAAATCCATTCCTGTTTTTCATGCAGTTTGCCCTAATCGTCTCGACGGCGGAAGCCGGCGCTGTGAACACGGAATTCATCCTAGCTGAACGCCTACGCCAGCACGGAGACTGCGCAAAAGAAAAAGAATTTCCGAATCTGAGTGACTGCTGGGGATCGCCACGTACTACCTCATCGACGTCATCGACGAACCACGATATAAAAGCCCTCCTGCCATCATCCTTCTTCAGTGGGCATGTCAGCTGGCATCCAGTCGACACCATGTCAAATCCATTCCTGTTTTTCATGCAATTTGCCTTAATCGTCTCGACTGCGGAAGCCGGCGCTGTGAACACGGAATTCATCCTCGCTGAACGCCTACGCCAGCACGGAGACTGCGCGAAAGAAAAAGAATTTCCGAATCTGAGTGACTGCTGGGGATCGCCACGTGCTACCTCATCGACGTAATCGACGAACCACGATATAAAAGCCCTCCTGCCATCATCCTTCTTCAGTGGGCATGTCAGCTGGCATCCAGTCGACACCATGTCAAATCCATTCCTGTTTTTCATGCAGTTTGCCTTAATCGTCTCGACTGCGGAAGCCGGCGCTGTGAACACGGAATTCATCCTCGCTGAACGCCTACGCCAGCACGGAGACTGCGCAAAAGAAAAAGAATTTCCGAATCTGAGTGACTGCTGGGGATCGCCACGTGCTACCTCATCGACGTCATCGACGAACCACGATATAAAAGCCCTCCTGCCATCATCCTTCTTCAGTGGGCATGTCAGCTTGCATCCAGTCGACACCATGTCAAATCCATTCTTGTTTTTCATGCAGTTTGCCCTAATCATCTCGACTGCGGAAGCCGGCGCTGTGAACACGGAATTCATCCTCGCTGAACGCCTACGCCAGCACGGAGACTGCGCAAAAGAAAAAGAATTTCCGAATCTGAGTGACTGCTGGGGATCGCCACGTGCTACCTCATCGACGTCATCGACGAACCACGATATAAAAGCCCTCCTGCCATTATCCTTCTTCAGTGGGCATGTCAGCTGGCATCCAGTCGACACCATGTCAAATCCATTCCTGTTTTTCATGCAGTTTGCCCTAATCGTCTCGACGGCGGAAGCCGGCGCTGTGAACACGGAATTCATCCTCGCTGAACGCCTACGACAGCACGGAGACTGCGCAAAAGAAAAAGAATTTCCGAATCTGAGTGACTGCTGGGGATCGCCACGTGCTACCTCATCGACGTCATCGACGAACCACGATATAAAAGCCCTCCTGCCATCATCCTTCTTCAGTCGGCATGTCAGCTGGCATCCAGTCGACACCATGTCAAATCCATTCCTGTTTTTCATGCAGTTTGCCCTAATCGTCTCGACTGCGGAAGCCGGCGCTGTGAACACGGAATTCATCCTCGCTGAACGCCTACGCCAGCACGGAGACTGCGCAAAAGAAAAAGAATTTCCGAATCTGAGTGACTGCTGGGGATCGCCACGTGCTACCTCATCGACGTAATCGACGAACCACGATATAAAAGCCCTCCTGCCATCATCCTTCTTCAGTGGGCATGTCAGCTGGCATCCAGTCGACACCATGTCAAATCCATTCCTGTTTTTCATGCAGTTTGCCTTAATCGTCTCGACTGCAGAAGCCGGCGCTGTGAACACGGAATTCATCCTCGCTGAACGCCTACGCCAGCACGGAGACTGCGCAAAAGAAAAAGAATTTCCGAATCTGAGTGACTGCTGGGGATCGCCACGTGCTACCTCATCGACGTCATCGACGAACCACGATATAAAAGCCCTCCTGCCATCATCCTTCTTCAGTGGGCATGTCAGCTTGCATCCAGTCGACACCATGTCAAATCCATTCTTGTTTTTCATGCAGTTTGCCCTAATCATCTCGACTGCGGAAGCCGGCGCTGTGAACACGGAATTCATCCTCGCTGAACGCCTACGCCAGCACGGAGACTGCGCAAAAGAAAAAGAATTTCCGAATCTGAGTGACTGCTGGGGATCGCCACGTGCTACCTCATCGACGTCATCGACGAACCACGATATAAAAGCCCTCCTGCCATCATCCTTCTTCAGTGGGCATGTCAGCTGGCATCCAGTCGACACCATGTCAAATCCATTCCTGTTTTTCATGCAGTTTGCCCTAATCGTCTCGACGGCGGAAGCCGGCGCTGTGAACACGGAATTCATCCTCGCTGAACGCCTACGCCAGCACGGAGACTGCGCAAAAGAAAAAGAATTTCCGAATCTGAGTGACTGCTGGGGATCGCCACGTGCTACCTCATCGACGTCATCGACGAACCACGATATAAAAGCCCTCCTGCCATCATCCTTCTTCAGTCGGCATGTCAGCTGGCATCCAGTCGACACCATGTCAAATCCATTCCTGTTTTTCATGCAGTTTGCCCTAATCGTCTCGACTGCGGAAGCCGGCGCTGTGAACACGGAATTCATCCTCGCTGAACGCCTACGCCAGCACGGAGACTGCGCAAAAGAAAAAGAATTTCCGAATCTGAGTGACTGCTGGGGATCGCCACGTGCTACCTCATCGACGTAATCGACGAACCACGATATAAAAGCCCTCCTGCCATCATCCTTCTTCAGTGGGCATGTCAGCTGGCATCCAGTCGACACCATGTCAAATCCATTCCTGTTTTTCATGCAGTTTGCCTTAATCGTCTCGACTGCGGAAGCCGGCGCTGTGAACACGGAATTCATCCTCGCTGAACGCCTACGCCAGCACGGAGACTGCGCAAAAGAAAAAGAATTTCCGAATCTGAGTGACTGCTGGGGATCGCCACGTGCTACCTCATCGACGTCATCAACGAACCACGATATAAAAGCCCTCCTGCCATCATCCTTCTTCAGTGGGCATGTCAGCTTGCATCCAGTCGACACCATGTCAAATCCATTCCTGTTTTTCATGCAGTTTGCCTTAATCGTCTCGACTGCGGAAGCCGGCGCTGTGAACACGGAATTCATCCTCGCTGAACGCCTACGCCAGCACGGAGACTGCGCGAAAAAAAAAGAATTTCCGAATCTGAGTGACTGCTGGGGATCGCCACGTGCTACCTCATCGACGTAATCGACGAACCACGATATAAAAGCCCTCCTGCCATCATCCTTCTTCAGTGGGCATGTCAGCTGGCATCCAGTCGACACCATGTCAAATTCATTCCTGTTTTTCATGCAGTTTGCCTTAATCGTCTCGACTGCGGAAGCCGGCGCTGTGAACACGGAATTCATCCTCGCTGAACGCCTACGCCAGCACGGAGACTGCGCAAAAGAAAAAGAATTTCCGAATCTGAGTGACTGCTGGGGATCGCCACGTGCTACCTCATCGACGTAATCGACGAACCACGATATAAAAGCCCTCCTGCCATCATCCTTCTTCAGTCGGCATGTCAGCTGGCATCCAGTCGACACCATGTCAAATCCATTCCTGTTTTTCATGCAGTTTGCCCTAATCGTCTCGACTGCGGAAGCCGGCGCTGTGAACACGGAATTCATCCTCGCTGAACGCCTACGCCAGCACGGAGACTGCGCAAAAGAAAAAGAATTTCCGAATCTGAGTGACTGCTGGGGATCGCCACGTGCTACCCCATCGACGTAATCGACGAACCACGATATAAAAGCCCTCCTGCCATCATCCTTCTTCAGTGGGCATGTCAGCTGGCATCCAGTCGACACCATGTCAAATCCATTCCTGTTTTTCATGCAGTTTGCCTTAATCGTCTCGACTGCGGAAGCCGGCGCTGTGAACACGGAATTCATCCTCGCTGAACGCCTACGCCAGCACGGAGACTGCGCAAAAGAAAAAAAATTTCCGAATCTGAGTGACTGCTGGGGATCGCCACGTGCTACCTCATCGACGTCATCAACGAACCACGATATAAAAGCCCTCCTGCCATCATCCTTCTTCAGTGGGCATGTCAGCTTGCATCCAGTCGACACCATGTCAAATCCATTCTTGTTTTTCATGCAGTTTGCCCTAATCGTCTCGACTGCGGAAGCCGGCGCTGTGAACACGGAATTCATCCTCGCTGAACGCCTACGCCAGCACGGAGACTGCGCAAAAGAAAAAGAATTTCCGAATCTGAGTGACTGCTGGGGATCGCCACGTGCTACCTCATCGACGTAATCGACGAACCACGATATAAAAGCCCTCCTGCCACCATCCTTCTTCAGTGGTCATGTCAGCTGGCATCCAGTCGACACCATGTCAAATTCATTCCTGTTTTTCATGCAGTTTGCCTTAATCGTCTCGACTGCGGAAGCCGGCGCTGTGAACACGGAATTCATCCTCGCTGAACGCCTACGCCAGCACGGAGACTGCGCAAAAGAAAAAGAATTTCCGAATCTGAGTGACTGCTGGGGATCGCCACGTGCTACCTCATCGACGTCATCGACGAACCACGATATAAAAGCCCTCCTGCCATCATCCTTCTTCAGTGGGCAGGTCAGCTGGCATCCAGTCGACACCATGTCAAATCCATTCCTGTTTTTCATGCAGTTTGCCCTAATCGTCTCGTCTGCGGAAGCCGGCGCTGTGAACACGGAATTCATCCTCGCTGAACGCCTACGCCAGCACGGAGACTGCGCAAAAGAAAAAGAATTTCCGAATCTGAGTGACTGCTGGGGATCGCCACGTGCTACCTCATCGACGTCATCGACGAACCACGATATAAAAGCCCTCCTGCCATCATCCTTCTTCAGTGGGCATGTCAGCTGGCATCCAGTCGACACCATGTCAAATCCATTCCTGTTTTTCATGCAGTTTGCCCTAATCGTCTCGACGGCGGAAGCCGGCGCTGTGAACACGGAATTCATCCTCGCTGAACGCCTACGCCAGCACGGAGACTGCGCAAAAAAAAAAGAATTTCCGAATCTGAGTGACTGCTGGGGATCGCCACGTGCTACCTCATCGACGTCATCGACGAACCACGATATAAAAGCCCTCCTGCCATCATCCTTCTTCAGTGGGCATGTCAGCTGGCATCCAGTCGACACCATGTCAAATCCATTCCTGTTTTTCATGCAGTTTGCCCTAATCGTCTCGACGGCGGAAGCCGGCGCTGTGAACACGGAATTCATCCTCGCTGAACGCCTACGCCAGCACGGAGACTGCGCAAAAGAAAAAGAATTTCCGAATCTGAGTGACTGCTGGGGATCGCCACGTGCTACCTCATCGACGTCATCGACGAACCACGATATAAAAGCCCTCCTGCCATCATCCTTCTTCAGTGGGCATGTCAGCTTGCATCCAGTCGACACCATGTCAAATCCATTCTTGTTTTTCATGCAGTTTGCCCTAATCGTCTCGACTGCGGAAGCCGGCGCTGTGAACACGGAATTCATCCTCGCTGAACGCCTACGCCAGCACGGAGACTGCGCAAAAGAAAAAGAATTTCCGAATCTGAGTGACTGCTGGGGATCGCCACTTGCTACCTCATCGACGTAATCGACGAACCACGATATAAAAGCCCTCCTGCCATCATCCTTCTTCAGTGGGCATGTCAGCTGGCATCCAGTCGACACCATGTCAAATTCATTCCTGTTTTTCATGCAGTTTGCCTTAATCGTCTCGACTGCGGAAGCCGGCGCTGTGAACACGGAATTCATCCTCGCTGAACGCCTACGCCAGCACGGAGACTGCGCAAAAGAAAAAGAATTTCCGAATCTGAGTGACTGCTGGGGATCGCCACGTGCTACCTCATCGACGTAATCGACGAACCACGATATAAAAGCCCTCCTGCCATCATCCTTCTTCAGTGGGCATGCCAGCTGGCATCCAGTCGACACCATGTCAAATCCATTCCTGTTTTTCATGCAGTTTGCCTTAATCGTCTCGACTGCGGAAGCCGGCGCTGTGAACACGGAATTCATCCTCGCTGAACGCCTACGCCAGCACGGAGACTGCGCAAAAGAAAAAGAATTTCCGAATCTGAGTGACTGCTGGGGATCGCCACGTGCTACCTCATCGACGTCATCGACGAACCACGATATAAAAGCCCTCCTGCCATTATCCTTCTTCAGTGGGCATGTCAGCTTGCATCCAGTCGACACCATGTCAAATCCATTCTTGTTTTTCATGCAGTTTGCCCTAATCATCTCGACTGCGGAAGCCGGCGCTGTGAACACGGAATTCATCCTCGCTGAACGCCTACGCCAGCACGGAGACTGCGCAAAAGAAAAAGAATTTCCGAATCTGAGTGACTGCTGGGGATCGCCACGTGCTACCTCATCGACGTCATCGACGAACCACGATATAAAAGCCCTCCTGCCATCATCCTTCTTCAGTGGGCATGTCAGCTGGCATCCAGTCGACACCATGTCAAATCCATTCCTGTTTTTCATGCAGTTTGCCCTAATCGTCTCGACGGCGGAAGCCGGCGCTGTGAACACGGAATTCATCCTCGCTGAACGCCTACGCCAGCACGGAGACTGCGCAAAAGAAAAAGAATTTCCGAATCTGAGTGACTGCTGGGGATCGCCACGTGCTACCTCATCGACGTCATCGATGAACCACGATATAAAAGCCCTCCTGCCATCATCCTTCTTCAGTCGGCATGTCAGCTGGCATCCAGTCGACACCATGTCAAATCCATTCCTGTTTTTCATGCAGTTTGCCCTAATCGTCTCGACTGCGGAAGCCGGCGCTGTGAACACGGAATTCATCCTCGCTGAACGCCTACGCCAGCACGGAGACTGCGCAAAAGAAAAAGAATTTCCGAATCTGAGTGACTGCTGGGGATCGCCACGTGCTACCTCATCGACGTCATCGACGAGCCACGATATAAAATCCCTCCTGCCATCATCCTTCTTCAGTGGGCATGTCAGCTGGCATCCAGTCGACACCATGTCAAATCCATTCCTGTTTTTCATGCAGTTTGCCCTAATCGTCTCGACTGCGGAAGCCGGCGCTGTGAACACGGAATTCATCCTCGCTGAACGCCTACGCCAGCACGTAGACTGCGCAAAAGAAAAAGAATTTGTGAATCTGAGTGACTACTGGGGATCGCCACGTGCTACCTCATTGACGTCATCGACGATCCACGATATAAAAGCCCTCCTGCCATCATCCTTCTTCAGTGGGCATGTCAGCTGGCATCCAGCCGACACCATGTCAAATCCATTCCTGTTTTTCATGCAGGTTAGTAGCAATGTTTCTACAATCAAATCCAATAATATGTGCCTTATCCAGCTGACATGCCCACGTAGAGTGCTTGAAGTTTATTTTATTGGTCGTGACTTCATACTGTCTCTACTTATGCTGTGTGGCGACATTGAGTCCAACCCTGGGCCACCCACTGAACAGCTACTGACCCAGCTCCTTGAAGGCCAGAAAGATATTCAGCGGAGACTGGGCGAAATTGAGGCCAAATTGCACAAAGTGGAAGAATTCACATCAGCTATAAATGAATTCAGAGATTTAAGCCGGGAGCTAGAATCACGAGTTACAGGCTTAGAAAGGAAGCTTGTCGACCTAGAAGACCGGGGCAGACGAAATAAAGTAATCGTGTTCGGAATTCCTGAAAAATTGAATGAAACTTACGAAGAACTGTCACAGAGTGTGTTGAAAGGCGTGTTCTGTGACAAAATGGACACGAAAGTTGTTTCAGCCAAGAGAATTCATAGAATCGGTCGCAAGCAACCTAACAAGCATCGACCTGTTATTATCAAGCTGATGGATCATCGTGAGAAAGCTAACATACTGAAAAACTACTCGAAACTAAAAGACACCGATTACTCTATTTCAGAAGACTTTTCGTATACCACGCGGCAGATACGGAAGAATCTCTGGGAAAGCACCGCAGAGATTCGAAAAGCCGGTCAGAAGGTTAAGCTAATCTACAATAAGATAAAAATTGGTGACGATCTGTTTGTTTGGGATGACACTAGCAAAGAAAGAGTCCTAGAGCATGGCAGCCGGAATCGAAAACAAAGTGACCAATGAATCGAGAACAGTCAAATTAAATCGCTAAAATGTATTCAGTTTAACGCCCAGAGCATTGTGAACAAGTCTGAGGATTTGGAAAGTATAGCAGTGGCGCATAAACCGCATATCATTATAATCACCGAAACCTGGCTGCACTCTGATATCACTGATGAAGAAATTACACCACCAGGATACAGAATTATGCGCAAAGACAGGACTTCTCGCGGTGGTGGTGTTGCAATTCTTTTTCAAGAATCTTTCCAAGTAATCAGGCTACCTGACGTGCAAGGAATTGAATGCGTCATTTGTAAACTAATTCTAAATGAACTTAGTCTTGTTATTGGCGCGTGTTACCGCCCACCACGAGGTGACGGTGTTTTCTTTGAGAAACTAAATGAGTTCTTATGTACTATAAAAGCACAATCAAGTAATGTACTATTGGCTGGAGACTTTAACATGCCGCTCGTCAATTGGGACAAACAGTTTCCAGAGCCGCTCTGCACATCAGCCGAACTACTTGTAGACATCGTACTTGATCACGATTTAACTCTATTAGTAAAGCAAGCAACGCGTATAAAAAAGGATAAGAAATCCATTCTTGATCTTTTCTTCGTTAGTAACAGTGTCTTTCGTCGCGGTCTTCTACTTCAATATTTCGAAGGCATATCTGACCATGTTATGGTATCTTTAAACATTCCATTGCTTCTTCCGAAAAATAAAAAGAAAGAGGTGCGTGTTGTGCCAAACTTCTCGCGTGCTGATGATGTTGCAGTTTTAGACTTACTTGATATTTCATTCTCAGATTTTGTGGATCTTTACGAATCCTGCGACTGCTCAGTAGAAAATCTCTGGGTTTTCTTTAAGAACCTTGCTCTGAATTGCATTTCGCGTTTTGTGCCTACTCGGGTAATTACCCTCCGCGCCAGCAGCCCTTGGATGACAAGGGAACTTGTACGCATGGGACGAAAGATTAAGAGAGTTCGCAAAAAACTTCGGCGAATCCAGTCGGCAGTTGATGCTGCTAAACTGTCTGATATGCGCTTGAACTTAAAACACAGTATCAAAAAAGCAAAAGAGTATCACTTTAGCGTATCTATGAAAAACTTTCTTGTTTCGTCCCCTGCAAAGTTCTGGCGGCAGTTATCAAAGAAAAAGAAACCTGTGTACAGCGTTGTCGTTGACGGCGAACTAATTACTGATGCGACACAGATTGCTCCGTCTTTCAACCGTTTCTTTTGTACTGTGTTTACGCACGATGATGGTAGAAAGCCTCATTTTAACTCAGCTTGTCCGCCTATTACTGATGTTTCTGTAACTGAAGAAGGTGTTTTCTCTCTGCTTCTCAGTTGTGACGCAAAAAAGACGCCGGGAATTGATGACATACCAAATACGTTTCTTGTGAGATATGCCGAATGGTGTTCCAAGTACTTAACGCTCATATTTAAGAAGTCTCTATTAAACGCCGAGCTCCCGAAGGACTGGAAGCACGGAAAAATTATTCCTATTCCCAAAACTGAAAATTCATCTCTACTTAGCTCATATAGGCCAATATCTTTACTGTGTACTTCTTCAAAAATACTTGAACATATACTTTTTGGGCATATATCAGCCTTCCTGGAAACCAATCACGTAATTGACGACCGGCAACACGGTTTTCGCAAAGGCTTCTCTACAGTGACCCAACTTCTAAAGACGATGCAGGATTTTGCCGCAGCTATTGATAACCAATGTCAAATTGATGTCATTTTCTTAGATTTCGAAAAAGCATTTGACCGGGTCTCACACAGTAAGTTCTTGCTAAAGCTAAATACTATCTTTAAAAACGATCTACTGTTGACGTGGATACAAGCCTATCTATCGTCTCGATATCAGTCCATATCAATCGGCAATGCATGTTCGAGCCCAGCTTTGGTAAGCTCCGGTATCCCACAAGGCTCAGTACTTGGGCCATTGTTCTTTTTAATTTTTATAAATGACATTGGTAAAGACATTCCTGTCAAAATCAAGCTGTTTGCCGACGATTGTGTATTATATCACGAAATACGAACTCCTGCTGACCAGCTTCTTCTTAATGACGCCTTGGCTAAAATTCATGATTGGTGCTCAACGTGGCAGATGAGTATTAATACTAAAAAAACAGTTTCGATGTCTATTACGCGGAAGAAGCGGCCATTAAGTTTTGCCTATACTATTAATAACCATCCCCTGTCTACCGTGGACAGCTACAAGTACTTGGGATTAACGATTAGCTCTGACCTACGGTGGAACAAACACATTTCCAATATTAAAAATAAAGCTATGAAAAAACTTGGCTTTTTAAGAAGATCTCTCCGGTACTCTACGCAGGAAATTAGGTTACTAGCTTACAAAACTTTTATCCGAACTGTTTTAGAATACGCCTCTGTTGTGTGGGACCCTTATACTAAAGAAAACATTAAAACACTCGAAAATATTCAAAGAAAGTCAGTGCGATTTATTTATAATTCATACACCTGGCAGACGTCCCCTACCATGCTACTTGAGAAAGCAAATTTGGATTCTTTGCAGCTCAGGAGATACTGCGAGAGGCTTAAATATATGTTCATGATTGTTCACAACAAATTAGGAATTAACAGCAGCAAGTACATTGAGCTCGTCCCGGGTCGTTCGACACGATCCTACCATTCTTTAAAAGTGAAGGAATACTCATGCCGCACTGAAACATACAAGAATTCTTTCTTCCCCCGTACTGTGCGGGAATAGAATGTCCTCAAAGCGAATATTGTAAAGGCTTCTACTGTGCAGTCATTTACGGAGTCGCCTAGGAATTCGTAACAATTTTGCAGCATTCAACATTTTCCCCCAGTGCTCATTTTGACGCCAGGCGTCGTCTAATATTGTATAATGTTGTTTCTTTATTGTGTGCTGAGTTGCGTGCACCTCAGGGAGGTTTTCTTTTTGTCAAAGTGTATTTTACACCCACTCCTGCTTAAGGCTTTGCAATAAAGCCAGCAGTCTTCTGTAAATAAATAAATAAATAGCACAAGAAACAGACTTGCTGCTTGGTGTGCTTCCAAAGAGCACCGTCTCACCAACTTTATCGAATGAGGTGGTGAAGGATGGCTGTTCCTAGCCCAATGGCACTGGGACTGGTAGGTCAATGCCGCTTGCCGCGGGGACTAGCCTGCCACCAAATTTTATCTGTTGTAGGCCGCCATTGCACCCGCCACCGCTTCGGTGATGGTGGACGGCTGTTTCGAAGCGTCTCTTTCTATCCCTATTCTTTTTCTTTCGTCTCTGCTTTCTCTTCTCTCCGCGCAGGCAGCGGAGGTGGCTCGCCTCGCCGGGATGGTGCAGTGGTAAGACGCCCGACTACTGTGCCGGACTACCCGGGTTCAAACCCGACCTCCGCAGCTGCGTTTCGATGGAAGCGAAACGAACAAGCGTCCGTGTGCTGTGCGATATCGGTGCAGGTTAGAGAACCCAAGGTGGTCGAAATTTCCGGAGTTCTCTACTACGGCTCCTCTTTATCTCTTTCCTCTTTAACTCCCACCTTCCTTCCTTCCCTTACAGCGCGGTTCATGTGTCCACAGAAACAAGTATGAACCATATTGCGCCTTTCCGTTTCCGGGAACCAATTATTATGAACCAGCGGAGGTGGCTCAGCTACAGAGCCAGTAGCAGGCTCGTGCATTTTTTTTTCCTTCTTCTTACAGTCGCAACCACGACAACTTTATCAGTGCTTCCACAGATTTATCCCTTCCACCATCCTTTCAAAGTGGTTGTTGAAACTGCGGTTGTAGTGAACAATGTGAAATGTAGAACTCAGTTCGATATGGGGTTTTAAGTCCTAAAGCACCTCAGCTTATGAGAGATGCCGCATTAAATTACGACCCACAGGTGTCCTTTAACGTGTACTGGCAGTACACATCTTGTCTATCCTGTCGCCTGCACTGAAACGCAATTGCCGAGGATTCGATCCTACATCCTCGGGCACAGTTGTAGAGCATCACCAACCACTACGCCGTTCCTGCGGGGCAGAGACGGAGTACCTCGGTTCGATCCCGACCGCTGGCGGTTGCGTTTCGATGGAGGCGAAACGAAGTGGTGTCCGTGTGCTGTAGCAGTAGTAGTAATAACTTTATTAAAACAGAGGAGTTTGGGGCATGCATCTTCCTGGGTCCTCGCACGGCCCTACTACACTCAAACGTTCATGTTCCTATGGTTCATGACGTTTGGCGCGTGATTCCGTTCTCTCAACGGTAGGGTCCTTTGAGCAGCGTCACCTGCCGACGGATAGCGGAATAACAGCGCATTAAAGCCTGCCGTACTGGTTGCCTCAGTTGTACAATGAATTAGCGCTACTTTCCTGAGAGAACTTAGCGTATATAACATATGTTCCAATCCCGTAGGTGATATTTTTTGTTTTTTTTTTAATTGCAATATTACAATTAGCTACGAATATCTTTTCTGGAGAGGTGTTCCCCTTTAGGTTACATCATGTGATGTTTTTAATTCTTAATTGCGACAAAAACCAGCCGTGAACAGTACGAGGTGACAGCATAACAAGGTAACACTATTATTTTCACTCTAATCATTTGCTGCCGTAATGAGTGTGTGTTATCTTTAGGTTGCATTCAGAGACACCTCTCGGTAACAATCGCCGTTTAACCCGCTGAGAGGCAACCAGTGAAGAGGAAGAAGTTGCGGGACCCTACCGTTCAGGAGACGGAATTACGCGACGTCGGCAGCCCAGTCTGTGGCGATCTTCTCTACGATGTCAGTTATGTTGTTGTTGTGGCTGTAGGAAGTAGGAAAAGAAAATGCATGGGCCTGCTGCTGCCTATTTAGCTGAGCACCTCAACTGCCTCGTGCGGACAGAAAAAGAAAGTAGAATGCCCCGCCGGGGTGGTGCACTGGTAAGACGCCCGACTACTGTGCCGGAGTTCCCGGGTTCGAACCCGACCACGGCGGCTGCGTTTCGATGGAGGCGAAACGAAGAGGCGTCGTGTGCTGTGCGATGTCAGCGCACGTTAAAGATCCCCAGGTGGTCGAAATTACTCCGTAGCCCTCCACTACGGCTCCTCTTTCTCTATTTCCACTTTCATTCCCACCTTCCCTTACGGCGCGGTTCGGGTGTCCACAGAGCAAGTGTGACAGTTACTGTGCCTTTCCCTTCCTTTGAACCAATTTAACTTTTATTTTAACGAGAAAGAAAACGAAGAGGAAGAGAAAGACGCGCGGCACAACAGTCGTCGTCCCCCACATAAGCGGTGGAGGTGGTCCAAATGTTTCCGCAGCCCTCCACTACAGCACCCCTTTTTTTCTTTCTACTTTCACTCTCAACTTACTTCCCTTACGGTGCGGTGCAGGTGTCCGCAGAACAAGTGTGACACATACATACATACATACATACATACATACATACATACATACATACATACATACATACATACATACATACATACATACATACACACATACATACATACATACATACATACATACATACATACATACATACATACATACATACATACATACATACATACATACATACATACATACATACATACATACATACATACATACACACACACACACACACACACACATACATACATACATACATACATACATACATACATACATACATACATACATACATACACACACACACACACACACACACACACACACATACATACATACATACATACATACATACATACATACATACATACATACATAATGGCCTTTTCACATCCATTTCTGCCACGCGTATGCACTGCATCGACTGGTCAGCGTTTCAAGCACTTATAGAAGATGCAAGCTTGCCTATCCGCAGATTTTGAAGAGAAAATTAAGGAGGCCGTAATAAACGTGACTTCTTTCTTCACCCAAGTGCCTAACCACACAGAGTTAGAGTGTGGAGTAAGCGTGCCTGCGATCACTGCGACAGAGGTCAAAGCGTAAATACCGACGCAAAAAGTCGCGTCTCTAAATCAGAGATGCAAGGCGCATGAAAAAGAAAATTCAGCGCGGACTTCAAGCCCTCTAAGCAAGATCTCGGAGGTCCTACTATGAAATGTTTGATCCACAAAACCCTTTACCACGCATCTGAAATCTCGGTCGTTGTCTTCGAACATCCCCTGAACAGCTCACCCATTCATATCGCTCGCACACTACCAAGGAGGTGGTGAGGTCGAGGTAACTGAAGCCTCTTGCGCTAGGGTATCCAGTCAATCAACACCAACGGCAATGCTACATTTCAACGAAATTCCCGCTTCTCGGGATTCACGAATGGACCTTCTTTTCTCCATGGAGGAACTTGAAGCTGCGCTGACTGCTTGCAGATGGTCATTATGGCCGGGTTCCGACAGTGTAACATACTCTGCGCTTGGAAATCTCGGACAAGAAGGTAGACACGTTCTTTTGAAATATTACAACAAATAATGAAGTGAGGGTATAATTCTAGACGAGTGGAAGTGCAGTCGTTTAGTTCCGAAGCCCAAAACCAGGAAAATCGCCTCTGGACTTGAGATCATGCTATCTAATTGCACTGACTAGCTGCGTCGGTAAAGTACTGAAGAGAATGCTGCTTACAGGTATTGAGTAGTACCTGGAGCGCTACCGTATATATTCAGGTGTAATGTCCGGGCTTGGATGCGGACGCTACCCAATTGGCAACATGGTGGACCAGGTATCAAGTGTACAGAGTCGAAAAATTTCAAGCGCTTACCCACGACGTTGTCCCTAGATATAAAAGGCGCGTATGACAACGTTACTCACTAGGCTATTTTGGGCGCTCTGGGAGCTGCCGGGCTTGATGATCGTGTTTTCTGCTGAATACGGACTAATCTATACAACAGATCTCTCTTTGTGCAGAATGAGGATGGCCCAATAACTTGTCGTTTCAATTCCCGTGTAGTCCCGCATGGAGGAGTGCTAAGCCCAACCAATGCTTTTCAATCTTTCTCTTGTCGGGCTCGTTGACTTAACACCAGACTTAACACTTTCAATCAATGCAGATGAAATCAGTATATGGTCATCAGGAGTTACGCACCCACAAGTTCGAGAGAGGTTTCAAAAGGCGGAGAGTATAGTGCGTATTGCCTCCACCTGCAAGGTCTGCAGATATCAACCGAAAAGTTTTCGTTAGTTGCATTTACCGGCACCAACTTGTCACCTTACACTGCACGCATTAATTAAGCCGCTATCGCTTTCTAGGAGTGATCATCGACCGAACTCTTTCGTGCATTCCCATATCTCATTCATGAAGAAGAGGCTGACAGCGATTCCCCGCGCCTTTCTTGGGGGAAAGTCACGGGGAGCGTCAATGCGGTCAATGCTCCATTTGTAGAATGCATTATTCATTAGATTCTTTCTATACAGAACAACTGCTACCGCACTTGTGCTGCCATCTGAAGAATGTTGTCGCTTGCTGTCTTCACCGTCATCCGCGTGGAGTTTCTTTCTTCTGGTCGCTTGCTGAGCTGAACGCTCCATTTTTTTTGGAATGGGAAACATCACAATGTGCCTGACTGGAGCTGTGACATCCGCCATGTCCACAAAGCAGTGGCATTATTTGATTGCCTCGTGTAGGATTTGGTCTGATTCAGATGTAGTACACGACTCCGCGATCAACTCCTTCTTGCTGTGCTATCTTGCACTGGGCTCATCTGAAAATTACTGCTTCATGGTCAGCTGCTCGGTCAGAGTGGACTTAAAGACCACTGTGTCTGATCCGTCGGTTAATAAGATGTCTCGTCCTTTCTTGATAGTTCCTGTGTGGTCTCCGCTGATATGGTGTCCGTCTGTTCACATCTTCCATGATAGGAGGGAAAGGCGAAATGTGTTAAAGCAAAATCAACGCTGATCAATGTACCTTCCAACATGCACTGCCGAGCGAGAGCCGGGAAGAGTATCCATCAGGGTGAGCCAGATTCAAGTCTGGCCATTTGCCGAGTACATTGTAGTAGGTATGTACGTTGCGAAACCTACCTCTCAGTACTTCAACTTGAGTCGGGGTGGGGGAACCGGGCTTGGGGGACGGGGAACCTCATAAGCGGCTGCATGTAGGGAACCTGTCTCAGCTGCCGGGGACCCGGCAAACGCCTTGTGGTGGTGGAATGATCTTAGGTGCGAGGGCCGCATATTCAGCTAAGAGCGAGTGCTCGCCTTCTACGGAGGTCCGTATGGGAGCTCGACTCGATTGATTGATTGAATAACTTTATTTGATCAGGGTATTCGCGGTTGCTCTCTTTGTGGAGCCTTCAGCACTGGTTGGTATCCTTATTCCAGGGCTCCACTTGCTTCCGCCGCCCGTAAAGCACGCTGTATCAGACCTCGTTGGTCTTCACAGTGGTCGCTGGCCAGCATCAAATTATTTGTCAGTCAAAATCCTACGCTGCCAACATTCGCCTCCAACCTCTCCTAACCTTATCCTCATACCTACTTCCCCTACCGCTAAAACCTATACGTGGGGTCTCCCCGGACCCGCTCCCTCGGCTGTGGGTCGCTAAGTAGCCCCCATTTTCATTTTATAACTCCAATCAAAAACTTTTGCCCAAAAGAACCTTTTCATTGATATCGCATATTCCGGAACTTTCTCTACCCGCGATACATTAGTGGTGCGAGAATGTCTGTGTTTAGACTCCATCTCGCCTTATATATATTCCCCTTTTCAGTAATAGAAGGGACAGGCGAAATGTGTTGATAGAAGTCAGGCTCGTTGGAAGGGGCCTTGGCGACGACTGTTGCATTGATTGAACGCGCAGCGGCTGCAGCAGCGTTCGTGTACGGTCGTGGAAATACACTGTCCGATGTGGCATGCTGGATTCCGCCACCCCTGCATGAGGCATTGCAGTCCTCCTTCTCATGTCCGTAGGCGGATGTCAAGTAATCAACGCATGGTTTTATTGAGTCAGCGCGGCGTAGAAGATTAGAAGCTCCATGCGGCGCCGAATAGAAGGTTCCAGCGAATCGTAGAAACGTCCTTTCAGCGCGAGGGGAGGCCGTGGCCTTGTACGTATCGTATTCACCCTCCTTCTCATCCCTATCATCACTCGGCGGTGACGGTGATATACGGTGACTCACCCGGCCGGAGGGTACTCGATCTTTGCAAGAATTTCGACCGCGCCTAACCATTGACGACGTGCGGCTCGGCAGGAGAAAAAGGAAACGCCTAAACGAGCAAAGTTCAAGTGTACAGTCCTGAGCAAAAGTGGTATACAACGCTCAGCCAGTGGCGGAGGTCGGGAACACTGCATCCCAACTTTACCTACCAAAAACTATCTAAGATCGAGACAATACTGGCGGTGCCCCATTCTATCCACATGCACGTATCAGTGCCGCTGTCCCTGTAGCTATCGCTATATGGCGTTTCGATGCAGTTTTCCCGAGCTCGGTCAGCGGCTGAGTGTTGTATACCACTTTTGCTCACGATAGTACTTGCGCGCCAGCTGGCGCGTCGTAACAGATAGACATAGCGCACCCTATGTATTAAGTCCAGTCGCTTGTTTGAGTCAGCCAGTGTTTTAGTTATTATTGCAGCAAGTTCACAAGTGCTACTACTCGGCACCCAGGGTTCACGCGGTGCTGGCAAGCCCACAGCACCGCAACCGACAGCAACCGACGCAAGCCCATCTGCTGGGGAGCGGCACTCATCTTACATGGTAGCCACATCGTTAATCTTCATGCGTCGGTTTATAACAGTGCCCGGTGAACAATTTGGAGTTCGTTTCTTTGATTCTCTCCTGTATTTTTCAGCGTTGTAAAGCCTCTTTGTTATTGAATGTCCATTGAATGTGTTGCATGCTTAGCATCGCTTTTCTGTGAACCTCTCTTCTGTGCGTTTTAAGTGTTAGCCTGAATTTCTCTGTATTGTCCCTTGCTGTGTACAAAGTTTGCTTTTGTTTGTTACTTCCGACTCTGACTCTTACTTTGGCTCGAATCAGTGAAAGCTGGGCACAAAACGGTCACCCCTTTCTGTCTCTTCTGTCCCCCTTCTGTCCAGAAGTCAACGGTATGTCCTTTCAGACCGGTACAGCTTCCACCACTCGCTCTAACGGTGTCTGGGGGTGGGCGCACCAAATGTGGCGCATCGTCAATAACCTATTTATATCAACGGTGGACAGCGGAGCATCGCCCACACGTGGTCGCCCGGGAAGCAGCGCCCTTGTGGCCCTCCTGTCCGCTCCGCGAACAGACCTGTTTCATGCCACGATATTTCAGCATTACCCTTTGGCCCGCGACGGAGAGGAAGATCGGTGTGCACGTGCCATGCACAACTCCAAAGTGAGCACAAGTTGCGGACATGGCTCTCCATTGAACAGGGGTTCCGTAATTCCCCGCACCTTTCCGTATGGCGCCAGAGCTGCAGCTAAGACATCGTTGCTCACGCTTGGCGGCAGCCCGAACACGGTGACAACAACCACTGGTGCAGCGGCTGCACCAATGGTGCATGGTAATTTTTGACGGACAGAGCTCCCGCGGCCATAGCTTTCGTGGCTTGAGCCATCGACGACACAGTAGCGAGGAACTTGGTTCCGCCGAAGTGCTGCAAATACAGCAGCCCGCCGACAACGAGGACCTTCTGGAACACATCAGATGGTCGTCTGCCGGGGCTTGCTCCGACAACTCAAAATAACTCACTGGGCCCCGGAAGGCCTAGTGCTTGGTGGCAGTTGGTCCCTCATCCTGGTACCAATATGCCAGGTAGATAGCCTGGACTCGAATTCAGGGTCAGCAGGGCTACCGGGAATGACGGATGACGGGATCCAGGAAGCTGAATCTCCAGAGAGTGTCCGCCAAGGAAAATGAGGCTCGGTGTCGATGAAATACACCAAAATTAACTATTTACATTGTGACAAAAACTGGCTGCTAGTAATAATGACATGCATCCCTGGTAGCACAAAGTGTGCTATGAGGGGCGGGCCCCGGTGGGCCCGATGTAGGCAATGCAGTACAGCCTCGGTGACTCAATGTGGGTGCTGCAAGAGGGGCCGACGTAGGCCCGAAGCGGGCTGTCGACAAAGCCCCAATGGGCCCCACTAGGGGCCGATGCAGGCAGCCCTTGCGGGGCTGCCCAAATTTTTCCGGCATTGTTAAAAGGGCACATCCCGCCAGTTCCCCGCGATGGTCCTTCTTTGGACCGATTTGGGCAGCCGCTTTGGAGGAACATTTTTTTTAAATTTTGGTTAGCCCCTCAGAAAATGACATAGGACCAATGCGGGTTCTATAGCGATAGCCGCACTTGGGCTTGCCACATTATTCTCATAGGGGTCCGACGCAGGAAATTGATGGAAAGCCCTAGTCCAGTTTTCCCAATCAATATTTATGCACATAATTCATTATTTTCTACATGTCTGCACTTTCTAAACAGCCACAATATTAAATTTTGCAATAATTCTTAACATTAATCTAGCCTAATGACTTCGTGTACATCTTGTTCAGGCTATGGCGATGTGTGTTCTGAACAGTAATTTTGTACATATAGTGTAGCAGGCTATCCAGAGCATCCACATTAAGAGCAACAGTTAGCAATTAGTTTGTTTTAGCATTTGTAGCGCAATTTCCATGAGCGCGAGAACTAAAGCCATGTAAATTTCTAATCGACTAAACATGGCAACAACTTTTATACAAATCATCTATAATAGTAATTTAGGGCAACATATAATGCAAATAAATGTTGGAAGCAATGATTACGCAATTACACGCACGCCTTATAGCCCCATTACGGCCGATGTGGGGCCTACAGCGGTTTTGTGTGGGCAGCCCTAATTGGGCTGGGTGTTGGTTTTGAACCTAAAGCCCACTTGCTGTGGCATGTGCCTTCAAATTCCCCACAAGGGACCAATTTTGGTATCATGCGGGCCCTCCCGCCTTCCAGCCTCATTACGGCCATGTGGGATATAAAACAGGTTTATGTGGGCAGCCCCAATTCGGCTGGACGTTTGTTTTTGAACCTAGAGCCCACCTGCTGTTGAACGGGCCTTCAAAGTCCCCACAAAGGACCGATTTTGGTACCATGCGGGCACGCCCTCCTTCGAGCCCCATTACAGCCTATGTGGGACCTAAAGCGGTTTAGCTAAGGCAGCCTCATTTGGGCTTCACGAGGGCTTGCCCAAGTTGAGCCCTTATTCATATTTCACCTTCCCTCAAGTAACCTACAAGAGGCCGATTGGGGCAGCATGCGGGTATGTCCGTTTTCTTGTCCCACTACGGCCGATGTTGGTCCCACAAAGATTTAATGGGGGCGGCCTCATTTCGGATCTATGAGGGCTTTCCCATAAAAAGCCCACATTTAGGTTGAATTGCCCGGAAATATCCGGCAAGGGACCCTTGTAGTCTGGATGCAGGAATGTGCTCTGCATTAGCCCAGGAAACGCCGCTATGGGACCCATGCAGGAGGAGCAGGGCAAGCCCAAATGGGGCTTGCCCACTTTTGCCCCATCGGGGACCGATGCAGGTTTTATGATGGTTGCCCCAGCCCCACTTGCCTATATCGGACCTACTGGGGCCCCACATTCTGTGCTACCTGGGATAATTTAGAATGACAATATAAATTATATTATATACAGTTACAATATTTTACAAATAAATATGGGTACAAACATATACAGTAATCGCATGCACAGTGTGTATTACACGTGTGTTTTGGAATGTATACAGCTCTGAATTTACAAAAATATTTAAGCTATATTATAAGTACCAAGTTAAACTGAAACCCCCCAGACACATCCATGTGACAAGGAAACAAAAGGGCAAGACCATTGGTGAAGGAACTCTCACTTCCCAATGTAAAAATGTCCTCAGCCAGAAAGCTTACCTTACTGTCTCATTTCGCATAGACTCCAGGACCGCGAAAAGCGCACGTCGGCTCCGGCTCGATGCGACAGCCTCACAACGATTGCTCCATAACGCGAAAGCGCCAGCTACAATCAGCAATCATGCAAAGCGACCTAGAGGACACCTACCATTTATCTGAAATCGATTGATGGCAAGGCTTCTGAAACCGGCATGAACTGCCACCCAAAAAATACGAGCAACAATGCATCGCTGGGCCATGTGACGATGAGTTTGCTAAAGTGTGCACTTGTGGCACTGCTCTGTCAGCACAATTCCCCATCGTGACGGCCCGTTTCGTGTATGCAAAACACCCCACTCCAAGAGCCACATAAAGTCACGTAAATGCCTTGGCAGAAACTATGCGATGAGTAATAACCAAGAAATGAAATCCGCTTTTCGCCTGTGTTTTGCAGCCACTAGTGAAAAACGTAAAGTTCCCATTGACCCCAGTACTCCCTTCGCGGAGATGTCTCAATCCGGGCAGATATAGTGGGCGTGGCGCTGAAATGCTACACTACACGAATACATAAGCGGCATCCCGAAAGCCTGTGGACCCCTGTTGAACGGCATGCTTCCGTACACTTGTGTCTAAAAAGTAGTAGGCGAGCACCTGCGCTGGGCACTCATCGCTTTGCAGGAAATGAAGAAAGTAGCCCATAGACAGCAGCCGGCAGCCGACATCCAAAGAAGGGATAGCGAACCCACCCTTACAACGCGGCTGGCCGAGTCCCGCACGACACTTGAGTTCCGTGCGCTCTGCCCAAAAATAAACTCAGAAGAGAGTGAAGGGAACGTTAAACCCTGAGAGGATGATACGTTACATGTGCGTGGTACCATAGTCGGCCGTAGAAAACGCTGTGGACATGTAGCGTTTCTCCAGCATTAGTAGTTCAAAAGCAGAAAACTAGTCACCTTTCTGCGCTCCTCGTTTAAGACGGAACTCCGACAAGAAAGCTGTGCGCCGATTCCTTGGGCTGTGCGGTTATTATCGACGATTTGTCAGAAACTTTTCGCGGATCGCCGAACCGTTGACGCAGCTTACAAAGGCTGACGTACCTTTTAAATGGGAAGCGCCGCAAGAAGAAGCCTTCCACGAACTTAAGCGCCGCCTGCAATGCCCTCCCGTACTTGGCCACTTTGATGAAAACGCCGAGACCGAAATACACACCGACGCGAGCAGTGTGGGCCTAGGAGCCGTTCTCGTCCAGAAGAGTGCCGGACAGGAGAAAGTAATCGCCTGCGCTAGCAGGTCCCTCGCAAAAGCCGAAGTCAATTACTCGACGACCGAGAAGGAGTGCCTTGCAATCATCTGCGCCACTTCTAAGTTTCGTCCATACCTATACGGCCGACCATTCAAGGTGGTAAGCGACCATCACGCACTCTGCTGGCTGGCTAATTTGAAAGATCCTTCCGGCCGCCTTGCCAGATGGAGCCTACGACTTCAAGAATTTGACATGACTGTTGTCTATAAGTCGGGCCGGAAGCATTCCGACGCAGACTGCTTATCCCGCACTCCTGTCGATGCTCCCCCGAAGGACAATGACGACGACGCCTTTTTGGGACCGGTAAGCGCCAGCAGTTTCGCAGAACAACAGCGATCAGACCCTGAGCTGAAAGCGCTAGCCGATTACTTGGAAGGAAAGACCGCTTCCCCTCCTGGTGGGTTCAGGCGACATTTATCATCCTTCACGTTAAGCAATGGCCTCCTCGTGAAGAACTTCGCACCCAACAAGACCGCGCAGCTTCTCGTAGTGCCTAAAACCCTTCGGCAAGAAATTCTGCAGGCGTTGCACGATGAGCCCACAGCAGGCCACCTCGGATTTGCGCGCACGTTGCGTCGAATCCAGGAGAAGTATTACTGGCCGCGACTGCCTGCCGAAGTTGCCCACTACGTGAAGACTTGTCGTGAGTGCCAACGACGCAAGACGCCGCCGATCAGACCAGCAGGACTACTAAACCCGATATTGCCGCCAATCCTGCCCTTTCAACAAATTGGGATGGATCTCCTCGGCCCCTTTCCATCTTCGTCTGTGGGTAACAAGTGGATCATCGTGGCCACTGACTACCTTACCCGTTACACCGAAGCAAGAGCACTACCAAATGGTACCGCGGCAGAAGTCGCCAAATTTTTTGTCGAACAAATTCTCTTGCGACACGGCGCCCCAGAAGTGCTTATCACGGACAGGGGAACGGCGTTTACGGCAGAGTTGACGCAAGCCATCTCGGAATACAGCTCACAAGCCATCGACGAACAACTGCGTACCATCCCCAGACCAATGGTCTTACGGAGCGCCTGAACAAAACGATCGCGGACATGATCGCTATGTACGTCGACGCTGAACACAAGACCTGGGACGCCATCTTGCCGTACGTGATGTTTGCGTATAACACGGCAGTCCAGGAGACGACCAGAGCGACCCCGTTTAAGCTTGTGTACGGCAGGGAGCCCACGACGACGCTCGACGCAATGCGGCCGTACGTAACCAGCGAAGACAACCTTGACGTCGCCGCCTACCTGCAGCGTGCAGAGGAAGCCCGACGACTCGCACGGCTGCGTATTAAAGACCAACAGCGCACCGACAGCCGACGATACAATTTACGACGACGCCACGCAAGAGTACAATCCAGGAGACCAAGTGTGGGTTTGGACACCAATTCGCCGTCGCGGATTAAGTGAAAAGTTGTTGCGTCGATACTTTGGGCCATACAAAATCCTTCGCCGCGTCGGACCACTGGACTATGAAGTCATTCCCGACGGAACGTCAGCATCACAACGGCGACGCGCACGCCCAGAAATTGTACATGTTGTACGACTGAAGCCATATTACGCGCGTTAAAGAATCTGTGGTGTTTAAACTTTACAGTGTTTATGTTTAAGTTTCTTTGTTTTGGAACATCGAGGCGATGTTTTTTTAAGGGGGGAGTAATGCCGCGAAACCTTCGAAACAGTATTTGTTGTATTTTTAACAGCCGCCGGCATACAGGCTTATCACTCTGATTCTAGACCGCGTATCAGTTCCGTAATCTTTGTTAATGCTCGATGTCGCCAGTCACACCTTTATCAGATTAGTTGTAGCGAAAGATGCACCGAGATCTGTCTCGAAGGTTCCGGCCACTCGGGTGTCTTTCCACAATGTTCCAGCCCGTGCTGGTAGCTGTTTGCGACGTTATCTATATTGTTTTGTGCAGCCTTTAAATTGAGCGTTGACGAGTGTGACGGGCATTCTTTGTTCGACTATCGACGAGCACGTTTGTTTCTATCGCCGCCGCCGAGTTGCTTAGTTCTTTTGCGGGCGCAAGTCAGCCCAAATAAACAGTTTCTTTAGTGCAATCATCGACCCTTCAATTGTGTCGTCAACCTTGTCACCCCTACGTGACAATATTCGTGAGTCCGTCATTGGTACTAAATTTATCTGTCTTACTAAAACTTCCATAATCGAATTAAATAAGGTTAGACTGGAAAGCGGTGAAGCAGAAACATAGCACAGCCGAACTCGGAGTGTCGATGCATGCTGCCCGCATACGCTCTCGGCAATCATGTTGCGATTTCTTCGATTCTTTGCGGAGTCCACGATCACGCATTGCTGTCCCGATGACATTACCACTAAAAGGGCCGCTAATAAAGGTATTTAAGTCTCTCAAACGAAAATATACCGAGGTGCAAGGCCGCTCTGCTATGCATGAAGCGTGCGAATGCACAGCCCACTCGGTATTGGCAACAATGGGCCGGCGCAAGGAATCATGTTATAGAGTATTTTCTTCCGCTCCTACTCACTCTCGGTAAAACGGGCCGCCTGTTGTGCTCGGGTCTTCGCAGCGGTCGCTGGACAGCAGAGTCTCCGATTGCTCCGCACTCGGGTTTCGAATTTTGGGGACCATATCTATGTTTTGACAGGCCCATGTAATGTGATATAGCGTTGGTTTTTCATCGCACCACGGACATCTGTCCGCGTATATATTAGGGTGTATTTTGTTTAGTATGTGTAGGTTTGGGTATGAACCCGTCTGTAATTGTCTCCATATGATAGCTTCCTCTCTGCTGAGAGGACTGTGCGGTGGGGGATATCGCATTCTTCTTCCTCTATAGTTTTCTAGTATGGCCGAATATATGCCTTGGGTGCTAGCAACAGTTCCGCGGACTCGTCGGATGCTCGGAAAGTAGTGTATGCTCGAGCTATCCTTTCGGCCTCTTGATTCCCTGCCACCCCCATGTGCCCAGGCATCCACATAATTTTGTGTATGGTCTTGTTTCTTTCGTGGTTTTTAATTCTGTCGCTCGCTTTGAGGAGCATACGGAGCGCGTGACGACCAAACCTACCATTTATGAAATTTCGACAGGCTGTTTGAGAGTCCGTGAGTATTGTTAGCGACCGCCCAGCTCTATAGACCTCCGCCACCGCTAGAGCGATGGCTACTTCCTCGGCCTCTGCTACTGTGCAGTGTCGGATAGAGGCGCTGGTCACTTCGCCTAGAGACGAATCGACCACCGTGGCCACTGCAATTTGGTTGTGTCCTCCTCTCGAGGACGCATCTGCATACACGATCGTGTCTTGAGGAGCGTATGTTTTTTGAATAATATCGGCTCTTGCTTCCCTTCTACCTTGGTGGAGGTTAGGGTCCATTTTTCTCGGGATTGGAACTACCTTGAGAGACTCGCGAAGTTCGTCGGGGATCGTTTCCGTCCTCGCTATTTCTCGCATCTGCTCACAGCATCCGAGTCTCTGTAAGAGCGCTCTTCCAGTCGTTGTCTACACCAGCCTGAGTTTTTGCGACTAAAGCTGTGCCTCGCGTAGTTCTTCGAATGTGTTTTGCAATCCAAGCGCCATGAGCTTTTCTGTAGACATGTTGCGCGGTAATCGTAGCGCCGTCTTATACGCTTTGCGTATCAGGGCATCCGCTTGTTGTATTTAACTCTTGTTGAGGCACTGGTAGGGCAGGCTGTACATACTTCGGCTCACTACCAGGTTTCTAAATAATTTTAGTGTGTCCTCTTCTCGCATGCCATGCTGCCTGTTGGTGATGCGGGTGATCATGCGTGTCACTTGTAGCGTTGTTGTTTTGAGCATGGTAAAAGTGTGACTACTGCGTTGGCTCGATTGAACACACATACCTAATATTCTTATTGTTGTCTTTTCCAAGATGGGCATGACAATGTATCAAGGGTAGAGAGCTCTGGCTCGATATGCAACAAGGAGCCTTCAGCCTACTTACGGACCCTCAGTCTCCCACTAGGACGGGAAATAGCGTTAGTACGGACACATCTCCAGACCTCACCCTTGTTGAGAACGTCGGCAGCGCAAACTGGGTTAACACTCAAGAAAATTTAGGCAGTGATCACTTTTTTTTTGAAACGGTAATTACTGCTGGGTCCTATAAACGCCCAGGCCGACGTCACTCACTGGTCGAGTAGGACGCCTTCCGAAAAATCCGGGAACAGAGTGCTAACACCACAGAAATTCATGACATTGAGGAGTGGATAAGGCAGCTCGAATTGGACGCTCGTAAAGCGACCAAGACTGTGGCGGAAGACTCAGGCCTAGAAACAATGGACACCCGCCTCCTCAATATGTGGCAAGCCAAAACCAGTATGGAAAAGCGACTTAAAAGTCAAAAGTGCAATCGTAGCCTTCGCAGAAGGATAGCAAGATACAACAAAGAGACAGAGGAATATGCGCTCAAACTTTCTAGGCAAAACTGGGAATCGCTATGCGACAAAATGGACGGGAATATAAGTCTGGCCCACACATGGAGTTTACTCAGATACCTCCTAGACCCTGACGGATGTAAAACGACCCAGAGGCAAAACCTCCAAAAGATCCAGCATAAACATGAGGGCACAGAGCAAGAGCTGCTCGATGAGTTTCGATCTAAGTACATAGGGAACACCGAGAAGGTACCTCTGCATGGTTACTGTGGGATACCCAACGATCGCTTGGACGAACCCATTACTGAATCCGAAGTGCGAGCGGAGCTTGCTAGATTAAATACTAATTCAGCGCCAGGGCCGGATGGGGTAAGCAACAAATTGTTCAGAAATCTCGACTACAACTCTATAGCAGCACTCACTGCCTACATGCAGAAATGTTGGGAGGCGGGTGAGATTCCTAAGCAGTGGAAGTCGGCTAAGGTGGTACTTATTCCTAAACCGGGGAAACCTCTGTCGATCGAGAATCTAAGGCCTATATACCTAACCTCCTGTGCAGGGAAATTGATGGAGCATGTAGTGCAGACACGTCTCAACAACTACATGGAAGACCAACATCTTTATCCTATCTCCATGGTGGGATTCAGGTCTCATCTCTCAATGCAGGACGTGATGCTGCAACTAAAAGATGAAATTCTGGACTCGCAAAGGTCATCCTGGGTCTTGACCTGGCGAAGGCTTTCGATAACGTCACGCACAAGGCGATCCTGGATAATCTCAGCCTCCTGGGAGTAGGCCCGAAAACCTACAACTATGTTAAAAATTTCCTGTCCGACAGAGTGGCCCAAATTAACTTCGGGGAAAGTAAATCAGACTACATAGAGCTAGGTAGCAAGGGGACCCCGCAGGGATCTGTACTGTCCCCGCTTCTATTCAACGTGGCCATGATCGGGCTTCCTAGCAAACTAGCAGCGATTGAAGGTCTCAGTCATTGCATGTATGCGGATGACATTACTATTTGGATTGGCAAAGGAACCGACGGTCAAATAGAGGAGGCACTCCAAATGGCCATAGGAGAAGTTGAAAAGTACGTAAATGATAGGTGACTTAGGTGCTCCCCGCAAAAATCAGAAATGCTTTTTACCAACTAAAGAGAAAATCACGGTCGGATCCCCCGCGGATATCTCTTAAGGTTCAGGGACTCGATATTCCGACGGTGGACAGGATTAGAGTCTTAGGACTGTACATTCAAAACAACGGTTTGAATGGAGAAACAATAAAAAAGTTGGAGATATGCGCGCAACAGACTATGCGGCTCATCCGCAGAATCGCAAATAAGCGCTATGGCATGAAAGAAACGAATCTAATCAGATTAGTTCAAGCCTTTGTAATAATTAAGATAGCTTACGTAGCTACTTTCCTTAATCTGAAGGCAGCGGAGAAGTCCAAGCTGGAAGGGATCATTCGCAGAAGTATCAAGCAGGCGCTGGATTTACCAATTCGGACGCCCACCGCAAAACTTTTAGAATTAGGTCTTCACAACACACTGGATGAAATTGTGGAAGGCGTGACAATCTCGCAGTACGAAAGGCTGTCGGGAAGCGTTACAGGCAGGAACATCCTAGCGAAACTAGGACTAAATTACGAGAGTCAGCGAGGTCCGAAAGTGGACATGCTTAAGAGTGTGCGCGATAGGCTGATGATCCCACCACTACCGAAAAACATGCATCCCGTCCACCACAAGGATTGCAGAGAGAAACGGGCTGAAGCCCTCGGCAAATGTTTCAAAAACTATCCGATAGAAGACGTGGCCTACGTGGACGCAGCTAATTGCGGGAAGGGGAGAATGGTGATAGCGGTAGCGAGCGCCGAGACATATCTCCGAGCCGGCGCCTCGATCACGACGGGCAGTCCCGAAATTGCAGAAGAAGCCGCCATCGCAATTGCAATAGTGGGCACGGATGCGTCAACGATAGTCAGTGACTCAAAGGTAGCAGTGATGAACTTTGCCAAGGGGAAGGAAGGTCTCCCCTCTGACGAACGGAATCCTGCGGACTGCAAGGGACGACCGCAAAATTCGCATAGTCTGGCCACCTGCACACGCATCCCTGGCTGGAAATGAAGCAGCTCACGAACTGGCTCGAGGTCTTGCTTTCCGAGCCAGTGGCCATACCGAGGGCTTCGCAGACAGGGATCATCTTGTGTGTTACAGAGAGATCACACAACATTATAGGCTTAATCGAACGAAGTACCCCGCCGCTGATAAATATTGACAAAGAGTCAGGCCACCTCTTGGCGCCGTCTCCAAACTTATACGTTTCCGAACCCGGTTATGTGTAGTCGTTATTATCCGGGACAATATTCAAACGAGTGTAAGCAATGTAAGGCCAAAGCGGATCTCAACCATATTCTCTGGAAATGCCCTTTTGCCCCCCTGGAGGGACAAAAAATTAAGTCACTTGAACAATGCGAGGCTCTCCTACTCAGCTCCGATCCGGAGACTCAAACAAAAGTCGTCCAACTGGCCGAAGACGCCGCCAGGAGCCAAGATCTTCTGGCCGTCGTTTAGGCGAGGGGCCTATATGCCCTTCAGACTGTTGGCAATAAACGTTTAACAATCCAAAATTCCAGTTAGATGTAAACGGTGGCGGGTGCAATGAAGGCCTGCAACAGATAAAACCTATGTGGCAGGCTAGGCCCCCACGAAAGCGGCGGTGACCTACCTGTCCCAGCCCAATCAGGGGAGTCGCGTTTCGATGGATGCGAAACGAATAGGGGTCCGTATGGTGTGCGATGTCCCTAGGTGGTCGAAATTACACCGTAGCTCTCCACTACGGCTTCTGTTTCTTTCCTTTCACGTTTCCACCTTCATTCCCTACCCTAAGGCGCGGTACAGGTGTCCACAGGAATAAGTGTAACAGATACTGCGCCTCTCCCTTGTGAACCAATTATTTATTATTCTTATTATTGATATTTGGTTCACAGTAAAGGAAAAGCGGAGTATCTGTGTCATATCTCTGGACACATAAACCGCGCTATATGGAAGTGAGGGAAGGTGGGAGTTAAAGCGAAAAGAGAAGGATGAGCCGTGGTGCGGAGCTACGGTGTTATGGGAATCTAACATGCGCTGGAATTACAAAACACACAGACGCCACTTCGGTTTGCCTCCATCGAAGCACAGACACCGGTGCTCGCGATGGAACCCGGGTACACAGGCACAGTAGTGGGGCGTCTTACCACTGCACCACCGTGGCGGGACAAAAATTGTTTCGGTGAAGGCGAATTGAAGAGGCGTCTATATGCTCTGCGATGTCAGTGCACGTAAAATTCAGGGCCATTTTTCAACCTACACCACCTACACCAGTGCAGCAAAAATCTATTGTAGGTATAGGAGATTTGGCCCCGCCGGGGTGGCGCAGTGGTAAGACGCCCGACTACTGTGCCGGAGTACCCGGGTTCGAACCCGACCTCGGCGGCTGCGTTTCGATGGAGGCGGAACGAAGTGGCGTCCGTCTGCAGTGCGATGTCAGCGCACGTTAAAGATCCCCAGGTGGTCGAAATTATTCCGTAGCCCTCTACTACGGCTCCTCTTTCTCTTTATCCACTTTCACTCTCACCTTCCTCCCTTCCTTTACGGCGCGGTTCAGGTGACCACAGAACTAGTGTGACAGATACTGCGCCTTTCCCTTCCTATGAACTAACCAACCAACCGCGTCATTGTCATCGCTACAATATATTTAGTAAGGGAGTAGATAGAACGAGACGAGAGGAAGAGATACACGCTATGAAAGGGCACTGAACAAGGTTAGAGGGGGAGTCTCAGTTGGCAGGTCGAGCCAACCTTTCGACAAGTGGACTTGTCTTCATCTGAGCAGTGCGATCATCTCTGGCAGGAGTTTATATACGCTTTTTCTTCCGAACAAGAAAGGGTGGGGAGAGCAGGGTAGTTGGGATGAAAATAGGTCCAGGGGTGGGGCAGGGGAGTTCTTCAGCATGTATTTCTCTGCCTGGGACCGGTGCTTCTACGGCCTAAAAAAGATAACAAAAGAGGCAGTACCCCCAAAAACTACAATGGGGGGGGGGGGGGGGGTATGATTGGTCAGCACCTAAAGCAGGTTCGGTGCAGACACCCATTACTTGAAAAGGGACAGGCATTTCAAAGGGTCGATCCTGATAAGGAATATATCTTCAGGGAAGCAATTATCAAAAGCTTTCGCTAAAGGGAAAGGACAAAGCAACAGAATAATAATAGGACAGTGAACTACAACAGCGACGCCAAAAAAGCGCAGAGAATGAGAACACCGCGCAAAAGACGCTTTCGCCTCATCGAATTTTAGTGGACGAAAGTGCCCCCTGTGACATAAATAAAGCTCTCTCTCAATGCTAAACATGAATGACCACAACAAGCTTAGCCTCCATAATCCCCCGGGCAAAGCGGAAACTGAAAATCACCAACTGGAATCGCTTTCACGATCTTCGTACCGCGGCCCCAACACAAATAGGCGACCTTCCAAATTTTATGGCTAATCTCAACAAGGACATAAACATGTCCACGTCAGCAATGCCGTGCACGCAAAACGCAGGAGTGATTGTTAGCCGGTACACTACATGTGAGAAGCCCAATCAAGCTTACAGAAGTGATGGCTTAAAAACTAACATAATCGAACCCTGAAGCTACGCCTATCCGCTCTCATAAGAGAAACGAAGACGCATGACCAAAGTAGCACGCCCTCAATGAACCGCCATCAGCCCAATATTGGTGGAAACCGGCCCCAATACTAGGGTCAATAATCCGTTTTATTGGAGCGCTGCTACCCGTTCGAAGATTTAATCCAATGTACTACACTGCCTTTACTACAATGACCACCAAAGGCAGTCTAGGTTATTTATTGGCATGCAGCCTCACGAAATGGCCACCCAATATCTTCCACCCAAGCATACCCACTGCCTCCTATACAACGTACATCCAGTCACTCTCGCTGGCTATCCGATACCTACAACCAAGCTTACTCACTGGCTTTTAAGAACCGCTATCCAGCAGGGCGCATCGACTGCCCAATTTCACCCACCCAAGCTTGTCCACCGGCTTTGCATCATTGGCATCCAGGCAATCCCATTATTGTACAATGTTGTTGTTTGTGACTATTCTTTTGATTTTATGGATGTTACAGCACAGAGGCAGCTAAGGCCATCATGCGCCAAACAAAGGGTTGAGTTTGTTTTTCGCAGGTATTTTAATATCATATATAGACAGCATCCTGAAAGTATACATACATTCACACAAAATACGAGAATTGTATGTTTCATGGATATATATTAGGTGCGCATGTGGTACATAGTAAAAAAAAGAAACTATAGGCAGAATTATTTCAGACTGGCAGTACTTCTCATCTGGTAGGGTCGAATGACTAGGTATCGGCCGGCAAATCCCAGGTTGTAGGAAGACGCCGCAATAAAGGAAGCTTTAGGCGTCTGCCAAGCCAGCATCTCTATCATGCGCCTTTTGCTCTCGGTTATAAGGACAGTAGCTTTTAGCATCCCTTGCCGATTTACGCTCGAGCAGCTTGTACAAACATCTGCAAGCGAAAAGAAAAATAAGAGAAAATTTTATGCATAATTGTTTTTTTAGTACAGCTTTGGCAAACTGTTCATGAGCAGTAAGATTCCCTACTGCTACAAACTTAGTTTGTCGAAGTCAGTGTGCTGAAATCAGAATTCACGAAGAATGCGTATTTTCTATTTGGTGCAAAAGAATTGAAGCAAAAGCTTTTTTTATTCTCGGTATAAATAAACAGGAGATAAGTACATTCTGTTATTCTTAATTATCAGGTGCCAACAACGGACAAAATGAATGATTTCCACTTAATACGCCGCACTGTATAAGAAAAACGTACCTTATCGGTCGTAAAACAGCCTTGCATGCAGCATCAACCGAAGCAGCTGCCCAAGAGGAAATTGGCACGCATAGGTCTGTCGTCGTGATCCCGAGTCGTTACTCCTGCAGGGAAGTGTAGCAACAAGCCAGGCAAATAAAGCAACAAATGCTCCCCAAAACCTACTCAGTTACTAGCATATATTTTAAAATAAAGGGTCAGTGGTACTCACACTGAGTTGCGCACTGTTCTAAAATCCGCGAGACAGGACGAGGCGTGTCGTGGTTCTACTGTTTATTCTCCGAGTCCGAATGGAGCTGCAGCAGCCAACGCGAGGCGCGCACCTGCGCTGCTAGAGAGAAGAGGGAAGAGAGAGAGCGCGCTGGAAGACGTATAGAAGGAATGGTAGGGCCTCTAACTGCTGCGCTTTCTACCTCCGTACTAAACATCGTCACAGTTGAGAACAGTGCAACAGTCGGGCATTTCTATGCGTTTCGCAGACAGCATAAGCCACGCGTCCGACTCGATGGCAAGGTTGCACGAAGTATGTCCTGCTTGCATGCGTAGTGCCACCCAATCATTCATTTCGGTGTTTTTAAATGTTTTGGCTCAGGAATCTCTGCCTTTATCTCATGGGATGGGTTTGTCAAGAAAATGAAACCTTACGCTGACAGGGGTTCAGCCAGCGGAGCAATAGGGGAGGACCCTATACCAACCATGCCCTTACAGCTTGTCATTTTTCTTAAATAAATGTTCTCTACTACTATATTGTTGACGATGTATAAAACATACTTTAAAGCCATTGCAATGGACACGACAGCATTGTTTAGGACGTTAACATTATATCAGGATATACAGGTTGAGAATTGATCGGTAATATCTGCAAGCCAATTCCGGCTAGCACGTTATGATATTTGCAATGTTTTTCGAGCCGTCAAAACTCAGTGGACAATATTGCCTTGTGCTTCCCGGAACAGAGGAAAAAGAGGACGAAGCTGAGTGTGTGAGACTGATCCGTGCAGGGGCTGCCGCCTTCGACTCGTTACATTTTCTGGGGGAGCAGCCGGGTACGATTGCGCTTTTGCTGAGTTCCACCTCTCAAGGGCAACCGAGAGTCACCACGGATTTGACACCGGTCCACCGCAGTATCAGCCGCCGCCTCCGAGGCCAGTCGCCAGAGTCTGGACCTTTGTCCTGGACGCCGGTGGCCAGCATGCATAGATCGAACTCGAACACTGTGACTAACGGAAAGATTTCACCACAGTTTGTCGTCCTCCAGTCTCGAACGCCACCGTCCTTCCATGGTGAGCTTTATGAGGACGCTGAGGTCTGGCTAGACCAAATCTAACGGACCGCCAACTGCAACGGCTGGGATGTGCAAGGGAAGCTGCGCAATGTGTATTTTGCTCTCGTAGACTTGGCGCGGGCGTGTTTCGTAACCACAAAACGACGCCACCATCACGGAACCTCTTTCGTCGCCAACTGTTGGCGACCTACATCGCCAATGATCGAAGGGAGTGTGCCGAGTCGGCACTGCAGTCTCGCTGCCAAGCCCCGAATGAAAGAGTTGGAAGGTACTACGAGGACATGAATCGCCTTTTTAGGCGTGCTGATCCAAATATGTCAGAGGAGAAGAAAGTGCACCGCGTAATGCGCGAGGTGAAACAAGAATTATTTGATGGGCTCGTGCGCAATCCTCCCGGCACGACATCAGATTTTCTAGCGGAGACCACCACGATGGAGCAAACACTTCAACAGAGGGCACAGTACTATAACTGTGACGTGTCCGCCACGTTACCGACCGTCAATGCTTCCGGCTTGGTTTCTGGTGACGCTTTAAGGGAGCTTGCTCAATCCGTGGTCGGAGAAGAGCTGAGACGCATTCAGCTACAGGATCTAACGTCATCTTTGAGGTTTCCGTCCCTCGTGGAAGTCGTTCGTGAGGAAGTTAGGCAAGTCAGCCCGGAGCCGTCTGTGCCTGTTGTGCAGCCACCGCCACCGAGTGTGCCTACGTACGCATCCGTGCTTCAGCAGAATACGCTGTGCGATTCTCCAAGCGCTAACACCATTGTTTCTAATCAAAACCAACACCATAGTGGGTACGACCCTCCTATAGCCAGAGTAGACAGCCCTACACTTGAACCAAGCCCGCGTCGTACTCGTCTTCCAGCCGAGGCACGGTTCCAAAAGACTGACGTCTGGCGTACAACTGACCAGCGGCCCCTTTGTTACCAGTGTGGTCAGGCCGGTCACATGTTGAGGCTCTGTCTGTACCGCCGCGCCGGACTTCGTGAACGACGACCCGAAATCGAGGAGTACCTGTCGGCGCATACGGATCCTCCAGACGTCCCACAATATGGGTCCCGCGTCGTTACCTCATCCCGTTATCGTTCCCCAAGTCCACGTCCCTCTACATACCGCACTGGCCGCTCTCTGAACCTCCGCTTCCCGAGTCATCGGGAAAACTAGGAATAGCGGCCTGCGGAGGTGAGGCCGCTGACGACAGAACTGCCGAACATCCTGCATCACATTTATTACAGGATAACGATTATTAGACGGAGTCGTGTAACGCAGCTTCGGACATACCGGTTTCTATGGACGATTTTCTCATTGCCGCGTTAGTTGATACGGGGGCGCACTATTGAGTTGTGAGCAGTGGTTTAGCCACGAATCTGAAGAAAGCTTTAAATGAGTGGACTGGGCCTAAGATTCGCACGGCAGGGGGACACCTTATTACCTCGGCTGGAATATGCGTTGCGAGAGTTGCTATGGACGAATTTATTTATTTATTTATTTATTTATTTAACAATACTGCCGCTCTCAATCGAGAGCCTAGCAGACGGGCAAAACACATGTTATGTTACAAGCATACAATATGAAAGAAATACAATACAGAATACAAAGAAATACAGAAGCATCAGAAGCATACAATTTGTTTATGTTGGCGATTTCGGTGCTCTTACCGATTGTTCGCGAGACGTTATACTCGGCTTGGACTTCTTACAGGCTAATGGTGCGATAATTAATTTTCAAGAATCACGTGTGACGTTTTCGCCGAGTCAAGTCATTGCGAAATTTAGCGTCGACAGATTATCAACCGCCTTACGTATAACAGCTGCTGACGTTATGGTCCCGCCAAGGTCCAGCATTACGGTCGTGGTAGAAAGCGACTCACCATGCGAACGCGACGTACTGGCAGAAAGGGGCTGCTTCTTGTGAAAGGGGTTTGCGCTGCACGAGGACTTGTTTGCTTGCGGTATGGTTGTGCGAAGCTATGGATTACGAATTTCGGGACCGAGTTTCAGCACATTGCTAAAGGAACGGCCATCGCGTATGTTGCCGACTTTGTGGTGCCTCCATCCTAGCCAGATGCGATGCACCTGACATCCTATTAACTGTGGACATAAATCCCAATCTGTCTGTGGTCGAGTGGCAGCGACTCCTAGAGCTCCTTCAGGATTTTGCTGGATGCTTTGCAACATCTTCGAAAGTTGGGCGTACCCTAGTAGAAAAACACCGCATTATGGTTGGACGCGGAGACCGAGCCAATTTCCTAACACCCTTATCGCGTGTTGTCAACGGAACGTGACGCTATTCGAAGCCAGGTGCAAGAAATGCTTACCGAGGACACGGTGCAGCCGTCTACTAGCCCTGGGCTTGACCTGTAGTATTGGTGAAGTAAAAAAAACAATACCTTGCGTTTCTGCGTCGATTATTGTAAGTTAAATCAGGTAATGAAAGGGGACGTATACAAGCTCCCGCGTATCGACGACGTATTGAGCCGCTTACGCAATGCCAAATAGTTCTCGTCGCTTGAACTGAATAATGGCTACTGGCAGATAGAAGTGGACGAAAGGGACAGAGAAAACAGCGTTCGTCACCCTCGACGGCCTTTATGAATTTAAAGTGCGTCCTTTCGGGCTCTGGTCTGCGCCAGCACCCTTCCAGTGGATGATGGACACCATTCTCTCTGGACTGAAGTGGCAAGTGTGCGTAGTGTATCTAGGCGATGTCGTCATTTTCGCGTCTAGTTTTGAGGAGCACCTTGATCGGCTGCGAATAGTACTACAGGCTCTGCGGTCAGCCCAAATGACGATAAAACTGCAGAAATGCAATTTCGGATTCCAGGAGCTCCGCTTTCTTGGCCATGTTATTAGTGTTGAGGGCGTGAAACCAGATCCCGACAAGACTGCTGCTGTGGAAAATGTGCCGCGCACAACCGACAAACAGTCAGAACGTTTTGGGGGCTTTGTGCCTATTACAGGCGTTTCGTCGAGACTTTTTCAGCGATTGCCGAGCCTCTTGCGCTTCTTACCCGAGACAATGTTCCTTTTGCGTGGCAAGAAGATCAAGAGGATGCCTTTAACGAGTTACGCCGGCGACAGCAGGCCGCCCCTATACTTGGTTGTTTTGATGGAAACGCTGCTACGGATATTCATACCGATGCCAGTAATTTTAGACTCGGTGCTGTTCTGATTCAGTGGCAAATTGGCACTGAAGAAGTTATCGCTTACGCGAGTCGCTCTCTTTCAAAAGCAGAGTCAAACTACTGAACCATGGAAAAGAGATGTCTCGCGGTAGTTTGGGCGATAACTAAGTTCCGACCCTATCTTTACGGACGCCCATTTAGGGCTATGAGTGACCACTGTTTGTTATGCTGGCTAGCCAACCTCAAAGACCCCTCTGGACGGCTTGCAAGGTGGAGCCTCTGTCTCCAAGCACACGACATTACGGTTGTATACACCCAGGTAGCACAAAGTGTGCTATGAAGGGGGGCCCCTGGTGGGTCCGATGTAGGCAATGCAGGACAGCCCCGGTGGGCTCAATGTGGGTGCTGCGAGAGGAGCCGACGTAGACCTGAAGGGGGCTGTCGACAAAGCCCCGATGGGCCCCACTAGGGACCGATGCAGGCAGCCCTTGCGGGGCTGCCCACATTTTTCCCGCATTGCCAAAAGGGCACATCCCGCCAACTCCCCACGATGGTCCTACTTTGGACAGATTCGGGCAGCCCTGTGGATGAACATTTATTTTTTTTATTTCGGTTAGCCCCTCAGATAATGACATGGGACCGATGCGGGCACTGTAGCACAAGCCGCACTTGGGCTTGTCCACATTATTCTCATAGGAGTCCGACGCAGGAAATTGATGGGAAGCCCTTGTTCAAGTTTTACCAATCATTATGTATGCAAATAATTAAGTAATTATTTTATGCATGTCTGCCCTTTCTAAACAGCCACAATATTAAATGTTGCAATAATTCTAAACATTAATCTAGCCTAATGACGTCGTGTACATCTTGTTAGGGCTATGGAGATGTGTGTTCTGAACAGTAATTTTGTGCATGATATAGCGGCTAACCACAGCATCCACAGTAGGAGCAACAGTTAGCAATCAGTATGTTTTAATATTTTTAGCCCAATTTGCATGAGTGCGAGAACTAAAGCCACGTAATATTTCTAATCGACTAAACATGGCCACAACTGTTATACAAATTGTCTATAATAGTAATGTAGGGCAGCGTCTAATACAAATGAAGTTTGGAAATAATCATTACACATTTGCACGAACGCCTTCTAGCCCCGTTGTGGCCGAATTGGGACCTACAGCGGTTTTGTGTGGGCAGCCCCTATTGGGCTGGGTGTTGTTTTTAAACGTAAAGCCCGCTTACTGTTGCACGTGCCTTCCAATTCCCCACAAGGGACCGATTTCGGTATCATGCAGGTCTGCCCGCCTTCCAGCCCCATCACGGCCCATGTGGGATATAAAGCAGTTTTGTGCGGGCTGCCCCAATTGGGCTGGGTGTTGTTTTTGAACCTAGAGCCCACCTGCGGTTGCATGTGCCTTCAAATATCTCACAAGGGACCAAATTTAGTACCATGCGGGCACGCCCACCTTCCAGCACGATTACAGCATGTGGGACCTAAAGCGGTTTAGCTAAGGCTGCCTCATTTGGGCTTCACAAGGGCTTGCCCAAATTAAGCTCTTATTTATATTTCACCTGCCCTCAGTAACCTACTACAAGGGGCCGATTGGGGCAGCATGTGGGCTTGTCCATTTTTTTGCCCCACTACGGCCGATGTAGGTCCCACAAAGATTTTATAGGGGCGGCCTCATTTAGGATTTTTGAGGGCTTTCCTATAAAGAGCCCACATTTAGGTTGGATTGCCGTTAAATATCCGACAAAGGACCCTTGCGGTCTGGATGCAGGAATGTGCTCTGCATTAGCCCGAGAAACGCCGCTGTGAGACCCAAGCAGAAGGAATAGGGGCGAGCCCAAATGGGGCTTGCCCCTATTTGTCCCATAGGGGACCGATGCAGGTTTTATGATGGTTGCCCCAGCCCCACTTGCCTACATCGGACCTTCTGGGGCCCCACATTCTGTGCTACCTGGGCAAGTGCAGTAGTGGTGACGGTCTACTTAACGCGATATGTCGAGACAGCCGCTTTCCCGGACAACTTCTGCTGAAGCAGCCCAGTTTTTTCTCAAGACCATTGTACTGCGCCACGGTGCACCATCTGTTATTAACGCGGTAGCGTTAAGGAGCTCGTGTCGCAGAAAAGCCGGTGTCGTCGGCGGCGTTGGCCGTGAGCGATAAATCCCGGCACGCACTTCATAAACGACCAACACAGAAGAACCCCTCCTCGCAATGTGCGGCGCTGCCCCGACACGTGGCGCGCCACTCGCCCCTGACGTTTCGCCGTGCACCCTCACGCGTTGTAAAATCAAGCGTCTTTCCTTTCTTTAGATGACTATCTCCACTCACCCGCTTCTCCCCTTCGGGCCGCGCGGGTACCGGTGCGAGGATGCCCCAATACCCTTGCGTTTAATAAGTTTTCTCGCTCTCTCCCCTTCCAACATCCAGCGTGCGTCACTCGAACAGTGGTGTTTAGGCGACGCGGCTCCTCTTTCCGCTCACAGCGCGATGGCTAGGTGCAGCGTCTGATGCCGGACGCCTCTGACGTGATCGCTGCGCTGTAGCGCTTCTGCTGGGAAAGCGTCCCCTGCGATGTGTGCCGAGCTGCTTCCGAGGAATCATGCTTCTGCGTGGTGCTCCCAAGCGAGATAGAGGACGATCCCATCAAGGCGTCAGCCCCATGATCGCGTCCGCCTTCATGGCGCGTTGCTGCCCGGCTTTCTCCCTCCGAGACACCGAGTTCTTTGGTTCGTTCCGCTTGCTCAGGCCCACGCTTCGTTGCCGCGCCGAACACTGTGTGACTCAAGAGCATACCGAGCGAATGTGTGGGCGGTGAGAACGAGGTGCAACAATGCTATCGCGTTCCACTCTTGAAGGCGAAGCTTAAGCGTCCTCCAAATTTTTTATTACTGACCGCTCTACAGCCTTCACAGCCGAACAATAATGCAGGCTCTCTTCAGTCTTACACGCACAAGTCATCGTAGGACTACTGCTTACCATCCGCAAGAAACGGACTGGCTGAAAGCCTCAAAAGAACACTTGCAGACATAATTTTTATGTACGTCGATGCTGAACATCGCACGCGGGATGAAGTTCTTCCGTATGCAACTTTTGTGTTATGGCTGAACAGGAGACGACGTGTCTTACGCCACTCCACCTAGTCTACGGTCGTCCCGTCACCACAATGTTAGACGCTATATATTTCTGCAGCGGCCCGAAGATGCGCTCCAGCTCGCACGGTTCCGTATTCAAAATCAACTATACCGCGATGCCAGTCGGTACAACCTCCGACACCGAGACATTCACTAGCAACCTTGCGATCTTGCATGGGTGTGGACATCAGTGCGCCGTCGAGGACTCTCCGAGAAGCTACTTCGCCGTTACTTTGGGCCATACGAGGTCATTCGGCATTTTAGTAACATGAAATACGAAGTTGTTCATCTGGGTCAACGACCCTCAATATGGCCGCGCTTAAGTGCTGAAACTGTTCACGTAGTGCGGTTGAAACCATTGTCGCAACGCAGGACGCACAGGACCGGAGCCCGTTGACCGGCGAGGCGTCGAGGAACCGCGGAGACTGCGAGCTTTCATGAGAGTTGAGTACAAGTACTTTATTTACATCTGTACACTTTAGACATTTCAGAAGGAAGCCCGCTCCCGATGTCGGACACCAGGTTTTCTTCTCTTGGGTCCCCCTAGGTCCCTAAGGCAGGGAATTAGTTCATCTTTGCCCGGGCCAATCGCAAAGCGCGAGGTGACAGTTTGCGCACTGCATCACTGAGCCCCGCCCCGCACATTCTCGCACGTGTGCCGCTACACTTTAACAAACACGTCGCAAGTTCACAAGCGAGCCCCCATCGTTCTATCATCACGGCATGCCTTTGTTTTTGTCCGTCTTTGTCTTTGTTTTTGCCTCCGCTTTTGTCCAACGTCGAGTTCCGTAACCCGACACCGCGCGGCTCCGGCGACTGTCGCTTGCTCCGCCGCCACCCGTCTGTAGGTCATTAACAGGCCAGGTTTTTCTTGGGAAGTCAGGCCATTTCTTCACAAAGCGACCAAATCGGCGCTTCGAAATGGCCATGGGTGAGGACAGCGGTTGTTGAGGCGTGCATGCAGACCGGGTGGACATCTGCAGACGAAGCTTGCTGAGATGCCCGTGGAGCGAACGCAGACACACCGACGCCTTCTTAGTAATAAATTAGCTGGGACACAACAGCTCCTCCGCCGTCGAGATCTCGTACGGCGAGGAGTTTCCGCTGCACATCAGCTTCTTCATACGGTGGTTGGGTCCCTCCTGAATCGCAAAGACTGGCGCCACACTCCAAGCAAGCGCCAGCAAAAGCTCCCAAGCTCCCAGGCTATTGCATGATAAACAAAAATCTCTGCCTGGTATCATAATAGCGGACCCTGTCTCACTAATGCGATTTCTTTTCTGCCTCACTCCCTCTCTTCTGTTCACAAAAAGAACTACAAATTCACTCACTTATGAAAACTGCTAAGAAACATTCAGTGCAATAATACCTTACTTAAACACTTATTAGTATAGTACAGGATACATTTGTATCTCCCTTGTTCACGGAAGCGGTAAAAGAAGTATTATGCACGGCTCAAGCCATCGACGTTATCATTTGTCTTTCCCTTTTTGTACCACACACTAAAGCTCAAATCTTGGAGCGCAAGGCTCCCTCTCAGTAGTGGAGAATTTTTTCCCTGACATTTGCGAACGCCACGTTAGTGGACAGCTGTCTGTCACAAAGACGAACGGGGTTCTGTAGAGGTAGCAAGCCAGTTTTTGGGATGCCCAAACCAGGCAAGCACTTTCTTTTTCGCATGCGCTATAGGCCTCCTCTCTCGCTGTTAGCTTTCCGCTGGCGAATAGCACAGGTTATACATTTCCGTTTTCATCTACCTGACAGAGAATCACTCCGAAGCCACGGTTACTTGCGTCACACCGAACGACAAATGGTCTGTCATATCTCGGTGCACGCAGTACAAGAGAGCAGTACTAGGCTTCCTTGAGCGCCTGATAGGCACTGTTCATTTCTCCGCTCCAAAGTACTCTCTGGCGCGTTTTTTTCTAGGGCGTCTGTCAAGGGGGCTGCAAGTTCTGAGTAGCGTACCACCGCCTCCTCCTGCATATGCGTAGCCATTCTGCAGGGCTGCAACCTGAGCAGTACCTCGGTGGCCCGCTCAACATCATAAGTAACGAGTGCTGTCCGCCTCTGTTTTTCAGAGAATAGGCAGTCGTACTCGGAGATGACTATGTGCGAGTCAACCCACTGCGTTCCAGTTAGGCCCACAGCTGGCGCTGCTACTCCAATAACCTCATCAGCCTCAGTACTTTCTCTACAGCTGCCCAGCTGAGAAATCTCAGTGGTTAATTCCTCACGGAAGTTAAAAGCCATGCTGGCTGCCTGAATTTCGCCCTCATATCGCTTCATGAGGTGGTGGTGATAGATTGTGACTTCTAGGCGCCTTCGTTTCCGCTCGATTACGTAGTTCGTCTCTGGAAGCTTCTTCACCACTCGGAACGGCCCTTCCCATTGATATTTGAGCTTATTCGCTCGCGATGGGCACAGGACAAGTATTTGATCGCCCTCTCGATACGACTGCAACTTTGCATTTTGGTCGTAGTAGCTTTTTGCCCTAGTCTATGCCTCAATGTTGGTTGTGTCCCACACATCTTTCAGACTTCCATCTTCTGTCTGCTCCTTAAAGAGCTTTTCTCTGGTCGCCTTTCCGACAATTAGATCTGGCGACACTGACGACGGAAGCACTGACAACCCCTCATAATCGCTTTCCTCAGTTCCCGATTGTCCTGCATCATCTGGACTGACTCCCGTTTCTCTCTCATCGGAGTGCGATGGGGCATCCTTGTTTTCCATTTCATTGAACTGTCTGTTTGACAGCCCCTCACTGCTCCCTCGTTCATCGCTCCTCTGCGATGTCGGAGACTGTGTCCCCGCGACATCTCTCTCTTCCTGCCATGAGTCAGCCTCATTCCACTCTAGCCTGGCAGCAAGAGAACGCACCTCAGTTCTTGTGAGCGCCTGAACGACTTCCTCTGTCAAGCTTTTCCCTTAAGCTCTCAAAAGCTGGTCCGTTCGGTTAGAAAACAAGTAGGGGTGCTGCGGTGGCATTTTGCTTAAAACTGCAGCCTCAGTACGAACTTCACCGAAAGGTCCAGTGATCACGACTTCCACTACTGGAAGGCAAACACTAGTTACCTTTAGAATCGGCTTTATCCAGCGCACTTCCCGCTGTACTGATTTTCTTCCGCGTAATCAGGATGAACAAGGTCGATTGTTGCCCTACTGTTCCTCAGCACTCAACATTTTTTTCCGTTGACAGTCAAATCAAACAAATAAAGATTGAGTAGTTCCTCATTCTTCACCAAATCGCAAGTGTATGCGAACGTAACTTTCGGTTTTCGACATCCCGCGGCAAAGCGCCCAGATTCTTGGCAGTTATAGCAAACTCGCCGTTTGCACGCTTCAAAACTCTTCTGTGACCCAGCATTCGTCCCCTTTTCTTGAGGCTCACTTTCCGTCTTTTCAACACTAATGGTCGTTTTCGTAGTGTCCGTTGTCACATTTTCAGCTTAGATCCTGAATTCCACTGGCGCTTCCCAGTCCTGGCCCTGTCACGCTATTTCCCTTATCAATCGGCATAGCGGGAGAAAGATCCTCTCGCACCCCTCGGCGCGAGACGTATTCGTCCGCAAATTCAGCCACTGCCTGCACCGAGCTGACAGTCGCCGTGTCCTGAATCCATATTTTCATTGGCTGCGGAATTCTAGAAAGAAACTGCTATTTTTAGGGCCTTGCTGTACTCATTATTGGCTTTGGCGTCTACCATCCATTCCGTCAGGTTTGCTTTTAACTCATAGGCAAACTCTCCAAAGCTAGCACCTTGCCTCTTTGTAATGCTCTGAAATCCCTGTCTGAAAGCCTCTGACGACAGACGAAATCTCTTGAAAAGGCTCTCCTTAACTTTATCGTAGTCGTCAGAGTCCTCTGCAGAAAGTCGAGCAAAAACATCCACTGCCTCGCAAGGAAACAACTTAACAAATGCCGCGGCCAAGAGCTGCGACCAAACTGTGCCTTTTCGCACGTTCTCTCGACGGCTTGCCTCTGTTTTTGTCCGTTCGGTTCGGCGCCCTCTGGGTCTCCCCCTCAGTGGCAAACACCAGTGGCCAGCAGGCCAGAGCTCGCGCGAAGCCAACGATGGCTTCTGCCTCCGCTTTTGTCCAACGTCGAGTACCGTAACCCGACACCACGCGGCCCCGACGACGGTCACTTGCTCCGCCGCCGCCCCCTGTAGGTCATTAACAGGCCAGGCTCTTCTTGGGAAGTCAGGCCGTTTCTTCAAAAAGCGACCAAATCGGTGCTTCGAAATGGCCATGGGTGAGGACAGCGGTTGTTGAGGTGAGCATGCAGACTGGGTGGACATCTTCAGACAAAACTTGCTGAGATGCCCATGGAGCGAACGCAGACACACCGACGCCTTCTGAGTAATAAATTAGCTCGGACACAACAGCTCCTCCACCGACGGGAAGATCTCGGACAGCGAGGAGTTTCCGCTGCTCGAGGTTAGAGATAAGCTTCTTCGTACGGTGGTTGGGCCACTACTAAATCGCAGACTGGCGCCACAAACCAAGCAAGCGCCAGCAAAACCTCTCAACCTCCCAGGCTATTGCATGATAAACAAAAATCTCTGCCTGGTATAACATTACCAATATATGCCATGATATTTAAATGTCGACAAGCCAGCTATACTAGCCGGGCAAAATTTAACATTGACTGCCATCATCGACCATTTACCTGCAGATATACACAATGTTGGGAAGCTGTCACATTTGGCAGGTTTTTTTTTTTTTTTACCAATGCATACCAAGATATATTCGATGTTAATAAGCCGCCAATACTGGCTGAACAATATTCACCATTACATGCCATGATATGTTCACTGTAGGCCAGTGGCCACCACTCGGGCAATATCCGTCATTGGAACTGAAGATGCATACAATATGGACAAGCCACTAAGACTGGCGGATGATGTTGAGCAATTTAATGCCACACTTTATTCAATGTCGACAAGCCATATATACTGGCAGAAAATTATTTATCAATGTGTGCCATAATTCGCGAATTATGAGCAAGGCATTGCCGATGGCTGGGTAACATTGGCCATCATATATGATTGTGTATACAATGTTGGCAAGCAAGTCTCTACGCGAAGTCATTATTGCCTGTGTTAGCCCATGAATGCCAATCATGGGCTAAACATGCCAAACATGTAAATAAGTGGCCCAAGAGTGGTCAATGTTAGCATATATCTGTACAATTATTGGTAGCGCATTGGCAATGCCAGGTCACTGGTAGACGAGATGTCGCCAAACAATTTCCAATATCAGGCCGGTCGCATGTGCTAGTTGAAAACGTCGACCACTGTAATTACAGATATACAATTTTGGGTAGCCATTACGAATGGCGGGAGGATATTTACCACTGTAAGCCAAGATACATTGGATGCGGACAAGCAATAATTATTGGCATTGCAATATTCGCCAATGTATGTAATGATAGGTGCAATGTTGGCCAGTCGCCATAGCTCATTGGGCAATATTGGCCACTGGAACCAACAAGTATACGCTGTTGGGAATCCACTAAGACAGCTGGGATATTAATAACCAATATACGCCGAGATATATTAAATGTCAACAGGCCAGCTATACTGGCAGGACAATATTTGCCATTGGTGGCTATCATCGACCATTTTTTCTGCAGATACACACAATGTTGGGAAGCTGTCAGAATTGGCAGGGTAATATCGACCAATGTGTGCCAAGATGTATTCGATGTTAAGAAGCCGTCAATGGCTGAACAAAATTTACCAATGCATGCCATGATATGTCCAATGTGGGCCAGTGGCCACTACTCATTGGGAACTATCAGCCACTGTAACTGAAGATGCACATGATGTTGGCAAACCACTAAGACTGGCGGCATGATATTGACCAATGAATGCCAAGCTATATTCAATGCCGACAAGGCATATATATTGTCAGGAAAATATTTACCAATGCATTCCATGATTCGTGAATTATATGCAAGGCATTGCCGATTGTTGGATAATATTGGGCGTCATATAGCACTGTGTATACAGTACTGGCAAGCAATTCTATAAGCAAGGTTATTATTGCCCATTGACATCCCATGATTACTAATCATAGGGGAATGTGTAAATCACTGATCCAAGAGTGGTCAATTTTATCGCATGGCTGTACCATTATCGGTAACACATTAGCAATGCCGGGCCACCGGCGGACCAGACGTCGCCTATCAATTTCCAATATCAGGCCGATCGCATGCGCTACCTGTAGAGGTACAGCTCAATAACTAAGAATGGGGTGAAGTGTGCGACCGGCTTGCCGGAAATCTAGCCTGCTTGAACCCGATCATGCCAAAAATGTACAGCAGTGCAACAGTCCTCGTCTTATCCATGGCCTTGACATGGACAAAAACATCCAAACGTAAAAGAAACATACCTCATAACCACACCAAAGACACTCCTACTACTGTACATAGTGGCCCAAAATCCAGACCTAGAAGGAGACATCCCAAAGTGTGAAGAAAGAGAAACTTTACTTCAACTCCGCACTACGTCTGCTCCAGGAGCCGACAAGGTAAGAAACAAAACACTCAGAAACATTGATGAGAACTCAGGCCCGACAAGAATGGAATTTTAACACTGACAATAGAAAATGCTTCTCTCAGAAAGGACACACGCTCATCTTAGCTTTAATCCTTAACGCGGCAAACAGCTCGCACTATCGAACCCTAGACCCATCTAGCCAACATGTTTTGAACAAGTCTTCAGCCGGCTACGTACGCGCACGAAAACCCGCGCCCTTTTTTCTGGCACAATGCTGGGTTTCCGCAGCCAACTATGCCCCCAAGATGTCATGCTACAAATATTTGAAGCCATCTTTCATCCCCGACACTGCAAACACACAAGGGCATTGCTGGCTCAAGACTTGCAAAAGGCATATGACAAGGTCTACCACGCCGCTATATATATATATATATATATATATATATATATATATATATATATATATATATATATATATATATTGTCACGACTGAAGTCAGAGGGAGCCGTGAAAGTACACGTAGCCGAGGACCCGAGAATAAGGTCGGCTTGTAGTTCCGAACACAGTCACAGAGTCCAGCACCAGCGCGCCGCTCGTGCCAACCACCGCTTCGTCGTCGCCGGCACCAAACACGGCTGTCGCGCGGCGCTAGGCACGTGGCAATATATATATATATATATATATATATATATATATATATATATATATATATATATATATATATATTAACAATCTGAATAGGGAAACTGAACATACACTTATATTTCAGGATTTCTCCGGGATCGCATAGCAGAAATTCGGTTCGGTCCCCTAAAATCCAATACTTTACCACTGGTAATAGGGGCACCCCGCAGGGGTCAGTCCTTTCTCCGATTTTATTTAATATCACACTCCTCTCCATGGCTCAAAAACTGTCACAGATTCCAAACCTCTCCCGTTATAGATATGCAGATATATAACCATGTGTACCACTATAGGGAATATCTGTATCGTCGAAGAAACTCTTCAGGAGGGGGCACACATGGTGTCGAGATGCGCAGCGTCAATGGGACTTACATGTCATTCCACAAATCCGATCTGCTGATACTTTACCCATGCCCGCGGAAGCAGCACCACCATGCTGTTTTTTTCTCATCATCATTGAGGGTCAGCCAGAATCACAAGCTCCCAAACTTCGAATACTAGGTATGCTCATGCAAGAAAATTGCCTTTAAGGCCCATGAAAAGCTTGAAGCCGTGCTTAAGAAAGGCGCACGAGCGGTCGGCGTGCCTTCACTTGTCAGCAAAGCGCAAAAAAATTTTAGGCTAACATCATTAATCGCGCAGATATTCCATATTAAAAATGACGCTCCTCCTCTCCCGTCACTGTAGCCCGCAACTCATACACGCCAATGCGCCGGCCAAAAAAAAAAGAATATGTCCGGGCCGACGCCCCGCCCATAATGCGTCACGAAGTGACGCCACCGACTCTCGGTTTGTTTACTTCCGGTAATGCTCCGATTTCTTCCCCTTCGTGTTTGTGACGGTTCGCGTGTCGGTCGCCATGGATCGCATGGATCCCGAGCTCGAAGCGAGGCCTGCGTGAAGCCGCTGCCGAGCTGGACTTCGATCCATATGATTATACTCCGTTTCGTGATCCGCTAGACAGCGACGACAGCAGCACGCCATCGACTGGCCCTTCTGAACCACCCGCTGGCAACGGAGACGACGGCCTACCATGGTGCGTTCCGTGGCGCACGCGCCACTGCACATAAGTTATTACAACTTTCTTATTTCATGAAATGCCGTTTCGTGTTTGCTTCGCGGCCTTTTCACATTTTACTTATGCGCAGGTGCCGCTGCGGCCGCTGCGAAAGCATGCCCACACCTGAAGATGTGTGCTGCCGCAGCATGCCGGAGGTGCTGGTGGGCGGCGGCATTACGATACACCCAGCGTTCCAAAGAGTGTGCCTAACGCCCGAAGTCTGATTTATTTATAGGCCTTCGGGCTGTGCACATTGCACTAGAGGAGGAGGGAGCGAACATCGATGGAGACGGAGATGTAAACAAGTAGGTAGTCCGGAAGCGTCAGGTGACAGATTCGCATTATTATTTTTTGTGTGTGTGTGTGTGTATGATCCGTTTACTGTAAAGCGTGGTATTTTCAGGCAGCACCGCTTCATAGCCTACCGCTTGTTTACCATGTAGATTTGGGGCAGGCTGGGCGAAGGCAACAGGGTGGTCCTGCCAGCCTGCGTCGTTTGCCGGGTTCGGCGTGAATTTCCGTCGGCGAGCTACGTGGGATTCAGGCACCCTCCCCTTTAATCTCAGGTGATTGTCGCTTCACTGCATGCTGTATTCTAAACTTTATCACGTGTGCCAGGCGCACTGCTTCGAGTGGTGCATGGAAGTGCGTTTATTTTTAAGGTGGAAAAATAGAGAATGCTATTTTATGAACGCCAAGTTATGCACTGCGTCAAGTGTCTGTTTTGTGGCACTGTTTAAGAACAGACATCTCATTCCTCTAAAGTGCCAGAACTTGTAGATATCTAAGCAAGAAAGGTGTAGAACTGTTAGTTAGTGAAAAATAAAGCCTTGGAAGAAAATTCAAATCCTAGTAAAAAAAAAGATACACATCCAAAAACAATCCAGAATGGAGGACAATGCTGAGCATCGTCAAGTCTGCTTGAGCACATGCTTGCAAGCATCTACCATAAACATTCATTTATTTGGAAGGGAATTTTATAAAAAAAAAATTAAAATCGAAACACAGAATGCTTGTGCCGAGGCAGCACAAGCATTCTGTGTTTTGATTGATACCGAGTGTGTGAGGGCTCAATACTGACACAATGAAATGAGTGCTTGAAGGTTTGTTTATTGATACTCCTAGCCGTGAATACATGACAACAGATCGCAGAATACATCCATTCCAGCAGTGGAGTAATACAGGTGAAGCACAGATCGAACCACAACTCTTGTTCCTGCATTTGCTGATCTGAATTATTAATTTGAATTTATTTACAGTCTAATATGCTTGCAGAGTGTTACATTTCTTATCTCCAAGCTGCAGTAATAGCTGGTCCCTTTCAGGTGTGTTTGCCAAAGTGTAGGGGCAGCACTGCATATTTTCAAAACGTTGTGCAGGTTCAACCGTCCTTGAACCAAATTTCATGAGCGTTAGCCATTGGCCGCAGTCACAGTTGCTGCTGCCACTTCGATCTTGGCTCGCTTGCACTCTTGCTCAGCTTTTTGGCAATGAGCTGGTCTGGCTTCTCTTTGTTCAATGGTCTCGGCAGGCTGTCTGGCACGGTTGCAACCTCCGTCTATAGTGAGGTGGCGCATGTGCATGGTGTATTTCCGTAAGTTTAATGAAGGAGAAGGAGTAGATGAAACATTAAGACGATGATCATTGTAGCGCACTAAAATGTCTTGCAATTAGGAATTGATGGAGGCGATGTTTACTGTACAGTGCGAGAGTGTGTTGTAGTTTTACTAAGAGGTGTGATAGGTTGTGGCAATAGCATAGTGCTCTCATGTCTAAGCTATAAAGATGACATTGTTTGCTGCACAGCGTGAGAGTTCAAAGTCAACATTGCATTCACTTTGAGGTTTGTGCACGGGAGAAGTAGAGCGAATGCTCTGAAAGCCTTATTTTAGCTGTCTCGGCTATCACCAGCTGTCATGCCTGGACATAATCCCCTATTTCTTGATTATCAGCTGTATCTAACTGTGCATTACATCGCTCTCCTTTCACAGTGAGTATATGTACACAAATTCTGCCAGCTAAGGTAGCCACTGCTTCTCATTTTGTGGCCTGTACCGCAGGAATCACTTAGTTGGGCTGGGAGACCTCATCATTGCCTGTTCTAATATTTATCCCTCTGGCATTTTATAGAGCGAGGAGCTTCCTTCATAATTCATTCCTTTGGCACTGTTGATAAGGATGTTTTTAACTTGTTCTCTTGCAATTTCTGGGGCCTGAACTTTGTCTACAGCTTGGCTTGTCATCTTGCTTCCTTGAGATCTGTGAATATGTTTCTAGTTTTTACTGTCGCTTTTCTATCCGCATATCTCCTCTTCTGTGGCTTCTTTTCATGGTCGCTTTTTCCAGTGTTGGTGTTTACATTTTATTCATCTGTGCAGGATAGTCAAAGGATAACGAAAGGCAGTATAGAACAGAGCACCAGATAGAAGGAACAGAACTGAAGAATTTACAGCTTTGCAGAAAAAGACCACGATGAAATTTGCAAGGAGAGAAGAAGGGAGCACTTATCCAAGGGGAAGAGGTCACCTGCCTTGGGGCAGAGCATTCCGACCAGTTACGTGGGTGTGTGATGGTGGGCTGTCGGCTTTGACGGTTCCAAGCGGCCTCCACTGGCTTCTGCTTTGGTTATGTGGGCTGAGGCATTCCCCGTCTACGGTACGAGCAATGCACTTTGCAACACACTCTCATGCTGTGCAGTAAGCATCATTCTCTTCATCAAGTTCAAACTACAACATACTGTTCAGCTGTGCGGCAAACATTGTGATCTTCATGAAGTACCATCTGCACCACTCCTTCATTTAACCTGGGTAAATATGGCATACACGTACGCCATCTGGACGAATGCGGCCGAGGTTTGCTAGCGTAATGTCGGACCAATTTAAGCAGTGTGACATAATTCGCAGTGCTTTCACATTACTGCACCTAAGCAGAATTGAGTGCACTCGTGCAATTTCTTTTTTTTTTTTTTTGGGGGGGGGGGGGGAGCAGTTCTTTTCACTGCACTAGAGTATGCAGGTTGTGCCACAAATTTTTCTCAAAGTTGGCAAATCCCATGAATCCTTGCAGCACACTGACCTTTTTGTCATTTTTTAGCATATGTAATACCTTTCCTGCAGTTTTGGTCTGTTCTATATTGTCACAAACCCCGCCTTAACGATTAACAGAGGCTTGGGATCCCCTTTACGGTTACCCGTCATCCCTCTATGAGGTTTGAGAACGCAGTTAAAAGTTAGGCCGGTCAACCAGTGAAGTGCGTGTGTTGGTGTGTGATCAAGGAATAAATTTATGCGTCACTTTTTTAACACACAATGGGAACATATATAGGTAGTAGTCCAAATTACACTGCATAAAAAAAAATTAATAAAACACCAGGACATGATAGTAATAAAAAACGACTCATTAAATGACAAGAGAAAAAGCCGACAATGAACAAACGCTGCGATAAAGAAGACTATAAAATAACAAAGCAAGTATTCCAGAGATAGTAAGTAAGGGCGAGAGTTACACAAAAACACAGCGTAAAATACTAAGCCAGGTCAAGGTTTAAACAAAGGCAAAACGAATATTCAATTAACAAAATAATAAGCCAGGTCAAGGTTTAAACAAAGGCAAAAAGAATATTCAATTAACCGACAGTCTGTAGCAAAACGGATTCTCACAGCCTTCTTATCTAATGAGGTATCGTAATCGCAGAGTTGGTCGGTAGCGGCGGCCGTACAGGGAGTGGGAACGACAAGTTTGTCGTGGACTCGGTGAAAAAAACAAGACACTTTCCTGGAGCAAGCAGCCACGAGAGTAAACTTTTTTGCATAGCAGGCCATCGCATAGGCATAGGCAAAACTGGATGTTCGAGGTTGGGTCTTGAGCAGCAGCTAAGAACGACTCCAGATGCTGATCGGTGTGTTCCTCGGTTCAAAAGGTATGAGTATTTGGAAATTTCTGAGATAAAGCAGTGACGTAATGATCAAAGTTGTCCGCGTCGCATTCCGTCGTGGCAGGTGGCAACCAGGAGAGGCAGTCTCCATCTGCGTGCCGTCGGCCACTTTTGTATGAAAGGCTGTAGTCGTATTCTTGCAAGCGAAGTGCCCAGCGGGCTAGGCGACTAGACGGATCACAGAGATTGAGTAGCCAGCATAGGGAATGGTGATCGGTTACTACTACGAAAGACTCTTCGTACAGGTAGCAGCGAAACCGCTGCACGGCGAAAACAACCGCGAGACATTCCTGCTCGGTGATGGTGTAGTTGTGCTCAGTCTTGCTTAGAGTCCGACTGGCGTAAGCAATCACATGTTCACAGTCGTCATAGCTCTAAACGAGGACAGCACTGAGGCCTATGCCACTTGCGTCCGTGTGCACTGAAGTTGGAGCAGAAGGGTTGAAATGCCGTAAGATAGGATGTGATGTAAGGAGGAACCTCAGTTGTCGGAAAGGATGAGTCGCATTACCTCACCGACTTGAACTTGTGCAGTGTGCAAAATGGCTCCATTCTGCACAGCTAGTACACTGCAAGTCATGTACTTTGCGATGTAGCCTGGCGGGTCACAGCGATCATCCCCTGCCAGGTTTGTTGTTGTCCCTACAAGCTCACTAGCAAGTTCTACTTGCCTTTGCTGAAAAAGCTGCAAAGAAGGAGATGTTCAACTTAGAGGCTACAAACTTGCAGTCATGTGGTTGCCTTAATGCATATTAGGATGAGGGGGGCAGGTTTCAAATGCTGCATTGCTTTTCACTTTTCTCACAGCACATTTACTAAAAAAAATATTGCAAAAATCATGCCTTCAGTACTAGAGCATGCAGCTGGTCTATTAAACATGTAGCCAAAGGCAACAGAGATGTGCAGTAGCAGGTGCATTGCACTGCAATGCCTCCGCTGTTGCATATATGCTGCATTTGATATGTTTTATATGTTGCATTGTAGCTTCAAGTTGTTGTCATGAAAGGATGCGACATCTAGTTATCGAGTTAATGACATATACTTTGACTCGAATGTTGTATGAGAGATATCCTTATTGTCAAACCTCATTTCTGGCAGGTAGCAAGTATGCCCGTTGGTAGTTGTAGTTGGTCCTCTCTGTGATGCCTTGCACCCCAAAGGATTGCAGGAACCGAAGAACTGAAGCTATACCGCAGCCAGAGAACAAGATGCCTGCAGCCAGGAGGACATTTCTTGCTGCCTTTCCTTCAACCAGTGGTTGGCTTTTCCAGAGGAAAGAATGCTGCAGTGAGCATGTCCCCTTCAGTCACAAGGCTTCCCGCTATGCTAAAGTAAAGGGTTCTTGTTTGCCCGCACATTGTTCAGGTCTCAAGAAGCTGCCGCAGGCAACCCTCGAACACAAGGAATTTTCGCTCTTTGTAGAGGGGTTCCTCAATCGCTGACTGGCCGTTTCATCCTGGTGGTCGCTGAAAAAGAAGTGCAGTGATGTCAGCGATTGGTGCCATGTGATTGTTAATATTATGAACTAATACGTAGCAGCCGTAGATGTTCATCTCGGAATGTCTTGGCTGTAAAATGTGCTAAATAAAGCTGCTGTCAAAGTTTATAGTAGGTATGCATTTTTTTTTTCATTCTATCAACAGGGAACAGAAAAATGCCATGGCAAAATAGGTACACTTTAGGGCTACGCAACTTATATTTTTTTTCACAACAGAATCAAATATCCTTGTGCATCTTAGTGACTTGTTCAAATATTTGTGCAAAATTAAACATCAAAGTGCATGTGATGGCTCTGTAGTAGCTCTAAAGACAGCACTAATGTACACTAGGCAGACACAGCATGACCATATTATGTAAGGAAAAATTGCCCTTTTGCTACCTGACGCAACTGTGAATATCCTAACAGCACGTCCGAGATTAGTGGTGTGCAAGGTATGTATGAGGCATGGTCTCTATAGACTCATCAAGGCAATATTTGTTGACCCATTGTGAGTATTGCCACATCCTTAATCATGTCAAGCCATGCATGAGAGTTATGAACGCTATCATTCGAATGGACTGTGTCACAGGGAGGGTATATTTGCAGGTTTGAATGAGTGAATATGTGACACATCGTATTTCGTCAAGTTTTCTTTTTTTTGCCTAATGAACAGTGCTTAAATGACAAATTTTCTTGCCTGCCATAGCCAACAAATGCACAAAAGTGGATGAAAGAAGTTCTGTTCTAACGAGCAGCCAGTGATAGCAGCCTGCCACCGACTTCTCTGGTGGCAGGCTTCTCTGTTTGAACCTTGGTGCTGACTAGAGATTTAAGTCCAATAGACACCTGTGTGCCTGGAAAGATTTCATATATTTAAAATTATTCGCAAGCTCCCCATCTACGTTTAATGTAATCAATCATATAGCTCTTTAATACATTTTCACAACACTACAACATCTTTATCAATAATGACTTACCAACAGAATGGCACTCCCACATTGTGTTGCCACAGTATGCGTGCGAGTAGTTGAAGGCCCTGCTGGTGATGCTTCCTGCAGACAGATATTCATAATTATAATGATGGTTGCAGATTTGAAATTTTTCATGCTTTCATTTTCAGGTGCTGTATAGAGTGAACTGCCCGTAACAAAATGTAAACATTGTCAACTTACTACACATACACAAATATTCTGAAAGTGGAGAACTGATATGACTAAAAAATTTGCACAGACAAGCTGTAGTTTGTGGAGTTTCAAGAGCCCTGAAAAATTTGGAGGCATGTTAGCAGCACAAACAAAAGACACAGTGCAGGACAGTCGACTAATACACTGCTCCATGAACCAATGCAGCAGCTCATTATTTTTGAACGTCGGGTCTCCCATGTTAATCCAGTTAATATATGTGTTCCGAGTTTCTTTTTTTGGTGCGCCAGTGCACATCAAAGCCTTGCATCATCCACTAAACAAAATTAACTATTTGAACTCCAAAATAATCTCCTCTATACAGGAAGAGCTACATTTTAATTGCTTCCAGAAGGTGCTTCAAGCGATGATCGAGCTTGTGCATGGAAGCAGACATAACATTTGCACTAATTTGCATAGCTTGCTTACTCGGGCAATAGAGCCATCATATGCAATATAATACAAAGCTGTTCAGTACAGTTGAAAATTAAGCATGTACGTATGTCAAAAGACTTGCATCATCCACTGGACAAAATGAATTATCCAAAATATTCTCACCTCTACAGGAAGAGCTGTGGTATTTGGATCACCTCCGGTAGGTGCCTGAAGCAATGGTTGAACACGTAACTACATGAAAGCATAATGACATAGCAACAGTTGTGCTAGTTTATATAGCTTCTAGCAATAGAGCCATCATATATATGTGCAACATATTTCAGTTATATATGTGGCCTAAATATACATAAATATAAAAGTATATATACATTGTTATTAATACCATGATAACAGTACTAACCTGTCCAGAGGAAACCTGTGTAGTGCTGAGGTCTTTCGGGCCTCCTGGCGATGATGGTTTGCCATGCTAGGAAAAGAAAGGAAATTTGTGCATAATCAACATTGTGTTATTGGCAGTTTTATTATTCTGCACATGAATGAGAATGAAAGGAGACAACAGTCTGCAAGTGCAAGGTCATAGGGGATACCTTCTTTTTTTTTTTAATCTATATACCACATGTTATTTTTCCTTCCACTTGGTATTTAATTATCTTTCTGCCTAAAATTGTTACATGACTAATTCTGATCAATATCAACCACAAAAGTATTTAAAAAAAAAACCTACATTTACCTTGGACTCGACTGTTGACTCCTTTCATTAATTGTATCATAACGAGCCAATTTCCCCTTCAATTTTCCGCTTCATGAATGAGAAAGACATGCATATACAGGTGTTAAAAGGCAAAGATCAAGAGTAGACTAAACGCACTGTAAAATAAGCATATCTTTAGGTGGGTGGGTGGGGGGGGATGCAGTTGGTCTGTATTGTTATTAGTGTAGTGGTATTTTTTTTATTACAAGTCAGGCTTGGTTTATGGGGTTCAACGCCCCAAATTCGACTCAAACGAGGCGCCGCACAGCACTGAGTGACATCGCACAGCACATGTACAGATGCGGACGTTAGTAAACGGAGCAGCTAGGCTTTTTCAGTCAAATTAAAATAACGCCTTCCTCACTGGAGATCAGGAAATATTTGTCCGTGAAAGGGCACTTGCGTCTACTACCGGTCCACGCATACCACGACTACCAGTTTCAAATATGCACCGAGTGAAAAATGAAGAAAAAGCGTGCTCCGTTTACTTTTGTCCGCACCGGTACGCGGGCACCTTGCTTGCGCTTCCGTCGAAAAGCGGCCGCTGTGCCTTGGACACGGCAGTCGACCACCCTAACCCACTGCACCACCCAGGCAAATTATACTGCGATTGTTGTGATCGCGTACACGTTAGTGTATGTTAATTCATGGTTTCATGTGCGCAGGTCGCCTTATCTTTCTTTTTTTTTTCCTTATCCGCGCGCCGCAGGGCGAGAGCTCCCTTTCATACATTTTCAGCGCCTTAACTTGTTGTGGTCCTCTCGCAAGAGCGGTTTGCGCGCAAGGAATCTGCGCCTGCAAAACTTGCGCTAGGCTTCATGCACTTCCATGCGAGACTCCGAGCCATGCTACGCGTGTTTCCACAATAACTCGCAACCCAGAAAACTTACCATTCCAGGGAGAAACTGCGTCGGCAAAGCGTCGGACTTGCGGCGTTGAGGCCAGTTTGCTGCGCCAAACTGGGATTATACTGGTATGCGTCACGGGAAAAGTGGCGGCCACAAACTCTGAGCTCCTGGCGCTTGTCCGACGATGACAGCCCGACGCGTTGGAGCCAGCTTTCCTGCGTAACATCTTGCTTTGTAGGGACACGATGTCGCATTATAACATCTTTCCTGTCCTCGGCTTTACAGCCAACTACACAGCAATGGTGGTCCATTGCAGACCAGAAAGAAAGCAGCAGCAGTTGGGATCGCGAGATTTCAAGACTGACAACCGGGCAACACGTGCTTTTGCGAGCAGACGGATCTCTCTCGGCCGGAAGTGTTCCGCTTCTATCAAGATGCGCGCAGAATTCTTACCTTTCTTTAATGTACAATAATAACTAACGAATAAAATACTACTTTCAGGAAGAATAGTGCTAATTTTAAAATCTGTAATTGCAAAAATTACACGTGACGTCATATGGCCATGGCCAATGATAACGCTAACCCCAATGACGTCGCATGGGCTGGGCGGCTGAAAACGCACGGTGGTGAGTCGCCCAAATCGGCTGCGAGCGGCAATTTTCCAAAATTATTTGTAAATTATAGCTAACACGCAGAGCTTTTTGAATGTGATTTCGATGCTAAGACCACCTCTAAACACATGTAGCATCAAAATACGGCCGTAAATGGCGTTTCAGGGGCCCTTTAACAAGGATACACTATCCCCACAGACTACCACAAAATATCACACCACCCACATTATCAAACGAATAGCTAATAAATACCATGAAATGCGTGAGAATGACCTCAGACCTCCGTTTATAATAGGCCGCATTCTATACTCGCTGCTGTACTTATATCTAATAAGAACGGAGACAGACAAGGTGAATGCTCTAAACAGACAGGCTTATAAGGCAGCCCTGGGATTATGTAAAATTCACCCTAACCTCTCCTCTCTTAAGCACGGGAGTTCACAACACTCTCAGTGAACTGATGGAAGCCCACCGCATCGCCCAACAAGGACGGCACTGCAATACACCAATGGTCGGCGCATACGCTCCACTCTCCAACTCAGGCCATTAGGTGCCCTCCAGTAAAAACTTATGCTGTTCCAAAGACAGTCTGCGATCACCTCGATATTCACCCACTTCCTAAAAAATGCACTCTATTCATAACCAGACCAGACGGGAGGCGAGAGCACGTGCCCAACACAGCGCACATGCGAACGAACCCGAAACGGTTTACGGGGACGCCGCAGAATATCCACACCTCTTAGCCTATGCAATATGTGCGGTATTCAGCCACATCGAAAACATCACATCATCCCCTATCATTGCCAGAACGTCCGAAAAACGGAAGAATCGGCTAAAACCATCGTGACAGTCTCTTCCAATGTCCACTTATCCTCAGCGATTCTAAAACTGCGATACAACGTATCGCCCGATGCGAGCTGCTTGCTGCCTTTCACAAAATTATAACTACCAACTCTCAACCACGCCGACCCATAGAACTTATCTCAATACCAGTCTATTCAGCCAACCGCAGTAATGCCCATTCTGATGCTTCAGAAGACGTCGACCGAGCAACAGATACCGACGACATAGGTAGCGCCAGATAGGCTGACCGCGTACAAGATTACACTACACTACCGGCTTGAACGACCTCACTACCCAACACCATACCCCTCCCAAACTAAACCGCAGCAAATAAAGAGGAGACACATTGAAGCCCGTAACTTTCCCTTCCAAGCACTGATAGCACTCTTCAGCAAGTCTAGTCATCGATCCGAATGTTCCCTTTCCGGTGCTCCGAGAGCTACATTCAAACATATTGCCGCGAAACCTTCAAAACTGTATTTGTTTTTAACAGCCGCCGGCATACAGGCTTATCACTCTGATTCTGGAGCGCGTATCACTTCCGTAATCTTTGTTTGTTAATACTCGATGTCGCGAGTTACACCTTTATCAGTTTCGTTGTAGCGCAAGATGCACCGAGATCTGTCTCGAAGGTTCCGGCCACTCCGGTGTCTTTCCACAATGTTCCAGCCCGGGCTGGTAGCTGTTTGCGACGTTATCTGGATTGCTCTGTGCAGCCTTTAAATTGAGCGTTGACGAGTGTGATGGGTATTCTTTGTTCGACGATCGACGAGCACGTTTGTTTCTATCGCCGCCGCCGAGTTGCTTAGTTCTTTTTCGGGCGCAAGTCAGCGCAAATAAAGAGTTTCTTTAGTGCAATCATCGACCCTTAATTTGTGTCGTCGACCTCGTCACCACTACGTGACAATATTATGTTCATATGCCCAGAGTTTCAACTACCGGCCAAAGGGGCCTTACGGACAACGAGGGTTTTGAGATCATGGTCTCCAGCTCAGAACCGCCGTCACAAAGGAGGTTGGTCAACTGGGCTGAAGCGGTCGCCATTAGGCACTGCCTCCCGGCTCCTACCTGTGATCAGGAGCTAGCCCGGCACTTTTGACAAATATGTCGCGGCTCCACCAAGTAAACTTTTTCACCACCACCACCATCGTGTCGTAAGGGAAGGGAAAAAGGTGGGAGTGAAAGCGGAAAAAGAAAGGGTGCTGTAATTAAGGGCTACGAAGTAATTTCGATTACCTGCGGGTCTTTGACGTGCACTGACATCGCACAGCGATGGAAGCCACTTCGTTTGGTCTGCATCGAAACGCAGCCGCCGGCAGTCGGGATCACACCCGGGTACTTCGGCAATGTCGGGCATCTACCACTGCTCCATCACGGCGGACAATAATGTTTCTTCAAGTTAGGTTCTGGGGAAAGGAAGGCATCCCATACTTTTGGTGGCCACCAGGGTATGGTGGATACTTAATGCTAATCTGGGCAAAGTGGCTTTTTCATATTCTTCCGTATAAAGCGATTTATAAGCAAAATTCTTGCGAGACAGAAATCCTCCTGCCATCTTTCTTTCGCCCTCGACTGTAATGAGCTGAGGGAAATAGTACGGATATACCGCTGACTTTCTGGGGCCTCATATAGATAACAGAAGGTGTTCGTGTGTAAAAGTAATACCAATCACCAAACAAGGGAACACATTGAGCACCTAAAGTGCTATGAGACGAAACTGTCTATTCCTCAGTTGTGCCCTCCAGTACGGGCTATTCGCTGTTAGAGAGCAAACCAGTGGATGCATGTAACAATAGCTCCTGCTAACGGTACGTGCTGCTACTACCCTTTTTCGCCTACTGCCATGGATCTGCGCGAGAATAGACAAACGACAAGCGAAGACAGAAAAGCTGCCCATTCCAGGCGACTCTGCCCTTTAAGCGATTATTAGAGTGAGAGGCTCAGCCGCCGAGTTAGGCGGAACTCGACTCCAATTCCTCGCCGACAATAGCGGTGACAGTGGCCATTACCATGGGAGTAACGGCTGAAAATCGCACCACAAAGGTAGAACAGCTCGACTCAGGGGACTGGATGCCAGTTATATATAAAGCCTACTCCTAAAGACCAATGACGTCAGCGAACCTACGTCAACACCACGGCAGTGTAAGATGCCAGCCCACAATCCACCTGTGACCAAGGAGGTCCTTATACAAGTGCAGCTCGCCAATCAGCTGCCACCCCTCTCACACCAAGCTATTCGAGTAGTCGTGCGACTGCAGTGTGAACTGCGACTTCGAGATACCCAAGAAGCTTCACTCTGGAAGGCAGTGAAGATCGAGCTCATAATCACGCTGCGGGATGACTTCTGCCTACGCATTCACACTACCAACAAAACGTCCACCCTGGCAATGATACGCATACATCCCAGAAGTAGAACTAATCAATATACTGACCCCCGTCACTATTGGAGAGCGTCCCTCATGCGTGGCCTACGTGGCACCCACACCGGAGCTACCAGAGGAGTGGTTACATAGGCCTATGATGATGAAAGCCCGAAGCAAACATATCAAGATCTGGTCATAAGAAATCCAGAGTACACAATACCAGCAGCCCAGCGAATGGGCAAGAAGCATTCCATCCAAATCACCTTATATGCTAGCACAGTGCCGCATTTCATCATATTTATGGGAGCCATCCACCATGTTACCTGGCCGCCTGCACCAACTGCAGACAGCCGGATTACCGTCGTTACCTATATACAAGCTCCAAGAACAATCTTTGTTCCCGCTCTAGAACAAAGCATTCGCTGCAAGACCTGCCTTGTACGCTAAAGTGCATTCGGTGCGAGGGTCCTCCTCATACAGGAAAGCGATTGTTGAAAGGACACACCCTTCACCAGCCACGCAAGTAGTCCAGCCAGTAACGAACACAGCTAGAAGAATCGTTCGCAGCCAAGGACAGTTTTCTCCAGCTGTCTGGGCTCACCCAGCCCAATCAGCAGTAACAAGCCTGGACAGTGCCGCTAAAGCAAGCCTAAAACGCATCTGTCTCTTCGCCCACGCACACATTTATGACAGGGACTATCAGTCTAGGACACGCCGTTACAATACTTCAGGAGGAGGCCGCAGCGTAAAACAGGGGCTACAAAAGCCACAGAAGAAGCCGCCACCCTTCATCAACACATCTCCGGACTGGAAGCCCAGATAAGCGATATAGCCACTGGATCTTCCGTGCCCCCTTCTCTCGATTATATTACATCTCAGCCTCCGCCACCTACCCTTCCATCGCCCATACTTGTCGAACAACTCAATCCCTAGTTCTCCTCCTGATTTGCTAGCAATGGAAGCTGATAAGGCACCCCCTACAAACTCAACTTGGTTCATAACGACCCCTCCCTCCACGCCTAACTCAATAGACAACTCACCAACCATACGTGATCATTTGCTGCTTGCTTTGAGGCACAATTGCAGGAAGGCCTAACTCACATCAACCAGAAATGTGCAGCTCTCAAAGATCCGGTAATCCGCAAACCACAATACAATTTTATTCTTAATCACAGATTAGATATACTAACTCAAGAACTCTCTGACCGCTATACACATGTTGAGTCTAGGCTCAATTGTTACGCAACCCGCCCCCAAAGCAAAACTACAGCACTGTTACTGTTCTAGCTTAATTCTTTTGTTGGTTGTGTTCAGCGCTTTCTGTAACGACTCCATAGCGCCTCAAGATATTCGCGCATCGGGAACGTAAGCGTTTCACAGCCACGTACGATCCGCATACGGCGCAGAACGTCATTCAGCATGGTCGTAATGCTGACACGCCGCGCCTTCCCCTCACACACAAGAGCATCAAGCCAGCTTGTTTTCAGCGCGTTCCAAGTAGCAGAAGTTATGTCAGTGACTGCGACCACAGACAAGCATAACTCTCGGCGTATATCAGCAATGCAGTGTTCAACGTGGAGTGCCGCTGCATCCATGTGCCACATCAGGGGCTGTTTGCACGGCCCGGGGCTGCCCACAGAATAACCATAGCCGGGAAGTGATCACTTATTTTAAGGGCTGATGAGAAAGGCAATACTTCACACTGCAGCAAGTTAGATGCCATTGCAGAGGGGATATATGTCTTGATCTATTCGGCTAGCGCTCTAGCCCCTGACTCGTGTTTCCTCGAAATGGTCTCTGTGAAGAATGAAGCAAGCGTCGTCTAAACTTAATGAGCGCACCAGCTTTCCAAGTTTTTTCGCGTGGTAATTGGAGGTGCTCTGTCCAGCCCCCCTGATGTCGCTCATTGCGTATAAAACACAATTGAAATCCCCGAGCAGAAAGTGGGGCATGTCATCAAGAAAGTATGTCGTGGTGGACCGAAAGAACTCGTTTGTCAAACTACGCAACTTGCGCCTATGACTTTCCTTAGAAGGAATGCTACGTTAAAAGCGCAAATTGGGGTTGTTGTGACTGTAGGAAGGAAACGAAAATGCACGGGCCTACTACTGGCTCTGTAGCTGAGCCAATTCCACTGCCTCGTGCGAACACGAGAGAAAATAGCGAAGAAAGGAAACTGAAGAGGGAGAGAAATACGCGCGCCAAAACAAAAGCCGTCGTCCTCCACGAAGCAGCGGCGGGTGCAATGACGGTCTGCAACAGACAAAACTCGGTGACTGGCTAGCCCCCGCTGCAAGCGGCGTTAACCTACCCTCCCAGCCCCGTAGGGCCAAAAACTGCCACCATTCGCCACCTCCGGAAATTCAAAGCCACACATGCATCAGCACCTATACTATGAAGCCATCGTGGGCGGTTCGATGCAATTGCTAAATTTGGGGCACGCATGACAAAACTGGTTAAATGTGTACACTAAATAGAGTCAGCAGTAACGTGTTCCACAGAGCACTCACAGTTTTATTCTTGCGCGGAATCAAACGCAACAATACGAGCCAGGAGTGTGAAGAACATTGGCAGTCTAATCTGTGCTCAGTTCAGTTCAGTTCAGTCGTTCAGTCGTGTCCGACTCTTCGCGACTCTACGGACCATGTCACGCCACGCTTTCCGGTCTCTGACTATCTTCCTAACATCACATAACTTCATCTCGAGGATGCCATCTAACCATCGCGTTCGCTGCCTACCCCTTCTCTGGTGACCCTCAACCTTTCCCAACATCAAATATTTCTCCAGCGACTCCTCTCTTCTCATCAGATGACCAAAGTAGCTGAGCTTTAACTTTAGAATTTGACCCTCCAATGAGCAGTCAGGGTTTATGGTCGACAATATCGACTGATTTGATCTTCTGGCCGTCCAAAGAACTCTCAAGATTCTCCGCCAGCCCCACAATTCAAACGCGTCAATTATTCGGCGGTCAGCCTTCTTCACAGTCCAACTCTCGCTTCCATTCATCACAGCTGGAAAGACCATAGCACGCGTTATACGGATCTTGGTTGGCAGACTAATGTCTGCTCTTTACTAGGCGGTCAAGGCTAACCATTGCTCTCTTTCCCAGAAGCAGGCGTCTCCTAATTTCATGGCTGCAGTCTCCTTCCGAGGTAATCTTGGAGCCCAAGAACAAAAAATCTGTCACAGCTTCCATTTCTTGTCTATTGATGCTACAGGACTTGATAGGGCAAGACGCCATGATCTTTGTCTTTTTAATGTTCAGTTTAAGCCCAAACTTCTCACTCTCTTCTTGTACGCGCATCAGAAGTCTCTTGAGTTCCACTTCCCTTTCAGCCATTAAAGTGGTATCATCCGCATATCTAAGGTTGTTGATACGTTTTCCAGCAATCTCTACTCCAGCTGAAGACTCGTCCAGACCGGCCTTCCTCATGATGCACTGTGCATATAGGTTAAATAGGCAGGGCGACAGTAGGCAGCCTTGCCACACTCCTTTCTCGATCGGAAACCAATCAGTAAGACCATGCCCAGTTCTGACTGTGGCCTCTTGCCCTTCATACAGGTTCCTGAGGAGACAGATGAGGTGAATTGGAACTCCCATCTCTTGGAGAGCTTGCCACAATCTGCTGTGATCTACGCAGTCAAACCCTTTCGCATAATCAATAAAGCAGAAGTGGATGGGTTTCTGGAACTCCAGCTTGCACGTCCGGAAGCTCCCGATCCACATACTGCAGCAGCCTACCTTGGAGGATTTTCAAAATTACCTTGCTAGCATGTGAAATAAGCGCGATCGTGCGGTAGTTGGAACAATCTTTGGCACTGCCTTTCTTTGGAATGGGGATGTAAACTGACCTCCTCCAATCCTGTGGCCACTGCAGGGTTGTCCAAATCTTCAGACATAATATATGCAGAATGTTAACAGCGTCATGGTTGAGGTTTTGAAGCAACTCAGCTGGAATGCCATCAATCTTGCTAGCTTTGTTCTTAGCAAGGCTGGCTAAGGCCCATTCAAGTTCACTCTTCAGGATGCCCGGCTCGAGATCAGTAATCACAACCGTCTTTTGTTGGGTTTGCACATTCGGGTCCTTCTTGTACAGTTCTTCTGTGTATTCCTGCCACCTCTTCTTTATCTCTGAGGCTTCAGTGAGATCCTTGCCTCGCTTGTCCTTTATCGCGCCCAGCTTAGCACAGTAGCTTCCTTTGATATCTTTGATTGTCTCATACAGACCTCTTGTGTTCCTTAATTGGCTGTTGTCCTCAACTGCTTGGCACTGTATGTTCAGGAAGGCATTCTTATCTCCCCTTGCTATTTTCTGAAAATCCGCATTGAGAACCTTGTAATTTTCTCTTTCCCCCATAACTTTTGCCATCCTCCTTTCCTCAGCTATTTGCAAAGCCTCTTCAGATAACCAGTTTGCTTTCTTGCATTGCGTAGAAATGCAAGCAATATGTGATACGCCTATATTAATCCACTTCATGAAGGCGCGCGTGCTGGCCAGTGTGATCTTGGCGGGTCTGACGGTGGTCTGGCAATGACAGCAGCGTACGTTAGCGGGGCTGTCACAGGCGTAAGTTGAGAGCTTGGCGGTAAAACTTTTGCAACTTACTCCTGGATGGCGCGTCGAAGTGCAGGATCTAGCGATGGGATGGTTGCGACAGAAGCAGGGAGGAGCGACAGTTGGCGAGCCACTTCCTCCTGTATAAAGGCCTTTATGTCTGGAAGGAGAGAAGGCGATTCAGAAACTAGACTGCATGCTGTCGGATTCGGGAATAATCGATCGGTCTTAACAGAACGTCGATTAGAAGCTCATTGCCTCTTGAGGGCATCGTAACTCTGATACAGCTGAACCACTTCGAGGACGGTTTGCGGGTCTCTCGCCGTCAACATCTGAAAGGCATCGTCGAAGATTCCCTTTAGGATCTTGGTGATCTTGTCAGTTTTGGACATAGAAAGATTAACACGTTTACAAAGGTTCAAAATGTCCTCTATGTAGCTGGTGAATGTTTCCTCAGGATGCTGAGCGCGGGCTTCGAGGCGTTGTTCGGCGCGCAATTTGCGCACGGTGGGGCGCCCGTACACCTCTGAAAAGCTTGCTTTGAAGGCCGACCAGGTGGGTAGGTCTGGTTTGTGGTTGCGGAACCACAGATCGGCTAAATCTGTCAGGTAAAAGAGGACGTTGGCTAACTTGGTGGTATCGTCCCACTTGTTGTAGGCAATAACGCGTTCATAGGAAGACAGCGCCAATCATCTACATCCTGGTCATCTGCGCCACTGAAGAAGCTGGAGTCACGCCGGCGAATCCCACAAGAGCACCAGATGGTAGGTGGAGTGGTGGCAGAAGTCGAAGATTGAGTAGCGGTCTAGCTTGTTGCCTCAGGCATCGCGGATGGCGGAGCGAGTGTGCAGCTGCGAAGCTCCAGCGTGAGAGTAGGGAACAAGAAGAGCTTCCACCAAATGTAAGGGTATTTTCTATCTCAGGTCGGTGTTCCGGTTGAACGTTCAACTAGCAAGCCACCCGCCGGGGTGGAGCAGTGGTTACGGCGCTCGACTACTGTTCCCAAAGACGCGGGATCAAATCCCTGCCTCGGCGGCCGCTTTTCGATGGCGGCAAAAGCAAGGCGCCCGTGTGCTTTGCGATGTATGTGCACATTAAAGAACCCCAGGTGGTCGAAATTTCCGGAGTCCTCTCCTACGGCGTCTCATAGCCTGAGTCGATTTCGGACTTTAAACCCCACAAACCAAACCAAACCAAACTATCTTGCGTCGTCTTCTTTATCTGACGTCTTCTGTGTTAGCACGCTCCTTTCGACATACCGAGCGTTGGTGCGACACTATAGCAAAAACAATTGTATATAATTGGCTCGCAGGAAAGGAAAGGCACAGTATCTGTCACACTTGCTGTGCAGACCTGAACCCCGCAATAAGAGTGCGAACAAAACGGAATGAGAGAAAGGGGGGCCGTATGGAGTGCTCTGGAGTAATTTATACCACCTAATGATCTTTATAGTGCACTGATATGTAGTGCGAAGGCAGGTTGCTCCTGGCCCTAGGGGGCTGGGACAGGTAGTTCACTACCGCTTACGGAGGGGGCTAGCCTCGTCACCATATTTTTACCTGTTTTAGGCCGTATTTCTTCCGCTACCGTTCCAACGTGCATATTTCTGTCCCTGTTCTTTTTCTGCCTTTTATATTTTCTCTTTCGTCCGCACTAGGCAGCAGAGGTGGTTCTGCTACACAGCCAGTAGCAGGTCCGCGCATTTTTGCCTCCTTTTTCCTTCAGTCGCAGCAACAACTAACATCACAAAGCACACGGACGCCACTTCGCTTCGCCTCCATCAAAACGCAGCCGCCGGCGGTCGGGATCAAACCCGTGTAATCCAGCATAGTTTCGGGGTGTCTTACCACTCCAAGCCGCTTTTTTTTGCCATATGCATAATCAAATTTTACGCATAAAAAAGATTACTCGACAAACCTACAACATGCGTTAAAATCCACGCGACCTAGAATATGTGACCAATCAAAAATCGGGCCATATGCTGCAACACTTGAGCGCGCACTCAGGCACTTGGTCTTGTGTATTGAAAACATAAATAAAGCTCTCATCATCATCATCAGCCTTATTATACCCACTGCAGGGCAAAGGCCTCTCCCATATTTCTCCACTTAACCCGGTTCTGTGCTAGCTGCATCCACTTGACTCCTGCGAACTTCTTAATCTCATCCGCCCACCTAACTTTCTGCCGCCCCCTGCTACGCTTTCCTTCCCTTGGAATCCAGTTTGTTACCCTCAGCGACCATCGGTTATCCTCTCTTCGCACTACATGTCCTGCCCATGTCCATTTCTTCTTCTTAATTTCTACTAGAATGTCGGTAACTTGAGTTATTTCTCTGACCCACTCTGCACGCTTTCTATCTCTTAATGTTACCCCTACCATTTTTCATTCCATAGCCCTCTGGGTTATTCTCAACTTAAGTAGAACTCTCTTGGTTAGCCTCCACGTTTCAGCCCCATAGGTGAGTACAGGCAAGATGCAACTGTTGTATACTTTCCTCTTGAGCGATACCGGTAAGCTGCTAGTCATAATCGGCGAGTGCTTGCCAAATGCGCTCCATCCCAATCTTATTCTTCTTGTTATTTCCTTTTCATGGTCCGGATCTGCGGTTACTACCTGTCCTAAGTAGACATATTCGTCCACTACTTCCAGTATTTCGCTACCTAATGCAAACTGCTGTTCCTTCCCGAGGCTGTTGAACATTACCTTAGTCTTCTGCATATTGATTTTCAAGCCTACCTTTCTACTTTTCCTGTCTAGGTCATTAATCATTATTTGCAGTTCATCCCGCGAGTTGCTTAGCAAGGCAATGTCATCAGCAAATCGCAGAATACTGAGGTATTCTCCATCTACCCTTATCCCTAAGTGCTCCCATTCCAAGTCTCTGAATACTTCCTCTAAACAAGCCGTGAATAGTACTGGAGAGATTGTGTCTCCTTGCCTAACACCTTTCTTTATAGGAATTTTGTTACTTTCTTTATGCAGAACAATGGTTGCTGTGCAGCCACTATATATATATCTTCCAGCACTTTCACGTACGGCTCGTCTACCCCCTGATTTCGCAATGCCTGCATCACCGCCGAGGTTTCAACTGAGTCAAATGCTTTTTCGTAATCAATGAATGCTATGTATAAGGGCTGGTGATATTCCGAGCATTTTTCTATCACCTGATTGATGGTATGGATATGATCGATAGTAGAGTACCGTTTACGAAACCCTGCTTGATCCTTTGCTTGATTGCAGTCTAAGGTTGTCCTGATTCTATTAGCGATTACCTTAGTAAATACCTTATACGTAACAGACAGTAGGCTGATTGGTCTGTAATTTTTAAGGTCCTTAGAGTCCCCTTTCTTGTGAATGAGGAGAATGTTTGCATTCTTCCATGGTTCCGGTACCGTCGATGACACCAGGCACTGCGTATACAGGGTGGCCAGTTTTTCTAGCACGATATCCCCCCCGTCCTTCAGCAAATCTGTAGTTATCTGATCCACTCCAGCTGATTTCCCCCTTTTCATAGTTTCTAGTGCTTTCTTGACCTCGTCCTTCGTCACTGGTGGAACGTCTGACTGTTTTTCTCCACCGCCAATCTCACTGCGGTCCTGACTAGTTTGGCTACTGTAGAGATCTGTATAGAACTCCTCGGCTACTTTGACTATCTTTTCCATATTAGTGATGACGTTGCCCGCTTTGTCCCTTATCGCATACATCTGGTTTTTGCCTATGCCCAATTTCTTCTTTACCGCTTTAAGGCTTCCCCCGTTCTTTACAGCATGCTCAATTTTCTCCATGTTATACTTCCTTATATCGGCCAGCTTGCGCTTATTGATTAGCTTTGATATCTCTGCCAATTCGATCTGGTCTGTTGGATTTTAAGCTTTCATACTCTGGCGTTTCTTAATCAAATCTTTCGTCTCCTTAGACAGCTTACCGGTATCCTCTCTAACTATCCTACCGCCTACTTCTACCGCGCACTCAGTAATGATATCTCTGAAATTATTGTTCCTTGCCTCTAGGGTAATGTCGCCATCCTCTGTTAGAGCTGAATACCTATTCTGTAGCGAGATCCTGAAGTCTTCTGCCCTCCCCTTCACCGCTAATTCGTTCATGGGTTTCTTTCTTACTAATCTGTTGCGTTCCTTCTTCAGATTTAGGCTAATTCGGGACCTCACCATCCTGTGGTCACTGCATCGCACTTTCCCGATTACCTCTACATCTTGCGTAATGGCGGGGGTTGAACACATTATGAAGTCGATTTCATTTTTAGTCTCTCCGTTAGGACTTTTCCATGTCAATTTCCGGTTCTTCCGTTTGCTGAAGAAGGTATTCATGATTCGTAAGTTATTGCGCTCTGCAAACTCAACTAGTAACTCCCCCCTGCTATTCCTAGAACCAATGCCATAGTCACCTACTGCCTTGTCTCCTGCCTGTTTTTCCCCTACCTTAGCATTGAAGTCGCCCATTAGTACAGTATACTGCGTCTTTACTTTTCGCATTGCCGATTCTACATCTTCATAGAAGCTTTCAACTGTCTGGTCATCATAACTACATGTAGGTGCATAGGCCTGTACAACCTTCAGTTTATACCTCTTATTAAGCCTAATTACGATGCCTGCAACCCTCTCATTAATACTATAGAATTCATCTATATTACCAGCTATATACTTATTGACAAGGAAACCTACTCCTAGTTGTCGCCTCTCTGGTAAACCTTGATAACACAGTACATGCCCATCCTTCAGTACAGTATATGCCTCATTCGGCCTCCTAACCTCACTAAGCCCTATGACATTCCATTTCATGCCCTCTAGTTCCTCTAACAGCACTGCTAAACTTGCTTCACTAGCTAGGGTTCTAGCATTAAACGTTGCCAGGGTCAGTTCTCAAATGCTCTCAACAGCTTATCTAAAATACTGTCGTATTTTCATCGCATCAATGTATGGATGCCTGAAAGCTATTCTGGATGGCTAGATTCTGTGCAGGCCCAATAATATGATCACGTCCAGTGGTAGCCCATCATGATCTTCAATTGGCGAAAATCGAATTCTGAATGCATCCACGAGATCTTTTTTAATCGTTCGTAGTATATTGTCCCAAAATAAGCAGGCTTCCCAACAGTCTAATAAAACGTGTTTGGCAGTTTCCGGCTTGCGGCATATGAAGCTGTGATTTCCCCAAGGTACTAAAAACCCTTCATTTCTAAATAGGTCTTAACTTCTAGTGTATAGCTGTAGAGCTCGAAAAATAAAGTTCTTTATACCGCTGGTACAGCCATTATTTTTCCTAGTTTACGGGCTGAATTCCACGGACCTGCAGAATACAACAATCTCTACGATGGGATCGGGAGAAAAACTTCTCAAATGTTCTTATAAAGTTCCTTTCGCGTCACAGCTGATAAATATTCAAACGAAAATCCGGCTTGCAATACACGACATGACATGTACACTTCTTTACGGATTCCAAAAATTCTCCCTTTCATATTTGACGAACTTAAAAATAAATCTGGCAAAACTTTGTTCAACCTACCCTGACACACAGTTCGCTAAAATGAGTCCTTCGTATCACGAAAGAACATAAAACGGTTAACCACTTGGCGCAAATACAAATTCGTCAATCCAATTCCTCCAGAGCGAACACGATAAATCAAACCTATTGGTGGGTGCAATCCCCTGTACTTCTCCACACAAAAATGGCAAACACAAGGGTGCAATCTCTGCACATTCAGACGAGAACAATGCAGTACTTGTAACACGTACTATATTGGTAACAAGAAATAATTTACAAATAGTGCACCGCCAAAAAAATCTGACCTCCACCCTCGGATTCCTAGCCAGCTCTTTAACCAACTGCGTCACGTCAGTGATCATAAAACGCGCATCATAATCCTCCTTGTGTTCCGTGGACATGATAGTAACGGAACAATCGTTCAATATTTCTAATGGTCAATAAATTCCAGCGGAAGTTCGGTACACAGGTAAAAGCGGACGCTAGAGGCTCAATCTCCGATCGAGGGGCAATGAACAGTGGGCTTCCGCTGCGGCGTATGCTATGGCTTAGTTACAATTCCGAGATCGTCTGAGTGCAGCCATATTTGTGCATCTTTGCGATTGCTTTGGTCGTTGTCCTGGCATTGTGGTGAAGTGTCAACGTCAAATTCGCAGAAGCCGACTCCCTTGTAGGGGCAATGAAACGTAGCGAGCGGTAGAAAGATATTTTTTAGGCGTCTTATTGATAATGCGGAAACCGACAGCACAAATCGTTGTTTTGCATTGCCTGGGTCATTCTGTACATAACAAGCCACCCGAAGGCAGCACTGCTGCAGCTGGAGGCAACATCAAATCAAAATTACAATATTTCATGGAAATATTTCAAACTCTCTATCGTTAGTCTTCTCCGCCTAATTACATTTGACATTACTACTAAACCTGACAGGTAGAAGTGTCTGCCTGCATCCCCTAATAGTTTTTTGATCGCATCGCGAATATATATAGCATAAACCTGTAGGATAGTTTTTCGGAACGAGTCAATAGGAAAACTAATGTAACCTGCAACAAGGTTGCATTCTTAGAAACCAACCTATATGGCCAAGCGCATTATGTTTTTGTGCCATGTATATGACACGGCGGGACATTCAGCCACTTTTTCACTTAACTCGTGGTGAGGTAAAGCAGTAATTCTGACATATTGTTCCTAGCCTCGCGCGTTCAGGTGATCTGCCTTAAGCGTAGTCCCTTTCAGCAAGAACGTCTGAAACACTCTGTGATAACAGGTCGTGACATAGGTGTACAACTATTGAGCTGTGGTCCAGGAAACAATACCGGCCGCCGCGTCCGTATTTAAATGGAAGCAAGAGAAGCTCCCCTTGAGTGCTGCCGGAGCCTATCGCATGTTGAAATCTCGCATGCAATCAATAATATTGGGAGACATTGAAAAAAAAATGTTATTATAGGCCACTAAGGGATATTAAAAGCAATAGAAACAGAAAACTGTCATAATTGTAAAACAGCGCGAACAAGAACGAAAAAGACACGGGACGAGCGCTGTCCCGTGTCTTTCTCGTTCTTGTTCGCGCTGTTTTACAATTATGAACGTCTACCAACTTGCCCAAATTAGCATTCTACATAGAAAACTGTCGATGTCGACCCCTTCCTAGTCTGAGTTAGAAATTATGTTTTATTTGAAAATAAAAATAAACTTATCAAAAGCATACATGAAACCCTTAAATTTCTTAGGTAATTTAGTTGTGATGCTTCTTTCAATTTTCCCATCTAACATTTTTTCTATTATTAGGCGCTCAAGCATGCAGTCTTGTCGGAAGATGGCAAAACGGTTAACTTGTCTTCCTCTAATTTTGTCACAGAAAGCTTATTACAAACTGTGCTCTACTAGACAAGTCTCCGCGCCTCATAGGCACTTTTAGCCATGACTTTCCCTATTGAATAACGTTTATCACAAGCAAAAAATATAGCCATAAATACCTATCGGCAAACAACCAATAACATTTCGCTTCGGTTCAATAAGTTAATTTGTTCACCATAGATCCACCAAGGACATGCTCTTTCGAATCTTCAGTCGGAAAAGTTTTACGAGCAGGCATCGATAGTAAAGTCTGAAATCAAGCCATTAGAAGTCGCCTAAAGGACATTTTCCTAAGCAGTAGTGTTTCATCTGTTTAGAATACGCTCGGATTGGTAAGATGACAGGGAACATAATGATCCACCCGTGAAAGCAACGTTTTGCTGAAAGAAGAAGCTGTAGACCTTCAGCTCTGAGAACTGCATAAGCCAAGAAAATCCCCTTGTTTTCTTTTTTCTCACACCTCAAGGAGCCTAATTCTCCACCGCATTCATGACTGTCTACACATTCAGCAGGCGTGACATAGGTGCTTTAACTGGTATCTTAATTACACCCGAAAAAACATGAATACATGAAAAGGTCTAGAGCTGCTCGGCTTATCGCTAACGGCCTCCCATTTGATTGAAAAGAATGCATACTATCCTCAACAAAACATTCGATCGAAAAATTGCTGGTGGCTTAGCTCAGCTAGGTCAGGATGTACAGCCTTTGGAAAAGTTTACAGCTCATAGTGTTTGGTTTTAAGCCGTATAATATGACTTCTGTAATATTCGTGGAAGCCCTAGCCATTGGAGAGGGTAAGACGAGAAATCTTGTCTTCAGCTAGTATGGAAACCTGGGAATGCATTACGAGCCAGATAGCATCGCTCAGAATTAGACTTTCTGGGCTGTAAACGTTTCATAAAGGCTGTACATAGCGAAAACTACGGTTAAGCCTGGTATTGCTTGTGTGTGCAGTTTCCGCTACCAACAATGCTGTAGTGACACGCTGTAGTCGGCGTTCAATGGCTTGACGACGTTCCTAGAGAGACGTTCCTCTCGTTCATCTGGCATCTCGGCTACCCGTTTGCTATTTCTGGCCTCGTTAAGACGCTGTCGGCCGGCCTTGTACCATGAGGCGACTTCTGGATTGCGAAACTCAATTTTCCGCAGCCTGTACTGCTGCCGTGACGCGCAACACCACTCTCCTTCTTCCATGGTGGGCTAACCAATCACCCCGGCTTATAAAACGTCTATATCCCAGCTGCTCGGCGGGGCTCTGCGCACGTGCATTGAGGCGTATAGTGAATGATAGCGTCAGGCGCAGCGGCTGCAGCGGAGCGGCGGCGCATACCGGTGGCTCCGGCGCCATCAGGTGCCATACTAATGGCGCATGCCTTGTAGAGGCCTCGGCCCCGCTGCACAAAAAGTGTCTGGGGAATGGAGAGAAAAATAGCCATAAACGGATTTTTCCTGCTCGCTCGTGGTCTGCGATTCCTTCGCTGTTTATACTGGCGGGAGTGTGGCTTCTTCTTCACGGGTTATCAAGCTATTGATCTTTGCTTGCCATGCTGCCGATCTGCGCGCTGTAAGTCGACCTCCCTCAAACAACTCGAAGCAGGCCGCTCTCACTGCCGTAATAGCAGAGGAATGTTGCATTGTGGTGCTTAATTGGATCTGATTTGCTCCCTAATTACCCAAACAGCAGCCCCGAGCCATTCCTTCATTTAAATAAAGGCTCCATTCATACTAGCGGACGGGACCGGATATTAAAAACATAAAATAAACTTTTCAGTTTTAAATACATCATGAATGTCATTTGCTTCATTTTGGGCGTGCATCTGATAGATAAAATATAAGAAAACTTTCAGCAAATACACTACGGACCACCTATATGTATGAGTACGCAAGCTCGCTCGCTATGCCTGCCGTAACTACCACCCTCCATGTTTCGTCTTGAGGCACGAGATAACCATTGACGAGCGTTACGATGCCCTCGGTACTCTTACTGCTATTCTGACGCCGCCCCTCCGCTTCTCCTTTTCCTGCAATGGCACGCGCTACGCTAGGTCACGCGGTGTGATGAGTCGATTAAGGCATAAAAGTTGCAAGAATATATTGTCACGTAGGGGTTACAAGGTCGACGACACAAATGAAGGGTCGATGATTGCACTGAAGAAACTCTTTATTGGGCTGACTTGCGCCCGCAAAAGACCTAAGCAACTCGGTGGCGGCGATAGCAACAAACGTGCTCGTCGGTCGTCGGACAAAGAATGCCCGTCAAACTCGGCAACGCTCAATTTAAAGGCTGCACAGAACAATCTAGATAACGTCGCAAACAGCTACCAGCACGGGCTGGAACATTGCGGAAAGACATCCGAGTGGCGGAACCTTCGAGACAGATCTCGGTGCATCTTGCGCTACAACAAAAGTGATAAAGGTGTTACTCGCTACATCGAGCATTAACAAACAAAGATTACGGAACTGATACGCGGTTCAGAATCATAGTGATAACCCTGTATGACGGTGGCTGTTAAAAAACAACAAATACTGTTTTGAAGTTTTCGCGGCATTACTCCCTCCTTAAAAAAAACATCGCCTCGATGTTCCAAAACAAAGAAACTTAAACATAAACACTTCAAAGTTTAAACACCACAGATTCTTTAACGCGCGTAATATGGCTTCAGTCGTACAACATGTACAATTTCTGGGCGTGCGCGTCGCCGTTGTGACGCTGACGTTCCGTCGGGAATGACTTCATAGTCCAGTGGTCTGACGCTGCGAAGGATTTTGTATGGCCCAAAGTATCGGCGCAACAACTTTTCACTTCATCCGCGACGGCGAATTAGTGTCCAAACCCACACTTGATCTCCTGGATTGTACTCTGCGTGGCGTTGTCGTAAGTTGTATCGTCGGCTGTCGGTGCGCTGTTGGTCTTTAATACGCAGCCGTGCGAGTCGTCGGGCTTCCTCTGCACGCTGCAGGTAGGCGGCGACGTCAAGGTTGTCTTCGCTGGTTACGTGCGGCAGCATTGCGTCGAGCGTCGTCGTGGGCTCCCTACCGTACACAAGCCTAAACGGGGTCGCTCCGGTCGTCTCCTGGACAGCTGTGTTATACGCGAAGATCACGTACGGCAAGATGGCGTCCCAGGTCCTGTGTTCAGCGTCGACGTACATGGCGATCATATCCGCGATCGTTTTGTTCAGGCGCTCAGTAAGGCCATTGGTCTGGGGATGGTACGCAGTTGCTCATCGATGGCTTGTATGAGTGTATTGCAGGATGGCTTGCGTCCGCTCTGCCGTAAACGCCGTTCCCCTGTTCGTGATGAGCACTTCTGGGGTGCCATGTCGCAAGAGAATTTGTTCGACAAAAATTTGGTGACTTCTGCAGCGGTACCATTTGGTAGTGCTCTTGCTTCGGCGTAACGGTTAAGGTAGTCAGTGGCCACGATGATCCACTTGTTACCCATAGACGAAGATGGAAAGGGGCCGAGGAGATCCATCGCAATTTGTTGAAAGGGCAGGATTGGGGGCGGAATCGGGTTTAGTAGTCCTGCTGGTCTGATCGGCGGCGTCTTGCGTCGTTGGCACTCACGACACGTTTTCACGTAGTGGGCAACTTCGGCAGGCAGTCGCGGCCAGTAATACTTCTCCTGGATTTGACGCAACGTGCGCGCAAATTCGAGGTGGCCTGCTGTGGGCTCATCGTGCAACGCCTGCGGAATTTCTTGCCGAAGGGTTTTAGGCGCTACGAGAAGCTGCTCGGTCTTGTTGGGTGCGAAGTTCTTCACGAGGAGGCCATTGCTTAACGTGAAAGATGATAAATGTCGCCTGAACACACTAGGAGGGGAAGCGGTCTTTCCTTCCAAGTAATCGGCTAGCGCTTTCAGCTCAGGGTCTGATCGCTGTTGTTCTGCGAAACTGCTGGCGCTTACCGGTCCCAAAAAGGCGTCGTCTTCATCCTCCTTCGGGGGAGCATCGACGGGCGCGCGGGATAAGCAGTCTGCGTTGGAATGCTTCCGGCCCGCCTTATACACTACAGTAATGTCAAATTCTTGAAGTCGTAGGCTCCATCTGGCAAGGCAGCCGGAAGGATCTTTCAAATTAGACAGCCAGCAGAGCGCGTGATGGTCGCTAACCACCTCGAATGGTCGGCCGTATCGGTATAGACGAAACTTAGAAGTGGCCCAGATGACTGCAAGGCAATACTTCAACATAGCTCCTACATTGAGGACCCCGCTACCCGATATATTATTTGAGCTCCTGCTCATCAGGGGCTGGCTGGAAACGAGGCTGCCGACGCCGACGCCCGCGCGCTCTCTCTCCGGGAAGTTTCCTCCTCCTCCCCCTCCGACCAGGACGCTGATCATAATCCGGCTTATACATTCAAAGATATCGTAAATTACTATCAATCTAGCCACACCCTTTACCCCCGCCCATGTAAAGGCCTTTCAAAGGCGGATGAGCGGCTCTTACTCCGCCTCTATACCAACACACTGCTGTGCCCGGCAGCTCTAAAACACTTCGACCCTGCTTTCTCTGGCAGCTGCCCGCACTGTGGGGTGGTGTCTTCGAACATTTACCACATGGTGTGGGCCTGCCACTCAAATCCGGCTGTCCCCCCTCATCCCAACCCAACCCGGGAGGACAGGGAGGCCACAATGCTCGGCTGCTCCGACCTGAAGGCCCAACGGGCCTTAGTCGGGCGAGCCCGAGCGGCGGCAGACTCCACTGGGGTCCCGAACTAGGGACCTCCACCTAGTGTTTGTGAGGGTTGGCCCCTTCAGGGTCAGCTCACGCATCACCTCCTGTATTTGACCTATATAAATGTTTTCTCCCACCACCACTCCTTCTCGGTTGTCGAGTAATTGACTTCGGCTTTTGTGAGGGACCTGCTAGCGCAGGCGATTACTTTCTCCTGTCCGGCACTCTTCTGGACGAGAACGGCTCCTAGGCCCACAGTGCTCGCGTCGGTGTGAATTTCGGTCTCGGCGTTTTCATCAAAGTGTCCAAGTACAGGAGGGCATTGCAGGCGGCGCTTAAGTTCGATGAAGGCTTCGCCTTGCGGCGCTTCCCATTTGAAAGGTACGTCAGCCTTTGTAAGCTGCGTCAACGGTTCGGCGATCCACGAAAAGTTTATGACAAATCGTCGATAATAAGCGCACAGCCCAAGGAATCGGCGCACAGCTTTCTTGTCGGCAGGCGGTGGGAATTGTGCGATTGCAGCTGTTTTCTTCGGGTCTGGGCGAATACCGTCCTTGCTAACGATGTGGCCTAGGAACCGCAGTTCTTCGTAGGCGAAGTGACACTTATCTGCTTTTAGCGTTAGTCCTGATGACTTGATGGCTTCCAGCACTGTCTGTAGTCGTTTTAGGTGGTCTTCAAAGTTTGACGAGAGGACAAAAACGTCGACCAAATATACAAAACAAATTTGCCACTTCAAGCCGGCCAGGACTGTATCCATTACTCTTTGAAATGTGGCTGCTGCGGAGCAGAGGCCACATGGCATTACCTTGAACTCAAAAAGACCGTCCGGTGTGATGAATGCGGTCTTCTCGCGATCTCTTTCGTCGACATCAATTTGCCAATATGCGCTCTTCAGGTCCATCGATGAGAAGTACCTTGCATTGCAGAGCCGGTCGAGAGTGTCGTCGATGCGGGGAAGCCGGTAGACATCCTTATTTGTTATGCTATTCAAGCGGCGGTAATCAACGCAGAAGCTACGTGTGCTCTCTTTCTTCTTGACCAAAACGACTGGTGCTGCCCAGGGGCTGTTCGATGGCTGGATTACGTCATCACACAGCATTTCCTCAACTTGATCGCGAATGGCCTGCCGTTCTCGCGGCGATACACGATAAGGGCTTTGGCGCAGAGGTCCGTCGTGTTCGTCCGTTATAATGCGGTGCTTCGCCAGTGGTGTTTTTCGTGCCTTCGATGATGACGAGAAGCACGCCCTGCAGTTTCGAAGAAGAGTGCGAATCTGGTTTTTCCTGCTGTGGGTAAATACTGCGTTGATGTCAAATGTGGGCTGACGGAATTGGTCCGGTGCGTCTTCCAGTGGTAGATCGTGGAGGGCGAATACGCCTTTGAGGTCCGCTAGTTTGTCGAGAAAAGCGATGGTCGTACCCTTGTTGAGGTGCCGGTATTCTTCAGTGAAGTTTGTTACCAGCAGCTGAGCTTGTCCTCTCCGGAATTTCGCGATGCCTCTTGCGATGCCGATACCTCGTTCCAAGAGCAATTGGATATTTCCTTTGACGATGCCTTCAGCGGTTTCGATGTCTGTGCTACCTACGCTGACGGCGACGCTTGATCGGGGCGGCACGGTCAATTCTCCGTCGAGGACGTTTAGAGCGACGTGTTGCGTCGAAGTCGTCGTAGCAGGTATGGCTTTGTCTGCAGATAGCTTGATGAGCTTGGGTCGGAGGTCCATGATAGCCCTATTTTCATTTAGGAAATCCATGCCTAAAATCACGTCGCTGGAGCACTGCTTCAAGACCACAAAGCTGTTGGGGTAAGTACGCCCATTTACGTTTATTCTTGCAGTGCGTCGTCCCGATGGAGTAATCAGGTTGCCACCTGCAGTGCGAATCAGCGGGCCATCCCAAGCGGTGGTAACTTTCCTGAGCTGAGAGGCTAACGGTCCACTGATGACTGAATAGTCAGCTCCGGTGTCTACTAGGGCAGTGACCCTGCGACCGTCGATATCAACTTCAAGGTCACTTGTTCGCGTCCCCGCATTGCACGTGGGCCTTAGTGTCCGATCTCGGCTCCGTCATTTCCTCAGGTCATGGCTGGGGTATACCGTTGTTACTTTGCTGGGCGGCGGTGTTTGCTTGCACTCTGGTCGTGTTGTCGTCGATGTCGTCTTGTGGAGCGGCAATGAAATGGTTGCGTCGTCGTTAGTGGTCGTCGGCGGCGGAGGATCTTCGTCTTTTCGCCGTTGAGCAACCTCACCTCCAAAGGCTGCTGCCTTTAGTGTCTCCTACGGGGGCTAGGAGACCGTCCTTGCACGTAACCGTGGCCCGGCGACGCAAATCGGGCAATGTGCGGTGATGGGGAGCGTGACAGACGCTTGACGACGAGTGCTCTCCGCTGCGCAGGAAGTCGTTGATTTCCTGTGGTCGCTCGCCAGGACGGGGTCGTGGGGCGTCGACAGCGAAACCACGGAGGCCGATCCGCCTGCACCTGCAGTGACAGAGGATGTGTCCTGCCTCACCAAAATGGAAGCAGAGCGGTCGGTAGTTTGCTGTCCTCCAGGCGTCGCACTTTCTGGAGCTTGGGGGTCGTTGGTAGGCTTGGCGGGCGGGGACCAAGGGGCGGCTTTCGGAAGCAGGACGGTAGCGACGAGGGCTTGGGAGGTCGCGTCGTGGTGCAGGACGACATAATAGAGCTGCATAGTCCATCGATGCTGATTCATCCTCTGGAGCCGTCGGAGTCGTGGCTTTAGGAACGCCCAGCGCCTGCTGAACTTCTTCACGAACGACGTCCGCGAGTGTCGCCACCTGGGGTTGTTGCGATGATGGTAGCATCCGGCGGAGCTCCTCTCGCACGATCTCCCGGATGAGGTTCCGAAGGTTCTCTCCGCTTGCAGATGCGTTGTGGTAGTGGGTTGAGCAGTCCGGCTGAAGTGGTCGCTCGTAGTGGCGCATCCGGGTGGCCAACGTCTTCTCGATAGTAGACGCGTCCGTTTCAAATTCCGCCACGGTTTTTGGCGGATTTCGGACAAGACTTGCAAAAACAGATTCTCTGACGCCTCGCATTAAAAATTTGACTCTCTCACCTTCGGTCATGTTAGGGTCGGCGCGGCGAAAGAGGCGCTTCATCTCCTCAGCGTATGCCAGGACAGGCTCGTCAGTAAGTTGAAGTCTTGACTGAAGGAGAGCCTGGGCTCTTTCCTTTTGGACGATGCTTGAAAAGGCAGTCAAAAACGCTTCCTTGAAAATCTCCCAATCCTTCATAGCTGCCTCATGATTTTCGAACCAAACTCGGGCATGTCCTTGAAGAGCAAAGTAGACCTGCCTGAGTTTCGCAGCGTCGTTCCAGCCGTTGAAATCTGCCATCCAGTCTCCAGCATCTTCATCCGGTCGTCCGTGCAAGCAGGGGGGCTCACGGTGTTGGACGAAAACAACAGGTGCTGTAGTAGGCTGGGCCATTGTCAGCGTCGATGCCTTCCGAGATCGAATGGGGTCAGGCAGCAGACCGTGTTCGGGTTGTAGGCCTTGAAGTCGGCGGCTGGCTCGGTGACCTGTAGGCTGGTCTTCCAGGGCGACAGGAACACGGCTTGGGCGTTTGCTTGAAGGATCAAAGGCAGCACCTTGACCAGATGCCACGTAGGGGTGACAAGGTCGACGACACAAATGAAGGGTCGATGATTGCACTGAAGAAACTCTTTATTGGGCTGACTTGCGCCCGCAAAAGAACTAAGCAACTCGGCGGCGGCGATAGCAACAAACATGCTCGTCGGTCGTCGGACAAAGAAGTTCTTCACAATTGGCAACGCTCAATTAAAGGCTGCACAGAACAATCTAGATAACGTCGCAAACAGCTACCAGCACGGGCTGGAACATTGTGGAAAGACACCCGAGTGGCCGGAATCTTCGAGACAGATCTCGGTGCATCTTACGCTACAACAAAACTGATAAAGGTGTGACCCGCGACATCGAGCATTAACAAACAAGGATTACGGAACTGATACGCGGTCTAGAATCAGAGTGATAAGCCTGTATGCCGGCGACTGTTAAAAAACAACAAATACTGTTTTGAAGGTGTCGCAGCAATATGTAGGTATTTCGAATACCTGACGCGAAACACCGTTCAACATGTCTGACAGATGCTAGTTAACTGGAAAGCGAAAAGGTATGACACAATCGGAACTCTGCATGAAAACATTTTACGTCACCATTTTCACCACCAACAATGAAAAAAGTTTTTTCACATTAGGTCCATTGCTGCGCTAGCAAATGGTGCGCAAGAGAAAAATGTGAGGCCGGGATGAGCCGTATTATAAGGCTTATTGCAGTCGTTCCACTCGCCTCTTCGACAGGCTACTCAATGGTATTTGAGATGCAATCTTAATATGTACCATTCAGTTTTAACGCCTGGTTGCATTCTCTTGGGTGGCCCTCCAGGGGACTATGCGCTGATAACTTATCACATCGATCCGCGTCATTCCTCTGGGAAGGAGAAGAGGTGCAAAGCGAACAAGCATCTGGCTTATATCCGGAGTCTCTTTCTGCGGAAAATTCTAATTAGTTCAAGTTGACTCATGCGCTCAGCAGCTAAGTTGGGCTCTGAACATTGCTTGCCCGTGCTAAAGTGTCTAATATGTACGTGTCATAAGTCATTATAATTGCTATCTTGATGAAGTTACTAAATTCACACTCCTTGTCGAATTTAAAGGTATGATAACAAGTGCACTTCCACAATCTTTCGGTTCTATATCCTTCTAAAAAATACAATAAATCCGTCTAGCTATATACCAACTTTTACGGTTGAGTGAAGCATGGAAAAATACTGTTCATGCTTCCTTGATACTAAATTTCTTCCTCTTTCCGTGTAGCCGAAATTTAACGTCCTATAACGATTCGCTATATCACCCATTGTCTTAAATTATTATCAATCTGAAAACAACTGTGATATATTCATAATTAATGGCCAGATATTTAAATCAAATCCTAGCACATCACGCCGGCAGCAAAAGTTGTCCATTGATGAGCTATTTGGGAACGTAGTGGAAAATACCAGCTGTGGCTCAAAAGCGGATATAGTCTTTTGACTCAAGCAGATCTACAGAACCTGTTCGGCACTATTCATAGCTTGCTGAAAGCAATCATTCAGAGACTTGTAGTAGAAGCAGGTGGGGATAAGCGTTGACGGAGAAGACCTAAACAGTTTTGATTCCTTTATGATATGCCTTGCCCAGCAACTCAGCTGACTAATTGCAAAGCGTTGCGAACGTGTAAGATAATCAAAGTAGAAAGGTATGCCTATAAGCAAAGACAAAAGATTCAACTAAATTTAAACAGCCTCGTAAAAGGAACAACCGCTAAGGATAGGTCACTAGGCGCTTGAATTCGAACGAAATATCTTGACTTGAGACGAGAAGTGGCTGAAGATTTTTAACTTGTAAAAGATAAAGTTGAGTAATAAGATTGGGATTAAGCGTCATGACAAGGGCTCTCTAACCAGCACTCCCATCTTCACAGTATCCGTAAAGGAGAGAGTGTAGAAGAATTTCATCTCATAGATACTGAGTTGTCGGCCAAGAACGTGGGGCTAACGAACACAGTAAAAAAATTAGTGAGGGGAGCGCACAGTTCTATGGAACGCCAAAATGTAGGTGCTCTGTAATGAGACAGAAAACTGGCAGAAAGGGCCAGATAACGATAGATATATATATATTTTAGTAATTTATAGTTTTAAATATTTATTTTATATTTAAACATTGGCATGAGCAGGATATGCAATGCGAAGGGATCATAACCAACTGTCGCTAAGCATAATCAATACTATTCCAAGAAAAAGTAAGTGTAAGGAGGGAGAGCAGAAATTTAGGCGGCCAGATGAGATTTGTAAATATGCTTGGAATATGTGGATGCATTTTCCACAAGGCCGTGTTACGTTCACGGATATTCTAGAGGTCTTTCCTCTGGAGTGCGTGTAGACACCACAGGCTGATAGTAAATATTAGGTGCAGTTCTTTCGTTCCGTAAATCCTGCTCTGTATTTAAATTTTATCATTTTCTTCTACCTTTCTTGTATTAGACTCTGCATTTTACTTAAGTTCTAGAAAGTCATGTATGGTGCCTCAATGAAGAAATACCCCCACACAAAAACGAGCCAGCGAGTTCATTAAATTAATTAAGAGGAATCGCAGAGACATCTTGAGGACATTGGCCTATTTTGAAGTGGGCTCCATGTGAATGTGCGATTCAGAGAGAAATACAGAATTGGGTTAGAGCTGTTTATTTCAGAAATGAAGACAATGCTGTTTCCAGGCTTTCACTCTTCAATCTCTTCGCTATATTCAATCTCTTCGATATATTCAACCTCTTCCCCGCCTCCGTTGCATTCGATGATAACAGGCTGGAGAGTTGCCTGTGAAAATGTTTGATACATATTAATCATAACAAGCGATAATATTCTGAGCGCCATCTGTGATTTTGGCAGCACGTTGTGATTTGTGTTAAATTTGTGTGTTACGACCTTTGCCGTGATAGTACAATTTTTGCCACTCTTCCATGACTTGATTATCTGTATTTGTCACTATTGTCTTTTTTCGCCTTGTTTTACCTGCTTTTTCTGTTGTCTGTTTTTATCTTGTCATTTTCTATATTTTTTTCTATATTTCTATATTACTTTTATATTTATGTTCATGTATGACTGCTGAACAACCCTGTACCAACCCCCGCTTATGTAATGTCCCGAACGGGAGCTTTAAGTGTTACATAATGATGATGATGATGATGATGTTACAATTATTTGCATTTAGATTTACCACAAAAGGTGGTTTGCCTAAATTAAATGTCCAGCATAAAAAGTTTGCCGACGATTACATTACTTCCTAATGCGAAATTTGAGCGCAGCTTATCAGCTGTTTCACCTTTTTCGATAGATTGAGGTAAAAATTTCGAGCAAGACATGTATGTACTATTACAGACAACTATTTTATTTTTCACACATATACCAGCAAGAAACACTCCACTAACAGTTCTTGACTGTCATGAATTAAGCTGTTTGTTCGGAGAAATGAAGATAGCAATTAAGTTATCGGGAGGTTGCGGGAGGCAGCGCGTGGGCGCTGCCTCCCGCAAGGTTGCGCGGCCACGAGACTAATTCCACAAGCTACACACGAGAAGAAAGAACCTTCGCAAATATCTTAAACTGACTTGAAAACGTTGAGGCAAAGTTAGCAAGTGTATTATAGAGTTTTTAGAATTATGTTTTAAAGAAAAATGAGGGCGAACTAGACGCGGGCCAAGCATTCCTCGAAAGCCAAGGGACGATCGGTTAGAGATGCGGACTATCCAACTAGCTGTATAACATCAAAATATGATGTTTTTCTCTGTGAGTGTGGGAATTTTCGGTTACTGCACATGTTACCCAGCTGTTTTGTTTGGGCACTTCAATATTTCAATAATTATTATCTTGTAGTATGTGCCATGGTGCGGCCACGTCTTCCAGTTGAGCTCTGAAGCGTGCCTTTCATAATTGGTTCACAGGAATGGAACGGCGCTGTATTTGTCACACGTACTTGTTTCTGTGGATACCTGAATCTTGCCGCAAGGGAAGGAAGGAAGGTAGGAGTGAAAGTGGATCTGGTTACGAGGGACAACGCCCAAGCTGCGAACTCCAGGAACGGGCTCCAAAGAACTGCGCTCTATAACCGCTGTATGTGACTAAGCATTCAGTTCAAATTTCTTCAACTTAGAAGAAAAATGATTACATCTCTCACTTCTCGCTACTTTTCTCGCGGAAACTGCAAATCTCTGCATCGAATCGAAACTACTGCCAGGATTATGGCCCCTTTAAAAGGCAGAATACTTCATAGTAGAACTAAGGGGACATGCGTCGGTAAACTTTCTTAGGCCGTTGCATTATACGGTGTCAGCTGTTGTGGCCGAAAGGGCATTTTAATCCACGAAGCAAACTCTAACTTAGGGCAGTTGAGTATTTTGAAAAATGCTTGAGGGAACATGCCAGGAGAGTATAGAGTAGATCGAGAAAGCGGGAAATTCGCACAAATAGTCTAACAGAGATGAAAATAAATGAATAGCGGATGACTGTAGCATACTGTTGCGATGACTACCGGAGATATATTGGGAGCTTAGCTGCAGTGCCACCGAACACCTCTAAGGAAGTGTGTAACTACACAGGTGTAAAGAAATCATATTGTACCAGAAGGTAGAGTTTCTCCCTCGACCTTTGTACCCTGTCGACCAAGTCGCAGTTCTCCAGAGATGCATCAAAATGGTGGGAATTTCCAAAACCTTTGAGTAAATTCTTTATTCTTCATTTGACTATATTTTGTTCGTGCTAAATATAATGTTAACAGTTACAAACGCATTTCATGTGTGTGTCCTGATGTTGAGATGCAGAAGGTGCCAGGCTCAAAGTGAGCATTGCGCTTACTTCTCAACCTGGTGTGAAAAGCACAGATGTGTTGCGAAATCGTGCCATAGCAGATCGCAAGAGTAGAAAAAATTATAAAAGAAGTTTGCTTCAGATAGTGAGCGCGTGGACATAAACCAGAATACGATTATTAACTGAAAGTCTGGAGAACACTATTTGCCATGGAGAGATCTCCCATCTGGGTCCTTTCGACAGTGCTGAGAGGTTCTGGGCCATGTCCATGTCTTAAGGCAAAGATAAGTTATTTCGTCGTTGTGCTCGACCTTTGGACCGAAAATGATTTTTTACAGTTCTGGAGTCCTTTGGAATAGTTTTGAGCCATTGGAATCCAGAACACCAACTGAGTGATGTTAAAAAAGTATTTGGCCACTAATAATAACCACATTACTAACGGAATATGCATTTCCATGTCAATGGTATGGGGGAAATTTTAGACAAAAACAAAAAGATTTTGTTTAGATTTTCGGCACTCAGTAAATTGTCTGCCAGGGCAAATCTCGACTGAAATTTATGAAGTCCACAGGCAGCTATGCAATCTGTGTCTCATCCTCTAAGCGCTAGCCTATGGTAGCTATGACGCACCGTGTGGTGCACTCAGTGACGCAAAGCTTTTTTTTCTTTTTTTTGTTAACCCGGCGCATCATGAGAAGCCGTCTCTGTGTTTCTAACAACAATCATCGGAGACCGAAAATCCGAGCCAACAAAGTTATTTTATACGTCGGTAACGCCATACCGCGGTAGCCTCAGTTTATCCTTCCCAAGTCGCAAGTGGTAGGTGAACATCAGGTCAAGTTAGTGTTCTCTCTCATATTCTCCCTTTACAAGCAAGCATTTAAAATCATTGCCAGGTTTCAGGTAAGCAGCACTGCACTAGTGCATGTTTATCACTGATTCCATATACTCTCAGCTAGGCTCAGTTTGACTTCATTGTGTACTCGTTCTCGACAACAAAATGCTTCATTTTTGCCAAGATGGTTCTTCGTGTTTTTAGAACGATCTAAACCACTCTTCAAAAACTGCGTCATATTTTTATCCATCGAGTGTTTGCAAATGAGTCACCAACTATAAGTGCAACAACATCGCTACATTTGCACTAACACCAATATTGAAGCATTCGCTTCAATATGAAGGTTGATTACACATCAACAGTTATTTCAGTATTTGGTACAAAGTTGCAATGTGCTTGTGACGCAGTTGAGGCAAAGATTTTGTTTGCTTTGACTTTCACGTTGGTGTCCTTTGGATGTCAAAAGGTAGCTATACACAGATAAATATTCAGATACCCAAGCTACGCCAGTTATGGATTTAGTAACGGGTAAAGACGGGTAAAGTAACCGGATGAGAAGAGAGGAGTCGCTGGAGCAAGATTTGATGTTGGGAAAGGTTGAGGGTCGCCGGAGAAGGGGTAGGCAGCGAACGCGATGGTCAGATGGCATCCTCGAGGCACTGCAGATGAAATTATGTGATGTTAGGAAGATGGTGGGAGACCGGAAGGCGTGGCGTGACATGGTCCATAGGGTCACGAAGAGTCGGACACGACTGAACGACTGAACTGAACTGAAAGACTGCAGACTATTGTTCCTAAAAAATGCTACATTGGCAAGTCACCTACCAACTCGCCATTCGAGTGAAAAACATCTCCCAGCTGGGTTGAAAGGCAAGAAAAAATTAGTGAAATGCATATACTACACACAATACAAGCGAAATATATATTTTCAAACAAGGAAAGACGACTACTTTTCAAACTAAGGGAGAGCTTACCGTGGCTGCCCTCCATAATCATTTATCGATAAGTTTCGTCTATACAAAGACAAGATGAATAGAAAAGCTTTAGGATTTTCTATTCTTTTATATGAATCCAGTACGAAGAACTAATAATAAAAACGAAGTCAGTGATAATAACAATTCCACAAAAGAGAATTTTGCACACATTAAATAGCTTTATTCTCCAGTACCTTATTTGTAAGCTTTCATTCTGTCTGTAACTCATTGTTGCCATATTTTGAGTTCTTTTACGAAGTACCCGTGTAAATCGGAAAGCTTATAAAATAGTACATATTTCCTATCGCGAAGGGCATTTTACTTACCGTCAGCAACAAGTACAACATCAAGATAGTCGAAGCATATTTCGAACCGCACGGTATGCGGTAGATTGCACTTGATATAGTATAATATTACGTGACATTCTTGTGGCCAAGGCGATACTGATTTCCCTACGGCCAGGTTCATAAAACGTGCACCGAGCGGCAGGAACATATTGTATCGACAAAGTGCAATCTACCGCGAAACAACATTCAATATAAATGGCTCGAGTCAGATGACCTTGAAAGCGCCAATGGTGGTCTTTTTCAACGTTGCATAAAAGTTAGACACAGGGGCTTCAGAGACACCTGTTTCATTCACATACTCGTATTCTAGAAAACACGAAGAGTGCTTACCTTTACACTCAAAACGTATTCTGGAAACTGGGTAGCCTGAAAGCAAACGAAGAATAGAATGCAGCACACAAGTTCTGGAAGCGTTTCCGCACGGGCTGTCAGAGAAACACAATTGCGGCTTTTTCTTGCATGCATGCTTGTGTTTGGGTCACCTGTAATTCTTTCGGCTGTCAGATTGACTCAGATAACGTTAAGTTTCATAATTCTTTCAGGTTTATTTGAAATTTATTCTATAAAAATTTTACGAGGATCCTGGGTAAAGCGCCGTACGACAGCTACAGCAACTCTCACCTCCTCCTCCTAACAGCATCATAATATGTGACGAAGGTAGGCACTTATCAACACATATGTAGGCGACGCTATGTCTCGTCAGAGTAAAGTTAAACAAAGCAGGCGAAGAAGGGGACAACAAGAATTATCGCACAAAAAAGGCATGGACATCTTTCTACGTGGTTGCGGATGTGCCCTTATTGAAGGATAGCTTATGCAGCTAGCTCAGCCGAAAGGAAGTCTAGGTCGTAGCTGTTGGTACCGCTTGTCGGATAAAATCGGCGGCTGCGAAAAAAATTGTAACACGGTAATTTTTGTCATAGTGATTGACGATTAAATGAAGGTAAAGACTGTAGAGAGGAAAACCTTTGCTTGTATTATGGGTTAGATGAAGTGAACAACCCATTGGCAAGGGCCGCTTCCTGAAATCTGATTGACTGGCGTTATGTAGTTGGAAATACGTCATACATAATCACCTTGCGGTGATGTCAAAATGATGTTTCATGACTTAAAGAATGTGCCACCATTGCCATAAATGACAAACGTTGGATGCCACATTTGGGACCCATTGGTGCGGCCGCGCAAAGAACATGACGAATTTCCCATAGATTATGTGTGGCTGTTACCTCACCGCCAATTGCATAGTCATTTTCTCTGGGTGGCAAAATAGGTTAAGACATCTTTTCTTAATTCCAGAATGCACTGGCATGATACCTAAGGGCACAGCGAAGTTCCGTTGTTGGTGATTTCCTTTGTGCACCAAGGGTGCGCCGTCAGAGATAGTAACGTGATACAGCGGAGGTTCCTTTCGCTAGAGGTGGCCCGTCGGAGACTCTATGAACGAAGACTTGAAGACAGCATTTGACGAGAAGAATAACTGAATATTTACACGCACAGCAAATGTCTACAGTATGTACAACGGAAATACAAGTTGGAACTGGCTAAAAAGGGAATATTTCCACCTGGGCATTGCCGAAGATGCAGAGCATCAAAACCTAGCAAAGAACCCCGAACTGGACCCTAGGGCTTGGTTTTAACCCCTGAGGTCCCGCTCTAATTTACACAACGTCCAATCACAACAAACATCAACCTGATTGATTCCGTACAGCTCCCACCTCAACTTTCAGAGGACTAAACCCTCTGTTCCTGAAAGAAAAAAAAAATAGGAGCGCCAAACTTCTAGGGTCACGTCCTTCCTACATTACACTGTGCACCTGGCCGTTACGACGTTGGAGTCAATGAGTAAAGTTGCTTCCCGGCCGGCACCTGCCGTCTCTCAAAACTCGCCTGCAGTGACCTGTCACATTCGCGACTCCGGCTTAGTGGTGAAAAAAAAGAGGAAAGGAAAAGAGTGGCCAGTGGCCCAGCCACCGCTCGCCTGTAGCAAGGACATACCGCTCTTGTTAAGAGCTCGCCACCACATTCCATCAGGTGCTAGCATGAATAGACGTCTCACCTGCGACTGAGGGTCGATACGGCGCGCTCAAGCTGGTGTGCACAGTACCGTCTATGTCTGCCTCTTCGAAGAATTACTGCCTGCCATTCAGCTAGTAACGCGCCCCGTACCTCGCGGCGCCCTTTTGTCTGTGAACCCCCTGCGTCCCCTCTTGCTGCAAGACTGCGAAGAGGAGCTGGGCTCATAGTCAGATACTGTCCCCGACTTCCCGCGCTAATCTGTTGCGCCCATCGGTCTCTTACACGGCCCTTCTAAGATTCTACATGGGGCCCAATCGCGCTGTTTAGAATTAATTAATTCAAGGGACCGATGAAGCCTAGCGCCCATCCGGAGATACGTGCTGCTGCCCGAATGTGACCACAACCCTACATTCCTACGAACAATAACCAGATATTGCAGGGGAACAACCACAGCAAACAAAACACCATGCACACAGGCATAAAAAGCAAAACAAAACTCAATTGTTAGAGTGATCGCTTAACACAAACACACGATTCGCGTGCACAAGTTGCACCTCACAAAAATTTCTTGTTCATGCGCAGGCACCAGTTCTCGTGTTCGAGCACCCCGATTATCCTCGCGCACATCCACACATACACGCACACCTTCAAAGCTTCAGCACTCTTTAGCGCCAGTGTCTCGTCCCTCGAAAGCCAACCTGAGTCTCCCCGGTCGCACCACATGCCGCTATGTGCGCTCGACCCGGCGTGCGATGTCTTGGGCCGCAGTGTCAACAGAGTGAAAACTCTACAGCTGACGTCCTCCGGGGTCGAAGATCTCCAGGCTATCACTAGGACCAAGACACTCAGTTTGTGATGCTCCCGCGGGCACACTCTGCACGTTGTGCCGTGACAATGCGTCTTGTACTTTTGCTTGTTCGCCGACTTTGCATGGGTTAATGAAACTCGTGCGACGCTTGATCTGGCGTGCTGAACTGTAGACAGCACGGTACCACAGGCGTGTCTGCAATGTGTGAACTATGCATGTCTATTCGCACTTTACCTGGATGGGCGCCTTTCACCACATTCCCTTCGGCACTAAGATTAGGAATGCCGTGCCCTACTTCACACGCGGTTTCCGGTTCCGAGGAAAACTTCTAACACTGCAGCTGGATGAAATGTCTTGCTGTCGTTTGACTCAAAAATGTCCGGCGGCCCCTCTTTGTTCTCGGGCGACGCGATCTGAATTGCGTCGAGTGCATTTGAAACCTACCTAGCACTGTCTGAATTTCACCCCGCTGGCCCGTCTCCATCCTCAGCCTCGAATGGAAAGCTCTTTGTGTGAACGGCAATACGGGCGCAAAAAAGTCAGCCGGAGTGCATTCTTGCGACTGTGATGAACTTCCGCCGGCCGCTAGCTCAACCACATAACATTCATCGTCCTCGAGAGTTTCAAGCTGTGCGAACCGCTCTTTCTCGGAGCTCGCCTCAGGCTGCTTTTGAAGCCCCTTAGAATCTCTTTCATAGGAACCTGGCTCGCTTCTTGCAGATACCTCGCCGTTTTCCTTTTTGTCGCTTGGCGCTGAAGAAGCCGCAATATCCTTTCTCAAAGAGCATGTCAGTAATTGGCAGTTGTCCCGTCCGTCATCAGACACTTTCTAATCGATTGTCTTGATTACTCTCGGGCAACCAGAGATGGGCTGCTCGTTTTCGTAGCTGGCCTCCAGGGGCAGCGGTAAAGCTGTACTGTTGCCGCGTCCTTCCGGAAAGCTAACGTTCTAACCTTGCTTCCTTGGCTCTTACTTTCCCTGCTTAATAAGGAACTCTTTTCCGGTTCTCGTGGGGTAACTGTTGGATCTATGTCGGGCATTTCTGCGCCCACTGCCATCATCAACCGTGTTGCCACAGCGATCGTCCGATCAGCTTTATGGCGCCCGATATTGCATTTGAAATCGCGCGGCCTAAATCGAGCATATGGACCCGGAAATGAGCGCATCTCCCCCGTTTAGCCTGTGTAATTCTGCCTGCGTCTCCTTTAACCGCGCCTGTTCCGCTTCTAAAATTATTAGCATTTTATCCATTTCCAGTTTTTGTTTCTCTACTGAGGTTTTAACTCACAAATAATCCATGCGGACCCACGCACCCTTAAAACTGCACTACCGGCTCGAACGCATACAGAGACACGAACAATGGGACCAGAAAAACTCACGGTTTCGATGTGTTGATCCCCTTTGGACGCTCTCCGGTGGCGATGTCCGTCACCACCTTCAGTGGAGCCTGCGATGCGCTGCCGCTCGCCTCAGGCCTTGGGTGCGTTGCTGCCTACTTATGTAGACCAGCCGCTGACCGACGCGCTGCACTTCCTAACCGGCTGTAGTCCCGCGTCCCTGGTCCGTTCTTTTCATCCTTGCTCCTACCTCTACTATACACCTGGCCGATACAACGTTGGAGTCAATAGAGAGTTTTAGAATAGGGGGCCCCAAGCTTTGGGGCCCCCAAGGAGCTTGGGGCGTCGAAATGCGCATGTGCAGAACGTAAGGCGCGCTTGGGGTCTTGGGTTAACGCTAGGGGCGGCCCCTATTTTTCGGAAATAGCGCTCGCCCCAAGCCGCCGTTGGGTCGCTTGGGTTACGGCAACATGGCGGCGTTCGGCCTAGCGGCGGCCGCTCGCCTCGGCACACATTTGTCGTCACCGCTCCATGGTGTCACGCGTTCATGTAAAACGAAAGGCCAACGAAGCTTATGCTACGTCTCATGATGCCCGCACAACCAAACTTTAGCGATAAAACGCCCTATATTTTCAGATTGCTTCCGGATTTACCGAGCTGCTAGGCTTAGCGAGTTCGCCTTCTTTGGTTGCCATGGGGACCAGACGGCGGAAAGCGCGGAAGGTTCAAATGAGGTTTCCCGGTCTCGGCCTGGATTGACAATTGGCCGATTTCGTCTTGTCTGACGAAAATGGTTTATATAAGCGGTAGTGTTAAAATAGTTTTTGCACAATAATAGTACTTTTTGATGAATAAGATAGCGTTGTTGGCTTTTATATATTAAAATGCTTTTCCTTGGCTACCGTCGTGGCGCTGCAATCGATGAACGCAAGCCTGGCTCCGCTGCGTCGGGAAAACCCCTATTCTAAAACTCGCCGCTCGGCTAGCACGTTGCGCTGCCGCGCGCTATTTCCTTGGGGGCCCCAAGCCTTGGGTCCCCCTATTCTAAAACTCCCTAATGAGTAATGTTGCCTCCCGGCCGGCACCTGCCGTCTCTCACCCCACGCCTGCACTGACTGGTCACAATTCGCGACTCCGGCTTAGTGGTGAAAAAAAAAGAGAGAAAGAAAAGAGCCGTCAGTGACCCTGCCATCGCTCGCCTGTAGCTAGGCCATAACGCTTTTGTTAAGAGCTCGCCACCACATTCCATCAGGTGCTGGCGTGAATGGACGTCTCACCTGCGACTGAGGGTCGAGACGGTGCGCTCAAGCTGATGTGCACAGTACCGTCTATGTCTCCTTCTTCGGAGACTCACTGCCTGTCAGTTAATAACACGCCCCGTACCTCGCGGCGCCCTTCTGTCGCCCCCTCATGCTGCAAGACTCCGCAAAGGCGCTGAGCTTAAAGCCACGTACTTCCTCGTCTTCCCGCGCTAATTCGTTTTGCCCATCGGTCCCTTAAAGTCACGTTTCAGCTGCGCAACATTTTAGAGGATTAATAATGGAGACATGAATTTAGATCCGCACGAGGGAAATAACTGTCGCCCTGTTTCAAACGCTTTGCTGCCGTAGAGAAACCATCCATTTACGCGTTTATTGCCCCGCGAAGTAGCGGTCTTCTATTTCAAGCGGTTGATCTGCGTAAGGCGCGGCATTACAGACAGAACCGCGATGCTTTCAAATTACTTCTTTGGAAGGGCAACAACCTTAGTAGTCATATGATGTGGCGGCTGTTTAATGAACGTCCCGACTACAGGCAGCGAGAGATCAAAGTGTACCGGAAAAGTTGGCCGAAAACGAGGCACTGTACCTGCCTTGTTTTCGCTAGCAATGTGTATAAACTTGACAGTCAATAAATTTAACAGCCTTCCAACGATGGAAAATGGAACCAAACGAAATTACAGCTTCCTTTTTGATAAACTAATATATGTGCCATTGCATGAAACATGTTAATTCCTATTTGATGTGTTTCGTGCAAAGGTTTTGCTCAAGGTTGTATGCAGTCTCGTAATTTGCTTATTTTCTTCAGGAAACAAAAATAAGTACTGCAGAACACTTTGTGACAATATACTTTAATCATGAGATGTTGTTAATTGACATTTTGTGTCCAGTGCTTTGCTTTGAGATAGCCAGAAAATAATATCCCGTTTTGCTTTGCATTTTACCCTTTGGGTATTCGCAGTTTGACGACAGAAGGGTACGCGTGTTGCTATCGCCGCCGCCGAGTTCCTTATCGCACTGAGAGAAACATTCAGCCTAATAAAGAGTTCCTCTCAGGGCAAGTTTTCTTGTTCTCCCCGTAAAATTTTGGCACCACACCAGGGTAAGATAAATTCCTTATTGGAATAGAATACCGATAAGATGCTTAACATACGATGTTGGTTTGTAAGCCACAGTAAGTGAAGAAAAAAGCAAACAAATGAACTAAATAAATAGTACGGTACACAGGTTTCGCCCTTTAAACCTGCGCTTTCAGCCCGAATGTGTCTACAATTTTTTGTTTAAATAAATTTTGTCCAAAAGTAGCTGCAGTATGATTGTCACATTTCGTTGAACAAACCTAATAAATATGTATACTGTTTTATACGAAAGTAAACGCGAAGAATCTGTCATAATTATTCGTGGATACCTACCCCACACAGCACGAAACGAGACACTGCCTCAAATACAGGGCTTCATTTATCCTAACACGTTCTGAACTCTTCTACCAACTCAGACCACACCGAAGCCGAAAGTGGGGCATGACGATAGCTTTTCGAACAAACACGATGTGTGCGTTCTCGCTTAATACACTTTGGACTCTACATTGAAGTCTTTATTCTTTTTAACGTGAGCAGTTAATGGCCTTGACTCATTCAGGAAAAGAAAATGAGTTGAAAGGTGTTTCTTCATCGGGTATAAATAGTCAGCATATTTTAGCTCGTTTCTTTAGCAACAGAGGCATCGGTGAATAAACATCAAATCCAGCTCTCTCTCTTACCTAATACACATGTATATGGCATTAAAACTACATAACACAGCTTGACGACCATCATACATCTATTTATTTCCGTTTAACTTGCTAATTACGAAACAGAGCACCTTTTTTTCTTAGCCTGATTTATCTTCCTCTCGTACTTACTATTGCGGACAAAAGTCTCTGGACCGCAAGTCTGGCGATTTTGGGCGAGAAGCGCGAGGTATGCAAATAAAGATCTTAATTTTCTAGCGCACACGAAATAAATAATTTCAGGCTTTCAGATCGACAGGTATGGTCCGAGATACTGGTCGGCATGTAAGTTATAGCGCTTTTCTGCAGTTTGCGTGGAGCACATACCTCGTTCAAGATATTACTCTCGTCTTTCACTGCCTGTGCCTTCTATGTTGTCTCTAATGCCGAAAATTATGAATATGAATCTTTCAGTACCTTTCCTGCTGGCTTATTGAATCAAGCATTTGTTATTGGTTTCAATAAAACAAAACTGTCGCGAGTTTATCTGCAGTTTTCTATTCCGTAAATGCCGTATCTATACATACTATTGACACAATTATTACAGTCAAATCCAGTCAATTCAATTATTTTTCTTTAAGAACTGACTCAACTTCAAGCACCGCAAGACATCACCCCTTTGTTTAATATGTAACGTCGGTCCTATGTAGTGATGCTCGGGGTCCGGACATATCTATATTGGGCTGGCGCATAGTAATGCTCGGATTGACTCACTCCGATTATGTCAACGTTGGTGCCAGCAAAAGAAAAAGGGGCATGTAGCTACGAAAATTTATGTTTACGAATAATTCCGCTTATCTGCTAAACAGAGGACGTCCTTGCTAAAAATTGAGGGTTACTGCGGTTCTCGAGTGAATGGCGCGGCATCTTTGCCGCTGGCATCCCCACAGAAAACCGCTGTCAGCATAAGCATTTCACGTGCAAGCCTGAAAAGCCTTAGGGCTAATTTGTTTTTTTTTTTCAGTCGTATCTGAAGTTTTTGATCCATTATCGAATATCTTCTCTTCGTGCTTGGTAATTGGTGAACCCCCCCCCCCCCCCCTTCCCAAACTCCAAACTGTTGTCGATATTCTTATGAATAGATTTAGAATTTTAGGTTCCTGCAACCTCCAGAAGAATTCTCATTCTAATCTCTAAATAGTAAATGATCTAGGGCAAACAAACAGCCGCGGCGTGTACAGCCGCATTGCCCCCTGATTCGTTCGAGGGACCTGGGGTGCACTGAATAACGACAATTCTGGTCGCGAGTTGGTGGCGTTTAAGGAGGCGCCGTATGGGTGCAGCAGTTGCATCTTGTGAACCCGGAGTAGCGATGTCCTTGTAAGTTTCACATGAATCAGTAAGAATACTTATTGAACCTGTTTCGGTGCAAGCCACACCTGGCAAGGCTCCCCAAATCGCGAGAAGTTCTGCATGAAGAGCATTACCTTGAGGTAGGTGGCAGGCATAAGCTTCTAAAAGGAAAGGGTTGTCATCCCATTCCCAACCCATAGATGCAAATTCGCTTATAATCGAAGCGTCGGTGTATATGTCAGTCGTATCAGGGATTCGCTCTTTTCAATGATGGGCAGCGAGGAGCTCCCGAGGATTGAAAAAATCGCGGTTTATAGGTCGGCGATGGAGGCGTGTGACTACTGGCATCTCCCAATGGAGAAGAGATGCATACAGGGCTGGCGTTTTGTCGTTACATTGTTCATCCCAGGCCAGAATATCAGATATATTCCTACTCGTAGTACCTGCGTACTGCCTGGCATCTTGAGCGCTTGTCACGACGAACCGTCCGTCAGACACTGGGGAGTTAGACGTGCGCTAGCAAAACTTCGGCAGTATTTATATTGACTGAAATTATTACCTTCAGTTCGATCTTAAGGTAAAACCTGCCGTGACTAGTCACGACAGGTTTCGAAACATCGAAAGACTCCAACCGTGAAACCAGCCGGATTTGTTCAACCCATCACTCCACCGAAAACCGCTTTCCAACAAGTTGGGATAGATCTTATTCGTGATTTCCCGAAGTCAATTAATGGGAAACGTTGGATTGTTGTCGCGACAGACTACTTGACTCGTTATGCTGAGACCGCGTCGCTCACAAATGAAACTGCCACCGAAAACGTAGTTTTTTTTTGTCCAGTAAATCATATTGCGTCATGACGCTCAGGCTATTATTATTGCCGACCGCTGGTCAGCTTTTGCGGCCCGCCTGACTAGGGCTGTGCTTAATCTTACATACACTAGCCATAGACGGGCCACGGCGTACCACCCGGAGACTAATGGCTTGGTGGAACGACTAAAAAGAAGTTTGGCTGACAGGCTGTCCATGTTGGTGAACATAGAGCATAAGAACTGGGATCAAATTCTCCCATTCGCTACGTTCACGTACAATACGGCACTTCAAGAGACGACGCGACTCACTCTCTTTGAGCTTGCCTTCAGCCACCGCGTAACCACTCCCCTGGATACAATGCTGCCCTTATAATCCGACTTCAAACATAATCTTGAACTGGACGTCGTTAGTTTTGCTCAGCTTGCAAAAGAGGCGCGGCAGCTGGCGAATCAGCGCATATACCTACAATACAAACTAGACGCTGCGCTTCGTTGCTTACGAGCATGGAGGCTATGCATTTGGACGCCCGTTTGTCATCCCGGACTGTGTGGAAAATTACTGCGCCAGTACTTAGGCCCATACCGCGTCCTCCGCCGCTTCAGTGACGTTACGACGTTGAATCTGCGATCCAAAAACCCTCAGGCCTCAGACAACGCAAGTTCACTGACGTTGTACACGTCGTCCGGTTGCAACCCTACCACGAACGCCCCACTGAGACTGATCTTGAGACTGATGGTTCGCCTTTCTGTGTTGTGATCTTCCCATATCAACCTTGCACACTATCTGTCAGCTCATGTCTGCTCCTTGCTGGCTCTATCGAGGCGATGATGCAAAAAGGGGGCAATGACTCATGCCATTCGTAGACGATGACGGAGAATGACACTGGCTATTAGGAAAAGACGACGAAGTGAAACTTCGCTCCATCTCGTGCTGACCTGAGTGGTTGCTGGTGGTCCTCGGAGCCAGAATGCCTTCTGTGTAAGGTGACTTTACAATATATCTGCTGGGCCTTGCAACATAACAACTTTCTCGAAGATAAGCGGGTTGGTGACAGCAATATCTGTTCATAATAATTGAAAATATTGGTAAGCATGCAACCATTGCCTACGATTGAAACCGTCTAAGGTCATTCCAATTCACGAGTCCGGAGAAAAGGATGTGTTGTTAAATAGACGGCCGTTTCTCTTCAGTTGACCACTAGAAAGGCGGTTAACACTCCGTTTTTTAAGCAGATAAGCAGTTTTGTGGAATATTACATCTCTTTTAAAATTGCAAGGCTACTCAAGGTTGTGCAAATGCTCTCAGTCACAATAATCTGATGGCAGCTGTACAGGGGTGTAAACAAAGTGATATACGTTTCCTCGACTTTGAGAAGGCCTCTACTCGGGTTTGTCCCAAAAGGCTGAAGTTGGATTAATTTTAACAAATTAAAAAAATTCTCGACTGACTTCATTCTTATTTATCGATTGAAAAGAGTACGTATGTATGAACCACTTGAAGTCTTCATATGCCCCTGTATTACCCGGATTACAGCAAGGTTCTATGCTTGAGCCTTTATTTTTTTCTAACTTGTTAGAATGTCCTCTGTGTGGATTGCTCAGTACAATGAGGTTCCTCGTTGGTGTTGCAGCGTGCATAAAAAGAACGGATTTGTGCATGATCGGAGTGCCCTATGCGATTATGTTTCTGCAGTTAGCAATTGGTGCCAGTATTGGAGTATGAAGCTGAATGGCTCAAAATGTAGTCATATGGTGGCCACATGGAAGAAAGAAGTCATCACTACACCCAAATAATTCATAATACTGATGTCAGCCAGGTTGGCAACTTTAAATGGAGTGTCGTTATAGTTGGCTCTAAGTTAATGTTTAACGCGCAAGTTTTATGTTCTTTTATTGTCTCTGAAAAAGTTGTAGTTGGTGAAAAACCCCAAAATCACTGTAGTAGTGCCAAAAGCCTTTGTTACGTTTGGGGGTCGCGAGTGCCTGGGTAGCGTACCACTGCCACCAGTTATTACGTGCGGCGCGCGGCCCCTCGGTAGCGTTGGCCTGGCGGCTCCGTGGACGGCGGACGGTATCAAAGGTGCCAGCAAAGACGAGGCGTCTTTTAACGAAACAACCTTTACTGTAACATCAGGAAGAATCGGGCAGTGAAGCTGACCCGGAGAGAATACAGACACACTCACACAGCTGGTGTCTGGCGTCGTAACAACGGCGCGTCAAAGTAGTCTCTGTCTCAGCGGAGTCGGCCGCTGCATTTTATAGGTTTTCCCGTTCACAGGGAAAGGGTAAACCCTCACAGAAAAGGGAGAGCCAAACATGTTGGTTCACGACGAATGACTCAATCGCAGGTGTTCCGACCTCATCTCCTCCACCTCCTGCAGACAGGAGAGGGCGACGCACTTTCCCTCGAGCTCCAGGCTTGGCCACCTTTTGCACACACACGCACGCAAACACATTTGGCGCGTGGCAGGAACACGTTGAGACTTGTCGGCGGGAGGAAGCGTTGCGCGGCCGGTGAACGGCGTTGAAATGGCCGATCCGCTCGCGGTTCTGCCTGTTGCTATGCTGTGGCCGCGTCAACTGTTCCACTTGTCGGTGGAGAAACGTAACACCTTGCAGCCTTCACGACGCTCATTGGGCAATTGCTTGACTACGAGAAGCGGTAGCGAAGATGCAGTTGGTAGTATTTAACAATTACATTAAAGTAAGATGTGCTACGTGCCTTAACAAATTCAAATATTTTGAAACTAAGAGTTCATCAAAATCATTTACACTAATACATCCATGAATGTCAGGCGTAAACAACTATATATTCCCATAATTCTAAAGAAAATAAATAAGACTAGATAAGCAATGATTCCCTTAATTCAATACGCTGAATAATGTCAAAGACGAGTTCACTATTGTGGGCAAGATCAAATTGATGTATCAAATCGGATGCATGTTTTGATGTAAAAATAGTACGCACCAACCTGAAAAGTAGTGCTGTGTAGGTCTCACGCACTTGTACTTCTCATTTAGGTTGCAGCTTTTAGAATAATAATTTTTAAGGTGCTACACTCAACAACTTCTAAATGAAAGCCCGCGAAACGCCGATGGGGTGGCGCACTGGAATTTCCTCGCTAGTGTATTCGCGTCAGACGCAATTGTGTAAAGACCCGAGATACATTATCGTAGCTCAATCAATTTTTTATGAGGACTACCAATTCATGGTGGAAATTGCAAATTGTTGGTTGGTTGATTTTGGGGGTTTAACGTCCCAAAGCAACTCAGGCCATGAGAGACGCCACAGTGGAGGACTCCGGAAATTTCGACCACCTGGGGTTCTTTAACGTGCACTGACGTCGCACAGCACACGGGCGCCTAGCTTTTCGCCTCTATCGAAAAGCGGCCGCCGAGGCCGGGATTCGATCCCGAGTCCTTGGGCACAGTAGTCGAGCGCCCTAACCACTGCGCCAACCCGAGCGTAAAAGAGTATCACTTACGCCAGCTTGGCAGATATCGGAGTGTAGTTGGTGAATATCTTTACCCTGAGCTGCAAGCATCTGCTGAACCTGCAAGAGAAGTAGAAGCGAAGGCTTAGTTTACGCCCTCAGAATGGCGGATTTTAAAAATGTATGCGCTGCAAGTATACACATAATACATCTTACTTGAGCAGGGTATTTACTGTGAGGCATATTCGTGGCAGAATCTGTACGAGGATCATTAAAGGGAAAACCATAAGAGTGAACGAAGAGCTAAAGAGAGGGAGGCTGAATTTTAGGAGACTTGTTTCCCGCCGGGGTTACGGCGCTCGACCACTGTGCCCAAGGACGCGGGATCGAATCCCGGCCTCTGCGGCCGCCTTTCGATGAAGTCGAAAAGCAAGGCTTCGCCCGTGTGCTGTGCGATGTCAGTGCACGTTAAAGAACCCCAGGTGGTCTATATTTCCTGAGTCCTCCACTACGGCGTCTCCCATAGCCTGAGTTGCTTTGGGATGTTAAACCCCTCAAACCAAACCATCTTCCATTGTGCCGGAGATACGCTACGTGAAACGATGGTGCAGACTCGGAAAAACCGGCACATGAGCTCTATGGAATTGGCCACCCCACTGTAGCCTCCAAAATGTAGGAGGCGTATTTTATTATTCGGCTTGTCTAAAGTGAATTGTGGCACCTATGAAAATAGGGGCTATTAGGGTGATAAATGATCACCATAATAAGGGCTATTATGGTGATCAATGTCTGCAATGAACATTAGTACTCAGATTGGTAGGAAAATTTACAAACGGCATGACATCTTTAGTATATGCTCCTGGTCCAGGGCCGGCCAATTCCTTTATAACTACAGGAAACATTGTATACCTTGAACCCATCATATCGAAAAGCGAAAAGCGGCACTGCATGAATCTGGACGATTTGTAAACATTATATATAGTTCAGCATACCAGACTGTGCATGATGTGCTCGAGTTTCTGAATGTGTCGGCAAGTTACCTGCTTGGGATGGTGCCCGAATTTAGGGCGACTTTTTGATACATATAGACAAACTTGTTCAGCAAATTGAGGAAGGCTGGAACACTTTCATTGAAAAAATCATCACCGTGGACGAAACATGGGTCCTCTATCATGAACGAGAAACAAAGATAGCAACGAAGGAATGGCGCCATTGCCAAAACCAGAGTTGTTCCGAATATACTGTCGGGAAGCTATCTGACGCACGTTTCCCACACATAAGGTATCAAGGAGGGCGACACTTGGCAGTTTTATGCTGTCAAAATTGCATTATACATTTCTTTCTTAAGAAGCAATCTTCTACCGTCTACGATACCCAAAATAATGCGGATTGCTATCTGAAGCTGTTCTCTTGCAGCATACATCAGCCGCCTAATTGATTCGGCAATTTCAGACCTGAAATTCGAGAGTACCTCACAACTCTCGAGGCCTTGCACGAGTGGCTTTATGTTTCGGCCGCTCAAAAAAAGCATAGGGTGGCAAGAATTTCAATTTTGATGATGCAGTACGCCACGTGGAGCCTTAGTGACTGTGTGCACTGCCAAAGAAATCCTTTTTATTCGAATAATGCCCTTCGCAAACAATGGAAAACATGCATCACCTGCGGGAAAGAGGAGATGAGGTATTATGTTTGAAAGCAACCGAGCTTTTTTTCGCATGTGAAGAATAAGTAATTAAATAAAAAATGTTTCTACTTTTTGTTTAGCAGACCCTCGTAACGTTTTTTTATCTTGCGCTCACGCAAAACACATAGTAAACTTACACGATGTCTGCGAGGGGCAGCATTATTCTTCATTTTTGATTAAATGTCTAGTCAACTCATCGCATTGCCAATGTAACTTCGGATGATGTTCCATAGCACAATAGCACAATGAGAAGACAATGCAAGATGGCACAAGTGCTTCTATCGTCCCTCGCCTTCTTGTTGCGCAGTTGAACAGGTATATCCACTTAATAGAACTTTAATCCCGTTAAGTTACATCTTTGGATGCCTAGAATCGTTTAGCTCCTATTGAGCACAGTCAAATATTATCTTTAAAATAGGCGTTCTCTGCAATGTGTTTCTTTTTTTTTTGTATTTTCTATTATCTGCGAGGCTAACTGCTCGAATACTTTCCATCCCATAAAATCCCATAAGCTTTCCCTCTTTACCGTGGTGGCGTCTAGTGACACCCACTTTAACGCACAGCTGTGCCAAAATAATAAAAACTCCAGTCTAGTGCCACAATAGTAAAAAATAAACATCTTTTTGAGCGACCAGTTCAGCTCTACTGCTTGCTGGTGAGGAGCTCTAAGGATTTTGACTCATGTGGGGAGATGCATGATAAGGGCGCTCTACAGCAGAAATTAAGAACGCGAATTCTATCCGACAGACGGAGGCCTCTTTTAAGCGAATTAAAAAAGCACGGCTCTAGAGCACAGTCTGATTTAAGTCGACAATAAAGAATCGTAGATAATCTAAATTTCCTGCGTGATTGAAGATGACGTCTCTCAAACTGTCGACCGCTGTCGGACATATCAGCTTATAAACTAAACCAAAGCAAACCAAGCCCTTTATCAAGCTTAATGTTTTGTATGATGTTCTGTAAAAAAGGAAAAGTTTAGGAATATGGCTAGTGTTTTCTTGACGTTTTCGAGGTAAAATAAATTTTTCTACTAAGTTTATTGGATGCCACATCATTCCTTTTCGACGTATCAGTCGTCATAAAACATTATTGGAATAAAACCAGGACATATCAAATTTGTTTTAGCAGTTAAAATAGCTACGCATGAAGGCACAGCCAATACACTGCTTACCGTTGCAGATTTCTCATTCATGCATTTTATAAGAGCTTCCTGTTGCTCATCTTGAAGGCCTGTTTTAAATAAAAATAGTGACAGAATTAGTAGCAGGGATTTACCACCATCGTGATTTTGTTAACGCAAACGGGGACATTGCGCACCCTTTAATTCCGCCAGAGGCAGAGGACCCCTACTTGGGTTAAATGTTCTCGATGGTATGATGAATTTTTACATTCCGTTTTTTGTGCTAAATATCTCAGCACACCCGAACTCGAATACATCTTCAAAGAAAAACGAGAATTTTTGTATGGAGGAAATGAATATTATTTAAAACTAGATAAAAGAAAATGGCGGCTGAATTGCGATCCTCCACGTTCAGAGACAAAGTTCCGAAGTATCGCTGCGCAGAAGCAATAGGATTGATTGTTGTTGACAGTGCTCATGAAACTTCTAAAATTATGCTTTCTGCTAGATGACCTGGCTAACCCCAGGCACTCTGCCCTTATTGGTAAGAAAAATACATCTCATGGCTTGAACGCTGAAACTGTGTGCTTCGCTGGATAAATATAACTGCTGCAAAAACGATGTATAACAATAGAAACACAATGCAGTAGTTAGGGTCGTAGCTACACTCTTTCTTATTAAGAGAGAGAGAGAGAGAAAACTTTATCGTCGGGAATAGTCTTACTGGGTCTTAGTGGAAGAGCCAAGTGGCCGTTAGCTGGGGGCTTGCGGCGACTTCTTCAGCGCGGTTTACGGCGCCCAATTGTATATCGGGGCTCGTGTCACGCAGCACTTTTTCCCAGGATTCAAGTGAGGGAGCTTCTATGAGAGCCTTGGGAGGCGGGTTCTCTGTGAAATCACGCAGGATATGAATAAGGCCGGCTTTCTCTTCGCGTTAGCACAGGATGAGCTTATGCTGTCCGGAAATATGTGTGAGTAAACCGCGGGGCTGGGGAAGGAGTTCGTTTGTAGCTTCCTCGAAACAATTTCTTGTTGTCTTGTTAGTGATTTGTGTGGTGATGGGCATACTCTCCTAGAGAGTTTGAAGTGTTGTGTAAGGTCGCTGTAGGTGAGCAATCCTTCCATTTCAAGTTCCTCGGCATTAGGGCTCACCGCTCGGCCGACACAACCTCGAGCGTGTTGACGAGCAGCCTCTTTGCCTCGGTTACCTGAGTGGGCAGGTGTCCATACGAGTTCTATTTCTCTGTCGAGTCTGATATCCGCGAGGATGTTTCGAGCAGTATTTGATATTCTGCCAAGCGAGAAGTTACGTATGGCAGTTTTTGAATAAGTGACTGTGAAGTCCGCATCTGTTGTAGCGATGGCTAAAGCTATTGCGGCTTCTTCCACCTGGTCCGGGTAGCAAACTTTGACCGAAGCGCCTGATATGCATTTACTGACGTTACTGTACTGCTTAATTACACAGATGGCAAAGGCACCTTCAGCCATAATTTTGTCCGAGGCGCCGGTGTACAACACCCCATCGTGATTTCGGTACTTGCTGTTCAGGGCCCTCTAGCTTTCCTGCTGCCTTCATGGAAGGAGGGATGCACGTTTTTGGGCAAAGGTTTGGAGATAATTTTGTCGCGCACCCCTCTTGGTAGTGATTCTGGGTGGTCGGCTAGTAGTTCGGCATTTATTCCCATGCTGTTTAGAATTTGTCTACCTGCTTTAGAGTTCGTTAGTCTTTGTAGCTCTGCTGTCTTATGTTCTGTGATCAAATCCTTTACAGTGTTGTGTACCCCAAGTGAGAGACATTTCTCGGTTGGAGTGTTTCTGGGTAGACCTAGCCCAGCCTTGTAGGTGCCCAGGTAGCACAGAATGTGGGGCCCCAGTAGGTCCGATGTAGGCAAGTGGGGCTGGGGCAACCATCATAAAACCATCGGTCCCCGATGAGGCTCCTCCGGCATGGGTCCCATAGCGGCGTTTCTTGGGCTAATGCAGAGCACATTCCTGCATCCAGCCCACAAGGGTCCCTTGCCGGATATTTGAAGGCAATCCAACCTAAATGTGGGCTTTTTATGGGAAAGCCCTCATAGATCCGAAATGAGGCCGCCCCCATTAAATCTTTGTGGGACCAACATCGGCCGTAGTGGGGCAAGAAAACGGACATACCCACATGCTGCCCCAATCGGCCCCTTGTAGGTTACTTGAGGGCAGGTGAAATATGAATAAGGGCTGAATTTGGGCAAGCCCTCGTGAAGCTCAAATGAGGCAGACTTAGCTAAACCGCTTTAGGTCCCACATATAGGCTGTAATGGGGCTGGAAGGCGGGCGTGCCCGCATGGTACCAAAATCGGTCCTTTGTGGGGACTTTGAAGGCCCATGCAACAGCAGGTGGGCTCTAGGTTCAAAAACAACGTCCAGCCCAATTGAGGCTGTCCACATAAAACTGCTTTATATCCCACATGGGCAGTAATGGGGCTGGAAGGCGGGAGGGACCGCATGATACCAAAATTGGTCCCTTGTGGGGAATTTGAAGGCACGTGCAACAGCAAGTGGGATTTAGGTTCAAAACCAACACCCAGCCCAATTGGGGCTGCCCACACAAAACCGCTGTAGGTCCCACATCGGCCTTAATGGGGCTAAAAGGCGTGCGTGCAATTGCGTAATCATTGTTTCCAACCTTTATTTGCATTAGATGTTGCCCTAAATTACTATTATAGATGATTTGTATAACAGTTGTTGCCATGTTTAGTCGATTAGAAATTTACATGGCTTTAGTTCTCGCTGCTCATGCAAATTGCGCTACAAATTCTAAAACAAACTGATTGCTAACTGTTCTTCTTGTCTTTCTTGCCGTTACTCTATGTATCAGTCTAGTGATTTGTTGCACAGTCATTTCCGGCCTGTTGATAGTAACATTTCTCTTCCTACTGCTCTGGATGTAGAGCCCGAGTTCTCTAACAGTATCGACTGTAGGTATGGGTAGTCGGTGCAGGTAGAATTGTATCTCTACTTTGTCTTACGTTTTCCTTCTGACTGCTAGTAGTTCAGACTTAGGCTGTGAGCATTACAGCCTAATCTGGTTAGCGTATGACTGGACTACAGTCACTGCTTCTTGAAGCGTTTCCTCTATGTGAGTGTCCGAACCTTTTGTTCCCCACAAGGTGACATCATCAGCATATAGGGAGTGGTAAAGATCTTGGATTTCTTCAAGTTTGGGAGGCAGACCTATCAGTTCTAGGTTGAATAAGAAGGGAGAGTGGATGATCCTTGCGGCGTTCCTTTGTCTCCTATTGCTATTTTGTCTGATCTATGACCTGCGATACTTAGCTCCTCAGTCCTTTCCGAGAGAAAGGAATGAATGTAATTGAAGGTTTTAGTCCCCGCGTTTATGTTAGAGAGGGTTTGGAGAATAGCTTCATGAGAGACATTGACGAAGGCTTTTCCAAGGCAAGAATCGCTTAGGTTTCAGTTTTGTTAGGGGATCTATCACTTCTGCAAGCAACTGAAGCATTACGTCCTGACTAGAGAGTTAACTTTTGAAGCCAGTCATTGAGCAGAGCAGAAGGTCATTCTCTTCTGCGTAGTTCTGAAGGCTATTTAGAATAACATGTTCCATAAGTTTACCTAAGCACGACGTAAGAAAGATGAGCCTTCAGTTCTCTATGCCTAGTTTCTTTTTGGGTTTAGGAATAAGGACAACATTCGCGTGTTTCCACATCTGCGTAAATTCACTTTTGTTTCAATATTGATTTGTTAATCCTTAATTGCTGAGAGTGACTTTAGGTCTAAATTTCTTAACATTTTATTGGTTACGTTATCTGGCCCTGGCGCCGAAGTAGTACGTAAATGGCCAATCGCGGTCGAAATTTTCGCTTCCGCTATCTCTCTAAGTCTTCATTAGGAACCCCGCGTAGGTGGCATTGGGGTTGCTACCGGTATTGAGATATCTGCTTCGGAGTTCACTTAGCAGATCTGCATCTGTACCTGGGTATTCGTGTATGATTTGATGCATGTCAGATCTACTTCCTGTTTTAGTGAGCATGGGATCTAAGAGGTTTCTAAGCAGAAGCCATGCTATTTTGTACCCAAGTTGGCCGTTTAGCCCATGCAGATCTTACCCCATTGTTGTGTGTGCGTGGGATTCGATCTGTCGTTCAATTGATGCTAGCTTGGACCTTACTTTCTTGTTACACCTCTGTTTCCTCCATCTGTTTAGAATCCTTCTGTGTGCCTCCAAGAGATGCAAGTTTAGAATCAGCGAGGAGCTGTTCCTCTGGTGTTTCTATACCCTGGGTGGCAATAGTAGCGTCTTCTTTGAGTTGTGTAACCCATGCTTACAGACCTTCTATATTATTAGGGGCTGTGATCTTATAATTTTCGAAACCTGTCCCAGTTTGTAATTCTGGATTTGGCTGGTGTTGATTTGTGTGATGTATTGTGGAAGGAGACTTGTATGATGCAATGATCGCTGCCTGCTGCGTTTCCTGTGTCCAGCCATTTCGCTGCTATTATATTTTTAGTGAAGGCTAGGTCCGGCATTGTATCTCTGCTTAAGCTGTTTTCTATGCGTGTATATGATTGAGGGTCATTGAGAAGAGAGAGTCCTAAGTCTCTCGTGGCTTCCCATAGTTTAATTTCTTTCCTGTTAGATTTTTCGTATCCCCATCCCGCGTGGGGAGAGTTGAAGTCCTCTACCACGAGGAGTTGCGCTCCTTTGGCTAGCGTAATTGCTTTTGTAAGGAAGATGATACAGCGCCGAAGCTAACGACGATGAAGACGCCGATCAGCTGGCGCGCGCACTGAGAGCTCGGACCGTCTTGTTCGGACGATATTGTGCCTCGCTCTACGATTGCCTTGTGTCAACGGTCGCCGTCTCCAGTCCTCTGAATAACTGCTAATAAACCCCTCTTCATTTGGTGGAACGTGCCGAGGTACGACCCTTAAACGATCACCGTGGAGCTCCGCAGCCGTACGATACCTATGGCGACTAACGAGGTAGGCCAACAGCTAGTGGCAGCCCCTTCGCAGTCCATCGCATGCACCGGTGCCATTCGGCAGCGAGACCCCGCAGTTTTCAGCGGGCAGGGCGACCAGGACGTTGAAGATTGGTTGGCCTCGTACGAGCGGGTAAGTCGCCCTAACAACTGGGATGACCGCATGAAAATCAACGTCATCTTCTACCTGAGTGACGTTGCTAGCCTCTGGTATCGAAATCATGAGGCCGACATGCCAACTTGGGCCAACTTCAAGGCAAAGCGCACGTACGTTTTCGGTCGTCCCACAGTTCTGAAACTACGCGCTGAAGAAGCCCTGCGCGTACGCGTTCAGCATAAAGGGGAAAGCTTCACAAGCTACATTGAAGACGTCGTTAATTTATGCAAGCGTGTCGACCCCTCTATAAATGAGGCTGCCAAGATAAAATACATAATGAAGGGCATTGATGCCGATGCATTTCACATGCTGTGGGCGAAGAGCCCAACCACGGTGGCATCAGTATACAACCTTTGCCAAAGTTTCGACGAAATGCTCAAGCAACGCCTCTTCACTCGTCGCTTTCCCGAACCTGCTGCATCCATCTCTGGCCTGGCTGTGAGCAGCGACCTTTTGGCTCACATCAAAGACTTCGTTCGGGAAGAGGTCTCCCGAAAGCTTGGGCTTTTGTCTGGCCCACGCGCGTCATCTACAGCCCAGCTGCTTAACCCTTCTATCCGACACACCATCACGCAGGAGGTTGCTGATGCCATTTTCAGTTTTGGCCAGCCAGCGCCTGTCGCACCTCATGCGGACCTTGTTCCACTGCAGCCCACAGCCCCCCTGTTTTCGTGCCGCCTCGGCCTGTGCAAGTACAGATGCCTCCCAAGTATGCACAAGTTACCGCCCGCCCACCGCCGCCACAGTCCTTTGCGTATGTGCCGACTATGGCGCCACCATCTGTCGCCCCACGGTTCCGATCTACGACGCCTCCCTACAATTCTTGGCGCACAATGACAACCGGCCTATTTGCTATGCCTGCGGCATTCCCGGCCACGTCGCCCGCCTGTGCCGTCGCACTCTGCGCTCTGCCCCTGCACGCACTATGGATGACTACAATTATCAATACGACACCTTGCGCCCACCTTCGGTTACATCTCCAGGGCAGCCGCACTACTCGTCGAGCCGCCAGCACATTCCAATGCACCGCTAACAGTCCCCTCGCCGTCGGTCCGTATCTCCAATGAGGCGTCGCAGCGTGACACAAGACTCGGAAAACTAGCCGCCGCAGTTCCCGGGGCACGAAGTCGAGCCGCCAGCACATTCCAATGCACCGCTCACAGTCCCCTCACCGTCGGTCCGTGTCTCCAATGAGGCGTCGCAGCGTGACACAAGACTCGGAAAACTAGCCGCCGCAGTTCCCGGGGCACGAACTGCGCACATATCGCCTACCACAAGTCCTCCTCTGTCTCCGCCAAACGTTCTCGAAGTTTTTGTTGATGGTGTCCATACCCTTGCACTCGTCGATACAGGGGCCACTCTCCCCGTCATTAGCGAAAGCTTTTGTCGCTCGCTTCATAAAGTCACCACCCCGCCTTCTGGACTCTGTCTTGGCACCGCCAGCTCCGATTCCGTTCGTCCGTCTGCCGCTTGCACAGCGCGTGTCTTTATCGCGGACGTCTTATAAATCATCGATGTTTTAGTCCTTGCGTCGTGCTGGCATGACTTAATTCTTGGATGGAATTTCCTGTCCCGCCACAATGCTGTTATTGACTGCGCCCGCACCCACGTCGCCTTCTCTTCGCTCTGTGATGCGGTTCTTGACGATGCACCGTCTTTTCCTTGCGTCAAACTTGTTGTCGCCGACGACACCGACATTCCGTAAAACTGTGCTGTTATTGTTCCCGTGTGTGTACCGTTTTCGTTCGATGGGACTGTTCTTTTTGCGCCTTCTTCCATGTTCGCCTCTCGCCGTCACATCCTTCTTTCCTTTGCTATCATTGACATTAACTTCGGTGCCGCTGAGATAGTTGTTGCGAATGCCTCCACCGCTGTGGTCCCGCTACTTCGTGGAAAATGCCTTGGTCATATTGAAGTTGCTGACCTCATCTCGCCGTTTGAGGTTAATGGGCATCTACCACAGAGTGCCCACGTAGCCTCCGTAGCGCCGGTTACTGAGTCTTCCGATATACCAAGTTCGCACCTTTTTCAATCGTCTGTGGCCAGTGACCTCGACCCGACTAACTGTGAACAACTGTTTGCTCTACTCAACCAGTTCCGTTCTTCGTTTGATGCTCAGACGACTTCCTTGGGCCGTGTGACTGAGGTTGTTCCCCGCATCGACACCGGCAGTCATGCCCCTCTTCGCCAGCGCCCTTATTATGTTTCGCTTACGGAGCGCCGTGTTATTGCTGACCAAGTCGACGACATGCTACAACGTGGTGTAATTCAGCCTTCATCTAGTCCGTGGTCGTCTCCTGTGGTACTTGTGAAAAAGAAGGATGGCTCCATAAGATTTTGCGTTGCCTACCGCCGTCTTAACAAAATTACTCGTAAAGACGTATACCCACTACCTCGTATTGACGACGCCATCGATTGTTTACAAGGAGCAGAGTTCTTTTCATCCCTGGACCTGCGTTCTGGCTATTGGCAAGTCCCTATGGCTGAGTCTGAACGACCCAAGACAGCCATTGTTACCCCTGATGGACTATAATGAGTTCACTGTGATGCCGTTTGGTCTTTGCAATGCTCCTGCTACGTTTGAGCGTATGATGCACAACATATTACGCGGCCTCAAGTGAAACATTTGTCTTTGTTATTGTTATTTGTTATTTTCCGACGCAGCTCGCGCGCTTGCACCAAATCCTGAGCTGTCTCACTGGCGCCGGTCTCCAACTTAACCTGAACAAATGTCGTTTTGGTGCCCGCAAGCTGACAATACTGGGTCATGTCGTGTTCAAAGATGGCGTCCTGCCCTATCCGGAAAAACTACGTGCGGTCACAGAATTCCCGAAACCGACGTCTGTTAAAGAGCTGCGCAGCTTCGTCGGCCTATGCTCATATTTTCGCCGTATTGTCCGCAATTTCGCTACCATCATTGCACCGCTTACAATATTGCTGAATGGTCCCGCCGACTTGTCTACATGGACCCCACTCTGCGACGATGCTTTCACTACGCTCCGACGTCTACTAACTTCACCGCCCATTCTCCGCCATTACGACCCATCCGCTCCTAAAGAGGTGCACACTGACGCCAGCGGCATCGGCCTTGGTGCTGTCCTCGCTCAACGCAGGCAAGGCTTTTCCGAATATGTGATTGCTTACGTTAGCCGAGCGCTAACGAAAGCTGAATCTAACTACACCGTCACAGAAAAAGAGTGTCTTGCAATCGTGTTGGCTCTAACGAAGTTTCACCCTTACTTATATGGCCGCCGCTTCAACGTCATCACCGACCACCACGCCCTCTGCTGGTTGGCTTCCTTGAAAGACCCTTCTGGGCGCCTCGGCCGCTGCGCTCTTTGCCTTCAAGACTTTGACTTTGAAGTGATATATCGATCGGGACGCAAACACTCCGACGCTGACGCCTTGTCGCGCTCGCCGCTACCTTCTCCTGCACCCTCGCACTCGATATCCGAACCCTCCGCTGCAGCCCTCACCTCCGACGACCTGCCTTTTGAACAACGCCGGGATCCTTGAATATCTTCGCTCCTAGACGTCCTCACCGCGTCCTCAACATCTTAATTCTCGCGAGCCCTTCGTCGCCAAGCTTCCCATTTTACGATCCGAGGTGGTCTGCTGTATTGCAAAAGCTATCGCCCGGATGCTCGCAAATGGCTCTTGGTTATTCCCCGCCTTCTTCGCACAGAAATTTGTGCCCATCACCATGCCGACCCGCAAAGCGCACATGCTGTCCTGTTGAAGACATACGAGCATCTTCGCCAGCGGTACTACTGGCGGGGGATGTACAACTTTGTCCGCCGCTGTATTCGGTCCTGTATTGCTTGTCAGCAGCGGAAGTCATCTCCGCGCCCCTCCGCCTGCCCTCCGCCTGCCTGTCAAATTTTCTTGCTAGCACAACTGTTTGTTCCAAGTACGGTTTGCAAGTTTTCGATTCACAAGAAAGAATATGATCAACAAGAGTACTACCCTTCCCATTCTTGACGTTACGTGCGTGCTCCATTAATCGCTGATTTACGCACGTAACGTCAAGAATGGGAAGGGTAGTACTCTTGTTGATCATATTCTTTCTTGTGAATCGAAAACTTGCAAACCGTACTTGGAACAAACAGTTGTGCTAGCAAGAAATTTTGACATGACCACGCGAATGATAATTGAAGCTGAGAAGATAAAAATGCTTGCGGAGAGACTTGTGTTAGCACTCCGTCTATTAGTTTATGCGATAAAGAACTCTCTTTTCTCCTACGGTGATACTGTCAGCACAAGTGATTTCCTATCTTTGGCGTATAAATGTGCTGCATGTCTGAAATAAAGATTGTTGGAAGTTAGCACTCGTGTTGTTCGTTCTTCTCGTGTGTCCTGTCTGCTTTGCGCTACAGTCTCGCTATGTTCCATTTCTAGTTTGAATAGTTGCAACAACTTTTGAAACTTGCTATCAAATTTTGCTTCCAATCTTTTCTCTAGTTTTTCTAGGTCAGATTTGTAATCAGTTCCTGATTTGTCATTCATCACCGGCCGGTGGTTAGTTTTTGTTTCCGTTTTCTTTTGGGGGGTAGTAGGAGGCTCGATCGCTGATTCAGCTGTACGTTTAGGTCTCTGGTTGGTGTCTACTTCCATAGCCTTTTCAGAAGGTATCGAGGGTCTAAGAATAAACAGTTTAGGTTTGGATCGTTCGTTCCTGCTTTCTGGCTGTACCTGGACAACAGCTGTGTTGGAATTTGAAGGAGTAGTATGTGTTTTCCCATGAGTTTGGGAATCTTAAGTGCAGCAAGTTCTGCTTCAGGGCTCTCATTAGCTTTCAGAAGCTCCCCCACCTGATCCTTGAGGTCTTCTATTTCGCTGTCGTGGTTAAACGAGACTCGCTTGGCACCCGGGTTCTTGCTTCGTCGTCGGCTAGGATAGCGGCTGTTGCTCCTGAATAAGATGTCAGACGCGCTGTGGGAAGGGTGTGAGGATTGTCTTGCGTTCGCGGTAGAGTCGTAAGCAAGAGACAGTCGTTACAAGGTCCCGACTGTCTCTTGCTTGCTTGCTTTTTTCGTGCGCTTCCCGTAGCTGACATTGAAATCGGATACTTGCAGTTCCTACTTCCGGTGAAGTGTTTCCCTCCTCATATGATACACGAAGAGGTACATGTGTGATGCTCGCCCTCACTAGGTGGTGGGTGATCAATGCCGCATCGACGGCGCAGTCATTTTCTGGTTGCGGGACAGACGTCTTCACGCTGGCCCCCTTTTCTGCAGTTGAAGCATGCTTCGACTCTATCGTGGAAGGGGTACACGAAATCGTCGAACACTAGGTATCGAATGAATTTAGGGAGCGTCTGCCTGGCAAACGTTATGAAGAAATGTTTAGTCTTGCCTATTTTTCTGGCATTGAGGATAGTAGAGTCTGGATTTCAGGATCGAAGTTCTCGCAGAATTTCGGTCCGTTTCTCTGGTATAGGGGTTGAAGACAATTCCTCGAACGGAGTCTTCAGCTTGCGGGGAGTAGGCAGCAACCTCAATATCTCAGTCTGCCATCTTGAAGATTTGCAGTTTGCAGTTGGCTTTGGCCCGGTCCAGATTTGGGGTGCAGATTGTCAAAGTGTTGTTGCTAGCGCGTACTCTGAAACGGTCTTCAGTAACCGCTTCGACAGCGGAAAGCCGTAAGGCTGCACTTATGGACTCCGCCACCTCAAGTTTGGAGGTCTATTGGAGTCCTTGGTCGTAGTACAACTATGTAGTCGTCTTCGGGTAGCCTCGATAAATTCCTGCCTTTTGTATACGGTGGTGGATGCGGTCTGACAGCTACCTCGCGTAACTTTCCCTCGTTGGTCGACTTGTCATAATTTTTTATCGGCGTCTCAGCTGCATGCGGACGTTTTTTCTTGTATTTCTTCTGCTTAGCGAATTCAGCTAGGATCCATCCGTCACCCTAGAGCTCCGCCTCCGGAACAAGCTCGCCTTCAATAGCATTTAACATTCTGATTGCTCAAGGTCAATGCCGGCACCGCCGCGTGTCTCAGCCGGCTTGCCCGTACGTTCGGCGTAACTGTCCTCTTGGTCGAAGATCGTAAAAGAGTCGAAGAGGGCAGATAGGCCGCTTGCCTGGTAAACAAAGGCATCTATGCATTGCGGATGACTTCCTCCTTCCCTTGATGCCAGGTATGTTTGGCGTGACGGAAAAGTATGCCTCGAAAAACGATAATTAGTGGAGCCCATGTAGCGCATGTCCGCACTGCTCACCTCCGACTAGGCGACTGCTTATTAAGAGAATGTCTCGTTACTATACCCCTAATGCTCAGTTTCGTTTCTGGCAATATGATTTTTAGAGCCAGTAAGAGCCGAGTGGACTGTGGCGACGCTCCTTCTTCTGTGATAACCGCTCCTCGTTTGCCTATATAATCGCTAAGGAATGTGTACTAAAGGATAGTTACCTTATGTCAACGTGAATAGATTAATTCCTCCTAAAGATCTTTGTTGGGAATTTTAGGAACGTATACTTCTGCCTATATATAACTATAAACTGCTAATCGTTCCCCAACCGAAATAGGCTTCCGCAGCATCTCAGTCGGTAGTTTAATTGGCTTGCCAATCAACAGTCGGGCGCTCGACACTATCGTACCTCACAACGATGTTTGAGTGCAGAGTCCATAATAATGTTAGGCCACTTGATACTCAGGCGGGCTTTATTTCGTGCTGCGTGCGAAGTTTAAATCCCTGTTACTCCAGGCGTAGTCTCTCAATTACCACAACCTTCGCGAGCTCTTTTAAAATCCCCGCGCTCGTCATGTGGCTGTGTCGTCACCGAGGTTTTGCTTGACCCAGGGTTGCGCTCTCGATAAGGCATTTAATATCCGCCATCAAGATAGAGAATTTTTGTGCTTGCCGTTTATGCTAGCGCCCTCCCCTTTAACTAAACGTTGAACATTAAATCTCTCTTGAAAACCTCCAAACTCACACCGCCTCCGTCCATCTACAGGGAGCGGCGATGCCTTTACCCTACGTTTCATTGAAAGGGCAGAAAGGAGCGAACTCGCACAACCATAAAATATCCTCAATAAGCGTAAGCTGTCAGACATAGCAAAAACAAAAACTGCAGAAAATCGCGCATAGTCTATAAAAGTGTAGCAGCCTGAAAAAAGTGAAGAGAAAATTACGCATAGGCAAAAAACAGATGTATGCGCTGAGTGACAAGGCGGGCCGTGTCGTTTCTAATGTGCACAAGATAGTCAAAGTAGTCGAGAGTTCTACACTGATCAAAAGGGTAGCTGAAGTAGTTGCAATAAAGATATTGGCAGTAGGGAAGACTTACCAGCAAGTACTCAAGGTTAATGCTTTAGAAGATAAGAAAACAAGGGTGCAGCTGGGCAGACTAGATAACTTGTTAACGGATGTTGGTGCTATGGTGGTAGAACACAGGGCTTCTCTTTTTAAGAAATATCTCATCGCATGGGCTCTGCCGATATCTTTGAGGAATGCTAATATTATCTTAATACATAAGAAAGGGTACGAGAACTTAAACAATAATTACAAGGTATTCAGTAAGATAATCGTTAATAAATCAGGGCGCCCTTAAATTTCGATGAACCAAATGATCAATCGCGTTTCTCGAAAATGTACTCAACCAACGATCATATCCATGCGTAGAAAAACGCTCTAGACTTAACCAGCCCGTACACATAAAACTCATGCCTTACGAGAAAGCTCGAAACTTTAGCAGCCATGTTCGAAATGCACCAACAGGGTGTAAATAAGCCACAGTTGAAAGTTCTAGGCGATATCAACTAATACAGTTTAGGTAAAGGAAGGTATTAGGCAAAACAAAAAAGATTATGCCAGTGTATTCATCGTTTGATCAACGGAAGTATTCCGAGACATGGAAATCTGTTTTGCTTAAGGATTGATGAAGCACACCACAGTCAACGATGATTCACTAAGGAGGTCACTTTGCTAAATAACTAATGGGATGAATTGCAAATAATGATAATGATCTACACAGTAAAAGCAGAAGGCGGGCCAAATATTAGTATAAGGAAGACTAAGGTTGTGTTGGACAGCCTCAGAATGGAACAGCAGTTTGCAATAAGTAGCGAAGCAGTGAAAATTGTGGGGAGTATGTCTACTCAGGGCAGGTCGTAGCCACATATGCAGGCAACTTGGCAACTACTCGGATATCATGTGTACCAGCTTACTGGTATCATTCAAGGCGAAAGTATATCACTGTTGTACTCACCTATGTGGTAAAAATGTGGAGCAAAAAAAATATTTCTATTCAAGATGAGGACAACGCAGGGAGATATGAAATTAAACATGGTATGTGCGATGTTAAGAAGTAGCAAGAGTGGAAAGTTGGTAAGAGAAATACCTCAATATAATACACATTCTAGATGATATAAGGACGAAATATGTATGGCAAGGAGATGTAGTGCGAAGAGAGGGTACGCAATGGTCGCTAAGCGTAGCAAACTGGATTCCAAGGGTAGGAAAGGGTAGAAGGGGCGGCAGATATATGGGTAGGAAGATGAGGTTAAGGCGAATTCCGAAGTCAGGTGGATGCAGCTAGCACACGACCAAGTTAACTGGAGTAATATCTGAAGGAACTTTCTCTCTACAGTAATATAGTCCGGCTGATAATGAAATGGACTTGCATGCGTTTGCCACCCTAGCTAAACATGTTCAGTGTGGCCTTCGAGTGACGAGTGGAGCGGTGAAGCAGGCCAGCCCTCACCGCCAATGCAAGCCATATTTGTTCCTTTATGCGTACGTCAGCTCTGGCACACAACTCTCCTTCGTTGCGATAGTAAAGAAATTTAGTAAACAGGCATCTTCTGCTCATCAATGCTTTTATGAGGAGGTTGCAGAGAAGCCGGAGCATAAATTACGTACTTTCACACTTCACCTAGATTCTAATGGGTGTGTTAACTTACCACAAAACAAGCGCAATGCCTCTTCGTCGCTTGCAGCGCCACCAAAGTTTGTGTCGATATTGTTTAGAGCTTCACCGTCAGCTCGCAATACATCAACTGAGGCAATAAGAACGACCACTATAGATATCGTAAAACTCATCATTGTCACGAGCTCAAAAACTCCTCGCTCCTTGCAGCTCACCCAATGCCTTCTTATGGAGCACTTAGTGGTTGCCGCGGGCTTTAAATGATGAATACATTTGCGGGGTTTGGAGTGTCGTAAGCATTAAGACTTATTTCCTGTCTGCAAATTGTGATCTAATCATGAGCATATCGAGAACGCAATATAATTGGTGCAGTTGTCCAGGAGGAGATTTCGTCAGAATATATTGTTTCATGCTCCTGTGCATATTAAGTGTGGTGTTACACGTACAATTATTGCATCAAAAACTCATGTCGTTCTCGCGCCATATATCTGTTTGCTTTTCGACTGGGGCAAGAAATACTTTTGGAACGATGAACGCTCTGCCGTTATAGCCACCTGCTAATTCACAAGTGGACTGACCGCCATTTTTTAACACCTTGCTAAACAGCGGCTTACGCTGTTGCCAAGACTGAGTAAATCTGAAGAGGGCAGATTCCTAGAAGTTGAAATGCTACAATCGTTCGCCTGTAATGAGCGTCACGTACAACCTTTGGACAAAATGGTGTCACAAAGGAGGAAAAAGGAGACGCTTGAAATATCTGTACAGTTATCGTACGTCACAAAACAATGACAGTTAACAATTTGCTGTTTATATTAAATAAATGTGTCAAAACTTCTGGGAAAGACGCAGTGTCATAGCCCCAGGGAAACAAATTAAATGTAACTGAAGACTGTTAACAGTTCATTAACAATATCATGTTAGTCCCTTCGTTCTGTGTCTCCTCTCTTTTCTGTCCTTGTCTTGACTTGTTTAATTTAAGGCGCGAGATTTTGGTGGCTCTTGCGCCGTATACAAAATGTGCGATCACAAAACGTTCATCGCGCTACTATTATAGAAAAAATCCTTCGCCTCCACCGCGAATCAAATTGCTATCACTCCTATCCTAATCCGCGAGCGAAACACTATTTCATGCTTTGCAAATGAGAAACAGATTGTAACTTTTCTCTAGCGTAAGATAAATAATAGTAATAATGAAAATGACGCGGCAGATAGTGACTATGATATGTCTGAAAATAGCAAAGACCGTGACATTCAGCTAGCAATAATGATGATAGCATCGACAACAAAGACGGTGCATTTAGTTGATAAATATAGTAGGATACAGTGATGAAAGACATAGTGATAACAATGACCGTGCAGTTATTAATAATAACGCTAGTAGTCAATGACGATACATTAAGTCGACACTATCAGTGACATCAGCGATACAGATGGCTATGAATTTACTGATGACAAGTGATGATACATTTATTGAAAACAGCTCTGTGAAGTGGATTTCCCCATATTACCTCTTAAGCAGACTTAGGCACTGTATGCAACCTGCTTTCAAGAACACATACAGCTTCAACATAAAACTTTTAACGCAAGTTACTTGTGACCGGAGTAGAAACCTTAAGATACGCGACGCTGCTGTTGCCATGTTCGCCGACGCAGTGCCAGGCACATTTAATTTTTCAAAGTTGAGAGGTAGGAGAAAGCTGCCCGGCCGAAAACATTTTTAAATGATAGCTTGTGCGTTGCTTATAAACAGAATCATGTGCCAACTTTACTGCGCTCTTCAGTCGACTTATTTTTTCTTTAAGCTTGCGTTGTTAGCAGCACTATGTTCTTCCTCACAGTCCTCCCCCAAAGCCAACAAATTACTACACCTGAGCATTTACATTGTTATGGCGTAGGCACTGCCGCATATTGATTCTTATAGTGCATCTTTGTGAAAATTTTAGAAAAGGAAAATCGGAATAAAGATACCGCTGCTGTCAGCGCCGGCGCGCTAATACAAACATAAAATAAGCTATACGGTGTGCGTAGCCGATTCGGCGGATGCTTCCGCCAATACAGAGTGCACGATTTTAATACCCGATTAGTCTTTGGGATTTGCCATGTCAAAATAGGCAAGTTTTTTGCCGGCCACCCCTTCTCTAGAAACCGGTATTTGCTGACATTCTCTCTATCGGCTAGTACGGGAATAATAGCTCCGCTTATTGCACATTTCCTGCTCCTGTCAGGAGTAGCTTGTACTAACCTTTATTTGCAGCTGTATCAACTAAACTAGATTTCAACTCCGCTAATAAGAGTGTCGTGTTTAAATATGGGAGTAGTCCTTCGCCTCGGAAAATGAATTGATTCATCATCATCATCATCAGCCTGACTATACCCACTGCAGGGCAAAGGCCTCTCCCATATTTTTACAGTTAACCCGGTTCTGTGCTAGCTGCATCCACTTGACCCCTGCGAACTTCTTAATCTCATCGGCCCACCTAACTTTCTTCCGCCCCCTGCTACGCTTTCCTTCCCTTGGAATCCAGTTTGTTACCCTAAGCGACCATCGGTTATCCTCTCTTCGCCCTACATGTCCTGCCCATGTCCATGTCTTCTTCTTAATTTCCGCTAAAATGTCGGTAACTTGAGTTATTTCTCTGACCCACTCTGCGCGCTTCCTATCTCTTAATGTTACCCCTACCATTTTTCGTCCCATAGCCCTCTGTGTTGTCCTCAACTTAAGTAGAACTCTCTTGGTTAGCCTCCACGTTTCAGCCCCATAGGTGAGTACAGGTAAGATGCGACTGCTGTATACTTTCCTCTTGAGCGATACCGGTAAGCTGCTAGTCATATTCTGCGAGTGCTTGCCAAATGCGCTCCATCCCAATCTTAATCTTCTTGTTATTTCCTTTTCATGGTCCGGATCTGCGGCTACTACCTGTCCTAAGTAGACATATCCGCCTACTACTTCCACTACTTCGCTACCTAAAGTAAACTGCTGTTCCTTCCCGAGGCTGTTGAACATTACCTTAGTCTTCTGCATATTGATTTTCAAGCCTACCTTTCTACTTTTCCTCTCTAGGTCATCAATCATTATTTGCAGTTCATCCCCCGAGTTACTTAGCAAGGCAATGTCATCAGCAAACCGAAGATTACTGAGGTATTTTCCATCAATCCTTATCCCTAACTGCTCCCATTCCAAGTATCTGAATACTTCCTCTAAGCAAGCTGTGAATAATACTGGTGAGATTGTGTCTCCTTGACTAACACCTTTCTTTGATTTGTAAAGTTCAAATAGCAAACAATTTACGTATTGAATTTAGGAACAAAGCCTGCGTTCCAAAGTTACAAATGGACTTGCAAATATGATTAAAACTGCTATGATACCCTGTATTTTGAAATAGGAGCTCAGTTCATTAGGCGCTTTTATGATATATTGAAGCAAGCAACTTGACCTACCTCTTTTATGCATTCATTCATGTATATATATATATATATATATATATATATATATATATATATATATATATATATATAGGAAAGAAGACAACAGTCGGCGAGGCCAAGGAAAGCATTGGGGATTGTATTTTGTCGTTTTTTTTTAATTTTTACTTCGGTAATCACATAAACAAGTAATGTACTCTGTTTAGGGGAAAGATAAACACAAAGTAGAAGGGAAAACAATGTTCCGATGATGCATATATGTGTGTGTGTGTGTATGTGTGTGTGTGTGTGTGTGTGTGTGTGTGTGTGCGTGCGTGCGTGCGTGTGTGTGTGCGTGCGTGCGTGTGTGTGTGCGTGCGTGCGTGCGTGCGTGCGTGTGTGTGTGTGTGTGTGTGTGTGTGTGTGTGTGTGTGTGTGTGTGTGTGTGTGTGTGTGTGTGTGTGTGTGTGTGTGTGTGTGTGTGTGTGTGTGTGTGTGTGTGTGTGTGTGTGTGTGTGTGTGTGTGTGTGTGTGTGTGTGTGTGTGTGTGTGTGTGTGTGTGTGTGTGTGTGTGTGTGTGTGTGTGTGTGTGTGTGTGTGTGTGTGTGTGTGTGTGTGTGTGTGTGTGTGTGTGTGTGTGTGTGTGTGTGTGTGTGTGTGTGTGTGTGTGTGTGTGTGTGTGTGTGTGTGTGTGTGTGTGTGTGTGTGTGTGTGTGTGTGTGTGTGTGTGTGTGTGTGTGTGTGTGTGTGTGTGTGTGTGTGTGTGTGTGTGTGTGTGTGTGTGTGTGTGTGTGTGTGTGTGTGGATATGTATGCGCCATTACAAAGCACAATTTATTTTACGAACCGATGAGGATTTTTCACAAGAGAAGGTAGAACCATGGTTCTTCTGCTTGTTTTTAGAAACTCTTTTTAGCTCATCAATCTTGCGCCGCTTCTGGCAACAACGAGGAGACTGGTCAAACGCCGGAAGTGCGCTCTAAAAAAATTCGAGGAAAATAAGCACAACAACCTCCCCGCACAGTTTGCAGGATATAAAAATTTACACAATGCAACGCTCCGCCCGAAAACGAAAGGTGATATGAGCCCTGTTGCTGGCGCATGTCCCTCACCACCGTACACGCAAAGGCTCCTATGGTCAAGCTTTCCAGAGAAAGCGCATTTTTATTCTATGGCACGCATCTTCGGAAGCTGGAATGGAACAGCTATTATGTTAACCCCATTTTGCTGAAGGAGATCACACTATAGGTCTGTAATAAGTGTTTAAAGTAAATGGAACCTTGTTTAGACGGTCTACGAGGTCTGTTTTCATGCCCAGCTTTTCGAGCTTGAGTACAGGTATTGTGTTCCGCAAACCAAGAAATAAATTGGGATAAGAAAACATATGCACGCTTTATTATTCAACGCTCGACCACCTTCAGCCGGGGTTAACTGAAGGCCATAGGAAGGAACTTTAGCACCCGTGTCCAACTATATTCAGCAGTAGGGTGATTGGCTTTATCACATCCCTTGCTCTTCGCTGTTTGTACCTGGGCTTTGCATCGTTCAAGCTCTGATCCAGCTTTTAATCTATTGTTTTGTTTCCAGGAGGCGATATAGAGGCTAAAATAGGAAGTGATGTGCTCTTAAACCGCACTAATTATCACAAATATTTAAGCAACTGAGACTAGGTTGCACAGTAATATGTCAGCTTTATAGAATTTATTTAAATGAAACACCCTCTGGTTACAGGCGTAGATTACAGAGCGGATGAGCTGATACGAAAAAGTTTAAAGGAGAAAGAATGGGGTAATAAAATTTGACAAATGCTAGAAACTGGGAAAAAATGCAATATATATATATATATATATATATATATATATATATATATATATATATATATATATATATATATACACCTCCATACCTTATATATATAGGCACTTACTTTGAAACGTATTCACAATAATTTTCAATTTGGTCTTTCATCGATAAACGTAAATCTGTAAATGGCTCACGAAAAACGTATACTGAGTGGAGAGACTACAGGTATGCCAATATTGGAAAATAACTGCAAATAATAATCACTAAATAGGAAAGATACCATATATGAAGTGCAAAGAAGGCTTTTATGCAGAAATCAAAGCCCTCGAAACAGGCCATCTGCGCATTTTTCACTTGTATATGATACAAACATATCAAGGCGCTTAGCTACTAAAAAGAACATTTTCGTTAAATAAAATCTGCATAAGTCAAAATGATTTACCTTTTATACATTGCTAAATTCTTTGTTCTTATTCATTAGTTCGTTGTTCACTTTTGCCGAGCAAAGCAGTATGTCATACGGCAAGTTATATGGTCCCGAAAGTAGATTAATGGTCTCTAAAATCTATACGTGGTTCCTTGTTATGAACTGCTTTTTGCCTGCATTCTTCTAGCGCATGCAGTTCACTCTTTCAGCACACAGCCACGCAATACTCGCTTCCAAGGACGCGGCCGCACACCTTTGGGGACTAGAGTCCTCTTTTTATTTAAGAAAACATCATATGGCTGGTCAAACGTGAAACCCGCCATCGAAAGGTTGTCCACAAAATCTGTCTACCGGACTTTACACCATGCGAGACATATCGCATCGATGTTCGCAAAGTGGTTGTAGACTATTAATAACAACGGAAATTTTTGTCTATGTGGGAATCGAACTCTTTCCAATGGCGTTCGAGACGCGACGATGCCACTCCAACAAGATATTCGTTAGGGCAAACGCCTTTAATGCCGCATCGTTCCCAGCAAGAGCTATCGGCAGATGTCACGGTTTCTAGGGAGATAGTTAAAATAAATTAACCTCGTAATTATTCCTGTCCCCATCGGGAATCGAACCTCCATACCTTACATAACCAGCCGAGCGCTTTACTAATCGTGAAAGGTTCATCATAATTCACCTTGTCTATCGTGAAGATCGCGGGATCCCGCGAGTGACAGATACTGTGCCTTTAATTTTCTGTAAACCAACCGTCACGACTGATCATGACGTCACAAGGCGATTCATCCATAGTGCTAGCTTGCGTAGAAACGGAAGCCAAGTTCATTATTAGCGACTGCAAAACTGCCATGCAAATTTTTGGAAAGGGTAAAATATCGCTGGAGGCAGCCAAAATCCTCACCGAAAGAATGCTGAATAGGAAAATTGTTACTTTGGACGCTCGCTCACGCTGCCGTCCCTGGTAACGAGGCGGCTTACGAGCTAGCCCGAGCTCTCTACTTCCGGGTGGTCGTCGAGCTTCCAGAACACTGGGTGTAACGAAATCGGCGCACATTTTTATTATTTATTTATTTATTTGAAATACCCTAAAGGCCCAATAGGGCATTACATAGGGCGGGATGTGGAAGGAAATCAGGGTAGAACAAAAACAGATTAACAGATGATGTTATGGTGGTATGTGAGGGAAGTATATAACTAGTCATAGTAATCTTTATAAAAAACTAGGAAAAAATAGTCGGGCAAGCAATATTTCAACATAATAAGAGAACTGTAAAAGGAACTGTAGTAGAAATTAAGAAGAAGAAATGGACATGGGCAGGACATGTAGTGCGAAGAGAGGATAACCGATGGTCGCTGAGGGTAACAAACTGGATTCCAAGGGAAGGAAAGCGTAGCAGGGGGCGGCAGAAAGTTAGGTGGGCGGATGAGATTAAGAAGTTCGCAGGGGTCAAGTGGATGCAGCTTGCACAGAACCGGGTTAAGTGGAGAAATATGGAAGAGGCCTTCGCCCTGCAGTGGGTATAATCAGGCTGTTGATGATGATGATGATGATGATGATGATGATGATGATGATGATGATGATGATGATGAAAAATATAAAAATGTGCAGCGATTTCAGCAAAAGGGAAAAACATGCACATTGCGCATGACAGACACTACAAAGCTGAAACTAAAACCAGAAAAAAAGATAATAAACGAAACATTTGAGATCTCACTGACTCAGAAACACAGATTACACCGAAAGAATCAAGGAAAGGAAGGTCTATACAGGGAACGACAAAACCGCGCAGTTTGATTACAATGCGTCTGAAGAAGCTAGCAATGCTGCTTGAAACTCTGATAAATCAGTCAAAACAGCAATATTTGACGCCAACTCATTCCATTCATTTATTGCCAAAGAGAGTGGTGACTATTGGTATTTTTTTGTTCGTGCGAACAGTGGGAGGATTGTGTTCGCATGGTCAAGCCGGGATGAGACGTGAGGAGCAGGAAGAAGATGGGAGCGAGCAAATTTCGAATTGCTGTAGTATAATGTGGGAAGAAATTATAATCTCGCAAACTTCCTTCTGAAAGCGAGCGATGGTAGGTTCAAAACTTCATTAATTGATGACACGCTCTGAAATCTTGAGTAGGATGATGTAATGAATCTTGCTGCGTTATTTTGGACGGATTCAACAAGATTCGAAAGGGAGTCCTGGTGAGGATGCCATATGAAGGAAGCATATTCTAAGGTTGGCCTTATGAGTCTAGTGTAAGCTTGATGTCTTGTGTTAGAATTTGCGAGGTGTAAACGGCGCTTTAGCATGCCAAGTTTTCTAAAAGCTTCGCCGGTGATGAGGTCTATATGAGCATTCCAAGAGAGATTAAAATGCAAATGAACACCCAGATATTTTATAGAAGAAACAGATTCAACAGCTTTAAAGTTGATTGTGTACACGCTAAGTAACGGTCCTGGAACAGACTAAAATCTTATATGTTTAGTTTTTCCTTCATTAATTTCCATTTGCCAAGTACGGCACCATTCAGTTGGCCTGTTTAGATCGGACTGGAGCGTATGTGCATCTTCCGCGTTAGATATAGTTTTGTAGATTACGCAGTCGTCTTCAAAAAGGCGAATTGATGAGTTGATGTTACTTGCTATGTCATCTATGTAAATTAAAAAGACCAAAGGCCCGTGAACTGTCCCTTGTGAGACACCTGATTTTACACGTGCAGGGTTAGAGATGCAATCTTTTATCTTAACTGATTGGAAACGATTAGTCAAGAATTCAGCGATACATCTGGCCGTGTTATCATCAAGCTGCAGATTTTTAGTTTTTAACAGTAAACGTTTGTGAGGAACACGATCAAAGGCTTTTGAAAAATCGACAAAAATTGTGTCTGTGTCAAGGAACATATGTAGCGCATGATGTAGGTCAGTAACTAATTCAAATAACTTCGTTTGACATGATCTTTTGTACCGGAAACCATGCTGGTTTTCTAGAAGCAGATTATTTAAGTTTAAATGGTTCATAATGTGAGAAAACAAGATGTGTTCTAATAGTTTGGAGCATATTGATGTCAGGGAAATGGGTCTGTAGTTAGTAGGATCAGAACGAGCTCCCGCCTTATGTATAGGAATGATGTGAGCGATCTTCCAGTCGTCCGGGACGCATCCTGAGTCAAGTGACTGCTGAAATAGCAGCGACAAAAGAAATGCCGATTTATGGCACGTTAGTTTGAGAAGTTTGGAGGTGATGCCATCGGGGCCAGGACTGGTGGAAAGCGGAAGTCTGTCAATCGCCTTCGCTACACCCTTTTCAGATATTACAATTGGGGGAACTTAAACTGCGTACACGAAGGAGTGAGTACATGGGAACTGGTAAGTGGCATCTCGTCTGTAAACACTTGACGAAAGAGTTCACGAAACGTTTCAACGATAAATGGAGAGGAACAGGCACAACCATTCTCGTCCGTTAGGATAGGCGCAGTCTGGTCGGGTTTGGGATTAACTGAGCGCCAGAATTTTTTAGGGTTGGTTTTAAGTATATTGGGAAGAGTCCGGCTAAAATAGTTTTCCTTAGCTTCCAGGATTGCAGCTGTAGTTAAATTCAAAAGGTTATGGTATCTTTCCCGGTCAAGCGGTGAATTGGTTCTACTAGCTTTCTTATAAGCCCTCTTTTTTTCTGTTCAGGCTTCTCTTCACATGGGCTGTGAACCAGGGGTCATTGGAACCTGCTCTGATTGTGAATTCTGAAATACAAGTAGATTCAATTTCTTTGAGCTTATTACGCAATAGGCGCCAATTCTCGTTCGCGGATCGCATTTCAAGGGTGTCTGCAAACCAGGGGGAAAAGCTAGAAAGTATATGATTTTTTCTGCATATCGGCATGAGCGTAGTCACGAAATCTTTTCTTTTCTTTTATTTTGTTAGTCCGAGGCATTATTAAGGAGCAGTGAACCAGCCTATGGTCGCTAATCTCCTCCAGGACACGCGTTGTAGCGTGTTGGGAATGATTAGTTAAGAGTAAGTCTAAGATATGACTGCCGCGCGTGGGTTGCTGTACCAGCTGTGAAAGGTGATGCAGCTGAAGCAAGTGAAAAAAGCGAATGCATTCAGAGCGATTATTCTGAGAACAGATAGAAGAAGACAACCAATCGATATAGGGATAATTGAAATCGCCACCTAAGACAATAATACACTTTGGAAACTTTGTTGTGATGTGTTCGAGAGCGTCGTTCAGGAGTTCAGAAAAATCAGATCTGCTATCAGGGAGACGATAGCAAGCCCCAAAAATGCATTTGATGTGCTGAAAGCAAGCAGATACCCAAATCAACTCGAGAGGAGTGTCAATCTGCACAAGAGAAGGTTGGTAATCATCTTTAACTGCGATCATAACTCCGCCACCTCGGTGGTTATCTCTGTCTTTGCGGAAGAGCACCAAAGAACTCGGAAGCGCAAGCTCGCTGTTGGAAACTTCGTCAGATAACCACGTTTCAGTGCTGATAATTATGTCAGCGGAGCTTGTGCGCAAAATGGATTTTAAAACATCAACCTTTGGAAGAATGCTGCGAAAGGTAGCTAGAAGAATAGAAATTGCTGATACATGAGTGGGTTGAGGTTGACGCGAAGAAGGCAGGCAGTGCTCGGAGGGAGTCGTACGAGTGATCGGCTCTACCTTGCCTGTGAATGAACTGCACTCGTAGATACAGCCGCGTAGGTGAAGCTTGTTGAATCGAACACTGAAGCGCTCCTTCTCGTAACGGTTCGCTTTAGCGTAGTCACGCAGCATCTTTCGGGCATATTGTACCCTGGGGGAGAAATCCTCCTCCAGCCAAACCTTAGGAGTGTCGAGGTCTTTAAGTTTGTAAGCGCTACGTAGTGCCTCAGACTATGATTTAAAGTTTAGAAATTTGACAATGAAGGGGCGGTGAACGTTGTCTCGGCGCTGCCCTACTCGATGGGCGCGCTCAATGTCGCCAGCATTTATCTGAAGATGATCGGAGAAGAATTCCCTCACAATTTTTGCTGATTCGTCATAGTCCTCGTTTTCGTTCTCTGGGAGACCTTTGATTAGGAGATTGTTTCTTCGCATTCGCTTGTTGATATCGTCCACAACATTCACAATTTCTTCATTCGTTTTTGATATACCGGCCTTCACCTGTTGCAGCGATTCATTGACTGCACTGACATTGCTTTTCACATCAGACATGCTACCAATGCTTTGTTCCAAACAACTAAGTCTTAACTTAATGTCCACGATATCCTTTTTAATGCCAGCTAGGGCAGAAGTAGTCTTTTCATGGCATTCCTTCACTAGCGCGAGAACGTCATCAATGTTAGGGCCAGGATTTGATTCAATATCACCTGAGCATAGCAGAAGGAGAGCACAGCATGACGACAAACATATAAGAGATAGTCTAGGGCAGGGAACACGGGTGAATCCCGGAATTGGGCAAAAACTATCGGCATTGCTATTTCCCGTCCCTCGGCACGCACAAAATGTGCCAATTCGCAACCGGTAGGTGCAGACGTCGATACCAATCTTGCTCACGAAAATCGCATAAAACACTCAGAACGGGGATAAGCAGCCACAGGTGAATGAAGTAAAAAAAAAATAAAAAATAAAATACTACCTAGAACAGGAATGGCACAACTTAGCGTCGGCAATTCGTGGCCGCAAATCACAAGAACACAGTGGCAGGTGATCCTTAAAGTTGTGCACGGTGGCGCTGTTTCTCAGATTGACGAGACGGGCTGCGTCGCAGTTTGTCAGCACGCTGTAGATGCCTGATAAGATGCAGGCCACGATGTACTCCGTGCGATGAACTGCCGATGGTGGTCGGTCCAGCAGGAAGGGCAGGGGGCACGAGTGATCTTGGAGCGCTAGAACAGGAATGGCACAACTTGGCGTCGGCAATTCGTGGCCGCAAATGTTGTAAGCCGGCGTGGCCCGAGGCCCGCGCGTCGCCGCATCGAAACTTTCACATGGTTCTGGCAAAACCTCCTTCCCCGCGCGATCAGGCGCGTAGCTTTGTATGCGTCGCCGTCACCCTCTTTCTCGTCACCCGGTGATGACGCTCATTCACCAGTCCCAAAAATGCGAGACGTCTCCAGAACCTTGTACGGGACCTAGCCAATGACGACGCGCGGCTGGATGGGAGGGAAAGGGAGCGCTGAAGCTAAGCGTGTGTGCGCGCTAGCCTTAGCCTTAGCGGTGGCCTTGTGGTAGAGCATCCGCCTCGCATTCGGGAGGTACCGGGTTCGATCCCTGGTGCCGCCGGTTACCCACCGGTTTTTAAATGGGTACAAGCTTTCCCCCGGCCTGGTGATCGGGTACAAGCTTTCCCCCGGCCTGGTGATCGGCTCTCTGGGGTGAAATGCTTGGGAAAAGGGGTCACGGTCCAAATAGTTGCGCCGATGTGGCAGTGATTCGTTCCGCCATCGGACAACAATAAGTCCGCCTTGCGCGGCAACAGCCCATTATGTGGCCCCCTTTTTTTTTGTTTTGTCACGCAGCCAGGGTTTTTTTTTTCAGCACGGCCTTTGCAGACCATGGTTGTTCGAAACTAAGCCCCCGAAGAGGCACAGCAGGGTTAGCAGAGCCTCTTCCAAACGCACACCCCTAAAAGAGCCGGGCGCTGGGCCGGGGGACACTTGTACCCAATTTTACCGGTGGGTGTCCGGCGGCGGGTTTCGAACTGACCACCTCCCGCAGCCGAGACGGGCGCCCAAACCACTCGGCAGCGCATGTACTGTGGCTTTCTTGTTTCTTGTCCCTTGTTTTCGTGTTCGCGCTGTTTATATCAATAATGAATAAGTACCAACTCGCCCAACAAAATACAGACAAACGCGGCGCGCCCTATTTATTGAGGCCAAGCCGTTGTTTAGTCAGTCAGTGAGTCGGTGATTGCGGCGTGTTCGTTAGTGTTTCAGCTAGACTCCAGGGGATCACCCGCTGCTGGCAAGCCCACGGACATGCGAGGGAGCGGCGCTCGTCTTGCATTGCGGCCAGATCGAGACTCTCCAGGCATCGGACTGCAACAGTGCCCGGTGAACAATTTGATGTTTGTTTACGTGACTCTCTCGTGTTTGATCTGTGTTGTAAAGCCTCTGTGTTATTGAATACCTCTGTAGTTGCATGCATAGCGTTTGTATTCTCTGAACCTCTCGTCTGTGCATCTCAAGTGTTCTTGTGTATTCCTTTGTATCGTCTCTTGCTGTGCATAAAGTGTGTTTTGTTTGTTACTTCTGACTCCGACCCTTACTCTGGATTGAACCGGCGAAAACTGGGCACCAAACGGCTACCCCCTTTTGTCACTACAAGGTAGTTGAATTCCGGTTAAGCTTGCCACGCAGGTCTAGGGCATCTCCTTTGCGACCGGAACAGCTACCCCTACTCACTCTGAGAGCGTCTGGGAGTGTGCGCATCATTAAGGGCGCATTGTTAATAATCCTCCATAATTGTTAACGGGTGACACTGGGCAAGCGACGAGCGTCTGCCAAAGTACGGGGAAATCATCGACCATTACAAATTGGGACGTAGACTGGTACCCCCGCCAGATGAATTAGACTAAATAATAGAGAAGCTGTCGCGTGGAGGCGGCTACAAACTAATACGTTCATGAACCCGGTCTGGGCGTTTCACGCGCTACCAGACCTTACAGGGACAATGATCTCTGCAAGCACTGTGGGCGAGAGGGACCCTCGACCACATAATTTGGGAATGCCCAAAATCTCCATGGATGGGACCAAATATAACAAGTAGAGGTGCCTGGGATACCCTGCTGTGAATCTCGGATCCTGCGATATGGCACCACACCGTCCATCTGGCGGAAGAGGCCGCAAAAGCCAAGGGCCACCTGCCAACCTCTAATCAGCGGGCGCGCGATTCCCCGTCTTCCCCTGCACGCATACTGGGGGCGGGGTAGAGGATGCTCATTTGCGATGGAAATAAAAGCTGTGCAACCAACCAACCAATGCATGGGCTAAGCTGACTTTCCCGGGCGTCCGATCCAGGCAGCTGTGAGGCGCTTTTCATTTGGGGCTTCCTCGAACGCTGTGCCACACAGCAAACAGAAGCAGATCCAGATGTCTAATAGGTGTTAGTACAGCAGGCATCAGCGGCATTTCAAATTGATTTACAGGATAGAAAAGGCGCTATAGTGGTGGGCTACAATCCACAGCACTATAATAGCTTTTGCCTCACCGCAATTGGGTGGCCCAAAGTGCCCTCTAGAATTTTTTTCGTTATTACTGGCTTTGGCATGGGACCGGTACAATTTGTAATGGGAAAACACTTCTGATGCACATTTACTTGCATGAGACGTTTAACATTTCTTCAACAGCACCAGTTGATCAAGCCTTCGAATCTAGGTTGGCTGGTCTGAATATACTAAACGCGCTTCTCTGAGTCGTGTGACACTCGATGAGCTGTTCACGAGCAGATCACACTGGATATCTTCCTTGTTGTACTGCATCCTCGTTACTGCGGAAGCTCAGGCGCATAATAACTTAAAGAATGCCATCTGTTTGCACAGGTAAGAACCGAATGCCATAGGAATGTGACGCAAACTCTTCATTTAAAATTATTTGAAGGTTATCCCCCAAAAAAATCGTCTCGTTTATTTGCAGACGAAACACATCCATGTTTTGACTGGTAATGTATAAGTGTGAAGTTGGACGAAAAGTCTTTTTGCGGACGATAAGATTGGCATTCGTTTAACTCTCTTGAGGGCGCCTCCTTCTTTATCACAGCAATGCGGCAAATGATCCATCGGCGCTGAAAGTATTATGTGACCTCTGTCTCTTTACAACTTTTTTGTTGTAAAATTATTTAGGTAGTCCACACAGAACCACATGTGCAATGGCCTGTAAAAGAGCGCCACTTCTCGCGGGCCCCCTCACTGCACCACCAAGGGTTTCAGACGAGCAAACAACTAAGGGTACTATTTGTTCCCAAACGCAATTGAATGACTTTCCTTAAAAATACATCCTTTCTATTCCGAAGCAACATAAAGCACGATACAATCTATCGCAGAAATGAAGCGCTAGAGAAAGCCCTCCTTTCATATTTAAAAACAAGTTTCCTATACTTGACCTTTAACAATTAAAGGCTCATATGAAGGTGGCGCAGTCGTTGATTTTTTTGTGATATTGACTCGTGACGCACACAACAAAGTCATTATGTTCTATATTTTAAAAGACAAATGTCATAAGACAAATGCCGCAGACAGTGGCATGCAAAAACACGAGATTCCGGCCTACCATGCGTTGGCCTTTTCTTTTGCCTTTGTGGCCTGCTTATTATAGTAGGGTTTTGGAATCCGATAACACAAGTGGCATAGTAATATGGTATTTCGTCCCAGTCCCCATGCCAAACCACAGAACATTTATTCCACACCAGGATTTACAATTGCTGTGAAGAACAGCTGCATTTTACTTATACTTTCAGTAAAGCACAGCAATGTAATCTGGAAAAGCTAAGACTGAGATAAGCAGCCTGATGCATGAAACCTGTTATGCGTTCCCTTTTGAGAATGGTTTAAAAAAGCGATTCTAGGCAGGCTGCGAACAGCAGGGGCGACAGAGGGCATCACTGTCTCACTTACGATTTTACGCAAATTCTTTCAGTGAAGTCTCCATTTATTGTTAATATGCTCGCTGTGCAATTAAAATATGCCATTCTAACGTCCTCCACTAATACGCACGCTATATTGGAATGGTGTAGAATGCAAAAAAGAACGCGCGTGTGATACGCGATCAAATGCCTTTCCAGGATCTACCTGTATCATCGCCACTTTTTTCCCAGAATGTCACAGCATTCTAATACACTCCTTGCTATGTGTATGTTAGCAGCGACGAACCGGCCCTTGATACCGCAAGCTTAATTGATGTGGCCCTAGCAGCATTCTAAGGACATCTTGCATTATTTTGGCCAAAAACCTTCATAAATATTTGTAGTCTACGTTGATGAGACTCATCGGACGATATCAGCTGGCCAAGATACGTTTTTCTAGCTTCATGTTCAGAATCCACTTTTATGCCGGGAGCATGCGATGCCTGCAGAAGCTTTCCCGCTCAACTCGGTCAGGCCTCCGCAGCGCCTCACGCTTGCGAAGTGCAGAACCTGGTTACGAGAGAGAACGCCGACGGCGGCGCCGCGAAACGCAGGAACGGGCGCCAAAGAACTACTCTCTGGAAGCTAACAAACCACCAAACTAGCCTTTTACCGATAGCCATTGTAAACTCTGGATAATAGACCTGTTGGCGCACCACCCTCCGGCATTTTTCAAACGACTCCTGCCGTCAGCGCCTTCGTTTTCCCACCCCTTGATATACTCTACATGAAAGGTATAGTGTTGTAATGTTATGTTCCAGCACAGTACCCTGCTATTCAAGTGTTGCGCTTTCGTGAGATATTGCAAGGGTTGGTTGTTAGTCTGAATTATAAACATTGTTCAGTACAAGAATATGCGGTATTTGTCCAAAGTCCTGACCATCCCCAAACACTCACGCTCGATCGCTGAATAACGAGATTCGTGCGATAAGAATGGTCGGTTCACATATGATACCGGGTGGAGAATTCCATCATGTTCTAGAAGGACAACTGCGCCTATGCTGATCTCCGAAACATCTGTGTGAAATGCGAACTGCTTATAAGAACAGGACCTCTTAACACGCGCCTAGAGTTAGTGCTTCTTGAGCTCTTCAAAAGATGCTTGTCTCTGTTGTGTCCAAGGGACAAGGTTGGGTTCAGTTGTGCATGTCATTTTCACTAGCGCGTGGACTTTTTCGGCGTAGCCAGGGAGGAACACATGGTAGAATCCGCCAAGCCCAAAGAACGACCGCATTTGCTCTCTTCTTGGTCCTCAGAAGTTTCACTTTGACCAGCTTTTCTACCACCCTTTTTAATGGCCCAATTGTCCCTTCTTCAAGCAAGTGTCAAAGAAAAGTGATGTTAATGGTTCCGATCTCACTCTTCTGCTGTTTGATCATAAGGCCAGCCGCGCCTACCCTCTCTCACAGCCTGTGTAATGTCCGTACATGTGCTTCCTAGGAAGTGGTCGCTACTAGAGCAACGTTGATGTAATGACGAACATTGTGTCCTTCAACAGAATGCGCATAAGACGTGTAAAGATAGCCGATGCTGTCCTAATGACGAAGGGCATGTAGATTAACCGATAAAGACTTCATTGGGTCGAGAACGCTAGTTTCGGTCTCGAATCTTCCTCTTAGATTACTTGCACTTAGGCTTCAGCGAGGTCAAAGTTCGAAAATTACACCTCAGTTCCACCTCGTTAAATATTATATCAAATCTTAGATCGGCCTCTGCATCGGACACGAGGACATCATTGATACGCCTAAAGAGGATGCAGATGCAATAGGTAGTAGTAGTAGCCTACAGGCTACGGAACCAGCCGCCAACATTAAGGGCTCCAAACCGAACTCGGTCTGCTGGCAGAGCCCGTTTGACCCCGTAAGAGGTTCTCAACATTAGTAATGCCCCAGGCTACAGTACCTATTACCATCCAGCAACCCCGACAGCCCCCACCTCCCTCATTTTCAACGGCTACCAGGGACAAGATTCATAGTACTGGCTAAAGCAGTACGAACGAGTTACCGCATTCAACGATTAGGAAGATGTCTTGGAACTTTGAAACGTGTTCTTCCCTCTTAATGAAACAGCGCGAACGTGGTTAGAAAACTGCGAGTCTTCACTAACAATGTGGGGAACTTCAGGAAGAAAAGAGTGTTAATGAAGGAAAGTGTGCAGCTCCTTCTTGAGTCAAAAGCCCAGCTCCCGATGAGCCCGTTCTCGCCTACCTTGAAGAAATGAAAGGCCTCTTCAGCCGGGCCAACCTAAACTTAAATGGCAGTGCGATTGCTAAGTTTTTGATGTGAAGCATCAAAGTATCTTTTTGCATGCCTCGTAAGAAACCCACCCCAAAGCGTGAACAAATTTGAAAGAGAAGTGTACTGAACAGAACGGACTCTAGACTCACGTACTCGACAGTACAACCGGCCTCTTATAGTGATCTATGGAAGCAACTGCGACGCCGCAGTTACAGGCGGAGATAACCTCCATCAGATTGTACGTGGTCTTTCGAGAACTGCCCCGGTTGGTACCATCGTCCCAACAGCCCGAGTTAGCGACACCTACGGATGTCATCTGTGATGAAGTGCAGATGGCGCTTGGGAATTCTACCTTGAAGGATGCAAGGCAAGAACCCTAAGCTATGAACTACGCCGCTGCCGCACGCCGCTCTGCACCACCCTCAGGCTCAAGAAAATGCACTAGCTGGAGGACAAATAACAAAAAACAACTCTGTTTCCATTGTGATGACTCTGGATATATTTTTCTTTAATACCTTTAAAGACAGAATAGCCTCCATGGTTTTCACGTTGACGCCTCACGATCCCGTCCTGGCCAGCGACCACAGGAAATCGATGATTGCCTGCGACGGGGAGAGCGCGTATCGCAAAGGTGTGTGTCACGTTCCCCAACCCCGTACAACGCCCGATTCCCGACTCCGGGTCGCGGTACGTGCAAAGGAGGTCTCCTAGGAAAATTAAACGCAGCAGCCTTTGGAGGTAAGGTTGCTATACAGCGGCATAACGAAGATCCTCCACCGCCAATGACAAATAACGACAAAGCAGACTTATATACCGGCGCTACACACGACGATAGCACCCACACGACGCGCCTGGATTCCAAGGTCACACCATAGCCGAGCCAAGTGACAACGCTGTGCCCCCGCCGTGACCTCAGTACACGATGCTGCCAGATCGAATATCAATGCTCACACACAATGTAAGGACACGAAAAAATAACCTTGAAATGAATATCGACACTCGCACGGTTATTGCCTCAGTGGACACCTAAGCTGACTATTCTGTTTTGATTGGACCGTTCGCCGCTTAGCAAGAAAGTTACGGCTACTTGGAATGCACGGTCATCCGCACCGCTGGTTGTAGACTTACTACGCCGTCGCAGCGTGGACTGCAGGGGTTAGAGTAAATAGACGTACTTACTCTACAAGTTTCGTGGCCTTGCAACAGTGCTCCCGTGACGTCGTTTCAAATATAGACTTTTTGATTAAGCATCGGGCGACCATCAGCTTTCTCTCAAAGCTCATCAGGCTCTTTACGGATAATGCCAATCCCACTACTACGACATCGATGCATCACATTGCCCTAAGCGTCCTCGTTGGAGATTTAAACGTGCCACCACGATCAAATACCGCTGGCGTGGTCAATGCAGACATCGAAACTACCGAAGGCGTCCTCAAAGGTAACGCCCAAATGTTCTTGCGAGTTGCGGGTATTGCCCGTTTGCGGCATGAACAAGCTTAAGTGCTGCAATGAACTTTGACGAATAATACCGGAATCTCAACAAGGGCACGAAGATTTTTCTTATTCGCTGAATTTGTGGACATCCAAGAAATCTTCAACCTTCGCGGCCAGCCCGCACATGATTCAACCGCCCGAGTAAATCACTCACGTTCGACATACACCGATAACTACCCCGGAGGAGACACAACTAGATTCGAACTCTTATTGAAAGCTACAGCGCGTGGTTTTCATCAGCGTCGAAAGTGTGACAAACTCTGCTTTCAAAACCCCGCATTATCACGGACTAACACACTCGAACTTTGCACCAGGGTGCCTACTACGTATCTCTGCGAGAACGCCAAGCCATCCGCGAGGAAGTCGATGAAATGGTTTATGACATCATTAAGCCATCAAAGAATGCCTGAGGGGCACAAGTCGTTCTGCTGAAGAAAAACTAGAAATTTCGTTTCTGCATCGATTGCCGCCGCTTGAACTGCGCACCAAGAAACTATGTTTGCCCTATTCCTCGCTTGGAGGACATGCTCGACCGGATATGCAATGCAAGGTACTTCTCATCGATGGACTTCCCAGGTAGCACAGAATTTGGGGCCCCAGTAGGTCCGATGTAGGCACGTGGGGCTGGGGCAACCATCATAAAACCTGCACCGGTCCCCGATGAGGCAAAAGTGTGCAAGCCGCATTTGGGCTTGCCTCTGCTCCTCCTGCATAGGTCCCATAGCGGCGTTTCTTGGGCTAATGCAGAGCACATTCCTGCATCCAGACCACAAGGGTTCCTTGCCGGTTATTTGAGGGCAATCCAACCTAAATGTGGGCTTTTTATGCGAAAGCCCTCATAGATCCGAAATGAGTCCACCCCCATTAAATCTTTGTGGGACCAACATCGGCCGTAGTGGGGCAAGAAAATGGACATACCCACATGCTGCCCCAATCGGCCCCTTGTAGGTTACTTGAGGGCAGGTGAAATATGAATATGAAAGCGTAGCAGGGGGCGGCAGAAAGTTAGGTGGGCGGATGAGATTAAGAAGTTCGCAGGGGTCAAGTGGATGCAGCTAGCACAGAACCGGGTTAAGTGGAGAAATATGGGGGAGGCCTTCGCTCTGCAGTGGGTATAGTCAGGCTGATGATGATGAAATATGAATAAGAGCTCAATTTGCGCAAGCCCTTGTGAAGTCCCAATGAGTCAACCTTAGCTAAACCGCTTTAGATCCCACATAGGCTGTAATGGGGCTGGAAGGCGGGCGTGCCCGCATGGTACCAAAATCGGTCCTTTCTCAGGACTTTGAAGGCCCGTGCAACAGCAGGTTGGCTCTAGATTCAAAAACAACGTCCAGCCCAATTGGGGCTGCCCACATAAAACTGCTTTCTATCCCACATGGGCGGTAATGGGACTGGAAGGCGGGAGGGCTCGCATGATACCAAAATTGGTCCCTTGTGGGGAATTTGAAGGCACGTGCAACAGCAAGTGGGCTTCAGGTTCAAAAGCAACACCCAGTCCAATTGGGGCTGCCCACACAAAGCCGCTGTAGGTCCCACATCGGCCGTAATGGGGCTAGAAGGCGTGCGTGCAATTGCGTAATCAATGTTGCCAACCTTTATTTGCATTAGATGTTCCCCTAAATTACTATTATAGATGATTTGTATAACAGTTGTTGCCATGTTTAGTCGATTAGAAATTTACATGGATTTAGTTCTCGCGCTCATGCAAATTGCGCGACAAATACTAAAACAAACTGATTGCTATCTGTGGCCTCTTATGTGGTTGCTTTGGACAGCCTGCAACTCCCAGCATATTATTACTGTTCAGAACACACATATCCATAGCCTGAACAAGATGTACATGAAGTCATTTCGGCTAGATGATTGTTATGAATTATTGTAAAATTTAATATTGTGGCTGTTTAGAAAGTGCAGACATGTATAAAATAATTACTTAATTATGTGCATAAATATTGATTGGGAACACTTGGACTAGGGCTTTCCATCAATTTCCTGCGTCGGAATCCTATGAGAATAATGTGGGCAAGCTCAAGTGCGGCTAGCGCTATAGAACCCGCATTGGTCCTATGTCATTATCTGAGGGACTAACTGAAATAAAAAAAAATGTTCCTCCGAAGCGGCTGCCCAAATCGGTCCAAAGTAGGACCATCGCAGGGAGCTGGCGGGATATGCCCTTTTAACAATGCCGGAAAAATGTGGGCAGCCCCGCAAGGGCTGCCTGCATTGGCCCCTAGTGGGGCCCATTGGGGCTTTGCCGACAGCCCCCTTCAGGACTACGTCGGCCCTTCTTGCAGCACCCACATTGAGCTCACCGGGGCTGTCCTGCATTGCCTACATCGGACCCACCAGGGGCCCCCCTTTATAGCACACTTTGTGCTATCTGGTTGTATACAATTGTAATGTCGTACGCTTGTAGACGGAGGCTCCACCTTGCAAGCCGTCCAGAGGGGTCTTCGAAGTTGGCTAGCCAGCATAACAAACAGGGGTCACTCATATCCTTAAATGGGCGTCCGTAAATATAGGGTCGGAACTTAGTTATCGCCAAAACTAGCGCGAGACATCTCTTTTTCATATTCAGTAGTTGGACTCTGCTTTTGAAAGAGAGCGACTCGCGTAAGCGATGACTTCTTCAGTGCCAATTTGCCACTGAATCAGAACAGCACCGAGTCTAAAATTACTGGCATCGGTATGGATATCCGTAGCAGCGTTTTCATCACAACAAGCAAGTATAGGGGCGGCCTGCAGTCGCCGGCGTAACTCGTTAAAGGCATCCTCTTGATCTTCTTGCCACGCAAAGGGAACATTGTCTCGGGTAAGAAGCGTAAGAGGCTCGGCAATCGCTGAAAAAGTCTCGACGAAACGCCTGTAATAGGCACGAAGCCCCAAAAACGTTCTGACTTTTTGTCGGTTGTGCGCGGCACATTTTCCACAGCAGCAGTCTTGTCGGGATCTGGTTTCACGCCCTCAACACTAATAACATGGCCAAGAAAGCGGAGCTCCTGGAATCCGAAATGGCATTTCTGCGGTTGTATCGTCATTTGGGCTGACCGCAGCGCCTGTAGTACTATTCGCAGCCGATCAAGGTGCTCCTCAAAACTAGACGCGAAAATGACGACATCGCCTAGATACACTACGCACACTTGCCACTTCAGTCCAGAGAGAACGGTGTCCATCACCCACTGGCTATACTAGTAATTCTTTGCGGCCAAATTCAGATGCTTCTTAACTGCCTTTACATTGAACGTTGGCACGTGTGACATCGTTCTTAGGTCGACGACCGCTGAGCGCGCTTGCTGCAAACGCTGCCGCCGATTGCTTAGTTTTTTTGTTGCAAACCAGCCCAATCAAGAGCCCATTAAGTCCAATACCAGTCTCTTCGTTTGCTGGTTTCAGCATGTTACCCAAAACGTGATATTACCTTTTAAGCATATTGTTACGAACGAAAAAGACGCGGGCAACGCGTAGGTAGGAGCGCGCTCCCTTAGGCCCGCTGAGATTCAGTAAATCATCTCGAAGTAATCGGCCATCTTTACTCTGCTCTCCTGTGTTCATTGGTTGGCCGCCTCGTAATATTTTGGTTGAGGGTATGGGTAGTGCCATCATCACTATTCATCCTGACCCGGAGCTTTGGGGCTATGTGACTGCCCCTAACTTTGGCAGCAGGTTCCATGAATCGCATGAATGGCTTTTATCCTCCCTTCTAGACCCGATGCAACTTTGCGGTTCCTTGGCCCTGTCCCTTACCCCTACCGCAACACACGAATAACGTGACTTAATAAACCCATCGATCCCAGACCCCATCCACATAATCACAGGACAGTGTCAAAGACCCGACTGACCTGATGAATCCACTGCTCAGACCCCGATCAGAAAACCCCACCGACCAAAGACGACATCACTATGAGGGCATCCCCCCGCGATGCCATGCTGTGCGTGCCTCGGCTTCGGTTATCGAATTTTGTCGACCTGGGGCCCGAAATCGTTCTGGACCTGGATTTATCACGGAATAAATATATCGGCGAGCCGTCGTCTTCCTCTTTCTTCCTGTTCTTCATCCGGTCGCGTCCATCGTCCTGCCATGGATTTCATCAACATCGACAAACTTCCTCGTCCACAATCGGGATGATCGCTCGATGCCCCCGTGTAATGTTACGGACGACGAAGCAGCCGTCCATGACGCGGGCAGCATCGGTCGTGCTGGGACAGCCGCGATTCATTATATCATCTTCACCGTGTTCTCCTTTGTTCATCAACTTGCCGGCTCCTAACAATATAGAGGTGAAAGAGTTTTTAGCATGGTCTAAGTCAATCCAATAATCTTCCTCATTCTTTTCTCCAGAAACCACAAATGAAAATCTCCATTGCATTAGGAGCTTTTGTGGCTACTAGGGAAAAGATTAACGGCTTGGTCTCCAACCTTTAAATACTGTTTCTTACTGCTCTTTTTAGCGTAACCCATCTGAGAGCAATGAGCATGCACTAAATTTTTGTGCTGTCTGCACAGTCTCTTCGATATCTATGCCAAGGATCCCGCGGAAGCGGAATCACTGGCAATAGCCGTCACCATAAAAACACAAGACCACCAAAAGAAGTCATCACACGTAGTGACGGACTCCTAACCAGCCTGAAGGGACTACCTGGCCGGAAAACCTCACAGAAGAGCGTGTGCAATATTACGTTCCATCTCCCAGATGCACACAATTACATGGACACCTGGACACGAAGGCCTAGAAGGAAATGAGGTAGCGAATGATCTAGCCCGAGCTCTCATAAACCGGGCGGATCCCCATCCCTACCCCACCCCTCTCCTAGGACCCTACGGCGACAGGCTGGAACACCTACGGTTAGAAAGGAGAATTTTCTCACCACCACACAAACAACTTCTTTCCTCGGACGCTATAGACTGGAGAAAAATACAAACAAACACATTCCCTAATCTTCACATTTTAAATAAGATAAGCCCAACAAAATACACGAATTACTGTCCTTGGTGCGGTGCAAGCCCCACACTCTATCACATCTCTTGGGAATGCCAGGACAAACCTGAACCTATGTTACTAGTGCCATGCCCGACACACGAGCAGTGGGAGGCGGCCCTGACCAGCGACAACCTGGACCAGCAAGCCTGGATTATCCAGCTAGTCCGCAAGTCAGCTGCTGCCAGCAGAGCCCTGGACTAGGGGCACCGACCACCCAGCTCCTGCAAATTCTTACTGATTATTAATTAAAAGTTTTCTCTCTCTCTCTCTCTTCGATACGTTATTTTAGATCTAGGACGCAAGCACATGCCGGCTTCGTGTACTCTCCCTGCTCATTTCTTGTTCAGAGTTTTCTGAAGACTGCGAGCGGTCCTCGCACGTGTCGTCCAACAATTAACTCAATGAAGGGAACCTGAAACTCTTGCGAACAGTAAAAGCTAGTGAAAAAACCTTGCAAACAGTAGCGGAACGATATATTAGGGCGAAAGCCTTTAGTGGCTCATACTCGCAGCGTCCCCGTACATCGGCGCACTCCTCCTCTCTCGCTAGCAACCACTTGAGCCGGTGGGGTGCGCGGCTTTACATAGCAACCATGGGGTCACGTGTCGGTGGGCGGGGCGCGCGCGCGTGTCGGCAGCGGCAGCAGGTGCCGCGACGTTCCTTCGGCAGACTTCTGAGTGCAGTTGAGTGAGTAAAACGCATGCGCCGAAGCGGCCTAGTGACTGTTCGGCATGTGGTGCGGAGAAGCGGTGATGCACGCCTGATTCTCCCAACACGAAACCTGAGAAGAATCAGTTTGCGTGCCAATATGTTTCGGTTTCGGTTTTTCCTCCAATTATTAGAATCGAGGCCAGGGAGAAAGCGACACTTTCGTTAACGGTGCAAAACTCGGAATACGGACCCTGAGGCAGACGAAGTAAAGTAGAAATAAGAGGCGTTACAAACAAACGCTTTGACCTCATTGCGCTTTAGTGGTCCAAGGTGCCCGCATAACTTTTCATTCCAGGTTTTGAGTTGTTCCTAACTAAACTTTCGCACCATCTCCTTTAGTGTGCCGTTAAATCTCTACACTATCCCATTGAACGTGCGGTGGTAAGGAACCGTGCTGAGAGGTTTCACTGCCAGGAGGTCATTTAGGTCTCTCATCATTCCAGAAATGAAACTGGAGCCATGGTCACAAAGGATTTCTCTCAGAAAGCCTCTCATTGAAATTGTCGCCACAAACATATTGCTACGGTTGCTGAATCTGTCGTATCCAGAGCCACAGCGTCGGCATATGGGGTGTCGAAGTCAACGAGTGAGAATATATTTTGCCCTCTCACAAATGTGGGTAACGGGGGACAGACAATATCGACAGCAAAGCAATTAAGTGGAGCCTCGATAAGAGGCATGCATTTCAGCGGAGCTTTCCCTACTTTGTTTATCAGGCATGTCGTTTGGCAGGTGTCACACGAACTTACATATTTCTCAATCTCCTCCTGCACTCCTTGGTAATAGGATTTTTTAAGAACTCGACCTGTAGTCTTAACACCTTGATACCTAGCCAGCTGGCTATTAGGCGCAAGGTTTAACACATGCGGTTTCCAAGACTGGAAGTACTAGATGGTGAACCTCTCTGGCGAAGGTGAGAATATAGAGGCGATACAGCAAAGCGTTGTTGACCGAATACGAGGTAGAAGTGCCGTGCTTGCCATGGAAAACTTTTCCCACTTTCGCGTTGAATGATACATGCTCCCTTTTCTCTTTTTCTAGTATTTTTCTTTTGAATCGCATGGGACCGACATTTAAAGCAAGCAGCCTTTTAATTTTTGACCGGAAATTTGATTTTCTTCTAAAAGTACCTTTGTGCCTTCACCTTACCCATTTAAGTTTACAGATCGCCTTTATCTATGCTAGAAAATGACTTAGTGATACGCGCAGGTTCATTCCAATCACTATGTCGGTCAGACTGATCATGGGACGCCGGTATAATACATTGGTGTCTCGATACATTTCGCCAGGCCCTTACCAGTTACGTAAGGCGAATCGATATACACTTCTGTCTCGGGAACTTCAATATTACTGCCGTCAAGCAGGACTACCGTGGATGTGTGTCGGTAAGAGCTGTGTCACTAAAGGCCTCCGTAGAACCACTTTATTGCTCCCCGTGTCGCGTAAAACAAGCACTAGTAGACCTCAGAGTACTTTTTCTATCACAGGCAAATCCTCTGCGTGTGAAGATCTTTTACTGACAAATCCTACCACAAGCTTCTATTCAGCTAGGTCTAGACTGCATTCCATTGTGGACACATTCTCACGCGCAACACTCTCGGCCTAACATGAGGACGGCTGTTTTTGGTTTTCGTGCTTACGTGAACAGGAACTCGCTTTGTGTCCTTTCTTTTTACAATAACTGAGGAACAATTGCTTGGCGTAGAACGGTAATCAGCAGCCTTAAAGCCGAAGCATATGGCAACGTTACTTAAGCGCCGCGTCAGCGTTTCGGATATCGATGTTGCTGGAGGCAATTCTGGACCTTGAAGCGAAGTCACAATGCTAGATCTCAGACCTTTCAAAGTCACAATGCCAGATCTCAGGCCTTAGGAGGGGGTGAAGGGTGGCTGTTCCCGGCCGCGTATTTGGGTTTGCTCGGTACGGTGGCTCCGCAAGGGACAAAACGACAGAAGAGACGAAGAAAGCGGGCTGTTCCGACTAGCATCTACCGCCCCCAGGAGCCGAGCAGCCTAGCGATTAGCGGCGCATGCTTTTTCAATGGGCGTCATGTTGGACGCGGCACTAGCTTGAGAAAGCCTATACTATACTACTACTACTACTATTACTACTACTACAACTACTATTAATATTATTACTATTATTATTAGTAGTAGTAGTAGTAGTATAGAGGAAGACTCGTTTCACTAAGTTGGCACTGAATTGTCTGTAGGTAGCGGCCAAATAACTGGCTAAATATTATCTTCCCAGTTTTAATTATTAATGATATGATAATAATATTAATTGGTTCACAGGAAGAGAAAGACGCAGTATCTGTCACACTTGTGTCTGTGGACACCTTCATCCCTTGGGGTCCACAGACACAAGTGTGACAGATACCGCGCCTTTCCCTTCCTGTGAGCCAATCATTATTATTAAGAATAATTAAAACTGTGAAAATAATATTTAGCCAGTTAATTCGGCCGTTAACTAGACAATTCAGTGCCAACTTCGTGAAACGGCTCTTCCTCTATAATACTACCACTACTAATGATAATAATAATAATAATATTAATAATAATAATTAGCAGAAAAATATTACTGTGTATTATTGTTATTATTTAGTAGTAGTAGTAGTAGTAGTAGTAGTAGTAGTAGTAGTAGTATTAATATTATAATAGGCCCTCTCAAGCTAGTGCCGGCGTCCAACGTGACGCCCACTGAAAAAGCATGCTCCGCTAATCGCTAGGCTGCTCGGCTCCTGGGGGCGGCAGATGCTAGTCGGAACAGCCCGATTTCTTCGTCTCTTCTGTTGCTTTGTCCCTTGCGGAGCCACCGTACCGAGCAAACCCAAATACGCTTCCCGGCCCTACGGGGATTGGACTGATAGGTAAATACCGCTTGCGGCGGGGACTAGCCTGCCACCAAATTTTTATCTGTTTTAGGCCGTCATTGCACCCGTCACCGATTAGGTGGTGGACGACGGCTGTTGCAGCGCTCGTCTTTTTCTTCCTCTTTGTTTTTCTACCTTTTATTTTCTGTCTGCACGAGGCAGAGGAGGATTTCGACCGACCGTGCCCCGCCGGGGTGGTGCAGTGGTAAGACGCCCGACTACTCTGCCGGAGTAACCGGGTTCGAGCCCGACCTCGGCGGCTGCATTTCGAGGGAGGCGAAACGAAGCGGCGTCCGTGGGCTGTGCGGTGTCAGCGAACGTTAAAGATCCCCAGGTGGTCGAAATTACTCCGTTGCCCGCCACTACGGCTCCTCTTTCTCTCTTTCCACTTTCGCTCCCACCTTCCTCCCTTCTCTTACGGCGCGGTTGAGGTGTTCACAGAAAACAAGTGAGACCGTTACCGCGCGTTTCCCTTCCTATAATCAATCAGGTTTTTCAGGCTTTCGACCACACGTAAAGATTCCCAGGTGGCCGAAATTACTCCGTAGCCCTCCACTACGGCTCCTCTTTCTCTCTTTCCACTTTAACACCCACCTGCCTTCCTTCCGTTACGGCGCGATTGGGGTGTCCACAGAAAACAAGTGAGACAGTTACTGCGCCTTTCCCTTCAATAAATCAATCAGGTGGCTCAGCTATAGAGCCAATAGCAAGGCCGTGCATTTTCGTTTCCTTCTTTATAAATCCATAACTGATTTATTTTATTTATAGGAAGGGAAATGCGCGGTAACTGTCTCACTTGATTTCTGTGGACTCCGCAACCGCGCCGTAAGGGAAGGGAGGAAGATGGGAGTGAAAGTGGAAAGAGAGAAAGAGGAGCCGCAGTGGAGGGCTACGGTGCAATTTCGACCGCCTGGGGATCTTTAACGTGCGCTGACATCGCACAGCACACGATGCCTCTTCGTTTCGCCTCCATCGAAGCGCAGCCGCCGAGGTCGGGTTCGAACCCGGGTACTAAATGGCACAGTAGTCGGGCGTCTTACCACTGCACCACCCACAACAGTGCCAGATCACAGCGTTGAGGAGGAGGAGGAGGAGGAATCAACATTTATTATGCCCGAAATAATTCGGTGGTGCATGCAGGCACCTGACGGTGTGGTTCCCCAGTTGTGGGACCCATATTGTTACGATGTTTATTTAGACACATCTTAGGCTGCGCTAGAGAATAGCACGCAAGAGCGGGGCAGAACCAGCTTCCTCCTCTTCTGCTTATCCCGCCAAACCTCATCTTCCTTCAATAAGGACCGCGGGAAGTGTGTGACACTGCCCCCTTCGCAGACGATGCCCGCCGGGCCAGTCAAGGTTCGTCACGTTGATAGAAGGGCTTCATGCGGGCCACGTGGACTACTTGAGTCTTCCGAGAACGACGCCCTTGGGTGGTCACGCGAGAGACTACAAAGTTTACTGCGCTGAGGCATTCCAATACAACGAAAGGGCCAGTATAGTGGTGCAACAGCGGCGTCCAAAGCCACACCAAGTCACCAGGGACATAATTAACATCTTGATGACGCTTGTCGTAGCGTTGCTTGTAGCGTTCCTGGGAGGCTAGAGTGCGAAGTCTAGCGAGTCGACGAGCTTCTTCAGCCAAAGAGAGAGTATGCGCTAGTGAAGTTTGAGCAGGGAGTTAGAAAGGCAGAAACGTGTCCAAAGTGCTTCGTGGAGGTCGTGCATAGAGAAGAAAAAACGGACTGTAGCCTGTCGTTTCGTGCTTAGCAGTGTTAAATGCGTATGTTATAAACGGAAGGACTTCATCCCAGTTTTTGTGGCGGGAGTCGACATACATTGCGAGCATATTGCTAAGCGTCCGATTGGTGCGTTCGGTAAGACCGTTTGTTTGTGGGTGGTAAGGAGTTGAATGGCGAAAATGGGATGAGCAGAGGCGATGAAGTTCTACAACTTCTGCCGTAAACTGTCGGCCACGATCGCTTATTAACACACGAGGAGGCCCATGTCGAAGAATGATGGACCGTAGGAGGAACGCCGAGACATCAGAAGCAGTGGCTGACGGTATAGCAGCAGTTTCACAGTACCGCGTAAGGTAGTCTACGCACACTATGACCCAGCGGTTTCTGTTGGAGGAACGGGGAAACTGTCCTAGAAGATCAATTCCCGCCTGTTCGAATGGGGTTCGTGGTGGCGTTATAGGCTGAAGATGACCCGGCGGTGAGCAGGTTGGGTGTTTGAAACGCTGGCACTGGAGGCAGCTGGCCACATAACGTTGAGTAGTTTGACGCATCTTCGGCCAATAAAAACGTTCCTTAGTCCTGTGCAATGTCCTTGCGAAACCCAAGTGTCCAGCTGTGGCATCGTCGTACATTACCCGAAGAACCTGACACCTAAGACTTGCAGGAACTACCAGAAGAAGCCGCGCACCTACTGACGAGTAGTTCTTCCTGTATAGTATACCGTCACGAATGCAGAATGAGGTCGTAGGGTTCCGGGATTTTGCTGCCTCAAAAAGCGGCGCCAACTCGTTGTCGTGCCGCTGCGCAATCTTGAATTCACCAACATCAGGGAAACTTGTAGAGATAGCAGCTATATATTCATCCAAGACCTCATTGTCGCAATCAGTAGTTTCAAGTGGCAACCGTGACAAGCAGTCAGCATCACCGTGCTTACGACCACTCTTAAAAGACACAGTAAAATTGAATTCTTGAAGGCGCAAAGCCCACCACGCAAGGCTTCCACAGGGGTCACGAAGGTTTACAAGCCAACATAAGGAATGATGGTCCGTCACAATTTTAAATGCACATCCATAAAGATATGACCTAAACCGTTGCACACCGAATACAACAGCTAAGCATTCCTGTTCAGTTACTGTGTAATTACGCTCAGCCTTGCTCAAAGAACGGCTTGCATACGCAACGACATGTTCATCGCCATTGTGGCGCTGTATGAGCACAGCACCAATTCCAACTGCGCTGGCGTCAGTTCTGTTGGAGCTGATGGACAGAATTGGCGTAGTACTGGTCCTGATGTCAAAATAAACTTTAACTGACGAAAGGCGGAGTCACAATCAGGAGTCCACTTGAAAGGCACATCTTTTTGCAGAAGACAAGTAAGGGGATATGCTAGATCAGCAAACTTCGGAACAAAACGCCGAAAATAGGAGCAAAGCCCCAAAAAAACTCCTGAGCTGTTTTAACGATTTCGGCGGTTTAAAACAAGTGACAGCTTCGATCTTTTTCGGATCAGGCCTGATTCCATCCTTGTCTATGAGATGTCCAAGTACCACAGTCTGGCGTACTACAGAACTACAGACAACAGAAATATACTACAGAAAAACTACAGAACTACAGAAAAGTACTACAGAACTACAGAAAAATCTGACGTTTACGACAGAACTACAGAATATTTTGTCGTATTTTTGACACGGTTCTGTAGTTTTTTCGACTGGGAGAGGTTCGCCACCAACACCACATAATGTTGTCGCACTATCCCAAGCAAACATAATTTTACGACCAAGGCAGCTTTTAAAAGCGAGACTTATAATAGAAATAGTTGCACCTGTGTCCAACAACGCCATAGCACGTACACCGTCCACAAACACTTCAATTCGGTTTTTTAACATCGAAATGGGCAGAGGCATGGGAAAGCTAGAATCTTTTGCGACCTCACCTCCATCGGCCGCACTCACTAGTTTCCCGGAGGTGGCGACCGTCGTCAGGGAGAAGGGGATTGTCGTAGGCGCCGAGATGGTGGTGTCAGGCTACGGTCAGAGGCCGGTGATTCGTTTCGGTTCAGCACCATTCTGCGTTCTTGTCGGCTAGCTGTTGATCTGTACTCATTCCGGCCAGGTGTTCTTCTATATGAATCATTATATTCAGCAGGAAGCCTTGTACGGGAGTTCACCCACTGTCGGCGATACTGCTGGTACGGACGACGGCTGCGGCAAAAGCGGGAAATGTGGCCGAACATTCCACAGGCATAACACACTGGCGGCTCACGTTCATTCGATGAATAAGGCTCATCGTCGCTTGTATTAAACGTTTCATGCTCTGGATGTGGTCGACGAGGAGGACGAGAGTGCTCGCTGTTGTAGGCGTTGATGTTGAGAGGCTGGATGTTCGGGCGATGAGCAGCAGAGCATCGGGTGTCCGAAGGAGACGTAACAGAGAGAGCATAACAGGTAGAAGATGGGCTGTCTGACGAAGAGGTACTCCTGTAGACGGGTCTGACGTGGCCCCCAATATCTTGATGCCTCCGAAGCTCTTCGCGGACGATCTGGCAAATTGTATCTGCCAGGCTTGTCGTTTCAGACACATCCACACTAGCGACAGTTGTCACATTAGGCAGCCGACCAAACTTCGGAATGATACGGCGTCGCTTTAAAGATTCAAACGTGCGGCAGTGTCGTGTTACATCAGCGGTGGTATTCAAATCCTCCTTGCAGATGAGAAAATTTTCCACATCTTGCGCTATTCCTTTGAGGAGGTGGCCCACTTTGTCTTCTTCTGTCATTCGATCATCAACTATTCTGCATAGCTTGAGGACTTCTTCTATATAAGTTGTGCAGGTCTCCCCCGGTACTTGTGCTCGCTGAGCCAGAGTCTGTTCTGCGCTCTTTTTTCGAGCATCAGCATCGCCGAATCCAGCTCTCATTTCTTCCATGAAGCGATCCCAGGTGAAAAGGGATGCTTCATGATTGTCAAACCATGTTAGTGCAGTTTCTTCAAGAAAAAAATACCGCATTGGCCAGCTTGGTATTCGCATCCCAGCGGTTGTATTTGCTCACCCGATTGTAGTGAGTGAGCCAGTCATCCACGTCTTCCCCAGGCTTGCCATAAAAGTGTCGGGGTTCCCGATAAGGCCGTGGGATGGTCGGTTGTGCTGCTGGCATGGGCGGCGTTGAAACATCTGCTTGCGCCATCTCCGTCCGTAGGGGGGTAGCCCAGCAATTATTCTGCTCCGGAGAAGTAGGAGAGGTTCCGTGGTGATCTTTAGCCCGGAAACTCCACCACACTTGTTACGACGTTTATTTAGTCAGATCTTAGGCTGCTCTAGAGAATAGCACACAAGAGCGGGGCAGAACCAGCTTCCTCCTCTTCTGCTTATCCCGCCAAACCTCATCTTCCTTCAATAAGGACCGCGGGAAGTGCGTGACAATATATTTCCAGCAGCTCCTGGCCCCCGTCCGCGCAGAAAATGATTCGCAGGTGGGAACCAATGACAGGCCATGCACGGGCAGCTGCAGCATCCACCGCCACAGGCCCAAATCGGTTCCGCGCTAGCAAGTGCTCCTCTTTTGTGCCCGCGCAAGCCTGCGGCTTTGTTTCCCTTGCCTCCCCCACCTTCACCAGCAAGATCTCGTCGTCGCTGAATGAGACAATTTTAACAACGGACGGGGGACAGTTCGAACTTCCAGGATTCCCCCATGCCTTGGCGTGCAGACGCCAGTTCGTACGCTGTTATATGTTTGTTCACCCTCTTTAAAGTAGACAGCAGGAGCATTGATTTATACGCTAAAACCATTAATTTCTAAATAGAATTAGGCGTTCGAATAAAAATAATTTTTTTCGATTCATTGGATACGTTGCTTCTTTCAGTTCTGTTATTCTTCCGGCGTTCAACATTTCGCGTAAGACTGCTTATGTTAACAAACCTCCATTCACATCTGTATCTGGCGCATTGCTGTAATTGAAAAAACAGCTCTACGGAGGTGATGCGGCAGGTAAAAATGAAAGAACGTATTTTTCTCAAGATTCTTTTTTTGATAATCAGTATGAAAAACTACAACATGCGCAAACAACTGCAATAAGTACGCAGCAGTGCAGTGACGGTATTGAAGATTCTGCAAGCTTCAGCTTTTGACCTCTAATGTATGCCCCCTTAATAAAAGGAGCTGAACGAAGAAAACGTGGCCCAGCTAAATACTGTAATGTGCATTTGAAAACACGACTGATGCCGATATGGGTTTAAAATAAAAAGCTATCGCGGCGTTCGCGGTGTTTATGTCCCGACCAGATTTATTAATAAAAGTGGTCGTTGTTTATGCAGTTAACTCGAGCCAACAGATACGTACAAACAACTTCACAACAGCGTCAGCAGTACATACTGCTGTAAGTCATTAACGATGGTGCTCCGCTACAACAAACTAAAATAGTCAAAAGTTGGGAGCTATCGCTGAAGCCGATCGCCCCTCATTTAAAGTGCGAAGCGTCAGCGGTACGTACTGCCGTAAATCATTAAAGATTGTACTCCACTACAACAAACTGAAAAATTAGTAAAAACTTTGGAGCTATCACTGCAGCCGATCTCCCCTCGTTTAAAGCGCAGCACGCACTCTGCGCATTGAACTTGGTCAGTCTGCGTCAATATTCACCTGTAGAAAAGGTTTTGCGCCTTATATTCAGATTAATCTCTTTAAAATGTTACCATATTTGTCACTACGTCAAAAACCTTATGTACTAGTTAGCACGGATGCTCAGTATTCAATAAAATTTTATTGTGCTTACTTTTGCCTACATGGAATACTAAGCGGCATTCATAACAACACACCTTTTAAGTAGTCTTCGAGTTACAGAGTGCCTGCGGTTCTCAGCATTTCAGAAGTTTTAGCCATCAAGAAAATACTAGCCTAAATTGCCTCCGGTCAGTGTGGGAGAGGTAGATGCTTCGACACAGTGAACAAGTTTAGAAGCAGTTGTGCGAAATTACAATTATTCGTGATCAAGCTTCTTGGAGGTGGTATTAACAAATAGTGATAGAAATTGGTTTTTGGCCAACTCACTCGGATACACAGGATAGTTAGTGATGTTCATGATCTCAGCGTTGTTTTGTTTTAATTGTTTTCTGCTGTTATTCCAGGATGTGCCCTGAATAAACATTAGTTGTAATTTAACGCTCATCCTTGCTTTGCCCGATTTGTCCTTGTATTTCGTAGAAAAAATTCTTGTATTTCGTAGAAAATCGTAGAAAAAAGTTGCTCAAGGGCAGCTTTTTTCTACGATTCCTCCATTTGTAGTTTTAGATGGGAAATAAACTTTGACTTTGACTTTGACATTTATGAGCAAGCTTTTTCAGTATAAAGCCGCGAACCAGCAGCATTTGATGCGAACAATGTATGCAAGCTCCGGAGAAATAATAGGAGTTTTGAAAGGAAGAATTGAGTAACATACATCGACGTGTCAGCTACGGCTAACAGGAAAACACATAGGAGAAAGTTAGGTCGCGCATCTGATAGATGACTTGGGAGTTGACAACACCACACGTTGTAACGCATGCCAACACCACGTCAGCGGTTTCGAGGTCCGTGACCGATTGGCACTTCCCCCTACCTTCTCCCACTTTGATTTTGCAAGCATGCGAATGTCTCTCTGTATGTGTATACAAGCTATAGCCTGTTTTGCTTTGGAGTGATTATCTGCCGCGTTACGTTGGCTCCTTTATGTGCATGCTCTTCATGGCTGAATACATTATGTACGTGTATTCTTTAATTCTATTAACTAGCTGGCGGAAAACGCTACTGTTCGCAGCAAAATCCTCCGTCGGCGTCGGCGTTGTGAAAGGAAAATAACGAGCATACTTCTAGCATACGGCAGTTTTCGGGTGACATTACTGCGTGCTGATTGATCGGGCAGCGTGATAGAACGCGGCAAGGAAGATGGCAAGTCGTGCCAACTCCAGATGTTCCTCTGAGATGAAACGCTGTAATTAAAATCGAACCGTTCTGGAACCTTAAATCGCTGTTTAGTCTGGCTACCCCTTGGAGAGTGAGGCAAATCAGAGAAGCGAATAAATGGTGGCTGTATACTTCCATCGGTTTTCCCTCAGGTACTGTGGTTAATAACAACGGTTTCTAAGGATATACTAGAGATAGTAAACATAAAACGTCAAGTATTAATTTTTAAGCAAGGTACGCGAACAACATGTGAAATGGGGCCCGCAGGGGGGAGGTATTAAGGCTGTTGCATAACCCTTAAAGCCGGAGCAATTTTTCAATAAAGATTGTTTTATGAACAACCTTGTTTGGCAGTTTCTTAACACGCTATAAAAACGGTAAATTTTGCTATGTGTAACCACTGTCACCTGAACACTGGCTAACAAAGAAACCCTAATGATGGACTGTTCATGATATAAAGTCACTTTGCCTTTCTCAGTTTACACTCGCGTTTCATACGTCAAATATATATTTCGTACTTCAGAAGTTTTTCCAGCTGAGTTGTACTGAATAAATAACGGTAGCAAAACAGCTCAATTTGTGTGACGCCAGAGCTGTATTAACTGATGCCCCTGTCTCCTCTTCGATAGCTTAGTTTGCTAGGTTCTAATTTCTGGCTTTATCATAGCACGTTTACTCTTTGCATACAGCCGGAAGCAACAGCACAATTTTGAAGACCGCCCAATATAGATAAAAAAATGTCTCTTTAACAAAGCTTTGCGAATATTCTTGCTTGACTTAAACAGAACACTTTTGGGGGAGATAGGGCTGTGGGAGTGTTTGATTCTCATATGAAAGAAGTACCCCAAGTTGGCTCTGAGATTTCGTGATCCATTTCCGCCGATGTCACCTGTCAACTACCAGCTGTCACAGGCGTGCGTGTAATGATTTTCTAACAGCGCCGACGCCTTAGTTGTAGTTAAACAGGACATTTAAAGATTTTGCGTTAAAGGTGATGCAGATGGCAATTCAAAGTCGGTATTTGCAACAAGCTTCCTTTTAGAAGTAAATCCCAACAGTCACCTCCCGACCCCGTTGTCAGAGGGAAAATTTCCGACGTGATCAAAAGAACTCTCGCACCTGAACTCAATCTCGCCTATAACTTCGAAAAATTGTGCCCCCTGTCAGACTCCTTGGCTTACAGGGGACGGGTCAGAACGATAACGTCGGGTAAGTGCAACATTCATCCCAGATTTTTCGAAACGCTGTTTTGGATAGTCCTGCAAAATTTTATTGTATTAATGGTGTTCTATCATAAATTTTATGAATTACAAGGCATTTAGTGAAACCTTATATTCTCTAGCGATTAACAATTTCCTTTTGGGAGTACGCTAAGAACTCGGCACAAATTTTAGTGCTGGTACGAAGGTACTTAGCATTAATGAACCTATTATTCGCAATCCGCAAGATGTCATCACATATTAGAGCAGCACAAAAGTTATTTCTATATCGCTTATAAAGCTCGTCTTCTTGGTTCAATTTTTTCTTTCATCCTTTTTCATCGGCAAGCAGCAAAATTATTTTATGTGCCGGTGAACCTTGTTGCTTTCTCTTTTCTTCTAGGTTTAAGTTTATTCCACTCTGTGAGTTCCTCTTTATGAAAACAAGCAATTTTCCTTAGGGCAACGTTTTCCTATTCGATTACCAGTAAGAAAGCAGTACAATGCTCCTGCAGTGCTTCCATCTTTATAGTCCTCCTAGAAGGGCGTTCCACAGGTCGCAAAAAATGGTAATATGAAATCCTTTCTTGCAGTTCGCACTGCCGCACTGAATACACTTTTGCCTGGTGGCACTTTTGTACATTAAAAATGTTCAACTTTAATATTATTAGGAGCATTACTTTATTAGGTATTAGCGAACTGAAGGGTGGTTATTCATTTATAAACTTCTCGGAATATAATTTTTCAAACCTGCAATTTAAAAATGCACTGGAAGCAAGCGAGATGAAGTTTGACCTTTCTGTGCATCAAGAAAGTTCAGCAACAAGAGCTTGTGTTGTTTTTAGTGGTGCGCTGCTGTTGTAGAGCTTTTGTGCTGTTTTGAAGTACCTAAAATATTGATGCCCCAAACACGAAATAAAACTAATTTCATGAGTACGAGCTTCGGCAGCCAATTTATCGCCAACAAAACAAGCCAATTTATTTCAAAACGAAAAGCTTCTGCCTTTGCCGTCTTTCCCCACTTAATCTACATCCAGCGCTGTGTCTTAGTGCCCATCGCCAGCAGCTACTGAAGCCAAGGTCACTGTCGAGTATTGATATCGAAGAGCCTCTTTTCGATGAAATTGAAATGCAATATTCTGATTGTGGCATCATGTGTCGGTGCGCGCAAAACAATCAAATGGCGAATTTAGACCGTAACCGTCTATTATGACGTTTTTCGTAGCCACTGTACAGAAATTAGATGACAAATTCCACATTGCAGATTCACACGACATACACAACATGCAGGGTAGATGTGTAGGCCAGTTGATGAGACATAGGAAAAATTGTCTCCAGCCTCCGTCCTGCGTCTGCTGCGGTTTTATTTTTCCTTATACACAACATGATCACAAACAGTCACTGGTATATATTTTGCGAAAACAGACTTATTAATTTAGTTTTTTTCCCACCCACGATACCTGAATAGAATAATCCTGGAGTTTCTCAGAGCTTGAGTGACATGGACTATTTCCTACTTTAAATATATGTGCAATTGTTCTGTTCTGTACTATTGTTCCTGAACACTTATCTAACTGTGCCTCTCCATCTTGGACCTTGTTGTTGTCTGCAGTAGGCACTAAATAAAATAAATAAAATAGTATTACCTCTAGAGAGAAACAAATAAAACAAACTTATTTAACCGGAGTGAATATTATTAGTATTGACGTTTGGACGTCGGGCTTTCTTTCTGGAATCTCAGCCGACATTTACGTTCATCCATCGGCAAGACACGTGACCTTCTTAAGGCCATTCGCGGCAAAAGAGTGGCCGTTGCGGAAGGCACTGGCCTACACGTGGAAAGGAAACATACATAGGAGTTATCTCTCAGGGTCTGGCTGCATAAAAGCCAAATAAACTGACCGCGCAAATCAACTTCCTCCGGCCTAGGGAAGCCGGCTGCCGTTGTTTTTGCGACTAAAGGAAGAAGGAAACGAAAATGCATGGGCCTGCTATTGGCTCTGTAGCTGAGCCACCTCCGCTGCCTCGTGTGGACACAAGATAAAATAGGGAAGAAAAAGAAGAAGGAGAGAAAGACGCGCGTCGCAACAGCCATCGTCCACCACCGAAACTGTAGCGAGTGCAATGACGGCCTACAATAGATAAAAATATGGTGGCAGGCTAGCCCCCGCCGCAAGCGGCACTGACCTACCAGTCCCAGCCCCATTTGTTTGTTGGAAACGCATGAATTTAAAATCGATTGGTATGCTTCTTATTTCATAATTTATAAAAAAAAGTTCATATTGACATAGTAACTTACTTTTCTTATCAACTTCAATGACCTTCCTGACTACATCTCTTATTTTGGCGTTAGCTTTTTTCGGACGGATGTCATCTAGCAAAAAATAACAAACCTTGTCTGTTCCGCTAAGCATCAAGAACACCTTAATACTGTGTTATCAGGGGTAACAAATGGGTAATGAAGCCTAACAATAATCAGTGTAAAACGTGTGCGTGTTTCCTTCTGCTATGCATTCTTGTGATACAATCCATATTCTATTAATGTGACTGCCCTTTCGGCAGTTAGCACTATAAGTAGAAACCAGCATATGAGTACCAATCTCATTCAACACGCATACTGAATAGATTATTAATAATAATATTAACCATTCATTACGCTACCTAAGACGCAACTCTGCATCAGCAACTGCTCGCTGATAATATTTTATACAAGACTTCTCTTTCAAAAGCTCGGGTATGCTTGTGCAATATGGTACCCTGCTTCTACCAATCTCATCAACTCTTTTGAGAGCCTTTACCGGCGCCGCCCGTTTAGTTTTCTCTCATTAAGTCCGTAACTCTAGCATCACGTCGATGAAAAAAACACGAGATCTTCCTGACCTTTCGCTACGTCGCAAATACGCTCGCCTCTATTTTTTTGTTAAAATATAATGCTTGAATACTTTCATGAAAGCAAATGTTTTGACAGCACCCGGTTTCACCGAACCCCAGGTGCTCGAATTTCCAGAGTCCTCCACTACGGTGTCTCTCATAGCCTGAGTCGCTTTGGGACGTTAAAACCCACAAACAAACCAACCAACCAACCTAATCTTGCGTCGACCATTAACACAAAAATGAAGTGCCATATTGCCACAGTGACTTGTGCCATCCCTGCGTTTTTAAAAAACAACAGAAATCAGTGTAACCGTCTGGATGGGTGGATGGAATATAGGAGCGTCCCCTTTGAAACGGGGTGGTAGCAGTAGCTATCATGTTCATTTTTCTCCATATATCTTAATTATTGATTTAGAATTCTTAACTAAACCATCATTCTATTTATTGAATTCTGCTCCTACATTACTAACATTATGTCACTTCTCTGCTTTTAAGCCACCAATCTTCCAGCCGTTTTTTGTTAGTTTCCGCCGCCGGTTTATTCACCCGGCCACTGTTATCTCTAAACCCCAGAGCTTCAGGAACAGTGATTGCGCCTGCATCAACTTCCGAATGGATACCATTACATTCGAGTATAATATGGTCAATTGTTTCACTGGAGTTTCCACATACAGCACATGCGTCATCTCCATTGTTAAATTTCTTTTTGTAGCTGCGTGTTCTAAGGCACCCTGCTCTAGCTTCAAAAAGTAGGGCCCTGCCTCTTGAGTTATCAAAGAAATCTTCCTTCCTGATCTGCATTTTCCACTTTCGGTATAATTCCACACTGTTTCTTTTCCATTGAATTTATCCAATTTTTACCTTCTGTCTTTTTCACCCGTTGCTTAATGCTCTTTATTTCTCCGTTCTTGTTACTAGCATACTTACTAGTTAGTTTCCTAGTTCTTTTCCTCCATTGTGAGTCAACGCTTTTTAGGTACAGGTATTTAAATACCTTAGCTGCCCATCTGTTACTGTCAAATTTCCTCAGGCGTTCCTCATATAACATTTTACTCTGAGCTTCCCGTACTTCGAAAGATGCCCAGCCCATATCCCCCTGTACCGCCTCATTTGTAGTTTTGCCGTGGGCACCTAGTGCTAATCGTCCAGCGGATCTCTGATTTGTTTCTAATGTCGACTGTACCTCTGATTTTAGGCACAAAAAGCATTTCCGAAAGTAAGTCCTGGCACCATAATTCCTTTCCAAGTACCCCTCAATACCTCATATCTATTGTATCCCCACAATGCCTTATGCTTCATTACCCCGGCATTCCTTCGCCCTTTGGCCTTAAGTGATTGCTCATGCTTTCCAATGTATGCCAATCCTTCGTTTACCCATACCCCCAAATATTTATATTCTGCTACTCTAGATATTTCAAGGCCTTGTATTTTAAGACCCTGATCAGTTGAGCCGTTGAAAATCATCAGACCCGACTTCACTGCGCTGAAACTGAAGCCTAGAGCGTCCCCTTCGTCTCCGCAATACTTAACTAGAGTTTGCAATTCTTCCAGACTCTCAGGTAGCAGCCCAATATCGTCTGCATACATCAAACCGGGGAGGCGCTGCTCTACCGCCTTTCCACCTAATCTATATGACAGGTTAAAACCTAGGTTACTGTCTTGTATCCTCCGTTCCAGGTTTATCATATAAAGCATGAGCAGCACCGGTGATAGAGGACAGCCTTGTCTTAATCCTTTGCATACTTTGACATCCTCCGTACTTCTTATCCCTTCCCACGTAATTTCTACTTTGTTATCCCGGTATATTTCCTGTAGGGACTCTATTATCTCATAACCGATACCTTCTTCTTTTAATATGTTCCACAGGAGTTCCCTGCTTACGTTGTCCTACGCCCCGTTTATGTCCAGGAATGCCAAATACAAAGGTCTATTTTCCACTCTAGATATTTCGATGCATTGGGTAAGCACGAACAGGTTATCATCTAAGCGCCTACCATTTCTAAAGCCGTTCTGAAGTTCTCTCGAGTATCTTGTTACTTTCAACCCATGCTTGCACCTTTAATTTCACCGCCTGCATGGCTAACCTGTATATTACAGATGTTATGGTAATCGGCCTGTAGGATTTTATGTGCATCCTTTCTCCTTTCCCTTTATAAATCAAATTCATTTTACTCTGCCGCCAGCTGTCCGGAATTTGCTTATTCGTTATGACTGTTTCCAAAGCTTTTAACAACGTTTCCTTACTTTTTGGACCGAGTTCATTAATCAGCTTGATTGGAATTTCATCTATTTCTGTAGATGTGTTTTTAGGAATATTTTTTTCTGCCTTTTTCCAGTTTAGATTGGTCAGTTCTAAGGTGGTTTGTATTCTGCTACCTTGCGTTGCTTCCTGATTTGCGGAGATTACCCTAAGGTCGCTCTTAAATGACTCGGCTATAACTGCTGTAATGTAGTTCACTGCGTTGTCTCCCTTTAAACAATTTCCCTCGTTATCTTGAATCCGAACTTGCTTTCTTTGATTCTTCTTCCCTAGCCAGCTTATATGGTTCCAGAATTTTATTGCTTCGCCTCTAGAGGCATCGTGTATATCAGCCATCCAGCGATCGGTGGACTGTCTTATTTTACTTTGGACGAGGGCCTGCAATTGAAGCTTTTGTCGATATGATTCCCATTTTTTGTCGATTTCCTCCTGAGAAGCCTGTGCTTTCTTTGCCATTCGGTGCTCCCTTGAAGCAGCCCTTGAAGCAGCCCGGCCTTCCAGTCTCCACACACGCCACGTAGTGCGAGCCATTAGCTTAGCGTTGGTTTTCACCTTTAAGTGCCCTTGACAAATAGGACGTCTTATCTTTCTTATAAACCAGTTTAAACTGCAAGCGAAGCCTTCACTACTCTTCGTATAGCAGTTATTCATGTGACACAAAGTTTGCCCTTCAAATGGTCTTGACACCATTGCACCGGCCACCGCTTTGGTGGCGGACGACGGCTGTTGCAACGCCCGTCTTCCTGTCTGTCCTGTGTCTTCTCTTGTGTGTGTCTTCCCGTGCGCTTTATCTTCAGTCTTCCTCTCCCCCTCTTTTTATGCCTTCTTCCCTATTTTCGCCTTTTTTTTCCACTCGAGGCATGGGAGGTGGCTCAGCTACAGAGCCAGTAGCAGGCCCGTGCATTTTCTTTTCCTTGTTTTCCCCAGTCACAACAAATGACCTTCAACTAATTAAGTATGGGTTTCCACGATTTATTGGTGTTCATCCAAATGCATACAGCGCCTTCCTTTTCCCAAAACCTACCCTAAATCCAGAGGCAGGCCCCGCCGCGTTGATGCGCTGATTAAGATGCCCGACTACTGTGCCGGAGTACACGGATTCGATCTCGACCTTCGGTGGCTGCGTTTCGATGCAGACGCTTCCGTGTTGTTGTTGTGGCTGTAGGAAGGGTGGCTGATCCTGGCCGTGATGGGGCTAGGACAGGTAGGTCACCGCCGCTTGCGACGGGGGCTAGCCTGCTAGCGTATTTTATCTGCTGTGGGTCGTCATTGCACCCGCCACTGCTTCGGTGTTAGACGACGGCTGTCGTTGCAACGCTCGTCTTTCTCATCTTTTTCTTTCTTCTCTATGTTCTCTTCTCTCCGCACTAGGTGGCTGAGGTGGCTCAGCTACAGAGCCAGTAGCAGGTCCGTCCATCTTCTTTTCCTTCATCCTACAGCCACAATGTTGTTATTGTTGTGGCTGTAGAAAGAAGGAAAAGAATGAATGAATGAAGCCTTTATTGAAGGGAAGGGATGGCTCTCGGCCGCTGTTTGGGTTCTTGGGGAGTTAGGAGGGATGGGAGTGTAACTTCGTCTTAACGGTTCTTCAAGCTGTTGCTTGTTGCTTGCCATGCGGCCGATCTTCGCGCTGTAAGTGGACCTCTCTCACACTACTCGAAGCAGGCCGCTCTCACTGCCGTATGTAGCAATGGGGTGTTGTATTTCGGTGCTTGATATAACCTGACCTGCTAATGTGGGCATGTCGTTGTGTGGAATATGCGTAATTTTGTTTCTTCCTCGTGAAAACGATGGACATTGCCATATAAGATGTTCTAGGTCTGCTGTACACTGTTCCTGACAGTGCGTGCATATGTTCTGTTTGACTGTTTCGTGTCTTCGGAGAGACCACTTGTCAAGTATGTGCGGTGTGTAAGCAGCGTTTGTTATTACTTTGTTGAGAAATATCTCTTGTGGTCGAGTGAGCCCTTTCGTGTCCTCAAACACCGGCGTTGGTGTCGCTTCATGTAATCTAAGCTTACTGTCGTGTTTTATTTTGGTGCGTACATAGTGCATCATCGATCTGCCAGGGGAGCCTTTAGTGAGCATTGTTTGGTAAGGATTTAAGTCTATCGGTTTAGGCATAGAGTTGGGGTGTGGGGCATTGTACGTTTCAGCAAGCCCACCCGCTTGCACGGCGGCCGCTTGCGCGGCTGCGTTTCCCTCGCCCGTGCCAGTATGTCCCGGTGTCCATATAATTTGAATTTCTATTCCAACTTCCCGCATTCCCTTCAGCCTCTTTCTGATGCCCTTGGCCACAGCGTCGTCTGTAGTTGGTGCCGTCAGCTCTGCAATCGCTGCATATGATTTGGTTAAAATTCGATATCCATTGAAGTTATCTTTTCTGGCTGCAGCGGTCGTAATGGTATTTATGGCTCCCCATATGGCAAGCAACTCAGAGTGTAAAATTGTTCCTCCAGGTAGGTGGCACGTGTGCTGTCCGTTGTGCTGAGGCGCTGGCACACACACCCATGCCACACTCACCCTTTAATTTCTAATTGCAGCGTCAGTGTAGATGTCTATTGTATTGAGTGGTCTTGTGAGGGCAGTTCTCTGTGCTAAAAGTTGCCTATCTACCACATTCCGCCTAATAATAGGTCGTTGTGGCCTTAGCGCGATTACCGGCGCCTCCCACGGGGGTGAAGTGTCTGTCCCCAGGGGCCTCGGAGCAATGTTGATTCGGTTGTCCCATGCCATGATCTGCTGCCCTTGGGTCGTGTTTTGCAGTCGGGATCGCATTCTCATTTTTGCTTCTCTTATAATGTCTTGTATGGGTGGTATGCTGACCAGCTTAAGCAGCGCTTCATTCCTCGTGTGCTTAGGAAGCCCAGTAATGGTGCGAAGAGTGGCCCTGTGTAGCTTTTCGATGTCTTTAACGTCGCGATTAGAAAACTCATAGACAGGTGCCCCGTACAGAATCCTGCCGACAGCAACCGCTCTAGACAGTGTTTGGCACGATTTTTGCCGGGCTCCACCGTATTTGTTTGAAATCCGGCGAATCATATGCAACATCGGGGTCCAGTTACTTTGCAATGTACGAATCCATTTACGAGGACTGTTGAAACTAGAAATCTGTGCCCCCAAGATTTTTGTCTGCCCATTTGCAGACGTGATGTTGTGTTGTCCAAGATGCAGTATAATGTGCTTTTTGGCGTTTGTAGAATTCTTGCCGTCTATGCTTATGAGTTGTGTCTTTTCAGGTGAGAGCTGTAGCCCCAATGCTTCCAAGCTATCAGTGAGGCTGAAGATTGCTGCTTGGAGCTCCGTCTGCATGACTTCTTCATTTGGGTAATCCACTGCTTTTGTCCATATGGTGACATCATCTGCGTAGATGGTGAAGCGGGCCGAAGTGTCTCGCTCGAGCGCTTTTGCTACGCGGGTCATGGCAAAGTTAAAAAGCAAAGGTCCGAGGATAGAGCCCTGAGGCACGCCCCTATCCAAGTAATAGGTTCTGGGGCTCCATCCCGAAGCTTTGCCATGAAGCCTAATAGGTCTACTTTGAAGGAAGCTGCATATCCAATTGTATGCTTCTTGGCTTGGATATCTTTTTGCTAATTCTTGTAGGATTACCTGTTGGTTTACATTGTCGAATGCTTTGCGCATATCAACCGCGAGGATGTAATCTGGTGTCTGTTTGCGAGACCTGCGGTTGATTACCTTGCGGAGCAGCCAAAGGCAATCATGCGTGCCCGTATTCGGACGGAATCCAGCCTGAGCTGGATGCAACCCAGGCTGTACGTATTCGATATAATGCTGTATTCTTGAGGCTATCATTCGCTCAATCAATTTGCAGATAGTGGATGTGAGAGCTATTGGCCGTAGGTTCTCTGGTTTTGTGTGGTCCTTCCCTGATTTCGGTATGGGGTATATCAATGATAGCTTTAGTGCATCTGGCACCACTCCGGATTCCCATGAATTGTTTATGATAGTTAAGGGCTGATCTTGGGCTTCGTCGCTAAGACTTTTGAGCTCCTGCCATGTTACTCCGTCGTGTCCTAGAGCCGATTTCGGTTTGCCGTGGACTAATGCTGCCAACAGTTCGTCAAATGTAAATGGTTTTTCAAGATCCATCACTGTGTTGTCAATCGTGATCGCCGGCAATGGTGGCGTGGGTATCTCAGAAGCATGCGGGAAGAACGTGTGGATCACCTTTTCCCCGAGTGCAGCTGGGTTCTCGCGCAGGAACAGCTCTGCCAGTGGTGGTGCGCTTTTCTTTTCCCCCAGCAGGCTTCGTAGAATTCCCCACAGCTTTTTAGCCGGGTTTGCGTCCGAGCGTCGCACAAGTGCTGTGCCATGAATCTGTTTCGAGCTGTTGTTGGTACTCCTTGATGAGTCGACATTGGCGCTTAAGGCTCATGAGATCCCGGTGGCGCTTTCCTTTATATCTGTATTGTTGCGTAAGGATATTGACCTTTCGCCACAAGTTGGCAAGGTGCCTATCCATGTGTGTGGTAGTGTCGTCACATATTATTGTGTCTCGGGACCATGGCCGTGCTTCCGCAACCATGGCACTGAATTGCGCGAAGTCCATGAAGTTGCCGCCAGTGGCTGTCCGAAACTTTTCCCAGTCGATGGCAACCGTTTGCCTTTTTTCACGAATCTTTTTTCGGTTAAGGGTGATCAAAATTGGTAAATGGTCGCTTCCCCATGTAGTCTGTTCGACTTCCCATTGCCTGATGAATCCTGGTGTGGCCAACGTCAGGTCTGGTGTCGTATCTCGTTGTCGGGCGTGTAGTCCTATGCGCGTTGGTGTGTCCCGGGTGTTGTATATGTATAGACCAGACATTTCTACAGTGTCGTGCAGCATGCGTCCCCTTGGGTCAGCTGTGGCGTAGCCCCAAGTCGGGTGCTTAGCATTGAAGTCTCCTCCCACCAGAATGGGGAGGCTTCCTGACAGGGCCAGGACTTTGGCGAGCCACTCGTATGAGTCGGTATTATGACTGCCAGTAAGAGGCCTATAATACATGGAGACTGCCACCATGGGCCGCTGCCCAGGAGAACATATTTTAACAGCGATTACTTCTCTGAACTCATTACTTAGATGAGGAATTTTGTAATTCGGTTGCTGTACATTCGTTTCTGACAAGGAGAGCAGCTTGACCCTGTGCATGTTGGTTTCCTCTGTTCTGGTGAAGTATGGTAGGCTGCTGAAATGTACGGTAACCCCGAATAGTGCAAAGTTCTCTTGTTTCTTGCAAAAGGATGACCAGAGGCTTCAATTTTCTGACTTGTTCCCTTAGAGTAGGTCCAGTCTGCGTGAAACTTCTGCAGTTCCATTGTAGACATATTGATCTGATTCTTATTGCGCCTCTGCGGGCTTACGTCTTTTTGGCTCATCGTTCTGGCGTTGGATGCTTTTGTGCAACTCTGTAAAAATTGCTTCAATCTGAGTCTGTATCGCGTTTGTTATCGTTTGAAACTCATCCCGCAGGCTTATTTCTAGACGCTGTGCCTCGATGTGTCGCTCTTGCCTCGTGATGCTCAGCATTTGCGCATACGCCGAGTCTTGTGCTGTAAGTGCCTGTGTCGTCTGATGAGTCTTTGGCGTTTGAGTCAGTGATGCTTCGGTATGTTGGTGCTTTATGGAGTTTGCAGTTGTTTTACGACTGGACGACCGTCCGGGCCGGCTTTTCGAACGCACGCGTTGCATCCGCCAAGTGGGCGAGGCTGAAGCATGTTGCCGCTGCGTCTGAGATGCACGAACGTCTTGTTCCGGTGGTAGCCTTGCAAGGACTTTCTCCAGCATCTCTCTAAGTTGCTGATTTTCTTTTCGCAACTCTTCCAGTTGTTGTTGGTAAACAGGGGGCAGCGCAGTTTCTGTCGACGAGTTCTGTCGCGCCTTGTCTGCCCATGTAACTTCTCCCTTAACTGCATCAGGGTTCTGCTTATTTTCTTTAGGCTCTTTTGATACACGACTAGGACAAGCCGAATTGATTGAAATGTGGCCTGGTTTCTGGCAGGCGACGCAGAATAACTCTTGATCGCATTCTGTGTCTTTAGAGTGCAGCCGTCCGCACTCCTTACAAACCTCTTCTGCTGGACAATACCTAGCAATATGTCCCAGTCCGTGGCAGTTATAGCAGGCAATAATTTTCGGTCTGTACTCGTAGACCCTTGTGATTTCGTAATCAAAAACGAGCCTTTTGGGTAGCTGCTCTGTATCGAATTTTAACAGCAGCATGTTTGTCTTTCCTAGGAGACGCGCGTCAAGAATAGTTGCAGTTTCACATCTTAGGTGGTCCTTGATGTACTCAATGGTTTGACCAGGACGCACCTTGATAACGCCCCGACTTTTTTCCTCGCCTCGTGTTGGCGTTCGTTCAATCGAGACCGCGTACGTGCAGACGCGTACGTTCACTTTCCCGGCCAGTCGCGTTAATGCGGTGAGCCTATTTGCGTGTTCCTCATCTCTAACAGTGACCTTGATGCGATTTGCTACCACATCGTAGCGGAAAACAGCCAAATCTGCCAATTCCCAACTTTTTGCGGTCATTTCTAACGCCTCTGTAATGGATTGTTTAGATATATCATGCACATGTACTCGGTAGAGTGGCCTGATCGAGAGTGGAAAGAGAGGTCAACTTACCCGTTCAAGACGAAGCTGTTCAGGCTTCACTTTCCTTTGAGGTTTCCGTTTCTTGATTAACTTCCAGTCGTCGTAGTCGCCGACGTTCTCACTTTCATCTTCGGTGTCCATTTGGTCGCTTGCGTGCTGCTCCTTAGTCTTAGTGAGTCCCACAGAAAGACCACTCTCAGCGTCCGCGTTGGGCAGCTGGTGCGTTCCGTCCTCTTCATCGCGCGTTGGGCGTCGGAACGCCTTTTCTTGGAGGCTGCTTTCAGTTTTTTTTGTCCCTACACTTTTTGATGAACACACAGCTCCCGCACTTGCGCCACTCGGGTGTGAGCGGACCGACGCCGGCTTCGGCATGGTGCGTTCTGACAGCCCGGCCAGGGCAGCAGCCGAGCTGCGTCTGGGTGTATGTAGGGTTAGCAGTCTGTCGCAGAAAACGTTGTTGCAGGCGGAAAAACGATGACTTCAGACCTACGAAAATCACTCCGCACTCACCGGAGGTACTCACTGGGTCATTGTCCTTTGTTTCGTACACAAAAGAACAATATTTCCGAACACAGTTCAAAAAACATTGAAGAGCCGAGGTGCCACACGGTTGCAACCTGCGGCAAAAAAAAAAAAAAAAATGCACGGGCCTGCTACTCTCTCTGTAGTTGAGCCACTTTAGCTACCTCGTGCGGGTAGAAACAAAAAAGTAGAGAATAAAGAAAAAAAAGAAGAAAAAGACGCGCGCCGCAACAGCCGTCATCTCCCACCTAAACGGTGCACATAATAGTGAACATTAGTGTACATAATTGTTTCAAAATAGCATCGGTCTTTTTAAGGCGCTTTATTTATGTACTCTCTACCACTGTAACCTGCGCCGCCGAGAAAAGTAAGCACAATGCTATGCACAGCAATATTGTTATATTAGGTGGTGCATGCACTGATAACTTCATAAGGATGGAAGAAGAAGATTCCAGTGAGTTTTGGTGAAGACGACGTTCGAGAAGTGTCGGTTGGTGCCCCGTTGACGCTGCTGTGTTTTCTGTGTACTTTGTGCGGTGTCATCTGGGACTACTCTCTTGGCCTTACCTTGCCACGTATCAATTTGGTGGAGGTGACTAAATATTCCCCTGCGCACAGAATAGAATATCAGAGCAAAATAGCACAGATAAAGCTGGATTTGCGCAGTGGCCGCCACCTACCTGGGCTCATAACGACGTCAGTGACAACCACTATGGCCTCCGAAGCAGCTCCTATCATCGCAGCAACATCGGCTCAGCAAGTGGTACTAACGAAGATCCGCCACCCTCCTATCTTTAATGGCAAAGACAAGCCGGACGTTGACGATTGGCTCTATCATCACTGGCTCGTCGATCCCGTTCACTGGTGCCTCGTCGCAGCTCCTCCCCATCATACGCCGGCACCTTCTCGGGAAACTAGCGAGTGCAGCGCCCGAGAGTGACGCTGCATTGCTGACCCGGACTGCCAACTCGGAACTGACCCCCACGCCCAGACGTAACCTAATTGACATTCTTGTGGAAGGAGTCTCCGTTTCTTCCCTTATTGACACTTGAGCCCATATTTCAGTCTTTAGTTCGTCGTTCCGCCAGCGCCTCAAAAACGTTCGTACGCCCGCTAACACCTCTACAGTTCGTGTTGCTGATGGAAGCACTGCTACCAACATCGGGATGTGCACTGCGCGCGTCAGCATCGCCGGCTACCACGTCCCTGTGCTCTTCGCGGTCCTTACTACTCGTCCTCAAGACGTGATTTTAGGCCTAGAATTTTTAACAGTCCATTCCGCTCTCATTGACTGTTCCTCCGGACCTCTGCGCCTAGCCCTGCCCCACTGTGTTCACGACCCTAGTGCTGAATATTCCCAGCATCGCCTCCAATCCAGTACATTTACTCGCCTACCTCCCGAGGCGGTAGTATACGTGCCCATGTCACCTTTTCCCTCCCTTCCTGACGGCGACTACGTTGTCAACCCCATCACCGACGTCACTCTACAGTGCAACATCGTCCTACCTCACAACACTGTACACGTCTAGAATAACCTCACCTACATTCCCGTACTCAACTTCAGCATGCCTTCGCAAGTTCTCCCGGAGGGCATTTTCTTTGCCGAGCTGTCCCCTTTGTCCAGCTTTACTATTTCTGCAGTGATGTCCGACCGTCATGCCGAGGTACCGGCACAACCTGTCCCGTCACATAATCCGGAGGACCGCATCTAAGCCATGGTTGCCTCTGACCTGCGTCCCATATATGCCAGCGCCCTTGCCGGCTTTTTGCGGTCATACAGCGACATTTTTGGTTTCGGTCACGGATCCCTGGGCCAAACGTCCGTCGTCACAAATCGCATCGATACTGGAGATGCCCCCCTATTCACGGCCTTAGAGTTGCTCTTTCCGAACGCCGGATCATTCAGGGAGAAGTGGAAAAATTGTTGGCCAGCAACATTTTTGAGCCATCGAGCAGCCCCTGGGCGTCTCCGGTAGCACTCTTCAAAAAAAAAAAAAAGACAACAGCTGGAGGTTTTGCGTAGATTATCGACACCTAAACAAGATAACAAAGAAAGACGTGTACATCTTCCAAGAATCGATGATGCCCTCGCCTGCTTGCATGGTGCCAACTACTTCTCCTCCATCGATCGCCGTTCTGGATATTGGCAGATCTCTGTTGACGAAAGAGATCATGCAAAGACGGCTTTTGTCCCCCTGGATGGCCTCTACCAATTCAAGGTGATTCCTTTCGGCTTATGTAATGCCCTTGCGACCTTCGAGCGCATAATGGACTCTTTACTACGCGGGTTCAAATGGACCACATGTCTGTGCTACCTCATGACGTCATCGTATTTTTATCAACTTTTGAGGGCCACCTCCATCATGTTTCGGCTATTCTTGGCGTCTTCCGACGAGCTGGCCTTCAGTTGAACCCAAAAAATGTAGCTTTGGTCTCCGGGGACTCAGGGTTCTAGGACACTTGGTCAACACCCATGGCATCCAGCCTGACCTCTGCGAAATTCGCGCTGTAAGTGATTTTCCTATGCCGAAATCTAGCAGCGACGTGCCTAGCTTCCTCGTACTGTGGTCATATTACCGGCGATTTGCACCAAACTTCGCGGAAATCGCCCGTCCACTCACGCAGCTTGTGAAAAGAGGGGTCTCCTTTTCCTCGGGCCACGGAACAATCCGCCGCCTTCGTCGCTCTTACTGCCCATCTCACCGGTCCACCAGTGTTGGCTCACTTCAATCCGTCAGCGCTCACAGAAGTACGCACTGACGGAAGTGGTCATGGAATTGGTGCCGTTCTCGCACAACGTCAGCTCGGTTGCCCTCGCGTCATCGCCTATGCCAGCCGACTCCTCTCTGCTGCCGAACAGAATTATTCCATTACTGAACGCGAGTGCTTAGCCCTAGTTTCGGCCATTACGACGTTCCGCCCTTACTTGTATGGGCGGCCATTCACAGTAGTCACTGACCACCACGCAATATGTTGGCTTTCCACACTCAAAGACCTTACTGGCCGCCTTGAACTTTGGGCATTGCGCCTTCAAGAGTACGATTTTTTAGTAGTTTATAAGTTTGGCCAGTTGCATCGAGACGCCGATTGCCTGTCCCTTCATCCAGTTGACCCGTCAAGCCAACTTGAATGTGACAATGATGCTTGCATGCTCTCTATTTCTAAGTTTTCCAACATTCGCCGGGAGCAACGCCAGGACCCTCAGCGCCGATCGCCATGACCCTTCCCTTCGTTTGTTTAGGCTCCACGACGGCATCTTATACCGGCACGATATGCGACCTGATGGCCCCGACCTTCTACCAGTAGCCTCTCCGCACCTCCGCACAGCCGTCCTTGAACAGCTTCACGACGTTCCCACAGCGGGTCGTTTAGGCGTCTCTCGCACGTACGACAGTGCGCGCCGTCGGTTCTTTTGGCCAGGCCTATACCGCGCCGTCCGCCGCTACGTAGCTGCTTGTGACCGCTGTCAACGCCGGAAAAAGCCATCAGTTTTATCAGCTGGACTTCTGCAGCCGTTCGACATCCCCATAGACCCATTTTCTCGAGTGGGTCTGGATCTTCTAGGCCTTTTCCACTGTCCGCATCGGGGAACAAATGGATTGCGGTGGCCACTGATTACACCACACGCTACGCGGTCACACGAGCAATACCAACCTGTTGTGCAACTGATGTCGCTGTTTTTCTGCTCAACGACGTTATACTCGTTCGTGGAGCTCGCCACCAACTGCTCACCGACCGTGGCCGCTGCTTTCTTGCGCGTATAGTCGACGAGATCCTACGATTGTGCAACGTTCGTCATTCTTTCACGACTGCCTACCATCCACAGACGAACAGGCTTACCGAACGCCTTAACCGGACGTTAACTGAGATGCTGTCTATGTACGTTTCTGATGACCACCGCGACTGGAATAACACGCTGCCATCTGTGACATTGCATACAATTCGTTGCGTCACGACACTACCGGTTACTCACCCTTCTATCTTCTATACGGCCGTGAACCTCTGCTTCTTTCTGACAGCCTGCTCTCTTCTGTCGCCACTGCAAACTCATATGCTCGTGACGCCACAGCCCGAGCTGATGCTACCCGCGTTGTTGCTCGCAACCGACTCGCAGCCTCCTAGGACTCCCAGAAACGTTGCTATGATTCCTCTCATCGCAACACCCAGTATTCTTGTGGCTGTCTCTGTGTCACTGTTATTTATTTTATTTATTTATTTAAAATACCTTCAGGGCCATACGGCATTACAAAGGGGAGTGGTTATACAGTGTGAAAGGGGGTGTTTACTGTCTTTTAACAGGGATAATAGCCCTCTCCAAGTTGCACAGAGAACCACACAAGAACACAGCCAGTCTAGGCCTCCACAAGCGAGCTCGAGCAGCGCAGCGGCACTTCGTCGTTCTTCTCCTCGTCTTTGTGATATCCTCGCCTAGTTCATCCTCGTCTTCATAATATCTTCTCAGAGTTCACTACAAGTGTAATAAAAAAACATAACAATATGAGCATATGTTTACAAATTGTTGCTGGTTATACATTGTTAGCTGAGGCAATTTTGAAATAAACGGTGGTCATTGGTTAGTGCCAGTGATGCGGAAAGGTGTTTCAACTCGTCGGATGTACGGGGTAAAAAGGAATGAAAGTAGGTTTCTGTTCTGTAGAACGGTACTCCAACTTTGTGGGTGTTGTCCATCCGGGTCGAAACGTACTGTGGGGGTGAAATAAGTTCTTCGCGCGGGTGAGAATGGTGAAAAAATTTATGAAAACGACGAAGACGGAGGGTATTGCGACGAGACGCGAGAGATGGCAGACCGAGGCTGACTTTCATACTGGGTACACTTGCTGTTCTGTTATAATTGGAGAGGATAAACCGTACAGAAATGTTTTGGATCATTTCCAGTGAGTGCGTAAAGGTGTGCTGGTAAGGATCCCATATTGATGCTGCACACTCTGGTTTAGGTAATACGAGTGTCTTGTAAAGTAGAATTTTAAGAGAAGAAGGTGCTTTGCGAAAGTTACGACGAAGAAATCCAAGTGTTTTGTTGGCGTTGTTAATAACATGGGTAGCATGAACAGTCCAGGTAAGGTTGCTAGTAATATGAACACCGAGATATTTATAGGAGAATACTGAGTCTAGAAGCATGCCGTTAAGGTGATAGGAGGGAAGATTAGTAGTCACTCTACACACACGCATGAATTTGCACTTGTTAACAATGAGGTATATTTGCCAAGATTTACACCAGGTTGAGATGGAATCGAGGTCAGATTGAAGAGTTAGTATGTCGCTTTCGCATTTTATTTCCCTAAATATTACGCACTCGTCGGCGAATAGGCGAATGTTAGATAAAATGTGGGAAGGTAGATCATTAATATAAATAAGGAAAAGAAGCGGACCGAGTACGGAGCTTTGAGGGACACCAGAGTGAATCTTACTCGGAGCCGAGGTGAGGTAATTAACTGAAACGAACTGTTGACGGTTACTGAGAAAAGCTGCAAGCCAGTTGGGAATCTTTGAGTCGAGATCAAGCTCCTGTAGTTTGTACACTGTACGCTGTGGCACACTTAGCGAACGCTTTGGCGAAATCAATGAATACACAGTCTGCTAGTGAATTACGATCAAGAATGACATGCAGCTTGTTAGTGAAAGATGCCAGTTGAGATTCGCATGAGTATGACTTGCGGAAACTGTGTTGAAATCGCGAAAAGAAAGAGTTTGGTTCTAAGAAATTAGCTATATGAGAAAACAGGATGTGTTCAAGAACGTTACAATGAATGCTGGTGAGCGAGATTGACCGGTAGTTTAGTGGAGGATGCTTGTTACCTGATTTGTGCAGTGGAATCACCTTCCCGACCTTCCATGCGGCTGGACCCCAACTCGCCGCGTTGGCCTCTCGGAAAAACTTTTGCCCCGTTATACAGGACCCTACCGGAATTTAACGACTAGTGACCCCAGTGACATACCAAAATGCACCCCGCAACGCATACCTCTACGCCGCGCACAGAGACGGTCCATGTTCCACGCCTCAAGCCGTACTACACGGACCCTGGTTTGGATGCTATTACGCACCGGGACAGTGCTTTTCAACCGGCGGGTAGTGTTTTATTAGTCGGTGCATGCACTGATATCTGCATAAGGACGGAAGAACAAGATTCTAGTGAGTTTTGGTGAAGACGTTCGAGCAGTGTCGTTTGCTGCCCGGTGGACGCTGCTGTGTTTTCTGTGTGCGTTGTGCAGTATCGTGTGGGATTAATCTCTTGGCCTTACCTTGACGCGTACCAATATGAACGCCAACGCGGTAAAAAAAAAAGAAAAAAGTTGTCCTTCAATAACAGCTAAACACCTGCAGTTACTAAAAAAAAGGCTGTAGTTAAATTTTATTTTTCATTTGCATTTATAGAGAGATTTTAACTTATGCAACGATATTGGCGCCATAAAAGTTTGGCTCCAAACACTAGGACTATTTCAACAGCCTTGAACTTTTGCTGTGTAGCAGCGGCACAACTCCTTCGCGTTTAATCAAGTTTGAAAATCTCGATGGCTATTGACTAAATCGCCTTTAAAAATGACCGTGTTGCAGGTGTATATAAGCTGTGACTGGTCTAGTTTATGGGGTTTAACATCCCAGACACACTCAGGCTTTGAGAGATGCCTTGATGCCTCCAGAACGTTTGGACCGCCTGGAATCCATTAACGGCACTGGCATCGCTGGTAACACAAGCAACTTTTAGCCTCCTCCGAAAATTTGCCGCCGTGGCTCGAATACGACCCCGCATGCTTGGGCACAGCAGTCGAGCACCCTGGCCACACCACCAGCACATCGTGGCCAATGTTAGCTTTGGTGTGCGCATATATTTGATTATCTATTTCAGTACTGGCGTTTTATATAAAAAAAATATGCTCATGCTTGCTTTGAAAATCTACTTTTGCATCCGCGCATATTTCAAATTATGTCGCTGGAACCCGTAGGTAACTACCATACCGCCATGTTTACACGTTGATTAAATCCCTTTTCATAGATTGCAATACTCCACGTGGTCATAATCGATAATTTTATTATTACTCTATCAAATTCAGGATAATGATTTTATGAGTTCGGAACATTGCGCAACTTGTTTTTGAAACGATATACGCAATAAGGTTTTAGGTGTTTCTGCTGATATACAGAAGGGAAATTGGAAATTTTAAGTTGCCAAAGGTTCGCGGTGTTTCCTAGATAGCGGTTCATCGTAGATGTTTTAGGGCATATGCTTCATATAGTGGGTTGCCGGAAACGCGAATCTCTTTCAAAGTCCGGTTGATGTGGTGCGGAGAGGTTGGTGTACCTAAAGCTTTGTTTCTGAACAGTATTTCAAAATTTACATCATTTCTGCAAGATAATATGCTTGTGATTGCTTGACGTCACATATGGAAAGGCGGCGGATTTTGAATCGCGCCGAACACTCAAATAATTGATTTCTGGGGCAATGATCAAGTCTCCTGCGCATCTAGTCGGAAGAAATGCCACCAGTTTAATTGCGTCAGAAGCCTACAAACGCCTGCAGAATCCTAAGTTTCAAGACTTTCTAATGGAATTTACAAGTTGTGCTACATATATGGCCGGTGTTTCAAACACCTAGAAAATGTCCCTTGCCCTCGCCTCAATAAGGGTTTTCTTTCTCACCTTGCATGTGGGCGCTACATAATGACTTTTAAATGAATCAAAAGTTACATCATGAAGCAAGCAATCCGGCGCCATCAAAGTCTAATAAACGAAAAGATAAGCAAAGCGCGCCAACTTTCTAGCATGGTAAAAATCGATTGCTCAAATGCTCAGTTTATCGTTGAATAGGTGAAAAATGCCTTCTGCTTTTTTCTCATAACTTGTACAGGGTAAAGAAATGAGGACGGACAATAATCGTGTAATTTTAGCTCTCAACTATGGAATTCATGAAAATGTGGTTCTAGATGTTCCCAAAGTCCTGCTGGTGCGGTGTCTATGACAAATTTCACTTGCTAGTTTGGACCAACACAGAAATGTTTCTGAGAAATTAAGCATACTTGTTTAGCATACTATACCAATAATCGTTCTATTCACTATCTAAAATAGCTGTCCTTCTGCATGGTGTTTTCAAGGCCGAAAAATGCAAGCGATTTGCTTCTGAAAGGGCTCGCTTGCTTATCCAGTTGACTATCATTTTGAACAGCCGCAGGAAGAGTGTTCGAGCAGTAGTACATGAGGCGCAGCGATGATTACGAGAATGCGCAGCAGAGCTCCCGAATTCAATGTTTGTAAGACAGGGTGAGTTTGGCTTACATCATCTTTTTAAAGCAGACTATTCCATAAGCGCGAATTGTAAATAAGGCGTTGGAAACCAATTCAGCTGACAGCCAAAATCATCAGCAATTTAAAATTGTTAACGGAAGGCCTCTCTGAATACGTGCTTCGAGGTCAACAACCTTAATCCTGTTTTTAAAGGGAAAGCTCGATTAAGCATGTTCAGACGCTATTGTGATTTTATCTCGTCGATGGCTGTATAAGTACGTGAAGGAAATGCAGCTGTAGCACTAGTTACAGAGCGCGAATTCTTTGCTATCTGCGATGCTCAAGAACACTACAGCAGGGTGCAGACGAGATTAGGCTGTCGAAAGCATTTTGAAGGGGCAGATCCCAGGAGGCGAACCAGATGGACTGCGTTGGCTCTGGAGGCAAATGCTATATAGGCAGTGGACCGGAAGGCTCTGTGTCATTTGTGTCAGGAAATGTTCTATATTTGTGGAGACAGGTGCTCTTACGAATGACGTGTGCGAGGTGTGCAGAAGAAGCAGTTGGTATGCGAAGCAGAATATAAAATGAGCGCCACCGGCTACGAGCGCCGCACTGGCGAAGAAGCTGGAAGCAATGGCTCCTCGCGCTGCGAATAAGGTCAAATGATCGACCACCTTGGCGAAACATAGTTTAACGGAGCTGTCGTTGGAAAATCTCGTCTTTCCGGTTGGCGGTCCTACCCACTATGTTCAACTGTCAACAGTGACGTTACCATGTCAGCAATCCCGGGATAAGAAACAGGAAAATGCTGCAAGAACCTAGTACAGGCTAATTTTTAAAGGGGTCGAACACGTGTATTGCAGTGCGTGGTCTGAAATAATTCTTATCTTGTAAAACAACAGAAAAGATGACCTGAGAATACAGGAATAGATTACCAACAGTAATGACGAGTACTAAGTTGACTATTCGATCCTGGCTCCAAACACAGAAGCAGTGCTCATGAAGCTACGAACGCGGCACACTCTAGTTTGAGAGAGCGCCAGGATGCAAATGTTCTTTGAAGAAGTTTTTGAATCCTCCCTAAAATCAGATGAATCAGTGAGAGGTTGCGAGCAGAATCTTCTGCAAGCCAGCACGACGCTGACATTTTCCACTGAGTGAAACTGGCTACAGTCAGTATCTTATGGTCAGTAAAGAAACGAGTTATTTCCTTCAACTGTTACTTTGTTTTAGTTTTCTTGACGGTCAATAACGAAGTCAGCTTAAAACAATCTTAAACCTAAAAAACACAGGCGCAGTATTTCTGCGAATAAATAAATTTGCATTCCGCAGCTTTGCGACCCAAAGAAAAGCTTCTTTATTTTATACTTTTATTATATATTTTACTTTAAATTATATAATATATATTGCAACTAATACAAAGTGTAAAATGATGTTTTTAATGCAATTGTAGAGTTTAATTATTTTATTGAGCTTTCGGGCTTCGTGTTACGGGCTATCTTATTGAGGTTGCAAAGCTTCTGCAGAATGATAAACTTTAAATGCAATTGCAATCTTTAATTGGGGCTATGTCTCCAACATTTCTCACTAACTCATTGCGCATCTTGTTCATTTTATGATGCTCTCAGATAGAGTTCAAATTATCATGGAATATTTTTTCTTGTAACAACCTCCTGAAGGAAGGAAATACGCTCTCACATTAGGCCTATTATTGAAAGAAATTCGATAAGAATTTGCGAAATGTAGCAGTGAAGCATTGTCCTGACAACTGATAAGCCTTTGGAGTTCGCCTTTATATTTTAAACCTGGAGAAATCCGTTCAAATAATGCATTTCTATACGGAGGTAAATGAAGGCATTCGCACATACCTCCGCAAATGTCAGGTAACTAAAAGAATGAGTGCGTCTTTTTCAACGTAAGCATAATGATTCATGTAAGTAATCTTAGTCAATCAGACCTGTATCTCTCGACACCAGATTTAAGGGGCCCTTTCGAAAACGTTCGCGTGTGGATAGCGTATACGGCTGCGATTCCTTCTATCACTTGCCTGTATAACATCCTCAGAAATGAAGACGGTAACATATAATATACAGAATGGAAACAGCGTATATACCTGCCCGTTGCCTGTAGGTTAACACAAAATGCCTTAGTCGCCTCTCTAATATTTTCCTTTCGATATATTTGTTTGCTAAAAGTATAAAATGAATGCCTACAACAAACTCTCTCCATTGCGAAGATGCAAAACACAGAGCGGAAAAGGGCACCGACGGTTTACACAAGCAAATTTCTGTTTCTCTAACTTCAAAGAACACGCGATCATTGCTTCTGTGACCGGTTTACCAATTTCCAATTTGTATGTTTAACTCATTTTAGCTGTTGTCGGATGTGTTGATGGCTGAGATGTCTGAGTTGTTTAACACGCTTATATCGGCGTCGGCTGTTCCAGTATTGTCACGGAACCGCGGGCAGCTATCGCGAACCATCCACGGTACTCTATTGGGCACCTCGTGTACCACACTGCCAATTAACGTAAGCTCGGACTAAATCCTTGTATTCGTTTAGGGGTTTCAACATTCTAAATTTCTCATTACTTTCTCAATAGTTTTACGTACCGATAAAAATGCAACTCCCAAGAGTAAGTAGACTGCACCAGTGTCACAGTGTGTACAAAGGAGCAAAACGAGCAGAGTGTACCGCATGTAATATTGTCACGCGCCTTCGTAGAACGTCGACGGAAGATGAAAAAGAGCGTACCAGTCGTATTCATCACACGATCAACACAGGGTCCGCCCCTCCAATACGTCAGAAGCCCTATCGAGTCTCAGCAACTGAACGTAAGGTAATAGATGAGCAAGTTCAAGACATGCTAAAGCACGGCATTATTCGAGAGTCCTGTAGTCCTTGGGCAGCTCCAGTTATCCTTGTTAAAAAGAAAGATGGCACATGGAGGTTTTGTGTTGACTACCGCCGTTTAAATTCAGTCACGAAGAAAGATGTCTACCCGCTTCCACGTATAGATGACGCAATTGACTGTCTGCACTCAGCTTCATACTTTTCCTCTATTGACTTGAGATCCGGTTACTGGCTAATCCCCGTGCACATTGCAGATAAAGAAAAAAACGGCATTCGTAACACCAGACGGACTTTACGAATTTAACGTTATGCCTTTTGGATTATGTAATGCACCTGCCACATTCGAGCGGTTCATGGATACAATTCTACGTGGACTAAAGTGGCAAATTTGTTTATGTTATTTGGACGACGTAGTAATTTTTGGCAAAACATTTAGTGAGCACAACAGCCGTCTGGATATCGTACTTAATTGCATGGAATGAGCTGGTCTTGTACTGAATGCAAAGAAATGTCATTTTGGCGATCGTGAAACAATTGTCCTCGGTCACTTAGTTGACAAAGAAGGTGTTCGACCAGATCCCAAGAAAATTGAAGCCGTCAAAAGTTTTACCGTGCCCAAATCAGTAAAAGAGCTGCAGAGGATTTTGGGGCTATGCTCGTACTTTCGACGCTTTATACCAAGGTTTGCAGACATCGCTTACCCACTTACGAGTCTACTGCATAAAGATACACCATTCAATTGGACCAGCGAATGTGACTCAGCTTTCCGTCATCTGAAGTTTCTTTTGACCTCGGGCCCAATCCTCCGCCACTTCTGCCCATCAGCTCCAATTGAAGTACACACTGACGCAAGTGGCATCGGTGTCGGCGCTGTACTTATACAACGCCATGAACGCGATCAGCACGTGATAGCGTATGCCAGCCGCTCGTTGAGTAAATGTGAAATAAATTACACGGTTACGGAGCAAGAATGTCTAGCCGTTGTTTTCGCTGTACAGCGCTTTCGTTCCTATCTGTACGGGAATGCTTTCACGATTGTGACCGACCACCATTCCCTTTGCTGGCTCGTGAGTCTTCGTGACCCCTGTGGGCGGCTCGCTCGATGGGCTTTACGCCTACAAGAGTTTAATTTTACTGTGGTGCATAAAAGCGGCCATAAGCACTCAGATGCTGACTGTCTTTCGCGTTTGCCGCTTCAAACGACTGATAATGACTCAGACAATTTCGAAATATTTGGCTCCAATTGCACAAACCTTCCCCGATCTCCGAGTTTTCCGAAACCGAGCAACGCAAAGACAAAACATTAACTTCACTGTTTGATTCCGCCAACGATCCTATGAAGAACACATTTAGCATTCGCGAAGGAGTGCTTTACAAGAAAAATTTCGCCTCTGGGGGAGCACGTATGCTTCTTGTCGTTCCGGAAAGCCTACGTATCACAGTTCTAGAAATGACGCATGAAGACGCCACGTCTGGTCACCTGGGAGTGACCCGAACACTCCACCGCACACAGCAGCGATTTTACTGGCCGAAGACGCGTTCAACGATCAAGCGATATGTAGCCAGCTGTGTGCAATGTCAGCGCTTTAAGCTGTCGACTTCAAGCCCACATGGAAAACTGCAGCCAGTCACACCTCCAACAGCCCCGTTTGAGCAAGTTGGCATTGACCTTCTTGGACCTTTTCCACGGTCCTCTAAAGGAAACCGATGGATTCTTGCGTGCGTTGATTATTTAACCCGCTACTGTGAGACAGCCGCGATACCATCCGCTACTGCGTCTGAAGTATCAAATTTCTTACTTCGACTCGTCATTCTTCGGCACGGCCCTCCTGCAGTCATCATTAATGACCGTGGACGCCAATTCACAGCGGACATTGTCGAAGAACTTCTTCGCCTCAGCACCTGCAGTTTTCGGCACTCCACGCCGTATCATCCCCAAACGAACGGTGTAGTAGAACCAACTAATAGGACGCTTACCACCATGTTGGCTATGTACGTCGCTGCAGACCGTAAGGACTGGGACGGCGTTCTACCGTTCATTACGCATGCATATAACACAGCGCAACATGAGACAACAGGCTACAGTCCCTTCTACCTTCTCTATTCTCGCACGCCTCGCTGTGCCCTCGACACCATACTGCCATTTTTCATTCATGACGAACCTTCTCTTGCTACCACACTCTGCAGAGCTGAAGAAGCCCGCCAACTGGCTAGAGTTCGAATTTTATCTTCTCAAGAACGTTCTAAGAACCGCTACGACGCCCGAAACCAACCGTTTCCTATGCTCTTGGTGACTATGTGTGGTTGTAGACACCTCTCCGTAAGCGTGGTCTTTGTCGAAAACTGCTTTCACTCTACACCTGACCGTTTTTTGTGTTAGAACGCATCAATGACCCGAATTACGTCATAGCACGCATAACGGCGAATGGTCGACGGTCACGGCAGTCGCAGGTGGTGCATGTAGCCCGCCTCGAGCGATTTCATTCCAGAGGATCTCTGTAACTCGCTCGACGGGCTTCGTCTGCGAGGAGGGAAATGTCACGCGCCTTCGTAGAACGTCGACGGAAGATGAAAAAGAGCGGTCGGGTAGATCGGTGAAGAAGAAGAAAGAGCAAGGGCAGAGGAACGTTTGTACGCTTCACCGCAGTCCTCTTTGTACCGATCCCTGTAAATAAACCCCCATGCGTACAAAGTAACATCGCGTACAAAGTACGTAACAATATAAAGGCACGACAGAAACAACTTGTATTTTGAATCTGCTTGCCACGCTGCTTTAGCATGCACAAAGTGCGGCAAAAAGCATCATTTAGAGCTCGCAGTACCGGCATATATTCAGATGATACCTTAGATAATACCCTAAATATAATGAAACAATACCGCAGCGCAGAAGCCTCACAATGCGCCAGAATGGTGCAATGCGTTTTGCCGGTGATCATCACTGGCTCCTCAAAACCTGGTATTGCTGACAGACATTTCATAGCTGGACACATTTCGACCAGATATTAATGGTGGACTTCCTAGGTTGCGAGTATGCCACCCGAACAAACTACGAAGTGCTCACTTGCTCTAAGCCTGAGAAGGAACGTCTCTTGGAATGCATTCGCTATTTTCCTGAACGTTATGAGCTCGGAGATCCTTTCAAGCTAAATTTGAAAAAAAAAAAACACGAGCGATACATCGAGCCCAACCACGCTTCTAGGCATAATTTCTGTGGCATATATCTTTACATTGGACGCTCTAGGGAATGTGGATTGTTATATTTACGTAGCGATGCTAGTTGGACTTCCCCTCTCATTACCACCGCTACATAAAATGACACTGTCATCCTCTTGTACATGGCTGTGCTCATCCACTATAAGGAGACAGCCTATCAAACTTGCAGCCCTCATCAGGACGTCCCTTTAGCGTATGTTGCTTTGGCACTTTATACCCCACATACTCTACGAAAGTTCGGTTTCTGTTAGCCAAACATGTTTACTGCTCAGAATGTGTGGTATTGTATGTTCAGGATTTAAACATATGCGTAATGTCCCTGGAAACATGTCAGTGAAATAGCTTGATGATGCTAGATTTGTTAGTCATTCAAATGTAGGATCATAACGAAGCATTATTGATTAATACCCAAAACACTTGAATTCTGTTATTTCTGTAATAGAGCCGAGCTAACTTGTTAATTTGTTTATCTATTTGGGGCTCTATCACGCAAGCGACCACAGAAACCGATCAGTAGGGTTCCTTACGGTAAGATGAAAACTAAACAAGTATTGGAATCGGGCGTCCATGTAAGCCACATACATAAACATAAATTAGATTTTGTTGTATGGTACCAAGAAAGCCAAGTTAGGACGAGTGCCTGCATAACGCTGACACATTTATATGATTTACTACAATATTGCATGCCTGGCTCATTAACCTTACCTCTATTGCAAATACAAAAACGTGAAGTGGCAGAGACATTTAGCATAAATATGCAGAGTAGTCGCTTTCTTAGCGCCCGCAGGTCAGTTAAGTGCTGTATTTAATTTCTATGGATGAGGATATAGCGCATCCCCGCAATTCGAAATGAAACGCACTAATTGCTGCGCACATGTCAAAAAAACATGGTCAGGTTTGAGAACGACACTTAGCTCTTGTTTATAATTTTCAATAGAACGAAGAGTTTAGCTAGTTTGTACATGTTTACGGAATAACAGCGTGGAGACGAAGGACAAGGAAGAAGACAACACCTGCGTTGAATATGAACTGCAGTTCATTAGAAAGAAACACGCAAAATACACTCTTTTCCCAACCAAGAGCTCATGTGAGACTCCACCCGCCAAAGAGATAACTCAGTCTTTTGAATCAATATACATTAATTCACAGTCATGAACAGATGCAGACGGGGTGCTTACACACGAGTCATGATTTTTATGAATATTGTTACGGTACGTAGTGAAAGAGACGATGACGAAGTGCTGGGCTAGTGGAGAAAGACGACGCTGCAGCTACGTCTGGTTCTCCTGTGAGTGTGTCCCTGACGGTGAACTGTTGCGGCTACGACGTACCATCGCCTCCTAACATCTCGACGTGTCTCGTAACATCTTGGTGGAGCTGCTGGGTAAGACACCAATACCACAAGCTGGATCTCCTTAGTGGCCGCCAACTTGGTGCTAGCACTATGCAGTCCGACGCAGCTACCTTTCCAGCGGCACAACCAGCGCCCACTGTCGTCGTTGCGCAGCCTCGTGATCCGGGAACCTTTTGCGGCATCGACGACATCGACGTCGAAGACTGGCTCGCTATGTACGAGCGAGTCAGTAAGCACAACCGATGGGACGCAACGTTGATACTTGCAAATGTCATTTTCTACCTGGCTGGTACGGCGCGCGTCTGGTTCGAGACGCACGAAGAAGATCTAACATCCTGGGACATGTGCAAAGAGAAGCTTCGGGATCTCTTTGGCAAGCCGATCGGACGCAAGCTCGGCGCTAAAAAGGACCTGGCATCATGAGCACAGTCGTCGACCGAATCATATCTGTCGTACATACAAGACGTACTAGCTCTATGCCGCAAAGTGAACAGCGCCATGCCCGAGTGTGACAAGGTGGGCCACATCTTAAAGGGCATTGCTGACGACGCTTTTAACCTTCTATTTTGCAAAGATTGTACGACGGTCGACTCCGTCCTCGAGGTATGCCGGCGGTTTGAGCAAGCTAAACATCGTCGTATTGCTCCCCGCTTCGACCGCTTGCCAAACACAGTTGCTACGTCTTCGTGCGAAGATCTCCCAACACTGCAGCAGCCGTCCCATGAGGCAAACTTTACCAGGATCGTTCGCAGAGAGCTGGAGGCAATGGCCCCCGTCGCATTCACACCTCAGCCGGCGGATGCTACTATAGCACTGATCCAAGCTGTCGTTCGCCAAGAATTCGCGAACGTGGGCCTTAATGCGAGCGTAAGCCTCAGCTCTGGTCAGCCGTCCGCACAGCCATCTGTCCAGCCCACCGTTCCGGTGGTAGCTGCTGCGGCTCCGACTGCGCCCTTCCCAACGCGATACCCCGAATCTACCCGACGCTACCGCAACCCAGAAGAATGGCGGACCGTGGACAACCGACCCATCTGCTTCAACTGCTCACGTGCCGGCCACATTTCTCGCCATTGCCGCAGCCGTTGGGTTCCGCCACCTCGACCTCGCTACTATCATGACCGCAGCACCGCCTACGGACGACACCCAACCTCTCTCCGTGCTACGCCCTCTCGTGACTTTAACCCGCCATCCCCGCGCATGTCCAGCCGATCGCCGTCTTCCCAGACCCGGCGTTCCCGCTCGCTCTTGCCTCACCGTTCCTCGTCCCCTCATCCTCACTTCTCTGGCCCGCTCCCGGAAAACTGATCAATGCAGCTCCCGGAGGTGAAGCTGCATTATTTATTTTTATTTATTTAATCATTTGTACATACTATCAGTCCATCTGGACTAAGATAGGAGTGGGTTTGACATCAAAATTCATAAACGCAGGCCAGTACGATAAAACAGCAAGTACAGTCAATAAAACACGGTTCATAAAATACAGTCAATGTAATGTACAAATTATGTGCACTCCTGCGTTAAATATTTGCATATAAGGGTACCAAATTGCTCTCGGGATTGAGCGTTCACAACGTGGTTAGGAAGGCTGTTCCAGTCGGATGATGTGGCAGGAAAAAAAGAGTATTTAAAACAGTCCTTAAAAAATTTTTCTACTTGGACGTGTTTATTATGCTTATTACGAGTGACGCACGTCTTTGCTTCGTTTATGTATCGTTCTTTCTTAACCAGGACTAAACCATTTATTACACAATAAAACAAAGTTAGTCTTTTTTCTTTTCGTCTGTGGGAAAGAAGAGACACATCGGCTTGGGCATAAAGAGGGGTCACTGAATCCAATCGCCGATACCGGGAGAAAATGAACCGTAGCGCCCGTCTCTGTATCTGCTCAAGCTTAGAGACAGATTTTTTGTGATATGGGTCCCATATTTCGCATGCGTAATCAAGTAAAGGCCGTACAAGCATCTTGTACGCTGTCAGTTTTGTGTCCGTAGAAGCCTGTTTTAGGACGCGTCTAATGTAGCCTAATCGCTTGTTTCCCTTCGCGACAATGTTGTCAATATGTTTTGCCCAGCTAAGATTTGAGGTGATGGTCACGCCGAGGTACTTGCATTCATTTACTCTGGAAAGCGGGCTACCTTGCAAGCTATACACATAGTTCAGGGGCTCAAGCTTGTGAGTAATTGTCATGCAAACTGTCTTGTGTGGGTGTAGTGACATCTGCCATTCCGTGCACCAATTATCAATTTGGAGTAGATAATCATTAAGCTGAATTTGGTCATTAACGGATCTGATTTCATGGTAGATAATAATAATACAATGGAGTTCAATGGTGTTAAAATATGGAATGAATTGCCGATCGAGGTAAAAGCCGCCAGAAATTTTAAATTGACTTGTAAACTATATTACCAGTCTAATCAAATTCTGCCTGAATTGCTTTCTTAGTGAAATTCCCATATGTAGCCTAGTTTTTGAAACGTGCTTTACACTTGTATTTGTTGTTGCGCACATGCAATAGCGTGTGCGCAATAATTTTTGTGAGTGTATCGTGTACTTCGCTTGCACTTTATTGTACTTTGTAACCATATTCTTTCTAATTTTCCTTCTCTTCATTGTAGTACTATTATGCTTATCGAGTTTATTTGGTGCTCATAATTATGTGGGTATATTATTTTACTTGCAGTTTGCTGTATTCTTGCCTATGTACGCAACTGTAGCAGTAATGTTGCGTTAATATCATTATTGTTCCTTTCAATCATTGATCCTCTATGGCTGAACCTGAGAGTAATATTTGTATTTGGACCGGCCACTAGCCTACTGAGCTATCGGTCCAAACAGTGTTTGTACATTTTATTTGGTTTTGTCAATAAAGTTCCTTGAAAAAAAAAAAAAAATCGTCTGCGAATAGCCTCGCTTTTACTGGTGAATCCCGGATCATGTCATTAATGTATATCAGAAATAAGAGGGGGCCAAGAACTGAGCCCTGGGGTACACCTGATCTAACCTCGCAACAATCGGACCTCTTACCCCCGATGACAACATACTGTCTGCGACCTCTTAGGAAGTCCTCTACCCATCGAACTACACAGTTATGTCCCAAAACAGTTTTTACCTTAATTAGAAGCTTTCTGTGGTTAACCTTGTCGAAGGCTTTTTTGAAATCTAAGAATATAACATCCATCTGGCCCCTGCAATCAACAACTTTACAAAAATCATGACAACATTCCAATAGTTGTGTCACTGTTGACAAGCCCTCCCGAAAGCCATGTTGGTATTCACTAAAAAAATCATTGCGCGTTAAGTGCTGGCGAATATGTTTTGATACAATATGCTCTAAAAGCTTACAGCACACTGATGTTAGTGCTATTGGCCTGAAATTTGAAACGTTAGCAGCGTCACCATCCTTAAAAATTGGGGTAACCTTACCAATCTTCCAATCATCAGGCAGCATACCTGTGGCTAAAGATTTCTTAAAAATTACGAAGAGATACCTGGCCGTCCATTCAGCGTACCTCCTTAAAAATAAATTCGGTATTTCATCCGGGCCTGCAGCCTTTGAAGTGTCTAGCTTCAGCAGTGAAGCCAGAATTCCCTCGTATGACACTTGCAATTCGTCTAATTCGGGTAAATTGTTATGCGACGCAAACTGTGTCGGTTCTCCGTCATCCGAAGTAAAAACACTTGCAAAGAACCCATTGAAAGCCTCCGCAATTTTAGCCTTATCCTCAGTGAGACCCTGATGCGTATTCATTTTTGTTATTGGTGTCTTAGTTGCCGACAAGTGTCTCCAAAACTTTTGGGGAGATTCACGAAGATATTTACTCATTGTGATGTTGTAAAGCTTATGTTTCGATTCTTTAATCATTAATTTCAACCTTTCACTTAATGTCGTTAAGTCCTCACGTAACTCCGGGTTCACTGATCGCCGCAACCTTGCTTTACGTCTGGACACTTTTCTTTTTAGTTGAAGAATTTCTCTCGTAATCCACGGATTGTGGATACGTTTTTTCTTACATTACAAGGGTACATATTGTGTTATACATTTGTGTACAGTTTCTTTGAAAGTTAGCCATAGTTCATTTATGTGTGCGGACTCATCGTGGCTTAATTTGTCAAAGTAGTCATAACGGTAGCTTAATTCGTCAAGTATGGTAGTGTCATCAGCTCTATTGAAATCTCTGTAGTATGTCAGGTGTTTTTGCGTACAAGAGAATGGACCCAACTGCAAAGTTACACTAACTAAGGAATGATCCGAGATTCCAGGTAGAATGGCAACTTTGTGCAGCCATGATGAGACACTGTCTGTTATGAAGACTAGATCCAGAACCGATCCACCATCACCGTGAACACGAGTAAGCTCCCTGACTACCTGTGTCAGCCCGTGGGAAAAACACATGTCAACAGCAGCTATCCCAGCTTCATTCTCCCGTGAACCCGGTTCCATTTGATCCCATTTTACATCCGGAAGGTTAAAATCTCCAGCAACAACAACATGCTTGTGCTGTGCGCGCAGGTCATAAAGAAAATCAATTAGCTTATTAATACCGTTTGAACCGGACCCAGGTGCACGATACACAGCCGCTACAAGCAGCTCTTTTGTTCCTAAAAAGATTTTACACAATAATGTTTCAATGTCGGTCATTTTGCAAATGAATGTGTAATTAATAGACCTTTTAATGAAAATAGCTACCCCGCCCCCTCTGCTGCCACGGTCGTTCCTAAGCACGTTGTAACCAGGCGGGCATATTTCAGAGTCACGTACATCATCGTGCAACCAGGTCTCGGTCATGACAACAACATCAGGGTCATGCTCAATCAGCACATGTTCAAAATCAACACACTTGTTTACAAGGCTACGGGCGTTAAGATTCAGCAGCCTGAACACTCCGTCATGCGCAAGTCAATCCCCTGCGTGAGCCACTGGCGCTTTATCAGATAGCTGTTCTTTCACACGACAGCGCCGGTTTGTCGCTTCGTCCCACGCGTAAGTTACACCATTTATCTTAATCTTGTCGAAAACAAGTGTAACTTTTTTTCCACTTTTCCTATCGTTTACTGCGCTGCTCCAAAGACGTTGTCGTCTTCTTACTTCGTATGAAAAGTCTTCGTCAATAAAGATCTTTGTTCCTTGCAGTCTGGTCCGGTAGCGCAGTATTTCTTTCTTTTCGTTATAATTCCCAAGCCGCACAATGACTGGTCTCGAGTTTCCCGTAGAAGGCTTTCCAATTCTATGTACCCGTTCTGCACTCGTCACTGCTACGTTAAGTTTTTGCACGAAGACTCCCGCAATCACTTTCTGCTTCAATTGTTCCTCGGTTTCATTTTGTACCTCAAGAATGCCCCGGATCACCAAGTTCTTACTGCGGCTGCGATTTTCAATGTCATCAAGCTTTTTTGATACGCCCCCAACACTGGAGCTCAAATCTACAATTTCATGTTCAGCCTGCTCAATACTTTTACATTCTTCTGAGGTCTTCGAAAGCCCCATTTCTAGGTCAACGAGCTTTTGCTTCAATTCAGCTATACCCTCTTTAATTTCATGCTGCCCGTCCAAAAGCATCTGCATCATACCTATTATGTCACTGTCAGGACCTGGATTTGCTTCAATATCCCCGCAATACTTCAGCAACAGTGCCATTGTGTCCCAAAAGTCAGCAATAATTACACAAAGTGCTTGTGGGCTTGGCAGCACAAGTAGACCCCGACAGTCGTCTCTGATAGTAGATATAAAACGCTTTTCACCAACCTGTGCGAACAACAGAAGAGGGTTGGTCATTGTTGTTGTCAAACCGGTGCCGCCAAGCCCACTGACGGTACGACGGAAATCCCAGCCCGAAGAAAACGCCCCCTCTGTTGATGTCCATTTTCCTGGCGTTGTCCAAGTGAAATCGTCGACCGCCGGCAACTCGACGGGAAAATGCCTGTGATGGTCAAATTTGTTGATCTTGATAGAGGAATCCTGGTCTGGCTTTACTGTGAAGAATTTACCGCTGGCCTGCTCTGGCGAAGAACAAAGCAGCAGCAGCACCTGTGCGAACAACAGAAGAGGGTTGGTCATTGTTGTTGTCAAACCGGTGCCCACTGACGGTACGACGGAAATCCCGGCCCGAAGAAAACGCCCCCTCTGTTGATGTCCATTTTCCTGGCGTTGTCCAAGTGAAATCGTCGACTGCCGACAACTCGACGGGAAAATGCCGGTGATGGTCAAATTTGTCGATCTTGATAGAGGAATCCTGGTCTGGCTTTACTGTGAAGAATTCACCGCTGGCCTGCTCTGGCGAAGAACAAAGCAGCAGCAGCACCTGTGCGAACAACAGAAGAGGGTTGGTCATTGTTGTTGTCAAACCGGTGCCGCCAAGCCCACTGACGGTACGACGGAAATCCCGGCCCGAAGAAAACGCCCCCTCTGTTGATGTCCATTTTCCTGGCGTTGTACAAGTGAAATCGTCGACCGCCGGCAACTCGACGGGAAAATGCCTGTGATGGTCAAATTTGTCGATCTTGATAGAGGAATCCTGGTCTGGCTTTACTGTGAAGAATTCACCGCTGGCCTGCTCTGGCGAAGAACAAAGCAGCAGCAGCACCTGTGCGAACAACAGAAGAGGGTTGGTCATTGTTGTTGTCAAACCGGTGCCGCCAAGCCCACTCGGCTTGGCGACTCGGCCCGAAAATCCTCTGCTGACCCTCGCTCATCGCCGCAATCTTCTAGATATCTGTGTAGATGGTGTGCCTGTTACCGCCCTCATTGACACTGGTGCCCAAATTTCCGTCCTCAGCTCTTCGTTTCGCCGCCGACTCAAAAAAGTTGTCACACCAGCCACTTCATCAGCCGTTCGTGTCGCCGATGGAGGCGTCGCTGCCGTCGTGGGACTTTGCACTGCGCGAGTGAGCATTTGTGGTCGAAATACCCCTGTGCTCTTCACTGTAATCGACCGCTGCCCTCACGATGTGATCCTCGGCATTGACTTTTTAACAGCGCACTCTGCCCTGATTGATTGTTCAAGTGGCCTCTTTCGCTTAGACCTGCCTTTCTGCTCCGACCGCACAGATATCAAGCCACGCGTCTGCTCCGTCGAGTTTGTTCGCCTACCGCCCGAAGCTGCCATGTATGTTCCTTTGGCCCCGTTTCCTGCTATTCCTGATGGCACATATGTCACTTGTCCAATCACCGATGTTGTTCTCCACCGTAACGTCATACTCCCTCACACTGTCCTGACCGTCACGGATAACAGAACCTATCTTCCCGTCCTTAACTTTAGCCGCTCTGTCCAAGTTTTGCCCCATGGCATTGCACTCGCTGACTTGCTTCCGTTGGCTGACTGCGAAGTTTCTTCCCTCAAGCCTGTGCCTCTGTCTGAACCCCCCGTATCAGCTTCTCGTTCGACCCTTCTTACTCCCATGATAGCACCAGATTTGACACCTCGGAGAGCCAGTGCTCTCTCCGACCTTTTGTTGTCGTACAGCGACATTTTTTATTTTGGCGACCGACCTTTGGCCCAGGCATCTGTCGTTACCCATCGCATCAATACTGGTGATGCCAGCCCTATTCACAGAAGGCCTTATCGAATTTCTCTTGCTGAGCGCCATGTGATACAGAAGGAGGTCGACAAGGTGTTGACAAATAATATTATTGAGCCTTCCTGCAGTCCCTGGGCGTCGCCTGTCGTTTTAGTCAAAAAGAAAGATCAAACCTGGAGATGCTGTGTAGATTACCGCCACCTCAATCAGATCACTAAAAAAGACGTTTATCCGCTCCCGAGAATTGACGACGCCCTCGACTGCTTGCATGGTGCCAGCTATTTTTCCTCGATCGACATGCGTTCCGGCTACTGGCAAATAGCTGTCGACGAACGGGATCGAGAGAAAACCGCATTTGTCACCCCTGACGGACTATACCAATTCAAGGTCATGCCATTTGGCCTCTGTAACGCTCCTGCGACCTTCGAGTGCATGATGGACTCTCTTCTCCGTGGCTTCAAGTGGACAACGTGCTTATGCTACTCAGATGACGTTGTCGTTTTCTCTCCCACGTTCACAAGTCACCTTGAACGGCTTTCTACGATACTGGCAGTCTTTCGCCGCGCCGGCCTTCAACTCAACGCAAAAAAATGCAGCTTCGGCAGCCGCCAGATCAAAATCCTGGGACATTTGGTTGACGAAAATGGTGTGCAGCCCGACCCTGATAAAGTTCGTGCAGTCCGCGAGTTCCCTACACCACGTAATACAAGTGATGTGCGAAGTTTTCTCGGGCTCTGCTCCTACTTCAGTCGCTTCATTCGGAACTTCGCTGACCTAGCACGTCCCCTTACCTTCCTTTTGCAGAAAAACGTAAATTTCCCGTGGAGCCGTGAACAAGCTCAGGCCTTCACAACGCTCATTTCCGCGCTCACCGCTCCTCCTGTACTGGCGCACTTCGACCCGTCTGCGTCTACAGAACTGCGCACCGACGCTAGCGGACATGGTATTGGCGCCATCCTTGCCCAGTACCAGCACGGCCACTCTCGTGTGATTGCCTATGCCAGCCGCCTTCTATCTCAGTCCGAGCGCAATTATTGCATTACGGAGCGCGAATGCCTTGCACTTGTTTGGGCGTTGACCAAATCCCGCCCTTATTTGTTTGGGCGGCCCTTCAGCGTAGTGACGGACCATCATGCCTTGTGTTGGTTGTCATCACTTAAGGACCCTGCTGGCCGCTTAGGTCACTGGGCCTTGCGATTACAAGAATACACGTTTACTGTTGTGTACAAGTCAGGCCGCCTACATCAAGACGCCGACTGCTTGTCCCGCCACCCCGTTGACCCTCCTGAACTTCCTGACAAAAGTGCTGACGACTGCGTTTTGTCCATTTCGAACTTTCTCCACATCGGCGTCGAACAGAGTCGTGATCTTTCCCTGCGCCCCATTGTTGATCACCTGCGCAACGACAGCACCGATCCGCCCATCAGTATGTTTGTGCTGCTTAATAACACATTATACCGACGCAATATGCGCCCAGATGATGTCGACCTTTTGCTTGTTGTCCCGACATATCTACGCTCTGCTGTTCTTGCGCACCTTCATGATGCTCCTACAGCAGGGCACCTAGGAGTGTCCCGCACATACGACAATGTTCGACGGCGATTCTACTGGCCTGGCCTCTACCGCTCTGTTCATCGCTACGTCGCCGCCTGTGAGCTGTGCCAGCGCAGGAAGACCACGTCTCTTCACCCTAGTGGGCCCCTGCAACCACTCGCAGTTCTAACTGAGCCCTTTTCTCGAGTTGGTCTTGACCTGCTTGGGCCATTTCCCACATCCACTTCAGGGAACAAATGGATTGCCGTAGCGACCGATTACGCCACCCGATATGCCATAACGAGAACTATCCTCACCAGCTGTCCCTCCGACGTTGCAGACTTCCTTCTGCATGACGTCATCTTGCTTCATGGTGCTCCTCGTCAACTGCTCACCGATCGCGGTCGCTGCTTCCTTTCTAAAGTTGTTAATGACCTTCTGCGCTCATGCGCTACGCGCCACAACTTCACAACGGCCTACCATCCACAAACGAACGGTCTTACTGAGCGCCTTAATCGTACCCTGACCGATATGATGTCGATGTATGTTTCTGACCATCACCGTGACTGGGACATCTCTTTACCTTTCATAACATTCGCTTATAACTCCTCACGGCATGATACCGCCGGATACTCTCCCTTTTATCTACTCTTCGGCCGCGACCCTCTACTTCCCTTCGACACCTTACTGCCTCTTGACGATTCCTTCAGCATTTACGCTTCTGATGCCATCGCCCGCGCTGATGCCGCCCGTCATATTGCTCGAGACCGGCGTGCGTCCCAGCGTTCTCAAAAGCACCGTTACGATCTCCAGCACAGTGACGCCTACTGCCCTCCTGGCTCCTTCGTACTCCTCTGGCTCCCTGCTCGACGTGTAGGCATGTGCGAGAAACTTCTGCCCCGCTACGTGGGCCCTTACCAGGTCTTGCGGCAACTTACCGACGTGACGTACGAGATTATCCCTGTGAACCGCCACTCTCCTGCAAACCATCATCCAGAAGTCGTGCATGTCGCCCGTCTCAAACCTTATATCTCGCGCTCACCTGTGTAGTCTACGCACCGGGACTATGCTTCTTCCGCGGGGGGGGTATTGTTATGGTACGCAGTGAAAGAGACTGTATCGACGTCATGGTACACCAAATGCCAGGGGGAAAAGAGCCCAGCTTTATTTGAGCAACGCGTATTTATACAGATGGCTTGGACAGCAGCGTATCGGCTGTTGCGTATCAGTTGTACATTTTGAGGCCGCACTGCGCATGCTATCCCTGACGCATACGATACATCTTCCTTCTTTTGGAAAGAAAACTAAAAACAACAACAAAGCAAAGTTGCAAGCACGACATGGGCTCAGTGCACAAAAGAATAACTTAAGACATTTGCTGAAAGTCTCTGCCGTATTCCAAGCGTCGCGGGGGTGCACGTTGTCTCTGCGATCGTCTTAACCCCGGAGCGCTTGACACTGCATCACCATCAGATGTCACTGGTCGCGGCTGATGCTGCGGCGTGCTGTCCTCAATGGTGTCATCGCTGTCGTCGTCAAGTTCACTCAGAAAGTTTTCTTTCGTAGACATGAGATGTTTTCGATTGCGACGCAGAAGTCTGCCGTCTTCTGTTAGAACACTGTAGGACCTTGGTCCAGCACAGCGCTGAACGACCTTTGCTTTTTTGTCCCAGACAACTTTCTTCACGCGCACAACGTCACCTTGTCTCAGGGGTGGTAGGAGTTGCCGGTCTCTCTTACTCTGGCGATGCTTGGCAATATGCAAACTGGGACCTTCTTGAGTGTCTGGTAGCGTTGTTCGTAGCTTTCTGGCCTGAAGAATCTCTGCGGGTGCCGCAGCACCTTCCAGTGGGGTTGTCCTGTAAGCGAGCAAACCAAGCCAGAAATCTTGATTGGCTTCAGCAGTTTTCTTTAATATTCGCTTCACCACCTGTACCCCCTTTTCTGCCAGGCCATTCGACTGTGGGTATCTAGGGCTAGAAGTAATGTGCTGGAAATCATATTCTCTTGCAAATGCAGCGAACTGGTAGCTTGAAAAAGGGGGTCCGTTGTCTGAGCATACCTCCATTGGTATGCCATATCTAGCGAAAATAGCGCTTGTTGCTTGAATGACAGTCCTGGCCGATGTATCCTGAAGTAATTCCACCTCCGGAAAGCTTGAGAGCGCATCGTAAACACAAAGATAAGGTCTACCCCCATAGTAAAAAATGTCGATTCCAACTCGGTACCACGCTTGCGTGGGCACTGAGCGCATCTGCAGCGGCTCACGCGGCTGGCTGTATGCATATTTCCGGCAGACTGCGCATTTCTGGACAAAGGCTTCAATGGCACTATTCATGCCTGGCCAGAATATCGCTTCCCGGGCTCTGGATTTGCATTTGCTTATACCCAAGTGGCCTTGGTGAATTTTTTCCAGAATTGCGTGCTTCATGCTAGTGGGAATCACCACTTTGGAGCCCTTTAACAAAACGCCCTGAACCTGCGAGAGCTCGCCAGTAAATGGCTTCAGCTGACCTTCAACCGGTGCACCTTCTCTCAGACTTTTGAGTACACTGCACAGATATTCATCTTTGTTTGTCTCGGCGACCAGTCGAGTTAAAGTTCTATGGCTCACGCGAGACGAAACTACACTCACGGCGTGTACTTCTGCATCTTGGCTGTCGATGTCGGTCTTGTCACAGTTGAGTGAAGCCCGGGACAGCATATCGGCCAGGAAGAGGTGCTTTCCTGGAACAAAAAAAAATCTTGATATCGTAACGAAGCAGTCGCAGAAAGAAGCGTTGCAGCCTTGGCGGCATGTCACCAATCGCTTTTTGAGATATCGCTATCAAAGGTTGATGATCGGTTTCCACGATAATGTGACGACCGTATGTGAAATGATTGAACCTTTCACAACCGTACACAATCGCCATGGCTTCTTTCTCTATCTGCGAGTATCGCTGCTGGGCTTCCGTCAGAGCTTTAGACGCGTATGCGACCGGCTTCCACTCATTATCGTGAAGCTGTAATAATGCAGCACCTAAGCCGTTTTGCGATGCATCGCATGAAATTTTAGTTTCTTTTGCAGGGTCGAAAAGCGATAGGAGTGGTTGTTTGCTCATGCTGTCGCAAAGCTGGTTCCACTCTTTGGCGTGGTTCGCCGTCCATTCAAACACAGTGCCCTGCTTTAGCAAACCTCGTAGTAGTGCTGTCCTGCGCGCCAACGATGGCAGAAATTTGCTGAAGTAGTTTGCTACGCCGAGCATTCTTTGCACTGCTTGTTTGTCCTTCGGCTCAGGCATTTGCGTCATGCATTGTATCAATGAGTGGCTAGGTCTTACTCCCTCACCGCTGATTGTGTCACCTAGGAATTCTATTTCTGTCACGCCAACTGTGCATTTGGTCGGGTTGAAAGTCAAGCCAGCTCGTTCTGCCGCTTCTAGCGCTAGCCTCAGCCGGTCATTGTGCTCTTTCATCGATTTGCCCCAGACTAATACGTCGTCAACATATACTCTAACACCTTGTAGTCCATCGAAGATTTCATTCAGAATCTTTTGGAAAACCTCTGAAGCAGATGAAATCCCAAAAGGTAACCTAAGAAAACGGTACCGCCCGAAAGGCGTTGCAAATGTGCACAGTTTTGACGTTTCCTCGTCCAAGGGTATCTGGTGGAATCCGGCGTTCGCATCGAGGCGCGAAAAAACAGTTGCCCCGGCCAGCTCCGCCTCTATGTCTTCTCGCGTTGGCATCTGGTAATGTTCTCTTTTAATACATTCATTAATCTTCCTGGATGCCATGCATACCCGAAGTTTTCCATCCTTTTTTCGTACTATCACAAGAGGGCTTACCCAGTCAGTGGGCTCCTTGGAAATGATTCCACCATGTTGCATTCGTCGCAGCTCTTCCCGTAGTGGCTCCCGCAAGGCTAGTGGAACTCGTCGCGCTGGCTGCACTACCGGCACGGCGTCATCGCGGAGTACCATATGGTATCGACGCTCAACGCAACCGCTGAACAGATGACGGAATTCGTCTACCACTGTTTGTGTTGAATCTTGAGACACGGCGTGCACCTGCCGCGAAAGGAGTCTAAGGCGTTCGCAGGCTTGAAGGCCTAGTATTGCTTGCCCTTTGCGCACAATGAAAAACTGTAGAACGGCGTTGTGACCATTAAGCTTCACTTCCGTAGTGATCGTGCCAAAGTGTTGAATTTCGCTTCCGCCGAAGGACCGCAATGTCGCGCAACTGGGCTTCAGCGGTGGTTTTGGCAGCATCTTGTTTAGGACACTGAGGGGAAGAATATTGGCTTGTGAACCGGTGTCAACTTTCATGCACACCGACAAGTTGCCAACTTATGCTTGAGCAAGCCAATCGCGCTCACGGACAGTGTTTCTGACAGCCACGTTGAGTACATCGAACTCTTCTTCGGAACCAGTGAGCTCACTTATTTGCTGCTTTGCTTTACAGCAGACCGCAAAGTGGTTTTTCCGCTGGCACTTAAAACAAGTACGACCAAAAGCAGGGCAGCTCCGCGGTGCGTGCGTTCGTGCGCAGCTTTGGCAGATATAGGCCTGCTGCCTTTTACGATGGGTAGAGCTCGTTTTGTGGACTGGGTCGACCTGATGATGGTCTTCTTCCCATATTTCCTTATGCGCCACGGCTGCTTCGGCAGCCTTGCAGATCTGTTCTGCTTTCTGGAGGGTGAGCTTGTTATCTCTCAATAACTTCTCGCGTATCTTGTCGTCAGTTAAACCAAAAACAATTTGGTCTCTGATCACTGAATCGAGTAACCCAGCAAAGTTACAAAGTCGTGCTTGAGTCTTCAAATCTCTCAAAAAGTGCTCGAATGGCTCGCCAGGTTCCTGCACTCGCCTCCTGAATAAGTAGCGCTCATATACTTCATTGCTCTGGGCTGCGCAATACTCGTCAAACTTTTTGATTACCGTCGCGTAGTCACTGCTGCTTTCATCTTCCGAAAAAGTAAAGGTGTTAAATACCTCAATTGCTTCTTCACCTGCGGTAGTCAGCAGTAGCGCTGTTTTCGTTGGCTCTGGTCGAGGCTTTGCTGTTTCTGTCGCCGTCAGGAAAAGCTGGAACTTCTGCTTGAACAGCTGCCAATTCTTTGCGATGTCCCCTTTCAGGTGAAGTGCGTCCGGTGGCCTTAAGAAATCCATTTCGTGGCTTATTTCTTCGGTCTGCTCGTCGGCGTTAGCCACTTCTGACACCATGTATCGACGTCATGGTACACCGAATGCCAGGGGGAAAAGAGCCCAGCTTTATTTGAGCAACGCGTATTTATACAGATGGCTTGGACAGCAGCGTATCGGCTGTTGCGTATCAGTTGTACATTTTGAGGCCGCACTGCGCATGCTGTCCCTGACGCATACGATACAGAGACGATGACGAAGTGCTGGGCTAGTGGAGAAAGACGACGCTGCAGCTACGTCTGGTTCTCCTGTGAGTGCGTCCCTGACCGTGAACTGTTGCGGCTACGACGTACCATCGCCTCCTAACATCTCGACGTGCCTCGTAACAATATGAAACGCTTCACTGATTTCTCTTGTTAGTTTATCTTTGTGTTGGTACAGAATTTCAGTTTCATTAAAAAGGGGAACACATGACTTTTCAGAACAATTCAGTTGGTTGTTAAGCGGACAGTTCCTGTAATGCAGAGCAAGATTTGAGGATGGAGCGGACTTCAATAAAGAATTGTGGTCACGTAAGCGGGTAGTTAGGCACCTTCCCGTTTGGCCTATGTAGGTCTTCCCGCATGTGAAAGGCACTTCATACACAACTCCTTCTGCGCAACAGACAAACCTCAAGTCGTGCAATATCTGGCGCCCTGTTTTCGTTTTTCTTCGTTTCTTTTCATTTTCCCTTATTTTTGCCTCAATCGGCACGTTAAAGAACCCCAGGTGCTCGAAATTTCCGGAGTCCTCCACTACGGCGTCTCTTATAGCCTGAGTTACTTTGGGACGTGAAACCCCCACAAACCAAACCGAACCAAACCAAACCGAAGGGAAACTATTTGTGTTGGGTGAACAGCGAGTACCAGAGAAGTTCCAAAAAGTGCTGAAGTTCGGACCGAAGTTTTGTTTCCAGCCTATGCTCAACAAAGAGGAAAAACTGGAACTTGGAAGGTCCATTTTGGTTTGGTTTGGTAAAACTTCATTTCCCACAGTAGGGGTCCTGAAGGACACTCGGCTAGGCGCCACGTGTAGAGGGCAGCTCCCACGTCGGCACAGAGAGCCCGAAGCTCTCCGCCGCCGCGCGGGCCTCCTGGACAGCCCGAAGCTGATCATGTAGTGAAGCACTTTTTAACACTTTGTCCCAATGTTCTTTGTTCTTGGCGTAGGCGTCGCTCGATGCACAACCCCACAGCATATGACTTAAGTCTACGCGGTCCATGCACCGTTCACACACATGTTGTCCGTCATAGTCTGGGTCGATGTGCTTCATGCGCCAGGGGTTGGGGCATGAGTTCGTTTGGAGCAAGCGTAACGTGACTGATTGGCTGCGGGTTAATTTCTTATCCGGGAGGGGAAATGCTTGTCTGCCTAGATAAACGTGCTTAGTGAGCTCGTCGTACGTGAATAATTGATCTCTGTACTCGATATGTGGAGTAGCAGCGGAAACCGGAGGGACGCGGTTGATGAGTCCGCGCCGCCTCGTGTGCGATCTCATTGAGATTCCGTAGGCCGCCCCCTAAGCTGCCCATGTGTGCCGGAAACCATAGATGGAGTGATCGGTAATGTAACGTCCGCCTAAGATCCGTAGCGTCGTCTTTTCTGCTAGTACGCTTTTGCAGGCTAGTTGGTGCCTAAGCATTCTGTTTTTTTTGTGTGCTTTTTTTTGCGCAAAAAACACGACACAAAAGAAACGAGGTAAACAGGACAAGCTATCCCGCCCTTGGCGAAAGCTCGAGTGGCTGCTCTAGAGTCGCTGTATAAAGTTGTGAAGTTCGAGTCTTTTAGAGCTAGTGCTATCGCTGCTTGTTCAGCTACCTCTGGCTTCTTGGTGTAAAGTGCGAGTGAGTTGCACGTACGCCCGTGTCCGTCGACTACTGCTACCGAGTAGGCATGCTTTCTCGGTATGTACGCTGCATCCACGAAAGCTGTCTGGTCGGGAAACTGTGCCGCCCATTTCGCGTCTTGCCCGGCAAGAGGAGCGGCCTAGGACTGTTTGGATGTATATTTTTTCGGTGAAAACGCACAAACCTGATTTTCCTTTACGCTGCATTGTTACTAAGAGCGCTACTTGGCAATACGAAGTTTCGAGTATTTTACAGAAAAATCTTAATTATCTGACAATTGACTATCCGTTTTTAGTGTCTAATTCTCTGGGTATTGTTGATTATTTGAAGTGTCATAATCCTGGTCATTGCAGTGTGTTTAGTATAGACGTTAAGAATTTTTTTATTCTCTTCCACACAATAGCCTACTCCAATTTGTTAGCAAATGTATTCATGATGATAACAATGAAGAAGAATTAATTTCGAAATGCGGATTTTCTGTGGGGGCTTTTTTTTAGAACTTTTGTTGTTTTATCTTGGGTCAACTTTGGTTGAACGGGAAGGAGACTGTATACTCCAGAAAAAGGGGTATACATTGGTTCAAAGGTGGCTCCGGTACTAAGCAACATCTTTCTTAGCTATGTAGATAAAGCTATTTTAAGTAACATATCGTTTAAAATAAGCTGTATCTTCAGGTACGTCGACGATTATCTTGTTTTTGTGCATCCCGGTGTCTCCGATGGGCAGGCCATTGACGTGTTAAAAATTTTTGAGGATAGTGGACACGGCCTTGCATTAACCTTTGAGAAACCTCATAGGAATGAGCTGCAATTTCTAGATATTAGACTGGAAATGAAACCGGATCATGTGTTCTGGTCTTTTCTGCAGAGATCTGAAAAGCCTTTACCTAGTTACTATTCCGCGCATTCCAAGATTGTAAAATGTGGTATAGCTTTTCCTTGTTTAGGTGGCGCAATTTATAAATCATGTGTACATGCTAGCAGTGAGAGTTTTATTCGAGAGGTTCAGAGACTAAGAACAGCGGGGTTTCCTGATGATATCAAAGTTCTCGCATGCAGCAGGATACTGAAAAGGATAAAATCGTGCGGTATACAAGAGTCACCCCACCATTTCGAAAGACAGAAAAATAAAACTGCAGTCCTGCCATATATTCACCAAATGTCTCACCGTTTGAAGCGAGTAGGTAGGAGATATAAAGTAGATGTTCTTTTTTCTCCACCCAAAAAGCTGGGAAAAATATGCGCCATGGCTGAGGCAAAATCAAGGGAAAATGAAAAGAAACGAAGGAAAACGAAAACAGGGTGCCAGATAAAGCATGACTTGAGGTTTGTCTATTGCGCAGAGGAAGTTGTGTATGAAGTGCCTTTCACATGCGGGAAGACCTACATAGGCCACACGGGAAGGTGCTTAACTACCCGCTTACGTGACTACAAAACTTCATTGAAGAGCGCTGCATCCTCAAATCTTGCTCTGCATTACAGGAACTGTCCGCCTAACAACCAACTGAATTGTTCTGAAAAGTCATGTGTTCCCCTTTTTAATGAAACTAAAATTCTGTACAACACACAAAAGTAAACTAACAAGAGGAATCACTGAAGCGTTTCATATTCATAAAAATCATGACTCGTGTGTAAGGACCCCTTCTGTATCTGTTCATGACTGTGAATTAATATATATATTGATTGAAAAGACTGAGTTATCTCTTTGGCGGTTGGAGTCGCACATGCGCTCTTGGTTGTGAAAAGAGTATATTTTGCGTGTTTCATTCTAATAAACTGCATTTGATAGTAGCACAGGTGTTGTCTTCATCCTTGTCATTCGTCTCTGCGCTGTTATTCCTTAAACTTGTTTATAATGCAGAGCAGCATCAGATGAGGCGTAATGACAAGAAAAGCAACATCGGGGTGGCATCGGTGCAGAGTATATATGCACAGCGCAACTAGGGGATGCTTCGAAAAGAACGTACTTACAAAGCAGCGACAGTTGATTATGAGCTGTTTACTGTTTGTGGCGCTGTGATAGTTGGATGGGAAGTCCGAAACTTGCACATGACAGGACTGGTCTACAATGACGATATCAGAGCGATTGGAAATGCTTCGTATGACAAGGCAAGCCTGGGCGGGCTGCTAAAGATGAAAAGAGTTTAACGTTGATGCTTTGCAGTGAATTACCTGCAGCTGCTTTTTCGCAGCATTTTAAGCAAGCTGCAAAAGGTTTCGACTATTGACGGGCAGATTCGCTACTGTGGCAACATTGGTGCCTCTGAAAACACATTTAGCAATCACTTTACTAGTCGTAATAGGGGAATTAAGGCGTAGAGGCTCGGACTCCCTCTGACGGTGCAATAACTGTCTCTGGGACTTAGAAACCTTGTCTCTGGATTTGAAAGGCGGTGACTGGCAGGAATATAATAATAATAATAATAATAATAATAATAATAATAATAATAATAATAATAATAATAATAATAATAATAATAATAATAATAATAATAATAATAATAATAATAATAATAATAATAATAATATTGTCACACGCCTTCGTAGAACGTCGACGGAAGATGAAGAAGAGCGGTCGGGTAGATTGGTGAAGAAGAAAGAAGAGCAAGGGCAGAGGAACGTTGGTACGCACCGCCGCAGTCCTGTTTGTAGCGATCCCTGTAAATAAACCCCCAGTGCGTACAAAGCACGTAACATCTTGGTGAGAGGTGCTTGGGTAGCGACCATGGACCGTTTCATCTACCGAAGAAGCCGTAGACTTGCTGGCCTACCACCAATGCCATCAGACATGGCTGAAGACGGCAGTACCGAGCAGCCAGGACTATCCACGGCGAACAACTGGCCCCGTTATCGAGATCCGCGTACTTTTTCCGGAAAACCTGAGGAGGACGTTGATGAGTGGCTGAAGCACTACGAAAGAGTGAGTAAATGCAATCACTGGACCGCCGCTACTAAGCTGGCTAATGTGGTGTTCTTCCTTGCCGCCACTGCCTTTGACTGGTTCGATAATCACGAGGATTCATTAAGTACATGGGCTATCTTTACAAGCGAAATCAAGAAAAATTTTGGAGATGAACCTGCAAAGAAGAAGCGCGCAGAACAAACTTTGTTTCACCGGGCGCAAGTACCCGGAGAAACTTGTACTGCATATATCGAAACCATCTTAAAGCTATGCAAACTCGTCAACCCCACTATGCTTGAAGAAGACAAAGTCGGTCACCTCCTGAAAGGAATAGCGGAAGACGTTTATAATTTTCTTATTAGCAAAGAGAACCTGAGCACCACCGCTGATGTTATAAAGCATTGTAGAACCTTTGAGGCTCTCAAGCTGCGACGAATTACACCTAAATTCGGAAGACTGGCCAATGTCGCCTCTGTAGCGAGTGTTGAAGCCTGTCCTTCAGTTTCCATGGCTGATATGATACGAGAGATTGTACGCGAGGAATTGTCAAGATCTAGGGACGCCATCTGTAGTGAAGAATATGTGCGGCAGAGTTGTGCACCGCAGGCAAATGTTGCCGCCCTGTCCACTCCGTGGGTTCAACATAGCGGCGCTTCGCATATGGACGATCAGCGCAGCTGTACTCAACGTTATGACCACCAGCCGATGGAAAAGAGGCCCGCCTACTCTGCAAATGTGGTTCGTCAGCAGCGAGAGCCTCGCTACAACCAACGTTGCGACTTTGTTAGTGAGGACTCTTAGGCTGATCGCTGGCGCCCTCAACCTGTGTGCTACAGGTGTGACATTGCGGGGCATATCTCTAGATACTGCCGCCGTCGTTTTCGAACTGTCCAAGATTATCGACCCCACGCGAACATTCACGGATGGCTGCACACCGAACAACAACGATCCCCGACTATGCCTACTGGGGACTCACACCATTCGACATATTTGCGGAATTCATCTCCTGCATCTGATCGTAGTGTGACGCCGCCACCCCAGCGCCCGCGCAGGTCACCTTCCCTTCGACGTCGTTCTACCCCTCCGCCTCAGGGAAACTAGGGGGCGCGGCCGATGGAGGTGTGGCCGCCGGCGAGTCGATGACGTCCATACCTCTGCCCGTGTTTATGTTAAAGAACAAATTGGAAATGTTTGTTGATGGTGTGAAAACAATGGCTCTTGTGGACACTGGAGCTACAGTATCTGTTATGAGTTTGAGTTTTAAGAACCGTTTAGGTAGAAAAGTAATGTTCAGTGGTGACCGTGCAGTGTTATTCCGTGGTGTCGGTGGTGAACCTTTAGTTCCTCTAGGTGTGTGTGCTTCGGATGTTGTTATTGGCAACATCCGAACACAGAGTGTGGTGCAACTTTAGACTGTGGTACGGGAGAGATTGCTTTGAATCCTTCACTACTTTCGGTTCTTGTGGATGACTCGGCACCTGAATTTGGAGCATTTGCTGTGGAAGAAGACACAATTGTGCCAGCGTTATCTGCAGCATTCGTGCGGGTTTTCTCTATTCAGAACCAGTGCGAATTTTTTTAGGCTATTGTAGAACCTACGAGATTTACCTGCTCTAAGAAGAGTATGCTTGTGCCTCGTTGCGTCATTCCCGTGACTAGAGGCCGCACTGAGCTATGGACAGTGAATCATTCCGAAGAGCCAACTGTGTTGCCTTGGGGCCTAAAACTCGCCCGTTTCGAGGAAGGCATATCCGGTTCCGTTGCGGCGTTAAACAGCTCTTTCACTGAGCAGCAGGTGCGACCAGGCACGAAGACCCAAGTTACGGCTATGATTAGTAAGTCTCTTTCTACAACTGAGCGTCGTATTCTAGTGGAACTACTACTGAAACACGTGACAGTGTTCAACTTTGCCAAGTATGACTCAATGCCACTGCCTACCAGTCGTATTGATCACACGATCAACACTGGGTCCGCCCCTCCAATACGTCAGAAGCCCTATCGAGTCTCATCAACTGAACTGAAGGTAATAGATGAGCAAGCTCAAGACATGCTAAAGCGCGGCATTATTCGAGAGTCCTCCTGTAGTCCTTGGGCAGCTCCAGTTATCCTTGTTAAAAAGAAGGATGGCACATGGAGGTTTTGTGTTGACTACCGCCGTTTAAATTCAGTCACGAAGAAAGATGTCTACCCGCTTCCACGTATAGATGACGCAATTGACTGTCTGCACTCCGCTTCATACTTTTCTTCTATTGACTTGAGATCCGGTTACTGGCAAATCCCCAAGCACATTGCAGATAAAGAAAAAAACGGCATTCGTAACACCAGACGGACTTTACGAATTTAACGGTATGCCTTTTGGACTATGTAATGCACCTGCCACATTCGAGCGGTTCATGGATACAATTCTACGTGGACTAAAGTGGCAAATTTGTTTATGTTATTTAGACGACGTAGTAATTTTTGGCAAAACATTTAGTGAGCACAACAGCCGTCTGGATATCGTACTTAATTGCATGGAACGAGCTGGTCTTGTACTGAATGCAAAGAAATGTCATTTTGGCGATCGTGAAACAATTGTCCTCGGTCACTTAGTTGACAAAGAAGGTGTTCGACCAGATCCCAAGAAAATTGAAGCCATCAAAAGTTTTACCGTGTCCAAATCAGTAAAAGAGCTGCAGAGCTTTTTGGGGCTATGCTCGTACTTTCGACGCTTTATACCAAGGTTTGCAGACATCGCTTACCCGCTTACGAGTCTACTGCATAAAGATACACCATTCAATTGGACCAGCGAATGTGACTCAGCTTTCCGTCATCTGAAGTTTCTTTTGACCTCGGGCCCAATCCTCCGCCACTTCTGCCCATCAGCTCCAATTGAAGTACACACTGACGCAAGTGGTATCGGTATCGGCGCTGTACTTATACAACGCCATGGACGCGATCAGCACGTGATAGCGTATGCCAGCCGCTCGTTGAGTAAATGTGAAAGAAATTACACGGTTACGGAGCAAGACTGTCTAGCCGTTGTTTTCGCTGTACAGCGCTTTCGTTCCTATCTGTACGGGAACGCTTTCACGATTGTGACCGACCACCATTCCCTTTGCTGGCTCGTGAGTCTTCGTGACCCCTGTGGGCGGCTCGCTCGATGGGCTTTACGCCTACAAGAGTTTAATTTTACTGTGGTGCATAAAAGCGGCCATAAACACTCAGATGCTGACTGTCTTTTGCGTTTGCCTCTTCAAACGACTGATAATGATTCAGACAATTTCGATGAAAATTGGGCTCCAATTTCAAAAACCTTCCCTGATCTCCGAGTTTTCCGAACCGAGCAACGCAAAGACAAAACATTAACTTCACTGTTTGATTCCGCCAACGATCCTATGAAGAACACATTTAGCATTCGCGAAGGAGTGCTTTACAAGAAAAATTTCGCCTCTGGGGGAGCACGTATGCTTCTTGTCGTTCCGGAAAGCCTACGTATCACAGTTCTAGAAATGACGCATGATGGCGCCACGTCTGGTCACCTGAGAGTGGCCCGAACACTCCACCGCACACAGCAGCGATTTTACTGGCCGAAGATGCGTTCAACGATCAAGCGATATGTAGCCAGCTGTGTGCAATGCCAGCGCTTTAAGCTGTCGACTTCAAGCCCACATGGAAAACTGCAGCCAGTCACACCTCCAACAGCTCCGTTTGAGCAAGTTGGCATTGACCTTCTTGGACCTTTTCCATGGTCCTCTAAAGGAAACCGATGGATTCTTGTGTGCGTTGATTATTTAACCCGCTACTGTAAGACAGCCGCGATACCATCCGCTACTGCGTCTGAAGTATCAAATTTCTTTTTTCGACTCGTCATTCTTCGGCACGGCCCTCCTGCAGTCATCATTAGTGACCGTGGACGCCAATTCACTGCGGACATTGTCGAAGAACTTCTTCGCCTCAGCGCCTGCAGTTTTCGTCACTCCACGCCGTATCATCCCCAAACGAACGGTGTGGTAGAACGAACTAATAGGACTCTTACCACCATGTTGGCTATGTACGTCGCTGCAGACCATAAGGACTGGGATGGCGTTCTACCGTTCATTACGCATGCATATAACACAGCGCAACATGAGACAACAGGCTACAGTTCCTTCTACCTTCTCTATGCTCGCACGCCTCGCTGTGCCCTCGACACCATACTGCCATTTTTCATTCATGACGAACCTTCTCTTGCTACCACACTCTGCAGAGCTGAAGAAGCCCGCCAGCTGGCTAGAGTTCGAATTTTATCTTCACAAGAACGTTCTAAGAACCGCTACGACGCCCGAAACCAACCGTTTCCTATGCTCTTGGTGACTATGTGTGGTTGTAGACACCTCTCCGTAAGCGTGGTCTTTGTCGAAAACTGCTGTCTCACTACACCGGACCGTTTGTTGTGTTAGAACGCATCAATGACCTGAATTACGTCATAGCGCGCGTAACGGCGAATGGTCGACGGTCACGGCAGTAGCAGGTGGTGCATGTAGCCCGCCTCCAGCGATTTCATTCCAGAGGATCTCTGTAACTCGCCCGACGGGCTTCGTCTTCGAGGAGGGAAATGTCACGCGCCTTCGTAGAACGTCGACGGAAGATGAAGAAGAGCGGTCGGGTAGATCGGTGAAGAAAGACGAGCAAGGGCAGAGGATCGTTGGTACGCACCGCCGCAGTCCTGTTTGTACCGATCCATGTAAATAAACCCCCATTGCGTACAAAGCACGTAACAATATTATTATTATTATTATAGTAATAATTATTATTATTGCGCCCAGTAAGGACGTATGTGAGCTGTGCTCTCGCTCGGTCTTTAGCAACCGGCAGTTATTACGCTGTGCCGACTGCTAAACGTGTTGACACGAAGTGCGTTACTTGGGCGGATGATGAGCTGCAACTTTTGAGGTCCGCCTCTCGGCTATTCGTGTGCAATTTGTGTGCGTCGTCGTCGTCTGACGGTGCTAGGCTTAGCGACGGTGGTGCGTCGGTAACTACGCTCCTTTCTCCCATCGCCCCGCTCCTGTCCAGCCACCTGACCGGTTTTCCCCCAACAATCGCGACCGTCAAGCATGGCGGTGAGTTTGGCTCGCTACGGACTCTCTTCCTCGACACGCTTAAGAGAATCTCGTTTCTGAGCGATGAGGTTGCCCAGCTGCGGGAGGAGAATGAGCGCCTTCGTAGGGAGAACTTGCGGGCCTTCGTACAACAAGCACAGGTCATTGCTTCTCTACGTGCCGATGTTCGCGGCCTACGCCAGGAGCTCGTGGGGTGCGCTGCTTCGCAGTGTGAGCGCCCTCTCTTCGAGCGTCCTCTCGTCGTTTCCTTGGGCAATCCTACTCGTGATGAGCAGCCGTCTTTAGACTACACCGCCGCTCTTCCCGGCGATGTTAGCTGTCCATCTTCTGTGTCTGCTTCTCCCCGTGTGGTTATGCCCCCTAGAGCGATGAAGAAACACCGAAGTCCAGACATCACTGGCGCAGCGAGCTCATTCATCCTGATCGTTGCCATTTACCAAAAGAAGCGTCCTAAGACTATTTTCGTCTCGACGCTCAGTCCCGAAACAACATCGGTAGCGCTTACCAACCATCTAAAGTTCATTAATGTTACTCCCATTTCCTCCCTGAAAACAAGGTACGACTCCTACTCGTTCTTCCATATGGAAGTTGATGAAGAATCCTACATAAGCTTGTCGAGCCTTCGATGTGGCCGATGAAATTGCATTTACAAGGACTTTCGTGGGAAGCTTCACGACGACATGCTGCATTCCTCCGTACTGATGCTAAATTGCAGTGGCCCCTAATTTGAACATCTGTTATCAAAACGCCCGAGGTCTTCGGATTAAGGGATCTGAATTCTTTTTTAGCGTTATGGCCAGTTGTTACACCGCTGTTGTAATTCCGAAACCTGGCTGTCAAGCGATATCCCTTCCAGTGATTTCTTTCCTAATAATTACTCTGCTTTTAGAAGCGACCGCCCAAAACAGGGCCCGAACAAAGAGGAGGGGGAGTGCTAATTGTTATTGACAGTTCTCTGCAGTGTGATCGTTGTTCCGATCTGGAAACTGTTGAAGAATGTGTGTTGGTTGAGCTCACTTTAAATCTACATGAAAAACTTTTACTTGCAGCTATCTACATTCCTCCAAGTCCTCCTCCTCCAGCCTATGATGATGTTCTGCTCTCAATCGAACATGTTATAACTCGTCATAGCAAACACAAACTTCTCATTTTAGGCGATTTTAATCGAGTTTAGAAAGTGTTCGCGTCTCGAGTTCCGACATAAGACTTACTCGCTGTGACAAATTTCACCCTCCACGTCTTGTGACTACTTCTGTCTCTGCCTCACCCTCTACTAATTCAGATCGGGCGGGGAATTCGCCCCGTTTCATGTATGCCAGTGGGGACCATGTCAGTCTCTTCTTCTCTTCTGTCGACTGATCCCTTTTAAATGACATTAGTGATGCCGACGAACAAGTCATCGCTTCTCTGAATTCTCATAAATGCTGCGCTGCTTAGTTGTACACGGACAAAGGAACTGGAGAAACGCTGAGGTTAAGCGTTTTGTGACGTCCCGTGCTTCTGTTTTCCTTTTTCGTTTTGTAAGAAATAAAACTTCAGTTGGTAGATTGCGCTTAACCTCAGCATTTGTCCAGTTCCTTTGTCCGTGTACAACTAAGCAGCGCAGCATTTATGAGAAGATGTTCCAACTAGCCCAGTCTCAAGCACGTCTTAGCTTCACTGAAATAGTTCTTGATGGTATGTGTCAGTACATACCTCTGCATACTCCTACTCGTAGGAAGTTTCCTTTCTGGTTTTCCAGAGAACTGAGAACGGCGTTAAAACTTAAGGAACCGGCCTATCGTAAAGCGAAACACCCCGAGTTTGACCATTGGGTAGATGAGTTTCGTCGCTTGCATTGTCTTTGCAAACGCTTATAGGAGCGGGACCAGGACTCTTATTTTGAGTCTTTAGAGAGGAGTGCCACAAATCGTCCTGGTTAGTTCTGGCGGTACGTTCGCAAGCGTTCCATTAAATCGGATTCCAGTATCAGCTTAGTTGACTCTCAGGGTTCGGAAATTCGGGATGTTGCCGACAGTTTTGCCCAACATTTTTCCTCCGTATGAAAACCTCCACACTGCGATTCCATGTGCCTCCCATTTGGTGCACCATATAATTCCTTTCTCTTTGACGAGAAGTTAATAACTGGAAGTCAAGCGTCTGAGACCATCTTTGTCTCCTGGACCTGATGGCATTCCAGCCACCATAATAAAAGCCTTCAGTTGTATCTTTGTACCAGCACTGACTGCTATATTTAATAACTGTTTGAAAATGCTACCTTTCCTCGCGTGTGGAAAATTGCACGCGTGTTTCGAGTCTTCAAGTCAGGAAACAAATCTCATGCCTCTAATTTTCGCCCGATATCTCTTCTATGTGCAATGTCTAAGCTTTTCGAATTAGCATTGTACAATGTACTTTCCTTCCATCTCAAACATGTCATCATACCGAATCAACATGGCTTCATATCGGGTCGCTCTACCTCAACCAGCCAACCAGATAGGTCAGATTGACACTGTATACGGTGATTTGAGCAAAAGCTTCCGACGTTGTTACTCACTCATTTCTACTTGAAAAGCTTCTACTCTCTGGTGCCGAAGTCTCAATGGTAGCCCTCCCACGTAACTATCTCCATGATAGCTCCTGCTTTTTCATTGTCAGTAGACAGGCCCTTCGTTTATCCTGCAACCAGTGGAGTTCCTCAAGGTTCTGTATTAGGCCCGCTTTCTTCTCCGTTTTTAATAATGACGTTTCGTCCGTCATCAAGAACTCCTGGTTTCTTCTTTATGCTGATGATATAACTATATTCAAGGTCATACAGTCTTTTAAAGATTTCTTGTTGTTGCAATCAGGACATATCTGCATTTCCTGATTGGTGTGCGAAGAATCCACGTACCCTCAATTCTTCCAAAATTAGGGTTGTCTCATTTACTCGTAAAATGCACAGCTTTCTCTACCATTATTCTGTGAATTCTGGGCTGTTGGAGAGGGTTGATGAAAAAAATGACCTTGGTGTACTTTTTGACCGCACCCTCCCAGCTTCTCCTCTCATAATAAACGCATTGCTCAGCGGGCTATGGGGACACTTGGATTCGTCTGCAGACTTTCGAGAGTGTTTTGTACTCCACTTCCATTCCTAAAGCTGTACCTGTCCATATGCTTGCCGCTTTTGGATTACGCATCGGTTGTTTGGAATGGCACTTGCAAATCGAACTGAAACAAGGTTGACAGAGTACAGCAAACATTTTTACGGGTATTTCAATACTGCTTTCCTTGCGCAACTTCCTCCTCTCGCTCCACCAAGAGTACCCCATTGAATGTTCCTTCTATTAACTGCCGTCGTGTCAGAGTAGATATACGTTTTCTGTACAACCTCCTTCATGGCCACATGCACTCAGCTCTTAGAGTGCATCGTTCTGCGCGTTCCGCGAAAGAGCATGAGGGAATTCAGACCATTTCAAGTTTATCCAGTTCTTCATTCCCATTCCCCTCTTGACAGAATGCAGATGTTGTTTCACTTTTTTTGTCTTCACCTTGACATCTTCCAAAACTCGCTCTCTTCATTTATATTGGACGTTCGTCGCTTTATATTGTAAACTGTATTAATTACATATAACTTCCTCTTTCTAACCTGTTTTGTATTTAATTTACTTCACGTTTTGCTTTTTCTCCTGTTCAGTGCTGTTTAAAGTACCTTGTACTGCTTTTTATCCGTTTCTTATTTAATTTTAACTTTAAACTTGATTTTAGAATCTTACTGACCGCGTTTAATTCTATTTCTTTATTGCATTTCCCTGTATTTCTAGCCTGTGTTTTAAGTACCACGTGGTTGCTCCACCTGAAATGGCTGTTTATTTTATGTATCTTTCTATTACAATATTCAATGTCAGTTATTTGTTTTTTCTCTAGCTATTGTTTTTTTTTTTTTCGTGATGTGCTCTACAATTCTCTGACTGTCTATATAAGACGCGCTACTTATTAATTTCTTTCTTTCCGTGACACTTTTTGTCCTAGTTTCACTGCGTCTGTTATTTGTTTCTTCTTTTGTGTTCTATCTGTGTTTGTAAAACTAATGTGTGCATTTTCATTTTTTATAGTGCTGCAGCCCGAAGACCACATGGTTATTCCTGCGCACATTAAATAAAGATCGATTGATTGATTAAAGACTTATAATAATATTTTTATTATTATTACTATCATTATTTGCATTGTTATCACGAGGAAGAAAGAAAAATAACGCCTATTCCACACCACGACATGTCCATCCTAGCAGAGCAGAGCCTATCAAGCACCGCAATACAACGTTCCAGTGCTACATACGGCAGTGAGAGTGGCCTGCTTCGATTCTGTGAGAGGTAGACTCACATATAGCAGATCCGCAGCATGGCAAACAACGAGCAACAGGTTGAAAAACCGGGTAGACGAAGTTACACTCACATCCCTCAAGGACTCTCCAATTACGCAAACAGCGGCCTTCATTCAAAAAACGGCTTCAAGCATTCATTCATACATTCCCACTTGTCAGTCCAAATGCAGGCCTGCCAAAGCCTCAGAAGGCATTGAGTGGCAGCGGTCGGCAGTAGACATGATATAAACCATGCACCGAGCCGACAAGTTGCAAAAAAAAGATGACAGGGAAAAAAACGAAGTGGAGCAAAAAAAAAAAAAACAATGCGAGAATAAAAATGAATTCGAAAAGAGTGAACGCAAAAATACATACACAAGGTGAGAGAACAAATACATGCAAAAACACGGCAACAAAATAGAATACTGGCACTAACAACATAATTTCACAAAACAAGATTTAGGTATCGTTTGGGAATTAGCTGAAAATATTTATTTGCGTTAACGGCTAAGACCATAAGACGCTCGCCATAGCGCGTTCGCACTCTAGGCACGAGAAAACGATCGTGACTTCGCAGATCTTTCACAGGAAACATATGGTGTAGAAAATTCATTTGAACAGATGTGTTTAAAAAATACTGTTTCTGAAAATAAATTACAACAGTCAGGCTTATGCAAAAGTGCAAAAACTGTGTTAATGTTCCTCTCGTGAACTACCATGTAATACTGATTTAAGGCTGGATGTCAGTATGCTGCTCACTCTTTTGCCAAAAGACATAGCAGAAATGAACGCAGCAAATACCATAGCGTAACACACTGTAGGCTAAGGCGTATACCATTTGCTTGCATGCACTCAGAGGAAAAAGGAACTTAACAGAGTGAAGTGGATATGTAACTTTCAGAAGACAGATGTGTATTCACGATATTTCGGTATCGAAGAATACTCGTAAATATTTGACCGTTGACACAGGCATGATTTACGGACATTTGCAATGAGCACAATGTCGTCTGTGCAAATTAAAACATCATTAGCAATTCCTTTTAAATAATCGTGAGAAAATGCTAATTGTGTCTTTTATTGCTAACACTAATTAAGGTTTTGCTAAACCATTTCATTACTAACCTTGCAGTCGTCCAAATAGGAGATAATGTTATCTTTAAGTCCTTGTCTCTAGCCTTTAAGAGCGCATCATAAAGGTATTGAAAAACACGCACAGTGTGCGGACGGAGCTCAAATAATTGAACCTATAAATCAAACGAAATAGTTGCCAATATAAATCATTGAGGAACGCCGGCCTTCTGAAGGCCACTTCTGAAGGCCTCTTATATATTTACATAATGGAACGAGCAAAAAACGATAGGATAGATAATAAACAAGAGACAGAAAAGGAGCCTCTACACACATAATTTTGGAGTTTATCTAACAAAAAATCATGGTTGACAGTCAAACGCCTTGCACACATAAAAAATAAAGCAGAAGCAAATTCATTTTCCTTCAGTGTAGCTTTTTAGAAGATCACATAGTTCATCAAGCGTGTTCTGCGTACCATGAACCTTAATAAATTTGAACTGATTGCAAGACCGCACGTCATGTGCTTCAAAAAAAAAAACAACTGATCATTACCATCGCAATGGTTTTTCTGAAACAAGTGCAATGCATGGTAGGATCGAGAAACCGCGATAATTTTCAACTTTGTATTCTAACACATTTTTATTGATAGGGATACCATCGCCTTCATTAAGCCCTCAGGTACTATTTTGGTGGAAATTACGCCACTGATATTCGAGAACAGAACATGCTTTATTCGTTCAAATTTTCTGATAAATGTATCGACTGAGATACCGTCCAACCCTGGAGACTTTCGCCTGCTAAAGCCAGAAGGATGCAACGTAGATCGTTTTGATTGCAAGGTGGCATAAATGCTGATTCAAGCACCGATTGCAGGCTGCGAGATGGTAGATTGGATATTTTTGAATGCACAGGGATACCAGCAGCCGAAAACACAGCATTGAACTAATCTGCAAGTGTCAGAGATAACACCGTAAAGTTGCGGGAGCTAAAATTAGCTACGTTCCAAGGTGCACAGTAACGTAAGCCATTAAGAAAATCCAAGGACCTAGCTGGCTTCCCGTTTGACGCCACAAACTTTGCATTGAAATATTGTCTTTTTGGTCGGAGTTGTCCTGTTGCTGGCAGATCTTTAGAGTGCCCTCAATTGAGTGTTCATAGGCAAATGCCTAAAACGGGCCGAAGCCAATTCCCTTTCTGCAATAGCCGATATAACGTCACTATTATTACACGCACAACCAGGGCTTCTTTGTTTATGATAAAAGTCTTTTTACACGACTCTAACAACTGCTAATGTTTCAACAAATTAATCTCAGAGAGAGCTGTGAGAAGTGTGAGTTAGGAACAGATCCCAGTCGTACTATTTCATTGCGGAGTCAAGTCAGTGTCAGTTAACGACCTCGATTGTGTTCATTTTATCTTGCTCCATAGCCCTCATCCAGGCATGTGGAGGAAAAACACGGCCGCCAGCGAAGAAATGGTCCGACATTTTGTTCTACGAAAAATGAACTGGATTCATTGTGTTCAAGGCGAATATTCACGTGGTCAATGCATGACGGTATCAATTTACTACCGAACAGCTCAACGCACGTGGGAGGGTTGATTGCGACATCAAAGTCGGCATCGGCAAGAGCGTTTAAGTAATCGATAATCAATTGTTTTTTTTTAGTTTTTAGAAGGTCAATATTCATGTCACCAATGATGAAAATACGACCCTCTGTAACGTTGGTCTTCTTGCTCAGCTCTTCGATGAAATAAGCAATAGTTTGCTTCAGCGGACGACAAATCGCAACGACAGTTTCGAAAAGTTCCTTGTGAAGCAGACATCTAATTATCCTGCTGTGATGAAATAGAGTTAGTCGTCGAAACCCAACTGTTCTTAAACAACAATCGTTATGGCGCCCCCAACCCAGAGTCCCGAGTAAAAAAACGCTTTTGTATCCAAAAATAGAAAAGTGCTGTGAATGGGCATATGAAATATTAATCTCGGTCAAAGCGAAATAATCAATGAAGTCCTTTGTCACCCTGACTACGCAGCCAAATTCGTCCCTATGATTCTGTAGGCTTCTAGTGTTCACATGAAGAACAGTAAAACATTCTTTAGTTGTAGTCAGGAATGTGTGACAAAAAACGGATAAATCACAATGAAAGCGAACCAGAAGACAGGAGAAGAAAGAAGGCGATCATAATAGCCTAAGTCCACACATGCCATACATGAATGGATGGGTCCCCTTCCTTCATACGAGAGTAAGTGTGCAAATTCTTAACTCACACGAAATCTTAGGCCTTTGCTTTGGCTGCAGTGCGTGAAGCCCACAAACATTATATGTTGCTTTTTGAAAGGTTCTCAGCGAAGAAGAACTTGGAGTGTTTTTTGCTTTGATCTAAAGATCGGAGTTTTGACCGAGATGCAGCCACGTATCTCGAAAGCAGACCGCTCAACATCTTAATAGAAAGAGAGCAGGACGATTCATACGAGCGGCAAGCCTAGGCACAGCCACCACCTGATCCTGGGAAAAGAAAGCAATTGCAAACTCAACCCTCAAATCCTTCATGACGCCTGTCAGGTTCTCATCCCGTTTGTAGGAAGGCGATGTATTGCTAGGTGGGACAACCTGCTACATTGTTCAAATTCATATACATCGTATTGTAGTTGCAGAATAGTTGAGGCCTGGGAAGTCACACACGTTTCTAGGGGCTGCAACTGAGTGGTCATCGCATCAATGTTCTCATCTCGAGCCAGAGAACGAGCCAGAAGCGAGTCATAGTTTTTAGAAACACTACCGAGAGATGGCAGAACGTCATTCACCACAGATGTAACAGTTTTGACTTCAGGTTAAAATGAAAGAATTTCGTTCAATTTTAGGTTTAACGTGGAAATAAAGCAAACACGTTCTTTGATCGACTACAATACATCAAGCCGTTTGTTGATGGAAGCTAATTGCACAGATGTGCTGGCAGTACCTCCCTGAGAAGAAGTATGCGCAAAGCACTGCTTGTTCCTCCATTTATCACGTTTGTTTTCCATCGAGGAGCAAGTAGCATCTGCAACCCCAGAACAATCCTGACCCAAATTATAGTGTCTAGAACATGTACAACATTTCAGATGTCGACAATCAGCATCAAAGGGATTTAAGCAATGAGTACCCTCTCCCTCTGACATGATAAAGGCCGACAAAGTTTGCAGTTGGCGGCAGAAGTCTAGTATACAAAATTAACGCAATGGCTCTCAATGACCACCTGCGTGACAGAGTGCGATCAGTACATGGCCATGACGTGTCGCCAACTCAACGACTGCCCGGATTACGCGGCGTTGAGAAGGCCGATATGAACGATGTAGCGCCCTTCGCGGAAGCCAACCAAGCAGCGTTGATGAGAACGGGCCCCCTTGATTTTGCCAACATTTCTTGATGCGCCTGAGCGGGCAATGAGATGCTCGCTGCGGTTGCAATCAGAAAATCTTAATCTTGATGGGCCCACCGAAGCAAATAATATAAGAGACCTTTGTGACAGAGTGCGCTAAGTCCATGGCCAGGATATGTCGCCAACTGCGATAGATGAACTCTAACTATGTTATGACGCAGGTGGCCGGTGGGGGCGGAAAACAAAATGGTATGATGTACGATTGCGACGCCAAGGAAGGACAAACTCGGAGATACTAGAGCCGTATGCTGGAGCGCTGCCACTGTCGTGGAGACGAGAGGCTGTGACGGCGGTAAAGATAGAAATGTTGGTGCTCGTATTTTGAACCTCTGTGATTCAAGCCTGGAATCGCTTGTCCGCGGTGAAACACGATGCAATAAAAGTAGTTTAGCTCTGAGGAGAAACCAAAGCACTTTCAAGCAAAGCTTATCTAATCACGCCTCCGTTGCTTCGAATGCCAATCAGCTCTGTTCAATTTTATTTTCTTCTTGATGGGGGGGGGGGGGGGGGGGGGGGCGGGGCGGGGGGGGGGCTGAGAGAGACACATCTAAGATGCGACCTTTCGCTTACGTTACCATTGATAAACGGATAATTTAGACGCAGGATAAGTTTTCGAGTTTCAGGCTGACCGACGCATCCAACTGGGTGTCAAACCATGCGATAAACTATCTTAAAAAAGGAGCTGCGCTCTGAACTCACAGCCTCGACACCAAAAAAAAAACGCTGCTAAAATTTAGCAATGAATAACAAGATTGACTGATTACTAGACGTAGACGCCTAGTGAGGGAACACTGGCCACACTACAGCTTCGCCTTTGATTGTACGACACACCAGCGTTAATACCTCCTATTGACCGTATCCCATTACAGGCCCTCTTTCGCGCGCCTGTTAGAACTCAATTATTCAATAATCTTTTATATTGTTCCACAAATTTCGCTCAAATACTGAAGAGCACATAGCCGCCAAATATGGCACAACATGAAAATTCACCAGACATAGATATAAAAACCTGGCTTTAAACCAATGCCATACGAAGGTGCCTACGAAGCGCAGAGACAGGGTTTCCAACTTGGGACCTATCAGCCCTCGAAGGCTTGATTCCGATCTCACCCTCCCATTTGAAAATCAAAACTCGAACTGGCAGCCACTGCCAACTTTGTCATGTCATGTGGTCTTGTGAGGTCACGCAATCGGGTAGAGATACAATAAACATTTATAATATTAAGTAATTATGCGAGTGCTTCACGCAAATACAACAAACCACTGGCTAATACAGCCCTCCATGCCTGACACAAAAGGTGGTGCTAAAAGGGAAATATGTGTGTGAGACAGCATCACCTCGCACTACTAATGTCTGAGTACCTGTAACTTGTACACTTTACTTTGGTTGGGGCAATTCCAAATAATGAGGATGATTCAGATTACTGCCCGCAGATTTGACATGCAACCAGACGATAAGTCAGTGCACGGCTTCCGTTAACACTTCCCAACTAACGACTGTTTGGGTAATGCCCGTGATTTGTCGCTTACAAACAGAATGCCGAATCTTTCGGATGACACCGCTTTATTCAAGGCCGGCGAGATCAAAATGCTTGGCGTAGCCCACTACGGTAAGCATAAACGAAAATATCAGTTTCACGGTCGTCTCTGCCTCAGCGTCTTCCGTTGCAACTCGCACCAGCTTTAGAATAGTTCTTTCAGCAAGCATCATTCACCACTCGATATCTCGAACCGAAATGCCTATTTGGATCATTTAAGTCTGGTTTTCCATTCTAAGTTGACGAAGTCTTATGTCATAATGTAGTATTTTCTCTCAACAAGAAAAATAAAATCTTTTAATACAAAGGAAAATCATCCTCAGTTAATAAAAGTCTTTCTACATGATGTCAAGTACGCTGCGCAATTCATGTACAAGGGAAACAATGTGCTTGCTTTGCTCGACTGTCTAAAACATTTGCGCAGATTGAAAATAAGCATACCTGGTAGACTAGCCTGCTAGATGCAGTGCAAGTATATATCGCCAAAATAACGCATCCAGCCATCCCTCCCCTTGAGTTTATGTGCTGTCTCCATGTCTGATTGCTATAGCCACTCTGCTATCCGCCATTGTTGAGCCACCGAAGCGGTTAGTGGGCCGATTGCAATCACAAGGGACCTCTTTGTGAAAGGTATTTCTCACCGTACTGCTTCTTGTGCGCCATTTGCTTGAATGTGGCACAATATTTAATTTCATTCGTACCAAATTTGTATCACAACTGTGCATACGGCTCCAAGTGTACGCGGCACAATAAGGACATTTAACACATGAACAAAATTTGCTCTAGTGTTTCAGTACTAAACCATCAAGCGCAACAATCAAGCTGACTTTATTGGTCCTGAAAATGTATTCAAGCGAGAACTGAATTCAAAACGCCAGAGGCCGAACATGGTACAAGATGCCGAAAGACAAGAAGACGGGCTGGCTAGCGGCTAGTTGGTAGCAAGTTTTAAAATCATGCGGGAATGAAGACAAGGACGCCAAAGGTGTAGACAGACCTGCTACTTTTGTTTTGGAACTTGCAACTTTTGTTTGCTAAGCGCGCTGTTTAATTGTAACGTCTTATTGATTGCACTTTAGAAGTCGTTTAAACATACCTACAGCTATTTAATGTTTTATAGAATTGTAATTTGAAGATTTAGTGTGGCGTGCATAGTTATTTACTTATTTAGGTCTATGTTTAGGTGTACTTATTTAGGTCTGTCAGTTATATTAAAGTCCAGCTAAGACAGTACCGATGGTCGCTTAGGGTAACAAACTGGATTCCAAGGGAAGGAAAGCGTAGCAGGGGGCGGAAGAAAGTTAGGTTGGCGGATGAGGCTAAGACGTCGGCAGGGGTCAAGTGGATGCAGCTAGCACAGAACCGGGTTAATTGGACAAATATGGGAGAGGCCTTCGCCCTGCAGTGGGTATAGTCAGGCTGATGATGATTATGATGATGATGAAAACAGCACCGTCCGGAAAGCAACTTCGCGTAGCTATATAGAAGCACGTAATCGCGTGTTTTCACTTGGTGTTAGTGCGAGGCGGGAGACTTGGTGAGGGATGCAGAGAGCGGCAGACTCCATTATTACATGTGTCACTTTAGAGTTAAGAACGACTAATTGGCACCTATTACAAATTCAACAATTCAAAGGAAGATTAGGCAACAGAATGCTAATTCGGATATAGATTGGGAAAGCAGCCAATAATGTGTTCCTAATGACTAGAGATGTACAACCTAATAATAAGTGGATTTGAGAAATCATTTCTATCTGCGGTATTTATTGGGATTTTTAGGGAATCGTTAAGCAAGAGCGACATTTGTTTGAAATTTGTAAACTTAGTTCTGAGTTTACACGAATGACAGCAAAAGGTCCACCGTTTATTCCATTGCTGGCCTCAGCGGAGTCATGTTTAAAAAAAGTAATCAATGCAGGCCTGCCGATGCATTAGGCCTGATAGACCCAGTTGTAGCGGCAAGTCGCTTATTATGGGATCAGACGTTTTAACGCCATACGGCTAAAATCTCCGTTGTGCATTTTTTTCCGGCATAAATCTGGCTTTAAAAAAATATAGGCACGAACCTGTTGCGGGGTACTGAGCAGAAGACATAGCTGCACACTCATAGGTTTATGCGTTACGTGACGTCAAAGACCGTAAGTTCTGATGAGATGGAAAAGAGTGCTAGGATACGGATCTGGTGTCCTTGCATCCATATTCACACTTTAGCCTTATAAACCCCCTCAGACAAGTTCATATAGCTTGATTATAAACGTTTCCCTTTTTTTCTATGCCAGGTAGTCTGTCCAATATTATGATTATGTTTTGATTATGACTGTTCCGTAATGAGTGTGCGAGACAAAGACGACGAAATTTAAAATTACGGCATAATTGACTAGCGATGTACTTACATGCACGTAAACGGGTATCCGCAAGGGCCACCGCAGTCGGAGCGATCGAACGAACCACGTTATATTGGTAAAAGCACAACTGAGTCCCCAAGGAGCAAAAAGTGCCTAGCAGGTTCTGAGAAAGCAACTTCTCTGTCTAGATCCATTAAACTCAGGAAGGGATTGTTTCCACAACAAATAAGGGGGGATAGATTTATTGGCCTGACAGCAAAGAACATGTAATTGTGATATTTTTGAAGGCGCCACCGCGTAGCTTTGCAGCTTGGTGTAAAAATCTTTTAGTGTTCTGAATAAGGTTCAAATGTAATCTCTATGGTATCCCGATCGTGACAGCAAAGGCCATAACAGGTGCGAATGTGCAATACATCCGCCATGCCTACACTTGGAAACCTTATCACAAAATTCAACCGGTAATCTGCTGAACGTTTTCTTGCTCTATAAAGTAGGTTCGAATAAAGTAACAAGTTTCCTTTTGATCATGACAAGCGTCCCATCATTTCCTCGACAATTTGGTTGTTCGAAGACTCGAAGAACGTTTTAGATCTTCCCGCAATTCGCAATTTGTCACTATCATCATGCAATTTGGCTTTTGGTTAAGTTTCGGATTGCTCGTTTGGCGAGTCTCTTTTTTGTTTAACAGCATTCGGATACAGTGAAATAATATGTTTTCCAGCCTACGTAAGGTAGATCTCTAGGGCATTACGTCCCTGCAAAGGCAAGGAACAAATAAGCGAGAGAAGACAGTGCGCGATTTTGTCTACTTCGGTTTAAAGCAATCTTTTGCGCGGTTGTTGCTGTGAAGCGCTATGTGTTTCGAACACATTTGATATTTATCATGAGTAAAAAAGTCTGTAAGCACTTTTAATCACATGTGCCGCATAAATGTCGTAATCAGACAGCACGCACAAAATCTTGCTAGCAATGGTTTATTTCACCACAGACGTTAAGCCCCTGTAGGTGCACTGTTGGCGCTTGCTGCAGGCTCAACTTTAGTCAGGCATTCAATGATAAACTCTTCAAAGGTGTCCTGTGAATAGGTGTGATGAATTAGTCATAATGAACAACAGTACAGTCATTCTCAGCCGTGGCTATGCCTTAACGATATCTTTAACATTTTATGCACAACCCAGCTTATGATAGTGCTACAAAGAGGTACTTATAAATTCACATGTAATATCATCGCATGAAAAATGAGTGTGTTGATGGCAACCTTTAAGTCAAGACTCCGTGCGAGAATTCGTCCTCATGGAGCCTCGAATTTTAAATCGGTTCTCTCTGAGACAGGCTCGTCCTCAAAACCAATCGTTAAGGAGAAAGCCTTTGCTTTCATCGTTGTCAGCAGGAGCTGTCGGCGGAGGCTGTCGGCCGAGGGTGTCACGCTTTCGAGAACAATGGTTAAAAATGAATTATAAACCATGTCTCCACCGGGAATCAAGCCTCCATTCTTGGATCCCCAGACGAGCGCTTTACCAACTGCGGCACGCATCGAATCGTGAAACACTTTTACATAATTCTCCTTGTCTACCGTGAAGGTGATACCGAGATTCCGCGAGTGACAGATACTGCGTCTTTCCTTTCCTGTAAACAATTTATAGAACGCCGGTGAACTGTCAATAAGGCTAATAAAAGAATCGCCAACTGTAGGGGAGGAGTAGAAAAAAAAAAAAACCTCTGTAGGAACGTGCAGCAGGCTTTTGTCCTGGCAGGATGGTGTATGCAGTGCCATACCTAAAGCTAGATGCCGCGGAGAAAGGCAAAGCCGAGGTAATTATTAAGCAAGCATACAAAGCAGCCTTGGGGCTACCGAATTACCAATCGGCATAAAAACTCATACTTAACACACTAGAGGAGCTAAAGGAGGTTCCCTTACAATGGAAACATAACGGCTTAAGGGCACTAAGGTAGGCATAGCCACACTATAACGCCTAGGTATAGGTGTGCAACTTCCACCTGCAGATACGAAAACACAGATACCCAAGCTCTTTAGGAAGCGACTGAGGATCAAACCACTACAAAAGAATAACACCCGTCCCGCCACGAAGGAAGGAGGAAAGATAAGGCAATAGCTCTACAAGAAAATTACGCAATGAGCGAAGGAGCTGTTATGTCTACACGGCAGAATACACATGAAGCGGAGCTCTCACACTGGCGGTAATGGACGTTCACGGGCGGCTGCGGGCATCAGGCTCGGTAGTGACAAAATCTTCTGAAACAGCGGAAGAGGCAGCTGTGGCACTAGCCATAGCTAGCACCGCCGCGGATACAATCCTCTTTAATTCTAAATTTGCCGTTCGTAGCTTTTCGGGGCCCGAATCTCAACAGCGGAACAGCAGATATTGAAACCGACCAGGCAACCATACAAAGAAACTGAGGAGATATGGTCGCCGGCTCACTCAGGGAATCCGGGAAGGAGACGGCCCACAACACGGCTCGAAGTTTGGTCAACAGTGTTAGGGGTAGTTCGTATCCATGGATTACTCCAAGGAATGGCTGGTATCTTTTCGCTATATCACAAGTCATTACATGTTGGTACAAAACAAATTTCCACTACCTGGCAAAACGTCGTATAAGGCACAGGAGACTCCAGACGAGATCCTTTCTTAACCCCTATCTATTAGCAAAAATGTACAAGAATGTCTTTAAACCCTCGTGCAGGTTCTGTGACGAAACAGCCTCGTATGATCACATACTATGGCAGAGCCATCAACGGAGGATCTAGTACAAATTTCATCTCTTGAGCGATGGGAGGCCGTTCAGGTCAGCTCGGAGCCGGCATTCAAGCCATGGCCACAGAGTGGGCCGCTATGGTCTCCGCCAGCCCATCTAGAGCGGCCCATCTGCATCTGCATTTTGACGAAATAAATGTTTTCCAATCCAAAATTGATGCGTTAAATAAAATTCTGGCTGTGTTCGACAAGGGGCCCGCAATGTACCGACACGACAAGTCATATCACAAGGCAATTAATTTCAGCACAACCGAAAACTGCGCGAGTTGGTGAACATTCAACGTTATATAAATCGCGAAAAACGAAGACAAGGGAAGAAACATGTATTTCTTCCCATGTCTTCGTTTTTCGCGCTGTACATAATGTTGACAATTAATTCTTATACGAAGCTGACCCCACCGGGTGTCCAATCCAGGCCTCCGTGCGGCGCCTCTCATTTGGCGCTTCCTCGAACGCTGCACCACACAGTGAATAGCAACAGACCCAGATGTGCAGCAGGCGTAGCGGAGGAGGAGACAACTTTATTTAGCGCATTACTAAGCGTCAATACTGTCCTGGGGGTGACCAAAGCCCACTGATCTTTCAGCTAGTCAGAGGCTAATCAAGACAGCCACGTTGGGGGAACAGGGTGTGGAAAGTTAGGTGATTGTATTGCGACAGAGCATAAGAACATGCAATCTTCTAAGTTTCCATAGCGTTCAGAATATTTAGGCATTCGGGGACTGTCTGATTGGGTATAGAAACGATCGGGCAGGTGTAAGCGTGTATTTAGATGCATGCGTCTAAGAATGTGTATTTGCGTAGTAGTGAGAGAATTATCAGGGAGAGGAAGCTTACGAAGTGTTTCTTTGATATTGTGATAGTGAATGTTGATTTCTTTTTTGTAGTGAAGAGTAGTGGTCCCACGTGAGTGGATAAGGCCAGTGAATCCCAGGCGCCCGGTGTTGAATTTCGCGGGCGAGGCAATACACTACCTCATCGCCAGTATGCAGCAAAGTAAAAAATGGGTAAACGCTTGTAATGTAAAAACTACTCACTTCTGAAACACAAAATTTTCCGCGAGTATGCGCAAAGCGTTTATAAGAAAGGAATGAAAAAGTTTGTCAACTTACATTGAAGATTTCTGGCAGAAAGAACTATTTTCCACGCTCGACGTCGCCAAACAGCCAAACGCCGCCTCTCAGTTACGGGCGTTTTTGCTGATCTTCGGTGCGCAATCACGTGACACATGAAGCTGCATCACGTGTTTTGTGGAGTTCGCTTTCTTCCTTTCTTTCTTTCTTTCTTTCTTTCTTTCTTTCTTTCTTTCTTTCTTTTCCAGTCGCGCTGCCACGCCGCGCTGCTCCATCACGTGTCTTGTGGAGTTCGCTTTCTTTTTTTTTTTTTCCAATCGCGCTGTCGCGCCGCGCTGCTCAGACGAAAGGCGAGATTAGTGGAACGCCGAGCGAGCGTCAGTTCTGTGCGTTCGCTATCTTGTGCGTTCGTTCTTTTTCTTCCGGTGGTTTTGTGGGGTAGCTGGTATTCGAGGCGACGCAGAGACTCGGAGTGGCGAGCCCACTTCAGCGATCGTGTGTTTGCTTCCTTCATTGTAATGAAAACTTGAGTTCTTACCGTATGCGGAGCCGCACATATTGAGTGCCTGCGCATGAGTTATTTGCACGCACGCGCGCTCACACACATGCAGCTTTGCACAGGCGAAAAAGAAATAGCTCTCAAGACTGAGAGCAGCATACATTTGTGCTAAATAAACACGAAAAACTGATTGCTGATTTCGTTACTGTTACTCGGAGACAACTTTTCTCTGTGAATATTTTGTGAAACTTTAAACCCATCCTTTTTGCTGTATTGATGACATCACTGCGGTAATACCGTGAAATTACGCTGTTATTCGGTGAACACATATCTGTTTTCTTTCCTTTTTTTTGCTTTTGCTGCTGTTCATCTCTGTAATGTCTGCAATGTTTATGCCTGTGTTCATGCCTGTAATGTGTTCCATGTAAACTAGCTTCCTGTTGAGCTGTCACCTGCTGATGTTTGCGAGGGTCCTCGGCACTCTTAAGCAGTGTGCAACTACTTTCTCGCTGAGGTGCCCCCCCCCCCCCCCGTCCTCTGGATTTGAAAACAAAAAATTGATTGATTGATTGATTGATTCATTCATTGATTGATTGATTGATTGATTGATTGAAGGGCGCGTAAATGAAGCCGTCACAGGTTTGATACCGCGCGCTGTTTACGTTGGCTAGCCTGCCCGCTTCTCCTTTCATACCTCCCGCACTTCTAGGGAAAAAAAAAAGAATGCGTGCGTGCGTGCGCACTGCTGTGTGCTTTGCTCGCAGGGCGGCTAGACGCCCCCCCTCCTCCAGCTCGAAGCCGCGCTCTGATGGCCAAGCGCCTCCTTGCATCCTTCCCGCGCATTGGATTTGAAGGACAGCTTCCAGCCAACCTCTCGAGAGGGTGGTTGCGACTAGAACTAGCATAACGTTCCCAATGGATCACAGCGGAAGGATGAATATGTTCAGCTACAGCTGGTCGATATTCCGTGGTTCGGGTCAAGTGCGTGTTAATTGTGCCGTAAGGGCGCTTAATTAATTTACAGAGGTCGGTGCCGCGGACCGCAGTTTGCGCGCTGATATAGTTGACGAGGCTGCATGAACGCTATGCGAAGGCTGCGAGCGAATATGCGTGTTTCTGCTGGCGCATTCTGTGCCGTTGTGTGTGTAAGTTCGCCGCCCCCCCCCCCTCCCCAGCCGCCGCGCCTTCTCTTCCCCCCCCCCCTTTTCCCTTACCATTAGCGCGCTTCCTTACCCTACCCTTGCCCTAAGCTCGCACCTCACCCAGACACCACCTCCAGCAAAAACATAAACAAAAGCAGAACCTGTAGAGCGCTCGCTCGATTGACGCACATGTCCAAAGGCTGCTGGGTGGTGTCGGATAACCTCCGCGAGCGAAACATACGATGCGCGCGGTCAGGAACAGATGGGCTAAGATATGGCCGCTGCCTTGACGGGAGCGGCGGCGCAGAAGTGAATAAGAGAATAAGACAATCGCTAACATACTGAGCGCGGCGAGAGAAAATGTCGGCGGCGGGCGCCGATTTGTTTTCATAAGTGGTGGACAGGAGCGTATGCTATGCACAGCGGGGTGGCTCGGATGCGTCTGGGAGCACACTTCTAAACACGATCGGGTCGATGAAGAAAAAAAAATACAAATTCATTTTTTTTTCGGATGAAAATTTGGTCCTTGCCAGGGAAATGCACCCTCCATTTTTCAGTAATTTCGGCGCGTGAGAAGGAAAGCGGAGAAGAGGGGGGGGGGGGGGGCTCGTTCGGAAGCTTACTGTACATGTGCATATACCCAATCATTGTGTGTATGCCAATGTATAATTCTAAAGTTTCGCCCATATAGCTTCTGAGGGATGAGCTACGTGCATCCGAGAGTCCAGGGCGTGCGTCTCAGCATCGCGTGATGTAACCCGACAACACCCACAGCGCGCATTCTCCACTGTAAAGTCGGCGGCGCGGTGCGTTTACCTTCCATTTGTGATGTTTTCGTATTTAATTGTGCGAGCGAGCTTGATAAAAGGACTCAGTGCATCCTCAACAAGAGCGGACGCTTGACTAAGAAATGCGCGATGAAGAAAGAGCGAAATTGTAACCAGTTAAATTTTCAAATTATAACCTTACAAGTTTTATCTATAATTCATGCAAATTGATCGTATCAATTTTCCATTTCCATTTCTTTTTTAACAGATGCTATTCATAATAAAAAATGTAATTCAAATATGAGTTGCAATGAATAGCATTCACTCGGTCAGTTAATACTATATACTTTCGATCTGAACATTTTTTCTGACATGCTAAATTGCTTCAATATATTTTAATAGCTGTGTATGAGTGGTACAACCAGAAATAATTTTCGAGGGCGTTATACGGCATCGATAAAAAAAATTGCAAAAAAGGCCGAAAGAAGGAGTTCAAAAACTTTCGGAAGGGTTTCTGACATCGAAACAGAGCCCTGGCTACGCCCCTGCTGTATATTGATAGGAGTATATACAGAGAAGTATATTCACCTAACAACTTGCTATGTACAAACTTTATATGAACTGATTTAAATACACAAAAGTAACAATGTATGAACTTCGTATTTACACATGTGCATACAGATTAAAAGTACGTACAATATTGATAGAGTCAATAAGGTGTTAATACAGATTCTAAAGACTGTTCACGACCATTTTTGTAAGGGTATGCCCTCATTGACACTAGCGCCCAAGTCGCGGTCATAAGCTCGTCTTTTTGCCGCCGCCTCAAAAACTACCGATCCCTGCCGCTCCGCCCATCGTTCGGGCTGTCGACGGCAGTACTGCTGCCATCACTGGCCTGTGCAGTGCCCGAGTCTTCCTTGCCAGTATCACATCCCTGTTTTGTTAACCATCCTCAACTAATGACTTTGCAATGTGATCCTCGATCTTGACACTTTCATGGTCCACTCTGCCCTTATCGACTGCTCAAGCGGCCTTCTCCATTTCGACCCACCTGGGGGCCCAGAACATCCTCAATCTACACCCCGCCTTCACTCCACTGAGTTCGCTTACCTGTCCCCAACTCCACTGTTTACCTACCTCGGTCACCTTTCCCGCCTGTGCTGACGGTGACTATGCTGCGTGCTCTATCACAGAGGTCTTTCTCCATCGCAATGTTGTTCTTCCCCACCTCATCGCACGCGTTACCCAGAAAAGCACCTACCTTCTTATCATAAACTTCAACCTGTCGCCCCGAGTTCTCCCCAAAGGAATATCCCTTGCTACTTTTCCTCTCTTACAGACTCTCTGTTCTCCTGCCTGGCCCTTTTTCACGCGTTCTTCAAGCACCCGCGCCTTACCCACCACCATTAGCGACCCTATTTCGACGATAATTGCCTCCGACCTTAACCCAGAGATCGCTGAAGACCTGCACAGCCTTTTGTTGTCCTTCACATACATTGTTGACTTTCCCCTCGGTTCTCTGGGTCAAAAAAAATTTGTGACTCACCTCATTGACATCCTGCGATGCACGAAATGTACATCAGAGGCCTTATGGTGTATTTCTTTCTCAGAAGGAGGTCAACAAGACGCTGGCCAACGATATTATCGAACCTTCAAACAGCCCATAGGCATCTCCTGTCATGCTCAATAAAAAAGACAATGGCGCATTTGTGTCGACTATCAACATATGAGCAAGCTTACAAAGAAGGAGTTCTACCCGCTTCCGCGAATCGACGATGCCTTGGATTGTTTACATGAAGCCCGCTACCTTTTCTTAATCGACCTTCGTAGCGGCTACTCCAGCCATACACGTCCGCCAATTCCAAAGACCTCAAACGACAAGTTGTTACAGGAGCCCTTCAAAATTCCGTTACCAGGTCGTGTAAACATCTGGTGCAGAGCAGTTTCAACGCTAAGATAGGACGGTTGAAGTTAGCTAGCTTTCCGGAGCCTGTTTTATACAGTGTTGCTGAGAGTTTAATAAAGAAGTGCTGGGTTTCTGCGGGCCACAAACAACAGACGCCGATGAACCGGAAAAACATTGTGGTTGTTCCGTACGTGCATAAAATGTCTCATAAACCTAAGCGTGTTGCGCGGAGGGTAGGCATACATGTTTTGTTGTGTGCCCCATACAAACTTTAGCGTATGTGAAAGAAGGATAACGTTTCAGGTCCTCGAATGAGTGAACGTAGCAACAGCTAGGCACAATAAGCGTTTGTTGCCGGCCGCACCCACGTTGTTTACGAGGTGCCTTTTTCTTGTGGGGGCTTCGTATATAGGTCAGAAGGGGCGATGCATCAATGATCGCCTCAGAGAACATGTCTCTTCCCTCGCTGAAACTTTACCCAAAAGTAACTTGGCGCTGCAATGTAAGTCTTGTGTGAATTACGTTCCGCTTTTTCAACAGTGTGTCATTCTAAAATGCTACTTTGACAAGCATACCAGGGAAATCTTTGAAGCTCTTGTCATCGCCCGCAAAGGGGCTTCATGCGCAAGCATACCTTCTATTTCGTTGTTGCGCCAAAAGCTTGCCTACGTACATTAACTGTTATTTGATGAGCACCGCCCTTTTTCGTGTTGGCGTTGTGACCCTTCTTTGTCTTTTCCTTTCTGAGCATCTGTCGCTCACTGTATTCATACGCTCATGCCTTGAATACATTCAGTTGTTAGTTGCGCTCGTGTTGTCTACTAGCTTCTTTGTCTCGTCTTCTGCCCTATTTTCTTCAAATATGTTCAGGCACCGACTCGCCTAGCAGCACACTGCGAGGCTGCTGGCAAATCTCCGCTGATTAACAAGACCGCAAAAGGCAACCTTATTCACATCCTATGAACTTCAGCTGTTTACACTCATGCATTTTGGACTTTATAACGCCCCTGCCAGGTTCGAATGGATGGTGGACTCCTCACTTCACGGCTTCAAGTGGATGACTGGTCTATGTTACTTGGGTGAAGTGATTTTTTTTTCGCCAGCATTTGAAAGGCGCCTTTGTCGTTTTTTCTCCAAATTCGCACTTTTTCGCAGTGTCGGACCTCAATGCAACTCAAGGAAGTGCAGTTTTGGTCGCCGCAAACCTAAAGTGCTAGTCCACTTGGTAAATGCCACCGTTGTGCAACCTGATCCCGACAACGTTCGCACTGTCAGTGCTTTTCCTTCTTCCCGTCCACCCCGTGTTGTACGCAGTTTTATACGACTGTGCTCTTACTTTGGCCGGTTCGTTCCGAACATAGCAGCCGTTGCTCTCCCGTTTACTAATCTGCTGAAGAAAAGCATTTCTTTTTATTGGGGACCAGAGGCGGCTTCGTACCGACGCCAGTGGCCACTAGGTGGGTGTCATTCTTTTGCAGCAACAATATGGCCAACACTGCCTGATTGCGTAGGCCAGTCGTCTCCTCTATTCAGCGCAGCACAACTATTCTATTACGAAAGAGACTGCCTGGCTCTCGTTTCAGCCATTGGAAAATTCCGAGCCAACTAGGTTTGCCTACCCTTCCACCGGTATTACCAACCACCACTCTTCTGTTGGCTGTCTTTCCTCAAGCGTCCTGCTGGCCGCCTCGGCCGCTGGGTACTATGCTTGCAGTAGTATACTTTTTGTTGTAAACAAATCTGGTCAGCTCCACAAGGACGTAGACTGCCTGTCATATTATGCCATCGATCCTCCTTCCCCTATAGACCATGAGTCGGACCCATGTGTCATATCTATATCCGACTCCTTCAATATCGCCGACGAACAGCGCTAAGACCCAACAGTTCTTTCATCGACTGCCTCAGCATAGATAGCCATGACTATTTCCTCACCCTATTCTTCCTGCATGGGAACACGCTGTACCGCCGCAACATGCAACCTGATGAGGCTATGTGCTTGCTGGTCGTTACCCAATACCTACGCTCTGCCGTTCTCGAACATATGCATGACGTCCCTGCAGCTTCTCATCTTGGCCTCTGTCACAAGCTGCCTTACCTAGAGAGTGGAAGTATCGGGATCTTCGGTCTCACATATAGAGAGGAACTTACGGGATCTCTTCACTTCTCCGAGCAGGCTTCGACATGAACCCCGGAACAGCGACCGGAATTGCAGTATGGGATCGCAGGTGGTAGGAACACTAGACAAGATGATACTACTAGTTGGTCGCTTCGAATTGGGCAGCTGGTGACATCACTTCTCTGCCGACCAATCAGGTGCGCCGCTCGCGCGGACAGCTTTTGTCGACGACAGTATGAGCTATTAAAGGTCCCTGCCTTAAAAGGAAGAACCGCAGGACGCCCGTGGGTATGCGCTCTGGGAAGTTTCAGTCTTCCGGGCCTTTCTCATGGCTGCTCTGGAAAAGCGTCTCGTGTTTCATCATGCCCGCGATCAATTCCTTGTTTCTCCTCTTGTACAGCAGCCGCTACCGATCAACTCAGCGACTTCGACGCCTCATCTAACAAGAAAGCCGTGCGAACACCTTTTTCCCACAGACTGTCAGTTGACTGAATATTGTTCTCGCCTTTGTTTAACCTTGATCTGACTTCTTATTATGGTCTATTTTCACAGATTCAAGAGCAGCTCTGCAAGCCTTAAAAGCGGCTCTTCGCCGTGGAGCCCATGAGCAACTTGAAGCGGAAAAACGACAACTTCATCACTATGCCATAAATGGAGGACATGACATCATCTACCAATGGCTTCCAGGACACAGCGGCATAGCGGGCATACTCAGGGCGGACGAAGTCGCACGAACACCCCACCACGGCGGCGATTGTGTGTTGATTCCATTTTCCAGGGCAGACGCAGCGGCCACGCTTAGCGCACTTGCGCGGGAACACACGCTCTACCTGTGGAATTCTGACCAGTTTGCGAACTGCCGCTTATAATCCCTGGACCCTGACCTGAAGCTCTGGCTTCCACCTGGCCTACCCCGTTGTTAAGAAACTTTGCTGTGTCGCCTTTGGGTTGGTGTAGCATTTGCAAACTCTTATTCTTTTGTGATAGGTATGGCATATAGAGCTGCATGCACAAACTGCTGGTGCGAAGAGACTATAGGCCACATTCTTTGTGAGTGCCCCATATACAGCGAGGAAATACAGTTCCTATGCCGTGCGCTAGAGCGTCTAGATGGACGCCCACTAACTGAAATTAAGATCCTAGGTCCCTGGCCACGGCGATCGTCTGCGATGAAGGCCTCCCTGGCATTGCTCCGCTTTATGAAGAGCACAGGACTGATCGAAAGGCTATGGTTTTTTATGTTACGTGATATGTGATGTGGCATGTCTGTGATATAACTGTAGTCTCATCACCCATCCCTCTCTCACCCACAACCTTTATACCCTTCTACCCCTCTCCCCCAGTGCAGGGTAGCAAACCAGTTCCTTTACCGGTCAACCTCCCTGCGTTTCCTCCTCATCTTCCTCCTGACTTCTTATTTTTATGCTGTGTTTTCTTTGTAACTCTTGCTCGCACATATTATTCCTGGAATACTTCCTTAATTATTTATATAGCCTTATTTTATTACTGTACATTGTTCATTGTCGGGTTTTCCTCTTGTCATTTATCCAGTCGTCTTTTATCACTATCGTGTCGTGACGTTTTATTTTTTTATGTTAATGTTGTTACTTAGCTGTATTCGCTGTCAGTGATGAGGATGTAAAAGTGCTACAGACTCCGAGAAGACGACGACGCTGAGTGTTGTGAAATCGGTGCCCTCATCAACGTTAGTTGTGCGGACAGCTTTTGGGACTGTAAATCTTCTACGTAACATCCCTTGATGGAGGTGAATCTATTCGATCATCTGTCACAAGCTGGATCTCCGCAGCGGCCACCACATCGGAACCACCACAATGACTACAGACGCCTCTACCTCTACAGCCGCCGCACCTGCTGTTGTAATGGCCCACCCCCGTGACCCCGAAACCTTCTGCGGCACCGACGACGTCGACGTAGACGACTGGCTAGCCCTCTACGAGCGCGTGAGCAAGCACAACAGGTGGGATGCCACACTCATGCTCGCGAATGTAATATTTTACTTGGCTGGGACCGCGCGGAGGTGGTTTGAAACCCATGAAGACTAGCTAACATCTTGGGACATTTGCAAACAGAAGCTCCACGACCTATTCGGAAAGCCTATTGGTCGCCACATTGGCGCCAAAAAAGCGCTCGCCTCTCGCGCCCAAACGTCTACGGAGTCTGACCTCATTTACATCCAAGACGTCATGTCTCTATGCGGCAAAGTCGACCAAGGCATGCCTTAGGATGATAAAGTCGGCCATATAGTAAAAGGCATTGCCGACGATACCTTCAACCTCCTGTTGTGTAGGGATTGCTCCACCGTGGACTCTGTGCTGCAGGTGTGCCGACGTTTCGAGCAGGCGAAACAGAGGCGCATATCTCACGGTTTCGACCGGCTGCCGAACACGGATGCTAGCTCCTCCTGTATCGACATCCCTACTCCTCGACCGCGTCCTAACGACAGCACTTTGACACGCATTGTCGGCCAAGAGCTTGAGGCAATGACTCCCGCGGCCTCGCTGTCGCATACACCCGACAACACCCTGGCTACTATATCACTTATTAAGGCTGTTGTTCGCCAAGAGGTTGCGAATATGGGCCTCCCTTCTACCAGCAGCACCGACACCACGGATTCAGGACCTGCCCCTCCAGTAATTGCTGCCGCCTCAAACAACGCCGGTTTCTCGCCCCGATATCGTTACCGCAACCCAAGTGAATGGCGTGCCCATGACAATTGCCCCATCTGTTTTACTTGTTCTCGCGCTGGCTACATTTCCCGCCACTGCCGTAGTCGCTGGTACACGCCATCTCGTCAGTACACATACGTCGACCGCCACGGAGACTATGCCCCTCGCTATTCCCCACCTCGCCCCGACCAGACCCGTGCTGACCCCGGTTCCACTGTCCGTGCTGCCAACCGTACACCATCCCCGCAAGCACGATGTTCGCGTTCTCCTTTTCCTCGCCGCAGTTAGCCACCGTCCTATTCTGACCACGTACCGGAAAACTATCCAATGCAGCTCGCGGACGTGACGCTGCATTTATGACCCGGACCGAAAAACCTCTGTTGACCCCTGCTCTACAAAATAACCGTATCGACGTCCCTGTGGATGGAGTTCCCGTTTCTGCTCTAATTGATACAGGCGCCCAACTGTCCGTTCTCAGCTCCTCATTTCGCCGTCGCCTCAAGAAAGTCCTTACGCCAGTCGTCTCGTCCACAGTTCGCGTCGCGAATGGCAGCCCTGCTGCCGTGGTTGGCATGTGTACGGTGCGAGTTACAATTGCTGACCGTCATGCCCCAGTGTTTTTCACCGTCCTACATGAATGCCCCCACGACGTTATCCTTGGCATTAACTTCTTAACAGCCCTCTCTGCCTTTACTGACTGCTCTAGCGATCTACTTCGCTAGGACCTCCCGGTCTGCTCTGAAGACACCTCCTGCTCACCCCGCCTTCGATCAGCACAGTTTAGCCGCCGTCGTCCTGAAACTGCCGTTTACATCCCTATGTCGCCATTTCCACCCGTCCCAGATGGCGATTATCTCGCTTGTCCCATTACTGATGTCATGCTGCAGCGGCACGTCACCCTTTCTCATCTAATTGTGCACATCTCCCAGGACCGCACCACTCTCCCTGTCCTTAACTTCAGCTTTTCAACTCGAGTTCTGCCCGATGGAATTTCATTAGCTGCGCTGTCCCCGATGACCGATTGTGCCATTTCAGCTCTGTTTTTATATCTGCAACTGCCGTCCCTGCCAACAACCCCTCGTCGTCCACATCGCGCCCTGATCCGCTTAACAGCATGATTGCAGCTGATCTGCAACCTGAATTCGCCGCTGAGTTACATAAGCTTTTGTTTACCTACAGTGACCTGTTAAACTTCGGTACCCGCCCATTGGGTCAAACGACAGTTGTCACCCACCGCATTGACACCGGTGACGCCAGTCCTATTCACAGGCGGCCCTATCGTGTTTCGCGTGCCGAGCGGCGCGTCATTCAAACGGAGGTCGAAAAGATGTTAGCGAACGACATAATCGAGCCTTCAAGTAGCCCCTGGGCATCCCCTGTTGTGTTGGTCAAGAAGAATATCAGTTGGAGATTCTGCGTTGACTACCGTCATTTGAATAAGATAACCAAAAAAGATGTATATCCTCTTCCGCGCAACGACGACGCGCTTGATAGTTTACACGGAGCCAGCTATCTTTTCATCCATCGACCTTCGTTCCGGCTACTGGCAGATTTCTGTCGACGAGAGAGACCGTGAAAAAACAGCGTTCATCACCCCTGACGGCCTTTATCAATTCAAAGTCATGCCTTTTGGCCTATGTAACGCCCCTGCAACTTTCGAACGGATGATGACTCATTGCTGCGCGGCTTCAAGTGGACGACCTGTCTTAATATTCAGATATGTGGCGCAAACAAACACAAACACAGGAGAAGATACACAACACACGCGCACACTACCAACTGTAAGAAGAACCGGAAAACACTTCCTCTAGTAGTGTGCGCGTGTGTTGTGTATCTTCTCCTGTGTTTGTCATTTGTTTGTTTGCGCCACATATCTGAATACGATGATGCACCAACTAGCCCCTCAAGCCGTTATTTTGAGAGACCTGTCTTAAATTTGTTACTTAGAAGACGTCATTGTTTTATCATCCACTTTTGACAGCCACCTCTTGCCTTTCTACAATTCTCGAGCTATTCCGCCGCGCTGGCCTTCAACTCAACTCAAAGAAATGCAGTTTCGGCCATCGGGAAATCAAAGTGCTTGGTCACTTGGTTAATGCTTCCGGCGTTCAGCCTGACCCTGACAAGATACGTGCCGTCAGAGATTTTCCTACTCCGCGTTCATCCAGCGATGTCCGAAGCTTTATTGGCCGATGTTTCTATTTCCGGCGATTTGTCCCGAACTTCGCAGTCCTTGCTCGTCCGCTCACCCAAATCCTCAAGAAAGACGTTTCATTCTATCGGGGGCCTGAACAAGTTGCAGCTTTCTCAGAGCTTATTGCTGCTCTAACTACTCCACCAGTCTTGGCCCACTTCAACCCTTCCGCCAATACTGAACTCCGTACCGACGCAAGTGGCCATGGAATAGGAGCTATACTCGCTCAGCGACAACACTGCCGTACAAGGGTGATTGCGTATGCCAGCCGCCTCCTTTCAACACCCGAACAAAATTAATCTATTACAGAGCGAGAGTGCCTGGCGCTTGTCTTGGCTATTAAGAAATTCCGCCCTTATTTGTTTGGCAGCCATTTTACTGTGATAACAGACCATCATGCCTTGTACTGGCTTTCCTCTCTCAAAGATCCTACTGGCCGTTAGGGGCGCTGGGCGCAACGATTACAAGAATAAACCTTTTCCGTCGTCTACAAGTCCGGCCGGCTTCACCAAGATGCAGACTGCTTGTCACGTCATCCCGTCGACTCCCGTAGTCCTACAGACTCTTACGATGATGCATATGTCTTGTCTGTCTCCGCCTTTGCTAACATTACCAAGGAACAGCACTTAGATCCTTCTCTGCATTCCATTATCCTCCGTCTTACCTCCGACCGCCCTGACCAATCTCTCGCCTTATTTGTGCTCCATGAGAACACCCTATGCCGACGTAATATGCGACCAGATGGCACAGAACTTTTGCTCGTCGTTCCCCAACACCTGCGTTCCACCATCCTTGAACAGTTTCATGATGCACAAATGGCTGGGCACTTGGGCGTCTCTCGCACATACGACAGCCTGCGCCCACGTTTCTACTGGCCGGGGCTCTACCGCTCTGTCCAGCAGTACATTGCCGCATGTGAACTGTGTCAGCGTCGGAAGAAGCCCACAATTTCGCCTTCAGGTCATATGCAGCCGATACCCATACCAACTGATCCGTTTTCCCGTATAGGCGTTGACCTCCTTGGCCCCTTTGCAGTTTCCACCTCGGGGAACAAATGGATCGCCGTCGCCACCGATTATGCTACTCGGTACGCTATTACCCGAGCCATCCCGACCAGCTGCGCCTCAGACGTCGCTGATTTTCTTTTAGAAAACGTAATTCTTCATTATGGTGCTCCTCGTGAACTACTAACTGACCGTGGCCGCTGTTTCCTGTCGCGAGTGGTTGACGACATTCTCCGTTCGTGCTCCGTCCGCCAAAAATTCACCACTGCATATCACCCCCATACCAACGGCCTCACGGAACGTCTAAACAGTACCCTCACAGACATGCTGGTCATGTATGTGTCTGACGACCATCGAGATTGGGACGTTCATCTCCCCTTTGTCACATTCGCCTACAATTCATTTGTCCATTCTACCGCTGGATACTCCCCATTTTATTTAATATTTGGCCGATACCCGTTACTACCCTTCGACACCTCTCTACCCGCGGCAGACGCCACCAGTACTTACACCAGTGATGCCGTCACCCGCGCCCATGATGCCCGCCGGATAGCTCATGCCAGGCTCTCTGCATCCCAAGACTCCCAAAAGTTCCGGTACGACAGCGGCCACCGTGATGTCCACTAGACTCCTGGATCTCTCGTTTTGCTGTGGCTCCCATGCCGTCTAGTGGGCTTGTATGAACCACTTTTGCCCTGTTACACTGGCCCTTATCGTGTTTTGCGGCCCGTGACCGTCGTCACCTACAAAGTTGAATCTGTGTTTCCGAAGTCCCCGTCCACAGCTCCAACCACCGAAATAGTGCATGTGTCCCGTCTAAAGCCCTATTATCACCGTTCTATTTCGCTAACATAGACCGCACCGGGACTGTTCTTTTCCCGCGGGGGGGGGGGGGGGGGGGGGGGGGGGGGGGGGAGGGAGGGGGGTAGTGTTACTTAGCTGTATTCGATGTCCGTGATGAGGATGAAGAAGTGCAAACGACTCCGAGAATACGACGCTGAGTGTTGTGAAATCGGTGCCCTCATCAACGTTAGTTGTGCGGACAGCTTTGGGACTGTAAATCTTCCACGTACCAATATTATTCAGTTTAATTTGGACTACTGTCTATCCATATTAAATTTTTCGTAAAATAAAACGACTCATGAACTTATTCCTCAATCACGCACCGACACACGTACAGTCTTTGTCAAAAGTGTAGAGCCCAGGGGGTCTGCTTCCGAGCCCCATCGTGCTGCTTGTATAGCATTGCCAGTGTTTCAAATCTCTTGACGGTAAGATTTTTTTTTTCCCTAACCGGCCCGATGGGAGAGACCTCCACTAATGCTAAATGAGCGCTATTACATGGCTCAGAAGCAGACCCCCTGGGCTCCTGGGCTCTTTGCTTTTGACAAAGGCTGTACTTCACGAATTGACCGGCATAACTTTTAACAGTGATTCAAACCTTAATGAGGGATGACGAGTAAGCATGAAGGGGATCCCGCGCCTCTTTTGACCGTAAAGGCGGGGCTTTGTGAGATAATTGACTTCCGTGAACAGGACGGGTCAACCAAGTGTCGGTGAGAGAGAGAGTAGGTGCAACGTTCTTTTAGTGTTGTGTCCTATCACTGCATAACGCTTCCCACCTAACATGGCCGAAGCAGAGTTAGAACTCGTTGAGTATGCCCGAAATTTTGGCTGTAAGGCTGCTCAAATGGGTAGACTAAGAGCGAGCTCGTTGCTGAGAGGAACGCTATGAGGAACGTTCGCGGTGGAAAGGGCAGGCAGTACTAGAGTTGCAGAAGACACGCTAATAGTCTAAACGATGGCTGAGATGGAGAAAGGGAAAGGGTTACGGATGCCAGAGATGAAAGGAAAGGATTTGCGATAGACAGGGATGGAGAATAAAAAGGAACTGGGGTAGCAGAAGGCCCAACTCCGGATGGTGAAGATGAAAGAAAAGGAGTTGCTGATGCGCCGACGAGACCTACCGAATAGTCCGGCAACTGACGCTAATAGCACCGGAGAAACAGGGTCAGAAACAGGGGAGAGTCAAGTTGCTCGGCCCGAAAGCGTAAGTGCGCACAAGGTTAGCCGGTTTTCAATGAGAATAGGGACGACACTGACGCTTACCTCATGCGTTTCGAGCACGTCGCTGGTAGTCAGAGTTGGCCTCGCGACAACTGAGCTACAGCCCTTAGTCTGTGTTTAAGCGGCGAAGCGCTGGGCGTTTTTAGTCGTATGTCGGCGTCCGAGCACTTGGACTACAATAAGCTCCGGCAGGCACCCATGATTTGCTTCCGTATGACAGAGGAAGGGTTAAGGAAAAAAATTCAGGTCTGCTTGTCCCGGGAACGAGGAAACGTGTCCCATTTCGTGACTCGCCTACAGAACTTCCTTAACAGATGCATAGAGTTGTCGGACACAAAGAAAAAGTACGCAGACCTCTTTGACCTGATAAAAAAAAAGCAATTGATGTCTAACTGCGCCATGCCGCTACAAATGTCTTTGAAAGAAAGGAAGGGCAAATCCATCGCGGAAACAGTAGCAAATGCAGAAAAGTATGTGGAGGCCTATGGCTGGTCGAACGTCGGAAATCGAAGAACCCAAAGGAATAAGGCCGAAAAAGCCATCTCCAAGACTACTGAGAGGAAAGAAACTGCTTCATTCATCAAACGAGAAGAAAAAAAGAACTGTGGTGAAAAGTTTTATTTGTCTCCGCACTGGACAACAAACCGAAAATTTCAAGGCCGCTACCACAGACGGATCGCGACTGCCTAATAAATGCCATAAATGCGGCAAGCCAGGCCATCGAAGCTCGAGATGCTGGGCAAGTGGGGCCCCAAAATAGAGCAGAAAATCAGGAGTCCACTGCAGAATGCATTGAGAATGGATAGCTAGAACATAAGGATGGAGGGAAGCTCCCCGTTATCAACGCTGGTTTCACCAAATAAAGAATGCGCAGCTAAAGAATACTTACCTGTCGTCGCCGTCATACTTGGGGACCGGGCAGTTCGAGTCCTGAGAGACACTGGCTGTAACTTTGTAGTGATAAGGAAGGATGCGATACGGAAGGAATATATCACCGATACGAAGTTTCAAGTCTACTTGCTTGACCGCTCGATCCTAAGGCTCTCAAGCTTGGGTTGATGCCGAAACCTCGTACTTTAAGGAACGGCTTCGCGCCAAGTGCATTGAGAATCCCCTGTATTATTTAGTGCTGGGAAATGTGGAAAGTGCTAGGCCAGCAGATGACACTGATCCAGCCTGGCACAAGACAAAAGAAAGCTAGACGACGAGGTCCACTGCAGTAAAAGTTGAAAAGTTACAGCCTGACGCCGAGACCCACGCACCCATTCCTGATGCCACTCAAGCTTGCCTGGTAGTAACGAGAGCGCCAACATTTAAGGATAAAACACTGAAAAAGCCTAAAAGCCTGCAAGGTCAGTCTGATTTCTTTTCAAGAAGTTTCACCTTCCAGTGGGTGGCTGAAACAAAAGCAGGATAATCTTACATGGCTTCTGCCCTTTTATAAGGAGGAAGAGCCTAAAGCACTACTGTAAGTAACTACAGTATTTCCCGCTCAATTTAATCCAAACGCCAGACTATTTAATCATAGCGCCATAGAATTTAATCTAGGCGCCACTGAAAATAATCTAAGCGCCAAAACATTTAATCCTGCCGACACTGATTTTAATCTGGTCGCACTCCAACAGTTCCCGGACAGCCAAGACCATTAAATCTATTTCATAAACTCTGTAATCATGCGTATCAAATTATTGGGCTTTCTGAGCGTATTAATATGAATAATGTTGTCAAGCGATTTTGGCGAGTTATGTGACAGTTTTGACCGGAACAGCGCGCACTAAGACACAGACAAGAAGAGAGACACGACACACACGAGCGCTGACTTTCAACTGGTGTTTATTGTTTGGAACGAGGCATATACACACAGATCCAACAACACAAGGAAAACAACCATCCTTCATAGATTCATAGTCAATTCATGCATGTCACACTGAACAAGGACGATAACAACATTATCATTTTCCCTTCACTAAAAATGCCAATTCTTTTGAACTGATCGATAAAGAGGGGCTACTGACGCATGCGTCTTTAGACCAGGCGATGTGCGCTGCTTCGATTATTTCGCGTATTAATTGGTCGCTGTGTTTACTTAAAATTTGTGTGCTAGTGAAGTCAGGGTGGCAAGTTTTGTTTTCACAGTCTCTACAATGAATCCCGAGATGCCCTTTTACTGTGTTATGCACGTTATTATTGTGCTCCTTCAGGCGTTCATTGAGGCATCTCCCCGTCTGACCCACATACAGCTTGCCGCATGACAAGGGAATGGCATACACTACACCTTCTTCACATGACACGAATCGATTTTCATGCTTGATGTCGCAATCTCTGGGAACGAAATCAGTATTAACCATTTTGCACATCTTCCCAAGCTTATCTGGAGCCGAAAATATAACCTTAACTCGTGCTCTATTCGCTATCTTTTTTAGTCTGTGGGAGAAATGATGAATGTAAAGTACAACAGTAATTATTTATTTTTCCTTCCGCGTCTCTGGATCTGCCTGCTTCCCTTTTCCATTTTTGCTCAAGCTACTGAGAATAGGTTCGGACACTGATACTAGTAGCTGCTTGGGATAACCAGCCTTAACGAGCCGATCGGTTTGGAGAAGGAAACTATCTTGCATGGAGTGCATGCAGGATTTGTTAAGCGCGTTGTGATAGCATGACTTCACCACAGCACGTTTCACCAGCTTAGAATGAGATGACGTAAAAGAGAGCAATGGCTTTCTGCTTCGTGGCTGGTAAAACCAACACATGTGATGGTGCATTAATCTGAGTTGGAGGTCTGAAAATTGGATGACATTGTTTTCTGACACTTCAGTAGTTAGTATGAGAGGATGAAGGCACTCTACAAAGTTAGCTTTGATCTGCGTAAAGACTGCGTCAAATTCTTCCACATTAGAGTCTATAAGAACGAGAAAGTCATCTACATATCGAAAACATTGTACAACCTTTGACCCTTTCATTTTTTCTTGAAGCATTCTACCCTTTTGTGCTAACAACAAGTCACTAAGCACGGGAGCTATGCATTACCCGATGCAAACTCCTCGTTTTTGCAGGTAAAACTCACCATCCCAGGAAATGAAGGTAGAAGTTAAATACACTTGAAGTAGTTCTAAAAAGCCTTCGGCGGATATGCCGTTTTTGTTTTGGAATTCAATTACTCCTTGCTGGTCAATACATTCTTCTAAGCACGCGAAGAGCTCGTCATGTGGTAGTGAATAATATAGGTCCTTGACGTCAAAGGAGCAGCCCATCAGTCCCTTGTTCTTGTTAGTTTCTAAAAACTGGATTACATCCTGCGATTTTTTTACTTGGAAAGGATCGTCCAACGTGAGTGAATTTAAGATCTTCTTTAGAAAAACGGCTACATTTTTTTGCCATGTGCCTCTCTCAGATACGATCACACGAAACGGACACTCTGGTTCGTGGGTTTTTGCGCTAAAAAACACTTGTAAACTAAGGCCTTCACTTTTATCGGCTTTTTTCGTTAACAGATCAAGGTTAAGTTTTTTGCACACTCTCTTGGCCTTAGCCTTAATTCTTTTCAGATTAAGGTTCTTGGCCACAGAAAACGAAGACTGAATAGCTTCCCTACCCTTCTTGACGTACAAATGGGAGGGTAGCACTAGGAATCCCCCTTCCTTGTCGGCTGGGAGCAAACGCAGCGAATTTCCCTTCAAATACGAGACAGTTCGCCGAACCGAGACGGTGTTCACTGGGGCCTTGCAACGCAGAAGCGCATCAACTCCTTCAGACACGCACCTATCAGATTCTGCCACCGGTGCCAACCTGGACACCTGCCTCACCATGCTCAGAAATTCTGCGGGCGACCTTTGGGTTCCGTGGCGTACTTCGGCCCCTGGGAGAGAACACGACGCACTTCCGTTGGCAGCGACACGTTCCCTGCGGTGTGGATTACATTCTCTGTCGAGTGTTTCTTTCTGGCCGGTGATGTCCGGAGCTGGAAAAGGGTTTGGTGCCACAAGAAGTCAGCCGTTGTGTTCGCTAAATCAGAAAGCTCTTTCCATTTTTTCTTTCTATGTGGTGGGGCTTCGGTTCTTTGCAGCAGAAGAAAAAGACTGCGCCTGTAAAACCGAGCTTGTCTGTTCCATTCAGCCTTCAGGATGTGGCAAATTCTTGAGCAATGGCCCTGCGAAGGCTGGAATCCTCCAAACAGCTGCACAACGTACGTTGGAACACGTTTTTCCTTGACGAGAAAAGCCAATGATCGAGCGTTGCATACGGCAACAGCAATGTAGGTGACGAGAATACATGGATGGACGGACAGACAATTAATAGGGCAATGTAATTAATGTAATGTAAATTAATTAATAGGGCAACGTATTTAACTTCTACCTTCATTTCCTGGGATGGTGAGTTTTACCTGCAAAAACGAGGAGTTTGCATCGGGTCATGCATAGCTCCCGTACTTAGTGACTTGTGAAAGGGTCAAAGGTTGTACAATGTTTTCGATATGTAGATGACTTTCTCGTTCTTATAGACTCTAATGTGGAAGAATTTGACGCAGTCTTTACGCAGATCAAAGCTGACTTTGTAGAGTGACTTCATCCCCTCATACTAACTACTGAAGTGCCAGAAAACGATGCCATCCAATTTTTAGACCTCAAACTCAGATTAATGCCCCATCACATGTGTTGGTCTTACCAGCCACGAGGCAGAAAGGCATTGCTCTCTTTTACGTCATCTCATTCTAAGCTGGTGAAACGTGCTGTGGTGAAGTCATGCTATCACAACGCGCTTAACAAATCCTGCATGCACTCCATGCAAGATAGTTTCCTTCTCCAAACCGACCGGCTCGTTAAGGCTGGTTATCCCAAGCAGCTACTAGTATCAGTGTCCGAATCTATTGTTAGTAGCTTGAGCAAAATGGAAAAGGGAAGCAGGCAGATTCAGAGACGCGGAAGGAAAAAGAAATAATTACTGTTGTACCTTACATTCATCATTTCTCCCACAGACTAAAAAAGATAGCGAATAGAGCACGAGTTAAGGTTATATTTTCGGCTTCAGATAAGCTTGGGAAGATGTGCAAAATGGTTAATACTGATTTCGTTCCCAGAGATTGCGACATCAAGCATGAAAATCGATTCGTGTCATGTGAAGAAGGTGTAGTGTATGCCATTCCCTTGTCATGCAGCAAGCTGTATGTGGGTCAGACGGGGAGATGCCTCAATGAATGCCTGAAGGAGCACAATAATAACGTGCATAACACAGTAAAAGGGCATCTCGGGATTCATTGTAGAGACTGTGAAAACAAAACTTGCCACCCTGACTTCACTAGCACACAAATTTTAAGTAAACACAGTGACCAATTAACACGCGAAATAATCGAAGCAGCGCACATCGCCTGGTCTAATGACGCATGCGTCAGTAGCCCCTCTTTATCGATCAGCGCCTGTCTCGGCTGCGGGAGGTGGTCAGTTCGAAACCCACCGCCGGACGCCCACCGGTAAAAATGGGTACAAGCGTCCCCCGGCCTGGTGCTCGGCTTTTACAGGGGTGTACGTTTGGGAGAAGCTCCGTAAACCTCGCTGCGCGCCTTGTGGCAGAGCATCCGCCTCGCATTCGGGAGGTACCGGGTTCGATCCCTGGTGCCGCCGGTTACCCACCGGTTTTTAAATGGGTACAAGCTTTCCCCCGGCCTGGTGCTCGGCTCTTCTGGGGTGAAATGCTTGGGAAAAGGGGTCACGGCCCAAATAGTTGCGCCGATGTGGCAGTGATTCGTTCCGCCATCGGACAACAATAAGTCCGCCTTGCGCGGCAACAGCCCATTATGTGGCCCTTTTTTTTTTTCGTTTTGTTTTTTTAGGACTGCTGCAGCTGAGGCTCTAAGGGAGCACTTCAGGTGAGGGTCAAAGGAAGTACCTTTGCAAGACAAACAGAACCACCTTTGCAGGCTGCGAGGTTCGAAACTGGGTTTGGGCCCACTGCGGAGGAGGGGCGCGCAGCGGGGTTTACGGAGCTTCTCCCAAGCGCACACCCCTGTGAAAGCCGAGCACCAGGCCGGGGGACGCTTGTACCCATTTTTACCGGTGGGTGTCCGGCGGTGGGTTTCGAACTGACCACCTCCCGCAGCCGAGACGGGCGCTCTAACATAATCATGGGTATCAAATGATCAGACTTTCTGGGCGTATTAAGATTAATAAGGTTGTAAAGCGATTTTGAGGAGTCATGTGACAGTGTAACGTGATTTGATGTAACATGCGCAAAAATCGCCCATTTTTCAACAGTATCATTACGGGTGTCAAATGAAAGCGATTATCGAGCTTAATAACGCGAATATTGCAGTAAAACGATTTTGCTGAGTTACATGACAGTGTAACATGATTTCCTTGGACATGCGCGATAATTTGCTTGTTTTAACCCCATAATCATGGGTATCAAATGATCGAGCTTTCTGAGCGTATAAAGATGAATAAGGTTGTAAAGCGATTTCGATGAGTCATGTGACAGTGTAACGTGATTTGGTGATACATGCGCGATAATGCGCCACTGTTTCAACAGTATCATCACGGGTATCAAATGAAAGCGCTTTTCGAGCTTAATAAGGCGAATATCGCAGTAACACGATTTTGCTGAGTTACATGACAGTGCAACATGATATCTTTGGACATGCGAGATAATTTGCTTTTTCTTTAACCTTATAATCATGGGTATGAAATGATCGGGCTTTCTGAGCATATTAAGATGAATAAGGTTGTAAAGTGATTTTGTTGAGTCACGTGACAGTGTAACAACATACGTGGTATTCTTAGCTTTTCGCACCCTATAGTCATGTGTTCCAAATGATTCAGGTTTTTGAGAGTAATGAGGCGAATGTTTCAGTGATATAGGTTTGGTGAGTTACGAGGTCATGCAGCGAGATATGGTGTGACATCCGCGATAGTTTCCCTCATTTTGAACCTTACAATCACAGCTATCAAATGAGTCAGTGCTTTGCGAGCAGAAAGATGAGTACACGAATGAATAAATATTGCTGAAATATGAAACATTGCGACTTGACACCGTTGACATTCCATTAAATAAACACCTTGTTCAACACTATCAGCACCGGTATCAAATGATGAATAGTTTTTTGTAGCACGCCAAGGCAAATATTGCAGTAATACCCTTTTTCTGAGTGATTTGGCACAGTTACGCGGTTTGTTTTTAGACACGCAGTAATACACCACATTCTCAATGTTATCATGATGTTTGCCAGAATCATCCACTCAGTGCAGCAAAACTATTTTGCAGTAAAGCTTTTCTGCTGAGTCATGAGACGATATTGGGTAATTTGGTTTCACATGCGCGATAATACGCTTTTTGCATCCCAATTGCGCTTGGGGTCGAATAAATCGGCGTAAAAGACTAATGCTGCAGCAAAATAATTTTGCTAAATTATTGTACGAAGCTGCGTCATTCGCTTGGAATTGCCCGATAATATGCTACTTTGTCATATATTTGTTAGGGGCATAAGTTTACTCGGCTTTTCGAGCGTGTAGCCGAATGCAGTGAAATAATTTTTGATGTTTCTCAATTTGCCCAGTTTTGCTTGACATGCTGTAAATTCCCCTTTTATTGCCTTCTCATGATGTCAAAGTAGACCGAATTTATCAGCGTAAGAATACTAAGAATGGAATGCTTTTTTAGGACTGTGATGATATTGCCAAATAATCGGTTATTGTTATTTATAAATGTAGTCAATGGTTCTGCAGCCGTTATTAGTATAATAGCCGATGACATTCCAGCTTGAACCTAGCAACGAGAGCTGGAAAAGGAGAAATAGACAAGCAAGGCAAAAGTAGATTATATTTATGGCAGGAAAAGCAAATAAACATACTTCCAGGACTGCCTGCACAAGTACACTACAAAGGTCACTGACTCCAGCCTTGAGACTATTAAATTTATTCATAATATAAGCGAAAAGAGTAATACCACTTCAGCATCCTTTTTACATATACGACAATGCTCTGGGTGAGCACGTCGGAGCTGCTACAGATAACTGACTTAGAAAATGTTATACTATAGATACGTTTTTCTCGACATGTAGCGGATGTTGTGAAAAGAAAAATAGTTTTCCTGCTATGCGCGGCCCTATTTTTTTTTTTTGGACACCTGCTACGATAGCAACATATTGAGAGGATTTGGCTTTTGCTTATTTAGGCATTCTCTAAGTGCAGATAGTTCAGTGCTATAGACCGCAGCTGCCTTGAACATTTGAAGGCAGTAGTCTAACACTACCAAACTGTTAAATACAATCGAATAAAACAGAGAGTGTGATGTGTTGTAAGATAAGCCAGGCAACTAAGAGGGCGTACTATTGTCAAAGGAATCCCTCTAATGGCTCCTTCGCTAGATGTTCTATTTTCTCAGCGTATCACGAACTTGCAGAGCCGATACTATGTAGACCGCGATAACCGATGAGTGTGAGGGGATACAACCATGTAGGTAGTTTCCTATATGCATGTCAAGGATTCCGGATAACTGAAAGCTATTTTGTTTACATATATTGTCACTGCAGCTTGAGGGACTGTCGCTTAATCTGTTTACAACCTTGGCCATACAAACAATTTCTGAGGGGTAAAGCGGTCTTGTCTTACTACGCAATATTCCCGAAATCTCGCGTTCACTAATACGCCATTGAGAAACACTATATTTAGAAGGGCCAGGAAATCGGCGCTGCTGAGAAAATACGTATACTCCTGTCAAGTGCAACGCGAATGCGAAATAAAAAACAGATAAATATTTGCTGCTCGAGAAGAAATGTTTGCGGGAACTATTAACACTCCAAACGGCAGTCTGCGTGCCCTCAAAATTAAAGAAGAAAACAAATATGGCGTTCATGCTCGTTTCCAACAATTAAAATGAATTTTTCTTTTCTTGTTCGTCATTTATATGAAGCCGATAGCATATTTTGTGCCCCTGCGGTATTAAATTATTTCTGAAGTGAGTGATTTTATTAGGCGAGGCGGACATGCCACAAACGAATGTTAACAAATTGCAAGAGTATCTACGCAGAGCTCTCATTACACTGTCATTGGTTGAGAAACGAACAGAGCAAAAAGGACGAGAAGATCATGGTAGTGGGAATTGTTCATGTCTCCTATCTGCTCTTTCTGTTAAGAGAAAAAAGTAAATTATCTTGTCAGTGAAAGTAGCTGCACAAACAAGTAAATTATCTTCTCAGTGAAAGTAGCTGCACAAACATTGTCTCTGCCCATCACTGAAGAGAGTACGCGGTTGAACGACGATGGTGGCAGCCTTTTTCTTTTCCGTGCTGCAATTTTTTTGTAGACAGGCGAAGAAATGCTAGCGTTGTGAGTTACGCTGTTGGATTCCTTCGATTTCTAATTGGCAATAAAGGAACTACAGATGAAAGAGTGCGGCTTCGTTTCTGAGACTCTCGTGCCATCACACCTGGGGAACAGAAGGCACAAAGCATCCGGTTGCAACCGAAATTTGAAACACTCGGCACTTTCCACGACCACACAGTAACCTACTACGTATATGCGTGCCTCTGTCTTTCAAAGAACCGTGCTTATAGGTCCTCCGCCACTCATGCTTGTGTGGAAACCCGTAGAAATTAATCGACTTAAAAGCGTCCCCCGTGTTCGCGTAGCCGCCGGTGCAGCCAACAACGCACCAATTTTCGCCAGCCTTGTTTAACCAGACTTCATTTCACCGAACGTATTCTTACAACTAGCCCAACATTTTACTCTCCTGATGATATATGCACGCACATCATCTAAACAATAGGATTTCCAATTTCCACACAAACCAACGACAAAAAGCGCGCTCCAAAGCGCAAGCCCCGCCGGCGCATGCCAGCAATGAGCGCTGCGCCGAGAGGCGGCGCCACCCTTTTAGCTGTCCGGTCCGTATTATTTACTTTTGTGTGCGTATAACACATAAAATTCTTTTTTTTTTTTACGTGAGACGCCTGTGCTATAGGCCCTTTGCAAGCGCGTGGTGCTGTTATAGAGACATTTTATACCAACGACAAAATTTAGCTCCCCAGTCGCCCATGACGGTTCATGTTAGCAAGTAATCTGCACGAGTGGCCCAGCCAATCGCGGTAACAATGTAAAACGTGTCAATAAGACGTTGACAACATTGAAGTTTTATGGTTTAGTGATTGCCAATGCGCTAGATCCGGCTCTTGCGTTTAAGCAAAAAAAAAAGATGCGTGTGTCAATGCAATGACGCGAGTGATCACGAAAGACGTCCAGGCAGAACTTTATAAAAGGAACAAGATATACGAAAGGTTATTTTGCGTACAAAAACTCTTCCTCTGCCAAGAATTTAGTTCCAGCCTCGGGCATGAGTGCACGTTGAACTGCAGTGTCTATTTTGCATGTCATCACCATTCAGAGCCGGCTCAACGAAGGAAACGTTGAGTCTGTCGTAAGCTGCGCATTCGAAAGGCTCAATCTGCTGCAAAGACCTCTTCGCGGCATCGACCAAACGTGCGCGTCTGTGGGCTTTCTTTGCGACACTTTGTGGGGTTGTCAACGAATCCTGTTGATGCTCGCGCAAGAATGCTTTCACTGAGGATTTAAATTTCGAAAAAAAAATTCCTCTATGGGATTGAAAAATTGGCTGTATGAAGGCAGCCTATTCACAGAGTGGCATTCTGAGGCCAGCACCGCACTTTCGTCGCGGCTATGTGCTGGCGCGTTGTCGAAAATGAAAACTGCCTGCAAATCAGCGTCTTGTTCCAAAACTTTTTGGTTGGTAGTTGATTACGGTGTGGTCGTGGAAAGTGCCGAGTGTTTCAAATCTCGGTTGCAACCGGATGCTTTTTGCCTTCTGTTCCCCAGGTGGGACGGCACGAGAGTCTTGGTGCCGAAGCCGCACTCATTCATCTGTAGTTCCTTTATTGGCAATTAGAAATCGAAGGAATCCAACAGCGTAACTTACAACGCTAGCGTTTCTTCACCTGTGTACAAAAATTTGCAGCACGGAACAGGCAGCCACCATCGTCGTTCAACCGCGTACGCTCTTCAGTGATGGACAGAGACAATGTTTGTGCAGCTACTTTCACTGACAAGATAATTTACTTTTTTCTCGTAACAGAAAGAGAACATAGGAGACATGAACAATTCCTACTACCATGAGCTTCTCGTCCTTTTTCCTCTGTTCGTTTGTCAACCAATGACAGTGTAATGAGAGCTCAGCGTTGATATGCTTGCAATTTGTTAACGTTCGTTTGTGGCATGTCCGTCTTGCCTAAGAAAATCAGTCATTTAAGAAATAATTCAATACCGCTGGGTCACAAAATCTGCTATTGGATTCATATAAAAGACGAACAAGAAAAAATGCATTTTACTTGTTGGAAACGAGCATGAACGCAGTATTTTTTTTCTTCTTTAATTTTGAAGGCACGCAGACCGCCGTTTGGAGCGTTAATAGTTCCCGCTGACATTTCTTCTGAAGTAGCAAAAATTTCGGTTTCTTTATTTCGCATTCGCGTCGCACTTGACAGGAGTAAACGTATTTTGTCAGCAGCGCCGATTTCCTGGCCCGTCTGAATTTAGTACTGTTTCTCAATGGCGTTTTAGTGAACGCGAGATTTCGGGATTATGGCGTAGTAAGACAAGACCGCTTTAACTCTCAGAAATTGTTTGTATGGCCAAGGCTGTAAACAGATTAAGTGACAGTCCGGCAAGCTGCAGTGACAATATATGGAAACAAAATAACTTTCAGTTATCTGGAATCCTTGACGTGCATATAGGAAACTACCTACATGGTTGTATCCCCTCACACTCATCGGTTATCGCGGTCTACATAGTACCGGCTCTGCAAGTTCGTGATACGCTGAGAAAATAGAACATCTAGCGAAGGAGCCATTAGAGGGATTCCTTTGACAATAGTACGCCCTCTTAGTTGCCTGGCTTATCTTACAACACATCACACTTTCTGTTTTTATTTGATTGTATTTAACAGTTTGGCAGTATTAGACTACTGCCTTCAAATGTTCAAGGCAGCTGCGGGCAATAGCACTGAACTTCCTGCACTTAGAGAATGCCTAAATAAGCAAAAGCCAAATCCTCTCAAGATGTTGCTATCGTAGCAGGTGTCCAAAAAAAAAAAAACAGGGCCGCGCATAGCAGGAAAACTATTTTTTCTTTTGACAACATCCGCTACATGTCGAGAGAAACGTATTTATAGTATAACATTTTCTAAGTCAGTTATCTGTAGCAGCGCCGACGTGTTCACCCAGAGCATTGTCGTATATGTAAAAAGGATGCTGAAGTGGTATTACTCTTTTCGCTTATATTATGATTAAATTTGATAGTCCCAAGGCTGGCGTTAGTGACCTTTGTAGTGTTATTGTGCAAGCAGTCCTTAAAGTATGTTTATTTGCTTTTTCTACCGTGAATATAATCCTATTTTTGTCTTGCTTGTCTTTTTCTCCTTTTCCTGCTCTCGTTGCTAGGTTCAAGCTGGAATGTCATCGGCTATTATACTAATAACGGCTGCAAAACCATTGACTTCATTTATAAATAACAATAACCGATTAATTTGGCAATATAATCACAGTCCTAAAAAAAGCATTCATTGGTAGCATTTTTACGCTGATAAAGTCGATCTACTTTAACATCATGAGAAGGCGATAAAAGGGGCATTTACCGCATGTCAAGCAAAAATGGGCAAATTGAGAAAAATCAAATTATTTCACTGCATTCGGCTACACGCTCAAAAAGCCGAGTAAACTTATGCCCCTAACGAATATATGAAAAAGTAGCATATTATCGGGTATGTCCAAGCAAATGACGTAGCTTCGTACAATAATTTAGCAAATTTATTTTGCTGCAGCATTAGCATTTTACGCCGATTTATTCGACACCAAGCGCAATAGGGATGCAAAAAGCGTATTATCGCGCATATCAAACCAAATTACCCAACATCGTCTCATGACTGAGCAGAAAAGCTTTACAGCAAAATAGTTTTGCTGCACTCAGTGGATGATTCTGGCAGACATCATGATAGCTTTGAGAATGTGGTGTATTACCGCGTATCTAAGAACAAATCGCATAACTGTGCCAAATCACTCAGAAAAAAAGTATTACTGCAATATTTGCCTTGGCGTGCTATAAAAGACTATGCTTCATTTGATACCGGTGCTGATAGGGTATAAAAACGTGTTTATTTAATGGAATTTCAACCGTGTCAAGTGGAAATGTATAATATTTCAGCAATATGTATTTATTCCAGTACACATTTCTCTGCTCTCAAACACCGACTCATTTGATGCCTGTGATTCTACGGTTCAAAATGAGGGACACTATCGCGGATGTCACACCATATCACGCTACATGACCTCGTAACTCAGCAAGGCTATATTACTGAAACATTCGCCTCATTACTCTCAAAAATCTGAATCATTTGGAACACATGACTATAGGATGCCAAAGGCTAAAAATATCACGTATCACGTTACACTGTCGCGTGAATCAACAAAATATCTTTAAAACCTTATTCATCTTAATATGCTCAAAAAGCCCGATCATTTGATACCCATGATTATAAGGTTACAGAAAAAGCAAATTATCGGACATGCCCGCAGAAATCATGTTACACTGTCATGTAACTCAGTAAAATCGTGTTACTGCAATATTCGCCTTATTAGCTCGAAAAGCTCTTTCATTTGATACCCGTGATGATACTGTTGAAAAAGGAACGCATTATCGCGCATGTCACCTAATCACGTTACGCTATAACATGACTCATCAAAATCGCCTTACAACCTTATTCATCTTAATACGCTCAGAAAGCCCGATAATTTGATACCTATATATGATTATAGGGTTTAAAAAAAAAAGAAATTATCGCGCATGTCCAGAGAAATCATGTTACACTGTCATGTAACTCAGCAAAATCGTTTTACTGCAATAATAGCGTTATTAAGCTCGAAAAGCCCTTTCATTTGATACCCGTGATGATATTGTTGAAAAATGGGCACATTATCGCGCATGTCACACCTAATCACGTTACGCTGTCACATGACTCATCGAAATCGCTTTACAACCTTATTCATCTTAATATGTTCAGAAAGCTCGATCATTTGATACCCATGATTATAAGGTTAAAAAAAGCAAATTATCGAGCATGTCCAAAGAAATCATGTTACACTGTAATGTAATTCAGCAAAATCGTTTTACTGCAATATTCGCCTTATCAAGCTCGAAAAGCCCTTTCAAATGATACCCGTGATGATACTGTTGAAACATGGGCGCATTTTTGCGCATGTTACACCAAATCACGTTACACTGACACATGACTCACCAAAATCGCTTTAATACCTTATTCATCTTAATACGCTCAGAAAGCCTGATCATTTGATACCTATGAATATAAGGTTAAAGAAAAAGCAAATTATCGCGCATGTACAGAGAAATTATGTTACGGTGTCATGCAACTCAACAAAATCGTTTTACTGCAATATTCTCATTATTAAGCTCGAAAAGCCCCTTCATTTGACACCCGTGATGATACTGTTGAAAAAGGGACGCATTATTCTGCATGTCACACCAAATCACGTTACACTGTCACATGACTCATCGAAATCGCTTTACAACTTATTCATCTTAATACGCTCAGAAAGCTCGATCATTTGATTTACATGATTATAGGGTTAAACACAAGCAAATTTTCGCGCATGTCCAGAGAATTCATGTTACACTGTCTTGTAATTCACCAAAATCGTTTTACTGCAATATTCGCGTTATTAAGCTCGAAAATCGCTTTCATTTGACACCCGTGATGATACTGTTGAAAAATGGGCGCATTATCGCGCATGTCGCACCAAATCAAGTTATACTGTCACATGACTCCTCAAAATCTATTTACAACCTTATAAATCTTAATACGCTCAGAAAGCCCGATCATTTGATACCCATGATTATAAGGTTAAAGAAAAAGCAAATTATCATGCATATACAGAGAAATTATGTTACGCTGTCATGCAACTCAGCAAAATCGTTTTGCTGCAATATTCGCCTTATTAAGCTCGAAAAGCCCTTTCATTAGACACCCGTGTTGATAGAGTTGAAAAAGGGACGCATTATCGCGCATGTCACATCAAATCACATTACACTGTCACATGACCCACCAAAATCGCTTGACAACATTATTCATATTAATACGCTCAGAAAGCCCAATTATTGATGCGCATGATTATAGGGTTGATGAAATAGATTTATGGTCTTGGCTGTCCAGGAACTGTTGGAGTGCGACCAGATTAAAATCAGTGGCGGCAGGATTAAATGTTTTTGCGCTTGGATTATTTTCTGTGGCGCCTAGATTAAATTCTATGGCGCTATGATTAAATAGTCTGGCGTTTGGATTAAATTGAGCGGGAAATCCTGTAGATTTTACTGAAACCGACTGCCACATCGCCGAACAGCTCCCGTTTCCGCATCGAAAGTATACCTTCGAAGCCGACCACCACATCGCGAAACAGCTCCAACCGCCACACCGAGTTCTAACTCAATTTCCACCTGGGTAAGCTCTAGAAACGATCGTATCTCCACGTACATCTCTGTTCTCGTCAAAAACATTAGGTCAGCGTGTAGGAACAGAGGTGCGGATTTTTCTATTCTTAATGGACGACTGGCGGTGGTTTTCTATTTTTAGCGGATGAATGGCTATAGCCCTGAAAAAAGTGAGGACGCCGTGGGATGGTCTCCGCACACGTGCAGCTGAATGTCATGTCCCCCTTCATGGTATGTGTACGGCCTCAATTATGGGCGTGACAGCACATTCGTTGCCAAGTTTTGCATATTGGGCGAATGCTCTAGGTATGGTATCGTGTGCGGCCACTTTCAACGCGAGCATAGTGCCACGATAAATTTTCGAAATGGCTTGACAATTTATTGTACTTAGACGGCGACAGGAAAGCCTAATTTCAGTGGGTTTCGACTGCACTGCATACCTCCATTGAAGATGGTCCGGGCAATAATATCAAAGGTCTCCTATGCGCTATTATCCTCGCGAGAGTTACCTGCGACAAGCCACAGCGGGGACTCGGAATTGTCAAGCCTAATATATTGTTCTCACTTGGTCTGGGCATTTCTCAAGGACGTGAGCTTGGCTTCAATAACGGCGATGAGACTGAAGTGCTCAATACAAATTTCAGCAATCAGCATCACTATGTGTTTTGTGGTTTCGTGTAACAGCCATAGCGTACGTAGACCTCGTTCAGCAAATTACTAATTATTTTCTGCGGGGCAACCGCATCTAAAGCACAAGCAGATGCAGTCAATGGCGTTAACATAAATCCGGATCTTCTGCACGGTGAAAGGAGGAAGCTGCTGGACCTCTTGCTTGAGATTAGTGCGTTTTTCACGTCGTCCCCTAAAGTGCGGTAAGTGCTCTTCACACAAGGTTATTACCTATGAACACTCTCGACCCATATACCAGGAGCCTTATCATATCCTCTTGCGAGCGAGATGCTATCCGGAAGCAGGTCCGAGAGATGCTCGCTGATGAAGTCATCCAATCATCAAGAAGTCCCCGATTGTCTCCTGCCGTCCTCGTCATGAAAATAACACAGCACACAGCGCCTCTGCGTCGACTACAGAACGCTGAACAGCGTGACGAAGAAACACGTCTATCCATTACCTCACGTAGACGACTGCCCGGATCGACTTCGGCCTGCTAAGTACTTTTCTTCAGCCGACCTCAAAAGTGGCTATCGGCGAATTGAATTTGATGAAAGGGACCAGGAAAAAACTGCCTTCGTCACAGCGGATCGGCTTTACGAAGTTTGTGTCCTCTCCTTTGAGTTGTGCTACACTCCTACAACCTTCTAAAGAGGCACACAAGTCTTGTTTACTTAGATTACATGGTCGTCTTTTAGATAACATTCACTGAACATCTGCAGATTTTTAGAGCGGTCCTCGAAGCCTTTTGGTCCGCCAACTTCTCCCTCAAACCTAAAATATGCAACCTTTGGTTTCACACGTTTGAAGTTTCTCGGGCACTACCTTCTAGCCGACTCAGACGCACAGCATTCGCTCATGCTAGTGCAGCGGGCCAGAGCCGCTGCTGAGAGCAACGGACTCTTAGACAAAGGACTGCCCGACTACTGCTCCGCTGCCCCTAACACCGGCTACTACACCTAACCTCACTTTTCCATAATAAAGTTTACCAATCAATCAATCGGACACTTCAAGTGTGCTGGTGGCATCCGGACTGACCCTTAGAAGCTCGAAGCTGTTGCGGACTCCCCAGTTGCCAGAGTCACGAAAGCCGTCCAGCTATTCCTGCCTAGGCCGCAAAAACCTTGGACCCAGTGTGGGTACTGTATCGATAACAACGGTCCCGTATGCGGCCGGACATTGTCAATACTGTACCAACCCTGGGCTAAAATTTATGCTTCCCTTGGTGGGATTCTGCTCCTACTACCATCGCTTGAGAGGGGCCTGAGAGCGCCGTAAGCCCTCTCATGCCCTTACCTCTGGATGATGCAGAATTTATGGGGCAGTAAGCACCAGACAGCTTTCGATGGTTACGGCGCTGTCTCCATGCTCCCCCAAGGCTCTCACATTTAGACGACAATTTTGACACAGAGGTGTACATAGATGCAAGCAACGCCAGCCTTGGCGCTGTCCTCTTTCAGCGGGAAGACGGTGTCGACTGGGTAATTGCCTATGCCAGAGGCGCTTTCGCATTCTGAGTCGATCTGCTTATCCCAGAAAAAGAAGGGTTGACGGTAGTTTGGGACGCAGCTAAGGTTCGCCCGTACCCGCATGCAAGACCATTTCGTCTCGTCAACGATCACCACTCCTTGTGGTGGCTGAAGAATTTAAAATACTCTTGAGGCCTTACTCGTTTGGCATTGCGACTGCAAGAATTCCATTCCGCTCTCCCCTACAAGCCTAGTCAGAAGCACGCAGACGCTGATAGCGTGTCACCTGCACCGTCGCACCCCTCAGCGCAAGACAATGACGAAAGCTTCTTTGAGCAGTTAGCACGTCCGACCTCATATCCAGACAGACTCCCGATCCCGTAGTACTTGCGAGCAGGCTAGTTGGCTATACGACTCCGATGACCTCCGGCGCTTAATGGTTATACACAAAAAAAAACAATACACATACAAGTGAATTAAACCAAGACGTTAACACAGATGATGCATCATCTTTGTTAACGTCTTGGTTTAATTCTCTTGTGTATGTATTGTTTTTTTTGTGTGTGTATAACCATGCAGCGCCGGAGGTCGTCGGTGCCAATCCCGAGCTGCGACTGCTCATCCATCAACTCCTAGAACCGCACTCGGTAATGCCCGGCACCTATAACGTGGACTTTCGTTCTTCTGCCTCCGACATAGAGCCCTTAGCGAAAGAATCCTGCTTCCAGTTAAAGAACTTAAATTCTCGTTGTATCATTTGATTAACTAGATGAGGTCTTTCTTGCTTCTCATGACGAACCGACGTCCGGCCATCCTAATTTCACGCGCACTCTTTCTAGAGGCTGGTAAAATTATTACTGGCCACAAATTGCGTCTAACGTCAAGCATTATGTACGAAGATGTAGGAAACTCCAGCGGCGCAGGAAACCTGCGCTTCCACATTATTGATGCTTCAGTCTATTGAGTTTTCACAAAAACATTTGAAAAAGTGGGCGTGGACCCCCCGGGCCCTTTCCTATGTCGTCTAGCGGTGACAAGTGGATCGTAGTTGCCACGACTACTTGATCCGCTTCGTCGAGACGAAGGCTCTTGCTGAGTTGCTGAGTTGCTACGGAACACCATGGCACTGAGCCATACTAAACATCGGATAACCACCGCATACCACCCACAAACGAATGGCTTAACAGGACGCCTAAACAAGACCTTTACAGATATGATCACAATGCATGTAAATGTTGAGCACAAGACGAGTGACAAAATCCTGCCTTACATCACCTTCGTTTACAATACCGCAACGCAGGATGTAATCCGCTTAACCCCGTTCCTTCTGGTGTATGGTAGGGTGGTGCGCCATGATGTTACACTACATGCTACCATGCGATTATTACGACACCACATCAAATGCTGGACAATTTGACTAACAAACGAAGCAAGCACATCAGCTAGCCCGCTTTCACGTCAAGGATCAACAAGATACCGATTACCTACGTTACAACTTTCGCCATAAGAAGGTACACTAGGAAAAAAATGACCAGGTGTGGGAGCGGACTCCCGTGCGCCACTAGGGCCTGTGTGCCTGTGTAAAAAGCTCATGCGTCTCTTTTTAGGCCGTACAGTCCTCCGCTGTGTCGGCAATAGTACTTACAAAGTTTTGTCTGACGGAACTACGACAATGGGTCATTGGCGTCAGCAGTCCGAAGTGGTGTACGTGGTGAGGCTGAAACCGTACTTTGCGCGTCACTGCGTTTACTGTGTATCTCTGCGTTTTTCATCTTGCCCAGACTGTGTAATGCTTGTGTGTGTAGCGATTGTGTGGTTATTGTTCTGTTTTGCTTTTTCTTTGTACATAACTGTATTGGCATTTAGACGATTCTTAATATTTAGGGGCAACAATGTCACACGCTAGCACCGCACGGCCTCGCACTGGGCCGCAATGACGACGAAGTGGTTGTTGGCACAGGGAGAGGGCTAGGTCATAGACCTGATTTGAAGATTAGTTGAAGGCTACGTCGGTAAGACTGCACGTCCCTGTGCGTACGCACAACCAACCCATGCTCGCTCATTTGCGGCTCTTTGGGTCGTGACAATATATAACCAAAGGAAGGGAAGGGGTTCAGAGGGAGACCAACAAAGAATGGCTATCTCTCGAGCCATCGATATAGAAACGCTAAGGGAAAGGAGCTTTGACTTGGCAGATGCGCTGTTGGCCAGAGAACTAATAATAATAACTGGTAGTGGAAAAGGAAATATGCAGTATCTACCGCACGTTTTTCGTTGATACTTAAAAACCGCGCTATAGGAAAAGGAGAAAGGTAGAAATGAAATTAGAGAAAGAGTTGATGCTGTGAAGACCTATACGGAGTAATTTTACACTCATTTTTCTACTATTCCAGGGCAAGTGATCCGTAGACCTAACACATCCTAGCTGTTAATACAAGTGTGAAAAATGGTAGCCTAGTTCTGTGGCATCCATCTATACGTGAGCTTATCAAAGTTTTTGTATTGGTTGTCCTTATTCCTTATGCAAATCCATGTACCAAAATAACAAGCAGAAGATAAAATTGGGCGCAATTATCTATCTCTGACAAAGCCAAAGAATATAATTTGTCCTTTTTATACGAGATCTGGTACATCACATAAGGCAAGCGTAAACGAGGGTGTCAGGGAGTTAGATGGGCGAATGAGATTTCGAAACATACGGGAGGGAAGTGGTTCAAGCCGCCGTAGGACTGAGTAAAATCAAGAAATATGGGAGTCGTATTTTTCCTGAAGTAGGCATAGTTCGACTGATGATGTTGATAATGATGACAACAACTAATAAAAAGAGTTTCCAATTATTTCAAAAAGTATGAGGTAATGATTTGCTCTTTAAAAATTATATTGGCTTCCCCTATAAAGGAATAATGCTGGGGGGTCTGGAAATAAATGACGCCCCCGAATGACGAGTAATCATTGCGACCTCGACGCGCGACCGGCCCCCATGTATTTCTTGGTGACAATGTATATTATCTTAAAACTGCTAAAACGCGATCGCATTTTTTGTTATGTGCGTCTTGCAGAAAATGTATAGACATAAGGAATTATAGCAGTCTATAGTACGCTACGAAGAACTGGTAGCTGCTTGTGTCAAATTGAGTGCATGTTCATATATGCCATGTTTCGGCGTTTTCGGGCATTAAGGAAATATGAGATGACGAAGTAGTGTAAAACAGTGGTCAGTGAAGGAGATGAAATCAATTTAGAAGCGCACGTGCGGCGAGAGTGTTTTTTTTTTTTTTCACGTGGTTGTTTGAAGTCAGTTTTCCAGCCCACTCGGCGAAATGTAAGAATGCAGGTATAGTAATACGCATGCATTAAAACTTATATCTGCTGGATATAAGTTTCGCTGGAGGCAAAAAGCAAGTTGTCGTATGCTGTGAGATGTCAGTGCGCATTAAAGATCCCCAGGTGGTCGAAATTTCCGGAGTCTTCGACTACGACGCCTCTCACAGCCTGAGTTGCTTTGGGACGTCAGAACCCACAAACCAAACCAAACTTATAAATTCCTCATACTTTCCTTTTTTATGACTTTGTGGCTTTGGTATGCATGCCCTCCTAAAAATTCATTTCTATATATTTACATCCCTATATACGATGCAAATATAATTGCTAATATATAATTGAACCTTTTCCAAAATAGCTATATTACAAAAACATGAGCTTTTAACTAGCCACGAGTTGTGTTTTTTAGGATTACATTATATGTCCCACGTCATGCATATTTTGTATAAGAGCAATAAAAGTGTATATAAAGTGTAATTCATTATGCATTTGTGCACAGTCAATAAGGCGTGCTCTGATAAAGTCAGCTTCAAATGTACATATTCTAAAAAAATGTATATGTACGCGCCACCAAACGTAATTTATGAAGGTGCGTCGAGTATATATAAGCGCACTGCGACTGCGGGTGTTCATAAGGAGATATCTCCTAATCTGCAAGGTCTGATAACTTTCTAATTAACGACGATGAAGAGCGTTACGCTATCAGTACTGATCGTTCTATTTGCAAACGTTGATTTCTTGAGAGCTGACGATGACACACCGAACAGTGTCTACTCAAGCTTTGTTGGCGGTGGCCAAGGTGAAAGGGGGTTGCAATATTTATGTGGTAAGTACATCTAAATTTTCTTTACCGCCGTGGAAAGAATTCATACTCATAATCGTTCGCTTTTAAAATAATACTGCCCTAACATCGCTGGTAAAGGGGCAAGAGGCTTTTGAATAGGCTGACGTGCGCATAAATATGACACCGTTGGGAATAGCTCGCGTGCACTTAGTGGGAAGGCTGCTCGAATCCAAGGTGGGAAAAGTGAATTTCGATTTGTTACTTCACATGACTGGATGCTTTGCCGTAGTGGGCGTCAGCAGTTGTGTGAAGACAATGAACAAACCGGGCACGCTTGTGCCCATACGCGTTCAAGTAATAGCATGTCTAAAATATCAGGGCTCGCGTAGATCAAATTCACCTCATTTGAGGTTTTTACACAATTTGGGTGTATGACAAAGTGCAGCTCAGATAAAATATCTGGCAAGAGAACTCATTTTGTACGTGTTTTCCTTACAATTTCGGAATTAAAATATTATCTCTCTTTGCAAGATACAGATGGTACCTATATTGGTCTTGAGTAAAAAGCTGTCGCCATTATTTAGCTTAAATTAGTAGGTTTGGTAGAATATTCTTGTGGATCAATATAAATCTAATAGTGCCTGTATGTCCAGAGTTTAGACACCTCAAACAAGAGGATCTACTCATTATTAGAGAGTGAAATATATCATCTGGTTTTATCCAACTTCTGAACGGCTGGTGTCGACATTTTATTGGGGATGGCTGTCGTTACAAACGAGATGCAAGAATATTTTATTTGTCTATTGTTAGAGATTTCACGAAGCTAGGGCATGCCTATGGTAATGGAGTAATACTTCTTAAGTCTGCACCAATGCACAGCTAAACGGCCACAGAGGAATCTGTACAACTTTAAGTGCATCATCGTCTGTGTGGAAAGAAAATATTCTCTCCTTTGCAGACGCGTCAGCAAGACCAAGAAAACTTAGAAATTTGGCAATGGAACTGCAGAGGCTACCGCAAAAAACAGGCCCTACTAAAACAATACATAAACACACAGCTTACACCCCCCGATGTGATTGCGCTCCAAGAGACTGGAACCAGGCCCTCTTTACAGGGGTACCATCACCGCAATCAAGCACGATACCATCGCCGACACGGACATCGAGCACGCGCTTGTCGAAATCATTCCGAAAAAGCGAAAGGGAAGAAGCACATTCGTACTGAACGTGTACAGCCCGCCAAGACAAAAAAAAAGCCAAATTCTTCGAACTCTTCCACGGAGCGCACAAGCTGGCCAAAGAAAATGCACTCATTATCGTGGGAGATTTCAACGCCATGGACACGAGTTGGGGATACCGGAAACAAGATATCAAGGGAAGAACATTAGCGGACGTAGCCGAATATTTTGGCTGTAAGCTAATCACAGATCCCGCGACCCCCACGAGAATCGGTAATAGTGTGAGCAAGGACACTTGCCCGGACCTCACGTTCGTAAGGAAGAGCAAGGAGTCACAGTGGGAAAACATGATGGAAAACCTAGGTAGCGATCACTTTATAATCCGGACGCGAATAGCATCGGAAAGGGTAAGATACCGGATCGGACAAGCAAAACTCACCGACTGGAACGCGTTCCGCGGGGCTTGCAAAAAATCTGAAGGCGGCATTCAATCACTAGAAGACTGGAACGGCATGTTGACAGAAACGCGAGACAATTGCATAAAAAGCGTAAGACGAACAACAACAACGCCCGAAGTAGACGGGCACCTTCTGCGACTATGGGAAGCCAGACGCAGTCTCACCAAAAGATGGCGGAAGCAAAAACACAACAGGAAACTAAAACTAAAGATAGCAGAAGTTACGGCAAAAGCTGAAGAATACGCAGCGCAACTCGCGAGACAAAATTGGGAACAATTCAGCGACTCGCTTAAGGGACGCTTAGGTACGGCCAGAACCTGGAATCTCCTAAGAGCACTAATCGATCCTACCAAAAGAAAATCAGAAAACAATAAAAGCATCCACAGACTCCTCCACTCCTTCGAGGGTTCGGACACCGACCTTTTAGAGAAGGAACGAAAAAAATGTTTCGGTGATCGCAACCCCTCACGATACCAAGGAACCTATCGCGGAGCCGAAAACGAGAGACTCGACTGCCCAATAACTGTGGAAGAAGTTTATGCGGCCATAAGGAATACGACTAGAACCACGGCAGCAGGAGCCGACAGAATCGACAATGCCCTGATCCGAAACCTGAGTGACGACCTCATACAAGAGCTCGTAGGCTTTCTAAACAAACACTGGGAGGCGGAGACGGTTCACGAAGACTGGAAACACGCCGAAGTAATTATGATACCTAAACCTGGCAAACAGCTCCAAATTGAAAATCTCAGGCCCATCTCGCTCACGTCGTGCCTCGGCAAGCTTTACGAGCGGGTGGTGATGCTCAGACTGCAAAATTTCATGGAAGATAATGAGCATGTACCCCATACCATGTTCGGCATCAGAGCAAAACTCTCGACGCAGGACGTGCTGCTTCAAATACAAGAAGATGTGCTCCGCAACGTACCCCGAACAGGTGAAAATGTCAGAATGGCCCTTGACATCAAGGGAGCATTTGATAACGTCAGTCACGAAGCGATCCTTAGAGGCCTAGACGACCTGGACTGCGGACGCAGAATCCACGGGTACCTCAAAGCCTTCCTGTCAAATAGAACTACCACCATCGGCATGGGAGACCTTCAATCGAACAAAATTCACTCGCCAAACAAAGGAACACCACAAGGATCAGTCATCTCACCTATCCTCTTCAATATAGCTATAATAGATCTAGCACGAAAACTAGAGAAGGTCGAAGGCATCAGGCACGCCATGTATGCAGACGACATAACAGTCTGGACGAATACCGGTTCCCTCGGGGAGAAGGAAGAAAAACTACAGGAAGCGGCCTCCTGTGTACAGAAATATCTCGGAGAAAGAGGACTCACATGCTCAACCGAGAAATCGGAACTGCTTCGAGTGTGGAGAGGCAAACAAAACCGGACCGTCCCAACCAGTGAGAACCTGAAACTCAACATCTACCTGGAAGGAATGCCCATCCCTGAAAAGACAACAATAAGAATATTAGGTATGTGGGTTCAATCTTGCCTCACCCCGATTGAGAAAGGGGTGAGGCAAGGCTGCATACTGTCGCCCTGCCTATTTAACCTATATGCAGAGTGCATCATGAGGAAGGCCGGTCTAGACGAGTCATCAGCTGGAGTGAAGATTGCTGGAAAACGTATCAACAACCTTAGATATGCGGATGATACCACTTTAATGGCAGAAAGTGAAGTGGAACTCAAGAGACTACTGATGCGCGTACAAGAAGAGAGTGAGAAGTTTGGGCTTAAACTGAACATTAAAAAGACGAAGATCATGGCGTCTTGCCCTATCAAGTCCTGGAGCATCAATGGACAAGAAGTGGAAGCTGTGACAGATTTTCTGTTCTTGGGCGCCAAGATTACCTCGGAAGGAGACTGCAGCCATGAAATTAGGAGACGCCTGCTTCTGGGAAAGAGAGCAATGGCTAGCCTTGACCGCCTAGTAAAGAGCAGAGACATTAGTCTGCCAACCAAGATCCGTATAACCCGTGCTATGGTCTTTCCAGTTGTGATGTATGGATGCGAGAGTTGGACTGTGAAAAAGGCTGACCGCCGAAGAATTGACGCGTTTGAATTGTGGTGCTGGCGAAGACTCTTAAGAGTTCCTTTGACTGCCAGAAGATCAAATCAGTCGATATTGTCGACCATAAACCCTGACTGCTCATTGGAGGGTCAAATTCTAAAGTTAAAGCTCAGCTACTTTGGTCATCTGATGAGAAGAGAGGAGTCGCTGGAGAAAGATTTGATGTTGGGAAAGGTTGAGGGTCGCCGGAGAAGGGGTAGGCAGCGAACGCGATGGTTAGATGGCATTCTCGAGGCATTGCAGATGAAGCTATGTGATGTTAAGAAGATAGTGAGAGACCGGAAAGCGTGGCGTGACATGGTCCATAGGGTCACGAAGAGTCGGACACGACTGAACGCCTGAACTGAACTGAACTGGGTTCAATCGAACCAACGCAGTAGTCACACTTTTACCATGCTCAAAACAACAACGCTACAAGTGACACGCATGATCACCCGCTTCACCAACAGGCAACATGGCATGCGCGAAGAGGACACACTAAAACTAGTTAGAAACCTGGTAGAGAGCCGAATTATGTACAGCCTGCCCTACCAGTGCCTCAACAAGAGGGAAATACAACAAGCGGATGCCCTGCTACGCAAAGCGTATAAGACGGCGCTCTGATTACGGCGCAACACGTCTACAGCAAAGCTCATGGCGCTTGGATTGCAAAACACATTCGAAGAACTACGCGAGGCGCAGCTTGAGTCGCAAAAACTCAGGCTGCTGCAGACAACGACTGGAAGAGCGCTCTTACAGAGACTCGGATACTGTGAGCAGATGCGAGAAATAGCGAGGACGGTAACGATCCCCGACGAACTTCGCAAGTCCCTCAAGGTAGCTCCAATCCCGAGAAACATGGACCCTAACCTCCACCAAGGTAGAAGAGAAGCAAGGGCCAATTTTATTCAAAAAACATACGCTCCTCAAGACACGACTGTGTATGCAGACGCGTCCTCGAGAGGAGGACAGAACAAAATTGCAGTGGCCACGGTGTCAATTCGTCTCTACGCGAAGTGACCAGTGCCTCTATCCGACACTGCACAGTAGCAGAGGCCGAGGAAGTAGCCATTTCTCTAGCGGTGGCGGAGGGCTATAGATCTGGGCGGTCGCTAACGATACTCACGGACTCTCAAACAGCCTGTCGAAATTTCATGAATGGTAGGATTGGTCGTCACGCGCTCCGTATACTCCTCAAAGCGAGCGACAGAATTAAAAACCACGAAGAAAACAAGACCAGACACAAAATTATATGGGCACCGGGGCACGTGGGGGTGGCAGGGAACCAACAGGCTGACAGGATAGCTCGAGCATACACTACTTTCCGAGCATCCGACGGGTCCGCGGAACTTTTGCCAGCACCCAAGGCATACTCGGCCATACTAGAAAACTATAGAGGAAGAAGAATGCGATATCCCCCACCGCACAGTTCTCTCACCAGAGAGGAAACTGTCATATGGAGACAATTACAGACGGGTTCATACCGAAACCTACACATACTAAACAAAATGCACCCTACCATATACGCTGACAGATGTCCGTGGTGCGACGAAAAACCAGCACTATATCACATCACATGGGCATGTCAAAACATAGATGTGGTCCCCAAAATTCGAAACCCGTGTGCGGAGCAATGGGAGACTCTGCTGTCCAGCGACCGCTGCGAAGACCAGCAAGGTCTGGTACAGCGAGCCCAACGGGCGGCAGCAGCCAACGGAGCCCTGGACTGAGGGCAACCGACCATTGTGAAAAAGTGGACGAAGTCGACGGAGAATGCTCTTGTGGATACAACAAGCAGACATCTCTGAAGACGTCCAAAAACCGCCAAATAATATAGGGCTAAATAAAGTTTTTCCTCCTCCTCCTCCTCTCCTGGGCACCAATCTCCACGCAAAACCTCTTCCTACTAAGCTAACCAGGAATGATAGCAGATCCAAGTCGGTATATGTGGCTGAACTGTACCCTTACCGAGATAATACTTGACTCACTAAATATGCTACCACAGAAGTCGTGCTGTTGACTCCGTTCCTGACGTAAACATGCGCGAAATAAGATGGGTCAGAAGCGCATTCCTTACTTTACTTCAAAGATCACTTTAAAATATGTATTAGAAAAGAGTTTTATTACTTAAATTATCCCATCGGCAAATATATCACAAGAATAAGTCTCTTTTAGTCACTGACTGCCAGTAGGGCCTGATTTTCGGCTCATGTTTGATTTCTTTTGGCTGGCTTCGTGGGCAGAAATTGTTGCAGTAGCGATGTCGGTTGCGAGCTTCACAAATTATAGGGCTAGTTCACGGGGGGTAATGAGCCAGATAAGTACACATTAGTAGATCAATGCATTTTTTGCGATGTCAGTGCACGTTAAAGAACCCCAGGTGGTTGAGATTTCCGGAGTCCTCCACTACTGCGTCTCTCATAGCCTAAGTCGCTTTGGGACGTTAAACCCCAAAACCGAACCAAAACACATGGCTGCAGTCTCACATCCTCTTGATGTGAGACTAAAGCCATGTGTTTGCAGCCAACAGTCGCGATTCACAGTTCGCCATACGAGCCGCCTTCTTTAGTTGAAACCTTATTATTTCAACGTGGCTGAGAGGAACAAACCTTTTTGTCCTGTTTCTCGAGGCCGTGGCAGCTTAGGAACCTTGAAGTGTTGGGAGCCGGAACTAAATTACGTAATTTTTCGAAAGATCTTATGCTTTATTAAGACACTTTTCCGTCATACTACATACAATGCTGCTTGAGTTTAAATAGAAGAGTCACTGATTTCATTGTGCTCGCGGTGAGATTAACCTTGGCGGTATACAGTCAATGCATGCAATCGCTAACAGTGCCTTCGGAGGTTTCCAGTAGGCGCCCACGTGGCTTACCACTAATAGCAAGGTTCGACGTTATTGCAACACTTGTCAGATTCTGTACGACCGTGACACGTTTCGAATTCTTTGTAGCGATAAAAAGCAAGGAGATAAATAGCAAAACATTGCGTACATGCTCTGGGGCGGTACTGTTCTCTTGATTGCCCTGCAGCCGCATTTGGACACACTCAACGCAAGCATCATCTTCATCAGAGTGAGCACACTACTAAAATGGCATAAGCGTTTTCCATACCCTTTGAGTAGCCCATTTTGCGCCAACAACATCCACATACCGCAAACATTGTTTACTTCATCCACTCCATGAAAGGGCCCTTTAAACGGTTCTTATGGCTATATTCTTGTGTAAATTTCAAAGACATTGTCTTTGTGAGTGTTGGTGCCAAATCTAAAAGCTTTGCGTGGAACCGATAATTTAAAAAAAAAAATTACAAGTGCTCCTGGCGACCGCTCGCAAGCGATTAGGGCGGCACGCTCCCTCGAGCAAAATCCTCCTATGATGCATAACTCCCCAATGACGTCATCGGTCTTTGCTCGGATAGCACGCTTATTGGACGCTCCCAAGAGACTCCGCAGAACCGGAATGCGCCGGGGCGCCGTCGCGGCTTGTTTCTTTCATGTTTTTTTTCCGTGCTAGCATGCGTTGAGTTTGCCGGGGGAGAGGGGGAACACTATTTGCAATCGCAGATATTTTTGGCCTTAGGGACTCTAGCTTAACACGTTTGCGTTTCCTAAATGAGTGATTGATACGTATTCCTAGCCTGTTCTATAGTTTTATTAAATAACTTTAATGGGCACTTTACCAGTGTGCTGCAAACTAAGTTCTCAATTTCCCTTTCAATCCATTCTGTTGCTCTTAGGAACCATCATTTTCTCGGCCTCTGGGTTACGTATACCCTCATGTTCAATTTCATCCTGATTTAGACTAGAATGCCATGAGCTCCGGTTATTACTCTGACCAACTCTAACCCACTCTGCACGCTTTCTGTCACTCTAAAGTTACACTATGACGGGTCCTTGTACAGCTTTTAGAGTTGCCCTCATTTGAAATCAAAACGCCTTAAACTTCAACGTTCCATTCACATAGATGAGTACCGGTAAAATACAACAGCTCTAAACACTTGGAGTAGAAACTTTTACTTAAACGGAAAAAGAGTAATTTAAGTTGTGGACCAAGTAGGAAGCTTCGAAGGAAGAAAAACAGTACATTTAAAGTTGAGACAGAGGAAGCATGTCGTATGGGTCAGATAACAAGCGCGAGTTATTTAGAAGTGCAAGATGCCGGGCTAGTTGGTACTGCATAATGAAATAAAATAGCGCAAGGAATGGGATGAAACACAGAAGGAAAGAAACACGGACACAGGCTAGATAACCGATAGTCTTTAAGAGTGAGAGATTGATTGCAAAGGAAGGAAAGCGTAGTAGGTGACAGCTAGGTGTCGTATAGATGAATGAGATTACGAACATTTTATTAAAAAAGCGCTAGAACACGGACAGATAAAAAGAGACAAACACACATTGCTATCCGTGTTCTAGCTCTGTTTTTAAATTTTGTTCAACCAACTCGCCCATCAAACCACCTTGTTGAGATCAGAAACTTTGCGGGGACGAAATGAATAGAGCTAGCGTATGTCCGGAGTCACTCTAACCACCTAGAGATATTTGCGTTACAGTAGTTGTAGTGAAGTTGCCATAATAATGACGACGATGGTGATAATATATAATTTTGTCTTGATGCATACTCCTAATCTGCCACCTATGATCTGAGACCACTTGCCGAATGTGCTCCATCACGTCGTGGCACTTGCAGTTGATATCCTTTCGTGGCCCGGAATTGTGGCTATTACCTGTAGTAAGCAGGTATCTGCTTATTACTTTCTGCTCCTTACTACCTGGCGTGAATTGCGGTCACTCTCAGGTCATGTTGAACATTAATTTAGTTTCTTGTGTAATATTTATTCTGTTTTTGCCTGCGTATCATGATTTATCTTTCTTAGTTTTTCCTTCACTTACTTAGCAAGGTAACATCAGTAGCAGTTTGTAGATTAGGGAGGTGTTTCCTGTACGCCTATTTGGAGCTGTTCTCAATGCAGGTGTCTTAAAATTTTAGTTTAGCATGTGGTAAATAGTACTGAAGTGATGTTTAACGTATGTCTCCTCAGCACGCTGATTTAGCAATGTCTGTATGACTGCGGCGGTTTCCATTAGGTAACATGTTTTCTTGTTATCTTTGAAAGCTAGATATACCGGTGAGTTTGTGTTTAATTAAATAAAAAAACACCAACTAGCCCAGCAAGAGATACTGTTTACCGGTAGGTTGTATGGCTAATATTTTTATGCTATAGGGGTGAGGTCCGTTCACCGAAAATCCGGCGTCAGCGTTGTGAGCGAAAAATCAGAAGCATGACGCTGGCAGGCAGTAGCTGGCAGGTAATTTGAGTGGGCACAGTATGAACTAGGGTTGCCTGACGTTACGTTTGGCAGGAGCTAACAACTTGGGCTTCTCCTTTCATACCGGATGATGATATCACAATCAGCCTAACACCCTTGATTTCAGGTTACCTTTGCGCTACACAGGGATCTTTATATGTCTCAGTTAAAGCGGGACCTTATATGTGAGCTCATAGCCTACGCTATTGCGTCATAGCATCAGGGGTGGAGCTTAACTGTTCCCCATAATTTTATTCTGTCAGCTGCTTTATATTGTGAACACGAATGTCCTCCTGATTTTATAGTTGAATGGTGTCTAAAGATTTCGCGATTCTTTAAGTTACTACCTTTGCAAATTCCTTGTGCATGGGAGTAGGAAGATGGCCAGTCTGTATTATGTCAAGTCCTTCACGCAATGTTTAGTAAAATTAAGATGATGGTGGCGTGTTTTTTCAAGAGTCCGGTATATTAGAAATCATTCTGCATTGGGCAAACACGGAGACCAATGTTTCTAGCATAACCTCTCCTTCGATACTGAAAAAACAAATTGCAGTTTGCCGTAGCAGTTTCAGTCCTTATAATTGTTCATTATTTGTTCTTTACATATTTCTATTTTGTCGGCGCAACACCTTTTTACTTTGCACTACCGCTAATCTCACTATTATCTAGATTACTTCGACGAATCTATATACCAATGTGGCACTCTTCGTCTACTTTCACTACATTATCTATATTGGTAATGAGATTGCTCGCCTTCTCCTTTGGTGCATACATGACATTTTTTGTATTTCTGATTTCCTCTTGGCTGCTTTTAAGTTGCCGCTCTTTATTAGAAGATGGTGAATTCTCTCCGTATAGTGCTTCCTCATTCCGCAGACTTTATACTTATTAAGTATGATATTTCTGCACTTATATGCAGTCAGTTGAGCTGAACGCTCTCATGCTTTCGGGGATGTAATTCAAACCTTAAAACCTTTATTATTCCCTTGTCCAGCAGTCCCGCTCTGTATATAAACTACGCACCCTTTAAATATATCCCTGAAAATATTATTGGTTTCTTCTACATTAATGTCATTTTTCTCGTTTAATTCTCAATATCTATTGTGCCGCTATGTCCTGAATTCCTCTACATTCCCATTTACCGTTACTCATGTATGGTACTGGTTGGAAGAAAAGCAAACAGAGTACGCAACCTGCTTCTAAAATAATTTAAGCCTGTCATAATTGAAACTGGCAGTGGTGATATGCGCGAACAGCTTGTAGAGTTAAGTGCATTTTTACTTTGAAAAATTATTTTCTTATCTCGATTGCAGAAGGTGTGACTTTATTTTGAAATAAAAATAGTAGTCTGTTAACTTAAGCACGCACTCGTACGTGCTAAATATAAAAAGAAAATAAAGTTTTACCAAACCTGTACGTGCTATACTTTCCTACCTCTATTGCAGAAGGCGTGATTTTATTTTTAAATAAAAAGCGTACTCCGTTTACTTAAGTACGCACCTGTACGTGTCGTGGTCGGGTGCGAAAGAGAACATGCAAATATTTCTTCACTGCTAAATACCAAAGATTACGAAAGCAGACGTGATATATCGCTTCCTTCGTTCGTTCAGGTGTTCTGTAGTCGACCTCTTCGAGGCCGGACACCATGCCAGCCGTAGAGCAAGCGACACACTCTGAGTGTGCTGGCGCCATTATCTGGTGGTATACAGGCTGCCGGAAAATAGAACGGTGAAGTGATTTTGCCGGAGTTATGTTATTGCTTCTGAAGTGAAAAATAGAATGTGTAATACAATGAATAAATTTATTTGCACCCCAGAATAAATTCAGCTTTTACTCGGGCATGTAATTGCTAGATTGTGCACATCGCGTCGCTATTCGCAATTTGAACTGGCCATGTACAGTACTTAACGCACAACAAGACCACATTGATCGGCTTTGTAATATTTTCTAGCCAGTTCAATTGCAGTACAAGTCGTTGTTATATTTGACGGTACTTGCAGTGAGTAATACACAGTAATACTTGAGAGAGCTAAGCCTATTCCTCTAGCGCAAAACGAAAAATAAAGCTATGGTGGAAGTCCGCAGGACTACTAATAATTTCCTAACAATGATTACCTTTTATTGATTTCTGTCTGTGGCAGTGCTGTTTTGATAGTCGTTTGCTCAATTATTAGCATTGTCAAAAACCAAGGAGTGCAAACTTGACCAGTGTACAAGCATAAACAAATTGCGATTTTCTCTCAAAGAAAAAGTAACGCACAAAATCAAACTAGAACATCTCGGCTTCTGTGCATAGAACCCCTCAAAAACATTAGCATTCGTTCAACTCAGATGGACATAGTTATCCAGAGCGTTAGCTCGAATAAGTAAAGTTTGAAACATTCGTTCACCTCGATTAAAATGCATTGCCGATCCATGATACCGCGAGGCGAATGATCGCCGTCGCCTCCACGTGCCACACTTGGAGCGGGGTGGCCTGGCGAGTCAAGTCATATAAACATCATGAAAACACCTTCACTGCACAACCGCGAGGCGAGCTATCACCCAAACTCTGTACATTGCAGCTATAGTGACAGGCGCGGGGCGTCACGTGGTATGATTTCACATAGCCCCCGCCATCCAACTAGAAGCGAGCCCCTGGAGCGGGATTAGGCGGTGAGTTTAGTTATATGACATCACGGAGACACATCCGCTGCGCAACCACCTGCCAAGCGAGTGCGCATTGCTCCTAGAGAGCGAAGGTGCGGCATGTCGTGTTATGACGTCACGGACATACCTCCGCTGCGGCGCTTGAAGGCGAAATGTTCAGCACCATCTCCCTTTGACGCTTGGCATAGAAGTAGAGCTTCCGCCCTGAAAATATATTTGCGATGCCTACCCATGCTGAATGATTCCATCAATCTGTCGTTTTCTCTTAAGAGACTGCTACTATTTACAGCAGTCGAAATTCACCTGCATAGGAGTTTCGACATATATTTGCGATCCCCACCAAAGCAGAATGATTCTACCGTTGTGTGGTTTATTCTGAAAAGCCTACTAGTATTTATCGCAGTCGAAATTCACCCTCGTAGGAGTTTGGGAACTGCATACAATATGCTCGAATGTTATTGGCTTTGACACTCTACGAATAATGGCCCTGGGTCTTCTCCTTCTAACAGACGAAGACCAAGTGCAACAGGAAGCGCTTCTGGACTGCGTGCTCCTGAAAGTTGGTGAAGAGGTATGTATAGAGTCAGGAGCATTTTTGTGCGCAATTTTGTTGGCGAATAACTGTTCAAAAATCATTAAGCGATTGCTTCGGGTAAGATTTTTAAGGAATTACCATTACGTTTGCAGCCAGTAAAGCGTATCTGCTAAATCGAATGTGCGCACGAACACCATTTGGAAAATTTGTTGAGAAATAAGGAAGTAGACGATTTCTTCACGAAATATGCTGCACTGGCTCCTAAGACAACCAGCTCATTCAGAACGATGATTGATTGTCATAATTCATACTTGAATATACGATTTTCAACACTCAAATAGAAATATATCGATCAGTTCTTAGAGCACTCGATTCAAAGCAATATTTTTCCCAACATATTCTCATGTGACTAAACATCTTCCATTAAGGTATTTAATTTCCATTCGGGTATTTTACACCCCAGCTAGACATGCTGCAGGACAAGAATATACCGGGGCTTAATAATAGCCACTCTAAAAACAGCAATGCTTGTCATTAAAACTTGTTTCTTTTTCTGGAAACAAGTGAAGAAAATGTAAATTGCCTCAGTGAGGAGAACGTCAAACACGCGAACCGGAAAAGTGAATCTATATTCCGCAATAGAGAATAGTGTTCAACCTCAATCTTACCACATTAGGGTTAGGAAGAGGTTTCATATAAAGTTGGCCCAACAAGAAAACCGTAAACCGTCTGTTGAGTAACCTAGGCTCTTTAAAACAATGAAGTGCTTTTTAGAATATTCTAATTATAATGGGTACTGGACTTTCCCATCGAGTTCGAAAACTGTGCATAATACACATAAAACATTCAATTTCTCGTAACCGTGCTTGTTAATATTTCTAAAACTTATAAAACTATACTGAGCAAATTTTTAGGATATTCGCTATGGTTTACCACTGTTCCCGAAGGTCCAATAAAATCATATATGTTCAATGAACCCTTGAGGTTGCAGCAAGATTTGTGTATTTTGTAAGGCAAACGAACATAAAGCAGATATGAAATTGGGTTGTTGATTCTAAAACAACAATACAGTATCGGACAAGAGACCAAATGTGAGTTAAAACCGTACTAGCTAAATTGAAGGGTGGAATATGGATATTCCTTAGTCTAAACAAGCAGGCTGAACCCTGATGGCGACTATGCGAGACTAAATGAACCATGAGAGTTTTTAACTGTCACACGTATATGGCAGACGAACTTCAATGGTAACGTAAAATATCCTCTTCGCTCTCTCATACTAAACAAAACCTACACATAAATCCGAATGATAAAAATGGCTGACGTTTAACAATACTCAAGACCGATTATGACGAGAAAGTAGTCTAAACGTTCTGGTTTTGAACCAGAACACCCTGGCAAGAAGTCGACCAGTTCAAATATGTTCCACTCCGATGGTATTTTAGTAGCACGTGCTACACTGTGCTAGTCAGAGCGGATTTTCGCATGGTAAGCCGGAGCCAGAACTGCGTATACGCCGGCACCCTCGTAACCAGATGCGCCGCTTCGAGGCTGCTCTATGGTTTAAGCAGTTAAGGCTGAGCGCGTGTACGGCGACCGGCATCTTCACCAGCTTCGAGAAGCTGCTTCGGATGGCCCCGAAAGTTTTGCTTGGCGTGAAGAGGGCCGCGAGGGTAATCAATCTCGAAGGCATCAGCGTATGTAGACTATAATTCAACAGGGGCAGAACGTCCCACCAAGCGGCGACGTCAAGACGCGAAACGACAGATACGTCGAGCCGCAGAAGCTCTACGAGACCAAGAACGTCGGCAAAAATCACAACACACAATGAGGCGCCGTATGATCGAACCCACCGTTCGGCTGGCGGCGAGCGCATCAACAACGAGAAAGTTCAAATCTGACTTTGTAAATTACGAGTTTGGCTCCGGGTGTTTGTCACGAATTTGGCACACAATTTCTTTGTCAGCGCGGCGCGAACGTAGTGCTCGCGGAGCCTGTGTTGAACGTTCCAGAACATTAAAGTAATATCTCCTTTTCCGCGCGAGAAGAGCGCATAGCCTTGCGCGCATCGGAGTCCCCCCCTCCAGATCACACGGTGGCGACGATGCCTCAAGTGGTAAAAAAACAAGTAGTCGGCTCCGGAAAGTTCTACGAAGCAGACCATGACTACACGCAGCTCCGTGAGAAGAGAAGAGGACTTTCGTACATATATATATTAGGGCGAGGCTACCGAAAAGTAATAGAAAATATATGCCTTTGCCCCTGGCACTAGGTATAACGGGCTTAAACCAATAGCAAGAAAAATGAAAATTTATTACTCCAATAAAAAAAATCCGCATTGAATAAAAATAACAAAGAACAAAAAGAAGAAAAGGGACGGAAGAAAAAAAATTAAATAAGTTGTTTATTTATTTATTTATTTGAAGTGCATTTCATTTTTTACACTTGAGGAAGGAGGCCAAAAGGCACAACGCCTGACGTGGGCCTTCCTCCTTGGGGGAAGCAAATTGCATTTGGCACAAGTATACAAAACAAGCAAATACAATATGTGTAGCGGTCATCATGACATCAGTTTCCACAAACACATGAAACAAAATCAATTACAAAAATAACAATACCTGAACCTAAGGTGTTCTGAATAAATATGAAAAAAAGACAACAACATGAAACCATCACAAGCCACGATTGCTGGTATGTCTCGCGATACATCCCAACCACCGCCAAGAGAACGGGCGAACTCATAGCGGATTTATTTCTTTTGCTTTTAGTAATTATTGTCTTCTAGAATTGGTGTCGTGCGCTTTACATGATTGTTGGTGGTAACATTTTCGTTAATCGGTTGTTTTCCAAGTCGGAGAGAGGCGCGGGTGAAGGGACTGAGAGAGTTGGAATCCCCCCAGCTCCTTGGTTTTGTTTCCGGTTGAGAGTGTTTTCTATCTTTTCCCCCCTACCCCTCCCGCCCCCATTCCCCCCTCCCACCACCCCACCTCTAGTATATATCCAGTTGGTGAGTGGCGCTTCGTTTTTGCAGTCTATGGTTGATTAGCGATTCTGTGCCCCGGGGTTTACCAGCGCTCAACGATATCACCAAAAGGTAACTTTCGCAGCGTATATCCTGGCCTAGCTGAGCTAAGCCAAAGCCAATGTTTTTCGCAGCGTGGAGTGCCACTTATGGTTTATTGGGTCTACGGCAACAAAACCTTAAAAAAAAAAGTTAAGCAAGAGGCAGAAAAAGGTAGAAAAATAAATCGCTCCTTCGGCTTAGCGTTGCAGGCGCTTCGCCACAGACACACCTCCGCCTTGCTCCGCAGGCCGGAAGGCAGTGGAGAAAAGCGTAGAGCGCTTTTTCATTCGACCAGTGTCCTCTTCTCTCAAAACCATAGAAGGATATAGAAGAGTGGTTCAGGAGAGTGGCGCCACCGTAGGTGCTGCCAGCTGCGCGGGCATTTACGTTGTCGCTAGCATTCAAACGTGGTGGTCGAAGGGCGGATTGCGATCAGCTTTCTTTCTCGAGAGCCAAGAGTACTTGGCTAACTTATCATTTTGGCCTATAGCCACGGGGTATCCCTTTAATTCTCCCTACTCATTCCAGTAAGCAGAAAGCATCACACCCCGCTTTCGAATCCTCAAGGCTGCACGTTCAAGGAGAGCCATATTTGAACTGGGCCATCAGCGGTGATTGCGGGTCATTCGTATAAGGCAACTCGACAAATAAACCTTTTCTCCTCATCTTACAGCCCAAGAGAAACTGTGGGTTGTCTTTCTAAATGGCACATACACGCGTATTTTCGCCGAGGACACGTCGAATGATAGCTTATAGAGCCACTCGGAGGTTCGCAGTTTGATGCTTGCGCAATAGCCGAGTCGCAGTTATAGTGTTGTCTAAGTTAAAAGAGACAACAGCAGCTGTGCTAGCGCGTTTCGGAGTGCGACGTCTTGCTGCTCACCTCCATCTTATAGACACCAGGGGTCAGTCGGACAGCAGGGACGCGACAACTGGCTTGGGACCCGAGAGTGCCCCAGTGAACCGCACGGTTTTGGACCCGTCGGTCGAACCTTGGCCTCCAGCTGCTGGGGTAATCAAACTGCGGCTGGAGGCGCCTACAAATTTGTGGAGGACGCTGCACCGTTGTGGCAAACACCAAGTAGTCAGTCCGCAATATTTCGACGATCGAGACTTTGCTCTACCAATATGTGTGAATCTAGAAACCGTACAGAAGGCCCAAATGTCAGAATATTTTGCTTTTCGAACCCCTAGGTAAGTGATATTTTAAAAAGAAATCAAGACGCCCTTTCTGCTTACCTTGCAGGTAAAGATGGCTCTTAAAATTATTAGCAAGGATGTGTCCGCACTGCGCAGCGATATTTGCGAAGCTGAGGGATCTGAGGTGAGTCATACTCTTGGCGGGGGCTACGGGATTAACAAATTGTGTATAACTTTCAAGAGAATATCCCAATGTTCTTCGATAACCAATCTGTTCACACTGCTTTCCTTGTAAACGAGAATATGCAAACCAAGAGAAAAATAGGAAGTAGTGCTCTGGACGATTACTGATATTACTGATTAACAGAGAAGCTTTAAAGGGCTCCTTCGTCTCCTTTGATTGGTTGGCTTGTTGTGTGACTTCAAGGGACAGGCGGACAGGGCCGAATAATCAGGAGCTGCCTACTCGTGCCTGCCTTCTCAGATGGAGGGTGAGATGAGAAAAGAATTTAAAATCGTTGTATCGCGAGGCATAGGCCCTATTTTAAGCAGCAGTATCCTTAGATCATGCAGGCCTGTCCACGCGACTTGCTAAAAATTATGCTTTGTATCAACGTCTTATGGCCTTCCACATAATCTTGTGAGTTACGAATATATGCTTATGAGTACAGTTGAGATAATAAAGACATTATTAGTTCATCAGTAAAAACGTTAAGTGTAAAAAAGGGTATTCTTTGTGGAATACGTGAATTTGAGAGAAGGGCCATTAATGCAATAGACAAAATACACTACGTTTTTGTATAAGGTGGTCCTTGAGCGTCTTTTTCTTCTGTTTATTTATGAATTATTACTACGGTTACCTCGTACATTCGAACTGAAAGACAAAAATATCTCTAAGCTTTCCTTTGTTCCAGCTATTGCTGGCTCCCCTTTAATCATTGAATAGTATTAGTTATTAAGCAAATAGCAAATATACACATAAGCGGATGATGATCCAGAAGGATAGTAACAAACAGGTGCCATTAACGATATCGCGTCATACCCTTTAAGGCACAGCTTGAGAGCCACTACAGATGTTTTCTTAGGTGTCGATTATTGCGTCGCACAAGAACATTGCGATCAAAACAATGGCTTAGCCTTAACGCTCAAATGTCCGCGATGTAAGATTTTACGTGACAGCGAATACAGCTTGTTCAGTCGAAATGATGCAGCCGTTATGTCTAACTCAAACTGATTGGCTTAGTTCATGGGGTTTAACGTCCCAAAACGTCTCAGGCTATTAGAGACGCGGTAGCGAGGGCTCCGGAGACTTCGAGCACCTGGAGTTCTTTTACCTGCACTGACATCGCAGTGCGCACGAGCGCCTCGCTTTTCAACTCCATCGAAAACCAGCCGCCAGAGGTCGAATCTGTCGCATAATTTCTAAAGAGTTAATTTGTAACTAACGTTTTTCACGCATTCTCATTCGGATACAGTTAGCTATAACATTATGTTAAAGAACACTGACATAGGTACAAGGTCGCGCTTTACTCAAGCCGTATGAACATGGCGATGTTTCCTGTATAGGCAGAGTGTCAGGCTCATTACGAAGGCGCTGTGACCTGAAAGGAATTCACCGAGTTGAGGGACAGCATATAAAGCCACATAATGTAGTCCGGTGGCACCAAACGCAGATCAATCACTGCTTGCTCATGTCACCTGGCAGACGCATACCCGTGGCTTTTCGCTGAAAACGCGCAGCTCGGATTCTCTAAAGAGGGGTGCATTTATTGCATTCGCTCATCAGAAGCGTAACTACGCCACTTTTAGGAAGAAGGGAACTTGGGCTTTTAGGTATATGATATGGGTGAAAATAGGACTGACACAGTACAAAGCAATGAACACAACACAGGCACTAATTAACATTTCTCGTTGATTTCACAGGTACTAAAATATGAGTTGCAACCTCGCAACAAAGAGAGAGAAGCGCTATCACATTTGCCGCACAGAAAGATGGCCAATATAAAGACATATGCTCAACTCAGCAGAAATGATACAATAGATTAACAGAGAGAAAAGGGCAAATGGATGATTAAAATATAGCTTCGTCCTCTGTCAGCGCTGGTTTCATCATGATCAGACCACTAGATTTAAATGCAATATGTAAGAGGCCTTCGAATGATGCCTTTTCTATAGTGCTAAATTGTCTAATACAGCCCCTGTTCTCCACATAATCCGTCGTAGGTGCTTTCGGCGCCGGCGGCGAACAACCACAGGCTTGCCTCTGGCAGGTGGTAGCCAGCAGATACCATGGGCGCAAACTGATTGGTCGGCAGAGTGTCTACCGTCGAAACACCACATGACAAATAAGTGCTGCCCAATCCGGTAGTTGTTTGAGAGGCAAAAGTGTGATGGATTGAAACCCCATGAAGCACTTGAATCCGAAGTGAAACAGGCTGCCCCTAACTACCCATGCAGGTTTGTGCAGTCTGATTAAAATTGTAGTGAATTAAAATTTTAGGCGCTTTTATTTAATGAGATATCTAGAGACGTTATGCTGGCTGGTGCCCGTGATGTAAGAGACTCACAAAAAAGAAATAATTAGGGTTAGGGTTGTAGCAATGCGCATGCACGCAAACAAAGAACCAGAAGGTGAGCCTGAAATGACAACCATTAACAAAGCCACGTTGTACCCTTAAATGCTGCAATTATCCAATGAGGTATTAGAAAGCAATAACATACCACTTCTTTTAGAACAGAGCGAAAAATGCCGTATAATTGAATTTTAAATGGCAAGTTATTTATGAAAGCATTCATTTGTATGTTCTATTGTTCCACTCCAACACTCAAAAAATCTTCACAACTCCCCAAATACTGCTTTTAGTGTCTTCATAATGACGCTTCTTCCATCTGCAAGACGTTTTGCGTTGGCTTTTAGAGGCAATTAACTGCCCGCTCTGAGGCATGTACAGACTTTGAAAATAATATTTTGCTACACATTGGCAAAATTAGCCTATGTCTTAAATATTTCAGATACTGTGCGTCAAATTTTTTTCCCAGTTGTCGGAATTAAACTTGAGATCTCAGGAACGCATAAACATTCTCTATTTAACGGAGACAAAAATTTGTTCCCGGGTGTTTTGGATCCTCACCTATTTAGGCTTTATCCCTGAGTTGTGAAAATTCATGCTAAATCATCACTGTGACTGTATTTTACTGATTATTGCGTAAGGCTGCAGGCAGAACGAGAGGAAAAAGATAGTTTACACAGTATGAAGGAGCACTGAACAAGGGTAAATGGGGTACACCTCAGTTCGCAGTTCAAGCCAACGTTTCGACACGTGGACTTGCCTTCTTCTGGGCGAAGCGATCATCACTGGCAGGGGTTTAAATACACTTTTGGTTCTGAAGAAGAGAGTAGGTGTGAAATGAAGGTGTGGGAAGGGGAGGATGAGGGAGAAGAAAGTAGGTCATAAGGTGAAAAAAAAAATCTTCAGTATGTATTTTTCAGCCTGGAGCCAGGGATCCTGTGGCCTGCAAAAAAAAAAAAAAATAAAAACGGCAGTACCAGGAAAAAACATAGTAACGGGTAGATGATTAGTCACCACTCAAGCCGATTTGGTGCAGATACACCTTACAAAGGGACAGGCTTTCCTTTGTACGGTGTATCTGCACTAAACCCGCTTAAGTGGTGACTAATCATCTACCCGCAAATGTAGCTTTTCCTGGTACTGCCGCTTTTACTTCTTTTGCTCGAAACAGGATCCCTGGTTCTAGTCTGAGAAATGCATACTCAAGAGTTTTTTGTTTTTTTTTTTGGTCACTACATGACTTACTTTCTTCTCACCCATCCTCCCCTCCACACCTACTTCCTTCTCACACACTTTCCCCTCCCCAGCATTTCTTCTTAGGAAGCAAAAGCGCATTTAAACCCGGCCAGGGATGATCGCTTTGCCCAGACGAAGACCAGTACACTTGTAGAAACGTTGGCTCGGCCTGCGAACTGAGGCGTACCCAATTTATCCTTCTTGAGAGCTCCTTCATATTATGCAAGGCTGATAATACATAAAAAGAAAGCAATGACGTATTGAAAGAAAAAAATGCAAATCACCGGCGACTCAGCAGATCGATAGCGCATATAACGCTTTTTATGTTCCAGCAAGGAGGAGGAGGAGAAAAGGAGGGCGGAGGACAGGGATGTTCCCGCAAAAATTACGAATGATTTGGGTTCCTGAAAAACTATAACGAGCAGTAGGGGCCAGCGTCGCATGAGGCTGGAGAGTAGATTGCAAGTTTTGGAAAACCCAGCAAGATAACTCCGCAAAGTGAGGACAATAGTAAATAATTCACATAGCTGCGATGAATGAACGGATCAAAGACAAAGGGAAAAGCCCTGAATTACTTAAAACACAATCATTTCAATGGCAGAGTTCTGCGAGAAAATAAAGCTCTCTCCAAGGCCGCTAAATTATGAAATTTTCTTGGACCCCGACACAAATCACACTGATCGTGTATATTAGTGTTTTTTCAAACGATATTGCCAGCCTATTTCTTGAATATGGTTCCCAAAGAGCCGGCAATGTTTTCCAACTTCTTTGGGACAAATGTGCGTGATTAAATGCTCTGCAGAGAAATCTCGTCACTTCTCAAGTGGCACATGTTGCCAAGCACACGCACTGGTCTGGACAGGCGAAACATTAGGAAAATAAATGAAGCAAAAAAAGTTTTGCTAAAGCATTCCAAGGTAATACAGTCACATTGTAACTGGAATAGCCTTATTGCGAAGTGAAAAAAAAAAAGACATTTTATTATGCAGTTAAAGTACGTTGGCTGCAAATGTTACGGCAAATCAATAAATAATAATAACTGCATAAACGTTTACATCACAGCATCACCACACTCGGAGAACGGTGCGTTACAGGTTTTAGAGACTTTTACCACACGAGTTTAGATTCCTGGACATTATGCCTGTCAGATGATTTGAAGTGGTACACCCCTCTTAGTTTGTGATGGAACGAAAAAAGTCCTTCCCTGCGATGTGTGCCACTGCCAGTCTATTAATTATGTTGCCCATCGCAGCAGTTATATAACGAGACCTGGGGGGGCTGGCATGAGCAGTACATCCCTTGACGAGCCTTATGCCGGCCTAGTCAGCTAGGGAACAGCTCGTGCAGTATTCTATCGTTTAGAACAACAAAGGAGGCGGCACGCCACATTTGCACTTTACATAAAAGTGGCCTGGCAAATAGCGAATGACAGCAGAAGTAAAAAGAGTCGGTGAACCTCTATGACAATTGCTTTCCTTGAGCTCTGTTCTTTTACTAGCATTCATAAGCTAAAATGCCGGAACGAAACCAATATATTACAAATTTCAATGATTGGTGTATTGAAAAACTATTTAGCTAACTGTAGGTATGTCAGTGATCAATAAATTTAAAATGCTATCTCTGAGGTGTCTGCGTGTCTCATAAATATTGTCACGTAGTGGTGACAAGGGCGTTGATACGAAAAGAAGACACAGGCGTGATGGTACTGAAATGAACTCTTTATTGGGCTAACTTGCACCCGCAAAAGAACTAAGCAACTCGGTGACGGCGATAGCAACAAACGTGCTCGTCGACCGTCAAACAAAGAATGCCCGTCGCACTCGTCAACGCTTAATTTAAAGGCTGCTCAGAACAATCTAGATAACGTCGCAAACTGCTAGTAGCAAAACCTGGAACATTGTAGAAATATACGCGAGTGATCGGAATCTTCGAGACAGATCTCGGCGCATCGTTCGTGACAAAGAAAATGGTAACGCGTCGTATCGCGACAACGAACATGAACAAACACGAGATACACAATTGATAAGTGCGCCAGAATAACAATGATAAGGCCGCATGCCAGCGGCTGTCGAACAGGAACAAATAAAGATTTAAACAGTTCGCGGCAATATGCAATATAAACGACCTCGTATTTTCGGATTGCATTTTATTATTTCCAAAAACGCAGAATATATTGAAGCTTTCGTCTGCGGAGGACGTAAACCTGTTTTTAATTCACAGTTCTTTTAAAAAATATGGTGTTTATTTACACAATTGTTTTAAAGTTTTGTTTCTCACAATCTGAATGTCTGCATCATTTTGGAGAAGTAACATTTCAACCCATATCAAGCAGTTCTCTCAACCGCAGCGCTGGGAAGATCTGGTAGTTAGTAAATTTTAACCTGAAAAATTTGATGCCGAGTGTTAGCAAAGAATAAGAACCTGGTGTTCGAAATATGTCTACAGCCCACACACATTAGCTCGAAAATCAACCTTAGGAGGCTCAAGGAAAATAGAACTCACTCAACACCGACGATGTGCTTCTAATAACGCGCCCGAAGGTTTAAGCATTGAATTCTACAGAATGTAACGAGGATAGCCTTCGTGCGAAATTTTGCTGCCGACAGAGGTGGAGGCAACTTGGGATCACAATCTCGAGCAAGTTGCTGACTTGACTTTAATTAGCTAAAAAATCTAGTATAGACTATATACTGCATTTATTGTGCATTGTTTTTTTTTTTCAGAGACCCAGTCTTCTATTATATTTTGCCGTGAGCCAGGTGAGAGCCTTACGTTTTGTATTGAGCGAATATTTGCTTATGATAGACGTGTAAAAGCTTCTAATTTCTTTCCTCAGAATGGCTGTTCATATACCTAAATTAACAACACGTGATTCAAGATATTGATGTTGTGTTTAGAGCTTAAGCCCCGATGCAATTCATTAGCTATATGAGATTCCGTAGTGGAGGGCTCCAGATTGATATAGACAACTAAGGTTTTTTAAAGTGCGTTCATGGCTCTAAGCATAAGTAACATATTTCATTTCAACTTGGTCGAAATACTGCTTTGTGGCAGGGAGTCAATACCTTTGAGGAGATGGGGGAAATCAACGCTAATGTCCAATCCAAAGCAGCAGTTCTGTGGACGAGTCGCACAAGCGACAACCATTCATGACAAGACAGCACCACCCGAATTGAAAAACAGTGCGCGCGAGAAAACACTTCCTAATATAGAAGTGTTTATTTTATTCCTGAGGAAGTTTAAATATATCTAGGCAGTTATTGCCCGATGAATCTTCATTTTAAGATTACATATTATTGAGATTCATCAGCATTTGATGTAAGTAGCTCACCCATAGGCCGCAGAGTGGTATCAGCAGTGCATGTTTCAGAGCTTTTCCGAATATTTGGATCCAATATGCTTCGTGTGATCGAGCCCGTCATGTAGTATACTTATTCATTTAAACTGTACTCTCACGACGGAGAGAAGTACAGAGAGGAGCGTCATAGCAATATAAGCACACTTCTTGAGGTTTCCCGCAGTTGCTGTGGTGACAATGGAGGCATATAATTAAATATACTCATTATAAGTGCAGAGATCAGCAATTTCAAATGTTTATAGGTGCGGTAATAAAAACTACCATCTTAAAGTGAAGATAAATGCGAAATGAAACCTATGATGCGGAAATCAATGATTGGTGTTTGCTGGCATCGTTATTGTGGGATTTATAGTAGAGACAAATCTGAAGTTCTCTTAGCTATAGAAGGCAGTCAGAAGAATTTGGGGAGATAATTTTTGAGTGCACAGTTGCAGTATTGATGTGAGCAGTAGTGATCTGCAGTAGTGATCGTACATCTCGGTTAATGTATACAAATGAAATTCATCTTAGAGGATTCTTATATACGTGGTCTAAACTCAGCCTAAATATTGCACTTTGAGCCCTAATATAGAACGTTATAAACAGGAAAGTTTGCACTCCCGAATGGTAGCATGCATTTTCGTGGGATGCTCTTTGTGTTATAGGGCGCGAAATTATTTAAATTTTCATTGATAATAGGTACCCTTTGTCGATAAGAGAAGAGTTTATATCTCAAACAGAAAGCGGGAGACTTGTGTTTATACTTCCCTAGGTTACTATCCATAACCTAACTTGTCATGAAATGATACTGTTACGGCCATATCGCAAAACTAGTGTGTGGTAGAGGATTTAAATGAAGCGATATAACGCACACAGCTAAGGAACTCAATGTATATGCAAAGCTATATTTTAGTTATGTCGCAAATTTACTGAGTGGAAAAGGTTTTAAATGAAGCGATATAGCGCGCACTACTCTAAGTACTGTATATGCAAAGATATAGTACAATAATATATGTTAAAAAAGGTATTGCCTAAACATGAAAACTTCGTTTTCGGGATGCCAGGTGTTACGGGGCTGGTAGAGAAGTCATCGCTGGCAATGGAGACATAATGGAAACAATTATTCTAGGGTGCCTATCATCGAGTCCCTTTTTGTATCGTTACTTATACAGCCAAACGACTATTTTTAGAGAATATTATATGTTCACTTATTCACACTTTGAAGGTTACAGAGGAGGTTAAATTATATGAAGAATAGCAAAAGAATGCGGTCCATGTGCTTGCGAGATGTTGCGTGTGTCAAACACGTTGAGGTAACAGCAGCTTTACCTAGCCTGTAATTGACTGAAAAAAAAAAGAGCAAGACTGCGATTGACTGTTAACATAGAGAGAATAAGTGTAGTACCTAAATGCTAGCAAATTTAACTTGTCAACATGTTAAAAGAGGCAATGGTAGCAAAGCACGTTCCAGGCAGCTTAGCACAACTTTAGGCTAATACAAAATTATTACGCGCGACTTCGGGAGTGAGTAGCAGACGCGGGTGGCAAACCTTTTGCATTTCCTAACTGCACATGCAGCAAAAGCGGTCGCAAGAATACGTAAATACTACATTAAAACAATATTCAGGCACCCTTGGAATGCACGTGTATGAATACACCACTCCCTAACCTCAGCTTTTAATCACAACAATAAAACAATGTGAGACACACACAAATACACTATGAGCAGTATTGCTTGAAAGGCAGGGATCGGAAAGAGTGTGCATGTGTAGAGAGAAAGGATCAAATGGAATAGGAAGGTTATCTCGTTTATTGGAGACACGTGAAATAATAAAAAGATCAGCAGACATTAGTTTTCCTTCCACACCTCTCTTTTGTAATGGGGCTTTCTTAGCAACGGCATATACTAAAATGGTAGATAATTGAGTCCATCTATACTCCTGAACACATTTTCTCGCTATGCAGCCAAGGCTACGGGCCTCAGCGCTTGCCACAGTGTTATTACATGTTAGGTTTAGCATATATGGCCTCAGTTACGGTTTATGCTTCAGTTAAGCCTTTAATAGGAATAATTATATGTCAGCTGGTAAAGACATAGAACTGTCTTTCATTAATATACTTAGACCTAAGTGAAAACAATCGCTGTTAATGAATATCACGCGCTACAAACGTCACCAAACCAAGCGCATTGCAAAAGCGTACGAGACTAGCGGGAATACACTGCGGAAGTAGCCGCTATACGCTTCAAGAGTTTACCGACAGATGGAGCAGCCATCCCGTTTACTCGGCATAGTGCACAAACTTTAAAATGCACTGCATTAATATTGTACTGGCTTGTGTTGTATTAAACTCGCGGTTAATAATAAAATGGGCACTTCCGCAATGTCATATTAATCAAGAGTACGATCCACAAAATTTATGAAGGGACTAGATTCTGCAGCTCAGGGAGCGGATGCGTTTCAGCCCTGTAGCTCTGGCGAGAAACTTTTGTCAGGCAATATAGTAGGCGCTGCTCGTGGCGCAACAATACGTGTGGCGTTTCCAGTTCAAAAAGACGTGTAAACGGGTGTGCAATCGAAGAGAATACTAATGGCAAACAGTTCTGGTGAATTCGTTCAGTTCCCGCCTGAGTGTTTAGTGGCGGAACAAATATCGTCGGTTCAAATGTTCATTTTTCGATCTTTAGAAGGAAACACAGCAGGTCAGTTTCCAAAACACGAACTTAGCACTTACTCGTTTACCTGTATCTAAAATGCATAAGCCCACACTGCAAGCAATACATGCTTTGACCAGATAATGAAGGTTTGTATTTTAGAGAGAATATAGCAAATGTTGGAGCCAAATCTCATGATCGGTATTATCTAATCCCAAATCAATCTGCTCCTAGTTGCATCGCATTGTTAATAAATATTCTAGAGGTCACTTTGGTTTGGTTTGGTTTGGTTTGTGGGGTTTAACGTCCCAAAGCAACTCAGGCTATGAGAGACGCAGAGGTCACTTTGGACCAGTAACGTGCGATGCGGCGAAAGTCATTATAGCGCGGTAGGTGATAGGCCTCCATTACGGCACCTGTATCCTTCTCTCTTCTTTCCCTTCCACCTTCCTCCCTTCCTTTACGGCGTGGTACATGTGTCCGCGGAGAATTTTGACATGCTACGCCTTTTCCATCCTGTAAATTGATTTCAAAAGCAGCTGATGCCTGCTTTACTAAGATAGGATAGGATAAACTTTATTGCTCTACTATCTTCTTTTCGTCGATGGTTTGGCTCCGTTTCGCAGGGTTGGCGCCCCTATTCCAGGGCACCATTGTGTTTTGCTGCTCGCCGAGCATGGATGACCAGCCCTCGTTGGAGGATTGGGCTGCCGCTGGAGAGCATACTCTGGAGAGCACTCGATTTTTCTAGTTTGTGGAAAGCTCTGTTTTATCGCACTCCCAAATGATGTGATATAGGGTGGGTATAGCACCGCACCATGGACAAACCTACCTGCATTGGTTCGTGAACATTTTGCTTAGGATGTGCAAATTAGGGAACAATCCAGTGTGAATTTTCAGCGAGTAAACCGCTTCCCGTTGTTTTAAGACGTTGTGGGGAGGAGGAGATTTTAGTCTCCTAACTTTATAATAATTCAGGATATCAAAATACGTCTGGATAATTTTTACTGATTCGAGAGAGGCATGCCGTAACCGCTCTACTAACGCCCCCGCCAACCTGCCCCCTCTGTCAAGCCCCTAAAGCGACACTGACCCATATCCTACTAATTACCTGACCGGCGACTTCTCCTCCCGGTGGACCGGTGCCACTCCTGACTTGGAAAGACTGGGAGACCACACTACACTCCAAGGACCCGGCGAAGCAAAAGATCGCAGTTCGCCGGGCTTCCGACGTCATGAGCAGATTGAATATGAACGTTTGAGTGCGGTGCGGCCGTGCGGGACCCCGTATACCCTTGCGTCTAATATATGTTTTGTCCTCCTCCTCCCGCTGCCGAAGAACGCGTTCATGCCTCCGACGTCACCAAAGCACACGCTTACACCCCTGAAGATTTCGATGCGGCTGACTGGATTACCCCAAATAGGAAAAGCAAGCAAAAGATTCCGGTGACACCTTTCTTAACGTTGAAAACCGTCGTAATGAGGGCACCAAGTACACTCAATATCTCCCAGTTTGAACCCTACGAAATTCTTCAAGATATTGCCTCAGCAGCAGACTTGGTGACAGGCTCTGACTGTGCAAATCATTTACCACAAGAATCCCATCTTTTTAAGACCATAATTGAATCCACCCCACAAAAGGTAGCAGCATTTACCAGGTTATCCATTCAAGCCAAAACTCATAACATCAAATCTTACGTGACGCTCCCCGTGGCTTCGTCCCGGACAGTAATTCATGGAATCGAGAAATGTTTTACAGAAGCCGAACATTTAGAAAGCCTTGAATTGTGGCTTGCGATGATCCTGTCCCCTCGTATAATGGGACAGGCCGAGTCAGTGCTAATAGCGTTTGAAGGCACCCACGTACATGGACAAATTCTGTTCTTCCGCATCTTGTACAGATGCAAGCCTGAAAGAACCAATGCTTTGAAGTGCAGCAGGTGCCATGAATATGGACATCGACTGCTGAACTCCCTTCATGCTCCGCCATATTAACGCTGTCCCACTTGCTCAGCCCAGCTCAAACCACTAAGATGAACCACATCGTTTCTCCGTCTATCGCTTCCACTGCAGTGGAACCCAACCAACTTTTCGCCACACTTGACCTATACAGAAAGAAGACCAGAAGATCCACAAAGCTGCATATGACCGAAGGAAGAGTCTTTGGGAAACAGCTGGAACCTTCAGACCAAGAACAAAAAAGCCAATTAATTCCCTGCATCTCACTACAAAGCGACTATTGACTACACGACAAACGTTGTCTGGTTACCCTGGCAAAACGAATACGCAACCCCATCATCCTCCATGTTACGAAGACTTCCCCTCTATCACCGGCAAATCAGGAGACCACATGATTCCCTCGTACCAATTTTTAGCATCGAGAAGTTCAGGAACAGCCAGCTGCCTCACGTCCGCTTCTCAAGCCAGCTACGTTCCCACCAATGAGGAAGCCGAGCTCGCCACTTTCCATTTCCCCTCCCAAACATTTCTCTTACACGTCTGCAGATTCCACACCAGTTATCACATCTGAGAATTATATGCGCCACATAAAAGATAGGAATAATCCTATTATCTGGTACCGTGCCGAAAAACTTTCCGCCATTCGCCAAGCATTTGAACTCATGCAAACCCTCCTTAGCAATCTCCTTCAGGATGACGAACGCACGGAATTCCTAAATCATTTTCTCAAACGGCCCCATCCATCTACATCCACTGAAGCAACTGCTGCATCCCTTTCCGTCCCTTCCGAGAAACGTGCCAACGTAGCTTAAAAATGGCTGTGGACAATAACATACACATTGTACAGTGGAACATAAGAAACCTGAGTACCAATCGAACACTCATTATATAATGGCTCCTGACTTTACCATCGCCGCACCACGTCATTCTAATTCAAAAGTCGCGAGCTCTTAAAGGTATCCCGGGCTACCGCGCCCTGTATGCAGCTTATGCCAGCGATTGTGCCCTATAGTGAGCACTTATATTAGTCGAAACCTTCAATTTGAGGCAATTGACGTCCCCTCTCGTCTTGAATGTCAACTCACGTCATTTACAGTGTGTTCTTATCACTCATTTCGCCCTTTGCCCATTTTAGGTTTTTATAACCCAACTACAGTTTACACGCTTTTGAAACCGCTCATGCACATCAAGAATGTTTCGAGACTCCGAATTCTTGATAGGTGGGCACTTTAATGCCCCGCACGTTATCTGGAGTTACCCACGCACCTTCCGACATGGCCGCACATTTAAAGACGCAATAAACGGAGCTCAAATAACCGTTTATAACACCCAAACTCTATTACTCGGGAAGGTTACAGGCACTAAGTATCCACCATGCCAGACCTCACAGTGAGCCGCGGACTGCGAGATGTCACATGACAGGTTACAGATGAAGCTCTGCTCAGCGTCCATTACATTATTGAAATCACTGTCCCTAGCCGTACCCGTCCCTGTAAATGTAAAATTTCTCACAAAAACTGGAATACCTTTCTCCCTATTTGTTGATAACTTTCATACTACTGACAGTGTTCATAGCTGGACAAAAGCATTCAAGCAGACCCTGAAACAAGCTACGCAGGAAAGTTCCACTTCAGCCCCTTCAGATAATTTGGACCCTTATTTTGTACGCATATAGAAGAGGCGGAAACGCCTCTTGCGCACTCAACCCAACAATTATGGCGTGTTTGAGCGTGTCACAGAAATAACTCGACAGGTTAAAGAACACTGCGTTACACTTGATACGAATTAATGAAACAAATATTGTAACAGAATCAACGGCACAGCAAATAAAAAAAGAACCTGGAACTTACTCAGAGAACTCCTCGGGCCTCAACCGGCTCCTGTTCCCAATCTCGTTAAGCACTATTCGCAAATAGGCGTGGATGTCTTAACAACCCAACTAAATAATATCCACATCCCTCCTCCTCTACCTAGTCTTTATCCTCCGTACCCTGGTGCTTCGAATGCAAAAATCTATGAGCTGATTACCCTCTGCGACTTTGACTGGGCGCTAGAACAGCTAAAGCAGAAGCCACTCCTAGGTGAGGAACAGATTACGTACTCATTCATTCGAAATCTCTCTGACAAGTACAAATAACATTTTCTGATAAACATAAACATACATGGGGAAGAAAGCACTCTCCCAGCATCTTGGAAACAATCACTTATAAGACTACTGTCAAAGCCAGGCAAAGAAACAGGCGCTTCGAAACCTCCGCCAAGATTCTCATGCCGGGAAAGACCAAAACACAGATGGTACTATATCGGCTCGAGGCTCAACTTGAATCCACTAATTTATTTTCACCTCAACAAATTGGCTCAGGACCAGGACCTCAGGACCTCTTTTTTCTCCTCATCCAGTACTTTCCAGTTCTGCTCTATTCCCAGATCCAGGCCAAAGAGGCCTTTGATGTGCTAAGGCCTTATGATAACCTTACCCACGATCCTCTAGTAAACATCCTTGACTCTACTGCTGTGGTCCAAAGATGTATGGCTACCTTACTGCATTGTTCCGCGACGGCGCGGCCAATTTCAGTCTCCCCGAATCTGTATCTGATCCTTTCCCCCTCGAACGTGGTACTGTGCACTGCGCTATTCTGTCACCCACCATTATTAACCTGGGAATGGCTCCCCTATCTCGTTATCTAGCGTCATCCCGAACCTGAAGAAAACAATCTATGCAGACGACCTTACTCTTTGGTGTACTTCTGGGCGTTCAAGAGCAGTAGTGGAGACCCGACAGCAAGGTATCGATACAGACTTTAGTCATCTTGATAAGTAGGGCTATTTCCCGCACCTGAAAAATTCGAATCGCTGCTGACTACAAAAACTCGATATCAACGCCAACGTAATCTGCTAATCAATTTCACAATGGCAGGTGACCCCATCCCTCGCGTATCGTCCTGCCGGCTCTTTGGACTTCGTATCTATGAGTCAAGTAATCAGGTCAATGTATCTAGAACCGCTAAACTTTGCAATTAGGTTACGCGTGTAGTTTGCCCCAAGTGAATAAGCACGCCGAGCAACGCGAGGGTCAAGTCAGGCAGCTTATCCACGCATTAGCACTCAGTAAAAATTTGATATACAGTTCCATACGTTACTCTAACCTGGCGCCAAATACATCAATATTGAGGTTGCGCTGTATATATTATACAAGGCTGCCCTAAACGTTCCTGCACATACGTACAACTTACTGATTCCACAATTATCTAAACAGATGCATCATAAACTAACGACGGAGTGGCTGCTTACTAAATTGAGAGCCGTAGAGTGGTAGTGATGCATACCCTCGGTCCTTATATAGATCCTCTTCCTACAGCGACTCTGGAGACAAATCCAATAGTCGCACAAGCACCCCTAACTCTTCAAGATACATAATCTACATTGATTCAATACAAGCTATATGTGCCATTCATACCATTCGCATTCCTCAAAACTACAGGATGATCTACACAGAGCTCTCACCAAACGTTCCAACAATGTCACACGGAGGTGGATTTCATGGTCACACTGTAATCCCAGGCGATGTGGTAGTGCATTGCCTCTCCCGCGGATTTCAACACCGGGCGCTTGGTATTCCCTGGCCTATCCACTCACGTGGTACCACTACTCTTCACTACAAAAAGGAAATCAACATTCACTATCACAATAATAGAGAAACTATTTGTATACTTCCTCTTTCTGATAATTCTCTCACTACTACGCAAATACACATTCTTAGACGCATACAACTAAATACACGCTTACACCTGCCCGAAGCGTTTCTATACCAAACCAGACATGCCCCCGAACGCCTAAATATTCTGAACAGTATGAAAACTTAGTAGATTGCATGTTTTTATGCTCTGTCTCAATACAATCACCTAACTTTCCACACCCTCTTCTCCCAACGTGGCTGTCTTGATTAGCCTCTGACTAGCTGAAAGATCGGTCGGCCTTGTTCATCCTGGCCCAAGACAATCTTGACGCTTAGTAATGCGCTAAATAAAATTGTCTCCTCCTCCGCCACGCCTGCTGCACATCTGGGTCTGTTTCTATTTACTGTGTGGTGCAACGTTCGAGGAAGCGCGAAATGAGAGGCGCCGCACGGAGGCCTGGATTGGACACCCTGTGGGGTCAGCTTCGTATAAGCAATAATTGCCCACATTATGTACAGCGCTAAAAACGAAGTCATGGGAACCAATACATGTTTCTTTCCTTGTCTTCGTTTTTCGCGCTTTACATAATGTTGAATGTTCGCCAACTCGCGCAGTTTTCGGTTCTGCTGAAATTAATTGCCTTGTGACATCATGACTTGTCGTGCCGGTACATCGCGGGACCCTTTTCGAACACAGCCAGCATTTTATTTAACGCATCAATTTTGGACTGGAAAACATTTTTTTCGTCAAAATGCAGATGCAGATGGGCCGCTCTAGATGGCTTCATCCCTTGGCTGCAGGAGACCATAGCGGTCCACTCTGTGGCCGTGGCTTGAATGCCGGCTCCGAGCTGACCAGAACGGCCTTCCATCGCTCAAGACAAGGAATTTGTACTAGATCCCCCGGTGGAGGGTTTCCATAGTATGTGATTATACGTGGCTGTTTCGCCACAGAACCTGCACGAGGGGTTAAAGACATCCGGCTACATTTTTGCTAATAGATAGGGGTTAAGAAAGGATCTCGTCTGGAGTCTACTGCAAGTGGTCTCATGTGCCTTATACAATGTTTTGCCAGGTAGTGGAAATTTGTTTTGTTCCAACATGTAATGACTTGTGATATAGGGAAAAGATACCAGCCCTTCCTTGGAGTAATCTATAGATAAGAACTACCCCCTGACACGGTTGAGAAAACTTCGAGCCGTATTGTGGGCAGTCTCCTTCCCGGATTCCCTGAGTGAGCCGGCAACCATATCACCTCAATTTCTTTGTATGGTTGCCTGGTAAGTTTCAATATGTGCTGTTCCGCTGTTGAGATTCGGGCCCCGCAAAGCTACGAACGGCAAATTTAGAATTAGAGAAGATTGTATCCGCGGCGGTGCTAGCTATGGCTAGTGCCACAGCTGCCTCTTCCGCTGTTTCAGAAGATTTTGTCACTACCGAGCCTGATGCCCGCAGCCGCTCGTGAACCTCCACTACCGCCAGTGTGAGAGCTCCGCTTCTTGTGTACTCTGCCGTGTCAACATAGACAGCTCCAACGCTCGTTGCGTATTTTTCCTGTAGAGCGTTTGCCTTATCTTTCCTCCTTCCTTCGTGGTGAACGGGTGATATTCTTTTGTAGTCGTTTGATCCTCAGTCGCTTCCTAAAGAGTTTGGGTATCTGTGTTGTCGTATCTGCGGGTGGAAGTTGCACACCTATACCTAGGCGCTGTAGTGTGACTATGCCTACCTTAGGGGGGGGGGGGGGCGCTTACGCCGTTATTTTTCCACTGTAAGGGAACCTCCTTGAGCTCCTCTAGTGTGTTATGTATGAGTCCTTATGCCGATTGTTAGTTCGATAGCCCCAAAGCTGCTTTGTATGCTCGCTTAATTATTGCCTCGGCCTTGCCTTTCTCCGCGGCATCTAGCTTTAGGTATGACACTGCATACACCATCCTGTCAGGACAAAAGCCTGCACGTTCCTACAGAGGTCTTTTTTTTTTATTCCTCCCCTACATTTGGTTATTCTTTTGATTAGACTAATTGACAGTTCACCGGCGTTCTATAATTTGTTTACATGAAAGGAAAGACGCAGTATCTGTCACTCGCGGAATATTGGTATCCCCTTCACGGTAGACAAAAAGAATTATGGAAAGCGTTTCACAATTTGATGCATGCCGCAGTTGGTAAAGCGCTCGTCTGGGGATCCAAGAATGAAGGTTTGATTCCCTGTAGAGACATGGTTTATAATTCATTTTTGACCATTGTTCTCGAAAGCGTGACACCCTCGGCCGACAGCCTCCGCCGACAGCTCCTGATATCAACGATGATAGCAGAGGCTGTCTCCTTATTAATTGGTTCTGAGGACGAGCCTCCCTCAGAGAAAATCGAATCAAAATTCAAGGCTCCATGCGGACGAATTCTCGCACGGAGTCTTGACAAAGGGGTGCCAACAACACACTCATTTTTAATGCAATTATATTACATGTGAATTTATAAATACCTCTATGTAGCACTATCACAAACTGGGTTGTGCATAAAATGTTAGAGATATCGTTAAGTTACAGCCACTGTTGACAGTTACTGTACTGTTGTTCATTACGACTAATTCATCACACTTATTCACAGGACGACTTTGAAAGGTTTCTCATTGAATGCCTGCCTAAAGATGAGTCTGCAGCAAGCACCAACAGCGCGCCTACAGGGGCTTAACGTCTGCGGTGAAATAAACCATTGCTAACAAGATTTTGTGCGTGCTGTCTGATTACATTTATGCGGCACATCTGATTAAAAGTGCTTATAGACTTCTTTACGCATGATAAATACCAAATGTGTTAGAAACACGTATCGCTTCACAGCAGCGAGCGTGCAAAATATTGTTTTAAACCGAAGAAGACAATCGCGCACTGACCTCCTACGTTGATTTATTCCTTGCCTTTGCAGCGACGTAATGCCCTGGAGATCTCCCTTACGTAGGCTGAAAAACCTATTATTTCACTGTATCCAAATGCTGTTAAACAAAAAAGAGACTCGCCAAATGAGCAATCCGTAACTTGACCAAAAGCCAAATTGCATGATGATAGTGACAAATGGCGAATTGCTGGAAGATCTGAAGCATTGTTCGAGTTCTCGCACAACCAAATTGTCTAGAAAATGATGGGACTCTTTTGTCACGATCCAAATAAAACTAGTTACTTTGTTCGAACCTGCTTTTGCATCAATACTCCAGCTTTATAGAGCAAGAAAACTTGCAGCAGATCACCGGTTGAATTTTTTATAAGGTTTTCAAGCGTAGGCATGGCGGCTATATTGCTCATCCGCGCCTGTTATAGCATTTGCTGTCACGCTCAGGATGCCATAAAGATGACATTCGAACCTTATTCAAAACCCTAAAAGATTTTTACACCAAGCTACAAAGCTACGTGGTGGCGCCTTCAAAAATATCGGAATTTCATGTTCTTTTCTGTCAGATCAATAAGTCTTCTTGCCTTATTTAGGATGAAAGGAATCTCTTCCTGAATTTTTGTGGATATAGCCTGAGAAGTTGCTTTCTCAGAATCTGCTAGGCACATTTTGCTGCTTAGGGACTAAGTCGTGCTTTTACCAATAAAACAGGGCGTGTTTGATCGCTCCGACTGCGGTGGCCCTTGCGGATACCCGTTTACGCGCATCGTATACTCAATTTTGCAGTAATTTTAAATTTCGTCATCTTTGTCTCGCACACTCGGTACGGAACAGTCATAATCAAAGACAATATTGGAAAGACTGCCTGGCACAGAAACAAATGCACACTTTTATAATCAAGCTATACGAACATGTCTGCGTGGTCTATAAGGCTAAAGTGTGAATATGGATTCAAGGACATCAGATCCATATCCTAGCACACTTTTCCATCTCATCGGTGATTACTGTTTTTGACGTCACGCAACCCATAAACCAATGAGTGCGCAGCTATGTCTTCACCTCAGTACCCCGCACCAGGTGCGTGCATGTGATTTTTTAAAGCCAGATTTATGCCGGAAAAAATGCAGGACGGAGATTTTAGCCGTATGGCGTTAAAAAAGTCTGGTACCATAATAAGCGACTTGCCGCTACAACTGAGTCTATGAGGCATTATGCATCGGCAGGCCTGCATTGAATACTTTTTTCATACATGGCTCAGCTGAGGCCAGCAATGGAATAAACGGTGGACCTTTTGCTGTCATTCGTGTAAACTCAGAACTAAGTTTACAAATCTCAAACAAATGTCGCTCTTGCTTAACGATTCCCACCAAAATCACAATAAATACCGCAGATAGAAATGATTTCTCAAATCTATTTATTATTAGGTTGTACATCTCCAGCCATTAGGAACACAATATCGGCTCCTTTCCCAACCCACATCTTCCCTAATCTTCCTTTGAATTGTTGAAGTTCTAATAGGTTCCAGTCAGTCGTTCTTAACTCTAAACTGATACATATAATAATGGAGTCTGCCGCTCTCTGCATCCCTCACAAAGTTTCCCGCCTCGCACTAACACCATGTGAAAACACGCGATTACGTGCTTCTATGTAGCTACGCGAAATTGCTTTCCGGACGGTGCTGTCTTCATCATCATCATCAGCCTCATGAAACCCACTGCAGGGCGAAGGCCTCTCCCATACTTCTTCAATTAACCCAATTCTGTACTAGCTGCATCCACGTGACCCCTGCGAAATTCTTAGGCTCATCCGCCCACCTACCTTTCTGCCGCCCCCTGCTACGCTTTCCTTCCCTTGGAACCCAGTTTGTTACCCTAAGCGACCATCGGTACTGTCTTAGCTGGACTTTAATATAACTGACAGACCTAAATAAGTACACCTAAACCTAGACCTAAATAAGTAAATTGTATACACGCCACACTAAATCTTCAAATTACAATTCTATAAAACATTAAAACGCTGTAGGTAGGTTTAAACGACTTCTAAAGTGCAACCAATAAGACGTTACAATTAAACAGAGCGCTTAGCAAAAAACGTTGCACGTTCCAAAACAAAAGGTGCAGGTTAGTGCCTATTCTGTCACACCTTTGGCGTCCTTGTCTTTATTTGCGCATGTTTTCAAAACGTGCTACCAATGAGCCGCTAGCCAGCCCGTCTTCTTGTTTTTCGGCATCTTGTACTATGTTCTGCTTCTGGCGTTTTGAATTTAGTTCTCGCTTGACTACATTTTCAGGACCAATAAACTTAGTGGTTTAGTACTGAAACACTAGAGCAAATGTTGTTCATGTGTTAAATGTCCTTATTGTGCCGTATACGAATGGAGCCGTATGCACCGTTGTGATACAAATTTGGTACGAATGAAATAAATATTGTTCCACATTCGAGCAAATGTCGCACAAGAAACAGTACGGTGAGGAATGCCTGTCACAAAAAGGTCCCTTGTGATTGTATTCGGCCCACTAGCTGATTGATTCGGTGGCTCAAAAATGGCGGATAGCAGAGTCGCTATAGCAATCAGACTTGAAGACAGCACATAAACTCAAGGGGAGGGATGGCTGGATGCGTTATTTCGGGGCTATATACTTGCACTGCATCTAGCAGGCTAGTCTACATGGTACGATTGTTTTAAATCTGCGCAAATGGTTTAGACAGTCGAGCAAAGCAGCACATTGTGTCCCTTGTACATGAATTGCGCAGCGTACCTGACATCATGTAAAAAGACATTTAATAACTGAGGATGATTTTACTTTGTAATTATTGTTTTCATTTTTCTTGTTGAGAGAAAATACTCCATTATGACATAAGACATCGTCGACTTAGCATCGATAACCAGGTTTAAATTATCCAAATAGGCATTGCGGTTCGAGATATCAAGTGGTGAACGATGCCCGCTGAAAGAACTATTCTAAAACTGGCCCGATTTGCGCGGGAAGACGCTGAGGCAGAGACGACCGTGAAACTGATATTTTTGTTTATGCCTACCGTAGTGGGCTACGCAACGCATTTTTATCTCGCCGGCCTTGAATAAAGCGGTGCCATCCGAAACATCCGGCATTCTGTTTGTAAGCGACAAATCACGGACATTACCCAAACAGTCGTAAGTTGGGAAGTGTTGATGGAAGCCGTGCACTAACTGATGATCTGGTTGCATGTCAAAGCTGAGGGCAGTTATCTGAATCATCTCCATGCTTTGGAACTGTCCCAATTAAAGTAAAGTGTACAAGTTACAGGTACTCAGTTATTAGCAGTGAGAGGTGAAGCTGTCTCACACAGATATTTCCGTTTTAGCACCAGCTTTTCTGTCAGGCATGGAGGGCTGTATTAGCGAGTGGTTTCCTGTATCTGCGTGAAGCACTCGCGTAATTACGTAATATTATAAATGTTTATTGTATCTCTACCCGATTGTGCGACCTCATAAGACCACATGAAACAACCAAGTTGGCAGCAGCTGCCAGATCGAGTTTTGATTTTCAAACGGAAGGGTGAAATCATAATCAAGCATTCGAGGGATCGTAAGTCCCAAGTTGCGAACCCTGACCCTACGCTTCGTAGGCACCTTAGTATGGCATTGGTTAAAGCCAGGTTTTATATCTATGTCTGGTGAATTTTGATGTAATGCCCTATTTTGTCACTATGTGCTGTTCAGTATTTGAGCGATATTAGTAGAACAATATAAAATATTATTGATTAATCGAGTTTTACCAGGAACACGAAAGATGGCCTGTAATGGGATATGGTCAATAGGAGATATTAACGCTGGTGTGTCGTACCATCAAAGGTGAAGCTGTAGTGTGGCCAATCTTCCCTCACTGGGCGTCTGCGTCTAGTAATCAGTCAATCTTGTTATTCATTGCTAAATTTGAGCAGCGTTTTTTTTTGGTGTCGCGGCTGTGGGCTCAGAGCGCAGCTTCCTTTTTAAGATGGTTATCTCAGGTGACGTCAAGCTGAATACGGCGATCAGGCTGAAGCTCGAAAACTTATCCTGCTTCTAAATTATCCGTTTATCAATGGCAATGTAAGCGGAAACCGGGTGGCAGGTAAGATGTGTTCTCGCAGCATCAAGAAGAAAATAAAATTGAACAGAGCTGATTGGAATTCGAAGTAACAGAGGTGTGATTAGATAAGCTTTGCTTGAAGATGCTTCGGTTTCTCCTCAAACCTAAACTATTTTTATTGCATGGTATTTCATCGCCGAAAAGCGATTCCAGGCTAAAATCACAGAGGTACATAATACGAGCCCCCGCATTTCTATCTTAACCGCCGTCACAGCATCCCGTCTCCACGACAGTGGCAGCGCTGCAGCATACGGCTCTAGTATCTCTGAGTTTGTCCTTCCTTGGCGTCGCGATCGTACATCATACCGTTTTGTTTTCCGCCCCCACCGGCCACCTGCGCCATGACATGTAGTTAGCGCTCATCTATCGCAGATGGCGGCATACCATAGCCATGTACTGAGCCCACTCTGTCACAAAGGTCTAGTATATTATTTGCCTTCGGTGGCCCATCAAGATCACGATTTTCTCAATTGAGACCGCAGCGAGCATCTCATTGCCCGCTCAGACGCATCAAGAAGTGTCGGCGAAATCAAGGGGGAAGTTCTCATCAACGCTGCTTGGTTGACTTCCGCGAGGGGCGCTACGTCGCTCATCTCGGCCTTAGCAACGCCACGTAATCTGGGCAGTCGTTGAGTTGGCGACTCGTCATGGTCATGTACTGATCGCACTCTGTCACGCAGGTGATCATTGAGAGCCATTGCGTTAATTTTTTTGTGCTAGATTTCTGCCGCCAACTGCAAACTTTGTAGGCCTTTATCGTGTAAGAGGGAGAGTGTGCTCATTCCTTAAATTCCTTTGATGCTGATTGTCGACATCTGAAATATTGTACACGTTCTAGACACTATAATTTGGGTCAGGATTGTTCTGGGGTTGCCGATGCTACTCACTCCTCGATGGAAAAAAAAACGTGATATATGGAGGTACAAGCAGTGTCTTGTCGATACTTTTTCGCAGGCAGATTCTACCAGCACATCTGCGCAGTAAGCTGCTATCAACAAATGGCTTGATGTATTGTAGTCGACCAATAAACGTGCTGACTTTATTTCCACGTTGGACCTAAAATTGAACGAAATTCGTTCATTCTAACCCGAAGTCAAAACTCTTACATCTGTGATGAATGACGTTCTGCCATCTCTCGGTAGTCTTTCTAAAAACTATGACTCGCTTTTCGCTCGTTCTCTGGCTCGAGAAGAGAGCATTGATGCGCTGACCACTCAACTGCAGCCCCTAGAAACTTCCCGGGCCTCAACTATTCTGCAACTACAATCCGATTTAAATGAATTTGAACAATGTAGCAGGTTGTCCCACCTAGCAATACATCGCCTTCCTACAAACGGGATGAGAACCTGATAGACGTCAAGAAGGATTTGAGTGTTGAGTTTGCAATTGCTTTCTTGTCCCAGGATCAGGTGGTGGCTGTGCCTAGGCTTGCCCCTCGTAGGAATTGTCCTGCTCCCCTTCTAGTAAGATGTTCAGCGGTCTGCTTTCGAGATACGTTGCTGCATGCTAGGTCAAAACTCCAATCTTTAGATCAAAGCAAAGAACACTCCAAGCTGTTTTTCGTTGAGAACCTTTCAAAAAGCAACATAGAAGATTTTGTGGGCTTCACACATTGTAGCCAAAGCAAAGCCTAAGATTTCGTATGGGTTAAGAATAGGGCCACTTACTCTCGTATGAAGGAAGGGGACCCATCCACTCACGCATGGCATGTGTGGACTTAGACTATCATAATCGCCTCCTTTCTTCTCCTGTCTTCTAATTTGCTTTCATTTTGTGCTTTATCCACTTTTCGTCACACATTCCTTACTACAACTAAAGGTTGTTTTACTGTTCTTCCTGTTAACATTAGAAGCCTACAGAATCGTAGGGACGAATTTGGCTGTGTAGTCAGTGTATTAAATGATTTCGCTTTGACCCAGATTAACATTTCACATACCCATTCTCAGCAATTTTCTATTTTTGGATACAAAAGCGTTTTTTTACTCGTGACTCTAGGCTAGAGGGCGCCATAACAATTGTTGTTTGAGAACAGTTGGGTTTCGACCACTAACTCTATTTCATCACAGCAGGATAATTAGACGTCTGCTTCACAAGGAACTTTTTGACATTACTGTCGTTGCTATTTGTCGTTCGCTGAAGCAAAATATTGCTTATTTCATCGAAGAGCAGAGCAAGACCGACGTTCCACAGGGTCGTATTTGCATCACTGGTAACATGAATATTCACTTCCTAAAAACAAAAAAAAAAAACAATTGGTTATCGATTACTTAAACGCTCTTGGCGAGGCCGACTTTGATATCACAATCAACCCTCCCACGTGCGTTGAACTGTTCAGTAGTAAATTGATACCACCATGCATTGACCACGTAAATATTCACCTTGAACTCAATAAATCCAGTTCATTTTTCGTAGAACAAAAAATGTCGGACCATTTCTTTGCTGGCGGCCGTGTTTTTCCTCCACATTCCTGGATAAGGGCTATGGAGCAAGATAAAATGAATACAATCGAGGTCGTTAACAGACATTGACTTGAGTCCGCAATGAAATAGTACGACTGGGATCTGTTCCTAACTCACACTTCTGAAAGCTCTCTCTAAGATTAGTTTGTTCAAACATTTAAGCAGTTGTTATAGTCGTATAAAAAGACTATAATCATAAACAACGAAACCCTGGTTGTCCGTTTATTAATAACGACTGTCGTGACGCTGGGGTTAAGTCGACCTGGCCTTCACTTGGTAGCGTGCAGAGACTCCGGGTTGAAGAAGGATTGAATCTTCGAAGTTGGTAAAATATATAAAAGCAGGTTTAATGGCACTTTGAGAAAACTTATTTACAGGAAATAAAAGGGTATATCAGCAAAATGGCAAGCGTTAAGAGTTCATAGCGAGAAGCGTCTGGATGAGCCGTTTACCCAGGGCTCAGAGCGTCATTTCGTGCTGTGCAACGTCCTTAAAACCCCCTATGTCCAGCCCCTCTCTGAAGATGCTGGCCAACCAGTACCAGGGCACGCCCATCAGATATCGGCATCCAATCGAACACATCACTGCACTGATGGTCTGATGCACTGACGTCCGGTATTCTTTCGTTGGGCGTGGTCACTTGTTGGCGGGTAGAGCTTGGGAACGGCGATGAGGTACATTTCTATTCTTCTGCAAAGATCCGATATGGTGGTTCCGGCAAGTGGGTTTCCTTCTGAGAAAACCAAGTGCACGTGCGCGCCACATACTCCTCCCAGCATTGTCCCTTTCCGGCAATTGCAAATCTTTCCTGCATTCCCGGGAATTTCTCTAATGGCCGTATTCGTCATGCTCCTTTCTTGTCCTGTACGTCAGCGGACGTGTCACTCTGTCGTCTGCTTTGGACAATAGGCACTCCTCACTTGACAATAGCGCTTCTCGACGGGAAGGGTGAACAATTGAACAAAAGCAAATCCGGCTATTTCTCACAGGGCAACGTTTCTTTGTATTTTTCTTGACGTTCCCTTGACAGGGCCAATTTTCATTCGCAGGGTCTTGACAAAGCAAAGCAGGCTCACACAAAAAGATTCATGGAAACAGGCTCACTTAGAGCCCTTGCACCAACAGCACATATCCACAGCACATATCCATGCCCACAGGCTAACATTAGTGCGCGCAAATGCGGACCATGCACGGTCATAACAGCCTCCTCCCCCCCCCCCGCCAGAAGAGTCACGGAGGGCAGCAGTCGCAGCTGCTGCATGAATAGACGACTTAATGGCCTGCACATGAACGCTTGAAGCTCGCTGTTGCTTGTCGCGTTGTCTTGATTGTCGTAGGCCAAATTGCTTGAGCTGCCTCTGAAACTCAACCACATGTCTAAGCAAGCACTCGGCTCCCGTCTGAAGAGACCAGGTGAAAATAAAACTGTCATCTTTGTCCGAGAAAAGCCCACACTCAAGACGTTCAGGACCCACGTATGCCTAGAAAACCAAATGTGCTGCTTTACATAGTCACACATATACAAGCGCACGGAAGAAAAAGAACCCGAGTATCAATTTGGATACATGGTGAGGAGCACCTCGGACCGCTTAGAAACAGCGGCTAAGCGCGTCCTCATTCCCATTTAACTTCCCCTTTTTGTATGTTATTTCAAAATTGTACTGCTGTTAAATCAAGCTCCATCTCAGAAGGCGACTGTTCTTCGATGTCGCAGTTTGCAGCCAAGCCAGGGGACAACCCAGTCGAAAACAACTACAGAACTGTGTCAAAAATACGACAAAATATCCTGTACTGTCGTAACCATCAGATTTTTCTGTAGTTTTGTAGTACATTTCTGTAGTATATTTATGTTGTCTGTAGTTCTGTACCACTTTTCTGTTGTAACTACAGAAATTTGTGATGTTACGACAGAATGTTCTGTTGTCACAACAGGTTTCCTGTCAAAAACCGCACATAAATTCTGTCGTAACATCAGAACATTTTCTGTAATTTTTTCCGACTGGGAATGGTCCGTCTCTACGGTGAATTTGGCCCCTCCAAGATAGCACTGCAATTTTTGAATGGCCCATACAATTCAAGCGCACTCTTTCTGTGACGCGTAATAAGCCCTCTCTCTAGAACTCAGTTTTCTGCTCAGGTAGAGCACGGGGTGCTCATTACCGTCGTCATCTCTCTGGCAGAGAACAGCATCTAGCCCTCGATCACTTGCATCGCACTGGACCGTGAATTCTCGGTCATAGTCTGGAGCTCGCAATACCGGACGGCTAATCAGCACAGCCTTCATGTTTACGAAGGAGGCTTCCTTTTGTTCGTCCCAGACTACATTTGTCGGTTCTGTCTTGCGGAGAGCGTCGGTCAGAATGCTAGCCAAAGCTGAATAGTTAGGGATGTAGTGATTGTAGTATCCCGTCAGCCCCAGGAATGCCCGAATTTCCGTCTTCGTGCTCGGCCGCGGGCAGTCTGCTACCGCAGAAATCTTAATCTAGCTGGGTTTCCTGAAACTTGACCTACATTGTGACCACGGTCGCCCTTGCCAGGCAGGTATCCCATTCGCGCTTGTTTTCATAGCACAGTCTCCTCAGGACGCGTTTGAGAACAGAATGCCATCTTTCTACGCTCTTGCTCTGCGGATGGTGGATCGAGCTATGCACTACCTTAATGCCGCATCGCTCGAGAAATGAGGTGGTGAGGACACTTGTGAAAGCGCTACCCTGATCACTTTGGACCTCGGAATTGAATCCAGCTCGTGCAAACACTGGCAGCAGCGAATCCACTACACTCTCGGACGTCACCTCGCGCAGCGGAACAGCTTCTGGAAACTTTGAGGCTGGGCATAACATAGTGCGGATATAACGGTACCCTGACTCTGTCACAGGAAGTGGCCCAACTACATCTATTACTAACCGGTGAAACGGCTCGGTAATGATTGGTACTAACACCATCGGAGCTTTCTACTTATCTTACGCCTTTCCAACCCGCTGGCACGTGTCGCATGACTGTACAAAATTTTCCGTGTCCTTAAAACATCCAGGCCAATAGTATTCTTGCAACAGCCTCTGCTTTGTTTTCTCTATTCCAAGGTGACATGACCACGAGCTGCCATGGGAAAGTCGCAGTAAGTCTTCGCGGTACTTTTGGGGGACGACTAATTGGTCCCACTCTACTCCGCGCTTATCCTTGAATAAGCGATACAGCACTCCCTTTCTCATCTCGAAAGAAATATTCTTTGCTGTCTTAGTGGCGCGGTGGCGCTCCCTTATCTCCTGTATCTTGGGATCATTGGCTTGCTCCATAGCTAAGTCCTCTCGGGTTCCACTTAGAAGTCTCATGAGATTACTAGACACTGGGGGCAAGAGGTTACTCTCAAGAACGTCCTAATTACGCGTCTCATCAAGCTCACTTTCAAGTTGACTTATCCAGATGCCTCGCTCTCAAAGTTTGCTGTCCCGCTATCTTCCACATCGACCACTGTTTTAACTGCCGTTTCCTCCGCTGTGGAATTTTCTGGAATGAGCAGTGCAGCTAGTTCTCGCGCCTTTGAACGTGTTAAGGCTTGCACAACTCTGTCTCCGAAAAGGATGCCCCTCTTTCGCAGTAGCATGTCCGATTTGTTGGAAAACAAATACGGATAGCACTTAGGAAGCTTTCCTGAAACGGCAGCCTCGGTTGTTAAATCGCCGAAAGGGCCCTCGATGACCACGTTCGCGATTGGCAAGCACACACTCTGTTCCTCCACTACCTGGCGCATCCATGCACACTGTCCTGTAAAGTCGGAAGGCGACGCATACGCCGGATGGACAACATCCATCGTTGCGGCCGAATCGCGCAGTACCTTGCAAGGCTTCCCGTTGACTACTAGGTCATGCACGTAGGGTTCCAAACGCTTCATGTTTTCATCGCAGTCACTGACATACGAGAAAGCAATCTTTTCTTTCCGGCAGTTGACGGCAATGTGACCCTGCTCATTACACCTAAAGTATGTGAGTGGCTTCCTAGCCTCAAGCTTATTCTTTGTGTTCTGCGCGTTGGTCACTTCCCCACTTTTCTCACTGCCGTCCATTCTAGGGAGTTTGCCTGAACAAACCTTCCTTTTTTCGTTTGCAACTCTAGCAAAGTGCCTTTCCTGACGGTTATTCACACTCAACTCGGGATTGCGGGGCCTATCCACTGCTGGGTTGCTGAATTGTCGGCGCGAAGCGTACTCCTCAATGGGTTCGGCAGCTTCAGTTGTCGACTTAATGTCGCCTCGGTCCTGTAACCAATTTCTTTCATTTTCTGGGAGACAATTATAAAACTGCTCCAAAAGAATTCGCTCGACTACAGCGTCCCTATCACTGCAGGAATCTGTGCTCTTTAGCCACTCGCCCAAATTGACTCTTAAATTGTACAGGAATTCAGGGTAACTCTCGTCCCTGGACTTAGTAGCTTTCCGAAAACGTTGTCTGAACGCCTCGGCGCTAAGCCTATACTTTTTCAGAAAGCAAACCTCGTAGTTGTCCTCATAGTTCTTGTAGTTGTCCGCGTCCTCCTTGCTTAGCCGCGCGAAAACCTCCGCTGCCTCGCAGGGCAGAACCGTCAACAAAACCTGAGACCACGTGTTTCGCTGGAAGGACAGTTTTTCGCAGGTTCGCTCAAAGTTAGCCAGATACAGACCGATATCCCCTGATATCACATATGGCTGCATGTGCTTTGACATCTTGAAATCTGCCTCCTTGTTGAGAAGAGGTACCACTAGCTGGGGACAATTGCCCGACCTCTTGCTCAACTCTAGTTCTAATTTCCGGAGCTCACTTTCTTGCTCCAGCCTTTTTGCTTCTCTCTCAATTTCACGCCTCAAGCTCACGCTCACACCTCTTTTCCTCTTTTTCCCGCTCTTTCTGCTGTCTGAGTTGCTCCTCATTTTTTTGTCCGATGAGGTTCCATGCTTCACTGAGCTCCTCATCATCGGTTCCCAAATCAGTGATTGCCTTTAAAATCAAGGGTTTTCGTGCGAAACCACTTTTATCGATTCCCAATTCCTCACACAATAGCAACAGTTCCGGTTTCTGCAGCTTTTGTAGGTCCATGATCGCTCCGAGTGTCGGCTACTTCCAAAACAACTGTGCAAACTACCAAACCTAAAGGCGTTTCAACACTTTTTACCAGTTCTAAAATCTACCCCTGTTCTAGAACCTGGTCCACATCAGAAGAAAAGCCAAGCACTCACCCACACATGCGATCGATGTTCCGAGTTGCTCTCTTGTTGGCCGATTGTTGCTCCTGCTTGTTGCTTAAGATGCCACCTCCGATCACCAGATGTTGTGGCTTGTAGATTCTGATCCACCTCCAATCACAAGATGTTGTGGCTTGTAGATTCAGATCCCACCGCTGGTCACCAGTTGTCGTGACGCTGGTGCTAAGTCGACCCGGCCTTCACCTGGTAGCGTGCAGAGACTCCGGGTTGAAGAAGGATTGAATCTTCGAAGTGGTAAAATATATAGAAGCAGGTTTAATGGCACTTTGAGAAAACTTATTTACAGGAAATAAAAGGGTATATCAGCAAAATGGCAAGCGTTAAGAGTTCATAGCGAGAAGCGTCTGGATGAGCCGTTTACCCAGGGCTCAGAGCGTCATTTCGTGCTCTGCAACGTCCTTAAAACCCCCTATGTCCAGCCCCTCTCTGAAGATGCTGACCAACCAGTTCCAGGGCACGCCCCTCAGATATCGGCATCCAATCGAACACATCACTGCACTGATGGTCTGATGCACTGACTGGTCCGGTATTGTCTCGTTGGGCGTGGTCACTTGTTGGCGGGTTTGGAAACGGCGAGTAGGTAGATTTCTATTCTTCTGCAAAGATCCGATATGATGGTTCCGGCAAGTGGATTTCCTTCTCAGAAACCCAAGTGCACGTTCGCGCCACATACTGCTCCCAGCATTGTCTCTTTCCGGCAATTGCAAATCTTTCCTGCATTCCTGGGAATTCCTCTAATGGCCGTATTCGTCATGCTCCTTTCTTGACCTGTGCGTCAGCAGACGTGTCACTCTGTCGTCTCCTTTGGACAATAGGCACTCCTCACTTGACAATAGCGCTTCTCGACGGGAAGGGCGAACAATTGAACAAAAGCACATCCGGCTATTTCTCACAGGGCGACGTTTCTTTGTATTTTTCTTGACGTTCCCTTGCCAATTTGGCATTTGCAGGGTCTCGACAAAGCAAAGCAGGCTCACACTAAAGGATTCATGGAAACAGGCTCACTTAGAGTCCTTGCACCAACAGCACATATCCATGCCCACAGGCGAACAATAGTGCGCGCAAGTGCGGACCATGCACGGTCATAACACGACGTTATATCGGCTATTGCAGAAAGGGAATTGGCTTCGGCCCGTTGTAGGCATTCGCCCACGAACGCTAAATTGATGGCACTCTAAAGAACCGCCAGCATCAGGGCAACTCCGATCAAAAAGACGATATTTCCATGCAAGGTTTGTGGCGTCGAAGGTAAAGCCAGCTAGGTCCTGGGATGTTCTTAATGACTTACGGGACTGTGCACTTAGGAACGTAGCTCATTTTAGTTCCCGCAACTTTACGGCGTTATCTCTGACACTTGCTGATTAGCTTAATGCTGTGTTTTCGGCTGCTGTTATCTCTGTGCATTCAAAGTATCCAACCTACCATCTCGCTGCCTGCAATCGGTGCTTGAATCAGCATTTCTGCCACCTTGCAATCAAGACGATCTACGTTGCATCCTCTGGCTTTAGCAGGCGAAAGTCTGCAGGGTGGAACGGTATCTCAGTCGATACATTTATCAGAAAGTTTGAACGAATAAAGCATGTTCTGTTCTCGGATATCAGTGGCATAACTTCAACCAAAATAGTACCTGAGGGCTTGATGAAGGCGATGGTATCCCTAACAGTAAAAGTGGATTAGAAACCAAAGTTGAAAATTAACGTGATTTCTCAATCCTACCATGCATTGCGCTTGTTTTAGAAAAAAACATATTGTGATGGTAATGATCAGTTTTTTTAAGCACATGACGTGTGGTATGGCAATTAGTTCGGGTTTATTAAGAGTCGTGGTACGCAGAAGATGCTTGATGAGTACGTGATGTTCTAAAAAGCTACACTGAAGGAAATGAATTTGCTTCTGCTTTATTGTTTATGTGTGCATGGCGTATTACTGTCAACCATAATTTGTTGTCAGATAAACACCACAATTATGTGTGTAGTGGTCTTTTTCTGTCTCTTGTTTATTATCTATACAGTCGTTTTTCGCTCGTTGCATTATGTAAATATAGAAGTGGCCTTCAAAAAATAAATCCGGCGTTCTTCAAGGATCTATATTGGCCCCTATTTCGTTTGATTTATAGGTCAATAACTTGAGATCTGTCCGCACATTGTGCGTGTTTTTCAATACACTTATTATGCGCTCTTAATGGCTGGACAAAATGACTTAAAGATAACATTATCTCTGATTTAGCACGACTGCTAGTTAGTAATGAAATGGTTCAACAAAACCTTAATGAGTGTTAACAATAAAAGACACAATTAGCATTTTTTCACGATTATTTAAAAGGAATTGCTAATGATGTTTCAATTTGTTTGCACAGACCCCATTGTGCTCACTGCAAATGTCCGTAAATCATGTCTGTGTCAATGGTCAAATATTTACGAGTATTCTTCGATACCGAAATATTTTGAATAGCCATCTGTCTTCTGAAAGTTGAGTATCTGCTTCACTCTGTTAAGTCCGATTTTCCTCTGAATTTACGCAAGCAAATTTTATACGCCTTAGCCTACAGTGTGTTACGCTATGGTATTTGCTGCTTTGTCTTTCGGCGAAAGACAGTGATAAGCATACTGAAATCCAGCCTTAAATCAGTATTACATTGTAGTTCACGAGAGGAACATTAGTATTGTTTTTAGCCTTTACATAAGCCTGACTCTTCTAGTTTCTTTTCAAAAACAGTATTTTAAACATATCTGTTTCAATGAACTTTGTACAACATATGTTCCTCTGAAAGATCTACGAAGTCACGATCGTTTTCTCATGCCTAGAGTGCAAACACGCTATGGCGAGCGTCTTCGTAAACTTTATGTTCCTTATGTTCTTAGCCGGTTACCCAAATTAATATTTTCTGCTAATTCCCAAAAGATACTTAAATCTTGTGTTTTGAAATTACGTGGTTAGTTCCAGTATTCTATTTTGTTGCCATGTTTTTACATGTTTTTGCTTTCTCACCTTCTGTGTGTATTTTTGCATGCACTCTTTTCGAATTTACTTTTCATCTCGTAGTATTTTTTTTTTTTTGCTCCATTTCGTTTTTTTTCCCTGTCATCCTTTTTTCGCAACTTGTCTGCTTGACGCATGATTTATATCCTGCCTACTGCCAACCGCTGCCACTAAATGCCTTCTGAGGCTTTGGTAGGCCTGCATTTGTACTGAAAAGAGGGAATGAATGAATGAATGTTTCTAGTCTTCTTGGCAGCGTTTTGAGTAATTAGAGAGTCCTGGAGGGATGTGAGTGTAGCTTTGTCTTCACGGTTTTTCAAGCTGTTGCTCATTGCTTGCCATGCTGCCGATCTGCGAAATGTAAGTCGACCTCTCTCACACTACTCGAAGCAGGCCGCTCTCACTGCCGTATGTAGCAATGGAATGTTGCATTGCGGTGCTTGATAAAATCTGATCTGCTAGGATGGGCATGTCGTTGTGTGGAGTAGGCGTTATTTTTGTTTCTTCCTCTTAATAACAATACAAATAATAATATTATTATTATTATTAATCAATCAATCAACCTTATGGTCTTCGTACTGCAGCACAAATGAAAATGCACACGCAAATTTTACATACACAGATAGAACACAAAAGAAACAAATAGCACAAAAAATGAAACTGAGACGAAAAGTGTCACGAAAAGAATGATATCAGTGAGTAGCATGTCTTATATACACAGTCAGAGAATTGTAGAGTACATCACGAAAAAAGACGATAGATAGAGAAAAAGAAACAAACAAATAACTGACATTGATTATAGTAATACAAATATACATAAAATAAACAAACATTCCAGGCGCAACAAGTGCGTGGTACTTAAAACACAGGCTAGAAATACAGCGAAATGCAATGAAAACATAGAATTGAACGCGGGAGAGTAAGATACGAAAATAAAGTTTAGAGTTAAAATATAAATAAGAAACAGATAAAAAGCAGTACAGGATACTTTACACAGCACTGAACAGGAGAAAAAGCAAAACGTGAAGTAAATGAAATACATTACTTATGCTAGAAAGTGGAAGCTATGTGTGATAAATACAGTTTAGAATACAAATCTACGAACGTCCAATATAAATTAAGGGAGCGAGTTTTTGAAGATGTCAAGGTGAAGACAAAAGGAGACAAAAGAGGCGAATGGGAATGAAGAAATGTAGACACTTGAAACGGTCGGAATTCCCGCATGCTCATTCGCGAAACGCGCAGAAGGATGTACTCTAAGAGCTGAGGGCACATAATGTGGCCATGAAGAAGCTTGCACAGAAAAATTAAATCTACTCTGGCACGAGAGCAGTTAAGAGAATGAAAGTTCAGTGGGGTACTCTTGGGGGAGCGAGAGGAGGAAGTTGAACAAGGAACGCGATTTCGAAATATCCGTAAAATCTTTTGATGTACTCTGTCAATCTTTTTCCAGTTCGATTTACAAGTGCCACTCCAAAGAACTGACGCGGACTCCAAAAGTGGCAAGCATATGGACAGGTACAGCTTTACGAATGTAAGTGGAGTACGGAACTCTCTCGAAAGTCTGCATACGATTCCGAGTGTCCGCGTAGACCGCTGAGCAATGTGTTTAGTATGAGAGGAGAAGCGGAGAGTGCGGTCAAAAAGTACACCAAGCTCATTAATTTCATCAACCCTGTCCAACAGCTCAGAATTCACAGACTAATGGCAGAGAAAGCTGTGCGTTTTACGAGTGAATGAGACAACCCTAATTTTGCAAAAATTGAAGGTAAGTCGATTCTTCGCACACCAATCAGAAAAAGCAGATATGTTCGATAGCAACAACAAGCAATCTTGAAAAGCATGTATGACCTTGAATATTTTTATATCATCAGCATAAAGTAGAAACTAGGAGTTCTTTATGACGTAGGAAACGTCAATAATAAATGCGGAGAAGAGAAGGGGGCCTAATCCTAACCTTGAGGATCTCCACTGGTTGCAGGATAAACGAAGGAAGTCTGTCCATTGACTCTGACAAAGCAGGAGCGATCAAGGAGATAGGACACCAGAAAGCAGAACCTTTTAAGTAGTAATGAGTAAGTAACAACGTCGAAAGCTTTGCTCAAATCACAGTACACAGTGTCAAGCTGACCTCTCTGAAGGACTGCTGCAGAGGCATACGCCATAAACCTGACTAGGTTGGTTGAAGTAGAGCGACCCTATATGAAGCCATGTTGATTCGGTATGATGACATGTTTGAGATGAAAGGAAAGTACATTGTGCAAATCTAATTCGAAAAGCTTAGAGGTTGCACATAGAAGAGAAATCGGACAATAATTATGAACATGAGATTTGTTTCCTCACTTGAAGACAGAAAACACGCGTGCTATTTTCCACACGCGAGGAAAGCAGCATTTTTCAAACAGTTATTAAATATAGCAGTCAGTACTAGGTGATGTTGAAAATCCTCCAAGGTAGGCTGCAGCAGTATGTGGATCGGGAGCTTCCGGACGTGCAAGCTGGGTTTCGCAAGGGCAGAGGAACTAGAGACCAAATTGGTAACCTTCGCTGGATCATGGAAAAAGCAAGAGAGTTCCAGAAACCCATTTACTTCTGCTTTATTGATTATGCGAAAGCGTTTGACTGCGTAGATCACAGCAGATTGTGGCAAGCTCTCCAAGAGATGGGAGTTCCCATTCACCTCATCTGTCTCCTTAGGAACTTGTATGAAGGGCAAGAGGCCACAGTCAGAACTGGGCATGGTCTTACTGATTGGTTTCCGATTGAGAAAGGGGTGAGGCAAGGCTGCATACTGTCGCCCTGCCTATTTAACCTATATGCAGAGTGCATCATGAGGAATGCCGGTCTGGACGAGTCTTCAGCTGGAGTGAAGATTGCTGGAAAACGTATCAACAACCTTAGATATGCGGATGATACCACTTTAATGACAGAAAGTGAAGTGGAACTCAAGAGACTTCTGATGCGCGTACAAGAAGAGAGTGAGAAGTTTGGGCTTAAACTGAACATTAAAAAGACAAAGATCATGGCGTCTTGCCCTATCAAGTCCTGGAGCATCAATGGACAAGAAGTGGAAGCTGTGACAGATTTTCTGTTCTTGGGCTCCAAGATTACCTCGGAAGGAGACTGCAGCCATGGAATTAGGAGACGCTTGCTTCTGGGAAAGAGAGCAATGGTTAGCCTTGACCGCCTAGTAAAGAGCAGAGACATTAGTCTGCCAACCAAGATCCGTATAACTCGTGCTATGGTCTTTCCAGTTGTGATGTATGGATGCGAGAGTTGGACTGTGAAAAAGGCTGACCGCCGAAGAATTGACGCGTTTGAATTGTGGTGCTGGCGAAGACTCTTGAGAGTTCCTTGGACTGCCAGAAGATCAAATCAGTCGATATTGTCGACCATAAACCCTGACTGCTCATTGGAGGGTCAAATTCTAAAGTTAAAGCTCAGCTACTTTGGTCATCTGATGAGAAGAGAGGAGTCGCTGGAGAAAGATTTGATGTTGGGAAAGGTTGAGGGTCGCCGGAGAAGGGGTAGGCAGCGAACGCGATGGTTAGATGGTATCCTCGAGGCACTGCAGATGAAGTTATGTGATGTTAAGAAGATAGTGAGAGACCGGAAAGCGTGGCGTGACATGGTCCATAGGGTCACGAAGAGTCGGACACGACTGAACGCCTGAACTGAACTAGTAGATACACCTGAAGGCTTTTATTATGGCTGCTACAACGCCATCAGGTCCAGGAGAATAAGATGGTCTCAGACGCTTAAGACTCGCAGTTATTAACTTCTCGTCAAACAGAAAGGAATTAGATGGGGCACCAGATGGGAGGCATACGGAATCGCAGTGTGGAGGTTTGTATACGGAGAAAAACGTTTGGGCAAAACTGTCGGCAACATCCCGAATTTCCTACCCCCGAGAGTGAACTAAGTTGATACTGGAATGCGATTTAATGGAACGCTTGCGAACGTACCGCCAGAACTGACTAGGACAATTTGTGGCACTCCTCTCTAAAGACTCAAGATAAGAGTCGCGGTCCGCTTGTATAAGCGTTTTCAAAGATAACGCAAGCGACGAAACTCATCTGCCCAATTGTCAAAGCCGGGGCGTTTTGATTTACGATGGGCCGGTTCCTTAAGTTTTAACGCCGTTCTCAGTTCTCTGGAAAACCAGAAAAGAAACTTCCTATGAGTAGGAGTATGCGAAGGTAAGTTTTGATGCAAAAGGAGCAACTGGAGACTATTCTGGCTGAGCTCAAAGAGGTGAAAGAAACTAATAAATCTCGTGATTCAACACTCTCCGCGATAAACTCAAACTATCAAAATTGGACGAGGTTCTGAAATTGTGCAAAGTTAACGAAGAAAGGATAAGGCAGCTTGAAGAATCTATGAAATGTTTGGAAAAAGCCCTGGCTGCGCAAGATAAAAAAATGACAGACCACGAGGATAGCGCACGCCGGAACAACGTCATAGTGTTCGGTGTAAAAGAAAGACCAAACGAATCAAGAGCTGATTTAGAAGAACAGATAATCCAGAAAATATGCCATGAAAAACTCGGTGTGTCAGTTAACTCGGTCGAACGTATACATCGAATTGGCAAGCCTCACAAGGATCGACCTCGGATCGACAACGAAGAACTTGCAATTTTCCAAAACTGTTCCAAACTGAAGGATTCCGGGGTGTCCGTGTCTCATGATTACTCATACTCCACACTGCAAAAAAGGAAAAAACTATGGCAATGCGTTGAAGTCGATGGCCAACCTGGCGATAAAGGAAAGTTGGTCCATGACAAACTACTGGCAAGCGACGAACTGTATGCCTGGGACGATGCTAAGAACTGCAGAGTGCTGTTGCGCAGAACAAAACAGCAGAAGGAACCATGACGCCGCTACACCGAAGGGGTCGTCGGCGAAAAAGATTTTCGATTTATTTGCCTAAATGCGCGAAGTGTGTACAATAAACAGGAACAGATTGAACATGTTTTACTTTCCTACAATCCTCACGTGGTGGTACTCTCAGAAACATGGCTACAGCCTGATATACCTGACTTTTGTATTTTTCCGCCTTCATACACTTGCTACCGCAAGGACCGCTTGTCGAAGGGAGGCGGTGTTGCGATTTTAGTTAAAAGCGGATTGTCATCTCCCGTACTCCCATCAATCGACAGTGATCATGAAAGCGTGTTGTGCCGAATCGACTTTTAAGGTAACACTATCGTTATAGTTGGTGTCTACAGGCCTCCTGGAGTTCCCGTGACTTTATGTTAAAATTCTAAGATTAGCTAGAAAGATACAGAAGACATAAATTGATAATAGCTGGTGATTTTAATCTACCAGATAACAATTGGAAATCGCTGACTCCAGGCGGACGTGAAGTACAGAGTGCAGAAACCCTGCTCGACATCTTACTAGCGTGTGATCTAAAACAGGTTGTTTTACTCTCCACTCGTGTAACCGAATCAACGGCGTCAGTGTTAGACTTAATCCTTTGTTCAAGTGACATAACAAATTATGCCACTGAAGTGCATCATGGAATATCTGACCATAAACTAGTAGTTTTAAGTTTTTCCCTCCCGCGCAGCACTGAGAAGATTGCTTCCAAGTTTGTAACAGTAAAAAAGTTTGCCTTAGCGGATCATCCAAGTATTGTTTCCTATTTAGAAGACTCGCTACAGTCATTTGACACTGGGGATGTTAACACACTTTGGGCAAAGTTTAAGTATCTATGCCAATGTTGCCTTACAACTTCGTTCCAGACAAGAAAAAGAGGGTAGACAGAATGAACCCGCGGATAACAAGAGAAATAATCCACATCAAACGTAAACTTAAACGTTGCAGAAAAAAAAGCAGTCCATCACTTCCATCATTAGCAGCCTAAAAGCTACACTTTCAGCAAAATTAAGTGCATCCAGAGAGCGCTACTTTAATCAGACACTTACCCGTTTTGTTACCGAACATCCCAGTAAATTTTGGCAGTTTCTCTCGAACAAAGCAGCTCGAAAATTTGACAAAGTAGTAGTAAATGACTCCCCTGTTACAGACAAAAAGCAGATCGCAGATGCTTTCAATACGTATTTCCAAAGCGTCTTTACTAAACCTAATGAGGCGTTCCCCGCCGGGGTGGCGCAGTGGTTACGACGCTCGACTACTGTTCCCAAGGAGGCGGGATCGAATCCCGGCCTCGGCGGTAGCTTTTCGGTGGAGGCGAAAAGCAAGGCGTCCGTGTGCTGTGCGATGTCAGCGCACGTTAAAGAACCCCAGGTGGTCGAAATTTCCGGAGTCCTCCACTACGGCGTCTCTCATAGCCTGAGTTGCTTTGGGACGTTAAACCCCACAAACCAAACCAAACCAAACCTAATGAGGCGTTCGACCACCGATCCCCCACTGACTCTCACAGGGCTATAACTATTAGCAGGAAAGGAATCCTAGAACTGCTATTGCGCTTAGACCCGAAGAAATCACCCGGTCCCGATAACATTCCCACTGCTTTTCTCAAAACTTACGCTCAAATATTAGCGCAGTTCTTAGTAATAATATTTAACAAGTCTCTTGAATCTGGTATTGTGCCAGATGAATGAAAAATATGCCGTGTGGTTCCGATTTTTAAAAGTGGTAGCCGAATAGAAGTCAGTAATTACCGCACAATTTCATTAATATCTTCTTGCTGCAAATTACTCGAACACGTACTTATGACCTACCTGAACAACTTCTTAGAGCAATCAGGGATTCTAACTAGTGCTCAACATGGCTTCCGACGAGGATTTTCAACTACAACCCAACTGATGGTCACTGTAGAGGAACTTGCTAAAGTACTTGATAGTGGGGGTCAAGTGGGCATGATTTTTTTAGACTATTCTAAGGCCTTCGATAGAGTTCCCCATAATAAGCTGATAACTAAAATGAAAACGATAGGCATCCCGCCCCAAATAATTAACTGGATTACATCATACTTATCAAACCGGGCGCAATTTGTTGACATCGATGGGGCCAATTCTCCCTTCTTAGAGGTCTACTCAGGTGTGCCTCAGGGATCGGTCTTGGGCCCAGTACTGTTCAATATTTATATAAATGATCTCGTTAAAGCTCTAGAACCGTCTGTGTGCGTTAAGTTGTATGCTGATGACTGTATTCTTTTTAAATCAATCAAAACAGTTGATGATCAGTTCGTTTTGAACTCTAACCTACAGCTGTTAGCAAATTGGTGCGACCAATGGGAAATGGTTATCGACTTCGATAAAACTGGTGCTATTTATGTGAGTAAAAAAATTAACTACATAAAGTTTGAATACCATATCAATAATAATGCAATCAAAGAGGTAAATGAGCCACTTGGTTACAACCATCACATACAGGTTCAGTTTATTAATTCTGTTTCAGCTGTTAAATATCTAGGGTTAACTATTACAGACAGCCTCAAATGGGACACCCACATTGACAATATTACCACGAAGGCATTCAATAAGCTTTGTTTTCTTCGCCGAAAATTAAAGGGCGCTACTCGTGGCGTCAAACTTGAAGCATACCGCTCTCTAGTCAGACCAGGGCCGGCTTGCACGATAAAGTACGAGCTAAGTCCAGACTTAAACAGTGTGTTCAGCAAGACCAGACTTCTTTAAGACTGCTCGGGTTCCGAACGCTTCGGTTCGGCTCGTGTTCACCAGAGTGGCTTCCCTGAACGCCCTCAGCAACCACATGGGGCATTTTACCTCGTGACACAATCTTAAGCCGCAAAAAGCAATGACACGGATTTTATGCAGCGCAAGAATGATGGAATGTTTACATCTTACAGCGGGGACAGGGTCAGCGCATCCCTGTATTTCTCTAATTACTCTACTGAGGTAACTGGCGTCCTTGTGTCTTAACCAAGACGGCACTAGAGTCGTAATCGTACAAGCGACTTATTCAAGTCAGGGGTGAAGCCAAGTTTCTACTCCAGTCTTAAGCGGCCATGCTAGTAGCCTATCCTTTAGACTCAGTTAAGTCTGGACTTGGCTAAGACAGTCTTAAGATCGTTTCGTGCAAGCGGGCCCAGTTCTCGAGTATGCCTCGGTAGTTTGGGACCCGTGCTATAATAAAAATATTATCAAACTAGAGCGCATCCAGCGTCTTTCAGCCAGATTTATTTTTTCTGATTACCGTTCAACATCTTCGGTCTCTAACATGCGGAGTCAACTTAAGCTAGATCTCCTTAAAGTACGCCGTCAGGTCCCTAGGCTGAAATTCTTTCACATGCTGTATAACAACAAGTCTGGTTTGTCACGTGATACCTGTATTTTTACTGCACCCCAGAGATCTACATAGTCCGATGCTTGATATATAGTCACTGTGAAGAAGCTGACGACGTCAATAACAAGGAACATGAACATGTGTGCACTGTGGCTGTTTTTGGCAAACGTCTACTGACTTCAGTAGTCTATGTTGTTGAATACCATAAACTAAATGTCATACAAAATTGCGGTGAGGGTCGACAATAGCATAATAAAAAGAAAGGTACAATAATCAAGGTAGCTTAACAGCGTCAGCGAAATAACGCATTATCCTCATTTCTTTAAAGCGCTTGAAGAATTTTCATCTCATCTGCCTGCATAGGGAGCTAACAAATACATTAAGGCGCAAATTATCCGTGAGCAGCAAGAAATACATGCGTTTTTATATAAAAGAAGAGCCATATTGGACAAATTACAGTATTCTGAAAATTTGCTGCTCAAACCCATGCTATTTATTAATGCGTAACCTGATAGCCAACAAAGAGATTCAGCTTTCTATTGAGCCTATTAGCTAACGTCGGGTGCGATGTTATTTTAGCATAATAATAAAATTTGTACATAAAAAAAGTCAGGTAACAAATATAAATGCAAGCATATTCCACTGAGTTTGCTTGTTCAATACTTTTATTTCGCTGCGCTCTACTATAATTAATTATGAGCACAGTGCATAAAACAGTATGCGCGATACAGGCAGCTAGAGAAACCTTGTAGAGCTTAGTACTTACAGAAGAGGTTTAATATTTTTGATCCCCCTAAAATTGAAATTAAAAACCAGGACAGAAGCTACAGCAAAGGGTGACCATGACTGAAATAAGGCAATCAAGAGGCAGCAGCGCTGCGGCAGTCCGTTATAACCGGCAATCTAACAAGGCCGCTCTATTACCTCCTCTCCCAACCGCGAACGTAATGACATCGGATAAATGACAAAGGGATCAGCAAATGAATCACAGAGCCCGAGATTGGGTGAAGTGGAGAATGGACACCACATGAAGGGACAGCACTCGCTCTTTTTTTGCGGCCACTTTATCGCCATGCGCAGTCGTGACATAGCTGCTAGACTTCTCTGTCCTTGTGACGGGCAACCCATGCAGAGGTTTTCCATATGCGATTGCAGGGAATATTGAAAGCAAAGTAACAGCTTTCAGTAAGTGAAAGTGGCAACAAGCGCACTGCTAGCCCCGCTGACCTCACTCGACCATTGCGTACTTCGTAAAGGCGTACCCGATGGGGCGACGTATCAGGGCTGACCAAAATGTGAAGGAATGCTCGAAACGATGAAACCAGCAGTCCATGTCACTGTTTGTAGGATAATGCATAGCAGGATAATTTCAGTATGGAGAAAAATCATCGTGCATTCTTCAGAATCAAAATATTGGTCATAGAAACCTAAATATTGGTCATACTGGACAAGCTGGGGCGATTTCGAAAAAAAAGGCAAGTGCTCCCAGATATCAACAACATTACTAAATTTCTTGCTGGGCATGACATCGCATCTCTCCCTTTTTGTTTCTAGCGTAATTGTCGACAGCGTAATTATGATACGGTACATTCTAAGCGGAAAATTCAAAATTTAACACAAATAATAAGAATGGTGCCCCAGGGGTTAGGGTTTAGCACTACTCAGCTGCATGACGCGGGTTCGAACGTGGCCATGCTGTTGTACTCTGAGGTATCAGTACACGATTAAAAAGCCCATGTGAATGAAGCTTCCAGTGCACTCCACTACTTCTTCCCTCCCAGCCGGTGTCTATCGCTTTGGGATCGCCAACTATGTAAACCACGCTGTAAATATAGAGCAGGTTTTATGTTGTCTCGCACAAACGATAATTCATCATTTCAGCATGCCTATTGCCTGGAGTGCAGTCATCTTTTCTGACGCAATTTCTATTCCAACGTGGTAAATTAAGGATGACACAATATGATATTGAGGCACCTTTCTCGTAATTGCACGACCTATTTAAGAAAACAAAAACAGCAGGAATAAACGATCTGCATGCATTTGAGCCAACTGCTACAAAGTTGATGCAGGCACGTGGCAACGGTCTGGGTAGGCGGAGCGAAGAGATGGCAAAGGCTAATGGTTGATGCAGTCTCTTCTCGCATTTTGAAGGTGTTCTGAAGCTCTTCTCTGTACTCCGTAGTCTTTAATGATGTATAAAAGAAATGTCGTTAGATAGCTTCGTGAGTTGGGCAGTCGAGTCGAATGACATAATTTCTACGGTACTTGAAATCACCTTGTATGCAAGAGATATTTCTTAGCTTGTGGCGGACTTGATCACGTCGTGGCTGCACCATGACTCTTCTACTCGCGTGCTTTTTGCAATGACGAAAAGCCTATAAAATTAGTACAAATGCAAAAATGGCTCGGTGAATATGCGCTTTTAATTTTTGAATCTTCGTGACAAACCTACGCCAGCTTTGCACGCCATCTCTACGTATTTGTTTTGAGTCATATCATTTCCTGCGAACGCGGAAACAATGACGAAAGCTTTACTGTTAATCCTAATGTCAGTTAGGTGGAGTAGCACTTTGTTTATCTCTTTGGATGAGGATGCAGGTCGAGCCATTAGAACCGGGGTAAGTGGAGGAATATTGGGGAGGCCTTCGCCCTGCAGTGGGTATAGTCAGGTTGATGATGATGATGATGAGCCATGGTGTGGAGGTTAAACAGACATCATCGGAAGATTTGCAAAGGTTGGTGAGGGGTTACCTCTGAGGTGGAGCAACGTGTATTTTAGGGCATTTATCAAAACATGAGAGCAAAATGCGGTGGTTGTGTGCTCTGGGCTGTTGCGCATGTAGAACGTGCAAAGCACAGCTCTATAGAGTAGCTGTTCAACAGACGTCATGATCGGTTGATCACTAAGTGCGGCCTGGTTAAGTAGTGCTAGTAGCAAGCCAGCGCAGTTTTACTCCTGTGCTATAAAACGAAATGAAGTGATTGCAGTCATTTCTTAGAGAACGCTTCATTAAGCAGTGACTACTTTGTTTTAGAATACTTGTGAGTCCGTCAGATCAAAAACTCTTTATGACATTCATCGAATATACTAAATGATAATTTGTCAAGCAAGGAGCAGGTAACCAGGCTGTGCATCACTCGTGCACATATGTATTTTACAGGGAGTAACAGTACTTTCTGTTAAGTTTCGATAGTAATGTGCATGTCGAAAATAAAAATTGCTGTTATGCTTCGCTGGCTTGGTAATTCTTCGTATTTCTATGTTGTCCTCTTCTTCACTACAATACATGATGTGAAACGTTCGTATCTTTACAGAAATTTACTGTGTGTACGTTACGCTTTCAAATAAATGTTCATTCTTGCATCTTGGCTAACCCGGCGGGAAATAATAGTTTCAGAGGAATTCGAAAACAGTATATCAAAGGGTTAACCGCGTACCATGCCTTTCTCGAAAAGTGCGTTGAAGAGGCTCGTAAAGGAAAAATGCTGCCGAGTAGCCTCTACGGGCTCCTTCCTGGTGTCTTCGACTTATACAATTTCGAGCGATGCGTCATCTTTCATTTCGACAAATAAACTTAAACTTAGGAGCATATATTGTTCTTATCAGCTGACTAATGCTCTTAAGAACGAAGTACAATCACTCTTGCAACCTAAAATGCCTCTTCTAATATATACCCGATGTCCAATGCATTAACTTGAAAGCACACGTAGAGTTTGAGGAGATATGTTGAGCTTATTCTAGGGGTGCGTTATCCGTCTACATATCACCTAAAATGCACTGTAAAGTCTGGTATTTACGATGCTTTGTCATTTTTGAATACGCTCAAAAGGTATTTGAGATGAGTCCGACTCCAAATAGCTGTGTTTAATTAGCATCTCTGCATGAAACCTAAACATCATTTTAAGGATGTATCATATACTTTATATCAGATATTCGTTAGTATTCAGACCTGGTAATTACGCTCCGCTCTGAAAAATATATGCCTGCTAGTGATTTGCAAGGTCCATGCTCTCGAAGAGAGAAAATCCTTGTCGCCTCTTTGTCTATAGAAGACAGGCTCAGTTCGCCACGAACGGGTGATGGATTTCGGAAGCAGCTTTCTGCAAAGCAACTTAATATATCTTGACATTAGGTTACTTTAGAAGACTTCAGAGCCCATCTGTATCTGTACATTGTATTTTCTTTGAACTCGACGTAGAAACTCGCGTCATAAAGCATGCATGCTAACAAACAGTCAGCAGATTGCGAAAGACTAACGGCAAGAATAGCCTAACCGCGTTGGGCTATAAAAGCGTGCATAATATAGTGATATAGTGGCCTTCTGTTAATAGCCTAGTCAACACAGCAGCTTATTTTCTAAATATATGCAGTCTCGAAGGCTAAATACCTTCTAATATGATGTGCTGCTTGCGCAAAGCGTTTAATACTGATGACAATACGTCTGATGCCAAAAGAAGAAGTGCGCGTTGTCATGGTGCTTCCTACATTGCGGGGAACTGAAGCGATGTCATTGCGTGGTGGTTCCATAGCTCAACTTCCTGAACTTTGCTTTGACTGGCAAGCGTGATTTCTGCGCACATGCAGACTGCATAAGTATTCGCATAAAACGTTCTGTGACTCATTTCCAGTATAGAAACAGAAATAATTTGTGCAAGGCCAAAGAAAGAAGCTGCAATTTGAAAGGTCAGAAGAGAAAGTACGTTAAGGCCTAATAATTTCTTATCGCTTTGTCGGCACTAGCTTCCAGGAGCACTGAAGTTATGTGCTTAGAAAACCTATATATATTTATATTAGCTAGGTAAATAGGAGAGGCAAAGTGAGTTGATAAAATACATAGCGCAAAATACGTTTATTGTCTAAAGTAGGCGTGGGCTAAAAGTGCATTTGTTTGTTTTTCTTCTCTAGAATGCAGCCTTATTTAACGACATTATAATGTTCAGCAGGTGGTGTGCATTTTACATCGGCGGTTTCGTAACTACGATTTCGTCTGATGTGGGATGTTGTTGGTCTGATTGTGTGCTTCTAAAGAAGAAGATAAATTTGCTTTGGTCTCGACTACAGGACTCATATACGTCCCAAAGTCACCTGGGCTATGAGCTACAATGTAAAAGTGGGCTACCAAAACATCAACCACCTGAATTTCTTAAGCGCGAGCTGGAATCGTGCAAAACATGAGCCCCTCTCTTTTCGCCTACATACAGAAGCAGTGGAGGCGGCCGGTGTTTGATCGCACACCGCTGGCTTTAGCAGTTGAGCCCCGTTACCACTGAGCCACCTAGTATCCAGGAAAACTACCTTTGAGAAGTAATCATTTGCCTAATCTCACTCAGCCAGCAACAAAACATGAGACAGCTACTTCCAGATAACGAGGCACGAGTGTTCAAATATATTCTAGCAGTTTATTTTCTAAACTTCATGCTCTCAGTACTCAATGGATACGAATCTTTCGATTGGTCAGATCGATTTGCGTTTAAGGAAATCATTAACATAATATACAAACAGGCTTCGGGGGTTATGACTTCATGAGTAGTGCACAATTGCTTGGTTAACATCAACATATTATTTTAGCATACCGGTCCCACTTATCTGAGAAAGGTGGAACGCTTACATATAATGTTTGGTCGGTCGAAAATTTGTTAGCCCACTATTCGCAAGGTAAAGAAAGGAAGGGGAAGTAGGAGCCACCACCCATGAATAGCTCGGGAACGAGCGAAGAAACGATGCTTTAGCGAAGTTTTGAAAGGGTGACTCATGCACGCGTTTATGATGCAGCTAGTTTAAGGCAGCATTATTTTGCGCTCATCATAATGAATCAGAGGGAAATTCAACATCTCACACGCCCAAGTGAAGCGGGCGCCGCGTTTTAAAATGAAGCTGTACATTGGAAAGAGGCGATCGCTGTGTACAAGGCGTTGCTAAATATTAATAAAATTTATAAACTTCAGCATCAGTAACTGTCAATGTATAATGGTGGTTTGAAAGAATGAAATTTTTCAATTGTTGAGAAAAGAGTGGCATCTGAGCAAAAAGCTGTGTTTGCCATTTACATAAAGTAAGACTTACATATGGATACATGAGTCCAGTAATACTCTAGTATTCAAGGCGTGAAATAATGAGTCCTTCATGAAGATTCCTAGGACGGATCAATTCACCACATTAAGAGGTGCTCATTTGATTATCAGCTTCAAGGACATTCCGTGTGTCTAGTCTGCTGAAAAGTTCATGGCAGCAGTTTGACCGACAGAACTCGGCGAAAATACTTGCGCCATCAGTGTAAGCTGCACTGAGAGAAACGCCCGCAGCCTGGGTGTACCATTTACAAACAGATTCAGCTTGACAACTTTTCTACAACCACTAGAAAAAGAGGTACCGCGTATCAGATAGCTTTCTTTGAGTAGCATCCATAGTATCCACTTAGCACCTCACCTTCTCGCTAAATGTTGCCCACCATCCCATAGGTACTCTTGCTCTCGATCCCCCACAACGCCGTCCTAAGATATTCACACGCATTGAATGTAAAACATCATTTATAGTACCCGTATCAACGCAGTAATTCAGGGTGATTCAATATGCACCATAGTTTTCGCGCATTAGGTTTCTTGATGTTTTGTGTATTGTATTATTATAAGTACTCTTCCAGTGAGAAGTTATAAAACACGATTAGTGAAAGTCGTCTTTCTTGAATATCAGAGATAATCCGTCAGCCAATCGGAGGAAAAGACAAAGTGCTGGCCAGTGTATTGCTACTCCTTAGTAGCGCGGTAAATAAGTTCAGCAGATAAGTTACCCATCATCATACCTTATTACGTCTCTCAGCGCAAAGCAGAAAACTGGTTCCGTTCCCTAGAAAGCCTGATCGCGTATCCCAATACTTTGAAGTTTGGATGTCACTCTAAATGGTAAACTTTCAATACTGAAAACAATTGTTCCGGTGCAGAGCTTTGCTATTCAGTATAGTTAGTCTTAAAAACGGTAACAGGGCCGCTGCAGCAGCTGGAAGCATCCATCTACTTCTAAGAAATCTTCCACAGAAGACGAAAAGAAAACTTCATATTAATCTCAAAAGACCAATACATCTATATGTAGTGCGTCCACTGCAGTAATGAAATTTTATTCCGATTTTGAGGGATATTTAGTGAAGATATGAAAACAACTTTTTGATTTTCTGTCTGTCACCGTTATAGACTAATCATTTCCTCTATTAGCACTGCTTTTACATGTATATCAAGCAATCATTATCCCCTGTGCCTATGAAAGAGCCTATGAAAACTCATAGCTGTCCCAAAATGATGTTAAATCGAAAACAGTCTTTAGCCACTGACGCTGCGAACTACGAACGTACTTTGCACATAAATCACATGCTTGACATTATGATTTTTCGACTGCCATATCAAATAGAGCAGTAATATTTGAAAAATAGAGTCGAGGTCGTCTTTTATTTCTTTCCCAGCATGATAATATTTCGAAAATATAAACATTTGGGACGCCTGCACAAAATACCGTGAATTTGTTCTTTTCTGTGCCCCGAAAGTGCTAAGTAACAAGACCGTTCTCTGTTGCTAGCGATTTTGCAGCTGTGAGTGATGACCTTTTTTTAATTTCCGAATTCCATGAAATATTTATTCTGTAAGCAAGAAATTAAATTTTTTTGCATTTAGCAACACCTGAATTAGCGCGCAAGCTTGAACGCCTAAGAATCGCGGGCAATACTTAAAACGAGAAGCTTGTTTGCGTACAAACTTACCCTCTGCATTCATTGATTTGGTTTAGGTTGTGGGGTTTAACGTCCCAAAGCGACTCAGGCTATGAGAGACGCATAGTGGAGGATTTCGGAAATTTCGACCACCTGGGGTTCTTTAACGTGCACTGACATCGCACAGCACACGGGCGCTTTGCTTTTCGCCTCCATCGAAAAGTGGCCGCCGTTACCGGGATTCGATCCCGCACCACTGGGAACAGTAGCCGAGCGCCGTAACCGCTTCGACACCCAGGCGGGGCTCTCCATATTTAATCTTCTTGATGACAACACTACCGTCATTGATTCTACTAACGTTTTCCATGGGTTTGGATACAAATCCCTCGTAACTATTCTTACCCGTTGTATACACAGTAGTTCCCGAAAACAAATTGATGATGTTTTTTTCCAAATCCATTCCATTTTAAAACTGCGATGTTCTAGAGGCAACTATCACAGATCATTATCCCGATTTTTTTCGTTCCGAGCACTACTCTGTTATGCATGACCATTCATTTCAGAAGACGTCTGTCAAAAAAAAAGGATGTTATCACACGCGTAAATAATGTAGATTGGATTTATCTGGGCTTAGCTGATCCTACTCTCGCTCTTGACCATTTTACAAGTGTGATAAAGAAGTGTTTAATCGAGTCCATTGAACTCAAGAAATGTCAATAGAATTAACTGGCTTCTCATAATCCATGGGTTACCAACGGCTTATTTAATTCAAAGAGGAAAAAAGAAAACCGTTGCAGAAAAACTAAACAACGCCCTTTCAATACACCACTCAAAACACGATACACTATTTACTGCAACTCTCTGAACAAGTTGTTAGTAAAATCTAAAAGTACTCTGATTTCAAACTGAATGAACCTGAAATCATTATGAAGCAAAAGTGGAAAGATGGCAAGTGCGTTTTGAACACTTCGCAAAATATACAAATAAATCGTGTACCATCACCCAGGGGTTTCGTTTGCAATTAACCTTTGAACATGTCAAATATGTTCAACTAAGACTTCGCCAACAGTGCATCAAATTGCGCCGTCATCCTTGAATAGTAATTTGCGTGAAGCCCACAGTCGGCTTTCCTTTGCCTGCAACCCCAACCCGTAACCATTTTTCAGCAACCCTTAAGTTGTAAAGATCATTCTTGAATTAAAAAATACCAGCTCAGGTCTTGATCGTGCTCGTCCAATCCACATGAAATAGGTCGCTCATTGCTGAGTCATTTTATCAAACCAACACCTTAAATTTTAAAACTGGAGCATTCCCAGTGTTCTTAAGGAAAGCCAAGACTTTACCTGTTTTTAAGAGAGAAGGTAGAACCTTCCCACATCCGTACTACCGTTCTTTAGCAAAATAATTGAGAAGTGGTTTGAACCAGGCTTGTCAAAGTATTTTTAAATATTTAACCTACTATCATTACATCAATTTAGCTTCCGACCAGGGATTTTCTACTATCCTCTCCCTACTATCATTTTTTTTCTATAAAATTAAGGCCGCTATTGGTAAGGGTAGCTTTGCTGGTGTAATATTTGTTGAATTATTTGACTCAATTATTTATCCTATCTTGCTAACCTTGTAGGAATGGGCATTTTCGGGCCTGCAATAATCCCTATTAAAAGCTATCTAGCTCAAAAAAGACAGTCAGTATCTCTAACGTGCAATCAGACTTTTGGACTGTAGATACAGGTGTCCCTCAAACGAGGAATCTCAGCACTGGTATAAACAATACCCTTCTCTAGTGTCAACGCAATTTCCTACGTTTAATAACCTCGACAAAAACTCAAATTATCTTCAGTTCCAATCATCGGGTTGTACCACAAATTCCTATAAATAACATTTTTACTTCTCCAATACAAGCCGTTAACCAGTCTACATTTCTTGGAGTTGGCCTTGATTCCCATCTGAATTTCACTAAACATATCACTCACTTGAAACAAAAATGTTCATATGGCATCCATATACATAAAAAAGGGAGCTTCTACTTCTCTCGGCAAATATTGAGTTGCATTTTTTCTCTTTCATTCATAGCCACATTACATATGCCATCTCTCCATGGGAAAACATGTATGAAAGGCACCTAACTTCGTTACATCTAAAATGTACATCCACTCCTATCATGCCATTTAAGCCAAGCCGCAGTAGTGCACTTCCACCTCTTCATAACCACCGCACATTGACAATTTCCTAGGTGGTTAAATTCACTTTTAATCATTCTTTTCTCAGCTACCGACGATCTACTACCAATAATTTTATTTGACACTCAATAACTCATCAACAACAAATCTAGAACATATGCAACCAATAACGACTACTTACTCCCAACAGCGGGTACTAATATGGACAAATAACCAGACTTCTTTTTACATTGTTACTTCCGAACGAGCTTTCTACTGACATCAAACGGTCAACATCTTTGCCTGTCTTAAAGCGTGAACTAGACTGGCATTTTGTGACTGTTCCTGAATTTCCTGCTGAAATTTAAAGCGTTTTTATTGTGGCTCTGCTTGCTTTATTTCTCTTCAGGTATAGGCACTTTTCCCGTCTCACTGTAACCTGCAGTTTTCTTCTTACCATTAGAATTCTTTAACCTACAGGTAGCAGGCCCCAATTCAGCCTTCGTGCTCTGGGGCGTCCTTCTGTATACTCATTCATGTACCGTCTTTGCAAAAAGTAACCGAGCAGCCCAGCCGGCCGGCGGAGCAGGCACGGGGCCGGGCTGCGCTACCATCGCCGTCGCTGGCCGCTGCTCTCCGGCGGCGAGTGTAAGCTGACTGACGTAACCATGCTCCCTCACTTTCGTTCTTAACTCTATCGTAGGAGATTGGGAGTGCCCACAATCTCCAGGGATAGGGCAAAATATTACAAGTAGAGAAGCCTGGGATACCCTGCTGCGAAGCGCGGACCCTGCGATCCAGCACCGCACCGTCCATCTGGCGGAAGAGGCCGCAACAAGCCAAGGGCTACCTGCCAGCCTCTAATCCGCGGGCACACGACTCCCCGTTTCCGATGGAATTAAAAGTTGTACAATCAACCAACCACTTTCCTTCTTGGGATGATAAAAAGTAAGCGAGTATCAAGTGCGGTGTCTGATTTGACGCCTCCAGAACGCTGCGTTACTTAGGAAGGGCGCTCCGCATAGCATCACTCGCTCAGTGCTCCTTTTCGTCTGATGCTGTGAAGCTGCGCTCTTCGTTAGGATGCCTTCGCGCTTAATATCGGTACAGTGCTCCCGTAGTTGCAACGACTGGACAAATGCATACTTTTCTAATCGTTTGGATTATCCGGGAAGTATGGCGAGGAATTGATTCCCAAAACTTGTTGCGCTTTTCCTGCGATTCCTAGTCATATTTTGTGACCACTGCCGGATTTGCTGTGATACTAAGTCAACCTGAAGGAGATAAAAATAAAAGACTTCCAAATGTTTCATGCGCCCCTTTTGCTGCGTACCTTCTTTCCCGCTATTTGGTAACCTGGAAAAATCGCGTAGTGCTTTCCGCGTTGGTAATTACGTTCATGCTTTAGCCACCTGCCAATCTATCCGTTTAATGAGTGAACTACATAAAAGTGCCATTCTCACGTCTTAAACATATGCCGAAAATTTACTCAATAAGTGCGGCCGTTTATTTTTTTTTTATTTTACGAGGGAACATTACGCGACCAACCTAATAGCGTAGCCCTCCACTACGGCTCCTCTTTCTCTCTTTACAATTTCACTCCCACCTTCCTCCCTTCCCTTACGGCGTGGTTGCGGTGTCCACAGAAAACAAGTGAGACAGTTACCGCGCCTTTCCCTTCCTATAAATAAATCAGTTGAATCAGCAATATGTCCTGGAAGGTCTGGTGTGGCCACCTGCATGCGAGCTCAGCTGGAGCGACTTAGCCAATCTGAAACAGGAAGAAAAATACTAGAATGGATAGACATCAAACCGGGATACACTGCCCATAAGACAGTGGATATTCCGGAAGAGATAAGAGCCAGGATACGCGTCCCGCCTATGCCAAAAAGTATGCACCCCGAATATAACAAAGAGAGGCGCGGGCATAGAGCCAGAGCCTACGAGAAAAGAATGGGAGAACAACCAGCAGAACAAGTGGCCTACGTAGATGCTGCATGTGGACGGCAAGGAGCAGCCGTATCCGCAGTAGTCGACGGAACAGGAGCACCTGTAGTATCTGCTTCAAGCCGCACGAGAGACGCCAACGCGGCGAGGGAATTGGCAGTAGCGCTCGCTTGTGTCGGTACCAAGGCTAAATTCATACTATGCGATAGCAAAAATGCGGTCAGAAATTTTGGGAAGGGAAGTATATCAGAAGAAGCTAAACGAGTCCTCGAAGGCAACGTGGAAATTATATGGATACCAGCACATGAATCCATCGCAGGGAATGAGGCTGCTCACGAGTTTGCCCGAGCTCTCTGCATGGATATAAAAGATCGCCTAATCTCGTATAAAGAGGTTACAGAGCACTATAAACTAAGCAGAAGGGTCTATCCGCCGCCAGACCGTTCCCTCGGAAACGGGGAAGCAATTGCATGGAGGAGGCTACAAGGAGGCAATCATATTAGTCCCTTTTGGGTATATGCAACAATTTCAAAAGATGAAAAGGATCTACATTGCACAACATGTGGGAGATGGGGCACTCTAGATGATATTATTTGGGAATGTAACAACAGCCCAGGAGCTAAAGAAAATATAGATAGAGACGCCTGGGAGACCCTGCTGCGAAGCGAGGACCCCGCTCAGCAGCAGCAAGCCATCCGCCTGGCGGCTGAGGCCGTGAAGCAACAATGTATATTCCCCAGACCTTAGTTAGCGAGGCTCCTGAGTAAGGCTCCATCAGGCCTGCGTGCCGGGGAGTCCGAAAGGGAGCTTCTTCTCGGTGGAAATAAAGGTTTTTCAACAACAACAATGCTGACTACGAGAAGAACCCACCTCACCCGAAGTCAAGAAGTATTTTTGAATAAGCTCATCGCCCATGCGGCTTACACGCCACGTATTATGGCCCGCTGGCGTCAGTATACGGAGAAAATGATTACGTGCCCCCACTGTACGACTCTAACCTGCGGCGGCATATCTCATTTACTTTGGGATTGCCCTGCTTTTTCTACTGGACGCCCCGAGATCGAACCCTACCGCCTGAACTACCGTTCCCTTCTAGAAACTGATGCTAACACACAGATGATATTTGCCAAGTATGGCTCGCTTATTGGCCTGGTTAGAGTAATGTGATTCGAGTGATGACCTAAACAATGAAGATTATGTCTACTCCCCTTTATCCCCATCCATGGCCATGAGCCTTCCCATTCAATAAAGGACATTCAATCAATCAATCAATCAATCCTGGAAGTGAAATGAAATCCAGACACGCGGCATTTCATTTGGACTGCGAACTACTTTTGCGTTACTGTCTAATACCTAGCGACTCGATTGGTAGTTTAGTGCCCGCTGGCAGAGTGGTGCATCCGTGACTCGATAAATAAGTTGCTGGAATAGAACCTTCAAGTGCGACACAAGATCAAGCTGGTAAACCAGAGACTCCTGTCTTTACTGAACTCCCTGGCCGCAAAATGGTGAAGCTTAATTTGGAGGGCATTTCAATGCAAGTGGAAGAAAAACGTCTTCGTAGGCATCCTTCGCAATAGGAAGACTTTCTGGGGCGACCATATGCTAGACAACATTTGCATCACTCATTCGGTATTGCCAAATATTTTTTGAAGCACTTGCAAATCTCTGCTCAAATTTTTGGTATTCAGGTTGGCGTTGCAATCTCGAAAACTATATCGCACTTCTGTGCGTGAACAAGCGGCGTCAAATGCGACATTAACGGATTCGCCTCATTACATGGACAAGAGTAGAAACAGCGGAAAATATTGCCTCGTTTTCATTTCTCTGTAGCTCAGCGAAGTGTCCTCATCGCAGACTAGGAATCGGGGATTGGATTGTAAAACGTTTATTGCCAACAGTCTGAAGGGCATATAGGCCCCTCGCCTAAACGACGGCCAGAAGGTATTGGCTCCTGGCGGCGTCTTCGGCCAGTTGGACGACTTTTGTTTGAGCCTCCGGATCGGAGCTGAGTAGGAGAGCCTCCCATTGTTGAGGTGACTATTTTTTGTCCCTCCAGGGGGGAAAAAGGGCATTTCCAGAGAATATGGTTGAGATCCGCTTTGGCCTTACATTGCTTACACTCGTTTGAATATTGTCCCGGATAATAACGACTACACATAACCGGGTTCGGAAACGTATGAGTTTAGAGACGGCGCCAAGAGGTGGCCTGACTCTTTGTCAATGATTTATCAGCGGCGGGGCACTTCGTTCGATTAAGCCTATAATGTTGTGTGATCTCTCTGTAGCCCACAAGACGATCCCTGTCTGCGAAGCCCTCGGTATGACCACTGGCTCGGAAAGCAAGACCTCGAGCCAGTTCGTGAGCTGCTTCATTTCCAGCCAGGGATGCGTGTGCGGGTGTCCAGATTATGCGAATTTTGCGGTCGTCCCTTGCAGTCCGCAGGATTCCGTTCATCAACTTTGCCAAGGGGAGGTTCTCCCCTCTGAGACCCTCCCCTTGGCAAAGTTCATCACTGCTACCTTTGAGTCACTGATTATCTTTGACGCATGCGTGCCCACTATTGCAAGTGCGATGGCGGCTTCTTCTGCAATTTCGGGACTGCCCGTCGTGATCGAGGCGCCGGCTCGGAGATATGTCTCGGCGCTCTACCGCTATCACCATTCTCCCCTTCCCGCAATTAGCTGCGTCCACGTAGGCCACGTCCTCTATCTGATAGTTTTTGAAACATTTCCTGAGGGCTTCAGCCCGTTTCTCTCTACGATCCTTGTGGTGGACGGGATGTATGTTTTTCGGTAGTGGTGGGATCATCAGCCTATCGCGCACGCTCGTAAGCATGTCCATGTTCGGACCTCGCTGACTCTCGTCATTTATTCCTAGTTTCGCTAGGAATTTCCTGTCTGTAACGCTTCCCGACAGCCTTTCGTACTGCGAGATTGTCACGCCTTCCCCAATTTCATCCGGTGTGTTGTGAAGACCTAGTTCTAAAGGTTTTGCGGTGGGGGTCCGAATTGGTAAACCCAGCGCCTGCTTGACACTTCTGCGAATGATCCCTTCCAGCTTGGACTTCTCCGCTGCCTTGAGATTAAGGAAAGGAGCTACGCAAGCAATATTACTTATTACAAAGGCTTCAACTAATCTGATTAGATTCGTTTCTTTCATGCCATAGAGCCTATTTGCGATTCTGCGGATGAGCCGCATAGTCTGTTGCGCGCATATCTCCAACTTTTTTATTGTTTCTCCATTGAAACCGTTGTTTTGATTGTACAGCCCTAAGACTCTAATCCTGTCCACCGTCGGGATATCGAGTCCCTGAGCCTTAAGAGATATCCGCGGGGGATCCGACCGTGATTTCCTCTTTGGTTGGTAAAAAAGCATTTCCTATTTTTGCGGGGAGCACCTAAGTCCCCTATCATTTACGTACTTTTCAACTTCTCATATGGCCATTTGGAGAGTCTCCTCTATTTGACCGTCGGTTCCTTTGCCAATCCACATAGTAATGTCATCCGCATACATGCAATGACTGAGACCTTCAATCGCTGCTAGTTTGCTAGGAAGCCCGATCATGGCCACGTTGAATAGAAGCGGGGATAGTACAGATCCCTGCGGGGTCCCCTTGCTACCTAGCTCGATGTAGTCTGATTTACTTTCCCCGAAGTTAATTTGGGCCACTCTGTCGGAAAGTAAATTTCTAACATAGTTGTAGGTTTTCGGGCCTACTCTCAGGAGGCTGAGATTATCCAGGATCGCCTTGTGCGTGACGTCATCGAAAGCCTTCGCCAGGTCAAGACCCAGGATGACCTTCGTGTCCCGCGTTTCTGAGTCCAGAATTTCATGTTTTATTTGCAGCATCACGTCCTGCGTTGAGAGATGAGACCTGAATCCCACCATGGAGATAGGATAAAGATGGTGGTCTTCCATGTAGTTGTTGAGACGTGTCTGCACTACACGCTCCATCAATTTCCCTGCACAGAAGGTTAGGGATATATAGGCCTTAGATTTTCGATCGACAGAGGTTTCCCCGGTTTAGGAATAAGTACCACCTTAGCCGACTTCCACTGCTTAGGAATCTCACCCGCCTCCCAATATTTCTGCATGTAGGCAGTGAATGCTGTTATAGAGTTGTCGTCGAGATTTCTGAGCAATTTGTTGCTTACCCCATCCAGCCCGGGCGCTGAATTAGTATTTAATCTAGCAAGCTCTGCTCGCACTTCGGATTCAGTAATGGGTTCGTCCAAGCGATCGTTGGGTATCCCACAGTAACCATGCCGAGGTACCTTCTCGGTGTCCCCTATGTACTTAGATCGAAACTCATCGAGCAGCTCTTGCTCTGTGCCCCCATGTTTATGCTGGATCTTTTGGAGGTTTCGCCTCTGGGCCGTTTTACATCCATCAGGGTCTAGGAGGTATCTGAGTAAACTCCATGTGCGGGCCAGACTTACATTCCCGTCCATTTTGTCGCATAGCGATTCCCAGTTTTGCCTAGAAAGTTTGAGCGCATATTCCTCTATCTCTTTGTTGTGCCTTGCTATCCTTCTGCGAAGGTTACGATTGCACTTTTGACTTTTAAGTCGCTTTTCCATACTGGTTTTGGCTTGCCACATATGGAGGAGGCGGGTGTCCATTGTTTCTAGGCCTGAGTCTCCCGCTACAGTCGTGGTCGCTTTACGAGCGTCCAATTGGAGCTGCCTTATCCACTCCTCAATGTCATCAATTTCTGTGGTGTTAGCACTCTGTTCCCGGATTTTTCGGAAGGCGTCCCACTCGACGAGTGAGATGACGTCGGCCTGGGCGTTTATAGGGCCCAGCAGTAATTACCGTTTCCAAAATAAAGTGATCACTGCCTAAATTTTCTTGAGTGTTAACCCAGTTTGCGCTGCCGACGTTCTTAACAAGGGTGATGTCCGGAGATGCCCGTACTGACGCTATTTCCCGTTCTAGTGGGAGACTGAGGGTCCATAAGTAGGGTGAAAGCCCCTTGTTGCATATCGAGCCAGAGCTCTCTACCCTTGACACATTCTCTCTGGTACCCCCAAGCAGCGTGATGGGCGTTGAAGTCCCCCATTACCACCACCGCTTGTTTGTTAGCAATGCGTAGAGGTTTTTGAAGAAGCGACCCGAAGCGAGTCTTTCTTTGTTTTGGACTGCTGTATATATTCAGCACAAATAGGCTGGTCTTAATTTTATTATTCGCAATGAGTTTTAGAAGAACGTGCTCTACGTGACCGATCCCCGTGTCATGCGCAATAGCCGTTATGTTCCTATTGACGAGGGTGGTAACTCCCGCCATCTCGCCAGAGGTATTAAAAGATTGATAGCCTGATAATTTTGCAATCCCCCCAGTTTCCTAAGAGCGATCACGTCCGGGCAGTCTTTACCAATGAGGAGTTGTTGAAGAACTGCACGCTTTCGGCGGTATCCCCGACAGTTCCACTGCCAGAGCGTATTTCTGAATTTCTGAATTTGAATCTCTAACAATTCTGATTTTTTAGTAAGTTTCCTTATGGTGTCAGTAAGGGTCTCAACCATCTTTGTCAATTGGAGGAGCTCATCTGCCCCCTTATCCGAATTATTTTGGGAGGATCTACCTACCCAGCTCACCTCTTTATGGTCGGCTGCCGTCTTGTCCTTGGCTGAAGACACCGACGGTGATCGCCCTCGGGAGCTCAAGCGACCCCTGGACTGGGGCCCGGTCCTGGAACCAGAGTGGGTCTTGGATCCTGAACGGCCCCTGGAGCCGGAACGGTCCTTAGAGCTGGAATGGCCCCACGACCCGAGACGAGGGAAGGAGACCGAGCGGCCGCAATAGCCCTCGTCCTCCTTGGTCCTAGGTCGGCTCCGCCGGTTTGATGTATTCTCTGATGAATTTTCCGTTTTGTCTTCTTCTCTTCTTCTCCCACGGGCGTTTTTTGAGTATGTAAGGAATCCTATACATCTCACGGCACTTTTTGTGTCCCAGTTCATGTCCCTTGCCACAAAGAGCACACTTAAGTTCACACGAGTGGTCTGTCGTTGGGTTGTCCATGCCACATCGTCGACATTTGACCACGCCTGCGTTCAGGCAGACATCGGCGCGATGTCCGAGCTGGCCACACTTGAAACACACTTCGTATTTTTTCTTATATAATAGGCACCGAAAGGGGGTGCTCACGTAATAGATCCAATATGGCACCTTTTCATCTGCGAAGAGCAGCAGAATAGAGCCGGAGTCTTTTCCTGATCTTCTAACCCCGACAATCTCAGGGTTGTACTTGCTGGTCAGGTTCTCACGCACCCGTTCAATCGTGTGAGCCAGCGGAACTCCGTGAATTACTCCTTTGCCGTGTCCATTCGGCGTCACAAGATATGCAAACGTTTCAAGTTTTTCCGTCCCTAAAGTGAGATGCCAAATATTCATATACTTCCGCACCCGTTCAGAGCTGTCGGTGCCTACCAGAATGGTGTTTTGCTTCTGATTCAGAAGGACGATATCATCTCTTGCGTCAGCCGGCGCAATACCTGCCGCCCACTTCACGATGTCAGAGACCGTCTCAGGTTTGCATGCTGAGAGCGTTCGAAGTCCTCCTTTCGGTCTAATGACGACTTTATGTAGTCCGGGGGGAAGACGAACGTGCTGCGTTTCCACCGAACGCATTGCCATCTTCCTGCCCTCCGTCTTAGCTGAGTTGGCAGCCCCTCGCTGACCATCTTGCCGTCTTCGTTCGGAACGCCATCCTGGCGTCCCCCTGCCTCATGGCTGTCGCTCTTACGAGCGCTGCGTTTTGACTTATCAATCGTGAACCATCCGGCTTGGATGGAAAAGTCCTCCGGCGATAGCGTCTCACCTTCAACGGTAACTTCCATGTCGGCCTCCGAGCGCAGTCCTGGGCCACAAGAGGCCGGTGACTTGCCTCGCCGGCACCCTACGGGCGTCGGCGGCCGGAGTCGACGTTAGGCTTAGCTTGGTAGTCAAGCTGGCGAACTGAAGATCGTGATGTGAGCACAGAAAGTCAGTTCACTTGCCGTGGATTTGTTATCCCGGTAGTCCAGCAGACTTCCGGCGTCGGTCCCCGCAAAAGTTTCTGAAGACGCAGACTTAAATCCGATGTGAGACGCGTCCGCTTGCCTCCAGGAATCGGGGGAAAAACCAAACTCAGGTTTCTATCGTGCCCTGTCTGACTAGGTTAACTTTACGGATCACCTCATCTACGCATGCTGTGTACTGGGATTTCACAAGCAAGGCGTTCTAACGAAGAGCGCAGCTCCACAATGCCAGCCTAAAATCAGCGTTGAGCGAACTTTGCTGTGCACAGCGCCCTCCATGACTAGCACAGCGTTCTAAAGAACGAAATCGTGTACCGCACATGCTACTGGCTTACATTTTATCATCCCAAGAAAGATAGCGAGGGAGCAAGCAGCCTTAGGTCAGCAAGATTCTACTCGCAGCCGGAGAGCAGGGGCCACTGACGGCGACCGCCACGCCGCCGCTCGGCCCCGAGCTTGCTCTGCCAGCCGGCGGGGCTGCTCGGTTACTTTTGGCAAAGACGGTACGTTTTCCTGATTGAATTTTACTAAGAATATCGCTCACTTGAATCAAAAATGTGCATATGTATCCCAGCCGGAAAAAAACTACAGAAAATGTTTTGATGTTACGATAGAATATTTGTGCGGTTTTTGACGGGAAACCTGTTGTGACAATAAAACATTCTGCAGTATCATCAGAAATGTCTGTAGTTACAACAGAAAAGTGCGACAGAACTACAGACAGCAGAAATATACTTCAGAAAACTACACAACTAAACAAAAGTACTACAGAACCACAAAAAAATCGGATGGTTACGACAGAACTACAGGATATTTTGTCGTATTTTTGTCACAGTTCTATAGTTTTTTCGACTGAGATCAATAAAGGAATCTTGTTAAGCTAGACCTGCCACGGCTCCGAAGGTATATTTGTACTGAGAAACAAGTTGGCGGGCGAAGTTTCATTTGCGGAGCCCTGTTTTGGTACATCTAGAATGAAATAAATTTAGCATGTCGTCACATTTGAGGGCGCTTAAACATGGTAGCCGAGCATAAGTTGTGTTATGCACGCATTATATGAGCGACCACTCGAGAAAGATATAAAACGTCGCTTTAACGAAGTGATAGGAATGTGCCCGCTTGCCCTTGAACTGTCATGTCTTACTCGGCATCCAAGAATATGAAAGAGCACTGAACAATGGTAGAGGGAGCAAGCTTCAGTTCGCTGGTCGAGCCAACTTTTCGACAAGTGGACTGTCTTTGTCTGGGCAGAGCAATCATCACTGGCGTGGGTCTAAATGCACTTTTGCTTCCGAAGAAGGAAAGTTGGGAAGGGGGATAGTTGGTGAGAAGAATGTATGTCAAGGAGTGTGGAGGGGAAGGGTGGGTGAGAAGAAAAAAAGGTGGAGTAAATAAAAAAATAAATGTTTTTCCTCATTTACCCAACCCACCTGACACACCCTCCCCTATAACCCTTCTTCCCCTACTTTGTTCTCACCCACCCTCCCCCTCCCCAGTTTTCTTCTTCGAAAGCAAAAGCGTGTTTACACCACTGCCACTGATGATCGCTCTACCCAGACGAAGACAAGTCTACTTGTCGAAACGTTGGCTGGACTGGCGAACTGAAGCTTGCCCCCGCTACCCTTGCTCAGTGCTCCTTGATGCGTTTAGGCATCTTCTTTTTTTCGCTCTACCTGGAGCCACGGCATAAGAAGCATAGCGTAGTAAATTTCGACCTGAAATGAGTTCCGCAAAGCTGTAACACCTTTCAGTTCAGCTAGGACATTCAGACCACCAGAAACACACCTTTGAGAACGGCCGTACAAAAAAGAGGCATTGGCAAACTGCAAGTGTTGGTAACTTAGTACTGATCATTAATAAAACGAGATTTGAAGAAACTCTTGTCCTACGCTAGGAAGACTTGTCGCTGATTTGGAGAAACGAGCCGTTGACCGGTGAACACCATGCAATACAATGCACCCTTTGGAGCAAAGAAATGCTACTGATATCTTTCGCATGTTTAATTACTTGGGTCGTTGGGCGAGAAGATTGGGCTATCTTTTAAACACAATCGGTGCGCTTTCTTGCGCTCTTACTAAATTAGAACATTATTTTAGTTCTTCGAAGGCGAGCAGATAATATAATGGCAGCAATTGTATCAGTGCCAATTCTAAGGTAATGTGTGAATATTTCCAGAACATACTACGGCGCGGTGGCTAGAACAAATGAGCTACACACGCGACAGGACCAGCGCAGCTTCAGTCGCGTGTGTATCTCTGTTATCCTCGTCCTTCGGGCAATATTCTTCTCATAATCATAAACCTACTAACCCAACCAGCCGTTCTCGCATGAAGAGAGACTACCAAACAGAAAGCATTCTGGCAGTCAAAAAAAAGATATTCAGGTGCGTCTAAGATCGATCTCAAAAGCTTTTCAACTTACGATGGTCGTGCAACAGGACGTGATCAACTTCATTGAAAAAACGGTGTGTATCCGGCAGCTTGAAACTCCATTGTCCCTGTTTATATTTCACATATTTGTAGTTATTTACTAACCTTTGACTTCTTCATTTCTTTTACTGTTCTACCGTTCAAGATCGTGCTTCTTTTTAACCAATATTTTCTGGCGGTTTATTGTTTGGTCCTTCTTCGTACACTTTATTTTTAGCCTTGATCTGTCATAAAGAACGCCTCAGGGCTCTTTTTATCTCATGAGACTTTTAAACTCTCAATGATGCTTGCTTGCATGCTCGCTACATCATGGGGCTTGACAGAAAGAATATAAAAATTGTTGGACACACATAAGACTCCCCTACAATCGATAAGGTGATAGCATTTCGGGCTAGTTTCACTATATTTTGTCCTTCATAGAAGTATTTATAGACACAGCCCTTCAACGCTGCTGTACCGAGTGTAAAGCGATAGCTCTGTAGATATGACACAATGCTGGTTTCAATGTTTATTTTATTGATTTGTTCCACCTGTACCTATTATAGAATCGTTAGAAATAAAACCCCTTGATACTTTGTAAGTTACGCCAACGATTGAACTTTGCTGCCGCCGCGCTACCTCCTCGCCTCCTCCTCGCTCCTTGCGCGCCCCTTCGCTGAAGGCCGGCTCTGCGCTCGGTTTCCTGAGCGACGATTGGTCTCCCTGCCGTTGCCCTTGGAAACCGACGCGCGTCCGGCGTTTTCCATGTGTTTTCGTTTTCCTTCGCGCCATTTTTCTCCTAGTCTCGGCGAGCAAATATTGCGCGCTGTGCTTTTATTGCAGCGTGCAAGCTCTAGGCCGTGCTGTTGCGCGTACAACTGCAGCAAGCGGCCTGAAGATGGTTACGCGGTAATCATGATATCTCAAGGCAAGCGTGATGGCTTGCACACGAGTCAATTGATTCACAAGATTAGTCGAAAGACGTTTATTCCTAGAAAGAACAGAGTTGTTTGCGACGAAATGTGCCTTTCTCACACCCCGTAATAACGCGTCACCTGACGCTGCGTTTTTTATTCCTGCTTGCTCCACAATATTTTTGCGCCGGCAACATGTTCATTGTATAAAAATAAGATTGTCCTCTGCAGCATGCTGAATATTCTGCGAGGCTCCAAGGCTCCATCATTTACCACGCTTCGACTACTGTACAGTCAGAAATAGGGCGCTATAATCTTCTTTTTTGCTGTCAGAGATAACTGGAAAATTAGTCTCTCGATTGCATTTGTCACGATTATGCTAGGATCCCTGGCCTCCTTCACTAAAAATCAAAATTCGGGCTTGTAGAGGAGCTAGCCTTTCAAGCTTGTACTTGTAGTGTGCGTCAGTACTCGGGAGCAATGAATGCTGGCCCTGAAAAACTCTTTGGCAAGTAAACCCGAGGTATTGCGGGTAATCTGCACTAGTTAGGTCGTACGGCATGTTTTTTTTTTTTCAATTCTTGAATGTGTCTTGCCATGCTTTGACGCACGCGTGGGTTAAAAAGTATGCGTTCGTTTTATCAGGAATACGGCCAATGTGCAGGAGGTGTTCACATGATCACACACGCTTCACTTTGACAATGACTACTAGGCGTTGGCAGGTTACCTTCGCTTTGAAAGCTGGAGCTCTAAAACCGCGATTCCGCGTATTCATTTACTGCGAGAAAAGTTTTCCCATCGATTTCAAATCAGCCGGAATCATGGCATCAAGTTTCTGTATTTACGAAACTTAAACAATCGATAATGATTATAGTTATGATGTAAAAATAGGGGAACATTTTGCGAGCAAGAATTCTTAGCACTGTAACATATTATTCATTTCAATTGTACGCAAGATTTTTTTTTTTCACCTAGCCTGAGTGATTAACTGATCGCTCTATGTTCTAGCTACATTTCACTGAAGACCAGTTTGAGCCGCCAATATTACACGAACTCGAAAAAAAGACAGGCCCAACGCAGTTCCATCAATTTTCTCTCACCGACCTGTCCTGAAGTAAAGGAAGCCTCCTCGACAGAGACATGAACCTCGCGCTGATAGTAGTCAGTTATTTCTATGGCTTGCTCTTTTCCCACCTCCATTTATGAGAAAACAAGAAAGTATAAGAATTAAAAGTCAATGTATAGTTGTCTCGTCAGATATTATAATAGAGATATAACAGACAACGTAAGTCAATGAAAATTGAAGTATATCAATGGGTCATGGGACGGCATCACATTAAATAGTGATGGTTATGAATAGTGATAGGTAATGATGGTGACTGTTACGGATAATAATAGTAAATGATAGTAATAGGCCCGGATAGTGAGGTGATAGTGTTCGTTGCGGATAGTGACAGTTACGATAGGTCTCTGCATTAGTAGATGTAGTGATAGGATACGATAGTTAATGAATTGGCAGTTATATGCTTTCTCATTTCCGCACGTTGAAGACCTATGTGCACCCTGTAATTTTTCTATTTGATTGTTGCGTTCAATGAAATCCAGCTCTTTTACATAGCGCATGAGGCCACAGCATGCTTGTCCCAGAACTTCAGTGTGTCGGCAATAGGGTCCACCACTTCTCCCAGTGTACCCTGCTGTCTTTTAACCACACGTGAAGTCAGTGAGTGGCCCCGTACTCACTGCCGTGGCAAACCTGTTCCTTGCCTCGAAGCGGCAAGGAACAGCTAAAAATTTGGTTTTATACAAAATTAACTAATTAACCCAGATTATAGCGGATCGCTATCTAGCTCAGTGCCATTACACTTGGCCTAAGCATTCCAACGGTATACGGTTCGATGTTGCTGCTAAAATTTAGATTTAATTGCAATTTACTGAATATCAATTAATTTAGACCAGTAATTGATCAAAATACATGTACAATTAACCAATAATCCAATCTCATGGTTGATCATGTGGCATATACTATGCTTAGAAAGATAGAGTGGAAGCGTGGGCGAGTTGGTGATGGTTCGATTGTTGCATAGCGCTAAAAGGACAAGGACACAGCGAGACACACAGGACGGGCGCTAGCGCCCGTCCTGTGTGTCTGTGTGTGTTCTGTGTGTCCAGCGCCCGTCGTGTGTGTCTCGCTGTGTCCTTGTCCTTTTAGCGCTATGCACCAGTTAGAAAGATAGCTTGACAGTAGCAAAATAGACTAGGTCCTGCTTTGGCCTTCTGTGATCTTGAAGTTCAAAGCACCAGCCTGGATCGTTTTCCGAAGTTTTACCGCGGTGTCAGATTTCACGCTTTAAAAAAAACAAACACAAAGTCAGAGGCAGTACTAGATTAGGTGCACAAAGTAGAACCTTAATATGTGACTTAAAAAGTGTCTGTAGCACAGAACTCGCCTGAAAGCTTTGTTTATCAGTATTCCCCATTCAAACAGTTCTAAGAAGAAACCAATCAATTCATGAACTTTACTTTCGGCATTCTCAATGCTTTTCTCGCAATTTTTCAAAACTTTTGTCCACTCCTGGAGCGCAGGCCTGGCCCAAAAGCTCGCGCTTCACTCACTGCTGCGGCCGGCCGGCGGGCGTCAAGGAGAAAAAGCATGTCGTGCGCAGCGCTCGCCACCGCCGCGCGAGGAGAATCTAGGAGGAAAGCGCGGCGCGGAGGAGCGTGTCGCTACTTTAAAATTATCAAGGGATTTTAGTTAGAAACAGTGCGGCGTCGAGTTCATCGACCGTTCTGCGCAGGCTCCGCAGGATCGTCGCTACACTAGGCCCGGCGCCACATTTGCAGTCTATGACTATAGATACGATGCAGAAAATGCGCTGTCTTGTAGTTACGCGTGCCACATGATATTGATCGAATGCCGCGCACCCATCACCCGATGTCGCGTGATTAAGCACAGCTTGTACGGCGACCCGCGCAACTGCGCGGTCGCCAATTCCTTCTTTTTCACCTCTCCGCGTCGAAATACATACATATCTGCAATGCAGTGACCGCGGCGGAGCACGCATCTGTTGGAGCCCTACGCGGTGCCGTAGGCGTACACAATCCCGTCCCTGACGTTTGCATAGACGACAGGTTAGAAAAGAAGGATTGCAATATCGTTCTTACGAAGCGCGTGTGGCCCAGTGGCTAGAGCTCTACGCTGCTTATCAAGGAGAAATGGCCGGACTGGCGGTGGCGACGGCACATGTTTGTTTTAAAGGAACCCTAAAACACCCTCCATGCTTGGCTTGTGATAGAGCTCTCTCGTTTGATCGTATTCTAATTTTTGCGGGCTCTCTCCTTCGACTTTTTCACTCGCTCTTTACCCCTTGTACAACGCCGTTACGTATTGAAATTTGTGAAAGATCATTGCTGAGCGTCTTGCAGACGTCGGACCTCTATTATACGCTAGAACTTGATCAACACAAGTTGCAATAATATATTTTCTTTATTACAAAGAAAAATTAAGGACGTGCATCTGTTGTTGCAGGCTTCGTTTTCTATGTAGTCCGTAGTATCATCATCAGCACTATTCTCTCTCTTCCATCGAATTCACACGCTCATATTCCCGGTTAAAATAGAGTCTACCCTGAGCGGCCGTCAGCGCTTGTTCGTTTCCTCCGTCCGGATACCGTTCGGATACTCGGGCATTGTTTTACCTTCCGAGAACAGTACTTTCGGAGTCATGTCGGGTGGATCGTTTCCGCCACCCACACTGTTCCTGCCTACGACAGGCGAACTTGCAGTACACTGGGCAAAAGCGTAAACTGGTCTTCCTTCCTGAAAGCGGTTGGAGGCGACGTTTTATAGCCCAAGCGTCCCAAGGCAATACTTCTAAACTTCCGCGGAGCCGAAGGCCAACGTATGTCTCGGAGCCTCGACGCAACAAGGAGCACCGCAGTTTCTTGGGCAAGGGTGACGTCAAGTGCTGACAATGACCCTTTCAGTGCGGCTGTCGCAACTCTGGATGCTCACTTCACAACTGCAGTAAACGACCTAGTGAATGGTCACCAGTTCCGTCACCGCAAGCAACTACCCGGTGAGAATTTCCAAGCCTACCTAAAGGGTCTGCAAGAAATTTCTGCTACTTGAAATTTTGAAACTGCAACTGACACCTTTATCCGTGACCACCTACTTGATGGGACAACTTTACAAATAATAGGAGAGCACTTGCTTTACAAGGGAGCGTCTCTCATGCTTCAACGCACGGTTGACATTGGAAACCAGATCGAGCAAGCAGAAAGGCAATTCAGATTCAGAGCTTCGGTGAACAACTCTCGAGAAACAAAAACGAAACCATTCAACCACTCGCATAGGATCTGCTACTGTTGTGTTTCGGCTTCGCATCTCTCAAATTTCTCTGCATGTCCGGCAAAAGTAAGACATTGGCGCAGCTGTGGAAAGATTCGACATTTTGCAAGTGTCAGCAAGTCAAACAAAAAGAAAGCTGGTAATAGAAGAGTGCCATGCCCGAAAGTTGAGACAAGCCAACGCCATCAAAATCTTAAACGTCAGGTATAAGGATGCCAAATGGAAAGAAATGCACAGTTACGGTAGCGCAACGTCCTGTTTCTCTCATTGTTGAACACTGGCGCTGAACTCTCTCTGCTGAGCGAAGAACATTACCCAAGATTCTTGGCAGAGTTCTATGCGTTGCGCGCGCCCGCTGTTGCCCTCCGCAACTACTCCGGACAAGAGATAAAAATCGTCGGATGTTTTCTCGCTGACGTGACTCCAGGCGAAACCAACGCCAGTGTGCTGTTAAAGATCACAACTAAAGGCAGGTCTCTGCCGGTTTCTGCTAAACTATGGCGCATGCCACTGACTCTGCGGGAGCATGTTTTCGAGAAGCTACGCCGTCTCCAGTCAAAGGGGGTAATAGAAACCGTTTCCGCGTCGAAATGTGTCTCCCCCATAGTCTTCGTACGAAAGAAATATAGCTAGTTGAAGTTGTGTGTGGACTTCTGCGAGGCTAAAAAAGCTGTCATCGCCGAAACATTTCCTTTCCCGCGCACGGAGTAAACCCTACATCAACTAGCTGGTGGTATATGGTTTTCGAAGTTTGTCTTGGCGTGTGGGTACCAACAGGTTGAACTTACACCGAAGAGTCGTGACCTAACAGCTTTTATTACATATTATTGTTGGTTTGAATCAGTCATCGTGCACCGATAATGGAAGAATTGTGTCCTGGATGGTTGATGGTAAGCGCGCGTAAAAGGAAAAAAAAAATGAGAATATCCGGTCACTTCATGCTTAGCTGTTTTGTTGGCGTGGGTCAGAAATGGCGAGACGGCGTCCCAGTTCTTGTGATCCATGCTACATACATCGGCATCATGTTGATGAGAGTCCGGGAGGATGTTTATATGAGTGTGCTAGGGAGTAGAATGCGATATTCGGAACCACAGAGCTGCAATAATTCTTCCACCACATCTGCAGTGAACTGTCGACCGCGATCACTGTTGATCACTCGGGGTGCGCAGTAGCGAAGAATGATTTGGTGTAATAAAAAGTTACATGCGTTATCTGCTTTTGCAGAAACGAGTGCAGCCGTCTCCATATACCGGGCCAAGTACTCAATAGCGACAATACTCCAGCGACGGCCATCAGGCAATTTGGGAAAAGGATCAATCAGATCAATCCCAATTTTCTCGAAAGGCGATCAAGAGGGCTTGACAGGTTGAACAAGGCCAGCCGGTGGCGTGGTGCTTCGGTTCAGGCGTTGGCAAGGGAGACAACTTATTACATAGCGCTTCGTTGTCGTGCACAATCTTGGCCAATAAAAACGTCGGAACCTAGCCAGAGTGCGGGCAAAACCAAGATGACCTGAAATGATGCCGTCATGCATCGCATGTAGGACGGCACTGCGAAGAGAAGCCGGAACGACAAGCAGCAGAAACGCACCATCATTTGAGTGGTTCGTTTTGAAAAGTAAACCATCTCAAATAAAAAAAAGTTGTAAGTAGGATGGACAGTTGGGCGATTTGGTACAACTGCATATTGGTGCTTATCGAAAAAGAGGTTTCTTTTCTGGATAAAGTTTGGTGATAATTTATAATTTGTAAAACGGGCCGATGGAGAGGAGGGGGGGGGGGTGCTTCTATGTTTGGTCTTGCTTGATAGGATTTTCCACGTGTCTGTTGAAGGAAGAGATATCTCTTGAATTTTGCCTGGTCAAGGGTTTCGTTCTTTGTAACATCATGTGACATATTTTTTTTAATAAAAATCCGCTTTCTTCCTAATAAAAAATTAGTTGCGAGTCAGCGCTCGTCTGTTGTGCGTCTCTTCTTGTGTTTCGTCTTTTCGCGCTTTTCCACCCACTATGCGGAAGTTGTAAGTGTAGCCTTGCGCGCTTTATTAAACAACGGAGTCAGTGCATCGTTTTGACATTGGTCGTGAGGGAACTCTACGCGGTCTGGTAACGTTTTGGTCACAGCCGCGAGACAGTCGTCTAGATCATCTTCACCGACTGCCGTGCATGGAAGAGGAAATCGAGACAAACGATCAGCATCGACGTGGCGGCGACCACTCGCAATGCCCAGAGAGCTAGTCGACCGGAGCGGTCACGCAGATCAACAAGCCAGCACAGGGAGTGATGTTCAGTAATTACGTTAAAATGGCGGCCTTACGAGTAGGGGCACAACTTGGTAACAGCGAAGAAGACGGCGAGACATTCCATCTCTGTACTGTGTAGTTGCGATCTGCTTTCGTTAACGTACGGCTTGCGTATGCGATAATATGTTGAGCGCTTTTCTGGAGCTGCGCAAGAGCCGCGCCGGCGCCCATGTCGCTCGCATCAATGTGAACCTCTATTGAAGCAGCGGATCGAAATGGCGTAAAACAGGACAAGATGTGAGCGGAAACTTCAGCTGTCGCAAGAATAACTCGCATTCCGTGCACCAAACGGGGCGTCTTTTTGCAGAGCGAAGTGAGCGGATGAGCAGTTTGGGCCAATCCCAGAATGAAATGGCAAAAATATGAACATGACCCAAAAACCTTCCTAAATGTTTTGTATTCTGAGATTTTACAGAGTCTCGCACAGTAGCAATCTGTTGAGGGTCTGGCCGAATACCTTCATATTTCACTAAAAATCCAGAAACTGAGGTCTGCCATTCACCGAAGTGACACTTTTTAGGGTTCAAAATTAGACCGGCGTTGTGGATACTGTCCAGCACGAGTCTAAGCCGTTGATTATGTCCGCGAAATGTAATTCCATAGATGAAGACGCCATCTAGATACGCGCTTGGATATCTCCTACTTTAAGGCACGCGGAATTGTGTCCATATATTTTTAGAGCGTGTCTGGAGCATTGTACAGTCCAAAGGATATCATATTAAATTCATGAAGTGTGTCAGATGTCACAAAGGCTGTGTTTTCTAGATACAATGGAGGAATTGCGATTTGCAAACAGCCAAACCGCAGATATACTCACAATAAATAGGAAACGGAGTGAAGGGAACCAAATCTTCGTCGATACGTGAAAGAGGGTAAACGCCCTTCTTTGTAACTGCGTTTAACCGACTGTAGTTAACACAAAATCTCCACGCACAAGTTGTCCTTCTTCACCAAGATAACAGGGGCTGCCCAAAGATTGGAGGGCTCCCGTATAACCCTTTTTTCAACATGTCCAAGCAGCTGTTCAATAATTCCTCGGCGCTCGGCTGGCGATATTCTGTAGGGCTTCTGTCTGTTCGGGATCGCATTACCAGTGTTGATTTTATGTTGCATCCGTTGTAGAGTCAGAGCTCGAGATCGTCACATGTCGGGCAAAATACGTGTTGCCGCCGGCGTGCGAAACAAGTGTCGTCGCAGCTCGAACCGATCGGCCGGGCTGATATACAAAAGAAATATATCGCAGTGAAAGCGTGAACTTGGCAGTTCCGGAATAAAAAGCGCACTTAAACCCCTTCGACTGATTATTGCGCTGCACAGATGATGACATGTCCACTTGTTGAAGCATTACCTTAACTTGCGAACTGAGGCTTCCCACCTCTCCACACATTTATTGTTCTTTTATACACTCAGAACTTGTTACTCAAGCCGGTGGCTTTTAGATACCTAAACCAGTCCATGTTGGCCTTGAAGGCAGGCGACTGTTGTGGCCACGGACTAAGGTCCTTATATCTCCATCTAAGGGCGAGGATCGAGGTTGTCCAAAACACAACGCAACTCATGTCCTTCATTCGCAAATTCAAGATATTCACACAGGAGATGTTCAAATCTCAATTCACATTTACAATTTTCACAAGCAGGGTAGTTGGTTGTTCAAATTTGGACAGTATAATTGTTTGTCAAAGCAACACTGAGCCGTAAACCGCACAGCTACGTTGCTTCACGGCTCGCTATATTAACGAGGAAGTCGGAGGTGCAGTCCAGGGTCCAGTGCCTGAAGCGTTGGTAGCAAAACTTCCCCTTGTTTTACGATGAAAATGGGATCTGCAGGGCCAAAGAAGGGAACGCACATTCTCCATCAAGCCACGATATTAGGATCATGACTGAACTCCGTCTTTGTGGGTAGAACGGGCCGCCTCACCCGCGTGGTGGTTTTCATTGCTACCGCAGAGTCTTGGCAGCCACTGAAAAATAATATCTTGACCTTTCAATATTGCTCTGTGGTACAGATGGCTGATCTCTCCAACCATTTGGTCATGTGACCCTTGGCGTAGGGAAGCTTGCAGGCCTTGATGGGCGGCTTTAGAATCTGAGAACATGGTCCAGCATGTGGATGTTCTTGGGAAATGAATTCAAGTGCAGCGTGTAGGGCAGCTGTTTCGGCACGAGTAGAAGAACCATATATCATGTTTATCCTTCAACAATTGATTTGGCCGGTATTACCATATTTTTCACGGAAGTGGTGGGATTTACTAATCCATCTGTAGACATGCATCGTTGATGTTTTAGGTGCAGGTGATTTAATGTCAACTGCTTCAGAGCAGGTTATAATAATCCGGCTTCCTTCACAATTTCAGGAATATATATGTTGCCGACGTTCATGTAGGCTCCATGTCGGGGATTATTTTCTTACAGCAGGGGTGAACTGCAAAGGAAAAGAGGTGTGATGAGCTTTTATATTATATCTGGTGAATACAGTACTCACCCGCTTGCGGGTTTCAATTGATCCCGTAGTTTCCCGGCAGCCTCTGAAAAATAACAGCGTGACCTTTCGATATTGCCCTGTGGTAAAGATGGCTGATCTCTACAACGAGTTGGTCATGTTACCTTTGGCCTAACTACTGGAAATGTTACTAGATGATTATTAGAGACCCTTGTTAGGGGCCGATTATGTGTTCTCATTATGTCAACAGCAATATATTGCCACATTCCTAATCACTCTTGTGGCGCCGTCATGCGGCCGGATTGGGTTACCGACGTTTTAGCTGGCCGTAGCCATGCTAGGGAACCCGGTGTTCTTTGTCTTACTCGCTCGAGCTCTCGCCAGCCTTGCGGCGTCCCAGTGCCGCATCACTGTTATTAAACCTACTTTTCTAACCTACACAGGCTGCTCTGGCTCTTTGACGGCGTCAATATGTAGTAACAGGATGTTCGCGGGGACAAAAACAGTCGCTGCTGTTGAGGCACGTTTGGTTAGTCCAAAGCTTATGCGAAGAATGAACTTCCATATTTTTGGAGGTTCCTGAGGTTTGCTTTTCTAATGAACATTCCGAGAGCGCTGTTGAATCTACACTGTAGAAATGCAAACGCCTAAGCTTTGCTGGCGCACGCGATGCATCGTATTTTCTCTCATAATAATTATCACTAAATACACCGCCATTATCATTTTTATTGTCAGTGCACGTTAAAAAACCCCCAGCTCAGGCGTTCAGTCGTGTCCGACTCTTCGTGACCCTATGGACCATGTCACGCCACGCTTTCCGGTCTCTCACTATCTTCTTAACATCACATAGCTTCATCTGCAATGCCTCGAGAATGCCATCTAACCATCGCGTTCGCTGCCTACCCTAGGTGGTCGAAATTTTCGTTGTCCTCCCCTACGGCGTCTATCATAGCCTGAGTCGCTTCGGGATATTAAACCCCACAAAACAAACCAAACCATTATTACTTTTTTTAACATCATTATATCGGGCCCCGTCTGTGTGGCGCAGTGGTTATGGTGCTCGACTACTGTTCCCAAGCATGCCGGATGCCGGATCGAATGCCGGCCTGGGAGACCGCTTTCGCTGCCCTCAAAAAGCAAGGCACCCATGTGCTTTGTGATGTCAGTGCACGTTAAAGACTCCATGTGGTCAACATTTCCGGAGTCCTCCACTACGGCGTCTCTCATAGTCTCAGTCGCTTTGGGACGTTAAACACCACAGACTTAATAATTGTCGTCACTCTAATAATTGTCGTGCTATCACTCTTCACGGTAGACAAGGAGAATTATAATTTGTATTTCACGATCCCGGGCTTGGTGCAGTGGATATGCGCTGGCTACAAAACCAAGGAAATAAGAATGCATTCCCGATAGATACATAGATTTTTTGTTTATGATGATGTTTTCATGACGTCATTTGACGTCATGATGTTTTCGTGACGACTGGGCACGGCGGACCGCGCAAGGACCTGGCTCTGAACATGCCACCTCTCTTGTTTGTACAGGCCCTGTTCTTCGGTTTCGCCGGCATAAACTTCGATGCATGCAACAGAGAACCATTGCCGCCGCTATCAACTATCTTCTCCGCCTGTGAACATGACGCACCTAGACTCAGCTATCCCCCTGCCGGCCACGTTGGTTGGGGTGTGACGTCACCATCTGCTGCAACTATAAAGGAAGAGCTTCACCGCTTCGCCTTCACTGGGCACGGCGGACCGCGCAAGGACCTGGCTCTGAACATGCCACCTCTCTTGTTTGTACAGGCCCTGTTCTTCGGTTTCGCCGGCATAAACTTCGATGCATGCAACAGAGAACCATTGCCGCCGCTATCAACTATCTTCTCCGCCTGTGAACATGACGCACCTAGACTCAGCTATCCCCCTGCCGGCCACGTTGGTTGGGGTGTGACGTCACCATCTGCTGCAACTATAAAGGAAGAGCTTCACCGCTTCGCCTTCACTGGGCACGGCGGACCGCGCAAGGACCTGGCTCTGAACATGCCACCTCTCTTGTTTGTACAGGTTGGTTGCTATTCTTGCCATAGTGATGATCCGATGTTATTGGTCCTACCGTGCCCAAAGCGTTGTGTTTCCATGGCGTATGAGTGCTTTTTCGTATGCAAACTTCTTCTGAGTGGAGACATAGAAACCAATCCGGGTCCCAACGTTCAAGACATGTTCGATAAAATCATAGAAACGCAAATTCAAATCCAAAAGGATTTGTGCGATCTAAAAAATTTCCAAAATAAACTGGACATATTCCTTAACTCTCTGTCTGCCAGACTCGAGCGAGTTGAACAGAGTGTCACCAATTTCGCAATCAGTATAGACCGGATAACGCCTATCGAACAGCACGTGAAATCCATCCACCAGTCATTTGACATGCAACAGAGGAAGGTTACTGATATCGAAGACCGTAGCCGTCGCTCCAATCTGATTGTACATGGAATTCCTGAAGACGAAAATGAAAATGAAAAAAAAACCTCAAAGATAAAGTTTTCATCGATATATTTCAGGAAAAGTTGGGCGTGCAAACATCCTCTGTGGCTCGTATTCACAGGCTTGGGAAAAAGAGCGACAAAGATCGCCCGATAATTCTTTATTTCCAGGACTACGTAGAGAAGCAAAATGTATTTGCAAACGTGAGCAAATTAAAGGGGTCAAAATATTTCATCACGAATGACTATTCTAAAGAAACCTTAAGAAAGCGTAAGCTACTATGGGAATCCACCAAAACAGAGCGAAAAAATGGTCTCAAAGTAAAGCTCGTAAATGACAGTTGATAATAAGACATATGCAATGATGCTACAAGCGAACGGATTCAGCTTTATTCACTTCCTCCACCGGGCTCTGAGGCCTCAGATTGACGCATTACCTCGGAATGTCACCGTCCTTCTCAGTTCATCATTCTAAATGCCCAGAGCATAGTTAATAAAACTGAGGCACTTGAAATAACTTTACTTGCGCACAGTCCGCAGGTGGCAGTCTTAACTGAGACCTGGTTACACCATGATATTAGTGATGGCTGCATCTTTCCTCCTTCATACTCGGTTTTCAGACGTGATCGAGGCTCACGTGGGGGAGGTGTCGCAGTACTACTTAAACGGAACATTGTGGCTACACTTCTAGACCAGATTGAAAACCATGAAAGCCTGTTTCTGAAGATAACCTACCATGACCACACTTTTATTCTAGCCGCATTATATAGGCCTCCAAATTCTGATACTGGTTATCTGCGCAAGCTGCACGACCATCTGCATTCGTTTGGAAAGAAAAACATAATCCTTGCAGGTGACTTCAATATCCCTGGCATTGATTGGTGCAATGAAAATTTTGGATCCACACATGACTCGGACGTTCTTTATGATATAATGTTTACCCATAATCTGAAACAGGTCGTCATGGAACGAACTAGGATGCGCGGGTCTTCCAGCTCTATTCTAGACCTCGTGTTCATAAATAATTCTTTTTCTAATTCCTCCACCACAGTGCACGAAGGAATATCTGACCATAAGATAGTTGTTGTATCTTTCCCTCTGTCGAAAAGTCGTCAAAAGAAAGCAATCAAACACAAAATCATAAAAGACTATTCAAATGCAAGGGATGAGTCAACACTCGATTACTTAGAACTAGCGTTCGAAAAGTTCTCAGCAAAGCATGTTTAAGAAATGTGGGCAAAATTTAAGGAACACTGTCAGCACTGCATTGTCAATTTCATCCCAGATAAAAAGATACGCTTGAAGAAGATAAATCCTTGGATCAGCCGACATATTATCCATTTAAAAAGAAAAATCAAGCGCCTAAAAAGAAACAAGTCTCCAAAATCTGGTACCTTAGAAACACTGAAGCAAGAATTATCTGCTAGCATCCGGTCTGCCAGGCAGCGTTACTTTACTGAGAGCCTCCCACAGTTCATAAAAAAAAATCCAAGCAAATTTTGGAACCACATCCGAGACCACAGGGAGCCTATCCAGCAAATAGTTGTGCATGGCAATGCCATCACATTTCCAGAAGAAATGGCGGTACATTTTAATTCTTATTTCCATTCTGTGTTTTCCACTAACTGTCATGAAAATGTTAATGTGAACAATATATGCGATTCTTCAAGCGAAAATGTTGTATTGTTCTCTTATGAGGGGGTTGTGGAGATGCTCCTCAGACTCGATCCTAAGAGTTCTTCTGGCCCTGATGGTATACCCAATCAATTTTTAAGGCGTTATGCAGAATCTCTAGCTCATTTCCTTGTGAAAATATTTCATGAATCATTGTTGTCTGTTTCATTACCCCCTGACTGGCTCACGGCCAGAGTTGTACCTATTCACAAAAACGGAGACCGCTCATTGGTGGAGAACTACCGTCCAATCTCGTTAACTTCCAATTCCTGCAAACTCATCGAGCATGTAATAGCGAATCATATAACGGAGATTCTAAATTCAAATTCAGCTCTTAGTTCATGCCAGCATGGCTTCAGAAAGAAATTTTCAACTGTCACGCAATTAATTACAGCCATTCACACCTTTAGCGAAATACTGGATAAATCCGGACAAGTTGACGTCATATACCTCGATTTTAGCAAGGCTTTTGACAAGGTTCCGCATAATAAACTACTTCTGAAGCTTAATACAATTGGAGTGCCTGCACAACTCATCAACTGGATTTCTGCTTACCTAAAACAGAGAACACAGTATGTGGATATTGACGGATTCTGTTCCCCCCCACTTGATGTTACCTCTGGTGTTCCGCAAGGGAGTGTGTTGGGTCCTTTATTGTTTTTGATTTATATAAGTGATTTGGTCTCTTTTATTGATGAAAATGTTAAAATTAATCTTTTTGCTGATGATTGTATGCTATTTAAAGAAATTCGCTCTGGTTCAGATCAAACCCTGCTCAATACAGCTTTAAATGATGTTGCGTGTTGGTGTAACCAATGGGGAATGTCACTAAACCTTGAGAAAACTGTATTTATGCGTATTACGAGAAAGAAGATGCCTCTGGACTTTGTCTACACCCTTAAAAATATACATGTGACTAAAGTAAATAAATACAAGTATTTAGGCGTAATAATTAACGACCAGCTAACATGGAGTGATCACATTTCCCATATAACTTCATCTGCAATGAAAAATCTGGGTTTTTTAAGACACAAGTTGAAAGGTGCCCCAAGTAGCGTAAAACAATTAGCTTATGAACCTATTATTCGGCCAAAACTCGAGTACGCTGCCGTGGTGTGGGACCCTCACACGAAAAAAGACATCGCGCGGATAGAAAAAGTTCAAAGGCGGGCCGTACGCTTCATCTATAACAAATATCGAAATTCTGATTCTCCATCTTTCCTTATGGAAACGAACAAAATAAAACAGCTCTGTACCCGACGAAAGATAGCAAGATTAGAATTTTTACACTCCTTAATTCATGGGAAGCTCGGAATATCGGCAACACTTTATGTCACACCATCCCTCACTCGAAAAACAAGACACACACACAATTATAGCTTAACTCCCCATTTCGCCAGAACCAACGTTCACAAATTCTCCTTTTTTCCACGAACTATCGAGGACTGGAATGTGCTGCCTGGGGAGGTTTTCACTTGTGAAAAATTCAGGGAAGCCATTGGCAATGTTTTTGACCACTGAGAGAGTTTTTGTCCGGATGTTTGCAATGTTTTTGACCCCTGAAAGAGTTATTGTCGTTTCTTTTTTTTTTCTTCTTTTCTTTTCTTTCTTTCTTTCTTTGCTAGCGACATAATCAGAATGGCCATCTGTACCAATTCATGCTTCCAGGTTATTTGTAGAAGTGTATCTGTGCATGACACGCAAAAATTTCTCCCTTTCTTTATTTCTTCTTAACACTGTTTTTGCCCATCCTGCTTGGACCAAAGAGGTCTGCAGTATCATGTAAATAAAATAAATAAATAAATAAACAGCTTAAGTGGGATGGAACTAACTTCGACAGTAGGAGCCATTGAAGGTTGCGCCTCAATATGGGGAAGCTGTATCACTTGTATGCCAGAAACAGTGACCGGTAAAGTTGAACCATTGAGTGTGCATCAAGAGCGCAAGAAAAAACTATTGATATTTATTTCGATAGTTCCTTCGGCATCCCTGCTGTATCGGTAGTCCTATTCTCGCATTTGTGATGAAGTGCCCGATGGCAGAAGGAAGAGCGACTGGGAGGTATTCAGTAAAGAAGCAACTGTACAACAAATTTGCAAATTGATATTGTATTGGTCATCATTCGTTTTCGGCTGGTATATTTAAATATTTTGTAAAATTCACATATAAGTTGTAGGGGTGTGTTTATTCAGTCAACCCAGATGGATTCAGCTGCTCAGGATGAACTCGCAGCGGAGCGTCAGGCTTAGCCATGGAGGAAGGAAAAAACTTAGAGGCCGTGACGTCACTTTTTGCGACGACGGCCCGCGACCGGAAAATGCTGAGGCGCCACCTACACATGGGGCAGCTTTTCCCCTCGCACTGCTCTGTGTACCCTTTCCCCGTCTGAGCGCTTCTCCGCTCCATCCGACGCCGACAGCCATGCTGCCCCATAGAAACGTTGACGCTGTTGCTATTTACCCCATATCTATGCTAAAAAAAGCACGTGACTTCCGCCTCGTTTTTCGCAATGCATCTGGGATATATGGGGCCTCTCCTCAGTTTTTTCGTTAATCTATGGGCGTATCGAATCACCAAGACAGCGACCAGCTTCTACGTCCTTAAGTGCACCCGCACGCGAGGCATGCCAGTGGCTAAGATGACGAAGATTATCATACTACAAATCTTATATCTGGTATACATTCTAAAACAGCTCAAAAGAACAGGGACGAGAGAGTCCCTGTTCTTTTGCGCTATTTTAGAATGTATACATACCAACTCGCCCAGGCTTCTATTTTGGCTTATATCTGGGTCTCCAATATCATTGGCTACGTGGTCACTTTCGTTTTCGCAGGCGTACCTATATTAATCAGACTGTGTGATGGCTAACATTAGCAATTATATGCGGTAAAAAAAAATAGAAAAAACGCTGTTGAAAAAAGGGAGATTTTTATTATTTTGCTATCAAACAGCATGGACGAATGTTGGAATTGAGTCGTAGCACTGACGATGGTTATGGTTTGGTCTAGGGGGTTTAACATCCTAAAGCGACTAGGGCTGTAAGAGACGCCATAGTGGAGGACTCCGGACATTGGTAAACAGCAACTGGAGAAAATATGGGAGAATAATTTCGTCCTTTACTCCAAATTTTAACATTTTTACCACTCTCTTCTTCCCGCGGATATCGCCAGGGTGAGTCGGGAAGCCTGTGTGGCACTAAACAGCTAGTGCCCATCCCTACGTGTAGCACGTGTACGCGCCTCCGCTGCTAGAACATAACGCCATGTTTTGCAATTTTCTTATAACGTGAATACAGTGTGATTGAAAACGCTTTGTTTCCTTTTGGCAACGGATGGCGGTGCTGCTTTAGTCTAAGATGTAGAGGAATTCATTGTTCCCTGTGTGGCAGTAAGAAATTGCTTAACTAAGCAAACTATAAGACTAAACCTTCATAAAGTGCATTATGAGTCCTACTCATTGCAAAATTCAATATATTTTGTTCTCTTCTTTCTTGTAATTTTCGGTAACCAAAGCGGCCCCTTCCACGTTTTACACCCACTGAGCCCTGATGTCGCATTTTGACACCATATCTCTAAATCCATAAATATTTGCACTGCGAGCATTGAATACTTGGTTGGAAGGGTGTAACGTCTCGAGCAATGAATACTTACTGCGGCGTTATGGGATAATATCTATAAAAAAACACAAAAAGAATCTATGATGAAAATAAAAGAATCCAGCGCAGAAAATAAATAAATAAAAAATAAATAATAAATAAATAAAAAAAAATCAGCTTAAAACAGTGCAACAATAACGAAGAAACGCAACCACACTCCGCGATGTGCGTCGTGTTCCGTCCTTCTTTGGGACATGTCCTGCGCTGATTTGCCTTTCTTTATTACAAAAAGGCGGTAATAAGCACACGTACATCCACACACCAGAAGACACGGTGCTTAGGAAAGTGCATGGGTGTACAACGTCCCGCACATCATCCTCGTCTCCTTCGGCAGTTTAGAGCCACGCGCTGGTATACATGCCGCTTGCAGTTGTTATTGCCGTTCTTTTTTGGTCTGTCATCATTTGCTGCATGATAGTCCCTTTCCGTTAACTTGAGTTACTAGACAGAGATACCAGCAATATCAGCGTCGAGGTTTCTTGAAGTCGCCTTCATATCTTAGAGTATACAACTTGAATTATTCTCTTGGTGCGTTTATAACGTCATTCTGATAACAAAATTTTGGCACCTAACATGACTGCCTGCCTTTTTACCGTTCCGCTGGGCACCAGCAAGCCTTATGCTTCTCAGGATGTGCTCAAAGCTGGGAAACTGAAAGTTACTCGAAATTTTCATCGTACCCAATGCACATATAACTGGTCAAGCAGACTAGTCTACCCCAACGACATAAAAGGCCTTCGACAAGGCCTACAGGATTTCCGACGCCAGTAGAACATTCAAAACCATTCAAACGCATCGTTGCGGCCTTTCCGTTTGTATACATCAGAAAGAAAACGGATAATAGTAGTAATGGACAAGTTTACATGCAATGCCATTCTCTAAGAACTGGAACTCCATTGGCAAGGGTAAAACAGCCTAATTACTCTTTCTGTTTTCTCTCTACTCCTTTCATATGCGAGGAAGAGCGAAATGGTATTTCATTCTTGCAAGAAAAATGAGTAAAGCGACCATTCTACTCCTGCAAACTTTGATAGTTAAAGCTTGTTTCACTCCAGCGATAAACAAATTATATCTTTCTGTGCCACACATGTTGCGATCGTTGTTCAGGACACTGAATGGACACTGAAGCATGAAGCCATGTACAGTTTAATGCCTGCGTAGAAAGTATAAGCTTCATCGCACATCGAAGCAAGCGTAAACCGTATTCGACTGTGTGAATGAATACAGCTGGAACATCCGATTGTTGCAGTAGTACTTCAGATGTTCCAATCGATACCAAATTTACAGCTCAATTTCCAAGTGTAAAGCTCAATTGTCATGTATTTTCGTGCAGCTGAGGAGCAATTATAAGCTCGTCACAGGCACAGAAAGAATTCGGTTGTACTTCCGTGGTTCTTGATTTAAAAAAACGAGGTGCATGCAAGTAAGGTACGTATACATTTGGTTCCGAATCATTTTTGGCGCGTTGGATGGCCCCATCGCTGTATTTTGATGATACGTATGCGCCGTATGTCAGGCTTTAATATGTTAAACATATCCGATCTATTTCAAGCTAGGCTTCAGCCTAAGAATACGTACAGTCTTTGTCAAAAGTATACGGCATATGGGTTTTCCTTCTAGGCCCCGTAACGGGGCTCGTATCGCAACTCTGGTGTTCAAAACCTTATAGATGAGAAGGCTCGTCCTCATTTTGTACATTCACATTCCAGTAGTGCTACTTGGAGCCGCGTTACAGGGTTTAGAAGCGAAACCCTTGGGCCGTATATTTTTGAAAAAGACTGTACGTACCACGGATACGACACGGCATATGGAAATTCAAGACACAATTTCGCAAGTGCGTCGCAAGGTTGCTATCTTTTAGCCACTGCTTTTCGCGTAAGTGCACTGCCAGAAATGAAGCGATTGTTGTGCGATGAGCATGTACTTCGGTCTGCGTCAACAACAAACTGTCATAGTTCGTGCTGTATCGGGTGCGTTAAAAACAGCACGTCTTGTTTTAATATACAAACCGCTTAGCAGCCGCGTTTAACCGCAGTTTTACTCCTGGCTGTTTTCGTGCTAACATATTATTTTCCGTCCGGCGTGGCATATTTTTGGCTTATGGAAGTGCGGTGGTCGGTTTGAGCGGCTCAACTACGAACCGATATGCACGGTGGAGGGAGGTTAAACTTAGAGAGGTGACAGAGCTGCAGGTTGATTACTGGTCTTGTCCTCCCCTAAATACATAAAGAGAAAGGCCCTCGATCGCTGTTCGTATACTGTATGTACAGGAGTTGACTGATCATTCCGGTTTCTGACTTTCTGGTAATTGGGCACTCGTGCTCTGCGGTGCCACGCGTCTTTTCCTCAACAGGCTCGATCGTCGGCCTGCCAGGTCATCTTCGATCGCCGCTGTACCAGCGTAGGCCTCCTATAGAATAAACATGCCTTTTTTCGTGCATGTGAAAACATGTTCTATTCCCGGTCGAGTGCATACGACAGCGAAATAAGAAATGAAACCTTTATGGCAGACCACGTTTATTTTCACGAAGTTCGGCTGCCGACGTCATAAGCATACGCCAGCATGGTAATACACTTGGCGTCGAAAAAAAACACACATTTCTGGCTTTTGAAGGGCATTTATGGTGGAGACAATATCCTAAACGTAATACGAACTGTTTAATTATATCTCGCCTAAATGAAGTGGAAATGGCCACAGGGGCATACAAAAGGGTCTTCTCTCTTCTTCGGTTTTTACCTCTTCTATTTCATTCTACTGCAGGTAGGCGCTGCATCTAATTGCTGTTAATAGCCTGCTCATTGTTTCCCTCCTGTGTGCGTGATACCGCATTCAGTACTAGTAATGAACGATCAATGACCAATGATTCCATGCGTGTCGTCTGCTCCTGTGATCCCCTACGAAACTCTCAACCATTCATGCCATAGTTACATGAAGAAATCAAAAAGCTTGAAAGTTCAAAGAACAATTTACGCAATCAAAAATGCTTTATAGCTATAAACCTCACCCCTTTTTGACGTTGCATTACTGTGGCTCTCCTTAATCAGTTCAAATACTGCGTCAGCTTTGCGTTCATATTTCTTGCGGCCTGCTGGTTTCGTAGTATTTCGCATAGCAATTGTTTATTACCGGCGGCTTGACCTCTTAAACTACCCTCTTATAACATTATGAAATGCCTCACTAGTCTCAAGCCTTCGAAGTGTTCTTTATTAGCCGCGTATTCATATCATATGACCGGCAAGTTGATTTTAAAGCTCGGTCGCCAACAGTACCAACGGTTCCGGACGACAATGGAGCCATTCAGGTAAGATTCGCTTCATTCCGAAACTTCAAGTTTAAACTACGAGCCAAAGCGCATAAACTTCTGTTCATTGGAGCATATTCTGAAGCATCAGTTTTACCAAGCGGTACTTTTTGTACTGGGAGAAGTGGCACTGTCGCTTGTTCGATCATGAGAGGCGCGTAGGCGCTACTCGTTTTGGCAGTACAGTTACCGCCCATTTTCTTCCGTAGACACAAAAATATCTGTTATTGTGAATACATGTTTTAATAACTTTCATTTATATATCATAACAAATATGCATCGGCAGTCACTTTCATGCCCGGCTGAGTGAGGCTTTATAGGTTTGTTTCTTGCACTTCCAGGTGAACAGAGACACGTTTGGCATTGACACACACGTTGAAAATGCGGTGCTGGAATAAGCTGCTTGTCCAGGGTGGATGCTTGATTGATTGGCGAAGGTGTCCCGTGTACTGCATTAAGCTAGTAAGTGTGTTCTCCTTCCGTAACATGATTCTCAAAATGCAGTACCAAACATAACGGTGATAAACGCTTTATTTGCCTGCATAGGCACACGCCCACAAAGTGCGATCAGCTATTGTGGTCGTCTTTATGGGCTGTTCCCTCTAAAGACGTTATTGCAATTAGGGCACTTCAGATGGGCAACCAGCTTGAGTATGCGAATGGGTTTGATTGCTTTTTATATTTCGAAGTTTAACGCCGTGCGTAGCAGCCAATGAAGGAAGTAATAAATCATGGGTTAATTTGAAGAAAATTAATTGTTTTCACTTCTTGGCGTGAATGTTTTTTTTCTTCTGCAAAAAAGTCACTTATAAACAGTACGCATGCTTTATTCATTCTGTTTTTTTGCGCAAAAAATAAGACACAAAAGAAACAAGGTAGGCAGGACAAGCGCTTACTAACAACTCAGGTTTTTATTGACGGGAACATTTGCTTAAATACAGCAGCTGCTTTTATCAACAAGGAGAAGAAAAGGAAGGACTTCGTATACATACATATCAGATCAGCACAGATCCCATCATCGCACGAGTGAATGCATGCTTCGAGTTTTAATTCTGCGCAAGATAACTGAATTCTTTTTTTGAGAGCAAAATTGAAGGATTGCTGACACACGAGTTACCCGATTTTTCTATCTCATTAGCCTCAATTATCTCTCTTCCAAGTTGAGCCTTGCACCGGCGCAGTACTGCTGTTTTTTCGAGCGCGCGAGTGCAGTTGCGGCAATTCCGAATATGATCAATCATTTTGCTACCTGAATTGTTCCTGACATCTCTAGCGTGCTCCCTCAGCCTATCATTAAGGCACCTCCCAGACTGGCCAATATACAGCTTACCACAGGCAAGCGGTATCGTGTACACAGCGCTCTTTTTACAGGCCACGAAGTGCTGCTGGTGACGCTTCGAACAAGCGACGCCCTCCTTCTCCGCATTCACTCTCCTGCAAATCCTGGAGAGTTTTTCTGGAGCGGTAAAAACCACTCTAACACCAGCCCTAGCACCGATCTTCTTAATACTATGCGAGATTCCGTGAATGTACGGAATAACCGCCCCTTTCGTCTTCTGGTGAATTTGATCGGGCATGCTGGCTGGTTTCTTCAGCAGGTTCTCGGCCTTTGATGCCAGGAAGGCCGGTTGGCAACCTGTGCTTGAAAGGCGCTGCAAAGCGCAAGTGCAGGTTGCGCTATACCAAATAAACCACACAAATTAGTTTGGTTTATTAGTGTGGTTTATTTGGTATAGAAGGAGGTCCCAAACGTAAAGCTACCAGGAGGACCTCCTATAACAAAATGCTTGAAATAATTTACAAATATAGCAGAAATTGAACACTAAAAGCATACATAAAAAGGAAAGGCTCTGCTGTGTGAAACAGACGCTTGGGCAAGTTGGTGATCCATTGAGGGTAAACAGCGCAGAAAAGATGAGGACATAAGAAGAATGCACAGCGCTCATTTGTGCACTTCTTATGTCCTCGTCTTTTTTGTGCTGTTTACCCTCAATGGTTTACTGTGTGGTTATAACTTTGCTAATGAAAAGTTTGGGTGTTATTAGTGACCAACCTGTACAACCGAACTATTTTAAAATATAAAGCTTAGTGAATTCCATAGAGTTATAGCTGAAAACAAAAGGGTTTGCTTTTGACCATCTGGACACTTTGGACGGTCTTCCAAAACTCATCAGAATTTGCAATGCGCAGGATCACGGTTTTCGAATTGGCTTTTAATGCCTCAGATGTTTTCAGTGGTGTTCATGTCAGCGAGCTTATGTAGCCAAGCCAGTGTAATTAATGGGCTACAAGCTTTTCAAGGTGCACCTTCACAGTGTGTGTCATGAGCTTTGGGGAAGATAAGGCTGTAGCAGAAATATGCCCATTCTTGTAAGCCATGATTGACAGCGCTAACCACACGGACATCGTAAAGATCGCATAAAATTCGAACACAGTACCCAGAAATGCGGCGCAACGAACACAACCAAATGAATAAAAAACATAACACAGGCGCACACTATCAACTGCAATATGAAACTGAATACGCACTTCCTCTTCGACACTTAGCCACAACTTCCTCTTCTACACTCAAGTATATCTCCTTCGCACAATTCTTCTTCGCCGAGCAGATGTCTAGCCAACAATAAAAGTTAGCAGCACAATCGTCCTAGTACAACACTAACATTGTCCAAGCACGACAGTCACAAATTCAAACACAAATTCTGCGGATGTCATATATAAGTTCATGTTCACTCTTCATCATGTCGGTTAATCTTTCCAAACATCATCACTAAGACAAGTCCTTCCAAAAGCACCTCTAATAAACACAAATCGTTCAATCAACTCAGGAGGATTTCTCAAGAAATGAAATTTCTCTCCTGCGTAAAGAGAGTGGCTTCACTAACACATGTGTCGTCTTATGAATCCAAAGCGCCTCTAAAGTTATGCGGGCAATCTTGTCCCGACAGTTGCCTAAAATTCTCAGCATACTAAACAGCGACTCACACAAGCACTTATGACAATTAAGGAGTAAAGTGTACCCCTTCCCATTCTCGGTGGACTTTTCATGCTCCCTGCTTTATTATTAATACACCTTCCAGTCTGGCTTATATATACTTTTCCGCATGTCAGTGGAATCTTACAAACCACACCCACCACACAGCCTATAAAACGTTTTACATGCCTCTTATCACATTGTGCTTTCTTACTCTTCCCTATTCTTACACACAAACCACCCAGTTTTTTTTTTTGGCGCAGAAAACACAATCAGAACGTCCTTTATTTCTGCCACCTTCTTCATGCAATGGGCCACTTTATGAATAGAATGAGCTACTTGTAGGCGTTTATTTTCCATCTGAGCAGCAACGCTTCTTTTCCCTTTCACTTTCTGAAAAAGAGTCCTCGCCATCCCAAAAAATATCCATACCTGGGAATCCGGTCATCTGAAGCCTTTGTATTTGATTTTTAAATAAGCCTTAGCATATGATCACATGACTTTAACAGAGCTGACTCCAAACAAAGCGAAAGCATCACTCGTGTACAGTTTTTGAATGTGCTGGCCCATTGGGAAGTAGCTCGTTTTTAGCCCGGGAAGGGGGGGGGGGGGGGGGGGACACTTACAACATGCTCCGCCAACACAAAATTTTTTAAATAAATCTAGGAATTGCAGCTTATTATCGATAGGTAGCTCATAGGTAAAAGCAAGTAATTTCCCTTGTATCTTAAAATAGAAAGGGCACTTTCCACTCGTTGCATTATTGCACAGCCCTTATTAATAACCACTAAGACATCATCACCATACCTAAACATTTCAATACCTTGACCATTACGGGATGCACAAATTGCTCTGTCAACTGAAGATAAAAAGATCTTGCGTAGGACTGTGGCAGCACATCGCTGTAGCTTTTAGGTTAATGTTGACAGTTTTCTTTCCCTATTTGAGTTTTACCTTAATTCCACTGTCGTGTCGCTTGGAGCAGATATATATGCTTAGAGAAGGGGCATTGGTATTGTGTCATGTGTTGCCCCAGTCCTATGCAACATCTTTTTATCTTCAGTTGACAGAGCAATTTCTTTATCCCTTAATGGTCCAGGTATTGACAATTTAAGGGATATGGATGTTTTGTTTGTGATTACGAATAAGGGCTCTGCATTGAGGCAAGGAGTGGAAAGTGTCCTTTCTATTTTTGACATAGAGCGGAAAAGACTTGCTTTTACCTATGAGCTACCTGCGGATAACAGGTTGCAGTACCTAGATTTAAATATAAAAATTTGTGATTGCGAAACGTGTTGGAAGTATTTTCCCCGGGTTAAAGAAGAGCTACTTTCGTATAAATTAGGCCATTTCAAAATTGCGAAACGAGAGATTGCTTCTTTTTGTTTGGAGTCAGCTCTTTAAAGGCATGTGATAATATGGTTCATGCTAGCTTTATTATTCAAATACAAAATCTTCAGATGGCTGGATTCCCGGGTACGGTTATTTGTAGGGTGCCAGAGATGTCTTCAGAAAATAAAAGCAAAAGAAGGTTTGGAGCAAAGTGGGAAATAAACGCCCGCAACTCATTTCGTATATTCATAGTGTAGCGCATTGCCTCAAGAAGGGGGCAGGCAGGTATGATGTTCCGGTTGTGTTTACTGCGCCAAAAATACAGGGTGGTTTGTGTGCAAGAATAAGGAAGAGTAAGAAAGCGCAATGGGGTACGAGGCATATAAAGCGTTTTATAGGATATGTGGTGGGTGTGGTTTATGAGATTCCACTGACGTGCGGAAAAATATATATACGTCAGACAGGAAGGTGTATTAATGATAGAACAAGGGAGCATCAGATCATAGAGAATGGTAAGGGGTCAAATTTACCCCTTTATTGTCAAAAGTGCAAGTGTGAGCCGTTCTTTAGTAGGCTTAGGATTTTAGGGAACGGTCGGGAAAAAATTTTCCGCGAAAATTTAGGAGCTTTTTGGATTCAAAGAAAGGTGGTACATGTTTTTATGAAGCCTCATTGCCTTTACGCAGGAAGACATTTCCTTTCTTGAGGTATCCTCCGGGGTTGATAGAAAGATTTGTGTTTATTAGAGGTGCTGATGGATGGACTTGTGAGGATGTTTCGGAAGGTTGACCTACATGATGAGGAGGGAACGTGGATGTTTTATGTGGATGCCACAGAGGTGTGGTCGTTTTTTCTAGTTTGTGTCTATGAAGTGGAATTTGTGACTGTCATGCTCAGGTGATGTTAGTGTTGTGCTGTGATGATTGTGCTGTTAACTTTTATTGTTGGCTAGACATCTGCTCGGCAGAGATGTGGTGGGCGAAGGAGATTTACTTGAGTGTAGAAGAGGAAGTTGGGGCGGAGTGTTGAAGAGGAAGTGAGTGTTAAGTTTCATGCTATAGTTGGTAGTGTGTGCCTATGCTGTGTTTTCTATTGACGTGTTTGTGTTTATTGCGTCGCATTTCTGGGTACTATGCAGCAACAACTCACCCGTGAAGCTGTTATTCGAAGACGAAGACAGGCGCCGAACATGAACTTCATGCTGGAACCACCGAAAGCTCATTTCATTTTTCGGCGCAGTGGAAAGGAGAACGTAACTGAATAAAATTCAGAAGTATTTGGCAAAGCCAAATGCGTGCATTATCACTTGATTTGTTAAAGAAAAAATCTTCCAAGTGTTAACCGTCATGCACGCACACTAATATGCCAAGCCCGACTACTACGCTGGTCATGCTGACCGCTTGTTATCCACGTTGAAGACACAGCACAGACCATTAGCTTCTTTGTGTACCAGCGCTAATTTCATAAAGAATTCAAACCAGCCGTGTGCAGCTAAACTTTATTAGTTAGAGGCGCTTTCACATTAAAAACATTCTTATCGACCTTATGCATGGATGACGGCTTGAAAAAGACCACATTTTAGCGTCAGCTCTAGCACACGGCGTCCTCTTTTCCCCAGACACGAATTTCCAAGACCGCACTGAAGCCAATCCAGCAGTGGAGCCAAAGTTCGAGTATCACCGATGCCCGCATCGACAAAGCCCATAGATTCTCTCTTTCTGCCTCTCTCTCTCATGCTCTCTGTTTCCACACTCCTCTTTTTTTTTTTAGCTTTGAGAAACTAAAGTTAGCTTTAGATCTGTGCCCCTGTAACCATGTAAAACGGTGTCTAGCCGGGCCAAAGCTGTTGCATGACCTTTGAATTTTTGAGGCGAAAGCATCACTACCAGTGTCAGACCGCAGCTTTGGATGGCACCACACAGCCTAGTGCTGCGCTTGCGCGTGATGTCACAGCAAAGGCCAGTTGCGCAGCCTCCTTGATAAGCTCTGCCAGCATTGTCGAGCAACGCTGAAGAGGTGTGCGACTCTTCCTCATTGAGAAGAAAACCAGTTTCCACCGGGAATCGAATCTCTATTCCTTGGATCCCCAGCCTTCATAATTCCGCTTGTCTACCGTGAGCCAATGGCTGGGCGCTGCATTTCAATGTGTCAAATACTAAAATAGTTATTTCGGTCAATTAGGGTGACGTCGACATGCATCAAATACTAAATAGGTAATTAAATCAGTCAAATAGGCTGACGTCACGCAAACTGAAGCCAAGCCAAAAAAAGGCATAGGAACAGATTGGCACACAATTTGAAAGTACCAAAGACTAAAATGGATAAACAAGAAGTTAATGTGACGTAGGGGATGTGACGCCACGCAACCGGCTGTATAGCCGAAAAAGGGCATAAAAAGGAAATTGCGCGCATTTTGAAAGTCCTACAGATTAAAATGGGCAACCTTAAGTGAATTAGGCAACATGAAGCAACCACAAGCAACCAACCGCAGCATCCGTGCTTTCGCATTACTCCAATGCAGATTCTGCAATACTCTTCAATTGTTTTTTCAACATGCGTTTTGCAGACTCCGAAAATCGCGACTCCCACTTGAGAAGGTTTGCTTTGATGACTCAAGTGAAACATCACAGTGCATGCATGTGGTACTTGTGAAATATATTTGAACTATTCCATATTCGTGTTTCCAGGGCGTTGAAAAATAAAATACCACAGACTCTAATTTTGCTTCACATACTGATTACACGCTTGAATGAATACGCATGCCTGAGCACGTACTTGGATCTAGGATCTGTTGTCACAATTGAAAAGGTCCTTGAACAGTACCCTAAAATAAGCCGAGGCTATGCACTTGACAGATGAAATATATTTCGGAAATCAGAGTTCAGGGAGTTCAATTATGAATTAAGAATCTGCGAAATTCCTTTGTGGAAAATACTGTACATGCATATAAAACAATAAGCAGCGGCAGTTGAAAAAGAATCATCCGAGAAGGACGCCTATGGGGCGCTAGGATAAAAGAAAATGTCGCGGGAAGCTCCCCTGCCCTTCTAGTCACCTGAAAAAAAAAAAAAAAGGTGCATGCATTTCTCACTTCCATATCACCTCTCCGATGTCTGCTAGGTGAAGGAGCGCAGCCAGCATAAAATCTTCCTTGCATGTCTGGCTGCCAGTAGGTGGTAAACCTAAATATGAATGAAAATCTAAAACTTTGTTCAAGCTTTCTTTACCTTCGCTGGCTGCTGGCTTCACTTATATAAGTTGTCATTTGATGGATTCCATTACTACAGAAGCATCGTCACTATAACTTTTACGTTGTCATGATCTTGCCTGAGCGGTTGTATTAAGTTAAAATTGTAAAGACACCACAAGAAAGGCACAAAATGCATGGCTTTATTCTGGATATATTTTTATATGAGGATTTTGAGGAAAACTCATGAGCATGTCTCTAGCAGGTGGTGGTTAGCTGGTGACATGGTTGAACATTTATCAGTAGTTGTAGAAGTCGCAAGTCTATATGAGATAGCCAAGTTGGCAGATGGGAATACTGTCTTAACGTGCCTGAGTGACCTAAGGGTAGCATGTCTTTGTCAGTATGCAAGGGACCCAAAGAACGTTCGCATCCAGTCAGACAGGCATCCCCAGGTCACTAAAGGAGGTTCAGATGGCTTCGTTAAAGCAAGTCTCTATATATATATTTAGAATGGTCTTGAACATAATATGGTGGATTATAAATTATGAATATGAGTATGAAAACATATTAGAAGAGCAAAAATGCCTGTAGATGAATGACGATCTACAAGGCAGCCTCAATGTGCTTCATCACACACTTAAAGGTAAAGTTTAAGCGCCACTGATTCTTTTTAGGCGGAGACTGGTGACACGCACCGTGGCACCAGTAAAACGCTGCTGCCATGCACAAAATACGTCACCCTACGTCATCATAAACTAATCAAAAGAAAAATATGCGCAACAGCAAGTGAAACATTTATAATACTAATGTATAACTTAAAATTGTGGCTTAACAAAGGTTATTGTTCATATTCTTAATAATTTTAACTTATGTAGGTTTTGGCGGCGTTGGCGCGTTGGTCATGGCGTTGGTCGCGCACTTGTACTCATGGCTTATTTGCATGCCTATTTCAGTCGAAGCGTTTCGCGAACTCATGTATGAAATCTTTCTTGCTAATCTCCTTGCTAATCTCCTTGCTAATCTCGGGATTAGCAAGGAGGATTTGAGAAATCCGCGCTTGGTTGCTACAATCAAGCGCGGAGTTTGGACGCGCTTGATTGTGACGTACAGTTGCAGACGAAGTTTTTCTCGTGTAGTGCAATTTCTAGCTTCGCTCTGGGCTTCGGGTTCGGCTGTGCATTGTGCGCTTCATTCGACGCAAGGGAATTAGGCTCCCCGTGGGCTGCTTATCTCGTTGTTCTGCCGAAGGTATTCCGCCTTCAAATACGCAGTTGATGCAGCGTTCTGTACCATAGCTCTAAGGCTGTACGTTATGGCACTGCATTTATTTACCTCCGAATTCCTTTTTACGGTCAACTAGGCTATGCGTCCGCAATTAATAATTCAGTGTTTAATGTATCTGATAGAGACAGGAAATACAGGCTGTATGGCCGGTTAATATCACTTGTCAGAAAGGAACTGCAGGCAGCAACAGCTGGTGAATATTCGAGGTTGCTTTGGTTGCCTTTGGTACTTATATGAAACTATATATGTATGACCGCGAACTGGGTTTGCATTATGGCTCAGCAGTCTGGCTGATCAATCTGTAAGTCAGAAAAAACGGTACATAATGCAAACTCCTGTTTTTGGAAGGTGCAGTTGTACTGAGTGTACCCTGTATCTGAATTAACTCAGCAGTTTCGTGGAGCCTCCCCGCCCATACTTCTATAGCTTCCATCTTTCAGAGATTTGTTCAAGTCAGTGCAGTGGCACCGTCTTTTGACTTGTTATTATGTGAAAGTTGCGATATGGGCAGTATGGTATGTTTTTCATCGAGACACTGGCCCAGTCAAGAAAACAAATTATGGTTTTCAAGTGAGGTTTGCAGTTGCAAAATTTCTAAATATGCTTTTGGCACAGATTCCGAACACCAGTTTGAATAAATTGAACATTCCAATTAGGCAGTTCAGCTAAGGCTTCCAGTTTTAATGCTTATTTTGCTGGCACTGACCTGAAATGGCAGCTTCAAGCGGGCGACAGGCAAGCATGCATTCATATGACACATAGACCATAGGAACACTATATATACCCGAAGAGTTGACACGATCTTTTCTTCGTGGGGGCTTAGCCTCGCACATTGGACCCTCCTCTTGCATTCAGTGGCAGATCTTCAGGAGTCAGAGTTACTTCGTTTAATCACAACTTATGCGGTTATAGAAATTATGCAAACTACACAGCAGTTTAAGTTGTAACATTGTTTTATTGAATGTTCAGCAGGGCCTTCCAATTGAATGTTCCGAAGTAAGTGCCAATCAGAAGTAGAGAAACCATTTGAGCTACCTGATTACATTCACAAGTCCAGCTGCCATGTCTTAATCTATTTCATTCCTAATAGACACTTGGTGTCTTTTATCCTGGGGTAAATTGGCAGCACACTTGGCAAAGTTACTGTTCAAAAGCAATTAAATTACATTACCAATTACTTGCTAAGCCTTAAAAATATAATGAAATTGCTAAATACTGCTCCCAAAAAGTAATGACATTACAATTACTTCCGCAGAGCAAATTCCTTCTCATTAATTACTCTCTGGATTTCATCTGTATATAAACTAAGTAAAGCTTGTGAACAAAACCTCTCCAAACACTAGAGCACATTCTTTCATCTTCCTGCCAAATTCTATCCAGTAAGACTATTCCCTCCCATTTTCCTACAGGACAGGTTATTAAAAATATAAGCCAATGGCAACAAAAACAATCATGGTCAAACACGCCATGAACATTTCCGCCTGTCTCTTCCCCCAAACCACTTGTTTGCCCGTGATGGCACGTGTAACCAGGCGCCACTGTGCCTATAGCCAGTATGCAACAGTGAGTGCTACTGCACACTTTCAACTAGTTTTGACCTTCTACCATTTTGCGCCATCTGTCACTTCGATGGACCCTCAACGCCTTACATGTATACCTTCTGCTTAGAGAATGGTTGTGATCCAGAGACACAGGGCAGGTCTGAGGCCTTGAACATGTAGTTCTACTTAATTCTGTCTTTTTTTGCTTATCCATCACTGTGGGACAGGCTTGCTGCATGTCATTACTGTTTTCTTGGCATCGTACCGGGAGTACATAGTGTGAAGTATAGAAACAGCAGTGATTCACTTTAGTAAAAGTAATTTTGAAATGAATGAATTACTTTCAGGGCTTAAAGTCTGGCTCTACCAGAGAGACTCTAGAAATTTGAGCGCAATTGTTGAGAAGGAACTAAGAGGGTGAGAGAAAGGGCTGGCGGCCTTTGCACATGTTTCTATTTAAATTTGAGAAATTATATATATATATATATATATATATATATATATATATATATATATATATATTAAGGAGGTTTTTGTGATCATTTTATGACATACACCTGAAAAAGTGATCCCTGCACTCTGCCAGCATGATCGATGATCTGTGATGTAAAGCAGCTTATAGTGAAACAACAAAGTGTCAGCACTTGTAACATATGCAATATTTCTTTAAAGCACTTTATATAGAAAGTACTATCTTAATTGCACGTTAAATGGAAAATGAACTAAGTAAAAAATATATATGCTATAATTTTACACTTCAAGTGAACGCAATGAAAATTAGCAAAAAATATTGTAAGAGCTACCAGCTTGGTTTGTCTGGTGACAAGTACATCATATGAATAATATTGCGTGAGCATAATGACAATTTGCTCAGCTAATACCAAAACACAGTGCGAACCGGCCAAACCGAAGAGATGGTATGTGAAAATACCTTAATTAGTTCCAGCCTCTGTGTAAAGGGACTAACTTTTGTTTTCTTCATCACAGGTTTTAGAAAATTCTAATTCTTACTAAAATTAAGTAATAATTCTTAAAAAAACTTGCTGCAAAATTTTCTAACAATCATAAGCATTCTCTGATTGCCCCTGAAAAGAATAAAATTCGAGGACACTTTGGCGACTAAAGTGATGAAAGGCGAAAGCCTGAGTGCTGCATCCTGCTACGCGACTGTTGCGCATGTAGCGATGAGTGCTGCTACAAGTAAAGCGAGTGACTACTCTTTCACATTCTGCAAGTGCATTTATTCAGTGCATTCTGCTTGGCAGCGCAGTGACAAGATCGCGCTCCTTGTATCTTTGCAGTTGTTCTACATTTACTGTTGTGTGGTTGATTTTACCAGGTGTGTGGCATTAAATAGTAATTATGAATGAATTAGGCATTAATGTGTAATTAGTAATGCAATAAATAATAAGTCATTTATTTGCAGTTAGCCAATAATTGATTAGTAAACAGTCATTGATTGCCATATGGCCATATAAGCCACGCATTCGCGCATACTGTGGTGGTGCTCTGTGATTGGTCGAGACCTCCATGACGTCATCCTGTCTCGACCGATCAGAGCTGCCGCAAAAGTGTGATACTTTGGCTGACGACAACGATGAGGCAATAAAGGCCTTTGCCAAACGGATGCACCTGCTTCATTCGTGCAGTGCTGGACACCGGATATATTCAAGTGCGGGGGGTCTCAGACCTCTCGTAAAAACTGATGAGGGTTCTCAGACACAATGACACCCCACTGACTTTTTAGTGATAATCTTTTCATGTATCTAAAATAATAATGTGGGCTATTGTGAATTGCACCTTTATTGTAATGCTAGTGTAGTGCATCTGGCAAGTATATTCCCACTGAAATCAGGGCTAGCAGCTGGTAATCGATATGCCTCCAAGAGCAAGTATATGATACCTTGCTTGTGACCATTGATGAGATAGAAACTTCAAAAAAGCTTGAAATTGAATCTAAGACAGCAGCAAAGGTAGGAAAATAGCCTAGTGGATTAGTGAACCAGCAGGAGCTCAAAGGCAAGATATCCAACAGTTAGTTGTAAAGGAATGAATTCCAGGAAAAGATATATGTAACAAGTTGACCCAGATAGCCAGGTGGGCTGGTGAAGTAGATAGCTTGTAGAAATAAAGCAGTTTACAGTGGAGAGGATTAGTTGGAGAAAAACTATAGATGCCTTTGTCCTAGCTGTATAGTGAATGCGATGTAATGATATGTAACTTGAAACTTACATGCCCTGGAGAGGCTATGCTGTGTTGAACATTTTCATGCCTAAGAGAAACTGAGATATTTAATGTTTAAAACATCTGCATTGTACCGTCATATATTTAATACAAGCTGTTTTCATAGGCAGCTGAATTTGACACACACTTAAGATGGCGCACATATCAAGCACATTAATTTGAGTGTACTAAAATTGCCCTTAGTAACTAGGTTTAGGCCGGTTATCCCCCATGAAAATAGACACCTAGTAGACTTTGTTCAAACGTACCCATTTCAGCTGGAAAAGCACATTTCCAGCTGAATTTCTAGCTGGACGGCCATATTTTCCAGCTGGAAAAAAAAATGATATTCCAGATAGAGGCTTGACTGGAGGTGTAAATTTTCCAGCTGGAAATCTCAAAATTCCAGCTGGGCATGTATGATTTCTGGTTCCATAATCTAGCAGGAAATAGATGTCATTCCAGCTGGAATTGCTTTTTCCCAGCTGGAAATCACAGTTTTCCAGTTGGATAATTTCGGTACACGGTTCTATAATCCAGCAGGAAATGAGTGTTTTTTTTCCGTCTGGGATGAGCTTTAACATCCTAGAGCGGCTCAAGCTATGCGACATGCTGTAGTGGAGGGCTTCATAAATTTTTACCACTTGTGCACTGCCATCGCATAGCACATGGGCACCTCCAAGCAGCCTCCACAGCCGTGAATCGATCCCATATTCTTCAATAGAGCAGTCGAGCACCCAATCACTGAGTCACCAGATTGGAGCGCTATTTAAATACTTATACTTACCATGTGGATTGTATATAGACATACGCACATCAAATGAAAAAAAAAAAAACTGAAGTTATCTATAGGCGGCAAAATGGAACTGCAGTTTCACTTCACTACCTGTACCATGCATGTTCTGCAGCATACAGTATTACTGATTCTGACAGAATGTATATGATAATATCGATAGTATTATTTGGTAACTCATGGATGCATTTAGAAACACTGAGCTTTGTTCACCACTTGATGCAGCATATTACTACAGTAGAACCCCGTTGTAATAAACTCGGATATAGTAAAATGAAACTGAAGTCCCAGTTCATCTTCCATAGACAGCTGTACTTTTTCCCCCCTTTAAGTAAAGATAATTTTGGTAAAAATCGGTTATAGTAAAGTGGGCCTGGCCGCAGCGACGACTCCCGAGATATGACATCGCCGCCCGCGTACTACATAAAATCACGAGGAAAAGATATATATATATATATATATATATATATATATATATATATATATATATATATATATATATATATTTTTTTGTATTTCAAGACAAAAATAACACCGAGCGTCCTTTTAAATGGCTTTACCATCAGACTTAGTAGTATTCAGAAGAAGCTTACTTAACAAAGACCTTGGAGCCGTGAGGGAAAGCACGCAGCGCGTAGGATAAAAAAGGAAAAAGCTGTCTACAAACATGGAAAGGAAGCGGCGCGGTCCGTTCAGAGAGTAAAGGAGAGTAAAAGTGTACCAAGAAATAGTTAAGGGGAAGAAGCGGGCGAACATTCCCAGCACTGTGCAGCACAAAGCATGAGGCAGCGGTGGCAAGACGTGAAGGTGCAGCGTGTGTAGTTTTGCAGCACGTGACTGCCACTCGCATTTATCATTTATTGCCTTTTAAAAGACAGAAATAGCAAAATGTGACGCCAGGTTCATGCAAGGCTTTGATTTTCACTTGAAATCAAACTTGTTTGTATTTGTAGCCACATTCTCATTCTTTAGAGGTACTTCCACTAGATGTAAAAAAATTTTGTAACTGAAAAAAATTGCATGAAGACATAATAAGGGAGGGATGGAAGCTATTTCAGAGTGTCTTTTTTTTTTCATTAAGCAACAAGACATCTTCATTAAGCGCCCATTCAGCGACTAGACAGCATCTTCAGGACCATGTCATCACCAACAACTGATATAGCAAAGACTCTGATGCTATAATGGCTCACACAGCAATCAGCTCAACCGCCAGAATGTGTTAATGTGAAGATATGAAGCAATTTGAGAACAAAATCTGTGTTCCATATGACAAGAAATGAAGCTCATTAATGTAGCAGATTGAACATGTTTGTGTTGCATGAAAGGATGACAGCACACAAAAATGGATAGGGGCACATATAGCAACAAACGACAAGATGACAAGATGAGCACTTATTTGTCTGGTCATTCCTTTAAGAAAAAGAATCACGAATAGTGTCTTCATCATTTCTGAGCTGTTCATTCCTGTCTGCCAAGGTTTCAATAATATTTAAGGGAGGTGATAAGAAAGAAATATCTAACTATGGACCAATATTCATTCTATCCGATCCTTCAAAAGCTCTAGTTATAGTTAAAAAAAACTGAAAACTCTTCGAAAAACACTCTTACTATTACTGACAGTCAGTTCGGATTTTGCAAACGACGGTCCGCTGAATCTGCTCTGCTGCTGCAAAAAGAAATTATTTTTCAGGGTACTGATTGTAAGAATACAATGCTAAGTATGTTTTTAGACTTTAGTAAAGCACTTCATATTCTCAATCATAAAATATTGCTTAATAAACTTGAAAGGTACAGCATCCGCGGCTCCCCTCTTATTCTGTTTCGATCGTATCTGAGTCAATGTAAACAGGCTGTCTATATTGATGGTATTCTGCCTAGTTTAAGAGCTATACAATGTGGAGCTTCCCAGGGTAGCCTTCTGGGTCTGTTTCTTTTTAATGCTTAATGATATATTTATATAAACTTGCTTTCGCGACGTTATATATGTTTTGTATGCTGATGATAAAAGCTTTTTCTTACTGATTCGTCCATATATAAGTAACCTATTAAAAAGAGGAAACATTGTTCTTCAGTCACGGTTAAGATCAAATGGACTTTTTAAAATTGTCAATAGTAAGACATCTCTTTTGACTTTAAAACTTTAAAGTAACTTCATCAATGCCCATTTTATTTACCTTAAAATTTATTAACAGAATAGAAATTATCTACAGCTTTAAATCGTTGGGCATCATTTTTGATGCACATACGGAAGGAACAGAACAGATTAGACACATTGCAAAGAGAGTTCTACAGTCTGTTGGCGTCCTTTCCAGATGTCTCAGATTTTTCTCCAAATCTAAAGTTGATAATCTACAACACAATATTTGAATCTTATCTTAACTATTGCCATTTGGTCTGGGCCAGCACATCAAGCACTAACATTAATAAGTTACTAATGCTTCAAAAGAAAGTAATTAGATTAATTGTCGGGGACAGTTATACAGCTCATAACAGCATATTTGTTTTCTTAAATATAGCATTATTTGCATTAATGTCCTCTCTAAATACCAGTTAGTATATTATCTGAGGTTTTCTCCCACAGCAGCTGCTTTTCTTGTGTCCCTCGCTGAATTAAAACCAAAAGAGAAATATATCTTCACCCGATGCACTGATAAATTGGTTCTGCCACCCTTAATAATAAACTATGCAAGACACTGCAGGCGCTAAAGTAGTTCTCATTGCCTCATTTAATTGGCAAATAAATAAACTTCCAGGGTAAATGATTTCTTTTCCCCATCTCTGAGGGCACTAAAGTTGCATTTTGTCGTGAATGGTTGATGTACACCATTATTATTCCTTTATATATATATATATATATATATATATATATATATATATATATATATATATATATATATATATATATATATATATATATATATATATATATACATATTGCCGTGTAATTCGTTAGCTTTGTTTGCAAGCTCCCTTGTATGCCACTTTGTTGTTTATGTTGCTTTTGCACTGGGTCACTCACGTTCAAGCTACAGAGTGGTAGCTGTTTCGTCTGAGGTCGCTGAGTCACAACCATATATTCTCCATGCAGAATTTAAGCTACGTGAGGCGTCGAGGGTCCGTCGAAGGGACAGATGGTGCAAGGTGGTTGAAATTCAAAACTAGTTGAAAGTGCTCAGCAGCACTCACTGTTGTGTCAGCTATAGGCACAGTGGTGCCTACACTTGCCATCATGGGTGAAAAGGGGGGGAGGAGGAGAAAGACAGATGCAAATGTTTACGGCGTGAACATTACCAATTGCAAGCTGTTGTGGTCAAGTGTAAAATATATAATGTTCATTCGTTCATTCATTCATTCATTCATTCATTCATTCATTCATTCATTCATTCATTCATTCATTCATTTTATGAATAAGGAGACATGAAGCAGTAATATCTACTGCTTTTGAGTACTGCAATTACTTTATTTATATTTGCAGTCTTCTGAAAGTGAAGCTTCCAGTACAGCACTTGGAAAATATTAATTAAAATATAAGACTGTTGGTACTGTGGTTGCTTCAAGTACCAATGAAGAGAAACAGGCCATATATATCTCCTGCTTGCTAACTTCACCTGGAAAATAAACTGACATCTGATCTACAGACCAATTATGGCTAGCCAGTTGAACTGAATTGAGCATAGAACTTGCTACAGCAAACAGCTCATGGTTACATTTAAGGAAAACTCAAGTCCCAGTTCGTCTTCCGCAGACGACTGTAATTTTTTCACTTTTATAGTAAATACATTTTTGGCAAAAATTTGAAGTGCATCTGGCCGCGCCGACGTACTTCCCATGAATTAAAATATACCTATAGAATCGCAAAAGCAAAGTTTTTTAAACTCTTTACCACTAGGATCAGCAGTTCTGATAAGCAGATATAGTAAAGAAATTTGCTGGTCCGAGTGACTTTAATATAAAGGGGTTCTAGTACTAGTACTTATTCAACCTAAATCAATGCTTTCAGGGCCTGCATTATACGAGATCAGTCAAAAAAGGCCAATTGGATATTTTCAACTGTAACCATTTAATTTTCCAACTAGAACCAGTGGTGTTTTTTGACACTTAACCCATTGCAGCCAATGGGTGAGACCAATTGCACTCAGTGGGTCCAATGGGATGTGCCAATGGTATGTATATACAATGGGTCACACTCATTGCATACAATGGGTCCAACAGAACATACCGAATGGGACAAAAGGTAGACTGACTTACAATTTGCATGGACACATGCTTAATGGATATCAAGGAGTACAGGCAAGCATACGTCTCGCATAAGAAATGCAATACTGTACAGTTTCGCAGATGCATATAACACAAGATTCCATACACCCAGCAAACATACTTCTTCCTACTCTCATGCTGGGGCCAGTCTTGCCATTCGAGTGTAGTTATTTCATTTAATTTTGTAGGCGCAGCGATAGTAATAGGAGAATTGTGTTTTACAGGTTAAGCTACTGATAGTCATATATCCAAACCAACTCGTCCAGTTTTCTGTCTCCCAGAAGTTTACTGCTGATCGTTGTTATTTTGAATATTGTGTTTGTTTTCTTTGTGAAATATGGAAATGTTCCCATGGATACACCCAGTGCAGTTGGCCAGACCAATTGTTCTCAGATGGTAATTGTCTCACTGTATGTAATGGGTTTGATAAAGTGGGCTAGCCAGTTGGTAAAGATTCATCTAACCGAGTAATCATTTGGAACATATATGAACTGATTAATACTATAGTAATGCACAGATGGCACTCTATAGACTACTTTGCACAAGTAGTTGCAGGATCCAATTGACCTATCAAATTGGAACCAACTGGAATGAGATTTTCAAATGGAATCAAGTGTTCCAAATAGACTTTTCAGTGGGTTCCTATGAATTCCAACTGGAAACCATTGAGCCCAATTGGGCTGCCCACTTGAAAGGAAAATTCCAATTGGAAAAAAATTGAGTGCGTCAGTACCGATTGACATTCCAGGGGGTTCCAATGTTTTTTTTTTTTTACTGGGGCCACTTTAACTCCCTCTTTGCCATCGAACAGATGAATCGTAAGTGTATCATACTTTCTTGTGGCACACTAACTTCGACGTTGACATTTGTTAGCACTACATGTTTACAGAATTTACCAGACAGAATTTTCAACCTCTAGTTGCTTATTTCATCTGGAAGTTTTCTAAATGACATGAAATGAAGAAAAGTTTTGGTCATATATAAAAGACAAAAGAATATTTTCCAAGGGCCTTGAAAAGGTTATTCTAAGCCACCTCGACATAGTCAAGCACAATATTTTATCAAAATCTTGGCATGGCTTTCGAAAGGGCAGGTCGATCCGCCCTTCTATGGTTACAACATTAAGGCTGACATATTCACTTTTGGCATTTTTGTTTTATTTATTATGCCATGGAGCTCCTAATAAATTAGATTGTTATAGTGCCCACGCTCTTTTGCAATCATATCTGACCGGCTGAACTCGGTACATTCACATCAATGGATATATTATTCTAATTTGCTATGCCAAGTGAAAACCGTAACCGGCCGAACTGCTTTAAGGAACAAATTTCCAGTTAATCGCAGTTGAATTACAGTTGGGGATCAATTGTTATCTAACTGGGATGAACTGGAAATTTGTTCCTTAAGCCAGTTAGATTTGCACCTATGTTCCACAAGGCAACATTCTTGGGCTGTTCTTAAATCTAATTTATACATAAATGATCTCATGCATCAACATAAGTTTGTTTTTTAGCTCAACTAATAAACTCAATATGTTTGAAATGGCTAACAGTGTGCACTGTAAAAACTACTTGAACTACCAAATAAACAGCCTAAAAATTGATGAAACTAAAATCAAAGGAATTTTATTTGTTTCCCCAAACCTCAATTTAAAATTAAGAAGTCATGAAATAAACGTTGGGATACAGCATAAAATCCTTGGTGTATATTCTCAAGTACGCTGACATGGGATAGTCATATTGAGCAGGTATCCAAAAAACTGTCCTGTGTTGTAGGTCTGCCCTCTTTCAGACTCAGTATCAAGCTTACCATGTCATAATCTGTTCCCACCTTAACTATTGCACGCTGGTATGGAAGGCAACTACTAAAAAAAAAGACATCAGTGCACTTCTGCCTCTAAAAAAAAAAGCCGTTTGTTTCATAAACAATGTACTGTCAAGCTTCAACAGAGCTAATCATTCAGCATCAAATTGTCTATCTATATTATTTCTTTATAATTTATGATTACCATCTTTTTATCATTTGCACTTTGATGACGAAAAATGTCAGCAATTTATTAACCCAATCAGGGGCAACATTGTTTTAATATTTTGTCAGTTCAGTTCAGTCGTTCAGTCGTGTCCGACTCTTCGTGACCCTATGGACCATGTCACGCCACGCTTTCCGGTCTCTCACTATCTTCCTAACATCACATAACTTCATCTGCAGTGCCTCGAGGATGCCATCTAACCATCGCGTTCGCTGCCTACCCCTTCTCCGGCGACCCTCAACCTTTCCCAACATCAAATCTTTCTCCAGCGACTCCTCTCTTCTCATTAGATGACCAAAGTAGCTGAGCTTTAACTTTAGAATTTGACCCTCCAGTGAGCAGTCAGGGTTTATGGTTGACAATATCGACTGATTTGATCTTCTGGCAGTCCAAGGAACTCTCAAGAGTCTTCGCCAGCACCACAATTCAAACGCGTCAATTCTTCGGCGGTCAGCCTTTTTCACAGTCCAACTCTCGCATCCATACATCACAACTGGAAAGACCATAGCACGAGTTATACGGATCTTGGTTGGCAGACTAATGTCTCTGCTCTTTACTAGGCGGTCAAGGCTAACCATTGCTCTCTTTCCCAGAAGCAGGCGTCTAATAATTTCATGGCTGCAGTCTCCTTCCGAGGTAATCTTGGAGCCCAAGAAGAGAAAATCTGTCACAGCTTCCACTTCTTGTCCATTGATGCTCCAGGACTTGATAGGGCAAGACGCCATGATCTTTGTCTTTTTAATGTTCAGTTTAAGCCCAAACTTCTCACTCTCTTCTTGTACGCGCATCAGAAGTCTCTTGAGTTCCACTTCACTTTCTGCCATTAAAGTGGTATCATCCGCATATCTAAGGTTGTTGATACGTTTTCCAGCAATCTTCACTCCAGCTGAAGATTCGTCCAGACCGGCCTTCCTCATGATGCACTCTGCATATAGGTTAAATAGGCAGGGCGACAGTATGCAGCCTTGCCTCACTCCTTTCTCAATCGGAAACCAATCAGTAAGACCTTGCCCAGTTCTGACTGTGGCCTCTTGTCCTTCATACAGGTTTCTGAGGAGACAGATGAGGTGAATTGGAACCCCCATCTCTTAAGAGCTTGCCACAATCTGCTGTGATCTACGCAGTCAAACGCTTTCGCATAATCAATAAAGCAGAAGTAGATGGGTTTCTGGAACTCTCTTGCTTTTTCCATGATCCAGCGAAGGTTGGCAATTTGGTCTCTAGGTCCTCTGCCCTTGCGATACCCAGCTTGCACATCCGGAAGCTCCTGATCCACATACTGCTGCAGCCTACCTTGGAGGATTTTCAACATCACCTTGCTAGCATGCGAAATAAGCGCGATCGTGCGGTAGTTGGAACAATCTTTGGCACTGCCTTTCTTTGGAATGGGGATGTAAACTGACCTCCTCCAATCTTGTGGCCACTGCAGGGTTGTCCAAATCTTCTGACATAATGTATGCAGAATGTTAACAGCGTCATGGTTGAGGTTTTAAAGCAACTGAGCTGGAATGCCATCAATTCCGCTAGCTTTGTTCTTAGCAAGGCTGGCTAAGGCCCATTCAACTTCACTCTTCAGGATGCCCGGCTCGAGATCAGTAATCACAACCGTCTTATGTTGGGTTTGCACCTGTATCTGTACCTGTGAAAAATATTTCATAGGTAATATTTTGTACCTGTGAAAAAGGGATGATTTGACATTGCCAAACTAGTTACATCCTTTAGTCGTTTAACTTGTACAGTGCTGGTTCTACTAAATAAACTGTATTTTTCCAATATCAACCATGTGAGTGACAACTTTTTGTGTTCAATATTTCTAGAGGGGCCTGTGTTTTCTATTTTACTGTGCAATGCATGGTACCTTGTTCACTGAACCTATAAATGGGAATTTCGTGTGCATTTTGCTATGTTATTTTAGGAATAGTAATGTTGCATATTGGCGGTACTTTGGTTCATCTTTCATTTATATGCATGCACTCAGAAAAGGTTGAATTTCTTCGTTAGAAACTTCTTGTTTGAACTTTTGATAATTCTGTCACTGCAGCCTCCTTTACCTCGTCCTAAACTGTCTCTGCAACGTTTTGTCCGAGAGTTCATAAATGAAATGTTCAGCATAAATTAGATGATTTCAATTAAAATAATTTTAATTACAGCTGGGCTTTTGAACGGGAAATCACTTCTTTCCAGCTGGAAACCATATTCCTGCCAGAATGACATAGTTTTCAGGCTCGATTATTGAACTACCTATCCATCTGGAATGTATTTTTGTTTCCAGATGGAAGATTTACATCTCCAATCAAACAGCTAAAAAATCTTAAGTTAGAGTGACTCCAACAAGTCATATAGTGACATATATATGATCCTGCACAACACTAAACGACATATACAACTCGGTGCACTCGCGTGATACCATGCATGGAGCCAAGCATATAATAACCAGGCCATAATTAAGAGGTGCTGTATAGTGCTTGGTTTTATATGCTAGTGTACTGATTGTGTTTGTGTGATATATATGCAGATATGTTAACGTAATTCCTTAATGTCAGACCAGGTGATTCATATGAGTCGGTGAAAATGAGCAGCCGGAGCCCTCTGTTTTATTGTTTATGTAAATAGAAAAAGAAAGGGTGCCCCATGGGGTGGTGATGAATGGGTAGTAAGCAAACCTTTCTAACAAAATACTATATCTGTGCATGCGCTCTGTTGCAGGCAGAATTTAAGAGATTTAGTTTCAAAGTACTGTTAGTTAAAAATGTCTTCACGGTAAGAGACAGGGGGAAAATTCTGCAACCCATCTTCAAGTATATTTTTATTATGTTGTTTTATAGTCAGTATTGAAAAAGTGCATAACATTGTAGAGAAGACTATATCAAAGGGATTTTGCTTTGTAATGTTAAATAATGTTTATTATACAAAATAATGATATTCTTTGATAATTTATAACAACATAATTGTAACATTGAAAAGATCAGATAATTACTTATGTAACACAAACAATATAACAACTTACACAATAGTTTTATTATTCTAATGTTGCTACCAGCTGAAGAATTATTTGGCAATTGCTGATTTGCTTCTTGTTCATTGTTTATTGGCATAGATGAAGCATGTATCTATGAGCGGAAACAGGTCTTGTCATCACCTTTGCATGCGGTTCACTCTGCGGGCAAGCAATTTACATTAACATGACAAATATATGTGCAGCAACCCCGTCCTTTGAGCTAAATTGTAGAATATAATTGTAGCAAAATTTATAAATTTTCAACATGGATCTTTTTTATCACATTAACCAATTCCTATCACTGCTTTGCCGGCTTCCGCCCACGATGCAGCATCACAGCCAGGGAAGAGGATATCGGGTACTTTTTTGTGAAAAAAAATATCATAATGGGTGGGCTTTACAGCAACATAAGTTGATATGCAGAGAAGCCCCCTGTTTGTATACTGAAAACGTCCTTGCATTCCATCATTCCACAGTGTTCCTTTTTTTTTTCTCTTTCAAAAACAACGTACCTGGAAAATCATTGAGATGGGGCAGTAAGTAAATATTTTTCAGCGCTGAAAAATTCGGCAGATATAATATGTGCCGCGTGACTATAGTTCAACCCGCATGCATTAAATAAAGATTTAAGTTTTTATGCGAAGCATATTAAAGTAGGTTTCGGGCCTTCGCGCGACGCCCGGCGGTGGCCACCATTGACCTTGAAGTGAGATCACATGATGTGACGTCACGTGATGACGTCACACCGGCTGCAGATATGGCCTCATATCGCGCCGTCGGACGTCGCCCGGCGGAGGCCTCCACGCTTGGGATCGCACCGTCGCGCGCGACGCGGCGGCGGTGGCGCCACCAATAGCTGCATCACGTGATAGGTGACGTCACGCCAGGGATGAAGAGGCGCGCGCCCGCCGTCGCGTAAGTCTCTGTGCCCGCAACCGCGCCAGTGTCTTTGCGCCGGGCGTGTATGCGGTCAAGATGCCTACGACGATTAACCTAAAACCACGTCTCCGTTACTTAGCCCCATCCACACTGAGGCAGCTGCTTAACATGCTTCGCATCCACTGGGCTTAACCTTGATAAGCCTCCAATTTTTTAATACTATTTTGCATGATCACCACAGCTCGTTTCGTAATATATTCAACCAGCTGTTACCCCCAAATGCGAGCACCCTGTTCTTTCTGTGGTACATATGTCTCACTTGTAATATGTGGCACATGTGATAACAGGCCGCGCGCACTACCGCGACCCTAGTGTCATTCGCATTTCATATAACCTAGAATTGCTTACACGGAAGCTCTACGGATAATATATAGCTATGCTTCGGCGTCGTTAGGTCGGATGTCCTGTTCACTGCAATTCTCTGGGACACTCAAAGTTGTATACTATCTCGTGTATGATGTTCTCGTGTCTCCCAGGCCGCGTCGTCTGCCATCTCAGCTGCAGCCATGGATGGTATAACAGAATTGACAGGAGAAAACTAAAACACACCATCTATGCGGACCTTTATAGAGCCTGAAATTTAATTTTTAAGTGCAATATTTTCATTTGCGGTTGCTTTCTTTTTTTTTATAATTGGTACAGTGCGGCACTGCTGCAAGCTACTTTCACAGCGGGACGTATTACAAATGGCGGCGAAGAGATATGTCGTTGTAGTAGTGTTCTAACCACTGTAGTTATAGAGGCTAGTCAAATGTGCTAGCCTCTATAGTGTCGTGTCTCTTTCCAGGGACCATATTACCACATTGAGAACACCTCCCGCATTGACTGTCTTGTTAAGGTTCTCTTAGCATTACTGAAAGTTATATAAAAAGAATTCACAGTGGATTTATTGCATCAGTCATTTATCGTAAAATTTGCGCTTAAATACTTCAATCATTTGTGCTCCCGGTTTCTTCACGTCGTTGAGATACAAGCGGGACAGTGTGTGTACTTGCGAGGTTTGTGTACAGTGAGAGTTGCTTACAGCCCCTTCGGTCACGTCTTCTCCAAGTGTGCAGTGCTGTACTTAAAGTAGTACGTAGTACATGTTAATTTGGTGCGGTAGCTACCCGTATAGCTACTCGCTGTTTCAGTATCTTTTATTTTATGTTGCTTTCCTGAGAAGTGGCCCTCAATGTAAGTGCATCGTTGTTGCTTTCAGCTGTTTTAGGCACAGTCTGCCTGTATGCTAGCACACCATTTGTTGTGTATGCTTCGCCCCTCTTTACTTGTGCACTGCAGAGAAGCACCAGGGCAGATGATCACTGTATTTTAGTTCATGTCATGGGCCGCCGGGACTTCATGTTCTGCCTTGTTGTACATGCTTACATTTTAGTTAACTGTTAATTCGTAAAATATAAACAAAGGTTAACTTTTCTCATAGAGCGGTAAATATTTCGTCATACTGTCCAGGATGCCAAATGAGTTGTTGAAATGTCAGGATGACGCTAGAAATATATTGATCCTTGTTTACCCTTTTCTGCTGTGCTACTACCACAAATTCTGAACAGAACCAGTCAATTCATTTTCTATTGCTGTCCAAAAGAACTTAAGTATACTTTCTTCATCAGTTTAAAAGCACTTCTGCTTGTGTTGAATTATATATGTTCTGTTTTCACCCAGAACCTCTCCACCTTCCTCAGTACTTCAAGAAATAAAAGTAGTCACTGAGCCGAGCTTAATTGTCCTTTGCTACATTCACTAGAAACACATGACCCTGCTCGTCCATGTCATGGGCACGGTTAATGCTGACTTTGCAGAGTATGCTTTTCTTGTCTGCAATATTTGGGCATTTTCAAAACATATTCATCATTGCTCGTAGCAGGCATGCCCATGTGGACGAAAATACTGACTCTTCTACAAATAAGCACCACCTTGGCTTATGTGTCATGACATCAACTGTAGTTGATGTTGTGACTTGAGTCACAGGGGCTGACTCTAACTATAAAAGGCCTCAATTCAACCGGGAAGGGCATTCTTACACATCTCTTGACTGTGGACCAGTGCACTTGTGCTATTTCGAAAACATGCAAAAATACAGATCAAAACAGGATTGCTGTGCTGGGTGTTTAAATGTTTGGTTACTGGACAGTAGGTGCAACAATTTCGCAAGAGTCCATGTGCCTGGTACGTTGTCACAAGAATGCACACAAAGAGACATATATATTACGTTGGTTGTTTTTATTCTAAAAGTCTTGTGAGCTGGAAAAATTCCTTTATGCTGACAAAAGTATGTCCTCTGTGCGAGTTCAAACTGTTGTAGTGGTGCCTGCTGGCCACAAGGTCAAAAGACATGCACAGAGAGAGAGAGACCCTTTAATGAAGAACAGAGATTTTAGCCGTTTAAATTTCTCTGACATGCTACTCTGTGTGGGAAGGGGAATTCGGGAGGTAAAGATGGAAAAAGAATCCTGAGGAGATTAAAAGAAATGAAGAGGGAGTTAAAATGCAGCCATTAAGTGTGTTCTAAGGTGCATCGTGGAGTAATGGTATAAAATGAAATGATGAAATGCATAGTCCGATAAATGTGCTAATATAGTTCTCAGCGTGAAAAATGCCACAGTGTGACATTCAAGGTGAACTTAGTTTGTCTAAAAGTCCAATGTCTTTCAAATACTTAAATAAAAAGTTCGTTGCGAGTCTCTGTTGCCTAGGGCAGGCTAAGAGACCTAAAACAATGCCCATTGTTAAGGACGCTGGGGAGAGCTTTTCTATGCTATGTTCGTAGTATGCACTCTCTTCAGCGTACGCAGGACACTCAAAAGAGATGCACATGTTTATTCAAAGCTTTAGGCACTAAAAAAAATTATTACTGCTTAGAAGTGTGCTTCCTGTCATAGCAGTATGCATACACATGCATGTCCTTTTAAGAACTAGCTGGCAGTAAATTTACTACCAGTAGAATATTATAACTACAGCTGTATGCGCTCACATTTTCTGTGATTCAGTTAACTTTCTTTTCAGCTGTGTAATGTGCTACTCCTGTGTGGGTAAAGAAAGATCACTTGGGGTTTACTTCTTTAGTTAATGGGTTTAACGTCTCAAAGCATAGTAGAATAGTTCAGAAATTTCAACCGCCTGGGTTTTATAACGTGCACTGACATTGCACAACCCAAGGGCACCTTGGTTTACCTATCACAAAAGGGGTCGCCGCGGCATGGAACTTAAGGTCTACCTCAGTCTTTTTGTGAGCCCAAGTATTCAATGTAAGAGTAGTTAATGCAAAAATGGTCATACTTAGATCTGTACTGTAACGAAGAAATGCTGCTCTTTTGCTGTTATATAGACCTGAAAAAAATGTTTAATGTGGGAAATTTAATAAAGCAAGCAAGAACACTAGTTTGGCGTAGTTTATTTTGATATGCGTGATATAAGGTGTATGTAGATGACTTTGTCTGTATCTTCTTGTCTGCTGTTCCTTGTATTGCTTAGCGCAAGTTTCTCGGCATTTGACAACTGCCACAAAGGACCAGGCCTGCTATTTTAAAGCAGATTGAAGATCAGGACAGTTTACATTGTTAAACCACATGACAACATATGTCGCTGCTGATGTCACACGCACATTTATTGCAAGCAAACACAAAGGCAGGTAAATTTAAGACAGATGATGTCACAGATACAGCCGAAAAGTGGCAAGGCATGCCACCTGCCAGATGCATGCTGTGAGGTAGGCCGTAATGTGTGCTGCTCAAGCTGCCAGGAGTGACATAAAGCCCAACTTTAACCAAGCCGTATGAATGTGCTTGTGTGACCTAGGGTAGCATGTCTAGCCTAGGGCCCAAGAGTCCTAGAAGGCGATTCTGATCTCACCCTCCCATCTCAATGGCGAAGCTAAAGTTAGCAGCACTTGCCGATTCAACCGTGACATGCGGTCTTGTGACGTCACAGGAGTCACCTGTTCATGTCGCCTGCCAACTGCAAGAGGCATACTCAAATAGTTGAAGACAAAGGCCACGGCATCAGACATACCTCACATCTTTATTTACCCCATGCTTTTGCAGTAAATCTGAATTCGACATAATTTTTTTGCTTTTTCTTGGTTATTGAAAAGTCCTATCTTTGTTAAGAAACGAAGGTGCCATTTAAAAGCACTTTATGAAGCAGAATGTATATAATAGGTCACAATCTTTTGACTCTTTTATGAGGCACAAATAGCCCAAAGCTCAAGATGTATGCAAGGTGAGGGTGGGTCTTGTCTGCTTCCCTGAGAAACTTTGGCAGCTTCACAAGCTCCCCATTGTGCAGCTTAACTGCACACCCCAAGGCATGGGGTCCTTTGACCAACCATGCAGGTAACCTGCATGCAACAAGTGTGCTAAGAAAGCTTTAGTAAAAGTTCACGAGAAATCTGTGCTTGGCTTATTGACTACTGCTGTCAAGCCTTATGGGCCACAATGTCACGCAAAAGGTGCTGTCACAGATACCAAAGCCAAGGGAGTAGTAGACTGGACATTGCGACAAAAGCAAGCATTTTTGAAGAGTAACAAAATCATAGGAAGTGCCAGGCAACTCTACTCTTTGCTCTTGCAGAGAATCAAGGTCTGCCATTATGGTACTCTCGGTGGGGTGGCACAAAGAAAACATGGGGGAGAGTACTGCTCTTCATAAACATAATTCAAAAGAAAAAAAAACAATTGTAACAATGAGAGCTTTACATGCCTACCAGGAAGGAGGCATTATATGAAAGTGTTCTTTCTGTCAGGGCCCGAAAGGGGTTATCGGATAGCTTTGTAGATGGTGCCCGCCTGCCACCGTCTCTCGCCTTCCTTCGCCATAGTCATTGCATACAGTGCATTAGGAGTGCACAGTAACTGTTCAAGCTTTGCAACCTGTCACCAAAGTTGCAAGATCACTTGACTGGGTGGCAGCAGTGCCCTGAGCACTGCATGGGCTAAGATGGCCTTAGAGCTTGGGTTTAAAGTTGCGGTTCCATATGCAGAATTTCAATGTCTATCTATATGGGGTTTTATGGCGCATAAGCAACTGTGGCTATCGTGCACCAAACACAAATGCTTGTCTTTTGATTCATTATTGTCAAGTGAAGTAAGCTTAGGGTGTTACAGCAGAGACATGGATGAAATAAACTATAGTGTGTGCCAAGAAAAAAAGTCAAGGTTTATATACCTATTTTTTTACTTTTACCCCGCCACAGTGACTCGGTGGTTAAGATGCTCAACCACTGAACTAGGGTAGAGTGGTTTGAGCCGTGGCAGCCGCGTTTGAATTGATGCAGAACGCAAAGCACCCGTGTATTGTGCACAGTCAGTACCTCTTAAAGAAGTTAAAGGTGATCGAAATGATCCAGAGCCCTCCCCTACAGTGTCGCTCATAGCCCAAGTTGGTCTGGAATGTATACAGCTGTTGTGCTTTTCGTCCGGTTCGATCATGAATTCAACCCGTAAAGCTATTGATTAAAAAATGTAATTCCACTGACTGCGAGGATGTTTTAATATTTAGACATAGTAAGTAAAATAATATGACTGAATCAACATGTTTAGTAAATGCTAAGTAATTTAACTGCATGTGTATGCAACATTCCCCATTTAGGTTCTTGGAACGTCCGATCACTGTTAAAAAGGGAGCTGATCAGTGTCGCGCCTGAACAAAGGAGCATTATTTAATTATTTTCATGGAAACCTGAAGTAAAAGCAGATAACCTTGTTGGTGAAAAGTCGTCCTAATAAATAGCGTTGCAGGTCAGTTCCAGCCCAAAATGGGGAGACTCGACTATTCCTCCAGTAGGTGCGCTGAATAGAACGCCTCTGCAACTCCAGCCAAGGAACAGGCCTACTGGTATTCTACCAGATATGGTTCCCTCACCATCTTGGATACACAATGCAGTGCCTGCCTATAACGATCGTTTGTGTGTAGAAGTTGAGTGGTCTTGCTAACATTAGCTGTGTACGTGTTCTGGTCTCACAGGAGAATGGCGAAGAAAGCAATTTACGCCAAAGGCTTGCTCTCAACAATGCCGTAACCTAACCGGTCAAGTGAGTTGGTAAAGGAGAACATAGATGTCATTTGCCCCGTGCAAACATCTTTAGCTATTTCTGTCTGCTCGTACAAAATCGTGACTGCGACATGAAAAATATTGGTCAACGTAATTCACTGTCCTAGTCACCATACAGCCACCACACGACACACTATTTGAAGGTGAGCAAAAGTAAGGAACATCCCTTTATCTTGCGCGCGACGATATGTACAAAAGGCCAGAAGGACTATGTAATATGCAAAAGCCTGGCTCATTCCTACCAAATGCCTATACCTGAATTGAGCAATACTTTGCATAACCAACTACTGTTCTGGAGCACCCGGGTTCGAACCAAAGAAACATAACGCAACTTGTAGCGTAGACAAGACAGCAACGCAGCAATTGACTACTCTCCAGCCGTTCTGTATTTCACTTCGTTTTCTTGCGTACACGTGTGCAACACCGTCTTTATCATATTTCTACCGCACTTAAAAAAAAACCTTGCTGGGAAATAGCTAAATATCCTCTAATACATCACAGCCTTTTAAACCTTGCGGGAAGCTTCTTTTCACATTTACTTCTGCGGAGAGAAGGAAGAGGAGTAGTAGTTGCTGCTGTTGAGGCACACTTTGGTTGAGGGGGGTCTGTCGATTCTGTGTCGGGCAAAGCCAGGAGTGAGGAAGTTCCCGGGCTAACATCTGCATTATTGGGGTTATGCGAGGTTGGACCCTGGTCTGCGTTTCTGGTACATTTACTGGTCGACACTCGGGGGCAGTCAGTGGGCAACAAAATGTTAGCGGGGAGAGCCATCAGAGCCGAAGGCGGAGGTTGGCGCTGAACAACTGCTTTTCTAACAGCTCATAATTTGGACGAGTGCCACACTCGCCCATCATCCAGCAGGTGTGAGACTGGTTCAATTCGCTCTACAACTCTTCGAGGCTCTGAAACCGAGCAGCCAGCTTGCCTCGCACACTCGGTTTGCAAACTCGCACATAGTCGCCAATATGAAATTCATACTGCTTGGTTCCACTCCGCTGGTCTGCATAAAGCTTATATTTGGCTTGCTTCTGCTCTAGCCACTGGCAATAGAGCTTCAGCGCTCTTGTACGATCAGTCGAGAAGCACTGATCCGGGAAGGCACACAACGTGAAGTCTTATGCAAGGCATCTGGCCATGAACTAGGATGGCTAGTGCGATTCCTGTCGTGGAATGTGGTGCAGAGTGGTAGACACAGAGTTATAATAGCGGACGTAGGTCACGTTGCTCGCAAAGATCCATCTGAACATATGCCATGAAAACCCTATTAAACTTTCCTACAAGTCCATTGGGTTAAGGGTCATAAACTGAGGAGTAGCAGTTACGTATACCCCGAGGATGAGAATTGTGGTCCGTGATCCGACACTATTTCCTCAGGGTAATCCTCGTGAACAAATGTACCTAGAAGCAATTCTTGAACTGTGGCAGTTGTTAAAGAAGCCTCTGGCCATTTACTGTGATAGTCAATGAGTGTTATTGCAAAGCGACAGTTACTAGGAGCTTGGTCGAAACGCCCCACGATGTCAATAGCAGGCTTATCCGAAAGCTTGCCTGGCAAAGCAACAGGTTGCAGAGGAACAGTAGAGACCTGAACAATAGCAGCACTGCTGGAAGAATCATCTTCGAATTTCTGCACTTCACTGGAACGATCAGACGACTTGCAGACAGATTCCAAATAGCCCACTTCGCCGCACCGACGACACTTTCGTTTGTGAGCTTGCCATGTGGAGTCGTTCACCAAGTGGGCAGGAGTACCGCAGCGATAACACGAACACTCCGGAAGTGCAGATGAAGATTTACATAGGTGGCAACTGCATTTGATGCAAGGGACCTGGAGGACCCGTCTGATGTGCACTCGCATCCCACGCGCTGTACTGGTGCGACCTCTTCTGACAGCTCGTTTGCTTCACAGGAAGCTTGCTGGCACTGTCTAGCGCGACAGAGTCAAGAAGGAGATTGCTTTCACTGAAATAGTGACTAATGGTCTTCACCAGCTGGTCCCTGATGATGTCCGCGATGCTCCCAAAACCGCAGTCCCCGACAAGGCTGCGAAGAGCAGCGATGTACTCATATGCTATCTCTCCGGCAGTTTGTACTCGGCAGTGAAAACGGTGGCGTGCGGCGATCACATTTACGGAAGATTTTAATGCCTCGCCAGTATAAAGTTAGCATCGTCACCGGAGTGTGAGGCAGCAGTGGTAGGTGCTGAAGGCGACGACGGCGACAATGTATAGAAAATTCGCTGGCAGGATAGCCCTGTCCGGTTAGCAGAAGTGTGGAGGTATCTAGTGGAGGCACCAGACGCCAGCATGTAGTTGTGGAACGCCAGCCTCCATTACTCCCACGGAAGGGCGGAGGCGGCTGAAGACCTGAAAAGCTCATGATGGACGGTCAGCAGTCTACGCCGAGGTCTTGGATTAAGCTAATATCCTCGTCGCCAAAATATGTAGTATCTTACACGAGACAGGAACGCAGCAATTCACTTTTTCTCGCTGCGCGCGTGCAACACTTCGCCTTTACCGCACAACTCACAACACAAAATAGCTCATGCGTACCAATAGCAATAATTAACACCACCGCAGCAAAATTAACGCCTTTAAAGCTATGACAACGAGCAAATTTCACACAGATGAAACGCCACTCGGCTACAGTCTTAGTACCACGGTGGTACAGAACACTTGCAGAGCGCCATTTTAAACGGAAGCGCGCATCCACTGACGTCATCATGCACGGGTCACGTGAGTTTGACGTATATCCGTGCGTGGCAGCAGGTGAAACGTATGTGGGGTCGGCTGCTGCAACGGGCGTGACTCCAGCCTCGGCCTTCTTTTTATTGCGTGTTGTCTTTGTAACAATTTGCATGACTAGATTACCGTGTAGTATTTGCTTACGGCTGCTAAATAATTAACAATAAAATCTCTCCTACAATCTGTTTTAATTTCAACAACATAGCAATGGCTATTATGTCAGAAATCAGTATAGGTCCTGGAAGGCATGAAAAACAAACCAATATCTGTTGTATGGTTTTATTCACTATATCGCTAAAACTAGCCTGGTTCACAAGCAGATATCACACCTAACGTGCCTCATATTACGGTTTCTGCTATTTAACACCAAAGCCTTATTCACCTGGCTTCTATATATAAATAAAGTAAATCCTTTCGTCGGATTATTCAATTGTCCTTGATGGATGCCACTCTGCAGAAGCGGCCTCACTAAACCCCAGTGAGAGTGGAGGTTCGCCAGGACAGCTACGTGTGTTTTACATCCAAAGCAAATTCTCGAGTAGCAAATGGTCCAATGCGGGCCAGGCTTGTGTTTACACTCTCAACGGACTAGCAAAGCAGTATTTCCACTTTAGATATAGCAGACTGGCCGACTCATAATAAATGAGATGTGTGACTTTCTAGATCATCAGCTCTGATTAATGATTTGGAATGAAAACTCTACATTTGGTCCCATGACGTGCTACTGCCTAAATCATAACTGTGTGGGGACCCCATGGCCTGCGCACTAATTTTTTGCATTAACTGTAGACTAAAATTAAAAGCTTGAGATTAAAATTATGTTTAGTTGCTTAGTTGCTTAAAATAGTTTGCTTTAACCTCCCTTGCATTGTTTTATTCATATTTTCAGGCACCTGGAAAATGAAAGGATACCTTGAGCGGCTTTACTCGGCTCAACAAGCTGCGGTGTGGTCGAGCGACTGGATCACTTGGCTTCTAGCAGTGTTCTGGTCATCTGATGCAAATTAGGCTGTGCTGCCCAAAACTGTGATGCACCTAGACTCACCGAGTACCTCCCGAATGCATTGCTGACACTTCCAGCAATCATGTGAGAATAAAAAGAATAATATTGCCATCAGTGTACCTTGGGTTTTTATTTATACACCAGAATCTCTGTATGGTGCAAGAAGTGCGAAAGAAATTGTTTGGTCACAAATCACATTCAAACTTGTAGAGTGAAAAAAATTATTGACTCACCAGTGAAGAATGTGTAGTGAAAATACTATGCATCATTTTAGAGTGGAAGGTATGAGCAAGGTTAGTCCTACAAAGTATACCTGCCTGAACTGGTTTTATAGAAGTGAAATGAACAAAATGGGGGTACGTAACCGGCAATAAAACTTCGCCAGAAGGAATAAAATAAAATTGGGGCTAACTATAATTGAAGGATTGCAGGCACTTATCAGTAGTGTCCTTGAACTCCTCCTAGAAGAGTGGTATGACGCTGCTGCTCTGTGTAGTTTTACTTCTTTCGGAGGAGTGCCTGTAATCAATTGCAGGAGGAGTACAGTACCCCATAAGGTGGAGTATGACCACTGTATGACTAGAGATAGTTATTTTACTCTGGAAAAAAGAGTAAAATATGAGACAAGCGAATATTCCTCCAAAAAAAAACTCCTCCAAAATGAGTTCTAGTAATCCTGTTCTTACAGTGCTGAGCAAAATACCAGACTAATAATAACCTTAACAGACGATGCTATTTACATCCGACGCATTTTATTCAATTACAGCGCCCCTCGAAGGCCTCAGGGGAGGGCGCTCAAGGCGTCAAGGCGGAGAAGGAGCAAGTCGCAAAACCACACCTGCATACCTACAATCCGCCGACGAACCGAGTTACGAAGTCTGAACAAAACGTTCGCATAAATTGTTCCCAAGAGCGTAAAGGCCGAATGCAAGATAAGGAACACCATGCAGCTCTACGTGATCTTCGTTTATAACACCACCGTGTAGGAGAAAGTCAGGTTAATTCCGTTCAAATCGCTCAATGGCAATGAACCCAAGCTAACGTCCCACTTAATGCTGCCTTACATCAGAGACGAGGACAAACTCGACTTTGCTGCATACCTTCAGCGCGCGAAGTTATTTCTCGAATCGCTGTGCCAAAGTGACCAGCAATTCATATGAACCCAATGTTAAACCTTGCGACGGCGTGAAGCAGAATGGAATAGATGCCTGCAGATGAAACGTAAGCCTGGGTGCCGCTTCGCCATCGCAAGCCAGGTGAATAGCTCTTGCGCTGCTATTTCGACTTATAAAATTAGATATGATGTGAGTATAGTGGCCGACTATGAATTTGTTCCTAATCGAAAAACAGCATCGGTACTGTGACGCAGGCTAACAAAACTCGTGGATGAAGATGACCTTTGACATTGGAATGCTTACTTTTTGTTACAAAGTTTTTTTTTGTCTACATGTCATTTCTTTTGCAGCATTGGGTCGATGGCTTCTTGTGGAGGTGAATTCGCGCAGATTCACGGGAGTTGGAGGTTTCTGGAGTGCTAGAACAGAGGGGAGCGTGTCGGTAGGGACGTTCAGGAGGTGGAGCTGCAGTGGGGTTCGCTTTCCACACCACTCCCGATCGTTCAATGCCAGATATTAGGGTGCGGGAGTTGTCTCGCCATGGCGGATGGCGAGGTCCTCGGAAGGGTTTGGGAGAGGTCCAGAAATGGGTGGGGCAGGAAGCGTGAGGTGAGGGTGGCGGCTTCAATCGTACTTTGGTGGGTCTGTACTGCTACGAGCCTCGTATCTAACGCGGTGAGGTGGGACTCGAGTGCGGCCACGCGGGTGTCCATACTACCCAAGTAGCCCACATTGCGGGGCCCACCTGGGGCCCGTACGGGCAAATTGGGCTTGGGCATCCATGATACCACCCATAAGGGCCCCCTTTAAGGATCAAGTGGGCAATCCCAATTTAGGCTAGACCCTTTTTTTGCCATCTGGGCATCATATAGGCGTGGAAAGGGCTGACTGAGTACATATTCCCACATCTGGCCCTCAAGGATCCTGCTCGGGGAATTTCATGGCCGATGCAAAGAAAATTTGGGCTTTGTGTAGAAAGAGTCTGGGCTAATCTAATTGGGGATGCCTACTCAAAGGCGCATTAGGTCCCGCATGGGCCCCGGCGGGGCTAAATACAGGTATGCCCGCGCATTGCCTACATGGGACCCTTGAGGGGTTCTCGAGGGAAGGTGAAACGGAAATGTAGGCTTCATGCAAAAAATTACTGGGCTGCCCCAAATGGGGCTGCCCATCTTAAAACCTAGATAATTTCCGCATGGCCTGTAGCGGGGCAGGAAAGTGCTCCTTCCCGCTTTTGCCCGCATCGGTCTCTTGCGGGGCACTTTAAGGGCACATCCGATGCAAATGTGGGCCTATAAAGCAAATAGTAGACGGGCTAGCCCAAATGGGGCTGCCCACTCAAACACTGAATAGGTCCCGCGTGGTTTGCATCCGGACGGAAAAGCGGGCACGCCTCTACGCCGCCCATATGAGTATTTCCTGGGTTAATTGTGGGCAAATGCAACATATATTCGTACTTCATGCGGTAAAAATGAGATAAGCTCAATTGAGGCTATCCATGAAAGGCCGCAGTGGGCCCCAAATTGGCCGTAGGCGGGCTTACCGCTCTGAAACATCTTCACTCTATATTTCAGGCACAATTTTTTTATGTATTTCATGTTATACCGGCCTCTAATTGCATCGTCTGGATTTTTCACACAACCATTTTATGCGTATTCATGCCATGAATAGACTATCTAAATTTATTCTAAAAACTACGTTAATTAGGCAGTATTGGCGGAACATATGCAGCAGTAACTGTTCCGCTTTACGAGTATGTACTGAACTACCTGAAAATATTTCCGGCGCCATTATTATTGTACATACACCACCAAAAAAATATTCAGATCAACATTTGGGGGTGATGTGGGCCAGCCCACATAGTTCTAATGGATTGAGAATAAATTTCTCTTATATTACTGAGTGTCCAATACAAGATAAAGAAATAGTGCTCAATGTTTCACACTTGATGATGAATGGAAATTGGACAGCCCCGAAAATACCAGATTCAACCCATGAGGGCAGCACGTGGGCGAGCTCAAAACTAAATGGCCTCCGCAAAGCCTGCGCCGGAACAATTCAGGTATTGCAGGGATTAATCGACATAAAAATTAAAACCTTGATCAATGGGGCGGCATGCCTTCATAAACGTAGAACCGATTAATGATTCTGGTATGCTGCCCATATTCAGCTATCTGGGTTGAATTAGGGCAGCCACACGGATACAGATTGGGACCAATCGCGGCAAAAATGGGCAGCCTACGCGGGCCCCTTCAGGATACGTATTGCAAATCCCGCATGGGGCCCATATGGGCTGCCCCCCGGGCCCAACGCGGGCCCCCATGTCATAGCCCATTTTGTGCTACCTGGATAGCGACACCCTCATGGCCGCCAAGCACGTAATGATGCGTTGCTCAAACGCTTCCAAGGAATAGGCAATTCGGCGAACAACGCCAACAGCGTCGGTGGAAATTGAATCTGCGTTTCTTCCGGGGTAACGGGCCGTAGAGGAGGCGAGCGAAGACGCAGCCGAGTGTGCGGTGTTCACTGGCGCCGGTGGTGTCTATAAAGCTACGAAATCTGGGGCCAGATGAAGAGCAGCAGGAGACGAGAGACGTGGTAGCGCCTTGGTGTTAGAACATCCGCCTCGTATTCGGGAGGTACTGGGTTCGATCCCTGGTGACGCCGGGCACCCACTGGTTTTCAATGGGTACAAGCTTTCCCCCGGCCTGATGCTCGGCTCCTCTGAGGTGAAATGCTTGGGAAAAGGGTTCACTGTCCAAATAGTTGCGCCAATGTAGCAGTTGTGATCAGCCTCACATTCGGGAGGTACCGGGTTCCATCTCTAGCGCCGCCGGTTTCCCACCGGTTTTTCAATGGGTACAAGCTTTCCCCCGACCTGGTGTTCGGCTCTTCTGGGGTGAAATGCTCGGCCGGGAGTCGCTTGTACCCTTTTTACCGGTGGGTATCCGGCGGCGGGTTCCGAACTGACCACCTCCCGCAGCCGGGATGAGCGCCGGAACCACTGGTCGTGCCTATGGAAGCGCGAGAGCAGGGGAAGGAGGAGGAGGAACAGGGCCGACAGACGCGCTAGCGTGACATGCAGCCAATGGGACAGCTTATCAATTTGGAGCTGCTGAGCAGCGATAGTGGCCTCGAGGGCCGTGAATTTTATGTCTAGCGTGAGGCTGCACTTTTAAGCTTACCGGTGCGTTCTTTGTGCAGCTGGCGATGGTGGGGGTGGGGTGGACGTCTCACGCCGATGCAAAGGCGGGAAGGATGGCAGATTGTGCGCTGCGAGAAACAGAACGGTGTCGGTGGCGGGAAAGCCAAGTGGTACTGAGGATGGGAGCCACTGGTGGGAAAGGCTCCTTGGAGGCAGCCGGGGATTACGCCAGACCATTTAGGTAGAACCAGAGCATGCACGGCCTCGACTCCTTGATGTGGGCCTCCTTGCACAGAATGCAGAAGGGGACGCAGTCCCAACTGCTTTATGGGCCTTACCGCAGCAGTGGCAGAGGCTAGACTTAGGCTTCGTGCAGAAATTTGCTCGGTGGCCAGGTGCCCAATCGCTCGTCCAGGCCTCTGCTTTGGAACGGAAAAAGTGGCAGCTGTAGATACCACAGATAATGATGATGGTGCTGAGGAGGACGGTGGTGTCGAGAAATGTGATAGGAATGGATTTAGTACGCTCCTTCAGACGCGCTTCGGAAGTAGCATTCATGGATTGCAAGTCCTGGATGATCTCATCCTGCGTTTGGGAGCCGACAGCGTTGTATGTAATGCCGCGGAGGGCGTTGTTGGGTGCGGCTATGCAGGAACATTGGGGTTAAGAGCTGTCCTCAATTCGAAGTTCCGAGAATCGGAGATCGAGCGCGCGGCTCAGAGGGTGTGCTGGTCATAAGGGAGTTGTACTGATTTAGCTGTACACGGTCGCCGACAGGGGGGTTGGCATTTGTGAAGAAAATATGGAGCAGCGCTCCATTAGTACTGGTCGGGAGCTCAAGCTTACCTCCCGATCGGAAGAAATTTGAAACCTTCCGCAGGGAGGGAAGGGAGGGGAGCGTGAAGGCGGAGAGTTGCAGTAGCATTTCAGTAAACGTAGCGCATAGAAGACAAGGACAAAATAAGGGATACACACACGAGCGCTTACCCACAACTGATTTTTATTGGAAATGCTAACAGAATATATAGGATGCAAAAAAAATTATCAAAGGCATGAAATAAAGGAGGTGAATTGATATAAATGTGGAAAAAGCAAGTCGGGAAAGATGCACAAAACACGTGAAAAAACTACTTGGAAACTTTTTCAAGGAATCTCTACTTTTGTTAAGTTATTGGATGCTTCGCTAACACACCCCTCCTTTCGTGATATGATATGGCTATATAATTTCTCTTGTACATTGATTGCATAATGTGCCAAGCACGGCAGTTTTATCGAAAATGGGGTGGCATTTACATTTTGAGCATTGTTTAGGCAAATTGTCTTGTACTGTTGGGGTTAAAGAATTTCTATGTTCAAACAAGCGGACATTCAAACAACGGCCAGTCTGTCCTATGTAGTATTTTTCACAGGAAAGGGAAATTTGTAAATGACCTGCGTTCTGCACTGTATATACCTAGATTTATGGTTAACAAAGCAGCAGTGCTCACTTTTTGACGCGTCCGCTTTTCTTCTAACCAAACCACACACACCTGGAAATTTCGTGGGGGCTGACATTACTGCGCTTACCTCATACCGATCAGCGACATTCCGCAACCCATCAGAAAAACGGTGAACGTACGGCAAAACCACTGGTTTCCTTTTATTGCTGCACAACTTAGACTTTTTCGTGTCATATACCTTCACCCAAAGCTGGACTTTATCACATCTCCTACTGATTAATGGGAGCGGATAAGCAGAATTACTTAATCTGTTGAAATGATCTAGAAAACTTTTACTAATTCTATGCTCGCAAGGTTTACTTAAAGCAGAGCGCAAACAAGACGAGGCAATTACATTTTTCAACACTTTGGAATGTCCGGAGCGAAAATGAAGTAGAGGCTTAGATGATCTAGGGTAGTAACCCCAACACACATGCTTATTCTCAAAATGAAGAGATAAGTCAAGAAATTGGAGAATATCATCATTGGGCAATTCAAAAGTAAAGTTCAAACCATGACCATTTTCTTTGAAAACCTTTCAAATATCAACGACAGAATGATTTAACCGATTGGAAGGGAGAAGAACTAAATAATCATCATCGTAACGGAAAATGTTCAATGAAAGGCCATCTATATTCTTTCGAAAAGCTTTGTCTATGGACAAGAAAAATGTCTGAAAGAACTGGCGCTACACGCGAACCGATGCAAACGCCAGAATTTTGTAAGTATAAAGACCCCTTCCACCCAACAAAGTTGACTTAAAGTAAAAAGAGACTAATTCTAAAAAAAATTCTACAGGAATGCCACAGTGGTTGATGAACCATGCTTCATCATTCAAGTCAGCAATGCCCGTCCTAAAACTTTGCAAAAGGGCGTTGTGGGGTATGTCATAATAAAGATTTTCCACATCTATGCTGAAAGCCCGCAGCCCCTCCGTGTTGATTATCTGTAGATGCTGGACGATTTTTTACGATTAGGAGTTAGGAATGGATCATCGATGGCTAAAGCTGAAAGGCACCTGAGCAGGAAACCTGAAATGACGTGTTGCCACGAACTAGCTTCGGACACAATCGCGCAGAACGGTAAGTCAGGCTCATGTGTTTTTACAGAGAAAAAAAAAATGTCTAGGTGTAATGCCTTAGTCGCCTTAACTGCAGTTGAAAGACAATCCAGTTTCATTTCTTCGAGCAGTGATATAGCTCTTTACATGACCTTAACCTGGTGGAAAATGTTATGTACGGCAACGCAGGCCTTTGTCAAAACATGTGGTCAGGGAGTACGACAAAGAAGCCCTCCTTATCCGAAATAAGCCCTCTCATTTTCGAAGAAGCCATGAAAAACACCAAATCCCGGATTGGGAACTTACATCTGTCGAGTTCGCATGTCTTAACTACGACATCAACACACTCCTCGAGACAACGAGCACGCACATCATCCCGGGTACGAGTAGATATTGACCTCGCCAAAGCCAGGTTGTTAAAGGGGGTCAGAGCAGGTCAAATAGCGCATTTCGGTCCAAGCTGTAGTGTCTTGAGGTGCTTCTCTGGCAACTGCTGATGCCCTAGTACGATGACGTTTTGCTCCGGGGGACGTGTTTTCTTCTTGGAAGGAAGCCGAAGCCTCACCGAAAACCACAGGAATTCCGTAGCTTGATCCGCAGTCCGGCACCAGTCACGGTAGGAATGGCTGAATTTGTAACTGTTGTTTTTACACGCCAAACGAAGGCAGTCCTTGTAGTATCTGACTTGTCGCCACAATTCAGAACTGACAATGCGACTGACACGGCGGGAGTGTCCTACAGATGGCCTCAATGTCCCACACGTGATATAGAATTTCGGGAGAGCCAGGCCTTGTTCTGAGTTCTGTGATGCAGTCCTTGCCTTAACCACACAAATGGCAATTAGTGAAGCCCGGATTTGAAAAATTTGGATTAGAACGATCAAAAGAGCCCGCTGCACAAGAATGGTGAATTGGGCGAGTTGGTGCGTTCAGAATTTAGGAAACGTAACACAAAGAAGACATGGACAAAAGGAGGGACACACACATACTCACAACTGATTTTTTATTGGAAATGCTAACAGATTATACAGGATGTAAAAAATTATCAAAGATATGAAATAAAAACGGTGAATTGACAAAAATGTGGAAAATCAAGCCTGGAAAGCTAATAGAATAAGGACCACTTTAGACTTCAACCAAGCAAAAGATCAAACTGGTTTTCGGAAAGGGTACTCTACTTACGATCATATCCATACCATCCACAAGGTAACAGAAAAATGCTCAGAATATAACCAGTCCTTATACATAACATTCATTGATTACGAAAAAGCATTTGACTAAGTAGAAACTTTGGCGGTCATGCAGGCATTGCGAAATCAGGATGTAGATGATCCGTACGTGAAAGGGCTGGTATATATAGGGAATGCACAGCAACCAATGCTCTGCATAAAGAAAGTAACAAAATTCTTATAAAAAGGTATTAGGCATGTAGACATGATCTCCCAAGTACTATTCACAGCTTGCTTTGAAGAAGTATTTAGAGACTTGTAATGGCAGCAGTTAGGAAAAAGGGTAGATGAAGAATACCTCAGTAATCTGCGATTTGCGGATGACATTGCCTTGCTAAGTACCTCGGGATGAACTGCAAAGAAGGATTGATGAACTAGACAGGAAAAGTAGAAAGGCTGGCTTGAGATCAACATGCAGAAGACTAAGGTAATGTTCAATAGCCTAGAGAAAGAAAAGCTGGTAGCGAAGCACTGGAAGTAACAGACATCTGGCAAGCACTCCCAGATTATGACTAGCAGCTTACCGGTATCGCTCAAGAGAAATGTATACAACAGTTGCATCTTACCTGTACTTACCTATGGGGCTGAAACGTGCATGCTAACAAAGAAGGTTCTACTACGTTGAGGACAACGCAGAAGGCTATGGAAAAAAGTCATAGAGATACGTTAAGAGATAAAACGTGCAGAGTAGTTCAGAGAAATACCTCAAGGCACTGATATTCTAGTGGAAACCAAGAAGAAGAAATGGGCATGGGCAGGACATGTTTCGCAAAGAAAATATAACCGATGGTCGCTTATTGCAAAAAACTGGATTCCAAGGGAAGGAAAGCGTAGCAGGGGGCGGCAGAAAGTTAGGTGGGCAGATAAGGTTAAGTTGTTCGTAGGGGTCACGTGGATGCAGCTTGCACAGGACCGGGTTATTTGGAGGAATATGGCATATGCCTTGATCCTGCAGTGGGTATAGTCAGGCTGATTATGATGATGGTGATGATGATGATGATGATGATGATGATGGTGATTATTATGAATGCTCGTTGAGTCAATGGGAGTCGAACGTGATGGCGATCGCTCGGTGCCAAACAGCTTCTCCGAATGGTTTTTGGAATCTGTGAATTAATCCCATGAACGTCCGCGATGACAGGCCAACTGCAGGATCACACCAACACTACTAAATTATCATTCAAATTCACCGTGTCGCAATGGTACATTCTGGATTGCCCTCGGGGATGGAGAGTTAACATTGCCTGAGTGAAAGGAGCAGTAGGTACCTGGACAATCCGTGTAGAGGCCCTAAGAAGCTACTGGCAGGTCAACGTATTATTCAAATGCACTACGGTCAGATACTGCGGGACGTAATGTAATTGACGATACGTAGCGTCTTTTCTTGTTCTAATACCAGTGAGCTCTTTGAATACACAATTAGGACGCAGAGTCTGAGTTCTGAGTGGACACCAAACTTGTGTTATCTATATTTCTAAACAATGTTCTGCTTCATTGGTCAGGAAAGAGCTTCAGATCGTCTAATGCCATTCGCTGTTAGTCACTATCATTGCGCGATTAAGGCTTGTATGTAAATTTCATCTGCAATGGTGCTTCGGAGGCAATGGAATGCTGCGACACTCCCTTATGTATGCAGATGAGTTCCACTGAGCCCTACTTCGCTTTGAATTTAAAATAGTCGGTCAGCGTGCAAGGCCAGTTTCTGACTTCCCACGCGTATCTACACAATCCCATGCGCAGTTTGGCGTGAAAAGCAACACTGCTGGAAAGAAATTTCATTTTTAATTATACCTAAATAAATCAGCGGACGTGTAGTGAGCAAATCTTATGGAGCTTCATGTGAAATTCATAAGAATGCATAGAATGCTGCCCAAAATATTTTATTGGAGCACTGATGGCAGCCTTTTGTAGGCGCTTTTAGGCTACTGTTCTTGATGCGAGCTGGCTGCATTGGTTGATAGCCGGCATGATCGTTTGCTGTAAAAAAAAATTCATTCATTAGGCTTAATCTCCAATAACTTTACCGGGTAAAGCAAGGTGCTGTAATGACGCGTTTATTTTTAACGCACAGCTTTATTCTTAACGTTTGATTGGCATGAAGGGTGCAGCGGTGGGGTAGCGGTAGAACATCCGCCTCGCATGCCAGAGGACCGGCGTTCAAATCCCGGTGCCGCGCAATTCTCCACCGGATGAAAAAAAAAAAAAATCCGCGTGTCGATCGAATTGCATAAACAGGTTTGGGGTGCGACCTGTTGCCGGTGAACACCTCCGGCAACGCACTCCCTCACTAGAACAGGAGTTGGCCACCCTGGTGCAGTAATTGGCCGCAACCTCCTATGATAAGCTCCATAAAACCCCGGCCCTCAGTCACCAGCGGCTGCGGAACAACTGACCACGGCGGCGGTCAGACCTGTGACGCAGCAGGGGGTGCAAAGAAAGCCTGGCTCCGCTGGACAGGCCGCCATTGGAAACTGACCCTGGCAACGTTTAATGCTAGAACCCTAGCTAGTGAAGCTGGTTTAGCAGTGCTGTTAGAGGAACTAGAGGGCATGAAATGGGATATCATAGGGCTTAGTGAGGTTAGGAGGCTGAATGAGGCATATACTGTACTGAAGGATGGGCATGTACTGTGTTATCGAGGTTTACCAGAGAGGCGACAACTAGGAGTAGGTTTCCTTGTCAATAAGTATATAACGGGTAATATAGATGAATTCTATAGTATTAATGAGAGGGTTGCAGGCATCGTAATTAGGCTTAATAAGCGGTATAAACTGAAGGCTGTACAGGCCTATGCACCTACATGTAGTTATGATGACCAGGCAGTTGAAAGCTTCTATGAACATGTAGAATCGGCAATCCAAAAAGTAAAGACGCAGTATACTGTACTAATGGGCGACATCAATGCCAAGGTAGGGAAAAAACAGGCAGGAGACAAGGCAGTAGGTGGCTACGGCATTGGTTCTAGGAATAGCAGGGGGGAGTTACTAGTTGAGTTTGCAGAGCGCAATAACTTACGAATCAGGAATACCTTCTTCAGCAAACGGAAGAACCGGAAATGGACATGGAAAAGTCCTAACGGAGAGACTAAAAATGAAATCGACTTCATAATGTGTTCAACCCCCGCCATTGTGCAGGATGTAGAGGTAATCGGTAAAGTGCGATGCAGTGACCACAGGATGGTGAGGTCCCGAATTAGCCTAAGTCTGAAGAAGGAACGCAACAGACTAGTAAGTAAGAAACCCATCAACGAATTAGCGGTGAGGGGGAGCGCAGAAGGGTTCAGGATCTCGCTACAGAATAGGTATTCAGCTCTAACTGAGAATGGCGACATTACCCTAGAGGCAAGGAACAATAATTTCAGAGATATCATTACTGAGTGCGCGGTAGAAGTAGGCGGTAGGATAGTTAGAGAGGATACCGGTAAGCTGTCTAAGGAGACGAAAGATTTGATTAAGAAACGCCAGAGTATGAAAGGGTCCAACCAACAGACCAGATCGAATTGGCCGAGATATCAAAGCTAATTAAAAAAGCGCAAGGTGGCCGATATAAGAAATTATAACATGGAGAAAATTGAGCATGCTGTAAAGAACGGGGGAAGCCTTAAACCGGCACAGAAGAAATTGGGCATAGGCAAAAACCAGATGTATGCGATAAGGGACAAGGCGGGCAACGTCATCACTAATATGGCAAGATAGTCAAAGCAGCCGAGGAGTTCTATACAGATCTCTACAGTAGCCAAAGTAGTCTGGACCGTAATGAGATTGGCGGTAGGGAAAAACAGTCAGACATTCCACCAGTGACGAAGGACGAGGTCAAGAAAGCACTAGAAACTATGAAAAGGGGGAAATCACCTGGAGAGGATCAGATAACTACAGATTTGCTGAAGGACGGGGGGATATCGTGCTAGAAAAACTGGCCACCCTGTATACGCAGTGCCTGGTGCCATCGACGGTACCGGAACCATGGAAGAATGCAAACATTATCCTCATTCACAAGAAAGGGGACTCTAAGGACCTTAAAAATTACAGACCAATCAGCTTACTGTCTGTTACGTATAAGGTATTTACTAAGGTAATCGCTAATAGAATCAGGACAACCTTAGACTACAATCAAGCAAAGGATCAAGCAGGGTTTCGGAAACGATACTCTACTATCGATCATATCCATACCATCAATCAGGTGATAGAAAAATGCTCGGAATATAACCAGCCCTTATACATAGCATTCATTGATTACGAAAAAGCATTTGACTCAGTTGAAACCTCGGCGGTGATGCAGGCATTGCAAAATCAGGGGGTAGAAGAGCCGTACGTGAAAGTGCTGGAAGATATATATCGTGGCTGCACAGCAACCATAGTTCTGCATAAAGAAAGTAACAAAATTCCCATAAAGAAAGGTATTAGGCAAGGAGACACAATCTCCCCAGTACTATTCACAGCTTGTTTAGAGCAAGTATTCAGAGACTTGGAATGGGAGCAGTTAGGGATAAGGGTAGATGGAGAATACCTCAGTAATCTGCGATTTGCTGATGGCATTGCCTTGCTAAGTAACTCGGGGGATGAACTGCAAATAATGATTGATGACCTAGACAGAAAAAGTAGAAAGGTAGGCTTGAAAATCAATATGCAGAAGACTAAGGTAATGTTCAACAGCCTCGGGAAGCAACAGCAGTTTACATTAGGTAGTGAAATACTGGAAGTAGTAGGCGAATATGTCTACTTAGGACAGGTAGTAGCCGCAGATCCGGACCATGAAAAGGAAATAACAAGAAGAATAAGATTGGGATGGAGCGCATTTGGCAAGCACTCGCAGATTATGACTAGCAGCTTACCGGTATCGCTTGTCGTGACGCTGGGGCTACGTCGACCCGGCCTTCACTTGGTAGCGTGCAGAGACTCGGGGTTGATGAAGGATTGAATCTTCGAAGTTGGTAAAATATATACAAGCAGGTTTAATGGCACTTTGAGAAAACTTATTTACATGATTATTTACATAAAAAAGAAGGGTACATCAGCAAAATGGCAAGCGTTAAGAGTTCATAGCGAGAAGCGTCTGGATGAGCCTTTTACCCAGGGCTCAGAGCGACATTTCGTGCTCTGCAGCGTCCTTAAAACCCCCTATGTCCAGCCCCTCTCTGAAGATGCTGACCAACCAAATCCAGGGCACGCCCCTCAGATATCGGCATCCAATCGAACACATCACTGCACTGATGGTCTGAAGCACTGATTGGTCCGGCATTAATTCGTTGGGCGTGATCACTTGTTGGCGGGAAAAGCTTGGGAACGGCGAGGAGAGGAGGTACATTTCTATTCTTCAGCAAAGAAACCACAGGCTGGTTCTGACAAGTGGGTTTACTTCTCAGAAACCCAAGTGCACGTGGGCGCCGCATACGCTCCCAGCATTGTCCGTTTTCGACAATTGCAAATCTTTCCTGCATTCCTGGGAAATCACTTAATGGCTGTAGGCGTCATGCTCCTTTCTTGTCCTGCACGTCAGCGGACATGTCACTCTGTCGTCTCCTTTGGAAAGTAGGCATTCCTCACTGGACGATAGGGCTTCTCGACTGGAAGGGTGAACAAAAGAAAGAAAGCACTTCCTGCATTTCCCGCAGGGGGACGTTTCTTTGTGTTTTTCCAGACGTTCTCTTGACAGGGTGAATTTGGCATTTGCAGGGTGTCCACAAAGCAAAACAGGCTTACAAAACAGGATTCCTGGAAACAGGCTCACTTAGAGCCATTGGACCATCACCACATATCCACAACACTTATCCATGCCCACAGGCGAACAATAGAGCGCGCAAATGCGGATGCACGGTCGTAACAGCCTCCTCCCCCGCCAGAAGAGTCTCGGAGGGCAGCAGTAGCAGCTGCTGCATGAAGAGACGACTTAATGGCCTGCACGTGAACGCTTGAAGCTCGCTGTTGCTTGTCGCGTTGTCTTGATTGTTGTAGGCCAAATTGCTCGAGCTGTCTGAAACTCAACCACATGTCTAAACAAGCACTCGGCTCCCGTCTGAAGAGACCAGGTCAAAATAAAACTGCCATTGTTGTTCGAGAAAAGCCCACTCTCAAGACGTTCAGGACCCACGTATTCCTAGAAAACCAAACGTGCTGCTTTACATAGCCACACATATACAAGCGCACGAAAAAAAAAAAAAACCTGATTATCAATTTGGATACATGGTGAGGAACATCTCGGACCGCTTAGAAAGAGCGGCTAAGCGCGTCCGCATTCCCATTTAACTTCTCCTTTTTGTATCTTATTTCAAAATTGTACTGCTGTAAAATCAAGCTCCACCTAAGAAGGCGGCTGTTCTTCGATGTCGCAGTTTGCAGCCAAGCCAGGGGACAATGGTCCGTCTCTACGGTGAATTTGGCCCCTCCAAGATAGCACTGCAATTTTTGAATGGCCCATACAATGCAAGCGCACTCTTTCTCTGACGCGCAATAAGCCCTCTCTCTAGAACTCAGTTTTCTGCTCAGGTAGAGCACCGGGTGCTCATTACCGTCGTCATCTCTCTGGCAGAGAACAGCACCTAGCCCTCGATCACTGGCATCACACTGGACCGTGAATTCTCGGTCATAGTCTGGAGCTCGCAATACCGGACGGCTAATCAGCACAGCCTTCAGGTTTACGAAGGAGGCTTCCTTTTGTTCGTCCCAGACTACATTTGTCGGTTCTGTCTTGCGGAGAGCGTCGGTCAGAGGGCTAGCCAAAGATGAATAGTGAGGGATGTAGTGATTGTAGTACCCAGTCAGACCCAGGAATGCTCGAATTTCCGTCTTCGTGCTCGGCCGCGGGTAGTCTGCTACCGCAGAAATCTTAATCTCGCTGGGTTTCCTGAAACCTTGACCTACATTGTGCCCAAGTAGTCCACGGTCGCCCTTGCCAGGCAACATTTCTCGGCCTTTACGGTTAGTCCAGCTTGACGCAAAAGGCTCAGTACAGCTCTTAGATGTACCATATGGTCCGCCCATGAGTCGGAAAAAACCGCAATGTCGTCTAAATAGGGCACCGCGAATGTTTCACACCCCTTTAAAACCCTATTCATGAGTCGGGAAAAACAAAATGGAGCATTTTTGAGCCCGAAACTCATCATTGTTGGCTGGTAGCTGCCCGTCGGAGTGACGAAAGCCGCGTATCTGCTGGCGCGTTCAGTGAGCGGTACTTGCCAGTATCCTCGAGTAAGGTCCAGCGTAGTCACATATGCCGCTCTACTGACCTGTTCTACTCTCTCCTCAATATTCGGAATAGGATACACTTGATCCCTGGTGAGAGAATTTAGCTTTCGGTAGTCTACCACAGGCCTAGGGTCTTTACCTGGAGCTTCTACTAAGATCACAGGAGAAGCATAATCGCTTTCCGAGGGTTTTATTACTCCTAATTCCAGCATGCGAGTTACTTCCCTATCCAGAATTTCTCTTTGCCTTGGAGAAAATCGGTAGCACCTTGATCGCACTGGCACGTCTGAAGTCAGCTCAATATCGTGCTCAGTCAAATCAGTCCTGCCTGGCCTGTCCACGAAGCAGGCCTCAAACTCTGTTATTATTTCGCCCAGATCGGACAGCTGGGATTTCTTTAGTTCTCCTCTCTGCTCTGTCTTTCTGAGAAGCTCCTGAGCGTTGCTTCCTTTTCCGCTGAGGTAAATCAAGTTGTCCCCCATCTCCTCGGGAAGGTTTAACGTTAGATTTACCACGGCTTGCTCCATAGCTAGGTCCTCTCGGGTTCCACTTAAAAGTCTCGTGAGATTACTAGACACTGGCGGCAAGAGGTTATTCTCAAGAACGTCCTCATTCCGCGTCTCATCAAGCGCACTTTCAAGTTGACTTATTTGAGATGCCTCGCTCTCAAAGTTTTCTGACCTGCTATCTTCCGCATCGACCACTGTGTTAACTGCCGTTTCCTCCGCTGCGGCTTTTTCTGGAATGAGCAGTGTAGCTAGTTCTCGCGCCTTTGAACGTGTTAAGGCTTGCACAACTCTGTCTCCGAAAAGGATGCCCCTCTTTCGCAGTAGCATGTCCGATTTGTTGGAAAACAAATACGGATAGCATTTAGGAAGCTTTCCTGAAACGGCAGCCTCGGTTGTTAACTCGCCGAAAGGGCCCTCGATGACCACGTTCGCGATTGGCAAGCACACACTCTGTTCCTCCACTACCTGGCGGATCCATGCACACTGTCCTGTATAGTCGGAAGGCGACACATACGCCGGATGGACAACATCCATCGTTGCGGCCGAATCGCTCAGTACCTTGCAAGGCTTCCCGTTGACTACTAGGTCATGCAGGTAGGGTTCCAAAAGCTGCATATTTTCATCGCAGTCACTGACATACGAGAAAGCAATCTTTTCTTTCCGACAGTTGACGGCAATGTGACCCTGCTCATTACACCTAAAGCATGTGAGCGGCTTCCTAGCCCGAAGCTTGTTCTTTGTGTTCTGCGCGTTGGTAACTTCCCCACTTTTCTCACTGCCGTCCTTTCTAGGGCGTTTGCCTGAAGAAGCCTTCCTTTCTTCGTTTGCAAATCTAGCAAAGTGCCTTTTCTGACGGTTATTCACACTTAACTTGGGATTGCAGGGCCTATCCACTGCTGGGTTGCTGAATTGTCGGCGCGAAGCATACTCCTCAATAAGTTCGGCAGCTTCAGTTGCCGACTTAATTTCGCCTCGGTCCTGTAACCAATTTCTTTCTTTTTCTGGGAGGCAGTTATAAAACTGCTCCAAAAGAATTCGCTCGACTACAGCGTCCCTATCACTGTAGGAATCTGTGCTCTTTAGCCACTCGCCCAAATTTACTCTTAAATTGTACAGGAATTCCGGGTAACTCTCGTCCCTGGACTTAGTAGCATTCCGAAAACGTTGTCTGAACGCCTCGGCGCTAAGCCTATACTTTCTCAGAAGGCAAGCTTTGACCTTCTCGTAGTTGTCCGCGTCCTCCTTGCTTAGCCGCGCGACAACCTCCGCTGCCTCGCAGGGCAGAACCGTCAATAATCTCTGAGACCAAGTGTCTCGCTGGAAGGACAGTTTTTCGCAAGTTCGCTCAAAGTTAGCCCGATACAGACCGATATCCCCTGATATCACATATGGCTGCATGTACTTTGACATCTTGAAATCTGTCTCCTTGTTGAGAAGAGGTACCGCTAGCTGGGGACAATCGCCCGACCTCTTGCTCAACTCTAGTTCTAATTTCCGGAGCTCAATGTCTAGCTTCTTTTCCTCTCTTTCCCTCTCACGTTCGCGCTCCCTTTCCTCTTTTTCCCGCTCCTTTTCCTCTCTTTCCCGCTCTTTCTGCTGTCTGAGCTGCTCCTTTTTTTGACCGATGAGGTTCCATGCTTCACTGAGCTCCTCATCATCGGTTCCCAGATCAGTGATTGCCTTTATAATCAAGGGTTTTCGTGCCAAACCACTTGTATCAATTCCCAATTCCTCACACAATAGCAACAGTTCCGGTTTCTGCAGCTTTTGTAGGTCCATGATCGCTCCGAGTGTCGGCTACTTCCAAAACAACAGTGCAAACTACCAAACCTAAAGGCGTTTCAACACTTTTTACCAGTTCTAAAATCTAACCCTGTTCTAGAACCTGGTCCACATCAGAAGAAAAGCCAAGCACTCACCCACACATGCGATCGATGTTCCGAGCTGCTTTCTTGTTGGCCGATTGTTGCTCCTGCTTGTTGCTTGAGATGCCACCTCCGATCACAAGATGTTGTGGCTTGTAGATTCAGATCCCACCGCTGCCACCAGTTGTTGAGGCTTGTAGATTCAGATCCCACCGCGAATCACCAGATGTTGTAGCTTGTAGATCCAGATCCCAACGCTGGTCACCAGTTGTCGTGGCTTGTAGATTCAGATCCCACCGCTGCCACCAGTGGGGCTACGTCGACCCGGCCTTCACTTGGTAGCGTGCAGAGACTCGGGGTTGATGAAGGATTGAATCTTCGAAGTTGGTAAAATATATACAAGCAGGTTTAATGGCACTTTGAGAAAACTTATTTACATGATTATTTACATAAAAAAGAAGGGTACATCAGCAAAATGGCAAGCGTTAAGAGTTCATAGCGAGAAGCGTCTGGATGAGCCTTTTACCCAGGGCTCAGAGCGACATTTCGTGCTCTGCAGCGTCCTTAAAACCCCCTATGTCCAGCCCCTCTCTGAAGATGCTGACCAACCAAATCCAGGGCACGCCCCTCAGATATCGGCATCCAATCGAACACATCACTGCACTGATGGTCTGAAGCACTGACTGGTCCGGCATTAATTCGTTGGGCGTGATCACTTGTTGGCGGGAAAAGCTTGGGAACGGCGAGGAGAGGAGGTACATTTCTATTCTTCAGCAAAGAAACCACAGGCTGGTTCTGACAAGTGAGTTTACTTCTCAGAAAGCCAAGTGCACGTGGGCGCCGCATACGCTCCCAGCATTGTCCGTTTTCGACAATTGCAAATCTTTCCTGCATTCCTGGGAAATCACTTAATGGCTGTAGGCGTCATGCTCCTTTCTTGTCCTGCACGTCAGCGGACATGTCACTCTGTCGTCTCCTTTGGAAAGTGGGCATTCCTCACTGGACGATAGGGCTTCTCGACTGGAAGGGTGAACAAAAGAAAGAAAGCACTTCCTGCATTTCCCGCAGGGGGACGTTTCTTTGTGTTTTTCCAGACGTTCTCTTGACAGGGTCAATTTGGCATTTGCAGGGTGTCCACAAAACAAAACAGGCTTACAAAACAGGATTCCTGGAAACAGGCTCACTTAGAGCCATTGGACCATCACCACATATCCACAACACTTATCCATGCCCACAGGCGAACAATAGAGCGCGCAAATGCGGATGCACGGTCGTAACACGCTCAAGAGGAAAGTATACAACAGTTTCATCTTGCCTGTACTCACTTATGGGGCTGAAACGTGGAGGCTAACCAAGAGAGTTCTACTTAAGTTGAGGACAACCCAGAGGGCTATGGAACGAAAAATGGTAGGGGTAACATTAAAAGATAGAAAGCGTGCAGAGTGGGTAAGAGAAATAACTGAAGTTACCGACATTCTAGTGGAAATTAAGAAGAAGAAATGGACATGGGCAGGACATGTAGTGCGAAGAGAGGATAACCGATGGTCGCTTAGGGTAACAAACTGGATTCCAAGGGAAGGAAAGCGTGGCAGGGGGCGGAAGAAAATTAGGTGGGCGGATGAGATTAAGAAGTTCGCAGGAGTCAAGTGGATGCAGCTAGCACAGAACCGGGTTAGGTGGAGAAATATGGGAGAGGCCTTCGCCCTGCAGTGGGTATAATCAGGCTGATGATGATGATGATGATGGCATGAAGAAATTTGTTAATATGTTCTAAATCAATAACGCTACAATGTGCAGGCAGCTATCAACGAAGTCATTAAGGACGCACGCCACAAATAGTTGGCAATGAATCCTAAGTTGATCGAGTTACTCGAAGACAGGTGAAGGCGAGAAGATTTTTAGTGGCGCCGAAGGGTGCGGTTAATAAAAATGATCGCAGTCAGGCGACCATCTTGAGGCGAAAGCGCCTTGACTGGCTCAGGCGGCGTCCGGTGTCCTGTCTCACATTATCTCTCAAAAATCTTGACAGTGCACCGGGCAGTTCTGCTTGGTTGGTTAGTTGCACAAGTTTTATTTCCATCGGAAACAGGCGTCCTCTTCCCCGCCCCCAGCACGCGTGCTGGGGAAGACGGGGAGTCGTTCGCCCGCGGATTAGAGGCTGGCAGGTAGCCCTTGGCTTGTTGCGGCCTCTTCCGCCAGATGGACGCTACGGTGCTGGATCGCATGGTCCGTGCTTCGCAGCAGGGTATCCCAGGATTCTCTACTTATAATATTCTCTCTTATCTCTGCAGATTGTGGGCACTCCCAAATTATCTGATCGAGGGTCCCTCTCACCCAACACTGTTTGCATAGGTCATCGTCTCTAAGTTCTGGTAGCACGTGAAACACCCCGACCGGCTCATGAACGTATTAGTTTGTAGCCGCCTCCACGCGACAGCTTCTCTATTATTTAGGCTCACATCTGGCGGCGGTATCAGTCGACGTCCCAATTTATAATGGTCGATAATTTCCCCGTAATTTTACTGACACTCGTCGTATGCCCAGTGTTCGGGGAGCTCAACGGCTACCCGGAAGTAGAGAGCTCGGGCTAGCTCGTGAGCCTCCTCGTTACCAGGGACGGCAGCGTGAGCGGGTGTCCAAATTAACTGAATTTTCCTTTCAGCATTCTTTGGGTGACGATTTTGGCTGCCTCCGGCGATATCCTCCCCTTTCAGAAATTTGGATGGCAGTTTTTCTGTCGCTAATTGTGAACTTTGCTTCCATTCCTGCGCAAGCTAACGCTATCGCAACTTCCTCCGCAGTCTCTATGTTGCGACTTCTGATGGTTGCCGCGGATACCGGCGCCCCTCAGCCATCGACTACCGAGGCTACCGCCGCACTTGTTCTGCCACTTGCAGCATCAACATAGACTACTTCTTTCCCTCCCATGTTCCTAAACCGTCGCTCTATAGCTTCGTCTCATTTGGCCCTTTTTTCGACATTAAATTCTGGATGCATTTCTAGGGAGGGGGGGACTACCAAGGCGCTCCTGCTTTCGTTACTAATTGTGACTTTTTTTATACCTCCTCTGTCTGGGTTGAGGCCTACTTTTGCAAGGATCACCCTGCCCGTCTCGGTCGTGCTTAGTCTTTCTAATTGGGGGACTCGCACTGCCTCCGACAATTCTGCCCACGTGTTATGCATCCCGAGTTCCAGCAGTCGTTCCCTCGAGGTGCCCATGAGCAGCCCTAGCGCCTTCTTAATGCATCTTCGGATGAGGCAGTCTAATTTCTCTTTTTCTCCGGCCTTGATGTCCAGGTAGGGCGTGGCGTAACTGATTCTGCTTATTACGTACGCCTGAATTGGTTTTAGTAAATTTCCCTCCTTGATGCCTCTTCCTTTAGTAGCGATCCTCCTCAAGAGCCCGAGGGTTTGAATCGCGTAACTTTCTAAATTCTTCAGGACCTCTCCGTCATGGCCGTGATATTGGAAGACCATTCCTAGAATCCTGATCTGATCTATGTTTGGCTTCAGTTTGCCCTCTACCTGAATATATAACTCCCCAATATTCTTGCAGCGGAGGTACACACCTGGTGACATCACGACTTGTCGTGTCATGACTGCATGTGATGTTATCGTAATCTCATATCCGCTATATCTAAAAACCTGAACACATATCTTGATGATGTCACATTCAGTGATGAGGTCACGACTTGTCATGACGCCAGCAGGCAATTCACGCATTACAAAGATGATACGCCAGGCGTCTGACCTAGGTGTCCGTGCGGAGCCTTTAATTTCGCTTTCCTACAACGCCGCGCCACCACATGAAGAAGACGCAGCAAGGCCGGCATCAGCGGTAATTAAAATTAGTTTAGCAAGTTTGCGGTAATTCAAATTGGTGCTGCGAGTTCCGAGCAGGAAGTGACGGCCAGCGCACCAAATGAAAACAGTGGACTGACTAATATTTCCTAGACAGACACACTGGCTGCTGAAGAAGTGGCGATTGCCTAGCTGCAACACATGCTACCTCGTAATACATTCCTGCAGATTCACAGACAGCATATCGCAATTACCTCAGGGGCAGGATTGCACCGCTAGCAGCTAAAATCCTGCAAGATAGTTACGCCCATGGCCACCGCCCCACACATAAACACCCATTGTTAGTACCAGGTCACCAAAGCATGCCAGGAACGAGGGCGCACACGCCTTATCCCGAGCATTTCTCCCCCGGACCACCAGTACGGATCTCGTGGAACCTCCTCCCCATTACTAATTCACGCCGAAATACTTCAGCATGTTAAGATTATCATGCCGGGTCTATCCTCCACCGGTTAAGACACCGAACAAAGGGGATAAGCTATATCTCCCCGAGCTACAGACCTACTCTTTCAACAACCCACGAACACTACACACAATAGATCAAGAGTCACTTGATTCGCAATGAAAATTCAGCCAGGCAAGGCGGACCTGTACAACTTGGTGCGGGCCTACCCATGAAACCTGGCTGTCACTATTGATACCTAGCCAAGGTAGGAGGGTTGCGAGGCAGCTCTGATCAGCTCGGCCGCAAGGTGTCAAAAAGAATACGACAAAAGCGCGCGGAAAGCAGCCTACTCCAATGGGGTTCCGGTTTGAGAACTCCAACCGCCGCTAAAACCTCCTAAACATTTTCAATAAAGGAGGAAACAGCTTTCTTCAGCGCACTATTAAGCGTCGAGAATGCCCTGTGCCAGGGTCGCCAAGGACAACTGGTTTTTAGCATGTCAGAGGCTAAGTCCGCACGTTGAGGGAGGAGGTTGTGGAAAGTAAGGTGATTGAATTGCAACAGGGCACGAAATCATGCAGAGTCCTAAGCTTGCATTGTGTTCAGAGGAATTAGAGCATTCGGGGGAATGCCTGATTCGGTATAGAAATGATCGCGCAGGAGCAAGGAGTGTATTTAGTTCTACGAGTCTAATAATATTAATTGGTTCGCATGAAGGGAAAGGCGCAGTATCTGTCACACTTGCTCTGTGGACACCTGAACCGCGCCATAAAGGGAGAGGGATGAAGGTAGGGGTGAAAGTGGAAAGAGAGAAAGAGGAGCTGTAGTGGAGGGCTACGGAGTAATTTCGACCACCTGGGGATCTTTAACGTGCGCTGACATCGCACAGCACACGGACGCCACTTCGTTTCGCCTCCATCGAAACGCAGCCGCAGTGGTCGGGTTCGAACCCGGGAACTCCGGCACAGTAGTCGCGCATGTTACCACTGCTTCACCCCGGCGGAGTTCTAGGCGTTTAAGAATGCGTATTTGCGTGGTAGGGAGGGATTTATCAGCAAGAGGAAGTATACGAAGAGTTTCCACAATATTGTCATAGTACTGTTGATTTCTTTTTTGTAGTGAAGAATAGCTTCCCACGTGGGTTAATAAGGCCAGGGAATCCTAGGCGCCCTGTTCTGAAGTTCGCAGGTGAAGCAAGGCGATGCACTACCTTATTGCCCCGGATTCAAAATTGACTAGGAATCCACTTCAGTGGGACAGTGTTGAGACGTAGTTTGATGAGAGCTCTGTGTAGATCATCTTGCAGTTCTTCAGGTTTGAGACCTATGTGAATGCAGCGTATAGCCTGTATTGAATCAGTGTATATGGTATATCCTGAATTTTGCGGGTGCTTGTGCGAGGTCTTGAATACTGGGTAATATTTTCACCACCACCAAATTGGTTTACAGGAAAGAAAAAGCGCAGTATCAGTCACAATTCTCTGCGGACAGTTTAACCTAACCGTAAGGAAAGTGCCCATAGAATTTCTAGAATATTTCCTGCCTGTTTTATACGTTGACCTCAATGGCATAGGCTTTGTGCATATCTAACTCCGAGGCAACGTACGCGCCACTAGCGGCACTTCAGGCATCCAGAGTGGTAATGCGCCCTTTAAAAACACATCTAAACAAAGGTATTAAACGCATTTTATTGCTGCAGCACTACTACCCACGTTCTCGCATAAACCTGCAGTATGAAGCTGATCTTTGACGTTTTCGAGTGACTTGAAATGGCCACAGAAAGAAGCGTCAAAGATACGGCGCCTTTCCTTTCCGTAAACTCCGCCGGTGCCAGTGAAGTGAAGTCAAAACCACAGCTGGCGCAAGCTGCGCATAACTCTCTCCGGTGGTTGTGCGGAAAAGAGGTGTGTGTGGTGTATATATATCTAGGAGCACGCGTCCAGAATTGACCAACTATGGAGAAAGAGAGCCCGGCCGCTGCCCAGAGCATAGCCTAAGCTATCCTAAGCGTAGCCATGTAGCTGTTTTTTTGCAACTCAACTGGGTTTAACCGGAGCTAAACAACTGCCATTTTTACTCGATTCACTGAGTACACAGCCATTCTTTCAAAGTTGGCGTTTACTTTCTAGAGCACTATGAAAAAATATGCAACAACATTAACAGGTTATATTTTAATACAGCACAATGTGTTCGCTGTGAAAACAGCTTACCGTTGACAGACGCTAGTGAGCTGGTCTTCTTCCGAATGGCAAGAGCTTCTCCTGGAGTCCAATATGATGTTACGAGCGCTCCATGGGTTCACTATGCGGTCGTTGAAACTGGGCAACCCAGATCTACTACGCGAAAGCAGCTTTCAAACAGACGATACCCCAGCCGCTGAAGTTGCTCGCGATCAGACGGCAGAAGCGCCCAGGATCTTGTCTGCGCCGTCATCGCACAGTTAGATCCTCCGCAACGGCCGGCTATCGTCTCTGCCATCATCGCCTGCAAAGGTTTCCAGTTTCTCTTTTTTGCTTTGTCATGGCGTTTGAGAGCTGCTTTAAGCATTTAGAACCTCGGCTGGCCAATTTTAACTACTGTATTATGAACAGGAGGAGCGCATATTGCACTCCAGGAAAATATTGTGCGATTCGGAAACACCAGCAGGCAGAACGCCTGTCAGGGTTAAGACCGAATTCACAACATACACTTTTCGTACCGTTTTAAATATGTAGATTTCAAACGTCATTCAAAGCCTTAACGTTTTTCAAAGCATATGCTAGTTGAGAAGAACCGGCTGTTGCTTGAGTGGTTTAACATTCAAAGCAACTCAGGCTGTGAGAGGAGCCGTAGTGGAGGGGTCCGAAACTTTCGACCACCTGGGGTTCTTTAACGTGCACTGACTGCGCACAACAAACTGGCACCTTGTATTTCCCTCCATTGAAAAGCAGCCGTCGCTGCTCGGATTAAGAACGAGCAGCCGCCTACATGAGAAGAGTACATGCTGAAAGGTAAAATTTTGTTTGGAGAATTTGGTTTGAATAACCATCTCTATGCATTGCGGTCCCAGCCATTGTCGGCCGTTAGGTGAATCCCACGCTTACGTATATATGTGTTTTAAAAATACAACGCCTTTAAAATGAGGTTTTCCAGTTTGTTTAAAAATATGCTGAGCTTTATTTCATGAAGAGCAGACATCGATCGTAGTTGCTCTTCGAAATAAAAAATAAGCTTTGAAGCTTTTATGAGCATCTATTTATGTGGAGCACTTTCCCACCCTGGACGCAAAAGTGACAACTAGTGGCGCTGAAAGCTGCGCCGACCTATGCGTGCCTGCCAGCGTGCACGGAGCCCATACACGTGAATGGTGCGTAAATGCAGATGATTTAGTGTGCAGCTCGCGTCCTCCATGTGAAGGATGGTAGTTTCTTGCAGCGATTGAAATTTGGAATGTTTTGTCAATTCAAATTTTCTCCTACCCTTGTTATTTTAGTATGAAGCAAATTTACTTTTTTAAAGCTATTTTTCAAAGAGTTTTTTTTTAAAAACTACACCAACCATAGGCACCATGAATACCAGTGTAATGTTTTGTCAGTAGCAGCGTCTACCAATTAGATTTCATCCCACCGTAGTTGTATTTCTTTGCTTTCCTCACACTTCTCCCCCATTGCAACCAAAGAGTCCAAGAACAATCAAATTACGGTTCGTTTTTCCTATAGCCATTGTGTCTAGGTCACCACCGCATAGTTATACCCTGCGTTGCCGACGTCCTTTCTACTGAAGCTTAGTTTTCCGGCGATATTTTTATGTGAATTGTTCCAAGGTGTGCGCGCTTAGTTTCGACCACTAATATCTCAACAAGATTTAAGATGATGGTACATTCATAAATGTGCATTTTATACCCAAAATATATTTTGGGGGGACTCTGGTGTTCCTAAATATTTGGTCCCTAATACTGCTAATGTTATGTTTCTAGAAACTTTATTCCTAAGTGTACTTAGCTGACGCAACAGACTAGGGACTGCCACATTCGCCCGTTAAATATTTAGGCTTAAATTTTCTACCACCACTTTCCCTTTTATCAAGACTAATGTTGCAGCAGTTAATATGTAGCATAAGTTTTTCCTGCAATCCGAGTGAATCCAATTGCTCCTCATTCATGAATATATTCGGAATTTGGAATCTCGTGGGTAGATCAGCACGTACTATAAATGCTAGAGACAAAAAACATTGAGCTACACCTTGCATCTTATTCTCACAAATTCGTTTCATATAGCTCCTTTAACTCTCTTGACCTGTATTCCTTTAGTAATAAACGTACAGTTATATCACTGATATAGAAGGTTTTATTTTTACTTAGAAATTACCAAACTCTGTATTGATTAGAAAAATGCACACATATATTGATATAAACAATAAAGCATGATCATGTACGCCCATAAATATTCAGGCTTTAACTAAAAGGGTTAAGGCCTAATAAGTAACATGAAAATGACGTAATTACGAGAGAAATTCTATTTATTTGTAAACAACATTATTCCAAAATCACTGAAATTAGCTGCACTACCTAATGGCTTCATACCCGATACACACATTTGGTCAGCGAAAGGAAAAATTACATTGATGCACTGAATTAGAACGCATATTTTAACGCTCGGAGGCTGATTTAATTAATGATGCACCTTGTAATGAAGTCACAATCGGAACGTATGGAGGGATTTATGTGAGCACTTGAATACCCCTTCTAAAACATGGTAGAGCAAAATGAAGAAGATGGTTTGCACGGTCTAAGGAAGAACTGAACAAGGGTAAATGGGGTACGCCTCAGTTCGCAAATGAGCCAACATTTCGACAAGTGGACATGTCTTCGTCTGCCCAGACGAAGACATGTCCACTTGTCGAAACGTTGGCTCATTTGCGAACTGACGCGTACCCCATTTACCCTTGTTCAGTTCTTCCTGATACCCCAGGTAGCACAAAGTGGGCTATGAAGGGCGGGCCCCGGTGGGCCCGATGTAGGCAATGCAGGACAGCCCCGGTGGGCTCAATGTGGGTGCTGCAAGAGGGGCCGACGTAGGCCCGAAGCGGGCTGTCGACAAAGCCCCAATGGGCCCCACTAGGGGCCGATGCAGGCAGCCCTTGCGGGGCTGCCCACATTTTTTCGGCATTGTTAAAAGGGCACATCCCGCCAACTCTCCGCGATGGTCCTACTTTGGACCGATTTGGGCAGCCGCTTTGCAGCAACATTTTTTTTTTATTTCAGTTAGCCCCTCAGAAAATGACATAGGACCAATGCGGGTTCTATAGCGGTAGCCGCACTTGGGCTTGCCCACATTATTCTCATACGGGTCCGACGCAGGAAATTGATGGAAAGCCCTAGTCCAAGATTTCCCAATCAATATTTATACACATAATTAAGTAATTATTTTATACATGTCTGCACTTTCTAAACAGCCGCAATATTAAATTTTACAATAATTCATAACATTCATCTAGCCGAAATGACTTCATGTACATCTTGTTCAGGCTATGGAGATGTGTGTTTTGAACAGCAGTATTGTCCTGGGAGTTGCAGGCTGTCCAAAGCAACCACATAAGAGGCAACAGTTAGCAATCAGTTTGTTTTAATATTTGTAGCGTAATTTGCACGAGTGCGAGAACTAAAGCCATATAAATTTCTAATCGACCAAACATGGCAACAACTGTTATACAAATCATCTATAATAGTAATTTATGGCAACATCTAATGCAAATTAAGGTCGGAAACAATGATTACGCAATTGCACGTACGCCTTCTAGCCCCATTACGGCCAATGTGGGACCTACAGCGGTTTTTTTTGGGCAGCCCCAATTGGGCTGGGTGTTGGTTTTGAACCTAAAGCCCACTTGCTGTTGCACGTGCCTTCAAATTCCCTACAAGGGACCAATTTTGGTATCATGCGGGCCCTCCCGCCTTCCAGACCCATTACGGCCCATGTGGGATATAAAGCAGTTTTATGTGGGCAGCCCCAATTGGGCTGGACGTTGTTTTTGAACCTAGAGCCCACCTGCTGTTGCACGGGCCTTCAAAGTCCCCACAAAGGACCGATTTTGGTGCCATGCGGGTACGCCCTCCTTCCAGCCCCATTACAGCCTATGTGGGATCTAAAGCGGTTTAGCTAAGGCTGCCTCATTTGGGCTTCACGAGGGCTTGCCCAAATTGAGCCCTTATTCATATTTCACCTGCCCTCAAGTAACCTACAAGGGGCCGATTGGGGCAGCATGTGGGTATGTCCGTTTTCTTGCCCCACTACGGCCGATGTTGGTCCCACAAAGATTTAATGGGGGTGGTCTCACTTTGGATCTATGAGGGCTTTCCCATAAAAAGCCCACATTTAGGTTGGATTGCCCTCAAATATCCGGCAAGGGACCCTTGTGGTCTGGATGCAGGATTGTGCTCTGCATTAGCCCAAGAAACGCCGCTATGGGACCCTTGCAGGAGGAGCAGGGGCAAGCCCAAATGGGGCTTGCCCACTTTTGCCTTATCGGGGACCGATGCAGGTTTTATGATGGTTGCCCCAGCCCCACTTGCCTACATCGGACCTACAGGGGCCCCACATTCTGTGCTACCTGGGACCTTCTAAAACATGGCACAAAACAGTTTGAAATGCTTTTAACATTTTAAATCTAAGACTGTTGTACTTTCTGATGAATCATGTAGTTTTGTAAATCGCTACAACTTTTGCAATCTTCTGAATTTGGTACTTGCGTAATGTCTTTCATTGGCTTTCACTGCTAATACCACGTCGTTCTCATGAAGTCACTGATTCAAGTGGTTATGACTCTCATTGAAAGGGTCTTGCTTAAGCATTTACAGTACCGATGTCAGCATTCAAAACTTGCAGCTGAGTAATCGTCATTCATTTTCCTTAAAATATATTTTATACCGCTACTGCCTTCTTGTGGTCCCCACAAATAATGAAGAGTAGAGACAGTCGCTCCCTTCCAGCTATCTGGAAGTACTTGTTATATTTCATTTATAGGCTCTCGCCTTTTAAAACTCTTTCTTGTAAAGTCCGCAAACAAGTTCTCAACTTACATGTTCTGTCTTTTCTTTCACTCGACTTTTTTCTATGTAATATGATCATTGCTTTGTAATATCTCAATATCAAACAAAAGTCCTGTCTTTTATAAATGATTTCGTTCTGACATCATCATCATCATCAGCCTGACTATACCCACTGCAGGGCGAGGGCCTCTCCCATATCTCTCCACTTAACCCGATTCTGTGCTAGCTGCATCCACTTGACCCCTGCGAACTTCTTAACCTCATCCGCCCACCTAACTTTCTGCCGCCCCCTGCTACGCCTTCCTTCCCTTAGAATCCAGTTTGTTACCCTAAGCGACCATCGGTTATCCTCTCGTCGCGCTACATGTCCTGCCCATCTCCATTTCTTCTTCTTAATTTCCACTAGAATGTCGCTAACGTGAGTTATTTCTCTGACCCACTCTGCACGCTTTCTATCTCTTAATGTTACCCCTACCATTTTTCGTTCCATAGCCCTCTGGGTTGTCCTACACTTAAGTAGAACTCTCTTGGTTAGACTCCATGTCTCAACCCCATAGGTGAGTACAGGTAAGATGCAACTGTTGTATACTTTCCTCTTGAGCGATATCGGTAAGCTGCTAGTCATAATCTGCGAGTGCTTGCCAAATACGCTCCATCTCAATCTTATTCTTCTTGTTATTTTCTTTTCATGGTCCGGATCTGCGGTTACTACCTGTCCTAAGTAGACATATTCGCCTACTACTTCCAGTACTTCGCTACCTAATGTAAACTGCTGTTCCTTCCCGAGGCTGTTGAACATTACCTTAGTCTTCTGCATATTGATTTTCAAGCCTATCTTTCTACTTTTCCTGTCTAGGTCATCAATCATTATTTGCAGTTCATCCCCCGAATTGCTTAGCAAGGCGATGTCATCAGCAAATCGCAGATTACTAAGGTATTCTCCATCTACCCTTATCCCTAACTGCTCCCATTCCAAGTCTCTGAATACTTCCTCTAAGCAAGCTGTGAATAGCACTGGGGAGACTGTGTCTCCTTGCTTAACACCTTTCTTTATGGTAATGTTATTACTTTCTTTATGCAGAACTATGGTTCCTGTGCTGACACTATATATATTTTCCAGCACTTTTATGTACGGCTCGTCTACCCCCTGATTTCGCAATGCCTGCATCACCGCCGAGGTTTCAACTCAGTCAAATGCTTTTGCGTAATCAATGAATGCTATGTATAAGGGCTGGTTATATTCCGAGCGTTTTTCTATCACCTGATTGATGGTATGGATATGATCGAGAGTAGAGTACCGTTTCCGAAACCCTGCTTGATCCTTTGCTTGATTGCAGTCTAAGGTTGTCCTGATTCTATTAGCGATTACCTTAGTAAATACCTTATACGTAACAGACAGTAAGCTGATTGGTCGGTAATTTTTAAGGTCCTTAGAGTCCCCTTTTCTATGAATGAGGATAATGTTTGCATTCTTTCATGGTTCCGGTACCGTCGATGATACCAGGCACTGCGTATACAGGGTGGCCAGTTTTTCTAGCACGATATCCCCCCGTCCTTCAACAAATCTGTAGTTATCTGTTCCTCTCCAGCTGATTTCCCCCTTTTCATAGGTTCTAATGCTTTCTTGACCTCGTCCTTGGTTACTGGTGGAACGTCTGACTATTTTTCCCTACCGCCAATCTCATTACGGTCCTGACTGCTTTGGCAACTGGAGAGATCTGTATAGAACTCCTCGGCTACTTCGACTATCTTGTCAATATTCGTGATGACGTTGCCCGCTTTGTCCCTTATCGCATACGTCTGGTTTTTACCTATGCCCAATTTCTTCTTTACCGCTTTAAGGCTTCCTCCGTTCTTTACAGCATGCTCAATTTTCTCCATGTTATACTTCCTGTTGGTTCTGATAGTCGGCGACAAAATGTAGCGGACCAAATACATTTCAATTTCCCCAAAAGCATTCGATATTGCCTCTCATCGTTTCCACTTCCTAAACTAATTTCATTTGATATCGACGAAACTATTTTAGGCATAATAATATCAATTTTATTTCTTATACCTCTGTTAGCAACCACGACTCTTCTGCAAATTTGGGCTCAGTATTAGAGCTAGTTTTGTCTCTTGTGCAATGCGCCGCCCCAGAAGCAACCAGCCATATTAAATTATTTGGTGAAAATTGCGTGTTTTCTGAGAATGTTTTCAATCGCCACGATAATTGCTGATTTGCCGTGGCACGTTAACACTCAGCAGATAGTGCGTTTATTACTTCAGGCAAGGGACGACCCAACACGAGCGCCCCAATTCGTCTTGTGCAGCCTGTTCTCCAATAAGGCAGCGCACTTTTATGCTAACAATGACGACTAACTACTCGAAATAAGATTATATACCTCAAGTCTATATGATTATTACCTGGCTCATCAATTGTATCTCCGATTCGGTCTACACTGTAGGGTCGGTTGTAAATGCACCACTAAACATAAATGTTTACACCCAATGCACAATTGTAATCCGGCCTCTATCATCGGTTGAAGGCTCAGGTTCTTGCTATGTGCTACACTGACAATTATTAACATGGACACCACGAAGCGGATTTTTCCTAAATGTCAAAACCACTTGAAGGACATAGACTGCTGGCATTAACCAACGTTGTATGCTAAGCTGAGCTGCTCTTACCAAGCGACTGCAGCTAAATAGATAAAGTAAAAACAGGTTTAAGATTCACAGCCATTGACTACCGACGAATGTGAACTCCTACTCAGGATAAATTCTACAACTTGTCTGTTTCGGAAGACAGGTCTAGCGTGCACCTTTTTTGTATTTGTCAATTCTCGCTGCTCCTAACTGGTAGTGACTGGTAGGTATCGCTGGCAGTGCGCTCTAGGGAACTTTGGCGTTCCCGTAAAGCTGAAAGCGCATCCAATCTCGTCCATGACGACAGTGTTTCTATCCATTTATAATCTAAATATCTCATAAGCTAAAACATGAGAGCGCATTAAAAACTTCCAGTAGTATAAATTAGCTCGAAGCCTTCTCCTGAACTGAAATTCTCGGAAAATGCACTACATCGAAAAGCTAAGCCACAAACTCAATATAAGTTGTTGAATCCGATACTTTTCTCAACAGTTCTGCGTACGGTCGTCACGCATTGAGAAACACAGATCTAATTATTAACTTCTATGGATACCAAAAAAAATTAAACTCCCGACATGAGAGGCATGTGGTAATAAAGTATTAAAATGCTCGTGGTATAGAAAAGGCAAACTGCTCTCACCAATGTAGGAAGAATAATATTTGCGTTATCGCTTCCCTGAAAAGAAAGGACGAATGATGAAGAAAATAGCTCTTGTAGTGTTTACGCTATCTGAAATTATCGAAGTTTTTAATATGATTTGCGGCGCACACCTTAACTTTAATACTGCTAGAATAATGGCAAGAATGAACTTTTGAGACTTCTATTTTTACTACATCTACGCTTGCTTAAAAAAACGCCTTGCATATTCGAAGCCAACTTCATAGATTTCTCGAATTGACAACTTATAATTTTGCACGTTATAATTTGTAAAATTGTGTTTCCCCTTGCATTGAAGTTGACAGGGATTAAACACTTTGTACTTGCAAGATAACTTTAAAGCCAATACAACTTGACAAAGACACTGTTGAGCGATAGAGAATTCTGCTTTCAAAAAACCACGATATAAAAAGAACGTTTACGAAGCATAAAAATAAGAATCTGTGAACACCGCGATACTGTGTATTATCTAACTGAACTACAAATTGCGAGTTGGTGAAGTTCATATTCTGGTAAATAATTATGCAACTCTGAAGGCACCAAAATTAACATGAGTGATCGATAGCATAACTGTTTAATAAGAACTAATAAATTAGCATTTATGAAATTGAGTAAAACCTACGTTCTGTTTGTTTAAACTTGGTATAGTGTTGTTTCCTATAGCAAGCAAGCCACAAGACAAAATTTACTGCAGAGGTATTTCATATCTCTTATTCTTGTTCATAATGAACTCTTCGCTATATCGTATGTACAGAACTGACGTCCCGCCTCGTTTGCTTTTTTTAATTGCACTGACAGAATAAACAGCCAGTAGTAGGTGACGGGACCACGCAACCAATTACAAGGGTTATACCGTACGCGCCTGCACCCCTTCCCCCCATATACAATGAATGCCAGAGTGCTGAATGTATTGTAACGGATGAAATGGTTTTAATACAGGTGAACTTTGTATGAAGGACGGACGCACACGGCTCAGAAAAACCCGGATCAGTCTGCGCGCGCCTCGCGCCCTCTCTTCTTCTTCTGCTGCTTCTGCTGCGCTTAGAGCGCCGCTACACGGCGTAATAATTCCCCCCAGGCAAACGATTCTCGTCCTCGAGAAAATTAGGTAGATCGAAGATGGCAGCGCTTCATGCGAGCCACGTGAACAACTTTTGTCTGGCGGGATCGGCGGTTATCCGTCGGGACTTTGGCGATAACGTAATTCAAGTGATTCAGTTGATCCAACACCACGAAGGAGCCATCGTACTTGCAGAGAAACTTCTCATATAATCCTCGCTTGCGAATAGGCGTTCATAGCCAGACGTAGTCTCCAGGGGAGTAAGCCACTGCACGATGATGCAGATGGTAGTGTTCTTTCGAGCGGCTTTGAGAAGCCAGTGTGCGTAAGCGGGTTATACGACGAGCTTCTTCGGCACGGCATAGTATCTGGGAAACACACGCATTGTCGTTGGGGGAAAATGGGAAGATGGTGTCTAAAAAAACGTGGGGAGTTCCATTAGAAAGGAGAATAGCCGATAACTTCATGATTTGCAGTGTTATAAGCGTACGTCACATACGGTAGCACTGAAGCCCAGTTGCGATGGTCAGACGAGACGTACATGGACAGCATGGTTGTCAAGGTGCGCTCGGTGAGACCGTTGGTCTGCGGATGATACGGTGTCGAGTGTCGGTAGTGTCAACCACAAATTCGGAGCATTTCTTCCAGACATCAGCAGTGAATTGCCGATCATAATCACTTATAATAACATGGGGTGCGCCATGGCAAAGAATAACGGAATACAAAAGAAAGAACCAAACATCAGCAGCCTTTGCGGTAGCGAGAGCAGTGATCTCCGCGTATCTGGTAAGATATTCAACGCAGACGATAACCCAGCGGCAGCTCTGTACAGTCTTTGGAAAAGGACCGAGCAGGTCAATTCCAATCTTTTCAAAAGGTGAGGTAGGTGGCTTGACGGGTTGTAAGGGTTCGGCCAGCGTGGTGGTGCGTGCCTTAAGTGCGTGCCTTTCACATGTCGCAACGTATTGCTTGGTGGTCTTATAAATTTGTGGCCAATAAAAACGCTGGCGAATTTGGTGCAGGGTACGACAGAAGCCTAGATGTCCAGAGGTAACATCATCGTGCATGGCATGCAAAACTTGTGCACGGAGAGTTTTTGGGACGACCAAAAGGAGGGCGGCACCGTCAACTGAGTAGGTCTTCATGAACAAAACACCATCTTCGATAGTAAACTGCGTTGACTCTGCTCTTCCTTCTGCCTCTTGTATAAGAGGCTGTAGTGGCCGGTCGTTGCGTTGTTCTCGCCTAAAGGTCGCCATGCTAGGAAGCGTCGACGCGATTGAGGCTAAACACCCGTCGAAGCCGTCTTCATCGCTAACGCAAGTCGGCAATAAATGCCGTGACAAGCAGTCTGCATCACTTTGATGTCGTCCACTTTGTACACGACAACAAAGTTGTATTTTTGTAGGCGTAATGCCCAGCGCGCCAGACGACCAGATGGATCGCGAAGTCCGATGAGCCAGCATAGCGAATGGTGGTCGTAACTATGGTGAAGTAGCGGAACTTATGTTCGGAACTTATGCACAGCGAACACAACTGCGAGGCACTTCAATTCGGTAACTGTGTAGGTCCGTTCACATTTTGTCAACGTGCGGCTGGCATATGCAACAACGTGTTCAGCCCCACTATGCAGATGCACAAGCACCGCCCCAAGACCGACGCCACTGGCGTCAGTGTGGACCTCAGTCACAGCAGAAGGGTCGAAGTGGCGCAGCAGTGGTGCTGACGTTAAAGAAGACTTGAGCAGATTGAAAGAGGATTCGCACTCGGGGTCCACACAAATTGCGAATCTTTGTGCAGTAGAGAAGTAAGGGGGTGGGAAAGTTGTGCCAAACCAGCAATGAAGCGACGAAAATAAGAAGAGAGGCCGAGAAAGCCCCGAAGACTTTTCAGGGTGCGTGGAGTTTCGAAGTCACGTACTGCAGCAATCTTCTGCGGATCCGGACTGATGCCATCCTCGTTGACGAGGAACCCAAGAAATGAAGTTTGTCGCTCTCCAAAGTGGCACATCTTCGAAATTCAAAATGAGGAACGCTTTGCAAATGCATTCAAAAGCTTTATGGAGCCTCTCATTGTGCTCTTAGAAGCTCTTTCCAAAAATGATAACATCATCAAGGTAACACATGCATATTTCTCATTTGAGGCCACGAAGAATAGTGTCCATAAATCGCTCGAACGTCGCGGGAGCTTTGCATATTCCAAAGGGCAGTACATTAATTTTGTATAAACCATCTGCTGTTACAAAAGCATTCCCCTCACGGTCGGATGGATGTAGAGGAATTTGCCAAAAGCCAGATCGCAAATCAACACAGGAGAAATATGACACCGAATGCAGACAGTCAACAGCATCATCCATGCGAGGTAACGGGTATAGGCCTTTCTTTGTTACAGCATTCAAACGACGGTAGTCTGCACAAAATCGCCAATAATTGTGAGGACAACATCGTTATCATCCAAAATCGGGACAGCCTTTTGCCGCGGCTGGCACCGGGATCACAGGTGCGGCTCATGGACTGGAATATTCTCTGATGATTCCTTTGTGCAGCATTTCGACCACCGGTTCTTGAATTATCTTGCGCTCTGCCGGGGAGACTAAAGTTTTTGGCAAATAGGGGGTGCGCTTCCTGTGTTAAATTTGTGCTGTAGCCGAGAAGCTGGGAAATGGCTACTCGATCAATTTCAGGCAAAGTCGAACACTTGGTCATGAGTTGTCAAAACGTCTTGCAGAATACGAAGTTCACTAGATGGGAGCGATTTGTTGACCATGCCCTCAAACTCAGCACAATATTCAGACTCGTTTTCCTCGGCTCCTCTGCAATCGGGAATTCTAACGGTATGAGTCACATAATTCTGAAATCTCGCGAGTGTCAAACCAGAAGGAAGCCGAACAGCCCAGGAAGTACAGAATGTGGGGCCCCAGTAGGTCCGATGTAGGCAAGTGGGGCTGGGGCAACCATCATAAAACCTGCATCAGTCCCCAATGGTGCAAATGGGGGCAAGCCCCATTTGAGCTTGCCCCTGTTCCTTCTGCATGGGTCCCATAGCGGCGTTGCTCGGGCTAATGCATAGCACATTCCTGCATCCAGACCGCAAGGGTCCTTTGTTGGATGTTTAAGGCAATCCAACCTAAATATGGGATCTTTAAGGGAAAGCCCTCATAGATCCGAAATGAGGCCGCCCCATAAAATCTTTGTCGGAACTACATCGGCCGTAGTGGGGTAAAGAAACGGACATGCCCGCATGCTGCCCCAGTCGGCCCCTTGTAGGTTACTTGAGGGAGGTGAAATATGAATAAGAGCTCAATTTGGGCAAGCCCTCGTGAAGCCGAAATGAGGCAGCTTTAGCTAAACCATTTTAGGTCCGCATAGGCTGTAATGGTGCTGGAAGGCGGGTGTGCCCGCATGGACCTTGAAGGCACGAGCAACCGCAGATGAGCTCTAGGTTCAAAAACAACACAAAGCCGAAATGGGCTGCCCGCACAACACTGCTTTATATTCCACATGGGCCGTAACGGGGGCTGGAAGGCGGGCAGGCCTGCATGATACCGAAATCGGTCCCTTGTGGGTAATTTGAAGGCACGTGCAACAGCAAGTGCGCTTTGGGTTTAAAAACAACACCCAGCCAAAATGGAGCTGCCCACACAAAACCGCGGTTTGCTGATGACATTGCCTTGCTAAGCAACTCGGGGGATGAACTGCAAATAATGATTGATGATCTAGACAGTAAAAGTAGAAAAGGAGGCTTGAAAATCAATATGCAGAAGACTAAGGTAATGTTCAACAGCCTCGGGAAGGAACAGCAGTTTACATTAGGTAGCGAAATACTGGAAGTAGTAGGCGAATATCTCTACTTAGGACAGGTAGTAACCGCAGATCCGGACCATGAAAAGGAAATAACAAGAAGAATAAGATTGGGATGGAGCGCATTTGGCAAGCACTCGCAGATTATGACTAGCAGCTTACCGGTATCGCTCAAGAGGAAAGTATACAACAGTTGCATCTTGCCTGTACTCACCTATGGGGCTGAAACGTGGAGGCTAACCAAGAGAGTTCTACTTAAGTTGAGGACAACCCAGAGGGCTATGGAACGAAAAATGGTAGGGGTAACATTAAGAGATAGAAAGCGTGCAGAGTGGGTCAGAGAAATAACGCAAGTTAACGACATTCTAGTGGAAATTAAGAAGAAGAAATGGACATGGGCAGGACATGTAGTGCGAAGAGAAGATAACGGATGGTCGCTGAGGGTAACAAACTGGATTCCAAGGGAAGGAAAGCGTAGCAGGGGGCGGCAGAAAGTTAGGTGGGCGGATGAGATTAAGAAGTTCGCAGGGGTCAAGTGGATGCAGCTAGCACAGAACCGGGTTAAGTGGAGAAATATGGGAGATGCCTTCGCCCTGCAGTGGGTATAATCAGGCTGATGATGATGATGATGACACAAAACCGCTGTAGGTACCACATCGGCCGAAATTGAGCTAGAAGGCGTGCGTGCAATTTTGTAATGCTTCTTTCCAACCTTTATTTGTATTAGATGTCCTATATTACTATTATAGATGATTTGTATAACAGTTGTTGCCATGCTTAGTCAGTTGGAAATATTACGTGACTTTCGTTCTCGTGCTCATGCAAATTGCGCTAAAAATACTAAAACATACTGATTGCTAACTGTTGCTCCTAATGTGGTTGCTGTGGGTAGCCTGCAACGCTCGGCACAAAATTACTGTTTAGAACACACATCTCCATAACCCGAACAAGACGTACACTAAGCCATTTAGGCTTGATTAATTTTAAGAATTATTGTAAAATTTAATATTGTGGCTGTTTAGAAAAGGCAGACATGCATAAAATTATTACTTAATTATATGCATAAATAATGATTGGGAAAACTTGGACAACGGCTTCCCATCAATTTGCTGCGTCGCACACCTGTGAGAATAATGCGAGCAAGCCCACGTGCGGCTTGCACGATAGAACCTGCATCGGTCCTATGTCATTATCTGAGGGGCTAACAGAAATAAAATACAAATGTTCACCCAGAGTGGCTGCCCGCATCTGTCCAAAGTAGGACCATCGAGGGGAGTTGGCAGGATGTGCCGTTTTGGCAATGCGGGAAACATGGGGGCAGCCCCGCAAGGGCTGCCTGCATCGGTCCCTAGTGGGGCCCATCGGCGCTTTGTCGACAGGCCCCTTCAGACCTACGTCGGCCCCCCTTGCAGCACCCTCATTGAGCCCACCGGGGCTGTCCTGCATTGCCTACATCGGACCCACCAGGGGCCCCACTTCATAGCCCACTTTGTGCTACCGGGGAGGCTCTTGTGACACATTCACAGCCCAGAGGTATGCGCGACCATCCTCCGCCTCCACGACGGAGCGTGGCACTAAAATATTTTTTTCGTCCATTCGAGACAATTGGCTCGACGACTATTGAAAGTTTGCCCATGAAGGATTCAGATGACTTCACTGGGAGAATCGTCGCCGTCATCGCAGGCAGCAGCACATCTTCCTTCAAGGCGAGAATTCTTTTATGACTCTGAGATATGTTATCTACTAATGCGGGGATAATGGCCGGCTACAAACAAATTTCACCGGCGCTAAAGTCTAAAGTCGCGCCACACTCGCGCAAAAAGTAAACAAAAGTCATGCGTGGCACGTCTCAATACAACGAATTCTGTCCTATAGCACTCGTCACCAATTACAACTGAAACTGAGCACAGGCCAACCGAAACTAAAGTTTCACCCCCAACTCCACAAAACGTAGTGTTTTTGTCCCACACAAACTTAACTTTCTGTCGAAGGCGGTTCTTAAATGAAAGGCTCCTAACTGACACAGTGGCACCATTGTCAACCAAAGCATCCGTTTTAACAATGTCTACACACACTGACACTTTGTTCTTTAGCATGACGATAGGTAGAAATATGCGTGAAATTGACCGTACAGCCACCTTACCTCCATCAGTCGCACCACCTAGTTTCCCAGCGGTGGAGAAACAAAGCGGCGACGGAGGGGTGGCGAACGGGGTTGTCGCTGCGGTGGGGGAGTGATGCTGCGATCGGCCACAGGGGAGTCATTCCGTGCTTGGCGTTGAGGGGAAGAGGGCCAATAGAAGGTAGCGGGTGGCTGCTGCTCCCACTGGATACCATTCGTGAAGCGCGGTGCTCGTTGGACAGGAGGTAGGGTAAATTGACGACGCGGGCAAAAGCGAAAGATATGTCCGCTGCCCCCCCTCCCCCCCCAGCCGTAACATACGGGTGGCTGGCGGCCCTGGTAGTTCCATTCAGGATCCCTTAGAGGCCGAGATGGGGCGACAGAAGCGCGATGAGGAGCACCACGAGGCACTTCATGCGGATGGGCTGGACGCTGCTGGAAATAAGGGTGCGATGTTGGTTGCAGGATCCGCTCCCAGCCGTTGTTGTAAGATGGTTGGCCGTTATTTTGTGCAGCCTATGACATGCGTTGTTCCCATGATGATACGGAAATCGATGTCGGGTGGTAGGATACGTCGATATTTGTACGTTGCAGCTGAATATCCAGCTCCTCGCGTATAATCCTCCTGACCATAGAAGCGATGTCTTCAGCCTCCGGAAGGTCGATACCGGCAACAGTTGTTACATTTGAAAGAAGGCCGAATTTGGGCGCTATGCGATGTGCCTTTAACGCTTGAAATGCCCGGCACTGCTTGATGACATCTGCAACTGTGGCAAGGGTGTCCCGCGAAATAGGGAAGTTGTACACATCCTCAGCAATCCCCTTGAGAAGGTGCCCTACCTTGTCTTCTTCTGACATCTGCCGGTTTACAATGCGACAAAGTTTCAATATTTCTTCGATATAACGTGTGCATGTCTCAACGGGTAGCTGGACTCTCTGGGAAACTGGTGCTCAGCTTGTTCCTTCTTCGGAAGGGTACCCCCGAAGGACTTCGTAATTTCTTCAACAAATCGGTCTCAGGTCGTCAGGATTTCTCCGTGGTTATTAAAGTCAGAGCCGTGCCAGCGAAGAAGAAAACAACATTGTACAGACATGCGATTGAGTTCCAGCGGTTGTACTTGCTGCATCTTTCATAATGTCGGAGCCATTCCTCAACGTCATCTTCGGGCTCACTATGGAACGTACGCGGCTCTCGCTGGTGGGTAAAGGCCGTCATTTCTTCAGGTCGCTGTTCATGAGTGCGGGTGGTAGCCATTGAAATGTACTGTTGAGGAGATAAAGGTGGCAAATCTACTACACGATGGCTGCGACGAGGTACTGGCGGATCCAGAACGTTTTTACCCAGCGCCTAGCACCAAATGTAACGGATGAAATGGTTTTAATACAGGTGAACTTCGTATGAACGACGGACACACACGGCTCAGAAAAACCCGGATCAGTCGGCGCACGCCTCGCTTCCTCCGCTTCTTCTTCTGCTGCTTCTGCTGCGTTCAGTGCGCCGCTAGGCGGCGTAACAATATAAACCATAGTTAATTCGCTATTTGGCACATGTCAGACAGACAAGTTTAATTTGTCGCGTTAAGCTGTGAAGGCATTTGAAGTACCGAGTAGCACTCGAGACGAGTATATACTAAATAATTCATAATCATAGCATTTTATTGCTCTGAATCATCTACATTGCACCGCGCGCTGCGGCGCACTGTGCATCTTAAATGTTGAGCAAACAATGCGCCTATTCAAACCAGACACATTTTCAGGCATCTAAGGCTCATTTCTTGATTTGTTGTATGTTTTAACACTCTCCTCTATAATGCCTCAGCGTTTCAGGGTTGCAAAACAAAGAAATAAGTAAATTCAACAAATAGGTCTTTATGGTCACATCTATATGAGCTCTGTTCAACTCTACCCGCCATGATCATATCTCGGAATGCTGTTATGAAACAAAACAGAGCGTAATATGTGCTTTTGATCATATGTTCTGTTTATCGGAGGAGCTGATGTCTGTGCGAGTCGTGTAGGTACCGGTCTCACCATTGTGGCTTTCATGCGAGAAGAGTAAGAGCGAGATTAATTGAGAATGATTGCAAAAAGCGCAAAGGATTCTACGAACTTTTAAATAGTATTTTCATTTTCTGATCAACAGTAATTAGAAAGATCGCTCTCATTATAACTTGTGGGCAGGCTAAGGGAGATATTAGTTTTTATGTGGTCTTTTCAACCTATGCATTCAAGGCCCACAAAGTGGCTTGACATATAAAGCAAACAATAGTCACCCAACACCTTGAGATTGCACTAACCCTACTGCTTTCCATACTTGTTCGCATGAAAGCTCGCAATGCAGCCATGATACAATAATTCTTATCTCTCTACGTAGCTCTGTTGTGCCAGTGGCGTCTTCCTTCTCATGGTTTCAGCGTTCTTTACGAAGCTGGCCTTCGATTTTGTTCGGCCCATTCATCATATCAAATAAGATTCTTGTATATTGCGTCAAGATTATCAAAACCTTGCTGTTTATATCTAAGCTCTTCTTGCCTGCTGCCCTCCCCATCCCTTCACCCGTATTTTTTTTTTTTGCTTTCTAACGTCCCAAATATATTTTTACATGATACCAGGAGTCATCAAAAGTTCTAACAATTATCCCGAGAGGATTGTTTTGGCTGGCTACAGCTGCTGTCTTTGTTGCTTCGTTCGGTACGATTATTACGACTTTCGTTCCCACTTCAAAGTTTGAGCCGACTTAATTCCGTCAAGCATTGTTCTCCTTGTAAGCACGTTTCGTGTCTGTACAGCTGGTGTTTTTTTTCTCAACAGATGCTGTCTCGTGATGCTCCGAGTATGTATTCTTTTTTTATTTAGATTTGCAAACATTAATATACGATATCCCAAAAACAACATTCAGGAGCAATTGTGTCGTGGCGCGTTCCTGGAATTCCTTGCCAAGAATATATTGAATGCAATGAGGTGGCTTAAAATTAGTGTATACATTCATTGTGCTAGTAAGCGTTTTAATGTTTCGCCCAAATCTGTGGACTTCACTAAACTTTAATGACGATGTGGACGGCGTTTTGAAACGCAAGATGATATGCATGAAGAAAGAACACTTTGAACTTAATTACAGACAACGGAGCTATAAGAAAAGCTGTCCCTTGCAAAAAGTGAGAGGATTTCGGAAAATGAGCTTTCACAAATTGGTTCACGCAGTGATCATATCTTTCATGCAGACTCCGACGCTAAATGTTTGGTCTATGCAAACAGACGGAGATTGACAATTCGATTTCACTACCGCTTATAATGTTTAGCTTCACCCTCTAAATTCCAGAGGCGGTGCATAAAAAAAGAAACAAATTTATAGCACAATATAACACTACGGTAGTGGTGTGGCCACTAACCGGAAATGAAAAACCTGACAATGCATAATTATGAACTAAATTATTATAGAGTAAGTTCTCGAGATGAAATAGAGTCGGCGCCTTTTTCTCAGTGTGTTAGGACCTAAGCCTGCAGTGGACAGCAGTTGCTTAAATGAATGTTTTGTTGGCTGGTCGACCCATAGGTGCTTTCGAGAATGAGCCTTTGAAGACCATTTTGTTTCAGATGTGCCTTTCCCATTCTGGCGTCCTCTAAATGCTCTAAATGTGCCCAGGATCTTGCTCAGCCTTTCCATGTGGACCTCCCTGCACGGGCGCTTCAAAAATATGATGAACGTTAGCATGCGTGGCATAGCACTCCACCCAACTGAAGGAACAGTCAGCACGTCCGCGTAGCTAAAGCTGTCCACTAACTTGATTCAACTTAGACTCACCTCCGTTTATTGCTTGTTTTCTTTAGCCCTTGTCAAATATTCTACCATATCTGTATATTATTTGCTATGAAATAATATATCCAATAAAGTAAAGCCGTCAAAGTAATAACCAAGTGTAGGTGCAAGCGCTTTTGCATCATTGCGGCATTCTTCTTTAATTTATTCTCCTTTCATTTATTTTCTACTGATCATACAACTGCCCCAAATGTGTGGCACCTGCATGCTTTGCCGTCTCGGTTAACTATAAGAAACCTCAATATCAGTTCCGGTATTTACCGCTACACCATATAGTTTTACAAGCTCATTCTTCGAAATCCTAATTTATTTCGAAACTTTCTGGACCACGATATTGTCGAGTGCGGAGGAAAGTTAATCAAAATGTATGTAAAAATAAATTAGAACTGTCACGTCAACAACAAAAGTAAAAAGCGATTGGGAACAAAATGGCTGAATTATACATTCTAGTATTAACTATTCACCATCTCAGATGTTTTACTTCACAGTAGAAAAAAACTCTCCGTTGTTTAGGGAGATTCAATTAGGTGCAATGGACACAACTCAGTGTTCATGTAGTTTCTATACGACATGAAATAAATTAGGCATTCACGATCCTGGCACTGCGCACTATAGTGACTTTTAAATTGCCTTTTTCTCGACCCATTTTTCGTTACCGCACACAATTTCTTTTGCTGCAGCCTGTGTCACGGACGCAGTTTACAAGCGACTGTTCGCTGGCCTGTTATATTAAATCGCAGATTTCTTCCCGAATACCTTTCCTCTTTACAGCTAATGAAGACGTATAAAGCGCCGATGATACTACCGTACCAGGCAAGTTCTACAGCGCGAAACCTGAAATCCAGAATGTAAATTCTACTAATATTAAACGATTGTGTGCTTGTGTCACCGAACGCATAATTATGTTTTCTATGCGAGCAATGTTATTTCTTTTATCGCGCTTTTGGCCTGTTTTGTAAGTTTCCATAATAGCGGTCATACACGAATTCCATTTGCTTCTTGAAATAAAGTTTTTGGTCTCACACAAGTGGAAAACCTGCCGCCCCGCATGGTGTCAAATTACGTAATTATTTTTGTATCATTTGTTGTTTCATGATAGAAGCTCTTATATACCAGCTGAACTTGGCACCTGATATGGTACTACGACATCAATGTGCACTTAATGAGAATATTCACCTCACAGTTTCTAGCGTTTTTAATCCCGAATACTCTGCCAATAGATAACTTTCCCTTTTGTGATATCCACACAGCTGAGGATGACAAAGGAATTTGTCATAATATTTTCTTTTTATGCCTCAAAGCAACAACTACGTTCCTGTCATGAATGAATTGTCGCGAATTCCCGACATGGATTTGAAACCAAGCCAGAAACTCAAGTACAAAATACGTTTGTGCATCCGACGCCAGCGCTAATTCCTTTCGATATGGCAATGTATTGATATATTCATCGAACACACGCACTATTTACGATTCCTATTTGGTATGCAACACTGACAAGGCCTGACACAGGCTGAAAATTTCTTCGTTTGTTGCAGACCGTATATGAGTACCAATATTATTTTCCCTGACACTACAGAGAATGTCGATAATATTTTAGAGAATTCTTAAGTGCCCTACACATTCTGAATAGTTCGTTCTTGATTCCTGAAGGTATGGAGCTTGTAGCATCAAATATATTACATCGCATGAGGCTTCTTTTTACCTTAACGCAAATATTTATTGGTCTTTCTGGCTACTGACAGACGGTGACATCAATGTGAGATCTACTATTCTGCGACGCCTTTTATTTTAGCCTCATTTTCTACAAACGTTTCAGGCCTGGTTAATTTTTTTTCACTCTAGGTAATAACCGCTGCCTCTAAAAAATGTCTGTGAAGTTGAGGGGCTGCGAGGAGAAAGAAGTAGTCGTTCTTTACTAGAACGCTGCGTTCCCGTCTTCGTTTTTTTTTTTGGAATTTGTGACATAACCGGGAGGTGCCGCTCCCGTTTTCGCACGGCGATACAAGTGGACACCCGCGGGCCTTCTGTGGAACCCGGTGCAGCGGCAGCGGTCGCCCAGAGGAAGCGCCTCGACAACAAGAGTGACGAAAGCAGCCCGGCCACCGTGCTGTACTCGCCTGCTAATGATGACTCTTCGGCCGACGACGATGGGTTCGTGCCGATTCTTAGCAAGAGAGAAAGCGAAGACTACACCGACGACAAGATTCGTCCTCATCAAGCACATCTACGGTCATCACTACTCGAGGCACCCCGACACACACTGTCTTGTTTGTGCCAGAGATGCCATAAGACAATTTGAAACAACTCAACAGACAAGTCACGTCTGTGTTCCTTGAAAGCCTCGTCCTTGGAAAGATTAAGGACGTTAGAGTTAATCCTTACAAAACCATAATTGCCATTGATGTCATGGAGCGGAGCGCATTGGAGACATTGGCCGCGATTAACTAACTCGGCGACATCAGAGTGCGCTCCCATATTCTTCAGGACAGTGGCACTATGGCCGGCGTCACCTACAATGTCGGCGTGGCCATCGCTGACACCAATCTGCCAGTCTTAATCAAGCCAGCATCAAATAGCATCTCCATACTGCCTGTACAGCGCCTCGGGAGATCAAAATGCATCAAGTTCACCTTCAAGGGCGACTGCATACCATCGCATTTCAAGGTCAGACATTTCCAATACCCGGCCCGGTCTTTCTGGCCCAAGCCACTTCAATGCAGAAAGTGTATGAAGTTCCGGCACGTAAGTGCGGTCTGCAAAAATTCCATCGTGTGCCCTAGATGCTCTGAGTCGCATAGCGGCGACATTTGCTGCGCGATGGTTCTGAAGTGCGCCAACTGTCGTGGCGATCATGACTCCTCTTCAAAGGACTGGCCCCACTTAAAGACAGAACGGGCAGTGCTGGAGCAAATGGTGCATGATCAATCTACACACAGAGAGGCCGCTGCTAATGTGCGACGGCATCGTTCGCATCGCCGAAGATCATTTAAGAAAGCAGTTAATTTTTATAGCAAGGCCTAGAGCACTCCATCTTGTCCTACACCTATGCCTGCAGTTTTAAATCAAGGTACCTCGACGGGCGGTGAATTAGGAGGTGCTGCCTGAGACGTTAATTGGCCACCGCTACCAAAACCTTCCACGTCCGCTGGGCCAGGAAACTTGCTGCGAACCGAATGTTCTGCACCTACTGCTGAACTAGAGAAAAGTCAGGATGTGGGACATGGCCAAGACCTAAAGTAATTACCATTCTCAAGTCCATGATGAATGCAATCTGCGCTGAGCTATCTAGTCTGCACACGCCAACAGCACAGAATGCGCTACAGGTTCTGGACGCGCTAACACCAGTTCTAGCGGTTCTACAGTAGCAGACAGAATGGCTCCCCCAGCATTAACATTTGGGAAAAAACGCAAGGACGCCTCTATTTTTCAATGGAGTGCCCGTGGACTTCAGTCCCGAATTGCAGATATTCGACAATATGTTCATGCAAATAACATTCCCATCCTTGTTATTTTTGAGCCGAATGTACCAAAGATCTTAAGACTGTCAGGCTAGGAGGCATTTGCATTTCCAACGCACCAGGGAAATAGCAAGGTCATCATTTATATTTTGCGAGAACTCCCATATGTAATCCATCCGGTTTCTCCCACCAAAGATAAGCAGTGCGTTTGCCTGACAGTGAAGAAGCGCAATCTCATATTTGCACTTGTGGGTGCGTATATGTCACCATCAAGTCGTTTTGACGCCACACGATTAAGCGACTTGATGGCGATTACACCTGGCCCTTGGATCACAATAGGAGACTTTAACGCTCAGCACATAATGTGGGGAAGAAAGCTCGTGTACTTTGCCTATGATCATGACCTTCAGTGTCTTAATGACGGTACGCCGACCTTTATTCGAGGGACGACTTACAGCAGCTGTCTTGAGTTAGCTTTCGTATCTCGATGTCTTACCAGCAACTTCCAATGGTTTGCAGGTATAAAAACACATGGGAAGGGACCACATTCCTACGTATGTAATCATAAGTGCCCTTTCCACATCCACGTCTGTCCCACGAATGCGCCACATCGATTGGTCGGCATTTCAAGCACTTATGAAAGATGCTTGCACAGCAGGCCTCTCTCCAGGTATTGAAGAGATAATTAAGGAGGCCATGATAAACGCGTCGTCTTTCTTCACCACAACGCCTACCTACACAGAGTCTGATACGGAATTACAGCGGCTGCGAGCATTGCGACGGAGGTCAGAGCGTAGATACCGACACACGCAGTTGCGCCTCGACCTCAGAGATGCGAGGCGCATGCAAAAGAAAATTCAGCGCCGAATTCAAGCCCTCCAGGCAAAACATTGGCGGTCATTCTGTGAAACGCTTGATCACCGCAAGCCTTTATCATGCTTCTGGAATGTCGTTCGTGGTCTCCGAACATCTCCTGAACAGCTCTACCCATTCAAATCTCTCGCACTCTACCAAAGCCGTGGTGAGGTCGAGGTAGAAGAACATTTCTGCGCTAGTGTAGCAGGCTAATCGACTGCAACGGCAACGCTACATTTACACGATGTTCCAGCTTCACGGGATTCCCGAATGGACTTTCCCTTCTCCGTGGAGGAACTTGACGCGGCGCTGGCTTCTTGCAGACGCTCGTCATCGCCGGGTCCCGATGGTGTAACATACACTGAGCTTGGAAATCTTGGACAAGAAGCTAGGCATGCTCTGTTGGAATATTACAACAAATCATGGAGTGAGGGTACCGTTCCAGACGAGTGGAAGTGCAATCGTTTAGTTCTCTCCTGAAACCTGGCAAATCGCCTCTGGATTTGACATCACACCGTCCAATAGCACTGGCTAGTTGAGTTGGTAAAGTACTGGAAAGAATTCTGCTTACACGTATTGAGTGGTATCTGGAGCGCTACCGCATATATCCGGATATAATGTCAGGGTTTAGACGTGGACGCTCTTCAATTGACAACGTGGTGGACCTGGTATCAACTGTACAACGACAAAAAAGTTTGACGCGCTGACCCGCGGCGTTGTTCCTGGATATAAAGAGCGCATATGACAACGTCACTCACCAGGTTATTTTGGACGCTCGCATGGTGGTCGTGTTTCTTTGCTGGATGCGCAGTTATTTAGCCGACAGATTTCACTTTATGCAGACTAAGGATGGTTCAACATCTCATTTCACTTCCCGTGGAGTCCCACAGGGATGAGTGCTAAGCCCAATGCTTTTCAATCTTACTCTTGTCGGGAATGTCGAATTACTTCCGCAGTCGGCGCAACTTTAAATATATGCCGACGACATCTTTACCTGGGCATCAGGAGTTACACGCCCACAGGTTAGAGTGAGGCTTAAAAAGGCGGCAAGTATAGTTGGGACCTACCTCCACCGGCAAGGTCTATAGCTATCAACTGAAAAGTGTTCGCTAGTTGCATTTACACGCAAGAATATGTCACCTTACACCGTGCGCATTGATGGTAAAGCAATACCCTATGAAATCAGCCATCGCTGTCTGGGAGCGATCATCGACCGAAATCTTTCGTGGACTCCCCATATTTCATTTATGAAAAAGAGGCTGACAGCAATTTCTCACGTACTTGCCTTTATTGGGGGAAAGTCATGGTGAGCGTCCGTGCGGTGGTTGCTCCAACTATACCGTGCATTATGTAAAGCATTTATTCGGTACAGCTTACCTGCACTTGGAAATATCAGGAGAATCAACTTAGGAATTCTACAGAGCGCTCAAGCTCAAGCTCTGCGAACCTGCCTGGGATTGCCGAACTGTGCCTCTACGGCTGCTACCATTTTAATTACACAGTAGCATCCCGTATCTACCTGCCTAACAGTTGACTCTCTGAGGACACGCTTCCGACACATCCCCCGAGTTCCCTGTCATCATTTGGACAGTCTTCCTATTACCAGGCCGCGAACATCGTTCACAGAGACCGTTGATGCGCATCGCGCTATTTTGCCGTCCCAGTTTACACCCGCATCTAGACAGTTCTCTCCACTATGGAGCCTGCATCAACCATATGTGCTTTCAATACCCGGCATCAGGAAGAAGGTCGAGCTATTGCCGACAGAACTAAATCAAATCACTATTGAATACTTCCATGAGTACCATGCACATCGTCTGCACGTCAACACCGATGGTTCAGTGAATGCCGTGAGTTCTTCAGGATCCATGTTCATACCCTCAATTATTACAGAAATAAAAGTTAGGACAATTCACCAGACTTCTTCAACATCTGCAGAGCTAACCTCTCTTCGTGTTGTAATTAGGCATATCAGTCAGCATGGTCCCCAGCGGTGGTCTATTTTCACAGATTCAAAAGCAGCCCTGCAAGCCTTAAAAGCGACTCTTCGCCGTGGAGATCATGTATAACTCGTTGCGGAAATACGACAAATTCATCACTGTGCAATAATTGGAGGACATCAGGTCATCTTCCAATGGCTTCCAGGACACAGCGGCATAACGGGCATTCTTCTGGCCGAGGAGGTCGCACTGACAGCCCACCAAGATGGCGATTGCGTATTGATTCCCTCTTCTAGGCCAGGTACAGCGGGCAGGCTTCGCGCACTTGCACAGGAACACACGCTCTCCTTGTGGAATTCTGCCCAGTATGCGAACTGACGCTTAAACTCTCGGCCCTGATCTGAAGCTCCGGCTTCCACCTGGCTTACTACGACGCGAAGAAACTTTGCTGTGCCGCCTGTGGGTTGGGGTAGCCTTCACAAACTTGTATTCTTTTATGATAGGCATGGCAAACAGCCCTGCATGTACAAACTGTTGGTGCGACGAGCCTATAGGCCGCATTTTTTGTGAGTGCCCATATACAGTGAGAAAGGCAGTGTCTGTGCCGTACGCTGGAGCATCTAGATGGACGCCCATTGACTGAAATTCAGATTTTAGGTCCCTGGCCACGGCGATCGTCTGCAGCGAAGGCCTCCCAGGTACTGCTCCGCTCTATGAAAAGCACAGGCCTAATCGAAAGACGGAGTTTGCTTTTATGTTACGTGATACGACAGTGACGTGATGTGATGTAGCATGTCTGTGATGTGACTGTACTACCTTCACCCATCCCTCTCTCATAACTTTCATATCCACTCACCCCTTTCCCCCAGTGCAGGGTAGCAAACCGGTTTCTTTTACGGGTTAACCTCCCTGCCTTTCCTCCGCGTCTTCCTCCTCCTTGAGGGGCTGCATTTATTTTTTTTCTGCGCTATATTGCTGCATCTTCTGCTTCATAATTTTTTCATCATATATATGCATTTTCGGGTCTTTATCCCAATACGCCTCAATAAATTTTGGAATTAAGCCCCAACTCGAAAAAACATGTCTTGCGGTCCAAGTACCTTTCAACGCAGAATTTAGGTACATAATACTTACTAATTGCCCTGAATATGATGCTGATATAAAATAAAAACATTTAGTGCAGGTTGCTGATTCTATGATCTGCCTTTGCTAGGGTCACTGTGGGTGAACAAGTCCTTTGTATGGAATGTATAAAAATAAGCATATTTCAAATCACTGAATGCCTTCCGGGAATCTAGGGTTTTTATTGTATGGAGATCGCATTTGTTCAAGTGTATGTTATTTTTATTTCACAGTATGGTGCTGCGGTGCCGTTTTTGACCATTTCTACAACAATGCTGAGCACGAGTCGAGGGCTCCGCGTACTACTAGAATTTATTTGCATTATTATTTGGATATGCTACGTTTCGGTTCCGTGACAAGATAGTGAAACCGAGTGAAACATTTCCCTTAATTCGTCCTTAGTTTGCTATCTTCTCATAACCCCAACCATGAGTAATACTCAGGCCATCAGAGCAAAGAGTACTTTTCAATGTCTCAGTATTTCCGCCGCCTGCGATCGCCTTTATCTGTAATGCGAGAATACAATCCTTAATTAATGCATCATCAGTACATATCCGACCATTTCAGGCACGGACGTAGAACTAAGTATGCATTACACTCTCTTTCACAAAAGGCTTAAGAAAGTACACATTTATTACTTTACCAACGCTCACACTAGACAACACGTTGAGTTCAGAAGCTCCAGTATTTGACACGAACGGCACCAAATGGCATTGAATGCATCACGTGCTATAGACCTTTTTAGTTTCGATGCCTGGGTGTAGCCATCTTAGTTTGATGGTGGCGCCCCGTATGAGCCAAACTGGGAAAGTCCGCTGCGGCTCCTCTTGACGCCATCTTGGGCTGTGCTGTGCGTGTTGATGCTGCTGTGCGGCAGTGTAAAAGTTTTGTTTCGCGGTGCTTGTGAAAGCTATCCGACACCTTGGTGCTATTTGTGCTTTGTTTGAGCGCGCCAGCAAACCGTATACCATACGTTTGGCACGGCGGCAGCTGTTGGAAACAGCACTAGCGGCCGGGGTTCGCTCCACTTCCGCAGTGAGGATGTATCTGTTGTATCTTTCACGATACACGTATTTTCAATTATATTTTATAATCGCAATGGTAACTGTACACACGCTCGCAGCGAATGAACCGTACCGGCAGCTACAGAACGCGGAGTGCAGATACGAGGAAAGCATTGATTTAACGTGAAGTGCGACCCATTTCGAAATACGATCGAGCTGTCCTGCTTCAACAATGTATTCTTCCAAGTTAAACCACGGTTCAAGACCAGCACATAAAAGAACTAGTGTTTAAAGTACCATCCGTCGACGTTTTTATGCAGCCTGGGTGTTCGGCCCACGGCGCCACATCGTATACACCCGTCCCGTACGTCGTAGCAGCATCGTTTGCACGACGTATCGTTGAGCAAAATGTCGTAAAACGTGCGCTCTCAGCTACACCATAAACGAAGACGACAAATTCGCAGCACATACAGCAGCGCTTACGAAAGCGGCGCCACCCGCTGGCGCGGCGGATTACGGCATGCACTCCGCGTCGAGCGCTACTCCCTAGTCGTCGCTAGGCCTAAATTGTTTCGCATCGAAGGCACATCCGACGGCGCAATTTGTAATTGCTCAGCGCTTGAATAAATCTCTCTCATGGAACTGCCTGACTGCCGATCCCATTGTATCAGTAAAAGAAAGATGTAAATTTCGGTGACGCATTAGCAGCGGAGCCAGCGTGCCGACGAGAGCCGCGCGCTGCACCATGCGGCAATTTGTTGCGTAACTTATTTGTATTGCAATTATCAATAACACGGTATGGGTCAGAAATCCGCAAGAAAGGTTTTTGTTTTTGCTGTCGGCCTATCGTTTAAGTGAAGAACAGATTTTGGCACGCTCTTCTTGCGTAGGCGGAAGAGGTCCACTGTATAACGTTGGCGCGGAGGGCTTGCGGGACGCACGGCCTGTACGGCGCGCTTGGTTACTACGGCGGAGGAAGAGAAATGGGCGTCATTATTGGCTTACATAAAACGTTTATGGGCGAATTAAATTAGGATAGACTGGAAAGCGGTGAAGCAGAAACATATCACAGTCGAACTCGGGCTGCCGATGCATGCTTCCAGCATACGCTCTCGACAATCATCTTGCGATTTCTTTAATTGTTTGTGCAGTCCACGATCACGTATTGCTGTCCTGATGACATTACCACTAAAACGGGCGCTAATAAAGGTATTTAAGTCTCTCAAACGACAATATACCGAGGTGCAAGGCCGCTCTGCTATGCATGTAGCATGCGAATGCACAGCCCACTCAGTACTGGCAACAATGGGCCGGCGCAAGGAATCTGGTTAGAGAATATTTTTCTCCCCTCCTGCTTGCTCTCGATAAAACGGTCTATATGTCGGAATATGCGACCAGTTTAAATTTTTTTCCGCATACAGTATTCATATTTGATTGCTGAGGCGCGTTTACAATTCGGATATTCGATAACACACGAACACTGCAAAACGCAGAATTTCAGCTATATAATTCTCAAGTTTTTCTTTCATTTGCAAGGATAGGGGAGCATCACCATACGGTGCATGTCTGTTCCATAAAAAAACATCATAGTGAATATTGACCTGGTGCAGTAATGTCTGTAAACCACAACAATTCTAAATTGTCTTCTGTCATAGGTTATATCCTATCTTCTCCATCTTAGGATGAGGTGATTTAGGGTTTTACGTTCCTATAAACCAAAGCTGTAAAACGTGAACTGCTCTTATAGGAGTGTTGTATTGCTATATAGACATAACAGAGATTTCGTGAAACGTATAACTTTTTCAGTGCTATAATTCTGATGGTAGCGGCGATTTCCAAATTCATTATGTGATTTTCATGAGGGAGGATTGTGTTTCGACCATGTCAAAAAATCCTTGGGACTTGCTGCTTCGTAGTTTGCTGTTGAATCGCGCTCATTATTGCCGCAAGTGAAGTAAGAATAATATTTTAATAAAACATCATTCAGTATAGAGTTTTGTTTTACCCAATCTGATGTAGTGGTCTGTATTGAGAGATTGACATTGCTAGGGCAGATGTGACATTTTCAGCCGTTCAGAGAGACACCTGTATTGGTTTCCTTATTTGTCTGCAAATGCATTCCTTTACTTATTAATACATATATTAAGAACACAACGGCTTTAGACTTGCCTTTGAGGAACATAATACCGATGGCACATTAACGAGTGACGCTCTCTCATGTTCCCCTCGCACTATGAGCATAATTTCCGCCAGGTATCCGACCTCAATCAATGCCTTTTGTTGGAAATACAATACACGACTAGCGGTTGATTATGGTAGCTTGTTTCTTCAACTATTGTAAAACGTATTCATTTCACATGACCTTTAAACATGGTTTTCTATTTTGCCCTTTTCGTTCACAAGTGGCACAAAATATACCGATATTTGACATTACTTAACTTGAACATTAGATTCATTATTTCCTGTGTGTGCCCGAAAACGAGGTTTGTAGGAAATTGTTACATTAGCGCTTTTTGTGTCATACAGTTTCGTGACTCCCTGCCAGCTGTGACTGTCTTATTAAGGTAAAGCAATGCAGGAAGCAACAAAAGTATTACCATAAAGAACACAGTTGTGAAAGCACAAACACAAAACAAAATGTAGCGGCGCAAAAAGTATGACAAAACCTAACGGGGGTTTTCGAACATTTCGAATTAAGTTTGTGTTACTGCATTATTGCTTAAATTATTCTGGTCTGTAACCCTGCTGAGGGGGAATGAAATATTTTATAGATATTTATTCATGCCTGTAATGGTGTTATTGTAAAGTAGTGCTATTGTTATGAGGTATAGCCAGAGGTGAATGATATGACATTGGATCTGTCAGTATTATAGTGGCCTTTAATATAAAGTGCAATGTTCGACAATAGATGAGTTTTTTGTTGGAGACTACAGGCAAACTACTCTGATTAAAAAGAGCAATGACAGATTTACGACCATATAAGCTGTAGATAGGCTGTATTATTTAGCCTTTGTTTAATTTAGCTAGTTTAGATTGAGTGAAAGGTTCAGAAATGACTGCGTCTTCTAACATGGGCACATGTTATGTGAGAGTGATATTACACTAGAGGAGATTAGCTACAAAGCGTGTCTAAGGAAAATAGTTTAGTTGTCAACGTTTTATGTCCAAGGGAGATTATAACCGGTCGGAAGGGCAAGCGACTCTTTAATATACACATTAGGGAGAACTTTATTCTTCGCAGAAATAATGAAGCAGGAGACGCTTCTTTTTTAGAGGTATGCGCATGAACACAGCTATTTATTATAATTAACGCACATTTCCGATTGAAATCGTTATTTAACCGTATTTCATCCTCAGAAGAAATAACCTTTTCATACAACACACAGTCGTCGTCGTACGCTCTAAAAGGAACTCAGATGTTGGTAGCAATATATTTATTAAAAATCAAGCAAAGCGTCTGCCCAAAAAAGATCTTCAGGCAACACAGTAATCAACAGGAGCTGGGGGGAGACGAATTATTTGTGTTCCCATATATTCTAAAAATGATACCCTATAGCTGCCAAGCAGCGAAGGGGCCTCCCTGCTCGTTTGTGTCAATTTCTGCCTAAAAGTATTCTAATTAGTACTGCTACTGGCGCTTATTACACATAGCCTAAATTTTGCAAGGTACATTGATGTAACAGCCTCTTGGAGTAGAGGGGTAACTAAACTTATTCAATTGCAGTATCGTAACTGTATAACGTTATTTTGCTTTGTTCACCTAACATAAATTTGCATTGCATCCTGTGTAGTAAAAGTTATCAGCCAGTTTATATTTCAGCGTTCAAGTTGCTATGGCGCAGTATTCATTATAAATTTGCCTCATTAACGCAGACGTGATGAATGTCTAAAGTCCTCGAAAATTCAGTTAGAAACCTTCCTTTAATTCGAGCTGCAGAGACATTTCCCTAAATAGATTGTTTCCGAATCACTGCAGGAATTTTCCAATTTTATCAACATAATGTATTCGCTGTACGAAACAGGGTATACGCTTTGTAGCTTTAAATGCATACTTAATATTCCCTATCGATCGATGCAAATGCTCACTTAAGTGGCTTGAACAGTTTACTCCAATAAATATGCAGAGAAAGATTCCCGACACCAGTCTTACCTGTGGCGCTAGTTGGAGCAGGCATCGCAGAAACGGGTCCTGTAGTTCAGGGGGCAGGCCTGTTTTACAACGGAAACGCCAAGACAGTTATACGTTAGCAAGTACTGCTGCCAGTAGTTTTCAAGCACGAAGTTCGAGTTTTGTACTGCTAGCGCTGACTTTCAGTTGCTGTAAATTTAAACTGGAAGCGATGAAATTACAGTGCATTGGTGAGCGTCGTGATTTAATGCTCTTTATTTCGCAAATTTTTACCTTTTAAACGCACCCAATTTATGTGGTACTCCGCAGTGGAGGCCTACGTAAACAGACATGAACGAATATCCCACTGCTTTTTGTTTTATTTACATGAACAATATACTGCGCGTTAGTTTTCATCACCATGAAAAGGGCCATTCCCGGTGCGTTTTCCCGATCAGGATTCAACAACCTAAGAGTTGAACCACCATAACAAAGATATCATAATTTCACACCTAAATTTACGAGAGCTGCTGCTGTGAAAAAAATTACCAAAAAAACTAAACCATGTTTTTGATGCGTCCCGCCGCGGTGTTTCAGTGGTACGTTGCCAGACTACTGTGCCGATGTACCGGGTCCGATCCCAAACCCCGCGGCTGCGTTTCGATGAAGGCGACACGAAGTGTCGCCAGTGTGTTGTGCGATGTAAATGCACGTTAAAGGTCCTCAGGTGGTCTAAATTACTCCGGATCTCTCCACTACAGCGCCTCTTTCTCTCCTTCCGCTTTCACTCCCACCTTGGTCCCTTCCCTTACGGCGTGGTCAGGTGTCCACGTGTGACAGATATAGCGCCGTTCCTCTCCTGTTAGCCAAATATTGTTTTTGATGAGACGTCGGGAATGGAGATAAACGCTTCGATAAATATTATATCTTTTATTCACATTCACCGATATCGGAAACTCCCAGTGCGCCGTTCAATCACCACAGCCCATATCTTCCACATCCGCATTTCCCAACGTCGGTTACGAAGAGCAGCCTATCATGCTACGCGGTCTTTTCCAACCGCGATCACGGCCTGGTGCGTTGTTACCAGTTAATGATGTGGAATTGAGCCTTGAGCCCACGTGGCCATGTATAAAGGCCAGGCGAGCGCGCTGTGTATATTACAGCCTCTGCCATTTCACTGCAGCGTTTGTTCACGAAGGGAATATACACCCCCAGCCCCCCCTCTCACCATAGCGCAGGCCGTACACTGGCGAAGCTTGCAGACTCCGACTGCTCCATACCCTGCACTACTACAGGCCCGAAACCCAGACCAGTTTTCCTCATCATCCAGACTCTGTGGCAAACCAGGACACTTCCTACACATCCTTCTTACATGCCCCACCTTTCCTCATCCCCCATCACCGAACTTAGCAGAGTCCTACTGGCAGTCTCTCATGAAGAGCACTTCAAGTCAAGAACAACGGAAGTTATTTCCAGTACTATGAGGAGGATTGCGCTTCAAGGACTTTTTTGCCTTATTAGTAAAGGAGCACCCAAGTGCCATGCAGGGGGCTTCGCCCCCAGTATTTGTTCCAAATTGCAATAAAATGTTTCTACCACCACCCTGACATTCTCTTTATCCTCCCCACCGTTGTTTTCTTCTCCGTCAACGCCCTCTTGTGTCCTTACGTAGGCAAATAATACTGTGGACTTGTTCTTATGAGGTGCACTGGGCGGCGTAGAGTAGTGTTAAGCACTCTCGGCAGCGGCACGGAAGAATAGCGGTTCAAGGCTTGACGTGAATACGCTTTCCTGGCGCTTATTTTCCTATTCAGGTGATCACGTGATCGCAACCACTTTTCGTGGAGGAGAATTTGATGGTCAGCCTCTGTGCACAATTTTCAGCATCACATTTCGCGTCTGCTGAGTCACATAATGCTTTCGCTTTATATATAGGTGTACACTTCAGTTTTGCCTGAACTATATAGGCGATAGTGCTGTTAACACCTTTTCTTTCCGCGAATATTCGTCCCTGAGATACTGGCACAGAGTTCCGCAAACTGTTAAGCGTAATTAATTGGTTTGTATTCTGTGGCAAAACAAAAGCAATACATTTCCATCACTTATAGTCAGGCCCCTACACTATCTACGCGCGCACCAACCCTCGCAAATTTCTGTGGTTCATACCACGTTAGGTCACTCATAAAATGAATTCCAGTGAAGTCCATACTACCGCATTGGTATAAAACAATACTTAGGAAGCTGTACTTATCGCCTGTCACGAAGTGCCACATCATTCCTAAAATACTTCAGATTTCGTATCGTTCACTTGCGCAGCATATTTCCCCACTTCATTGACCTATTGCTCAAAGCGAAATAAAAATTTGCACTTTTCGGAGCGTGGTTGATATTTTTTACAAGCATTGCTTTTTTACATTGATAAATCTGTGTCACACGATCCTGTTGTAACTGTTAACAAAGATCGCCTTTATAATCCACGTGAGGTTTATTATAAGATAGTGCTTTTGCCAAAACTTTTACACACATTACGAGTGATGGCTTTTCTTCTCAGTGCAGCTGCTTTGCGCAATATACACTGCCATCTATTAGCACGCTGCTATAACAACGTGCATGGTCCTTTTCCAGTTTCTCTGTTCACGTAAGGAAAAATTATATTATAAATAATTTCCGTTGTTTTATTAAGCAAGGTATAAAACAGTTCGGCAGTCACTTTTCTCTCTCCGCTTTTTATTTTCTTCTACACTTATATTTCAACAAAGTACCTTCGATGGGGCCAGATTTTAGGCACTATCGTTCGATAATACATGTAAATGATTAAGAACTAGCATTCTTCTTTTGCTATGAATGAATTGCGAGTCAAGGAAAAAATTCTTAAAAAGCATTTCATATTTACAGTTAAGTAAAAAGGAAAGAAGGACAGGAGTTCCCTACGGGGGCTCCCAGGGCCAGCAGAATGTAGTTAGCCTACATTGTGCAATGCTTTCAATAGTGCATTGAACCAATTCACAACTAGTTTTCTTTTATAACAAGGGTTTAATGTACACCGTCACAAAATGATATGTTTATTGGCGCTGGGCATTATAAATGCTTCAATTTGATTATAATTTTTTATCCTCATGTGGACTAGCATACTAAGTTGATTAGTAGTCAAAATATCCTACTCCCCGTCGTGTTGGTGCAGTGGGTACTGCGCTCGGCTAATATGCCGAAGGATGCGGGACCGAGTCCCGGCCTCGGTGGCTGCTTTTCGATGGTGGGAAAAAGCAAGGCGCCTGTGTGCTGTGATAATGATGATGACAACTTTATTTTCCACCAGATATGGAGACTCCCAATTCCCGCCCCCGGCACGCAGGCCTAAGGGACGGGAGCAGAGACCTCCGCAATCAGAAGCAGGCAAAGAGATCTTGGCTCTTCGCGGCTTCTTCCGCCAGGCGGATGGCTTGTAGTTGTGGAGCAGGGACCTCGCTCCGCAGCAGGGCTTCCCAGGCTTCTCTACAATTTATATTTGTTTTAGCCCCTAGGGAGCTAGTACATTCCCAGATTATATGGTCGAGGGTCCCTCTCTCCCCACAGTGCTTGCATTTATCGTTTCCCCTATCTTCCATTTTTACATAGTATGCCCAGACCGGGTTTACAAAGTTCCCAGCTTGCAGGCGCCGCTATGCGACTGCCTCCCTATTGTTTAGACTTTTATCCGGTGGTGGCACCAGTCTCCTGCTTAACCTGTAATTTTGAAGAATCTCCCTATAATTTTGCAGACGCTGGTCCATGTTCTGGCAGTTGGGCGGCTCCACAGTTACCCGGAACTAGAGAGCTCGGCCTAACTCGTGGGCCCCTTCGTTGCCAGAAACGGACGTGTGTTCAGGGATCCAAATTAGGCGAATTTTCCTGTTTAGTCGTTTGACGCTATTAGATGAGAAACCACTAGCTAGCCCTGCATAGAGACGGGTAAAGCAGCAAAACTCTCGGGATACCAATCTTTTTCAAGTGACAGAGGTAAGAAATCTCGCGTCACAACATTGGTTAAGAGGAACATTGCTGCAATCATGCACGAAATCAATTCGAAAGAAATTGAGGCAGTGCTATTAGAAATTCTTACGGGACGAAAAGAGCAACCAAGCCTGTTCCTCTTAAATTTATGTAGTACGCCACAGCAGAGAAGGGTGAGATTCAGGGCCCTCTTTCGCAAAGCGATAATCACAGCCGGGAGTAACCCCTTGCTTATAGTCGGTGACTTCAATGCGGCGCACCCGGAATGGGGTTACGCTAAACAAGATCCTAAAGGCAGAAATTTATGGGAAGACGCGCACGAGCTGGGACTCACCTTGCACACGGACCCTAGTTTTCCCTCCAGGGTGGGTAACAGCGTCTGCGTAGACACTTCCCCTGACTTAACCTTCTCCAAAAATGTGAAAGATCTCAACTGGTAATTCGTTGAAAAATTTTGGCAGCGACCATTTTATTTTGGTCTCGATCCTTAAAAAAGTAGTAAAGACGCGCCGTGTGTGTCAACCGAGGGTTACGCAATGGGAACTATTTAGGGAAAAGCGAGAGAAGGCTGCCGAAAGGAAGATTACGAACATAGAAAAATGGACGAAGACCCTCATGCGTCACGTCGGAGAGGCAACAAAGAATCTTGAAGGGGACGATGCCCCGGAGATAGCTGATAGCAAACTGCTTCACATGTGGCAGGCAAAACATGATATGGAGCGCAGACTAAAGAAGCAAAAGTGGAACCGTAATCTTAGAAGGAGGATAGCTAGACATAATAAAGAAATTGAAATTATGCGGTTAAATTATGCGAACAGAATTGGTGCAGCAGATGAGACGAGATGGAAGGGAGCATGAGCCTTTCCAGAACGTGGGGTCTGCTGAGACACCTACTAGATTCGACCAACTCAAAATCCCAGTCAGGAATTAGATTACCAAAAGCCAGGCACGCGTTTAAGGTATACAGACGCGGAATTTATGGATGAACTAGTCAACATGTACATTGGCGATACTCAGTGTCTCCCTCCCAGAGTATGGCGGAGCTCCCAACGAGGAGCTGGACGCACCCGTCACGGAGGCGGAGGTCAGGGCAGAAATATTGGGACTAAAAACAAAATTGGCCCCGGGCCCTGACGGGATAACTAACAAAATTTTAAGAAACCTGGATGATGACTCCATCAGCGCTCTTACTTAGTATATGCAAGACACTTGGACTAAAGGGCACCTCCCTCGGCAGTGGAAGTCGGCAAACGTAATTCTAATCCCAAAACCGGGCAAACATCCGAAACTAGAAAATCTAAGACCTATTTCTCTAACCTCATGCATGGGAAAATTGATGGAGCATGTAGTCCAGACACGACTGACGCGCATTATGGAGAAACACGACCTGTGGCCGCACGAGGTGGTCGGCTTTCGACCGGGTTTGAGCACGCAGGACTTGATGCTCCGACTCAAATACGACATAATCGACTCGCGTTCTAGAGACGCCAAAGGGATTGTCGCCCTGGACTTGACAAAGGCTTTTGACAAAGTTAAACACGAAGGAATCCTGTGTGCTGTGCAATGTCAGTGCACGTTATAAAACCCCGGTTGGTCGAAATTTCCGGAGCCCTCCACTACGGCGTCTATCATAGCCTGAGTCGCTTTGGAACGCTGCACCGCATAAACCAAATTAAACTAAAAACATCCTACAATCATTAAAGCACCTCCGTCTCTCCTGCCCAATGCAACAGATGGTGTCACCAAAAGTGTTGTGTGGCTTGCGTCTTGACTTTCATTGCATGTGGCACTAAGGTAGTCCACCAAAGCATACCTGAATAAACTACAGTGCTCCTGCAACAGCCCTTATTGTTTACCACTAGGTGTCCGATTAAAGAAATACACTGCTGCTTTATTTGAATGAAGCACACATCCTGCACACTTGTCTTGGCGGTGCTAATACGCATAGAGGCGAAAATAAGGAAGCAAGGTGCTGCACATTGCAGTGTACCAGATACCAAGATGTGCACGATGTGCCCTTTATTTGCGTTTTTGCTAATGCTACGATTTCCACACGAGCCGCATTCCTCGTCAGATGGCATGTTGCACGGCTGGCATAGAAATCTTTGGTCAATAAAGAAGTGCCTCTTGATCAGCTGCTTAACCTTGCTCAATGCCCTTTAGATGCATGCTTCTCATTCTGCATTATCACTTGTGTTGTGTTATTTTCTTCATTTTTATGTATTTTATCACTGGCGTTCCCAGCAAGATTACTTGTCATCTCCCCCCCTGCAATAATGCCTTCGGGCGCTGCAGGAACCTGTAATAAATAAATAAATAAAAATGCACTGTTTCAATCTTGTGTACTGACCATTTGACGTCACCATACATAGAGCGCCTAACGTCGTCACACCAACCATTCTTAATAATATGCGGGCCATGTAGCGACAGTTTTATTGCGCTGAAAATGTGCCATAATAAAGCATAAGTTTTTTGAAGGTTATTATAATATCATTAGTCAAGGCCCGTTATCCCGCTGAGGTCTACGGGGACAATAATACAACGTCCCTACGTCTCCTATTGCCTCAAGAACGAGGTTTACGCGACAGATATCGGCTCGAGTTTAACGGTGGAATTCAGTGCCCTTTTCTGGACGTTCATCGATTGGTTGTGGCATACACAGAGGAACACTAATTTCGGGGAGGAGCTTCCCAGAGATGAGCAACAATATTGGATGACGTTTACTTTAGGCAGGCGTTCTAACTTATGTAGGCCCCCTTGTGCGCGTGTTGAGTTTCTTTTTGAGTTTTTAATGAGAAGTGACGCTGGCATATACCTTAACACTAGTGCCACCTCACACAATTTGGCGAAACGACCCGCAAACGCTTCTTTAATTCTTGATGCGAAAAATCAATTTGGCCAGCAAATCACCCAAATTTTTTTTAACTTTTTATGTTTAACTAGCCAGGAATGGTAAGGATGATCTTCTTGCGGATCGTATTTCAAAATGTCTTAGGTGAAGAAGCGAGACCAACGTTACTCAACTGATAACGCATAGTATTTCTCCAAGCCGGACGACTGGAACTGATACAAGAACTAAAAGTTTAGATCCCAGTCGTTGTAGTTAGTAAAGTTCCAAGACTGGCTGGTGAATGAAATTTCGGTACCTATTTTGAGCCCTGAGCAGACATTTTTATTTAAATTGTTTAAGGCAATGGCATTATTGTAGCGTTCCCATGTAGTACAGGGCTGCAGTTCCTGTGTACACGGTAAGGGAAAATGTGATTACTTGCTCAGTGCATATCGACTTAAGCTTTAAGGTTTAACTGAAAAATTAGAAAAGTTGGCATTTTTAAGACCGTTGACACATTTATAAGAAATAACAGGGGCGGCTTTATATTTAAAACCACTAGCAGTTGCCATAACAATTTCCAGAAAACACCTTACAATATATATATATATATATATATATATATATATATATATATATATATATATATATATATATATATATTACTGCCAACTAACCGCGGTAATTCCAGATCTAACCTGCGTTCAAAGCATTGTTTCTAGATACATTGTGTCGTTCCAGATACATTAATCGATTAAACACAATTCCCGAAGCCCCAACGTCAACTTTATTATGAACAACGATGCATCTCCCATGCTTGCATCGTGAAGAGGAAGTAAGTATTATAGTTCCTAAATTTTAATGTCTAATCCTTTCTTTTGCTCTACACAGAGGGTAAGCATAGTTGCCGTAAGAACAACTAGTTATGTAGCGCAGTACTCAGAGTAGCATTTGATTGCAGTTGTCTCATAGGCGTCATTACTCCCCGGAAATATTACTCTAAAACGCGGACCCGGGATTCTGCCGGTTTTGTGTGTGTGTGTGTGTGTGTGTGTGTGTGTGTGTGTGTGTGTGTGTGTGTGTGTGTGTGTGTGTGTGTGTGTGTGTGTGTGTGTGTGTGTGTGTGTGTGTGTGTGTGTGTGTGTGTGTGTGTGTGTGTGTGTGTGTGTGTGTGTGTGTGTGTGTGTGTGTGTGTGTGTGTGTGTGTGTGTGTGTGTGTGTGTGTGTGTGTGTGTGTGTGTGTGTGTGTGTGTGTGTGTGTGTGTGTGTGTGTGTGTGTGTGTGTGTGTGTGTGTGTGTGTGTGTGTGTGTGTGTGTGTGTGTGTGTGTGTGTGTGTGTGTGTGTGTGTGTGTGTGTGTGTGTGTGTGTGTGTGTGTGTGTGTGTGTGTGTGTGTGTGTGTGTGTGTGTGTGTGTGTGTGTGTGTGTGTGTGTGTGTGTGTGTGTGTGTGTGTGTGTGTGTGTGTGTGTGTGTGTGTGTGTGTGTGTGTGTGTGTGTGTGTGTGTGTGTGTGTGTGTGTGTGTGTGTGTGTGTGTGTGTGTGTGTGTGTGTGTGTGTGTGTGTGTGTGTGTGTGTGTGTGTGTGTGTGTGTGTGTGTGTGTGTGTGTGTGTGTGTGTGTGTGTGTGTGTGTGTGTGTGTGTGTGTGTGTGTGTGTGTGTGTGTGTGTGTGTGTGTGTGTGTGTGTGTGTGTGTGTGTGTGTGTGTGTGTGTGTGTGTGTGTGTGTGTGTGTGTGTGTGTGTGTGTGTGTGTGTGTGTGTGTGTGTGTGTGTGTGTGTGTGTGTGTGTGTGTGTGTGTGTGTGTGTGTGTGTGTGTGTGTGTGTGTGTGTGTGTGTGTGTGTGTGTGTGTGTGTGTGTGTGTGTGTGTGTGTGTGTGTGTGCCAAATAACAAGAACGTCCGCCACATGTAAGACAGAAACCTAAGATAGAAAAAATAGAACAAAATATAAATATAAAACTGTTTGAGATAAGATTGGTAATCGAGGTTCCCATGACCACTGTTTGTTTTCAATGAAATTTTCATATGTGGTTGGCAAATGTCTGAAGATCAGATTTGCAAGATACGGCGCAGTTTTCTCGGCAGAAGATTTTATATCACAAAAGGCTGAAAACGCCGTTCTTGCCATTTCAAAAAGTTGCACTTTGGAGATCTGCTGCTTCCGCACTAGGATAATGTGATCTAATAATTTTACTCCCTAATTATATGCAACATTTACTTTTATGAAAAGTAACAAGAACCCATTTTCTTGTGAGCGTTTATTTAGTAAAACACTGTTTTACTATATTTTAGTAGATTTTTACTAGATTTAGTTTCAAACTTACACAGTGACATGATGCCTTAAGTTGTTTCCACTAAAACTTTTCCTGTTTATTTTACGGGTCACGCTCTTAATTTCACACAAACTTTGGAGCCCTAGATTTCTAGGTCTGCTTTCCACCAGGAATCAAATTCGCCTTAAATTTGAACACCAAAAAAAAAAAAAAAATGGGGCACTATGCTTCCAGTAAGGAAAAAAAAGTCACCTTGCATTTTTATTCGTATCCTTCTAAAGAATTCTCAGTATCTCTTAATAATTAGGGACTACAAAAGCATTGCATTCTATTGTTTAAAGTCAGAAAAATAAATATAAAACTAATGGCTTGTCCTTAAAGTTACATTCGCCTTACATTCTGGCATTACTGAATAAGGTGTTGCCACTGAAACTTTGCCTCTATTAAGCATTCCTTGCTATTTAATCCTGGTAAAAAATGTGAACCTCTAGAGTTGTCCATTCTTTCTCCATATTATTTTGAAATCGACAAATATCAAACATATAAAAATGGATCACGTTGTTTGAAATTGAAAGGACTATCGCGAGTTCAATTTTATCGAAATCAGCTAAACACAATCCTAAGTACATTTTAAACATCAGACACTAAAAGCATTCCGATAAAAATGTAGAAACAAATACAAATCTGAACGCATTTTGTATATTACAGAAGTGCTTATTCCTTCCCCTTAAGGAGTAAGTGTCAGATTTTGTATTAGTATTTGCTGAAATTAGTTACATTTTATCTTATGCAATGGCAAATGCCGTCTCAATGCTTACAAAGTTGTTTCCTGCTCTTTCATAGCTAACATTGGAATGAAGGAACTATTGAAGCTTTATTTGAATTAAGTAACGGTTCTTGGACACTGTTTGGATAATTACAGAGTTAGCAGGGATGGGAGTGTAGCTTCTCGCTTCTTCATGGTTCTTCAAGCTGTTTCTCGTGGCTTACTATGCTCTGATCTGCGCGTTGTAAGTATACATTCCCTTTTTCTTGCCATTTCATGGACGAACGCAAATGATGCTTGAACTTTTTCTCTCTCCTGTAATCTGTTTTGAAGCGCAGTGCTATCAATCTAGTTCTTAATCTTATAAATAATTTCTCGGTTATGACAGAAATTAACAATACTACACTTTTGAAAACAATTTTTGTAATGAGCTGCTAAGTTAAAGTCATAAGCAGAAAGCTTGGCAGCATACTAGTGTTGCTAAAAATAAACTTTGATTTATTGCAGCAGCACAAATGAGCCCCTATGACGAGTAAACTTGCCAACAGAACTATCTAGTACATAAAGAAAGGCGAGCCAGCACGAAGCGAACCCACCGTCCACCTAATCTCCAAAGCGTATCCTGCAGCTTAGATGGAGGGCTGATTCGTTCCGTGTTGGCTCGCGTTTTCTTTGAGCTGAATAGCTAGCTCTATTGAAAAGAATACTCAACATCTCGACTCATGCGTGATACTGCTGTAAAGAAAAATAGAATTCCGTCAAAACTATCATCTTTTAAAGCCCTTTGCTTACGATGGTACTTCTGACTACATTCGAAAAGTGGTCTTCAAAAAAGGATGCTGTTATTTTTTTCATAACCGAGAAATGAATAATATTATTAAGAACTGGTGTTGAAAAGCACTGTAGACCACACAAAACAATTACAAGATAAAGAAAAAGTTCAAACAACCCTTGAGGTCTTACATAAGATTGTCAAAAATAGCTAATTTCTTCCAATTTAAACTATCTTCAATATTGCCAACAAGGGGCTTTGAATCTTGCATAAGATAAAATGCAGCGAAATGCAGAGAATAATAAATCGAAGTTTTGAAGCCTACTCCTTATGCGGAGCTCTAAACGCTTTTTTTTAAATTAAAATGTGCTTCAGGTTAGCATTTATCTTTATATATTATTTCACATTATGCAATACTCCTTAGTGCACAATATTTATAAGATGCTTCGGAATGTGATGAGGCTACTCCGATAAATATAGATGTTGGGGTAGTTTTTTAAATCTAATATAATTTGCTCCTTTTGATAATTTTTAATTTTGTCCGATTCCAAATTAATATCGAGCAAGGATAGACAACTCTAGATCTGCGTCCAGATTTTAAGAAATAAATAACAACGGGTGTATAATTTGGACAAAAGTTTCAGTGGGAGCAGTTTTTTGAGTCGTGTAAGTATGAAGGGCTAAATATTGGCAACGTTCACAACAAGCCCTCTGTTTATATTTCTCTTTATGTTTTAAACAATATAATGCGCCACTTTTTAGGCCCGTAATATGTCTTATGTACGCGAGGATTCTTGAGGATGTTAATAAGTATCAAAGATGATGTTCTGTTTAAAACTTGAATCAAAATTGCCTCTTTTTTGCTTTCAAATTTCAGGCGGTTTGGATGCCTTGTAGAGAAAACAATAACAAACCAGCGCTTCACATAACTCGCATAATAAAGTGAATACGTTTTAGATTCGATACCCTAAGACATCATGCCAGTATGTAATTTTGCTGCGCATCCTATCTGAAGCAGGGCTTGCAATGTTTATTGCCAAAGCAATATTACGACAGCCAAAGCGAGACCTCGGGTGGCCGCAGCTGCGCTGTGAAGAGGCGTAGCTCATTTGATATGGAAGAGTGATATCAGAATCAGCCTGCCAGAACTGTTTGCATTCTCGTTGACGCTACGACATGCAGGCACGTCTATACGTCTTGGTTGAAGCGTAAATTTATATGTTGGCTGGTAGCTTGCGCTCTCGCGTCATACCCTTAAAAGTTGAGCTTAAGTGTTCCCAATAATATACCGCCTTACACTGATAGGGCGTGATAGGGGAATATTGTAGCAGACAGAAGAACCTTCCGCCGTTGCTTTCGCAATTCAACTAGAGTTAACCATAGCTAAACCACAACAAATGTTTTTACTAAATCAACTGCAACATTATAACGGGTTTCTAATTGGTTTCATAAAATTACACCTTGCATAGAATTAGTGCGCACAAATGCACACCATAGTGCGCGCAAGTAGATGACAATATCTATGTGCGCATGCAGCAGGCATCCACACTTACAAATTTTTGAAATGGAGCAAATGGGGTTTTCCACCTCTAGTGAAATACGATTTTTTCTTTGAAAGCTACGCCGTAGCTTCTAAAACTAAGTTTCATTCCTTCGTGTCAAGACAATTGCCCATCACATATAAAAACCTAACTGAAAAAAATGTGATGTCACGTCATTTATGATGATATGTCATGTGATCTCGATTACCGTTCTTGAAATGGGATGTCATGTCACGTATGTCGATATGTCATGTGACCTCAATTACCGTTCTTAAGATGTGATGTCACGTCATGTATGATGATATATCATGTGACCTCGATTTCCGTTATTACTCCAAGACACCCAAACCGAGATTTTGTGTGGCATCTTGTGTTCAGGTCGCTACCTGTCGACTGATAGGTTACGTGAAGCAGCAACCATGCCACTTTTTCTGCAAAAATGGGCTGAAGTGTAAATTGAATGAGCGACATCAGATCTGTAAATATTGTTACCGATTTATGGATACACGTGAACGTAATTAACCTAAAGTGGTTATTTACTTAATAACTCATAGGTACGTTACTTACCACAGAAATCTTTCAACTTCTCTTGAAGGTTTATTTGGCCAACATGTCTTCGGCCATGAGCTCGTGAGACATCAGTTATGGCTAAAAGAACGAGCAGTGCTGGTAGCGTGACGGTGCAAATCGTCATGTAGTTGGAAACCTTAGATTTCTAGATCAAAAATAGCCCACAACACTTCTCATTCGGGCGCGCGCGTTTCTATATATAGGCAAGCTGCATTCAAAAATTAGGGTGCGATGTGCACAAGTAATTTTCTGTGATAAATATAAAATTTCAAGATGAGCCAATCAGAGAACACAGCGCTATTGGTGTTCTCATACCGAATAATATTCCGCCCAACAGAAATACCTGATGATCCTGCCTATAATGAGCCCTCTTTGGCGCATACAATAATGAGCACTCTTCGGCGCATACAACGATCAACGTGACAACAATCTTGTGTCATTCCGTGACAGCTAATAGGGTGTCGAGCAGACCGATGTTTTACGGTAATTCTGAAAGGAATGACAAATATATGTTGCCAATAACTTTTTGTGACCTTCGGCGCCAAATCTCTTTTGGTTATAGTTCATAATCAGTCTCAACCACTGAGTACTGAACAAGCAAAACAGGTGTTCTTTCACAGGGACTACTGAACAGGCACTGGTACCAGCTCCACGTTACATCAAACAGAGCGAAGCTCCTACACCGATTAGTGTAAGTTTAAACATTTGCCTGTTGCTAATCCTTCCACCAGGGAGACTAAGTGGAAATGAAGTGAAATTATAGACTAATGAAAGTTTATTTCTGCTTCTCAAAAATTTGGTCTTTATCAGTTTTACTCATAAAATTGAGTACTTTCGCGACACTAAGCCCCCCCTGAACTCTTATGTTCAGGAAAACATATTGACAACAAATCTTTGGATGCGATTCCTTGCACCCCATGTGTTAGCGTGCAGGGCGCGTATCCAAGTCCACCAAGCGCTTGCTCATTTTGTCGTCTAGCCGGAGGTGTCGGAATTCCAAGATCCGGCAGCGTGCACGGTGCAACCTCCGGTACGATGTGTTACTGAGTTTACACAATACATCACTAATAAGGGAACAGAACACCTAAATCAATTCAAGAGCGACCCCAATTACTCTATCATCGTGTAGTAACGTGGGCCGGTTATCCAAGGGGCTCAGTAAATCTCACGGCCATCGCGAGAACACGTTGTCCTGTTCGATGTAGGTTTGACAGCTCCAACGGAACAGTGAATGAATTTGTAGAGGGTTGCCTGGGCCTTAAATTTCACGCACTCTCTAATAGAGTTCGCAAAAAGTGCTCGCAGTTTATTTGCCCATAAATTGTTTTTTCGTGCTGCCGTATCGCGCGATATCACCCTGGAAAAATAGGAGGAAGGGGGAGTCATTTCAGGTTTTTTAAACCTAAGCAACCGTCCCATTGTGCTTCGGATTAGTGTAAAAACGGGGCGCGTCTTCTTATATTTGTTTCATAAACAGCCGTGAAAGTATCTGTAGAGTATCATACTTCATAGGTCACCGCCATACGGTATTAATTTCTTTGGGGGAGGGGGGGGGGGGAGGATGTTCATTTAACTCCTTTTTAAGCTAGACAAGTGAAAAATGGAGCCTTCTGCTGCATCCATCACATAAAATGAAGATAGAGTGTTATTTACATCCGCTATTAGTACCCATTGTATGTAAAAATTCTGCATTTTATAGTGATGGCGTTAGAATTCCCGATAGCGAAGAAAAAAACACGTTGGCATCACCATAAGGAGTTAATAATCACGGGCATGGCACTGGCAGGTGGTAAATGGTATGGACGTGCTCTGACTCTTCGATATTGTGTGCAACTTAACCACGTGATATCAAAAAGTTGGGAGCAACTCCAAACTCAGGTTGTTGATGTGAGCTGGAGGAGTAGAATAAGATTCAACCTTCAAGTTCGTTTGATGCCGTGTCAGGCACGCTACACTTAGCCTTATAAAGATCATTCAGACGGCTTGGTTAAAGTAGTGCCATAAATGTCGGGTGATCCCCTCAGCTATTGCAGCCTTAAAAGGCGGAGTTTAAATGCCCTCAAGAATATTTTGTTCGTTTTTCTGTATACGCTTTCCACCTTTTGATGTGTTTTGTCTTCGTTTTCAAACGTTCGTTATTTTTGCGCATTGCTTCAAACTTTTTCATGTAATATACAACGCCGACCGCATCTGTAGTGCCCCCGTTGTCCGAGAATAAACAGTTAAATAACTGACCATTGCTTCATTGCTATGTGAAGTATGTTTTCAATACGGCCCAGTGCCAGGAGCTGTATCGAGAGGAATTTTTCTAAATTGTTATTACTTGTTGGAAACATCAGAAGATATCGGGTACGGATTATCAATATGAAACCGTGCCTCTACATTGTTTTGTTTGCGAACTAAGAAAAGTACAGCAGATATTGTCGGTAATGGGACGGAAACGTGTTATTACGGTATAGCATTGTACCAAATTTGCTAAAACAATTCCCTACAAATTGAAACTGGTAGTTTTACTAGGCAACAGGTCTTAAGCAAGTTGAACATATTTTTATGTCCTGGTTAATGCTTACATGGACGAAATCGGTGCTGTTTGAAGTTCAAACAATTTAACCAGGCACGGTTTGACGCTCCAATTGGAGAGACTGGTATAATGCTGCTCTCCAACAACCTTAAACCTGTTCGTTTGAAATTCGCAGCTGTAGTTTACAATGTTTCCACATAGCACTCTGTTGTGTTAACAGTCAATGACGACACGGTGAAACTTTCATGAAAACAAACCACAAAACTGTATTTGACTTTACATTATATGAGGAGGTTAAACTAGAGAAAAAACACACGCACGACTTCTTTCTTTCAGTTCCCGAAGCAAAGTGTCCGACCGACTGACCCGCAGGGGAGCCTCTCTCCCTGAGCGCCGAGGGGGGCGCCGCACACACACGTCTGCTTTCTGTCAGTTCACGCTTTCTGTCAGTTCACGAAACAGCGAGAACATGATCTGCAGGCGAGTCTCTTTCCCGGCGCCGGGGCGCAGTACCCCGCATGTCTCGACCTTGAGCTCCGAGGCGCCAGATCACGCGGTACAGCAGCAGAGGGGTCGGTGGGGAAGCATTGTCTTACACCGGCTCGGCTCCCGCGCCGCACCACGCACAGGATGCGGCAACACCCCTCGCACACAACACAGGAGAGAGGAATGCAGAACTGTAAATTACTTAACACGCTCAAACTTCCATCCCAGAAGAGAAGAAAACACAACACACTCAGAGTAAATAATCAACTTGGACGTCTGGTGAACTGCATGAAGTCTTTTTTTATTACTTCCTTGAGGGGACCTGAAAACTTGTTGAACCATTTGTTTAATATAGCAGATAAGTTTCAGATCTAAATTCCGGCGTATAGAAGCATATTCTGGCATACGTATAGATGAAATGGTGAACGTGGGCTTTTGCCAGCAGCACACAAAAGATACTCGCAGAAGAATAGTGACTAAGTTTAGTCACGTTAAACCTTCGGGTTTAACGTGACTAAACTTAGTATAACGTGCGAAAGCAGTATAGTTTGAAGGAGCTTATCTTTTTTCCAGTTTCAATGTTATTTCTAAAATATACAATATATTAAAAATACATTTCATGTTTTGGTATGTGGTAAATATATTTGAAGTCGCTGTCCTCTGCACATCCCCTATTAGAGGATCGTTCATTTGTATATAGGACGATGACGAGTGTTGTCCAAGTTGTCAGAGGATACGTTGATAAACATTCCTGCGTTAACCTTGCCCTACGAGCGTCCCTGTCTGTCTATGGAGAGGGTATCAAGCTCGGGGAAGAATGGGCCTGGAAAGATGGATTCTTATCTCCCCCTGCCACTTAATGACAAACTCGTAAAGCCTAACGCCCAGCTCAGGTGATATGGCAGTATATCGTATAAGCATGTCTGCCAGACAGCCTGCATTAGTGCTTTAGAATTAAAATATTATGATTTCCACTGAAATCTACACGCGCAGCTTCATATTAGATAGCGATGGGATTTACGGCCCAAGTAGACCTACTGGTTGTGAACGAGAATAACCAAGCATGTTCATAACAGCTTGATATTAGATGAAGCAGTGCACGAGGTGGTTATAAGGAATACAATTTAGGATATAATATAGGCGAAAGAAGAATTCATTTCTTGTTTCAGGCTATGTCTACCTTTTTTTTTTCCTTTTCTTAATGTAAAGAAAGCCTAACTACCGTCCATATACCACTGCCTTGTGTTTTGATATCTATAAAGGCATAGCCAAGGCTGGTTGTGGGTTAACACGCTGCTTTTATGTGGAGGCGAAAAGCAAGGTACGCATGTACTCTTAGATTCCAGTTCACTTTTGAAGCCATGAGGTGGTGCAAGTTCACGCACCCTTCTGCTACAGCTTCCACATTTACCTCATTAGTGCTAAAATCTTAAACCGTATATATGAAATCCAGATACGAAGTATAAACAGCTTAGTACCAAGTAAATTATCGACTTATATTATCCGCTCTCGCATTGTGAAAATATATTACCTATCTTGGTATTAACTGATGGGCCATATTTGCCTCTTTGTAGCAAAATATACGTGTGCTTCAATAGGCTTACAAACAGGGAGCATTAGGAAATTATTAGATTCTTATATGCTGCTGACAGAAGGTCTTTAATGCCTCTGTACATCGAGAGTACTACCTCATGAAGAGGGGAACCAGTCAAAACGAGCAAGGACAAGGAAAGAGGCGTACGGTACGATGACTGGACTGCAACTGGGAAGACTCGATTTAGAGTCTGCAACAGTTGCAGACTCTAAATCGAGAGTACCATCTCATGAAGACGGGAAACCAGTCAAAACGAACAAGAGAAAAGGAAGAGGCGTACGGTACGACTACTGGACAACTGTGAAGACTTGGCTGTAACAGTTAGAGAACAGTCATCGTGGTGTAAGTCTCTCCTTTTGTCCTTGTCCTATTTGAATGATCCCCCTTTTTTCCAATGTACGAATTGATCCAGATTTCCACTTAACTGCATACCATCTGATAACCAACAACAATATTTAGCACACTTAGCTCGTAGCAGCATAACTTCGACGGTTATTTTGACATTGATCAAAATGCTTAAAATATGCCAGGCGAACCAGCAAAATGTATTGAACGTCTCGAAAAAGGCAGAGTATTAGCTCCAGTGGACCAATTGAGGTGTCTTTATTATAATGTGGCGCAGAGTGCAATATTTTGTTCATTGTCCCAAGCTTAATAATTAGTGACTACTCATCTAGCTTTATAGTATTGGGTTTATGAACAAAGTGTCACGCAACTCTCATTGTCTTTAAAAACAGCTGCCGCAAAGTTTTAGAACAAGTTGCCTTTTAAGTGTAATAATTACCACATTGAAATATACTGCGGAATAAAAGCTACTACATACGAGCAGCGCAGCTGATGCCTCCGGGACAAGTCTCGGACAGCAAAATTATTTTACTACTGGCTCATTCTCCCTATTTCTTACGGTGCTTTGTACGTGCCCTGCATAGGACACATCAGACATGGTAATGAAACGGCATTGAAGGAATCAATTCCTTCCGAGGCCAGCAAAATAAACCAACAGAAATCTATCTTCGCCTTAGCTTAACAGCTACTTTTATTCAGAGGCGACCTACAACATTTAAATTAGCGTGTTTTACTTCCAGGCTTTACACAAAACAGTACGTTATGGTACTTTTGCATAATGTATGATAGTAAACGAATAAATACTGGAGTCTAGACAAGGTGATTCTCTACTGCATTTACTTGTATTTATTGGGCTCATCCTCATCTTTCTTTCTCCTCATCTTTCAAAAGCTTAGTTACATTACCTGTACACCTTGCATAGAGCGAAGTGATAACTACACCTTTAACTGTTGCATTATCGCTACTTGTGTGATAGTAGCTATCTTAACAAGTGCACGTGTACGTTTGTAATGCCGGGCGCATGCGTGAGATACTCAGCGTCTGTATATATACTTGTCATGTTGCAATAAACGGGGGCTTGTTCCCTGTGGCATGGTCGAGGGGCCGCCACGCAGTAACCCTCTGTGAAGTGTCTTCCATCGAACTCCACAAGCATTAATGATGCATGCAGTTTCAGTGCTCAAACTCTTTTCTTGTGTTCTGTTACAAACAAGAAATGCTAATGAAATAAAACAGCGCAATTGGAACGGGATGAAACACGGAGGAAAGGAGACAAAGACACAGGCGCTGACTAACAACTGCACTTCTAAGAAATGCTAATAGATGTACAACACACCAAACACTACAGACAGCAAAAGGTGCGGTTAGCCTTATTAATATTAGGGTTTTCGTATTCCTCAGTACCTGTAATGGCCATGAAGCTATTTTCGAATTCGAAACAAGGACAAGCGATGTAACTAAGGACGCTTCTGACTGTCATAAAGGATACTAGTGACACCGGCGCTTAGCTCACAATTCCTCACGTATAGTGCTCTATAGCACTATACCTCAGGCCTCGCCAGTGCGATGTTCGCGCTTGTAAGCCAAAGATTCGCTAGTTTCATCTAATGGAAATAAATGCAACTGTAGGTTTATAAACGATCGCCTCAAGTCCACGATTATGTCCATTTTATTACACGCACATTATGCGCGAAAATATTTTTTTGGGAGAAAAATGCCAAATAGTGTTTTATTCGGTAGAAAGAAGAGGCCAGCTTTGTATGCGAGTAACAGATTAGATATGTTTAGTAAATACAGTTTTTGTTAATAGTTTATTACTAAGCATTTGACACATAGAAGAAACAAGGCCCAATTAGAAAGAAACTCAAGTCTAACACACTGTTATTAACTCAGAGGTCGAAGGCCAACAAGGTAGGTGATCATTTCCACGTACTGCAAACTTATTGAGTTGCGGAAGCAAGCAAGGGTACAACTTATTCAAAAACAAACACATCCACACGAACAAAGAGCAGAGCACTTCTTTGTAGCGCTGATGCCTTATAGTCCCCGTTCGCCATAAAATACACAGAATTATGACAATGGCTCTGCCAGGTGGTAGTTTGCCTGACAGTGATTTATCGGTGGTTTGTATGATGTAACAAAACGGTCCACTTGGCAGGCTGTGCCAACAAGGACTTCGCCCTTAAAAAGGGTACGAGGATAGCTCAGAAACGCAGTCCACCTAGGCAACTGCTTTTCCAAATTAGGCTCTCTGTGGCAATAATAAGCAGGCATGTTCGCATGGTTTGGTTAAAGAGCAGCTTCAGAGATATGGTGGGTCTTACTAAGCGGCAGCTTATACACCTCCTTTGGCCGAAAGCCGCTGGCGTAGTAGTAATACTAGTTGTCGGGGCCTTGTGTAGAGAATACTAGGGGGCCGCATAAAAATATAATTTCTGGTTTTAGTAAATGGTAAATTAGTAAAAGCACTGATCCTTTGGGGTAGGCGATGGTTAAAGAATTGGCTGTGAATAATTGAAAATAGATGACTGAAGCATAAACAAAATAAAAACGATAAAAAGGGGGTTCAAAGTGTCGACATGATCAGGATGAAAACTGAGGCTTCATGATGCTAGTTAGTAGAATTTAGTATTAATGTATCAAATATTGAAACAACTAAAAAATGAAAAACTAGGCAAAGATATTGCAAAAGATATCATAATGCTTAGAAAAAACAATGCATGATGATTATAATTAGGTCATTCTGGAGCCTGAATTGGACAATGAAATTATTGAAATTATAAAAAAAAGAAAAAAATGGAATCAAAGGTGTCAGTATTCAGAATGATAACATATCGAATAATAATGCTCATTAGAAAAATTTAGAGTTTAAGTGATTACTTAGTTGAAATTATTGAGAAACGAAACATTAGACAAATGAGATAAAATCTCAGAATGCTCAGAATAGAAAGGAAATGTTTGCTGATGCCAGGTATTGATGTATTTTAGGAATAAACTGAAAAAAAATTGCCTGTGTGTGTGTGTGATAAGTTATTGCATCATACCATCAGCAGTGAGTGTCCTGGTGTTGCCTCGAACACACACAGCAGGTTCGGCTGAACTCGCACTGGGACGCATCCAATTTGAACAACCCGCGTTCGAGCTTACCAGTGACCCATCGTCCGGCAGACTGTATGGAAAAGATATAGAGAAAATGATAAAGTAAAAAAGTGATAAACCCTTATCTCGGTGGCAAACGCCATTGCATCATACCCTAAAAGGAGGCGCTCGTCTCCCCGCATTTGTTCCTATAGTGTAGCAGCTTACTACAGCTTGCTAATGCGTGTGACGGGATAATACAGAGCCAATTCAACGATTGCTCATTACTCGAGTTCCAGGGGGCATGAGCACCAACGAGCATCTATGTAGGCAGCAGGCAAACGGGAGCCAATAACTGTGTTGCGTCATATGGTTCAACGCGGAGCTTGCCTCTGCTCAATTTCTTACTTTTTTTTTCATCTGAACGGGCAGTAGTCGTTGCAGCATAACTCTAGTAGTGAGTTCTGAAGGGCTGTCATTTTTCCTGGCGCATTACTGCGCAAAATTTGTCTGACGTGGTGAATGCTAATGTACTCTTATCTTTCGCGCTGAGCCCAGAAAGACAAAACGCGCCACAGGGCACTTTCGTCTTTCCTTGCAGCATAAAGGTGATAACTGCCATGTTTTAGCGATTATTCCTTGAAAACATGAGGAATGACATCAATGGAGCAATACTACTCTTTATGAAATCAGCTGCTTTTAGTCAGTTTATGGAGTAGGTGTTCATTGCAATTCTGAGGTACCATTCGTCTTTATTTTCTATTTATCGTGTTAATGAACGAGCAACAAAAAGGCAAAAAGCAGATATCAAAATCAATAATTGAGCAAATACATAGACGTGGCGTGTCAACGGAAGTGGAGGGGAAAAATAGCGATGAGAGGTAGTGATTAGTCCACGCGAAATGCTCTTGCGTTTAAAAATGTAAAACGTCCAGTAGTTATAGTATTCAATCATTCGTTTCATCGGTAGGGCATATTACGTATATACTTTATGCCCTCCTGTAGTACCACCAGCACGGACTGTAGCGGCGTTTCTGACGCAAGGGTTGAGATAAAAATCTCTAAACCGTTAAAAAATGTCATGTCAATAGGGGTAGACAATCAGTAAAGCACGCTCGTTTGAATGTTATTGATTTCTTCACGCGCTCAAAAACCATCGTATTAATTGTCGTTCAGTGTGCTGCATCTGAACAATTAACCTCTCCTTTATGTCAATAAGGCCGTTTTACACTAAATTTATGAGAGTATAGAGAACTTGTGAGAGTATAGAACTACTCTTGCACACTATCCTGATCCTTTCATCAATCGGACTGTAGAAACAGACTCATCGTTAACAACCATGATGGCTCCTGATTATTCTGTGCTAAATTTTAATCTCAGAACTTCTGCCTCTCTTCAACAACTGTCTGCCAAGTCTTGGAGGTCTTTCTGGCTATCTGGTGGAAGAACAATATCATCTGCACATATCAGTCCTGGTAAGCAGCTGGTTTCCAATTCACCCTCTTTCCGCAGTGACATCGCAAATCCCGATCCATTCGATTCTAACTTTTGTTCAATACGTCTAATGTAGACCATGAATAGGAGCGGTAGATGCGGTAGGCCAGGAATAGAAGAAATAGATCTATTGTAGATCTATTTCAATAAACTTATCGTTTATTTGCCCATCTCCTTTTCTAAAATTCGCCCCATCAGAGCGTGGCTTACATGATTGTAAGCCCTTTTGATGTCTAAATACGCCAACTATAGTGGTAGTTCAGCAATTGCAGCGATTTCAATGCGTTATTTGACTGCACACATAGTATCGTCTAGTCTACGACCAAGCCTGAAACCGTTCTGCAATTCTCCTAGCGCCTCCACCTCATCAATCCACGATGTAAATGATCTTCTATTGCCGGCATTGTTATTCAATACAATAACGATATCACTGTTAACGGCCTATAAGGCTTCAGGTGCTTTTTCAACTTTGTCTTTGTATAAAAGGCTCATTCAACTCTCTCGCCAGCTTGCTGGGATATCTTTATTCTTCAATGCGTCCCTTAGAGTGGTATACCGGGTCGCTTTCGTCTCTTTACTTAGCACCGCAATTATTTTTATTGGAATTCTTCCAAACCTGTTGCTGCACGCAAAGGCACCTTCTTCTCTCCTCTTTCCCAATACAGTTTGTCATTGCCGATGTTAAAGATATCGTCTTAGTAATAACCCGCATCAAGGTTAGACTGCATGTCTTCGTCACACACTTTAAAATCCTCTTCTAGCTTTTCGCAAATTAATTGCATGGCCTCTTCATTTTCCAGTCCATTAACGTCCTCGTCCTTCATTGGGCGGCGCGCCTTTTATGATTTCTCTCCAATTGCTTTCAGATGGTCCCAGCTGCATCCATTTGACGCCTGCAAACTTCCTATCCTCATCGTCCCCACTAATTTTGTCCCATTCACTGCGGCGATACCATTCCAATGGAAACCAATTTGTTAGCCTTCGTGACCATCGGTTGTCCTCTTTAGGCACATGTCCTGCACATGCGCTTTTCGTCTTGTTCATTTAAACTAGGATTTCATTAACTCAAGTTATTTCTCCGATGTACATTGTAATCCTCCTGTCTACAATGGTTGGACCTACTACTTCCTCTTCTATACATCTGTGCATTGTCCTCAACTTAAGTGCAATATTCTTCTGTAGCCTCCATAATTCAGCCCGATAGGCGAGTACTAGTAAGATGCAACAGATACCTACTTTCCTCTTGGGCGCTTACAGTAAGCTGCTAATTTTGATCTGCGAGTACGTGCCAAAGGTGCCCGATCCCAATCTTATCCCCGTATTCTAAAACACTCCTTACTTTAGACTGTTTCCCTACCTTACGTTGGGAGCCCTCCATGTTCCCTAAACACAAGGAGCGCCCGAAGGGCCTGACCGAATTCTGAAAGCTTCCTAAAGCCTTCCTAGCGAAAGGAGCTCCTCACCTGTTTAACTGGCGGATATGACTCTCCTGGTTACGAGATTATGTATATTAAATGTGAATAATATGCCAATAATGAACAAAATAAAGGAGCTGCGTTGTTAGTTTAAAGTTTATTTGATATATCTAGGCATGGCATGCATTTTATTATGCACGTTTTGGCTGAAAATTCTTGAAATGGCTGAATTCAGCAAAGAAGTAAACAGAGTCTGGCAACACTAATTTCGGCGTCGCGCCGCGCCAGTCGCGCCGGGTTTAACGTGGTCGGAGTCTTCCTGTTCGCGTGTTCTGTCTCTTCGATCCTTGTACGTGCTGTGTTTGCCACCATACCGCCAGCCGACATGCCGGTAAAGATGCCATTCCTTGACGAAGAAAAGGATCTTCTAACTGAGCTGCTAGGGAAATACAAGAACGTTGTTGAAAACAAAAAGACTGATGCGATGTCCCTGCACGCCAAAACGAAGGCATGGGAGCGCTTGTGCCTTGAATATAATAGCATGCCTAACGTGCGTCCACGGGAAGTCAAGCAACTTAAGAAGCTGTGGGATAACTTGAAGCAAAAATACAAGAAAGAAAAGGCGAGACAAGCGAGAGAGCTGATGGCCACAGGTAAGTTTCAGCATTTTATAAACTGTCATGTGCCGTATTCCGTTTTTTTTTTTGTATTTCTGACTGTGACGCTAATTACAGGTGGTGGACCACCACCGGAGCCTCTCGACGACAGGCTCGCCCAGATAGAGGCAATCGTGCCGCATATAGCGGTACGGGTTCCGAACCCGTATGACAGCGATGTGCAGCCGTCAGCCAGCCAAGCCGTTGCCAACATCATAGACAGCATGGTGGTAGGGGACGGCCGGTCCGATGAAAGGGATGAAGGTAAGCAGGACATTCCGTACAACCCAATTCAGATTACTATTTGAACCGCTGCAGCTGTCGGCTGCATATTGTAACATTCCCCATATTAGCTATTAAGCCAGTGCACATTAGTGTGCAAGCGGCAAATGTCTTTTTTCAGCAGTGCTGCAGTACACGTTTGTGGCTTCCAAGAATGTGTGTATTGAGCGCGTCTTTTAACTTCCTTCTGTGCATCGCACTTAAGCAAAATGAAAAGCATTCCACTATATTTTCTACATAAGCAAATGTAACGGCAATCAAGCTGCCATGCTTGGAATGTTGTCTCTAGTACTATAATTTCATTGGTTTGTATATTAGCGCTAAACAGTTATGTGCCGTCAATATTTTTGATTAGGACACCTAGTAAAGTTCTTGTATTTGTTTTGAAACTGTTAGAGATTTTGTATTGATTGTTAAAGTGCAGTGTATGACAAAGATGCACCATCGGTCTGACATGAGCGCTAAATTCCGTCTCTATTTCATGTGACAACCTGAGTTCCACACACTTGTAGGTTGCTTGCTTACAATGCTATCACCACAGTGATGAATGACTCTCCTTATTGAGACGGAAGTAAAGTGCTTTCAATCAGCATGGTAAACCAACTCGACCAAACGCTGTCATTATTGAAGATTTTATTACAATGCTTTATATATCCAAACTTCTTGCAGAGTTCCCAGTGAACAGTCAGGCAGATGAGATGCTGTCTGACGCCACACTACACAGCGAGCCAGCAGCTGCCGTGGACACTGCTGGGTTGGCAGCCGAAGATAGACTGGCAGCTTCATGCAGCCAGGAATCGGCAGCTGAACGACCGATGCGTCGTCGACAAGGTGGTCGAGCCACTGCTGTGGAGGAGGCAATATCCAGTGAGCTAGAGGCCCGTCTTCAGGCTGCAGAGAATGAAAAGGCACAGAGGCACCAAGAACACTTGTCAAGAATGAAGATGATAGAAGATGAACATGCATTCAAACGCGAGCAGCATGTAGATGAGAGAAGCAAGCGGAATGCAATTCACAAGATGAAAATGCGCGTCTTGAGGGCAAAAGAAGAAGCCCAGAAACTTAAGATAACTATTTTGACGAAGCAGCTGACTGCTCTGAATCTGGAGCAGTGATCGGAGCAGCATAAGTCTCGTGCAGATAACCGACAAAAGCTTCTATGTATATAACATTGAATAAAGGGGCATATTGTGCTAGATTCTACTGTGTTGTTTCATGCTTTCAATTTTTTAGTTCTTTATATAGTTTTTCCATATGTCGGCCCACACGCATTTCTGCACAAAAGACATCACACAGTTTTACCTCTAATCAGAGTCCGTCTCACTGTCGTCTGCAGTTCGATTGCTGGCAAAGCAACGCTGAATCAGCCTTGTTCGAACTTGCATGCCTAGAAGGCTGTCAGTGACGCATGCATCAGCATCTGCCTGTTCAGGTTCAGGCTCATCCCCGTTTGGAAGTGGGTCTTTTAGAGTGCACGCAATATTATGAAGTGCTGTACATGCAGTTATGATCGCAACTGATCGCTCAAGTTTAGACTCAAGCTTTTTGCTCAGGCAAGCAAACCGCCTCTTCAGAACGCCGAACGCCCGCTCAACAGAGTTTCTTGTCCTGATATGGCTCTTGTTGTACCTGCAAGCAGAAAGGCAAAATAATAAACTCGTGCACAACCATTTTCCTTGCCTTGGCATCAATAGAAGTTGCAAACATGCATAGTCCTGACCACAGAGCAGTGTCTGGCACTTCTGTTTCTCCGTAGGTGCAGCTTTGAAGTGGTGCTATTGCCATATCATCTGGCTTCTTAGGAATAGAATGTGTGTAATCAATGCAAAGGCTGGTGCGACTAAGCAGGTTACTCCTGTGCAAGACATTTACACAAAATCAAAAGCCTTTCGTCACATGACAGAACATGTGCATACTTAAATGCCTTGTTCCTCTGCTACAGAGAAATGCAAGCAGTTTCCTCCTTTTCGCATGCAGGCATTGCATCTGTGAGGCTGGACAAACTCATTTGCACATTTTCGATTGAAGCTTCCATGACAACACAGCTGCAGAAGCTGATTAAAAAAACGTGCCATATATATATGGCACGTTTTTGAATAGAGGTCCCATGATAACACAGCCACAGAAACTTGTTTGAAAGAATGGATGTAACATTGCTCATGCCCGACATGCTCTCTGAGCACGTACGTGGGGTTACAGCAGCACATTACGGATTGAAATATCTGCTGTGCAATGTTGGAACCAACAATTTTGCGCTGTGCTGCGCACACAGTAATAGAAACTGATCGCTTTTTGCTTCACAATCCTTCTCGGGCATGCCAATCTTCTCTTCCATGCACCACAAGCTCGCTCCACAGAACTGTGCATTTTAATAATGTCCCCTGCTGTTCCCGCCAAGAGTAAGCCAAAATAACTATTGCATGCATACTTCACCTCAGTGCTGCAAAATTGTTTTCCTTACCTCTTTTGTGCACAAGTCTGAGGGTTCCTTAGTGGCGTCAACAAGAAAGGCATACATGCGTAGCCCTGGTCACCTAGGAGCATGCCTGGCATTTCCTTTTGTTCATACGCCACCATCAATCGGCTGTTGCTGAAGATCCTGTTGTCATGGACTGACCCAGGCCAACTCGAGACAACATTAAAAAACTGAAGCTCTGGTCCTGTGACAGCCTGTAAACAAAGCAAGAAAGAGAAGTTCAGATCACTGTGGTGCTTAAGAGAGAAAGAGATCAAGAGACTGCACTTTATTTAGCGACGGACAGTGCTCAACTCAGCAGCTTCTCGGTCAGCCGTATCATGCAGCTAGGCAGCCAGCACGCTGACCCTTGTCAAGCATGCCAGGCTAACATGGGAAGTAGAGTGATTTGTAGGGCCTGTGTGAGCATAATACTATCCAACGCCAGCGTAGCCTTCTTTACCCTAGGTAGCTACACCTGCATCATGCTCCCAACATAACTGCGCGGTGTTCTCTGCATGCATACGTGTGCCAAGTTCTGATTTTTTACGTAAGGGGCGGCAATCAAAAGCAGAGATGCATTGTCTTGTCATGATTTCCTTATTGAATACTACTTCACACCTCTGTCTGCTGTAGATTAGCAGGACAAGCTACAAATACACAATGTTACAATCTAGCGCACAATAACAGACACTTCGGGATACGCATCCGCATTTCTGCCGACAGGAATTACACTGTACGTAAAACTACGGTAGGTGAAGAAATGTCCTGTCTGTAAATAGTGAGGCAGATATTCACCACTTGTGGGTTTCCCCGGCTCTGAATCCGAAGAGAATCCTTCACAGCAGAGGGTCTTTCGCCAAATAACCCGTCATATTACATTGCTTGGGCGCAGGGGCCTCATCATCGTTCCCTCTTGGACTGTACTAGAACGGCTAACCTTATTTCTTTCAAAGAACGTTATATATATATATATATATATATATATATATATATATATATATATATATATATAGTGTTACTTACCTGCACATTGATGGAGAAGTATCCCTTTCTGTTTCTGTACACTTCAGCGTTTTCACCGCCGGGACTCTTTATGGGCACATGTGTGCAGTCGATACACCCAGTAACGCCGGGAAACCCTCCAATGGCATAAAACCTTGTCATTGTAGACTTCGACTCCGCTGCAGTGGCATTCGGCAGCCGGACGTACTTCGGAAAGAGACGCAGACAGATTGCCTGCGTCACTTCCCAAATACGTCTGCACACGGCGGGCTGGGACACGTTCACGAGATCCCCCACCACAATCTGCATTGCGCCAGTTCCATAAAACCGTAGCGTAATCAGAAGCTTCAGCGCGGGCGGTAGTGGAGACCCTCTGTTGTCCGCACTCACACGTAACTACAGTTCTTCCAGAATAGTCAGCACTGCTTCCTTAGAAAAACGATACCGCATCAGGAATTCATGGTCGTTGTAGTGCTCCAGCGGATTCAGCCTATCGGCGAGACGCTGCGGTATTGGCGGCCGCGGAAGCGCGTACACCCGGCCGTGCAAAAGTTCTCTCGCGTGGAGCAAAAAACTTCTGTAGCTTTCGAAGCTACCATCCTGTGACACGAACGGCATCGGAGGCATTCTTCCCAGTTCCTTTCGGGATAAGGATGCAGTTGGATGGAATCGGGAACACCGTGTCCAAGAGATAACAAGTCAGAAGTCGCGATGTGCAGGAAAGCAAGACCGCTAAAGAAAAAGAAGTACCTCACCGCTGCGCACGGCACATACGATCCGCGCCGTGCGCAAAGAAGCGTACCGCATGCACTGCCGTGCGGAGAAGCATGCTTTCAGGTACAGGAGCGACGTTAGGATGCACGAAGGTAACGTCCTGACAGCCTAAGCTCGGGGAAGCACCAAGGAGGCCCTAACTTAGGGCCCCTTAGTAAGGGTCGTTTCAGAATTGACGTCAGGTCGCCTTAGACTGAGTGAGGCGCCCTTAGTAAGGTAAGGAGTGTTTTAGAATACGAACCTTATTCTCCTAGCTACATCGTTTTCTTTGTCCGGATGTGCCGTTACCACGTATGCTAAGTAGCCATATTCGCTATCCTTTCCAGTCCTTGCTTACCTACCGTAATTTTCTTTCCTTTTCTTGGGATTTTGAATATTACCTTTTCTACATTCTCATTTTTAGGCCTACCTTGCTGCTTTTCATGTCTAGGTCATTAATCATCATTCGCAATTATTTGCCTTAGTTGCTTAACGAGGCAAGATCATGAGCGAATCGCAGGCACTGCCCATCAACATCTATGCCTAATTCCTCCCATTATATGTCTTTGTAAACTTCCACCGAGTAAGCTATGAAAGTACTGGGGAGAACGTGCCTCCTTTCTTAACACCTTCTGTTATGGGAATTAATTTTTATTTATGCACTATGGTTGCATTACAGCAACTATGACGTATGAGCTATGTAGCTGTGCAGTATGAAGCAATTATTTTTTAGCCTTTTCTTTGTGCTTTTTCATGCACACGTCGGGTAGTTTTGCTAACTGTAGAAGGTATTCATGATATGCCACTTATTGCGTTCTACGATCTGCACTGATTGTTCACTTTTTTTTTCGAAGAGTTTGCCACAAGGCATAAGTTGAGAAAGGGGGAATGGGATGCAGGAGATAGAAAGTTAAATGGAGTGAAGTTCAGTTGCGCTTATATATTCGAGAAGGGTGGCAGTATAGCGATTGTCCATTGTCCATTTCTCATAATCACTATCGCAATTCCACCGCAGGCCCACCTTCATGATTATCCGTTGCCTAATGTGAGTCGTCGATGGACACGTCCACAATAAGTGACGCACATCGCAGACGTCAGGTGGAGTGTCACAGTGATGGCACCTGTCAGTCACTGGTAGATCTTTTTCCCGCCATCGATGTCGAACAGATGGGGTCAGAGCCGCCCCAGCCCGGATCCGGCGCACTGTCACCTCCTCCTGCCGAGTAAGACTACGGCGCAGAGGGTGCGAACACGGAGGAATGAGAGCGCGTGTTCGCTGGCGCAGAACTTGCGAATCGGAAAAGTGGGACAGGAACGGATCTGGGGGAAGAGGGGAAGGTGGTGGATCGCCTGATGTGTTTATATGCGTCATAGCATCCGCTTGAATATTATGTGGATCGCGAGCATGGCCGCGAATCCAGTGTATGCGCACAGGACATGGGTACTTTGAACAGAGCAAATGTATGGACTGTGTAATTTGGAATGTGCGTCGAACGGCCTTAAGCTGTTTAAGGGCAGTGAGAGAGTCTGTGTAAAGATGAACTGCATTGAATGTAGAAACTGGTGGAAGGGAATGTATGGCATTGTAAATGGCTTGAAGTTCCAGTGCCAGAGGGGTGCACTTCTACTATAAACTAGTTTGATAGTCGCCCACTGCCATATCTCCAGCCTGCTTTTTGGCTACCGTGAGAGTGAAGTCACACGTCAGTTAACTGTACTGCGTTTTTTTTTCCTCCATTTCCGAGTGTACACATCCGAAGGCGTTTTGACTACCTGATCGGCTTGACTACATGCACGCGCGTATAGGTCAGTACAGCCATCGGTTCTTACAGCTTATTAAGCTAAATTACAGTACCTGTCACAACATCATTATTAATGCAGAAGTTATCTATGCTACTAGTCGCATGTCTATTTAGAAGCACCTATACTACTAGTTCGCTTCTCAATGGTAAATCTCGATAACAGAATACATACCCGCCCATTTGTACACTGTGTTCCTCATTTGGCCTAATAACTCCTGAAACCCTACGATATTCTATTTCATGCCCCCTAGTTCCTCGAACATGGCTGCTTAATAAGCGTCACTAGCTAGAGGTTCTAAGTTAAACTTTACCAGCGTCAGTTTTTAGTAATGGTCTGTCCGGAGCCGGAAAAACCTAACACCACCTGGTGCACCAAAGGTCTGACCGCTGCCGGGGACGCTTGATCCGCAGCCCCTGGGGCTGGTAGGTCGGATGTTTAATGTAGTATTCATCGGATATATTGGCTTACCACAACACTACGTTGGCCAAACCCTGCTTTGGCGGAGGCGTTAGTTTCCTGAGCTCTGCACCCTACTCAGGCTGCACCCCAAATCTGTTATGCAATCCCATTGACACGCAGATTTTTATTAATCTTGTGGAGACTCGCGCGACTCTGGGGTCAGAACCACTGTCCCATTGCATTCAAGTCGGGTGATCTACCTATACCCACCGCTGCACCTATTCTTTTTCATAAATCAGGTGCTTCCTTTAAAAGTCGGGAATTGAACGCTTGTTTGTGCGTGGAAGTAATTGTTTTATCCCTTCAAAATTTAGTGAAGACCTGACTCTTGATTCCGAATACTTGATTCTCTAAGCTAATTGGCGGAGATTAACTTGCGCGCAATTTCCCCAATTCATCAAGCAGGCAAGTAGGTGGCAACAGGCATTCTGCAGCGGGAAGAAGTATCAATTTTCTTCGAGAACATTTGATCATAGAAGGCGAAGTAGAATAAATGAATTTAATTCAAGCGACGAAATGCGTAAATGTAATAAATGCAGCACTTTCTGACAAATTGCTCTCTTATGCACGCGTATTACTGTATTCTCTTGTCTATCAAACGAGGAAAAAAAAATCAAATTTCAGCCATTCCCTCTTTCTTTATGATGAGCAAATTTTTTTCTTGGTTACGTACATCTATAAAACATGCGCCAAGTAACCCTCCTCTTCTGTTTACAGATTTTGGAAAAGAAGACAAAGATCACAAAGTAAATGCAAATCTGAAATAATTTCTTCCTGCGGGTGTTGACAGTGATGAATTCATTTTGCGTATTTTGAGCGTGCCTGATATTACAGTTTTAAGACCTTCATGTCAGTACATCATATAACACCACCCACCTAGAAATAAGAGGCATGCGGGTATTTTTTCAGGAGTTTACAATAATATTTTCCCTGAAGCTTACATAAATCATGCGCCTGAATCAACAATAATGAAGCTTGACCTTTGCACGAATTGGGTGTTTGAAAAAATTCTAGCATACGCTTTTCATATTTTGTGTGACGTTGTGCCACAATTTCCGTGTCATTTTCGAAAAGCACTTAATAATCGTACTTTACGCTCGATAAATGTTTCCTTCAATGTGAGCTAGTGCAGCCGATATGTCATCAATGAAACTAGAACGTTTACCATAAGCAAAAAGTAAAAAAAACTGTCATTGTGAGCAGTTTTCAGCTACACGCGCCGCGATTTCTTCCTGTTTACAGCATTCATCTGGAGATCTCAAGGTCATCGGACGGAGTTCTGTTTGTGGAGCGCCTTTTGATGAAGCTCAAGCAATAAAGTCGGTGCAGTCGGATATATTCATTACTTCGACGTACATGCGTTTGCATGTATGTCGTAGCCTTACAAGTCGAACATGTGCAGACATGATGTATTAAAACCAACATACTAAGCCAAACCTGCAATCTCACATTTAGCCTTTCTCTACAGACCCTCCTTCCTGATAGCTAAATTTTTGTTTTGTTTTTAGGTAACCTAGCGGACTTGCTTAGGCGTTTATTTTTGAACGTAATTTTTGTCCTACTTTTGCGAGCTAGTGACGGATTTCTGTTTGTGGAGCGCCTTTTGATGAAGCCCGAATGGGACAAAAATAACATAGTTGTGGCTGTAGTTAGAAAATTGAGTAATGAAGCACGAAACGAGGCCTTGCACGCATACAACACACGTGGAAGTTCATGCAGCAAAGCTTGTAAAGTACGGCTGCGAAGCATTGAAAAACAACAAAGGGCATATGCGCCCGCCCCTCTATGTTGTATCAGGGGCTCGAGAGCTCGGTTATTGATCCTGATAATAAAGTTTCTCTGCAACTCGCATCGGCCGCTTTTAGAGGCGCTAGCACGCAGGCCCTCGTAGGTAAATGGTCGCCAAAGAAACAAATGCCGAAATTACGTGGGGCCACGTACAGCGATGTGTCTTGTGTTCCATGCCGCTTTGGTACTATAACCTCCATAACGCTACGAAATAAACATGCTTATGCTCTATTTCAAAAATAAATAATATGCCGATCCTCTGTTCATTGCAATGCTATAATCACATCATCTGCTTGTAACACATCAAGGGTATAAAATCAAAAGAAATAGTAAGTATTTTAACATCAGTCAAGGAGATTCGAATTTTCCCGCGGTTCCAAAGAATGACTCAATGATAGAATAAAGACTTTACTTGTACTAAGAGATGTATCTCGGCCTCAGTTTGGTTAATTAGGAAATAAGGAGAGATGAGGGTGAAGTTTCTCGCTTCTCAGTTAAAGAAGAAACGTTTCTCGCTACAAAGAAAGAAATGCTCAACGCCTGGAGAAATTCCGAGTGAGCATGAACGCCTCTCAACATATTATCATCACTATAACAAAGCAGCTGCCTTTGAACTATGTCGGATGCTACGGATAAAATTTGGTTTTGCATTTTTTGTATCACTGTGGCTAAAATAATCCCCACGGAGTTAGCTCAAGGCTGGTTTATATAGCGGACCGTCGGTCTGTGAGCCATGCGTCCAGCTTACGCACATAGCTGTAAACTGACTAAGAAAAAAAGCGAATCATGCGCTGGGCGAAAGAAAGTTTGCGCACTATAATAAAGCGACTGGTGACGCCTGGATATAGGAAGGGGAATGAGGCAATCTAGCCGCGCTCTATGGCTTACCTGACAACTTCCACCCCCTTCTCTTCATTACCCCGTCTTTAGCTCCAGACACTCCTATCCTGAAAATGAACTAGAGGCACGAATGAGAAAGCACGTCTCCTTCTATTGTCCCACAACTGCCCAAGTCGCAACCAAAGTGCCTCCGGAGATTTGAGGAAAATAGCCAAGATGAATGCGGACAGGAGGGGGAAACTTCCTAACAACAGCCATGAAATAGATCGCCGCGTTACCACTCACGCATTTAATTTAGCGCATGAAGTGCAACAAGTGCAAACAACACGTCAGTTGCCCACTGCTCGGATCAAAACAAAACGGTCGGAGTAAAATCGCGAGTTCATTGCCAGCAGCAAAAACTAGCCACTCTACCAAACCAAAGCGAAGAATTGGCGAGTTATCACACCTGCTACACGCAGCTTCGCAGACCGTAACTTACACCCACTAGAGCAACCCCATTTGACTATTGTCTCTTGAACAATAAGCGGGCCAACTGTCACACTTTGCTAGTGTGTTCACACATCACTATTGTGCCCGTGGAGTGACAGTTCGTCACAGGAATCAGCCTTTACCGGCAGCAAGTTGCGAAGCAATTATGAGAGCTTTCTGAAACTAGGCACGTTTGGTCCATTATGGTGACAAATGCTACGCGAATGTGACCAGTGAACTACGATAAAGACTGTATAAAAATAGAACAGACATGAGCCTGCAATGAAAAGAAAGTGTAAACGGCCCCACAGAGATCAACGAATATAAGTCGAGCCACTGAACCTACCGCTGTTATCAGAGATCTATCCCCAAAAGACACTGAACATTCCTAAGTACTTTAGCGCACTATTTCTTTCTCGTCACAGTCAATCACAGTCAATCAATCATTTTCGCTTTCGGCGCTTGGAAATAAAATTAACGCAAACAGCAAACCCTCTGAGTTCAATTAAGTATCGCTGTAATGATATGACGTGGTCCCGTTAATGGGCCCGCTCAGCAGGTTGGAGTACTCTTTATATTTTTATAATTTTTTGCCTTAAGTTAGGCTTATGGGGTTTGAAGTTTTAAAGCAGCTCAGGCTATGAGAGACGCCGTAGTAGGCGACTCCAAAAATATTGACCTCGTGGAGTCTTTTAATGTGTACCGACATCGCTCAGCACACGGGTGCCGTGGATTTCATCTCCGCCGAAAAGCGACCGCCGCGGCAGGAATTCTGTCCCGAGTCCTCGGGCACAGGAGTCGTACGCCCTAGCCCCTGTACTACTACCGCAGATTTTTTTCGCTATTTGCTTACCATAGCAGAAAAGAAGTTCGCTAAACCAAGCTGAAGAAACTTGCTTTCATAAGCCAGGGGCCGCATGCCAAAGTTTCTATTCCAAAAATATCTATTCAACTAATTTTTCTGTTCTCCGCTGTAATTTACATCCTTGCGTGCCATAGTGAGGTTACTGTCCTGTTTATTCATTTTCAGCCGCTTTTAATCCTGTGTGTCATCATTACCCCCTCCATTAAAGCTATCGCTTTGAAAACTGGCACGAACACATCTACCCTTTTCATCTTTCTCGGTAGTTTCCAGAAATGCAGAAAATCTCTATTTTCAGTTAGGCTTAATCTCATGTTTTTGGCAAGCTTTCGTCCTGGCATGTCACGGATGTGAAGTCTGGGGCCGCTCCAACTGAGAATGCTTGTTACCGCGGTGTTCCATAAACCTCGCTCAAGCGAAGTTGTCACATTCGACACGGACGTCATCGGTGACTACATCGGTCCGCATATCGGGACGAATATTGTGAAACATCCTAATGCTTTCTGTCGTTTTCGATATCTCGTTTCTTTATTACGTGAGAAAATAGGAGTAAGGACTTTGAAATTTATCGTCAGACATTCCAATGTGTGGTGGCGCCAGTGTATGGTTTCAATATTACTGTGGGCCTTCTAGGATTGCTTAAATTACTGCGTTTTGCGAGTGAAAGTATTGGGACTGTATATAAACCTAGCCTTCATTACATCTCTACTTCTTATTAAGTGCAATCACCGAATTTTCGAGTTTTATATCATTTTGAAATTTTTTCTTCTGCGACGCCGTCTCTCAAAGACGGTGTTCCAGCAACAGAATATACAAATGTATAGCAGAATTCTGAGACGGGCTACCTCCGACGGCATTCGACAGAGTGCATCTGATGATATCTTGATTTATTCCTGGTTAACTGTTCCTTCACAGTCATGCCGCGTCTATGATACTGCCAATTTCATTCATTGCAATACACTCGGAGGTGTAACTTCGGCATATAAACGTTTTTATTACTACACGTATTTCCTGAAAAGGATTCTGACGGCATCGAGACCTTAAGAAATATTTTAGATTACAATATACGGAAAAGTCTGTAATATTGTAGTGATGTACTGCAGGTCGCTTTTGAATCCAGAAGAGCTAAAGTCTGCCGAACATCAATATTCAGAATTCTCAAAATTGGCAGCAGCTCGAGCGTTTCAAAACATCCCCATTAAAGTTCAGCAATAATTCAGCACATAGACACTCCTCACACCAGTAACAATATCCTCAGCTTGTAGCATCATCTATATCCGGCCACCAAGCAAAGGCAGAAAAGCTTACAATAGTTACTTATCATCTAGCCCTCACAGGTAATGTATGTCGACGACTCGACTTACTAGCTCTCCTTTTATTGAGTGCTCCCTTAATCATAATTATGCTAGCCTACAGATTTCAAATATGAAGGTACTTCGTATACTGTAATTTCATTACATCATTATTTATCTCTTTTCTGGCGTTAACTTTGTTTTGCGAAAGCTTCTTTTTAAATGTTTTAAACGCTTTATATATGCATACTGAAAAGTAAGTTTTTTGCCGCGAATGCATACTTGTGTACATCGATCACTTCGCGCCTTACATTGGCACAAGAATTCGTGTTTTCACCCATAATTGTGCTATTTACAAGGAAATTAGCAACTGTAGCATCAGTTTTTACTGCAGCACGACCTGAAAACAATTTTTATTTACAAACCTACAAGAGTAACTATACTGCATAGGCAGCAGGCGCAAATTGAGATAGATAAATAAATTTCCCTATATAGTCCATCCTCTGTTTACAAATGAAAAACACGGATATCGGGCAATAAGAACTGTTTATATCCTCTTCAAGCACTTTGCAATATTACGAGCCTGACATTTAGCTAGACGTGTTTTTGTGACTAGAAAATAAGCTCATGAAAATACACGAAAATACAAGCACCACGAACGCTACAAAGACTGAAGAGCAAGCATTTGCCTGAATTGCTCCTGTGCAGTATTCTCAATTTTCACATTTTTCTCATTGACGTCAAATTTATTCGCAGCTCGTCTGTTCAACTTTAGCCTTGCGCAATTTGAGCTGCGCTAACCTCGGGTGCTCTCCGGAAGCATCTTCCTGTTTTCAGGTCCGTTAACATTGTAGGGCAAAAGGACTTCATCGCGCCTTGCTTCTTTTATATATTTCAGCCTTATCGTAGTTATACAAGAATGCATTTATCAGCCACATTTCACCTCTTTCTGTCCTTTTAGAATATGTGAAAATGTATAATAAACAGGTACAAAATGAAAATATTCAGATCACCGAAAAAATACTCATGGAGGGTCTTATAACCAAAGAACGGTACCCAAGCAGAAAAACGTCGGTTACTTTGGGCCGAGCGGGATCAAGCACATAACTTTTATTAGCATGGCCTGGCTACACTTAGGTGGAAATTGTGCTTTTTAAATAGCTTAAACTAAGATGACACTCAGTGCTTTGCAGCCATATTTACCCAGGGGTTTTTCAGGAAGTCACATCATTAAAGTTCTGGATAAAAAACGTTCTATCAAGGAGTCTGCATATCCCATTTCCGAAAAATACTATGCCGCATGAATAAAGGCAACTAAACAATAGGTCGATCTAGCGCGGCATATAATTGCGTAACACAACACATTGCTCTCTCAACAAAAATTTAGAGGAATAAGGTGACCACGAAATGGGATCATCATGGTGTTCTACATGATGAAGAAACTCATAAGCGCGAAACGATCAGAGGGTGCAATGAAAACCATCGTTATAGGCTTTTTTTATTATATTACATGCTCTTTGTCCTTTTTCAAGGTACATTAATGATTGCTTGAAGAATCATGGCACCTCAACGTAACACAAATGAATTGATCAAGGATCCCCAGTAGCTAGCATAGGTGGTAATGTTTAAGCACAAAAAGAAAGTATGCCGCAGATTTAGCACCGATCTGCTTCACCCGCTACAAACAGTTTTCAGGAATGTCGAGATAAAGCTGTTATTACAATCACTCACAAAATGACGCCATACTGAAATTTTATCATCTCTTCTTGAGAGACCATATTTTTTGTGATAAAAAAACTTAGTGACGATATCGAATGCGTTCACAACTTGCTTAAAGACGCTCAGTTTTATGACCAGTTCACAGAAGATTAGGCAAATAGACAATCAATAGTTAAGCGCAGCTGTGAGGAACGGATTGTTTGTGGGATTAAAGGAAAATTTGAGACACTTAGGGCCGCATGTGTGCATGAATGTGAAAGATAGCTCACCCAGCAAAACCTGATTCCTATGCTTTCTCCTGAGATGCACGCAGCCCAAGACTGGCACGGTTGGTCGCAGTACTTTTTCAGCATACCTGACAGTACCATATCGGTCATTGCAGAACTTCCTCTGGTGGCGGTAAAGTTTCAATCTACGACATGTCCAGTTTGCCACAACTGACCGACTAGGCGATGTACACTCACTGGAAAGTGTTATCGGCGATGACATTACTCATTTAATCATCTATGAAGAAACGAAAGTGACCTTGGACGATCTATGGGCTTTGTTCGTACGGAGAGAGTAAGCGCAAACAAAGAGACAAAAACAAGAGAGGAGACAAGACTTGTGGCTGTGCTCTCGCAGAGGTCGCATCTGACTGTATGCATCATTCAGGCTAGTGAACTAGACATCATTATCGTTATTATCAAGGTGAGCTTGCCTAGACCTATTAAAAGTCAAATGTCCCTATATCTGCCCCCCCCCCCTGCTGCCTGGTTCTGTCCAGCTGCATTCATAAACCCCCCGCAAGTTTATTTTCATCAGCCTTCATTACATTTCTTCCATCCCTGCTAAGCTTTGCAGTTCTTAAAAAAGGCTGTCAACCTAACGATCAGAGATCTTTCCTTTGGAATACACACCTTGTTCAAATTCATTTTCCTTGATTTCGACTACAATGTAATTTGGTAACCCTGTTGCCGTACCCACTAAGCCCATTTTGGCTCTCATAATGTTGCCCCTACTATTTCCTTTCCATTGATCTCTCAGTGGCCTTCAGATTCTGTTGAACACCTTTAGTTCGCCGTACATTTCTGCCCCTCTGATGAGTACTGTTTGTTCCAAAATTATATGCTTTCCTGTTTAGGCATACTCGAAATTGCCATTCGTGATCCTGTATCCTTCAGTTATATCTCTGTTGCAATCCGTATCAGTGGTCAAGCATGTTCTATGTGGATGCATCGCCTTGCCACTTCCAGTGCTTCGATGGCATTATCATTCTTTTTAATTTCCAAGGCTCTTCAGCGCTAATTTAGGCTTCTGTACGTGAATTAAATTTATGACTAAAGGTATATTTGCCTGCATAGGATATTACTCATCCTTAGCAGTCCATTGCTCAGCTACCTTGCAGAGACATGTTATCAATCAATCGCAGGTTAGAAAGATATTCTCAGTTAATCTTTATTTCTAGCTCTTCCTATTCCACATCTCTGAATGAATCCTCTCTGCTGTTGTGGCTGCAGGAAAAAGGAAAAGAAAATGCACGGGCCTGCTAGAGGCTCTGTAGCTGAGGCAACTCCACTGCCTCGTGCAGACAGAAGAAAGTAGGGGCAAAAAAAGAAGATAAAAAGAAAGACGCGCGCCTCAACAGCCGTCGTCCACCACCTAAGCGGTGGCGGTTGCAATGACGGCCTACAATAGATAAAATTTCGGTGGAAGGCTAGCCCTCGCCGCACGCAGCGTTGACCTACCGGTTCCAGCCCCGTAGGTTCAGGAACCGCCACCCTTCACCACCTCCACACCGCCACTCACCCTCTCTGCAAGCCGTGGATTGTATTGCATAACTTTTGTCTCCTCTCTTAATTCCGTATTAAAAGTTTATTACTTTTGTATGATTACCGCATGCGCCGGCGAAAGATAGACGGTAGGTTCTGCTCCCGCAGGATAGGACACCGGGAGGTGTTCGGAGGTTGAGCTGAAGTATTGTCAGCTGGTCGCCATCATTCACCGAGCCCTGTAAGCTGTAAGCAATCAATGCGGCTGCGGTCACCTGTGTCAGGCGACCTCCACACTGACCTTTATGGATGACTATGATTGCTGTGCAGTCATAAATATATATATATATATATTCTTTCATTTCTACATATGACTCAAGTGCACGCTACTTTCGCAATGATTCCGTTGAAGGCCAGCGACGTTTAGATATCGCCAAATGTATTGTTGTGATTTGTGAAGAAGACAAAAAAAAAGCTTTATGCAATGTTGTGTTCTATTGATATTGCCTGTGTTTTATAACGCTCCGATAAATTGTATGATATTTCCGTTCTCAGAGTTTAGGAGAATGTTAGACTTACGCCAAGAATACCATGCTGTCAGGTTCATGATGCCTTGTATATGCAGAGGGGTTACTTTTTCCAACACGGTCTCTATACTATTCATGATGAAATCCGCAGTTGCCTAATCTCATCCAGTTTCTTTCCGGCTTTTTATAGAATTTTTTTTTTTATTTTATAGTTAGGTCACACAGTCATCGGCTCTCTCGCCCTATCTTTCGGTCGTGTAGGTGGCATCTCGAGTCGGTCTCCTTCGTGGTGTCTTGTGGTCGGGGCAGAGGGACGGGGCGGAGAAACAGCAAGGTCGCGTCGGGTCTGACAGGCTGGGGAATAGCCAGGTGATGCGATTAATGGAACCGGCTGCCGACGTCGTAAGCAGACACATGGCTTTGAAGCTCCGGGCCGGGATGATGAGGGATGATGGCGTACCCTAGCACCTCCAACCAAAATGTGAGGGGGCGGCAAGCCGATAAAAAAATGAACGGAAGACAGACTTGATGTTCAATGCCCGTGAGAGGCAGTGGCGCCTGCCCGTGCCAGTGCCCGCTTCTTCATCGACGGTAACAATATTATCGGTCTAGCTGTCGCCATCACGCGTTCACGTCCGATGAATTTCATAGTGTCCCGAAGGTGCTGCACCTTCACTTTAAGGTGGTTTTCACTTTATTTCCTGATATAATGAGCCTCCACCAAATATTGTTGATCGCTGTCTTTTTCCCTCCTTTCAATATCATCTTCGTAACCTATTTTTCCTTCGGCGGTAACTTTCTCTTCCTCTCTCTCTTTAAATATGCCAGATTCACATGGTGGCCATTCAGAATGAGTTCCCAATTTTCACAAGGGCCTCATGCTACGCACCCCAATCACTGAGTGCTTTAATTTATGTACCTTACTCACATGTCTCTGCATTGGGTCCTAAATACTCACAAGAGTGCAATGGGTGCGGATCAGCGGGTCATCCTAAGCGGTCGTTACTTTCTTCAGCTAGACGGCAAATGTTACGCGGATGACTCAGTTGCCAGCTCCCGTGTCCACTAAAGCTGTAATCGTGTGACCACTGACAGGTGATTCAAGGTCAATAATCATATTTTCGCATTTCACGTTGGCTTTTTATCGTCTGATGTCGCTTCAAGTGGTCCGTTTATTTACAACATCCGGGCGTTCATTGTAGGCTTAGTTGTGAATTCTTCCGCTTAACTTCCAATATTTAAAGCGAGTTACTGTCGATGCCGGCAAAAAGGCCATTCTTTTATGTGCCCCATTAGAAATTTTATATTCTCTTCGTCTGTCGTATTCGAGGAGGCGAAGCGGAATATAAACGTTTTTTTCCTCAACATATACGGGCAGAAGCACTCATTTCCGAGCTGCACATTGAGCTGAACTAACAGTTCGACTCATTTTCTTCGCGATATATGCTGGCTAAGTGCTTCCATAATCCATTACGAAATTTTCACCGCGTCGTTACCAAGGACTCGCGCTTTTTCCATTTCTGAGTAGGTCCATGAAGACCAAAGAACATGTTAGAACATGTTTTGGAGTTTCAAGATGTCGCCTCAGTTAAAGATAGCTCTCCTTGTTCATACTGCTCCAGGAAATTTCTGGATCTTCTCTCAGGTTGGCGTTGAAAATTGAGACTGTCGGGGCTGCTGGACGAAAACCGGATATGGTACCTTAATTGAGCCACCTTCAATGATAAGACCTCATTCCGGTGTAGAATAGGGTACGGTAGTATACAGTTTTCAGGTTAGGGCCCTGGAAATCACCGGATCGCTCGATAGCCTGCCGGCTTGTGCTCCACTGTGACAGCAACATGGCAGTTGTTTCGGCTCGCAAGGAAAGCTTGGAGCACAAAGGAAATCACTAGTAATCGTGTGCTGGTGACAATGCCTTAGCTTCAGTACTGATATTAGCTTTTTATTAGGTGACTTCTGCCCGCAAAAATGGTGGCAAATTGCTGGCGGGCCGCCGAACTATGAATCCCCGTTGCACTCGTCAGCGCTCAACCTAGAACCGACAAAAAGTTTTGTAACAGACGCAAGTGGCTACAATAAATCCAGATACATCTCATATCTTGAGCGAATAGAAAAACATAAAGCCATGTGCTATGGTTGTGAGCATGCACAAACAAAACATTCGTGCCATTACATATATCGTTTTTCACGCCACAAGTAACCCGATAACGCCGCTTCCCTGTGGCAGGCAGCAGTAAAATACATAATAGCAACATTCCGAAGATTAAAGGGTATATTTTTCCCCCCAATATCGGAATGTATTCGTATTAACCTCGGCTTTCACTTTCAAGGGCGGCATGCGGGCCCATTGCCTTGTAGGATTTAATGAAGAAATGCGCATTAGTAAAATTATAAAGCTAAAGGCACATGTGGCAACACTGAAGCTACTCATTATAAACTTTCGGCTGCGGCCACGTGCCACTTTGTAGTCGAAATGTGAAGCGACAATGATCAATTTGGGAGCCGATATCTTTTATATATCTGAAAGTTGCGCAAGACACGCCACTGGGGCTCTTATGTTTATCTTCAACCGTGGAGGCAAAGCTGACGGTAAACTGCCTTTTGTCTTGTGTTCACCTTTTTACTTGTCTACTTTAGCAGGTGAATGGCAAGAATATTCTACGCAATGCTACAAGGCAAATGAGCCGACGGATCATGCGGACTTTCTAGAAAGATTTTGGCAGAACGCATGATCTATACACTACATGAGAAACATTCCATTAAGATTTCATTACCCTTCAAAAAACCAACATAAATCCTTCAGGCGACATAGGAACTTAAGCTAAAGACCTGAGTAGTCTTGAAAATTCTTAAGAAAAGTGTCACATGGCTCGCTAGTACATACGTGGAAGCGTGGACAAGGAGGGCAAGGGAAAAAATGTGAGTGGAAAACGTATTTAGTTGGCCAAGAAACTGAAACAAAACCATAACCTGGGATGAATAACAGACCTCAGATGAATCCTCAGCCAATTAATATTGCTAGCAAGCAAGCTTCAGGACTGCGGCGTTCTTCTCATAGTCAAATAAGGAAATACAAAGGAAACGTAATATTTATGAAATCACCCAGCGTTACGTTTATTTGGGGATAAAGTATTCACAAAATAACGAATGGCTAAAGCACAAAGAAGGCTATAACAAAAACGTCGTTAAAATGAACACCGCACATTGTAAACACAGTCTCTAAACGTCTCGATTCACAAAAAGCTAGAAAATTATATAGCGTCAATAAAACTTGTGATATACTAAAAAGGTGCAGCACTACAACTGCCGGGAACCGTGGACTGCATTGCTTAAAGAATAAGGAAGCTCAAATGTAATGAAACAGACGATTTGACATTAATATTGCAGCCCTTCTCAAGAACGCTCTCTCCCTACGATGTCATTTCTATGCCTATGATGGTCATGACTAGTTCACGGGAGAAGTTCACAGAGCTCGCTGACATTCTTGGTGCTGTTGTCTGGACAGGAGAAAGCCTCCCTGAAGTGCGGCTGCACCCGTAGGATTTCGTGGCCTGTGCGCTGGTAGTAGGAACCGCAGTGGCGGTACATAGCGGCCACGTAGAACAGTTGTCTGGAGTGAAGGCTCTCCAGACCGAGGAGGTGTTTCTCGGACTCCGAGCCATGCAGGCTGACAAAGGCCTTGTAAGAGGCCTCAGTGGCGGCCACCTCGTCCACGTGCTCCTTGCCGACGGTGCCAGTCACGCACTTGCGGAATTTCTCAGCAGCTGGAGGCACATCCTTGCTAGTAGTGACCATGTGGTAGAAAGCCCGCGCAGTGAGGAGTGCGACTGACGAGCCCAGGGCACCGTACCTGCCACATGGTAGGTATTAAGCTTCGGCTTTACCGGAAAACCTACGGCTGCAACATTTTCGCAATACCTAGAATAATGGTCTCCCAGCCCAACTAATGTTCAGGACCTGTGTATGCCTTGATACGCCTAAGTGCCCATGCGTTAGGGATCAAACGACATCTTGGAGGCGCATTTGATTTGTTACGTCTGAACGTTTTCTCAAAGCTTGAATCAGCTACCATTTTTCTTCCCAGCACTAATAGTAATTTTGTAATTACAGATGAAACGCGGGTAAACTGTTTAATAACACACGCGTATACTACCGATGCTAGGAGTTTCGTTTTTCAACTAGTATTAACCGAGAGTAACGATTCAATCGATGATTGCGCCACTTCAGCACTCAGCTTTAAAACAGCGTCACTAACCATCAGAATATTAGTGCTGCAACTCTTCCCCTTCTCCAAACATGCGAGACCGCTGCCTAGACAAAACATGAATTATAGAAGCGATAGGTAAAATAAACCATACAACTCATTGTAAAGAGCTGTCCGAAATATAAGTCACGGTCATTCTACACGCATGATTGTTTTTGACTGGCAGAGTTAGCCGAGTAACATTGGAAATTGATATTTTTATTTTTGCACACATTTCGTTGATGACACAAGATTCTGGAGGCTACAGTCAGCGTTAGCCTTCATTTTTGCCTGTTTGGTTCATTCAGCACTCCGTCGTCAGCAGGGTTGGAAGCCCGCGACAGCTCACGGCGGCCCGGTGCTATACGCGAGATTATCTTCTCGCTGTGTGTTTGGGGCGCTAGCGGCATATGCGCAAACGTGTTGAATGGTATTGACACCATGGAAACGCCGCTTATGCATTAGCAAGTGGGGAGGCGGAGCCCTGACTTCTGGGTTCTAAAAATAGGACGCAACTACTATTTTACCTTCTCCTGGTCCACACGTATGGTCAACATTGTGATTACTTACCGCCACCTAAGGTGCATCAAAGATTTCGCCGCCCATTTCTTTGCACGCCTCTCCAGCACTCGCCTGTTGCTGCTGTTTCTTGCCCCTGCTGTAACCTCGTCTTTTTCTTGCCTGTCCCCAGTTCCGCTGTACAGTGGGACAAGTCTGTAACTGGCGTTGCCGATGCTGCCCTTAACCCTTGCTTGTACTCTGACTTTTTGCCGGTTAGCTCCACTGTAACACTCAAAATCAAAGAAAATGCGGCCATCACGCACGCCAAGTATTGAGTGGGGTGTGTTTTTTTCATTTTTATCCAGCCTCACGCTACCTTCATAGTGGTGCGTATTCAGCGACTCCATTTCCTCTCTTTGTTTGCCAGTCCTGCTATTGGTTTGTTCCGCGGGTTACGATGCCCCGACTCTCTCTAAATCTAAGAACAGACGCGTAAGTACTGCGCTGTAGAATAAGAAGCACTGCGTGTGCTCGTTGTAAGATCGCTTCTTACTATATATTCTTGCCTATTTGCTCATGTCGAATTATTTTCCAGGAAATGTATAGTCTGCTGTTGATGGCCTATTGTTTACATTTCTCAATACACTTTAAGTGAATTCTACAATCCATTTTGGATGCTAGGTCTATTTTTCGAGTCATGATACTGTCGCGAGGCTACTTTTCCTAAAATGTATCCCGCTCCTCTCAACCCAACATAACTAAGTAGTAACAACGCTCTTACTATTGAAATTAATTTTGAGCGAAAAAAGAAGCGGCTGTTCATTTCTGCCAGTGGAAACCAGGCCGTGAGTAAACTCACACAGCCATGTTTGTTCCAAATATCTAAAACATTTTGGCATGATAATAAGTTTAACATTGTGTATCGGACAGCGATAACAGAGAGCATTGTCCATATTTTCGGTGCACTAGACCTTTAACGACCACTCCATAACTGCTACCCATGGTGACAGGAGCTTCTTCTAGTGCGCAGCCGACCGTTATGGAAGGGTTTTCAGGGGCGTTCACGTACCAATAAAGGCAAGTAAGGATCCGAGGCGACTGCCGGAGGAACTACTGTAAATATTAAAAAGGACACATCTCTATTTTTCTATACAGAGAAAAAAAATCTTGCTTGGCTGAGATAGCCAAAAACCGTTTTGTTAAAAAGGATAGGCCAGAACAGTGACCTTAGCAGATCCTTCATAGACGGCGGAATTGCACAAATAAACCTCTTGTCATTCTTACAATCTCGCTATGCTTCATGACAATACGCATTACAATAACCTTAATTTAAAAAAGGTTTTGTTGGTCAGTACGCACAAGACTGACTGCAAACTATACGCAAATTTACCTAATGAGCTACATGGTGGAAGTACCGCACTGACTTTGTTTGAAGTCAATTCGCTCTAACCTTTGTGGACGATCATTTTCATTTTAAATCTTCTAAGCGAGCGGCTCCATTCTGACGCACAATGCTCAATGGCATTTAGCCTTTTCAACTGATGTGCACAGTTTGTGGTATTTGCTACCCTGTGACGAATTTATAGCTATTGTCAGTGAAGGTATTGAGCGACACGGCATGCTTTCCTTAATGCAGTGCAGTGTTTTAAACATTATCTTGTGTAAAATGTACTACACAGCAATTTGAAGCTCAGTTTTTATCGTCATCCTCATCATCAGCCGGACTTTACCCACTGCGGGGCGAAGTCCTCTTTCATATTTCTCCAATTAGCCCGGCCATCTCTTGTTGCATGCACTTGCCCCTGCGTACTTTTAGCCTCGTTCGGCCACCTAACATTTTGTCGCCCCCTACTACGCCTTCCTTTTTTTTGGAATCCAATTCGTTACCACCGGCGATCATCGGTTGCCCTCTCTTCAGACTCCATGCCATGCCCATGTCCATTTCTTCTTCCTGATTTCCGCTAGAATGTCACTAACTCCAGCTATTTCTCTGACCCACTCTGCACTCTTCCTATTTCTTAACATTACCCCTACCAATTTGTGCTCCATAGCCCTCTGTGTCATCCTCAACTTAGGTAGAAATTTTCATTCGCCTCCACATTTCAGCCCCATAGGTGAAAGCAGTTAAGATGCAACTCATATGTGTCCTGTTTGCTTGAGCGATACCGGGAAGCTGCTATTCACAATATGCTAGTACTTTGCAAACGCACTGTATCCCAACCTTATTCTCTTATTTAATTCTCGTTTACGATCCGCATCTGCGTTTACAACCTGTCTTAAGTAGACATTCACATACGGCTTTCATCGCTTCTCGACCTATTGCAAAGTGCTTTTACCGTTCCTAGGCTGTTGAACACTTAGTCTTCTGCATATTAATTTTTAGGCCTACTTTTCTGCCTTTCCTGTCTACATCATCAATCAGTCTTTGCTGTTTATCCCCTGAGTTGCATAGCAAGGCATTATTAACAGTGAATGGCAGATTACTGAGGTATTCTCAGCCCACCATTTCCCTAACCGCTCCTATTACAAGTCGGAATACTTCTAAGCAAGCTGGGAACAGCACTGGATATATCGTGTCTCCTTGCCAGACACCTTTTTTTATGGTAATTCTGCGACTTTGTTTATGCAGAACAATGGTTGCTATGCAGCCACTATATATACCTTCCAGTACTTTGACATACAGCTCTTTTACGCCCTTACTTTGCAATTCCTGAATAACTGCCGATGTTTATACTGAGTCAAATGCTTTTTAGCAATCAATGAATGCTATGTGTAAGGGCTGGTTATATTCCGAGCATTTTGCTATCATCTGGCTGATTGTATTTATATGATCAATAATAGAGAACACTTTCCTAAATCCTGCTTGATCCTTTGCTTTACTGAAGTCTAATTTCGTCCTGATTCTTTTAGCGATTACCTGATTAAATACCATGCACGTAATGAATAGTAAGCTGATTGGTTTGTAATTTTCCAATTCGTTATCATCCCCATTCTTATGAATTAGATAATTTTAGCCTTATTCCACGACTTCGGTACTGTCGATGACACCAGCAATTGTGCATAAAGGGTGGTGAGTTTTTCTAGCATGATATCTCCCCGTCCTTCTACAAATCTGCAGTTACCCGAACCTCCCTATCTGGTTTCCCCGTTTCATACTTTCTAAAGCTACCTTAAGCTCTTCCTTCGTGACTTGCGGAACGTCTGACTAAGCTTCGGTTTTTGTACTCTCCATTTTTTTTCTTTATCGCGCAAATTGTGATCAATCACGAAACCCCTGCGAAAGCTGCATTAAGTTTCTGGACCTTGGCCTGTACCCCAACGCTGCACATACTTGCTGATATTTCGTTTTCTGAGGCCATTCGTTCAATATATTAGACCCTAGAAACCAAGAAGAACATAGTTATATGCTTATAAAGAACAATAACTAAATCCTATTGTCAAAATTTGCACCATAGCTTCCTGGATCAGGTGAGTAAGAAGCTTCCAGCTATTCACCTACTTTAGATCGAGGCGTCAGTGACTTAGCCGGCGCCCGAATAGAGTGTCAAGCTTATTCAGGGGCGACAATATAGAACCAGCGGAAAGCCTCAAATAAGTAGCAGCGATTCTCTATCTGCGAGGAATGTCACTCTCCTCGAAGAGAAAAGTAAGTGTTTATACGTATCCTGCTCCAGATCATGTGGCTATTTGTGCCAAGCTGTAGAAACGAAAATGACTACTTGGCTAAGCGCACAAAAAACACATTCTTCGCTTGTGATAAAAGGGCTGTCTGTAAGATTCATCAACTGCCTAGTAGGCAATAAAACAAAAAAAGAATACTGCCGTAGAGGATCAACGGTTGTATTTGGGCCCCTCAGAATTCACTGCCAAGGATTTAGACGCGGAAAAGGGCATAGTATTGAATCTTCTTAAAATAAAAATTGACAATAAAAAATTAGAATACGCACATCGTTTCTGACGCTGTATTGAGGAATGGCACCACCTCAAATCGCTAGTTTCACACCTAAATAGAACTAAAAATATATCTTAAAAAAACTCCAGGAACTAAAGAACACAATTATTTTTTTTTTTTTACGTTTGTTCAGCGTTTAGCGGCATTCTGTAAGGAGAAGGGTCAAAAAGTAAATGTTTGGGCATGTGGACAAAAACCTGAGGCGTGTAGCCGATGCAGTGAGAGATGTATGATGTAAGGGCATGATTTTATATGAGCAGGGGTACTTGCAGCAATGTGACAGAGTGACTATGCCCCGACAAATAGAAAAAAAGCGATAGCACAGATGTATTGTTAAAGCTGAAACAGTCTCGTCATAAAATAACGTAAGAATAAATATAACTCAATGAGCAATTTCGAATGTTTTATCCCGTTAAGGCGTATTTAAGGAAAATGAAATGAAATGAAAACAGCCCGTGCCGAAAAAAGGAACGAATCGAAGCGGAAATAACCCAAGCATGCAAATAATTGACTAGAGACTTGCCTGCCTCAGCTCTCTTGAATTGCATTGCTACAAATACATCTGCTTCCTGTGGGGGATTTATAATCTTTGTAGTCCTCCTCGGCGTTTTTGTGTTCGCCCTCTCGTTCACGGTGCGTGTGTGTTGTGTTGTGTTGTGTTTTATGGCGCATAAGCAACTCAGGCTATCATGCGCCAAGCACAAGGTGTATTATGTTTTTTTTTTTTCAGAAGGAATGAAGTGTTAAGATATCATAGCTTGTTCACGGTGCGTATGCTTCAACTTCGGCGTAGTATATTCATTTACAATCAACTGCACGGTAACAAAATCTTCATTTCATCGACAGGTTTGTGTTAGTATGTTTCGTCATTTCTAGCGGGCACCTGTCCAGTACATGACACTAAGGCATCTTTCTCACTCGACAGAAGCCAGCGCTTTCGGCCACAGCTATCATCAGCATCATCATCACCATCAGCCAGACTGTACACACTGCAGGGCGAAGGCTTATTCCATGTTCCTGCATTTAACCCAGTACTGCGCTAGCTGCATCCATGTGACCCTTGCGAATTTCATAACCTCATTCGCCTACCTAATACTATGCCATCCCTTGCTAAGCCTATTATCTCATGGAATCCATTTTGTTACCATTGAAAACCACCAACTATCCTTTCTTAGCAATATATGCCCGGCACACGCCCATATGTTCTTCGTTTACAGTAGAATATCGTTACCTCGAATTTTTGTTCTGTCGGCCGCACTGCACGCTTCCTATCTTTTAACGCTACACATATCATCTTCCGTTCCTTAGCACTGCGCTGTTCGTAACGTGGAGGCCCAGGCCCAGGATTGTGCGCAGTGGAAAACGGTGCGCATCTGGTACCTAACTTACGAGAAGGACCGCGTTAATGGCATTTCAGCAAATGTAAGTAGCAGCCGATGAATGCAAGTGAGACGTATACTGCATAATTGATAAGGCATACAACAGTACCGGAGTGCACTCCAAGAAGAAATGCATCTGTGAGAGTAAGGTAGACCGAGAATATGACGAAATTCTGATGAAGGAGGTCACCGCGATCGACCGAGCATTGAGTATAAATTAAGATCAAGGGAAAGGACTTTCATCCTGAGGGGATGTAGATAGCTTGATGACACCCTAAAACAATTTTTGAAGGTGGAAATATACACTCCAATTCTTCGCACCCTTCATTATGGAAAACAGCGCACAAGATGAACGGATACCAAATTTGAAGTTCATATATGAAGTGGTGATCCTCGATTCCGGTGTTAATATAAAATATTTGGCTTCAATGGAAAAATGAAGTTATGAGGAATAACAGGCTCCTCACAAACGAAAAGATGAAACCTCATTCGCTGCCACCAAGTTCCAGGAAGTAAGTATTAATCTCAGGCTTGTGTCGGTTCATTACCATATTTTCAATGCTCCTGTGATATACGATATGCATAAATCATCTCCCAAATGTTCTTACCTTTACGACTATGGAGTGAGATGAAACTAGAAGAACTTTTCCTTGCATTTTTCGCATTAATATAGCAAATGAGATGGTATGTTGCATTCTTCCGCTTAGCGCCTTTTATGTCATTTATAGAGCGGGTTTTCCTTTAATTGCTTTAAAGAGAATGTTTTCGAAAATTTTATGTCAAGTCTACGCTCTTGGGTTGTGGAATTCGTGTGGCCAAGTTTTTCTTCTTCTGGTACTGTACCATAATGAGTCGATATCATAGTGCCCACCTTACACCACTAAATGCTTTCTCTGCTATTCGCGGAAAAGGGTATAGCAGCTGACGAGACATACCTGATGGACATCGGCACATCTGGCTCGTAGAAGGGGAAGTTGAGAGCGAGCGGAAGCATCGAGTATGCCATAGTTCTTGACTGATTCTGTTCTTGGAAGTAGTACAGACGCGACTCGTACAGACTCGCGGATAACTTGTGGGCCTTGATCATTTCGGCGAAGCTTGGGTTGTTCAGCAGGAACACTTTCACCTTGCGCAAATCCTCCGGGAACCTGCCTTCGATGTCCGGCATCAGGAGAAACTTATTGCTCATTTCGCTGGACTGCGATCCATCCAGAAGCTCGAAGAGATCACCGGTGTTGCGCCAGTCGTAAGTGCTATGTGTAAGCGTCCGGAAGAAGGTCAGGCGGATGGCCTGAGCCATCCCGGACACATCGGAGCGTGTGTTCTGCACAGAGATAACAGAGAGAAAAAGACAAACACACTGAAAGACATTTCACACAAACGTTTTTCCACGACAAATCGACGCATGAACCCATTTTCCAGCCTGTCATTCTGCTCTCACATCCCATGAGTGTATCTTGGGCTCGAATTTCCTTTATTTAGTTATTATTTTTTTGCTTCAGCACGTCCTAAATCCATATGTTTGGTTGGTGTTTGACGTTGAGGATTAGCATTTTCGCATTATAACTGGCGTAGAAAAATTTCAATGGCCCAAGTGGTAATGCTCTATCATTTTAACTAAAAGCGCCAGGATGCATTGGCTGTGAGTTCACCACCAGCGGCACCAATAAGGGTGAGGCAAAGGACAATTTCACTGTCCGACTCAGGCGTCAGTGTGAGTGCTGGACCAGAAGTATTGCTTGTAATAGTTTTCATGATTTCCGCAAAAGCCAATGTCGTCGCCGCTCTACCCGAGGAATTTTGGTGTTTGGGCCACACACGGGAAAGCGAATTTGAGGGGCCGAAAGCAGCAGCCACGAAGACATGCAATCGTGCGTGACATAGCGGAGCTTCTATCCCATGCTCTCTTTACGCAGCGCCCGTGTGGTAGTGGCGACTTAGCGGGCGAGTACAGAGTCCTTCAAACTTAGAGTAAACATGAGCACCTGGTCGTTCTCTTTAGAGCGCCTTTACGGCCGACTCGTCATTGTAGTCAAACTAAATTCCAGGCCATTCGAAGCACTACCTCCAGGTCCCTTAACGTCGGTTCCAATTTGCTTCAATATATGGCCACGTATCAGGCTCAATGGCACCTTGAAGAAAAGTGCCAATACTTCGCATATTCAGCTTAAGAGTGACCGGCCCTCCAGCCAGTTTGTAGCACTTTCATCTAATTTATGGCCCCGAACATCCTCGTGTTGCAGCGATGAAGAGGATGGGCATATGCAATCTAAAGACTGTCATATATGTCATTTATGGCGAACCATAATGCTGTAAAACGATAAAGAATCAAGTTACCAAATAAAACTTTCACTATTTAGTATTATTTAACCAACGTCGTAATATGCAACTCTGTATTCTGGTTCACACTATGCCGAGGAAATTTCTCTTTTATTTCAGTGGAAGTGAGCTCCCCGTGGTCGTTGCAATCATCCCCCACACTCATGCCTACCGCTTCAACAAGGCCGTCGAGATACAGCCGCATATGATTTCTTTGTGATCAAACCATGGTTAACAGCAACATCTAGTGGCTTGCGAACGCATTAGGTACTTGATTTTTTTATTGCGCGGGACGTTTTGTAACCAGAGAACGTCACACGCAATGTTTTTATTGTAAACAATAGAATAGGTCTTCAGAAGGTAATATTCAACTTCCTACCTTTTACTATCGTCTCTCAACATTCAGTAAATAAGTTGTATAACCTGAAATAGGCGATAGGTACCTGTGGTGGTAAAAACGACTGGAAAATGCATATATATATAATGCTGAAATTGATGAAATATGTTGACGCGCGCTTCAACACATAACAAGGTTTATAACTGATGAAGATGTTGATGTTTTGAAGAATGCACCACCTACTATATATTTCTCCTAGTGCAGAACATTGTCATTTTGTCCACTCTGTACGAATATCGTGTACAAATGCCAGCAATCATAGTGGCACTGACATCTATCGCTTGTGCAATTTCCTCGTAACAATATATATATATATATATATATATATATATATATATATATATATATATATATATAGTAAAAGAAGGCTAGGTCGAGACGGCGAGGTCGTGACGGCAAGGACAGCGAAGCCTTGTCTAGCGTTTTAATCCGATCACGAACCCAGGCGCGCGCCGGAGCCGGCGCCGCGGGACGATGATGATGGTATGTACAAATGAAAGAAGAAGATCATGGCATGTACAAATGAAAGAAGGTCCACAGAAGGCTCACAATATATATATATAAATATATATATATATATATATATATATATATATATATATATATATATATAAGTGGTGTGTGTGTGTGTGTGTGTGTGTGTGTGTGTGTGTGTGTGTGTGTGTGTGTGTGTGTGTGTGTGTGTGTGTGTGTGTGTGTGTGTGTGTGTGTGTGTGTGTGTGTGTGTGTGTGTGTGTGTGTGTGTGTGTGTGTGTGTGTGTGTGTGTGTGTGTGTGTGTGTGTGTGTGTGTGTGTGTGTGTGTGTGTGTGTGTGTGTGTGTGTGTGTGTGTTGTCTTCGGCAGGCTTTGAAAAGTGACACGTATTTCGGACTTGAATTGCACCGTATGGACATTGTTGGCATTGGCCTAGTCTTTTGAAAAAGGGTGAGTAAGATTGGTATGATGCCATGATGAAGCATACTGTAAAAGACGAGACATCTGGGCGAGTTGGTATGGTGACATGATAGAAAAACAGCGCAAAAGACGTGCACGGAGGAGAAGAACGGACAGGACGAGCGCTGAACTCACAACTGAAGTTTATTGAAAAAAACACAGATATATAGCCCAGCCAAGCAGCACCAAACCGCACATTAAACAAGAGAATCATGATAACCCCCCACACACACCATGTTCAAGGTTGAGGTTGAATTTCTTGAACATGGTGTGTGTGGGGGGTTATGATTCTCTTGTTTAATGTGCGGTTTGGTGCTGCTTGGCTGGGCTATATATCTGTGTTTTTTTCAATAAACTTCAGTTGTGAGTTCAGCGCTCGTCCTGTCCGTTCTTCTCCTCCGTGCACGTCTTTTGCGCTGTTTTTCTATCATGAAGCATACAGCAGAATAGGTGACAACAGATAGCTCAATGTTCTATTCTAATATTGCTATGGTGTCACACAATTCACGTTTGTATGAGGTTATCCCATCACCCAATGTAAGCCATCACAAAACTGTGTAAATAGATGGTTATCCTATGTGTAAATAGATGGTTATCTATATGATAATTGTTATACCAGCATCTGTATAAGAAATCATTTATATCACTCACACATACAAAAAATTCTAACCATATGACATCAAAAAAGTACAATACATTGCAAGCTAAATGATGTACTGTACGTCCACACAATAGATCAAGTATATATGTGAGCTCGCCCTAGCTGGGCTTCGCTAGACCTCTGCAAAAGATTTCATCGTCGCTGCCTTGTGGAACTATACAGCATGTATGGATTATGTGAACTTATCTATGACTTTTGCTGCAACACTTCCAGTAAAGTTATGTCGAATTATTTATTCCGACTCGCACGGGACAAAGAATATATGTAAAATGCTTTTTGTAGCACTTGAGGCAGTCGATGTCCGGTCGTTTTTGTTCTTATTTCAGGGGTATCTGCTCCCTGAAAGTAGCAGAAAAATGAAATTAAGTATGCAAAATGTCGAATATCAGCACACTTCAATAGCATATACATCTTTAAAAACGCAGGAAAATTGGCTGTGGTGTTTTTTGCATGGTTATAGAGCCCGCTTCTTACCCGGTGATATCAAATTCGTGCCGAATAAAACCTTAAAAAGCAGTGTCGTTTGTTATTTTCTATAGAGCGCCATAACAAGAATCATAGCGCACACCAGACTACAAACTGCTCAGCTACAATTCTACGATTCGTGGCAGCAACAAGGATGCAATTATAATTATTCTTTATACTAAGGTACATGTTGCTAAAGCTGAAAAATATCCCTAATCATATATAGGCTTGTATACATAACCGCGACGCAAGCGGGTCGAGCAAGGGGAGCCGGTTGTCGGACTGATTCAGGCCGACTTGTTCGGGTTTACATGAACTGGTTTCTGTCGGGAAGAGATCCCTGCTGCACCGTGCGTCAAGCAAGTGAACCATGCGAAGGTGGGAGAGGAGGAAGAGGAGGAATGCTGGGGCGAACAGCTCACGGTGCCGTCCCTGGCCAGTAAGGAAATCACACAGTAGCCGCAGGCCCGACGCGCCAGTGTATAATACATGCTCCTCGCTCAGCAAGTAGGGTCGAGCCAACCCACCTCCTGCCGTCGAGCTGGCAGTAACCGACCCGACGGCCATCTAGCCCGTCCCTTTAGTGTATACATGAGCCCGACAGCTGGATTTCAGCCCGACTGGCCCAGCCAACACGACTTCGTCGGTCTCATGTAACCCCCTGTATTGCAACGTTTGTAGGATTTACCATCCTTAAGGCCATCAGGCTGATACTGTGGCATTGTTGCAGATAGGCGCTTTTGGTGTTTCGCCTTCAATGAAGTGTGATGCCCTTCAGTGAAGAAGGGCTGGTGAGTCGCTCAAAGGAGAAATATACATTTATGTTTGCTTCTCCGTCTCACTAATGACATATTGAGCAGGCGCATATGTAATAACTACGCGAAATTCACGCATGGCCACTACTGAATTTCCAGTTCACGTCTGCTCTTCGCTTTGAACAACTGAACAGCGATTTTTAACATCAATGGTGCTTAGGACACGAGAGGCAAAAAACATTAAGCAAAACCGCCCACACACACACACATATATATATATATAATATATATATATATATATATATATATATATATATATATATATATATATATATATATATATATATATATATATATATATATATATATATAATCATTTCGTTTCGTCAACTAGGCTGGTTTAGGTAATGCAGTGAATAAAATCTCATCGAATATATTAGTTTTTCCAGCCTTATGTTACATCTAAGGTCGATAATGTTGACAAAACGAAACTCCATTATTTGTAACCGAAACAACATCCGAAAATTAAATTATATTAAATTGTTCTCAATAAACGTTCAAAAAGCGCAGTCACTAACTATAGGCAAGTTAAAGCTATGATATGTGGCGAGCGTATTACTCCACCTAACAGTACACAAAGTCAATTTATGACATTTTAATATATTTGGCAAATTGGTAAGTGGTCACTTGGGAACAAAAATAACTAGGTTATTGGCGCATTTATTGCGTATAAGCCATTAGATCTCTGGATGACCTCGTTTTGTTCCCTATCACGTGCCACTCAAACAAATTGCATGCGCAAAATTTGTACTCCACTCTATTTTCATAGAGCACACATAAAAATTACAGTAAGGTGCTAAGTGTATAATCACATCACCTAGGAAACGGAAGTGGAATGATTTAGAAGACATTAAACTCACCCTGATTCTTATTTTGCTTTCGCGCCAGCACTAGGTCCTTTAGGCAAACGCTTTCAGTGATTATCTGCTATAATTCATCTTACAACAATTCGACATTGATCTTCTGGCGGGGGGATAAAACTGCTGCGTTTTTGCGCCAGTGATTCAAATCAATCGATCCACTTCTATATAGAAACCACTCCCGGTGTGCATCTACAAATCTTTTAGAATGAATAGAAATGACCTGGAAAAAAACATCAAATTATCACACTGGTAACAACGAGAAAGTGGTGGGCAGATGACGTAAATAATGAAAGCAATAAAAGAAAGCTACTTATCAAAGCCACGGGCTAAAAGACCAGCATTTAGATGTTTAGACAAGAAAATTAGGATTCGTTTTAACTTTGTAAATGCCGCAGTTACTGTATCACTGCCTAATTTTATGACAGCGTTGGTTGCTATAAACATTACGGCTATTCCTCAACATTTAGGCCAGCATTTAGGACAACCCCAATCATGGAGCCGAGCAGCAGTGACATGTTTGCAGGTGTTACTGGAAAGTTTGTTTGACGTCAAACTTCAGCCCATATCCACGGTTTGGTATGTTGACTGAAAACTACTCAACAATGGGAGTTTCAAGAGGTCCATCAGTCCCTGGTAATAGACAACGAAATTAAGCTTTGCTTGCACGTAACAAAAGTACAGTATATGCTGCTGTTAAAGGAAACATGACATCGCGCGGCTGCAGCACTTTGCAGAGCTATCCCGCGAAAGCCGGTGACAAACATTGGTACAGAGTTCATCAGCAATAACAACTGCTGACACGCACACGCACACAGCGCTGCCTATTTTCGCCCGTTGTCAGTGGCAGCGCTTTGCGAATTGAATAGGCAATGCGATCGCGCGTCCCCCTTAAACGTGGACGGTACTATGAAAAAAGGTGCAAATATGCCTACAATGCTAGGACGAAGGCCTGCCTTTTTATCAGCAACCGTAAACAACTTGTCCCTACTGATAGCTTCCTTAAATGGAGTTGCCAGTAACAGAATGTAAAACTCGGCGCAGTATAGACTAGATTTTACAAATACAGCTTTAAAATGTTTGCCAAAACACTCAATTAGTGTAGCTACTCAACCACTCATTTATGCGCATTGTTATTGCTGTTATAGTTATTGCACATTGTGTGCAACATTATCCAATAAATCACCCTACACATCTGATTTATTTTGCTATTTTCTACTCCCAAATGATGTCTTAGATGTTAGAATACATGGATCGCCACTTGGTATACGCCCATGAGAATGAAGAGTTTATAAAATAATTTAGTTGCTTCCTAGACGCCCCTTCGGTTTCAACGCTCGAACAGTGGCTATGAAGTGAAATTCACGTAATGGTACCGTGAGGCACGGAAGCTATAATTGCCGAACAGTCGGTCCTGATATCCTGCATTTTCTATCTAGCCAGAAAGTGCGCACCGTGACCGAGCGCTCGTCAAGCGCTACTGAGATGATATTGTCGCCCAACACCTGTCGTGAATTTTTTGTGCAATGTGTAGCGCTTGCGTGTTGCTTACTTTGCAGTGACAATGCGCAACTTGCACGCCATATATTTTGCTTTGTTATTTTCTCAGGCCTTCAACTCACGGTCGCTCGCAACGTCTTGATGTCTGTTTTTTGAGCCGTTAAATTGATTTAACTATCCCGGAATGTTTCGCGGCCACATTCTTCTCTTCCCCTATCGTCGTCGACGTCTGCCAACACCTTCTGAAGTCGCGTACTCAAGGGAAGTGTCACGGAACATAGCTACGCGGGCTGACTGACGCAGGAGCATCGACTGTACAGGTGTCATTCAGTTCAGAAAACTGTGAACTAAAGAGCATCAGTCAAATATAAATTCTACAATGGTACGAGGTGAACACCACGGTATGAACCCAACATACTTGTGAAGGATTTTACAGAAAAGCCGTGAATCGAAATTTGTTCCGTTAGTTCAAGAAAATCGAAATTATTGCGCGAAGTGAAAATTTATTCTCCGGCTGTTTTAGTTATCTCAAGTTTTCCTGCTGCCAAAAGCACAAATATCGGAGATTACATTGGGCTCAAAGATCCTTCCCACAAGTTCATTCACTCTGACTACACACTCGCTAAAGGATGGGCAACCGCCAGTTTAAGCAAATGGCAGCTCTGAGAAGTCTCAAGGTTCTGTATACAAGTTTTAATGCCAGGGCACCATATTTGCTTGCGAAATAAGCTGGAGCTGCAGAAAATTGTACCTCTGTTGTCGACCTTTACTAGGTCATAAAAATCCCAATTTTACAATTGGTCTTTTAGATTAGGTTACGGTACCCTATCGATAGTGGCCAAATTGTTTTCGCCGTCAATGCCACTTTAGGAAAACGATGCAATCGTACAGGAGTCGACCCTGAGAATGGATCTTGACAGGTGAATAAAAATTCTCGCTACATTACAAAACTATGCAGATATGCATTCGTGGTTCTCGTATGTAGGTTTTAGAGCCCACCCAGCGTACATTATGGTGGGCATAAAAGCTTGATGCATAACTGTTTAATAAACCCGAATATCTATTATTTAATTTTTGATATTAAGTGCCCGTATAACAAAACTGAAGGCCATCGATACCAAAGACAAATCTTTTTTTTTTAAATTGGCTTTGTTCGATATACCAATTGCGTAATAAGAGCATGTGAAATCTCGTTTATTTTGCTTTAACGCATTACATAGTTGTGGAATCAACTCATAAGATTCGGCAATTTCATGGTATTCATGCTGACTTCAGAATTACCAAATAAACAAAAATATCAGTACTTGAAATGCATGAGACTGCAGAGCATGGTTTCAAAACAACTTTTGTAAACGTGAAAACAAATAATCGCCCTGTATATATTCTTAACAAAATTAAAAAAACTCAGCAATCCCTCATCCCTGCACGCTGAATAGACTGTCCGAATCATATGTGCCTACGAGATAAGAGTCTTCAGCTGGAGTGAAGATTGCTGGAAAACGTATCAACAACCTTAGATATGCGGATGATATCACTTTAATGGCAGAACGTGAAGTGGAACTCAAGAGATTTCTGATGCGCGTACAAGAAGAGAGTGAGAAGTTTGGTCTTAAACTGAACATTAAAAAGAAAAAGATCATGGCGCCTTGCCCTATCAAGTCCTGGAGCCTCTAGAGACAAGAAGTGGAAGCTGTGACAGATTTTCTCTTCTTGGGCTCCAAGATTACCCCGGAAGGAGACTGCAGCCATGAAATTAGGAGACGCCTGCTTCTGGGAAAAGAGCCATGGCTAGCCTTGACCGCCTAGTAAAGAGCAAAAACATTACCAAGATCCATATAACTCGTGCTATGGTCTTTCCAGTTGAGATGTATGGATGCGAGAGTTGGACTGCTGACCGCCGAAGAGTTGACGCGCTTAAATTGTGGTGCTGGCGGAGACTCTTGAGAGTTCCTTGGACTGTCAGAAGATCAAATCAGTCGATATTGTCGACCATAAACCCTGACTGCTCATTGGAGGGTCGAATTCTAAGGTAAAGCACAGCTACTTTGGTCATCTGATGAGAGGAAAGGAGTCGCTGGAGAAAGATTTGATGTTGGGAAAGGTTGAGGGTCGCAGGAGAAGGGGTAGGCAGCGAACGCGATTGTTAGATGGCATTCTCGAGGCGCTGCAGATGAAGTTATGTTATGTAAGGAAGATAGTGAGAGTCCGGAAAGCGTGGTGTGATATGGTCCATACAGTCACGAAGAGTCGGACACGACTGAACGACTGAACTGAACTGAGAAGATACTATGCATATATTTACACTAATACATAAAAATGTGCCCTTTATACAAAGCGGATGATACCACTTTAATGGCAGAAAGTGAAGTGGAACTCAAGAGACTTCTGATGCGCGTACAAGAAGAGAGTGAGAAGTGTGGGTTTAAACTGAACATAAAAAGACAAAGATTATGGCGTCTTGCCCCATCAAGTCCTGGAGCATCAAGGGACAAGAAGTGGAAGCTGTTACAGATTTTCTTTGTCTTGGGCTCCAAGACTACCCCGGAAGGAGACTGCAGCCATGAAATTAGGAGACGCCTGCTTCTGGGAAAGAGAGCCATGGCTAGCCTTGACCGCCTAGTAAAGAGCAGAGACATTACACTGCCAACCAACATCCATATAACTCGTGCTATGGTCTTTCCAGTTGGGATGTATGGATGCGAGAGTTGGACTGTGAAGAAAGCTGACCGCCTAAGAATTGACGCGTTGTAATTGTGGTGCTGGTGGAGACTCTTGAGAGTTCCTTGGACTGCCAGAAGATCAAATCAGTCGATATTATAGACCATAAACCCTGACTGCTCATTGGAGGGTCAAATTCTAAAGCTCAGTTACTTTGGTCATCTGATGAGAACAGAGGAGTTGCTGGAGAAAGATTTGATGTTGGAAAAGGTCACTGGAGAAGGGGTAGGCAGCAAACGCGGTGGTTAGATGGCATCTTTGAGGTGCTGCAGATGAAGTTATGTGATGTTAGGAAGATAGTGAGAGACTGGAAAACGTGGCGTGATATGGTCCATAGGGTCACGAAGAGTCGGACACAACTGAATGACTGAACTGAACTAAACTGATAGAAAGCCGGCTGCATAGCACCTTGTTACTAGTTGATAGTGGCATATTGAACCCTGTACACCATTTGCGAAAATGGCTTTCTTGGGGCTTTCCGCCACGCGCTGGTGGCGTTCACCACTGTTCATTACACGGCTTATTACTTTTGAGCGCCGCTGAAGCTCCTCCACATCGTTATCAGCAAATAGGTCCCCTCACTCACTTGCGTGTAACCGTGAGGAAAATCATCCTAGACATTGTAAGCCACGTTTACCAGCAGTTATTTCCAGCATCCGCTAAAGGATGCAAAATCAGAGCATCTGGTATTGAAAGTATATCTAGAAACACATATGGAGCAAATTTATGCTGCAAGACGATATGCTCAACGTCTAAAATGACAGCGTTCGTTTGCGAATGACATATTGTGATGACTCCGACAGCGGCAGTGGATTCATGCTGTTGCTACTCTCCGTGCACCGGCAACATTTCAAGTCTCTGCTATTCACAAATATTTAGCAAGCCCAAAATGAACACAGCCAACATGCATAAGAGAACGTAAATAATCATTGTACAGTCAGGGACAAAATTTTGCGGGATGGGTATTTGCAGAAAAAATATTTATTTCTACATTGCTTCAGCTTTCGTGTGGTATTTTTTCTCTGAATGGACATGCATGTCCCCTCGTGATTCCTCACATTTCATTCAGTATGTTTGCCTGAGTCACAAAGAAACAAATATTTGTGCACGAACTTATGTCCTGCAAAATTTTGTCCCCTGACTGTACATTGTAATATAAAATAAATGAAGCAACAAATTAAAGGCACAAGAAGCAGTCACAGGTCTTGCATCGTCTCCAACAAGGTGTGAAGTGACAGCGTACGGAGGCCGCGCAGCATGAACCACAAATGCCTGGTTTTTAAAAAGGCTGTCCCCATTCATGCCCGGGCGTTTCTTTTTAATTTTTCCCTCTGCTGGCTTCTGGCTGTCCGACTTAGGCATCACGGAGAACACCTACCTACTTTATGCTTTTGTCCCCGGGTCCGAAACTTTAGGTGTTGTCTTCCGAAAAAAAAGAAACGTCGGTGAGGGCTGAGGGTGAGCCCGAAAGCTTAGAAGGGGTCACGATAGACTGGGAGCGAGCGAGCCCCAGCTGCAGATAGAAGCCTAATTATTTTAGCAAACATTGGTTTAATAGAAGGTAGACCTAGTTAGTAGAAGTAAAAGCATGCTAATTCTTGGTCGTACTTTGCATAGCCATATATTTAAACAGAGAGACATGTTTTTGTAGTGATTAATTTGCTAAACCTCTAGTGGTATCCATTTATTAAGACAAAGTACCACAGACAGACGAGGACAAGGAAGGGGCTGTGCTGTGTTCGTCCCCTCCCTAGTCGGTCTCTGTGCTACTGCACCTGTTTTTACAGAACAAAGAAAAACGTACCGCGTGACAGGTATCGAGCAGAATAAAGCAGGATAGTTAGGTTGCGTCGTTAAGGGTATGATGCGATAGCGTCTCACACACGCGGATAATTTTTCCCCTTCTTTACACTGGAACTTTTTACTTTTTTATACTTGGCCCAACGCGGTTGTGTAGTGGTTAGGGCGCTCGGCTGCTGTGTCCAAGGATGCGGGATTCAATTCCGGCCGTGGTGGCCGCTTTTCGATGAAGGAGGAAATAAAGACGCCCTAAAATTAGTAACCAAGGCGTTCCTGTTCTTTATGTTGGAAGAGCACTTTGAAGAACCCCAGGTGTTTGAGAGCCTTCAATAATGGCGTCCCTCATAGCCTGAACAAAATAAAGCCACCAAACCAATCAGCTTTCTTAGAATATATATTCTAATGTTTATTTTGATTTAAAATTTTTTTTCTTTCATTTTCATTGCATTTCTCCTAATCTTGATTTTCTTAAAACACCAATACTGAGCACACGAAAACATTACCTATAGATGCTGCGTAGTCTGCTACCTTGTTGAGTCACTTTTAATTTCAATTATTGCCAATATTTCATTGAAAACTTAGGATTTAAACTTTCTTAACCAGCAACATCGAGCAACGAATCTCATTATCAGCATTTTCAAGCTTTTGAATACCCTCTTTATACTTTTTCCTATTGTCGTTTCTTATATTTACAAATAATCAGTTAAGATAATTTTATTAAGCCATGGTCACTTATCACTGTAATTATTTGCTGAAAATAAAATTATCACGACACATTTTATAGGCAACCTGCTAATTTCTGACACGTGGTGCCAACTACTATGGTGATCGCTTTCGACCAAACAACGTCTATAAGCTACCGCCTAAAAATATATTTAAATATTTTGTGAAATTGCCTTGCAAGTTTATTACAACACTGGGTCTACAAACCGAAGCTTGCAAATATTAATAATGAAGAATAATTAATCATGTAAGAAAAGAAAAATATTACACAGATTTCAGTAGCTCTAAGTTAGCGCCAATATTATCAATATCGTTCTATTCTCCTTCGAATTGTTGTTCACTTTGAAGCTTCACTAAGCCATTTATTAGCCCAAGTCAGCCTGGTAGGCCGCTTCACCTTCCACAAGCCAGAGGTCACCATGTCGCTATATAATTTAAGCATGGGACTACATCTAGTGTACCGCCACTTGATTTGTGACCTCTGAAGCCAAATATTCACTACGCCATGTATCAGGCAATGCCCGCCTGACAGAACGCTTCACCTTCAATCATCCAGAGATCACAATGTGGCTCTGTATCTTAACCATAGTACCACCACTTGACCTTTGAACTTTGATGACAGATAAAGCCCCACGTGTTCTCTCTTGTAGTTGCCATTATCGATTCTATAGTAACGCCAAGCTATTCATTACAAACCTTGTCGTCCCATGTGGAAACATAAGCCTAACCAAAGCGAAGCCAAGCAAAACGACTCTCTTGCTTCGCCTAATTATAGGTTTAGCAGGGTTAAACCCAAGCCATTTTCGATGCTCCGTCTCAAGTGACATGAGACAAGCTGTGTATACGCTCGGTTTTGCAAACACTCTCATAGTGAATCACATTATCAAAGTGAGCTTCCACGTAGTTTGCGATGGATGCGAGACCCATGAGGCTAGAGAAGAGGTCGAAGCAGTGACGCAGGAACTTATCCAAGGGCCTTTCACTGTAGAAGTAGTACGAGATGGCGAAGTCACGGTTGGCGTACTGCGACATCTCCTGCACGACTCGCCATCCCATCATCAGCACTACGTTCGATTCGTTGGCCGCGATCTGCTCGTGCAGGCGCTCCAGCTCCGCCTTGTTCGTCGTGGCAAATTTAATCTTGGAACGAAATTCTTTGACCTTGCCGACCATCTCCGCCAGAGCAGTTTTCCAGTGCTCAGTTCTACTCTGCAAGTGCTTGGAGAAGGTGCGGTCTACGTTGACCGCCGCACTGGCTTGCCCTCCGAGTCCTCTGAGGTGCTCCTCCTCGAGCAGCATCGTGGACTCGAAACCTTCCACGTGACCCGAGGCGTTACCAAAGGCGTTCACCAGCGCTGTGAAGAATTCGGCGTACCGTTTTTTGTTAGTGAGCCTCGACGACCGAACCGTTTTGTAGTTTTGAAGACTCTCTGAAGGCGAGAACACCACCTCGACCCCATACGGACTGATCTCGTTGACAGAGAACTGGATCGGGGTAGGCCAGGCAAGTTTTTCCTGCAGGGAAAATTGTTCTTCAGTTATTTGCCTAATTCGTTATTTTCTTACTGCTCCCAGTATTCGCTGTGTCCAAAGGTCTAATGGTGAGTATTGCTGCATTTTCAGATAAAAAATTTGACGAGGCACTTAAGGCTCTATAAAAGCGATAAGGCGAAAGCCTTTCAGCAGCCACCGGCGACAATAGCACGCTCTCATTGCGCTGCTTTGATCTTCACAGCTGTCGGTCACGCTCATTTCTGAAGAAAACAAGGGTGTATCTGTCTTTGTAGTTTATCTACTTTCGAGACTGGAGGAACGCTAGATAGGTATTTACATAAGTGCTTCAAGTGCCAGGCGTAGCTTAGTTAATTAGTGCCCTCGGCTCGTGATCAGAAGAGTAGGAGCTCGATTCCCAGTGAAAGACAATTTTTTCTTAAGGGTTACATTCTAGGATGGCTTGTTATCTGGGTTCTGTTGTACCTGCATTAGGTTTTCTATTGTAATACGCCTCTTAGGACGCCACTCATGAGCCAAAAAATGCTTTTACCAGAAACATTGCGGCCGCGAAGTTCGTGTTTAAGTGTCGGTGGCTTACAAAATACCCTTCTCCTTGCACACTCTGATCCCGTTAAGAGCACCGCTGACTGAAGACACAGCTACAGATTCTGGACATCAAAGGTACATTGATGATAAAAAATGTTGGCATCTGTCAATACATACCTATATTTAAATACGAGAATGGCAACATTGTAGTCCAACTAAAGTTTTAAAAACGTATTTGATCTCTGCTGTGATCATCACCAGCCATTTCAAGAAAATAGAACTTAGTTTAGAATAGTCATTTGTTCCGCACCTTTCGGCTACATGAGCATTATAGATAACTTTCAAGCTGCTCTCATGAATTCTGTTTTTCGTATTGAGGGTGCTATGTGAAATCAATTGACCGAAGAACAAGGTTTACACTAACTAAATTCAAAACTAACAACCTGGGAATAGTTGCCAAATTCACTGTATCCCGAACGTTTCTAATAGTTATTTCCCTTACGTTATCCGGATCTGCGCTTACTTCATGACTTTAGTGAACACATTCGCCTACCATTTCGTGATTTGCAACCTATTGTAATCTTCCGTTTCCCAGAGGCTGTTAAACATTACCTTAGTTTTCTGCATATTGATTTTCAGGCCTACATTTCTGCTTTTATTGTCTAGGTCATCAATCCTCATTTCCAGTTCATCGCGGGAGTCACTTCGCAAAGCAATGTCATCAGCAAATCGCAGACTACTCAGGTATTCTCCGTCAATCCTTATCTCTAACTGTTGTCATTCTAATTCTCGAACACCTTCCTCTAAGAAAGGTATAAATAGTACTGGGAAATTCTGTCTGTTTCCCTAAGACCTTTAATTAAGAAAATTTTGTCTCTTTATGCAGAACTATGGCTTTTGTGCAGCCACTATAGATATTTTCCAGTATTTTCATACGACTCGTATATACTCTGGTATCGCAATACGTTCTAGACTGCTGAGGTTCACACTGACTCAAATGCTTTTTCGTAATCAAAGAATGGTATGTATAAGGGTATTTCAAGAATTTTTATATCCGAGCATTTCTTTATCAGCAGATTAATGGTATGAATACGATTGATAGTAGAGTAACTTTCCTAATACCTGCTCGATTCTTTGTTTAATGAAAGACTGAGGTTATCCGGCTCTTTTAAGCGATTACCTCAGTAAGCACTTTGTACACAATGGAAAGTAATCAGATTGGTCCGTAATTTGTAATGTCCTTAGAGTTATGAATTATTTTAAAGCTAGCGTTCTTCGATTCCCGGCACCGTCTATACCACCAGGCATTCCGCATAGTGAAACCAGTTTTTCTAGAACAATATCCGCCGTCCTTCAAAAACTTCGTAGTTACCTGACCTTCCCCAGCTGCTATCGCCTTTTCATAGTCTATAAACCTTTCGTTACCAGCCCTCAGTGACCGGCGGAATGCACAACTGGGTTTCAGTACCTGTAGGAATACTATGTTGCAGATAGCGTCCACATCCTGATTCCTTTTCGGCCAGTCGAGCTTTGCTTCCTTCAACATTTGTAAAATGCTCTGCACGTTGTCGGTGTTCGCCTCGGTCACTTTCTCACAGCCCCGGTAAAATGCCCATGATTTCTGAAGCATGTTCTTCGCGACGGCCGTCACTATGGACTCGTTGCGAGAAGGCCGCACCAACTCCTGCCTGAAGGACTCGAAGGCCGCCTCCCGGACGGAGATCTTGCGTGTGTCGCTGTATCCGCCGCACACGTACTTGCTGAAGTCGAGGCACGGCTGCTCGTCAAGAAGCATGCTCTCCGTCAGCGCAGTGGCAAATGTCCGGCACCCGGGAGTCTTGCACACGACAGAGTCTTCGCGTAACCGTCTGAACACGAACAAAATGGCGCCCATGCTGACGATGACAAGTACCGCTACCGCGGCGACCACCACAGCGGTGAAGGCGTGGAAGTTGAAATATGTGCTGAGAGCGTGCGGGCTCTGCGGAATGTCGCTGAACGAGAACTTGCGGCCGTCTGGGGAGATAGGATCCTGGAACACGTGGTTTAGGGGCGGCTATAAAGTAAAGCTGATCAGGGTGGGGGAAATAAATTCTCTGCTTATCCCCTCCTCTTTAAATGAACAATTCAAAGTAATTTAACACTAGAAACACGCAGCCACATGCGATATTCCACCAGATCTCTCCGCGGCGCAGAAAAGTTTGAGGTAGCGTCCTTGTCACTATTGATATTGCAGATAACCAATGACTTAAAACAATCGAGAAAATGGGCTCTTTACAGGGACTAGCACGAGTGCGCTAAAGTCTGCTTAACAGCAGCAATTGCGAACGCCACTCTACAGGGTGTTTTTCACTAATTGCATCGACATTGTCATTTCTACTATTGTGATCATCCCCATCACTACCGCTGGAATTGTCAAAAAATTCACCGTCACTGTCATTGCTACTGCCAGCATTATCATTATCTTTGCTATTGTTATGATTGTTATAGTTATTCTCGCTGCCTGCATCATCATTGTGTTCTCTATTATCATTCTTTCGCCAGACAAGGAGATTTACGATCAGTTTCTCCCGACCAAGCGTCGAGTACGAGTTGCGCGTCGGTTGGGGATCGAGGGGTTAATGATTCGATTCCTGGAGGAATAAAGTGGAGAGCATTTTTTTTTCTCTAAGTGCCAGTTCGTGCGAATATTACCAGCGGAGTTTTCCCGCATCCCATGGGCGAATAAAGACTTTCTCTTTAAAAATAAAAAAATATCATCACGACAGCGCCTCACAGCCCATGCAGCCTGCGCCACATGAACGAGCCACATGGACGCGCCCAAGGTGGCCCAGAAGGCACCCTGACGTCAGCGGGGTAGGTGGTAGCTGAGTGAAAGGTCACCCTAATCAGTTTTAGTGGTCACGAGCACAACGTATATAAAATATGTATAAAGTATAGTGTCTATTTCAGGGTGCTCTCATACGAATTCTAGCTCATCCGGATCACCACTATGGATACACTGTGCTATAATAGTGACATAAGTGTCCTTTCATAATGGAAGCCATATGTTTTAGAACTGTCATACGACAAATTTTACACCGGTGAACAGCTACGCATGCCTATTATAATGCTGAGTGTTTCCAACGTGGATGCTGGACAAAGAGGTTAAAGTTTTTGAATAGCATGCGTATTCAATGTCAGAAGCTTTGCGCACTGGCTCTAACCATCAATGCAACTCTCTGCTGCCGAGGTCATTTGTACGTATAATGTCGCAGATATGATATTATGGACCATGGTTCAGAGCTCAGACTTTTCTCATTCGTTACTAACCTAGAGTCAACCGCTGTCCTATATCAGTGCTCTTAATGCAACTTGGTCTCTGAGCCAATGAAGACAGCACATTTTTACGCCCAGTTAGCAACAAGAAAGAAAACATGAAGGACGGAGGCGTGGCCCGTATCATTCTGTCCGCAAATGTACTTGGCGGTGAAGTGAGCACTACGCTTACAGCAACAGTATTTCAATTAAAGTGATAAAATATTTTCAGATAACCCAATTCGTTCTCAGCGTGGACAATCGCCATCATTGGACGGCATATGGCTACAGCCTCTCAGTGTTTCCAACATAAGCTTCAAAGATTTCAGAAACTATTGTATTAGAACTTTACGTTGTAGTTTATAAAGTGCACTGGTGCCCGAGTTGCTATTTATCGGCGCTGAGAAACATTACATCCCTGTTTTCATTTGAATATCAACTCACATAATCACTTAGATCTATTGATAGAAAACTGCCAGCTCTCATGGCACTGACGATATGGAGGGCTACAGTTACTTGATAATTTAAGGTCGATTATGTTAATTACAAAGCATTTGCACTGCTCCTCCCAAGCACTCTAGAGGGAATGGAGAATGATGTACCTTATTAAAGCAAATTCACGTGACAATCGGTCGAACCATGTCGGTACTTCGGCTCCTGGAGCGGCTCGCTTCTATGATTCAAGTTAAATATGCTTACCATAATCAACAAGTTATCAAGCACTGAATACTTAAGTTATTGTTTTCTGGAGCTAACTTTCTACTTTTTTTCTAATTGCATTGTCCCAGAATCATAGTGCACAGTCAAACAGATTTCCAGATTCAGCATCTGCACTGCTATTTCTGAAGTGGAGAGCATTTACATTGCACTAACTTTTCGGTGAAGTGACGAAGGACACACCTAAATATACGGACAAATTGTTTGAAGCCGAAGATTTCAGATTGGAGCAGTGCTGTGTAATTTAAATGTTAATGTGGGAAGAACGGGGTCTTAAAATCACCTCTTGTGCCTTTGTCAGCGGCCGCTCAAAGGAGCCGCACTTGATGCGCTTCTATTCAGTGGCCTTGCTTCTGGGCAGTAAATCTAAAAAGCTGGCAAACTCAAGTTATTATTCAACGTTCAAAGTTTGGAACGTAACTTGGCATCTTGGCCTTTTTCTAATTAGAATCTCGTTTAAACGTAGCGTCCTTTGCTGTTAAACTTGTGCTATATAACTCTTTATTGCGTAGTAAACTTCAATATGCATGCCTCACCAATATGCGAACTCCAAACTAAATCACTAGTATCCCCTCCTGAAGAGGTGCAAAACAGGGAAACTCCTTTGGTATGCTGTAACTATATTCAGACAGACATTTAAACGCTCATTACGGCTATCCCCTCCTTGACTTCAGCAAGCGTCATGACAGAGCTTTTTCTTCAAGATCTATAACATTGTTACGCCGCGTAGCGGCTTACTGAGAAGCAGCAGAAGCAGAAGAAGAAGAAGCAGAGGAAGCGGGGCGCGCGCAGACAGATCCTGGTTTCTGAGCCGTGTGCGTCCGTTCTTTATTCGACTTTCACCTGTATTAAAACCATTTCATCCGTTACATTTGGTGCTCGGTGCTGGGTAAAAACGTTCTGGATCCGCCAGTGCCTCGTCGCAGCCATCTTATAGCAGGTTTGCCACCTTTATCTCCTCAACAGTACCTTTCCATGGCTGCCACCCGCACGACGCAGACTCATGAACAGCGACCTGTGGAGACGACGACCTTACCTCATCAGCGAGAGCCGCCTACATTCCACAGTGAGGCCGAAGATGACGTGGAGGAATGGCTTCGACATTACAAAAGATGCAGCAAGTACAACCGCTGGAACTTGATCGCACGTCCGTACAATGATGTTTTCTTCCTCTCTGGCACGGCTCTGACTTGGTTTGATCACCGCGAAGAAATCCTGACGACTTGGGACCGATTCGTTGAAGACATTACGAAGTCCTTTGGGGATACCCTTGCGAAGAAGGAACGCGCTGAGCATCAGATTTCATAGAGAGCCCAGCTGCCCGGTGAGACATGCACACGTTATATCGAGGAAATATTGAAACTTTGTCGCATTGTAAATTGGCAGATGTCAGAAGAAGACCAGGTAGGGCACCTTCTCAAGGGAATTGCGGAGGATGTGTACAATTTCCTTATTTCGCGGGACACCCTTGCCAGAATAGCAGATGTCATCAAGCAGTGCCAGGCATTTAAGGCGTTAAAGGCGCGTCGGAGAGCGCCCAAACTTGGCCGTCTTTCTATTGTGATAACTGTTGCCGGTATGTATCGACTTTCCGGAGCCTGGAGACATCGCTTCTATGGTCAGGAGGATTAGACGCGAGGAGCTGGATATTCAGCAGCAACGTATAAATTTCGGTGTACCTTACCACCCGACATCGAGGTCTGTACCAACATGGGAACAGCGCACGCCATGGGCAGCCCAAAATAACTGCGAACCATCTTAAAACAACGGCGTGGAGTGCAACCTGCAACCAACATCGCACCCTTATTTCCAGCGGCGTCCATCCCATCGAGATGAAGTGCCTCGTGATGCTCCTCGTCGCGCTTCTGTCGCCCCATCACGGCCTCTAAGGGATCCTGAAGTGAACTACCAGAGCCGCCAGCCGCCCGTATGTTACGGCTGTGGGGGCAGCGAACATATCTTCCGTTTTTGCCCTGGTCGTCAGATTACCCGACCCCCTTGTCCTACGAGCACCGCGCTTCACGAATGGTGCCCAGTGGGAGCAGCAGCCACCCGCTACCTTTTATCGGCCCCCTTCCCCTCAATGCCGCGCACGGAATGACTCCCCTGTGTCCGATCACAGCATCACTCCAACGCCGCAGCGACAACACAGTTCGCCATCCCCAGGTGGTCGCTTTGTTTCTCCACCTCTGGGAAACTAGGTGGTGCGACCGATGGAGGTAAGGTCGCCGGATGGTCAATTTCACGCATACCTATACCTATCGTCATGCCAAAGAACAAAGTGTCAATGTGTGTAGACAATGTTAAAACGGATGCTTTGGTTGACACTGGTGCTGTTGTGTCTGTTATGAGCCTTTCATTTAAGAATCGCCTTCGACAGAAAGTTATGTTTGTGTGGGACAAAAAACCATATTTTCTGGAGTTGGGGGTAGAGCTTTAGTTCCGTTTTCTGAAGAACAGCGCGACTTGAACAAAGACGGAAGGAAGACAACACGGACAGGCGCTGACTTGCAACTGAAGTTTATTGCTCGGAACATGGTAATATATATCAGGCTCCAAACAACAAGAGAAAACACAGAAGCGATACACATTTGATTAAACTCTTGAAAACTCGTGTGATGCCACCACGTCACTTCCCTGTAGCTAGATATCTAAGCTCCTTTGCTTAGATATCTAGCTTAAACAAATCATGCCTTCATTCCGTAAAAGAAAGTTTCAACCGTCAAACCGATCGCCTTGTGAAGGCAGGATATCCCAAGCAACTGCTCGTGTCCGTTTCTGAATCGATGCTTGCGTGTTTAGGCAAAACCAAAAAGAAGGAAACGGCCGAATCCGCCAAATAAAAACAAAAGACGACAGTCGTTCCCTATATCCACAAGGCCACCGAGCTAATGTCAGAGTTGTCTTCTCGGCTCCCGAAAAGCTTGGGAAATTGTGTAAGCTTGTTAACGCTGAATCTATACGAGAAAAGTGCACTATAAAACATGAGAATCAATTTGTTGCATGCAAAGATGGTGTTATCTACTCCATCCCACTATCTTGCGGCAAGCAGTACGTCGGCCAGACGGGCAGATGCCTTAATGAGCGCCTAAGAGAACACAGTAATAATGTTTTCAACTCCGTTAAAGGGCATCTCGGCATCCATTGCAGAGATTGCGAAAGTAACGACTGCCAACCATATTTCCAAAAAACAAAAGGGTTAAATAGGCATCGGGACAAGATAACCCGTGAAATTATTGAGGCCGCACAAATCGCATTGTCAAGTGACGCCTGTGTCCAGCAGCCCGTCCTTGGCGTTGTCAGCAAAGGAGCTTAGATATCTAGCTACAGGGAAGTGACGTGGTGGCATCACACGAGTTTTCAAGTGTTTAATCAAATGTGTATCGCTTCTGTGTTTTCTCTTGTTGTTTGGAGCCTGATATATATTACCATGTTTCGAGCAATAAACTTCAGTTGCAAGTCAGCGCCTGTCAGTGTTGTCTTCCTTTCGTCCTTGTTCAAGTCGCGCTGTTCTTCAGAAAATGGCCTACCAACTCGCCCAAGCATCAGTTCTAACAACTTTAGTTCCGGTTTGTCTGTGCCCAGTTTCAGTTGTAATTAGTGACGAGTGCTATAGGACAGAATTCGTTGTATTGAGGCGTGCCACGCATGATGTCATCTTGGGTGTTGACGTTTTGCGCGAGTGTGCGGCGACTTTAGACTTTAGTGTCGGTGAAATTTGTTTGCAGCCGAACATTATCCCCGTATTAGTAGATAATATGTCTCAGAGTCATCAAGGAGTTTTCGCCCTGAAGGAAGATGTGCTGCTGCCTGCGATGATGATGACGTTTCTTCCTGTGAAGTCATCTGAATCCTTCATGGGTAAACATTCAATAGTCGTCGAGCCAGATGCCTCGAATAGAGCGAAAAAAAATATTTTGGTGCCACGCTCCGGTAGTGGAAGCGGAGGATGGTCGCACATACCTGTGGGCTGTGAACATGACAGAAGAGCCTGTTCGTCTTTCTTCTGGTTTTACACTCGCGAGATTTGAGAATTATGCGACTCATACCATTGGAATTATTTCCGGTTGCGGACGAGCCGCGAAAACTCAGTCTGAATATTTTTTTGAGTTTAAGGGCATGGTCAACAAATCGCTCCCATCTAGTGAACGTCATATTCTGCAAGACATTTTGACAACTCATGCCCAAGTGTTCGACTTTGCCTCACACGGATCGAGTAGCGATCTCCCAGCTTCTCGGTACAGCACAAAATTAATACAGGAAATGCACCCCCCATTCGCCAAAAACCTTACATAGTCTCCCCGGCAGAGCGCAAGATAATTCAAGAACAGGTGGATGAAATGCTGCAGAAAGGAATCATCTGAGATTCTCTCAGTCCGTGAGCCGCACCTGTGATCCTCGAAAAAAAGACAATTCTTCGCGATTATGTGTAGACTACCGTCCTTTGAGTGCGGTAACAAAGAAAGACGTATACCCGTTACCTCGCATTGATGACACTGTCGATTGTCTGTATTCGTCGTCATATTTCTCCTCTGTTGTTTTGCGATCTAGCTATTGGCAAATTCCTCTACATCCATCCGACCGTGAGAAGACTGCTTTTGTAACGCCAGATAGTGTATACGAATTTAATGTAATGCCTTTTGGATTATGCAACGCTCCCGCGACGTTCGAGCGATTTATGGACACTATCCTTCGTGGCCTCAAATGGGAAATATGCATGTGTTACCTTTGATGAGGTTATTATGTTTGGAAAGACTTTCTAAGAGCATAATGAGAGGCTCCGTAATGTTCTTGAATGCAGTGGCATAGCGGGCCTCATTTTGAATTTGAAGAAGTGCCGCTTTCAACAGCGACAAAGCTTAGTTCTTGGGTTTCTCGTCAACGAAGATGGTATCAGGCCGGATTCTCAGACGATTGCTGCAGTACGCGACTTCGAAACTCCACGCACCCTGAAAAGTCTTCGGAGCTTTCTTGGCCTCTCTTCTTATTTTCGTCGCTTCATTGCTGGTTTTGCGCAACCTGCCCACCCCCTTATTTCTCTACTGCGCAAGGATTCGCCACCACCACTTGCTTGGCTTTGTTTATCACCAGGAGTTCATCCGAGTGGAACCACCTGCCAGACAGACCCTTTGCTTACACTAACAGCACATAAAAATAAAAAAGCGAATATGGGTACACTTCGCAATGGATTATTCTATTTTTATTATTTTTTTTTTTTTTCATTTTATGATGCTCCACTTCGATGACGCCAATTTTCTCTGTGCGTGTTTTTTTGTTTATAAACGTACTTATACAATGTTCTCATCAAAGTTTGTCAATAAATGATACTGTAGCTGCTTTTTGATTTTCAGTCATAATGTTCTTTATCCTACCCTGCACAGCCTTGACTTTGCACCCTCAATATTTTTAATCAATATGTAATCTGCTCTTTGCTTGAGCCTGCGAGACTTGTGTAATGATGCCGCGTAATATCTTCTTATTCGCGTTATTTACTATATTATATCAAATAACCTTTCTGAATCATTTTGTATCAACGATCTGTACCACCCACCCCCTCAGTAATGCCCTCTGTGTCATGCACGAAGCACTATGAAATAAATGAGTAATGAGGCGAACATGGATAAAGTAATTTGGCACTTACAAAACGTGAAGCTGGAAAAATTCAGTCTGGATAGAAATCACTCATAGTGCTGCCTAGCATGAATAAAATCAGTACTCCATCATGGATGCCGGAGCCACGCCTTATGATGGGATTAGCTTAGGCCAGCGGTTGGCGCTATGAAATAAAATAATATCGCAAATATAGGTAAGGTAATTTCGCAAGTACAAAAAGTGAAGCTGGAAAAATTCAGTATGCATAGAGGTTACTCACTATGCTGCGGAGCATAAGTAATATCAGTATTCCCACACGGATGCCGCAGCCACTCATTATGATGAGATTAAATTGGGCCAGGGGCTGGCGCTATGAAATCAAGCAGTCAACATACAGGACGCCATATCCCATTCCACTCTCGTCTCCCTAGGTTCATACTGCCAATCACAAATTAATTCCTTTTCGCTATTGGCTGGCTTAGACCTTCAATACCTGTACCCTCTCTCAGTTTCCTTTTTTGGCGCATCCTATCATTGCAATCTAGAACAGAGATTGCCCTAACTGCCCTTTGCCTCCTCTCCGACGAGGCTACACATACCGCTACCCGTTTTTTACAATGGGTGTTAAAATCTATGCTAATGAGCAACAAGTATAGCGGCGTGGGTTAATGAATGGGGTTGGAACGTGATCGATAAATTGTACTTAGAAGGTGCACTTCTGTGGTGGGTGCCCGAAAGGTTCTCTGATAGATGTGCAGTCGTCACCATGTCTGTCTAGAGCGCTCTAGCGACCTACTTGAGGTTACACGCGTGGCACCTACCGATAAGAGTTTGAGATAGTCTGCATATCGGCCTGCGCTAACACACTGATTGCACTTCCTGCTGTTTTATCGTCGTGGCAACTGAAAGCCGCGAACACTAACGATCTCCTCTGAAAGCGCCGGAGGCCGCAAAACCAAATTCGAGATATTTAACGTGATCGAAAAATTTTGTTTTGTGTAATTTTTCATACGTATCGCATTTTTGATACCATAACATAAATCCAATGGCGGCTGCCGCAATTGCGCGCGTATATTTATGTGCGCTTTGCTATGCTAGCTTCAACATGCATGATGTTACCACTGCTGCATCAAGACGTATTAAGTCGACTTTTTTCGCGATCTTCACCGCATATCATTGACGATTGTAGCTGTGAACCGGCTCTGTTATAACCCGGCATGCAATGCTATCAGTGTTGCGGCGCATCTCAAATGCAGGCTGTCTCAAACAACGTGCTACCTTTAAGGGCCGCGCGTGTAGCCCAAAACAGCCTGTTAAATGCTCTAGACAGACGTGCTGACGACAGTACATTCTCGGCCTGCCGTTTAAGGGGCTTCACACGTACGCAGACGCATATCAGGTTGGCCAATTAAAGAGCACTGCAACCTGGAAAACTCAGGGTTCCATCATCACCCCTTTCAAAGAAGACGCTCTTACTACTAGTGATGATCGGTGTCGCCTTCCGAAGGTTCAGAAGGGTGATCCGGCACGACGGAGAAATATGACAAGTCAGGCTTTCTTGATGTTGAATGAGGAGTGTAGATATATTTACGAGATTATAAACAAGAGACAACTGAGTTTACAATGGTGTCCCTCACACAGAGCAGCCACCATCCTAGTAAATGGGTAGACCACTAGCACAAACATATCTCTCACAGAGAACCGCATAACTCACGCAAAGGAAGCTTACGTGCCGAGCGCGGAGTCGCCAGTTGTGCTCGGCGGGACAGAACTGCTCGGCCGGTTCTCATGGCTGCTTTGTCATGACAATGACCAGAGAAGACATGAGGGCGGTCCGCTTCACATGATCCGCCTCAAACTTTCGCAGCCAATGGAACTCGTTGAATAAGAGACCAACCTCGGTGTGTTGAAATAATCTCGAACCCAGGGCCTTAACTGTTTAAAATAAAAACACAGCATACATGCTCCATGCTCTCTCCACTCCAGGCTATTAACCTCTCTCTACCGGCGCACGTCCTCCTTTGCCTATCTCAAGGTCTTCAAGGGAACCCAGCCGCGCCATTGCCGCGGTCTCCTCGATGAAGCCGCCGCGGGGGGTTCGAGACGAGGATGCTATACCGTTAGCCACAGGGAGCCAGGATAACAATTCAGGCAGTGGCCATTAGAAGAGGGGGCTAGTCACCGTGGCTGCTGCCCGCACCGGGAAAGGTGCCGGGGAAGGGAAGGGGGGGGGGGGGGGGCAAGGTATATCGCAATTTCGCTTAGGAGAAAGCTCGAAACGGCTCTATTAAGCAACATCGTCTCTCTGCGTCAGCCGCGCAGCGAAAGGCCATCGATGAAGGTCTACTGTAAAACGTTTGGGCGCGCTGCCAATTGTCTGGCTAAATAGAGTGCATCTGGGGTGTTTTTGAGTAGCCGTGTGTCGAACAGCTCCATTAACAGAAGCGTTCGTTAGTGGCGCCGCGTGGGGGACCACCGAGAAAGCTCTGCCGCAAAGCATGTCCGAAAATCGACCCCCCCCCCCCCCCCTCCCGGTCAGGGAAGGGCGCAGGTTTTCCTCAGGAGTTTTATCGTATTTATCGACTCCCAGGAGTTTGGAAAACTCCTCCTGGGAGTCGATAAATACGACGTTCCCGCATTTCACGTGGGCTCGGGCGCGGCCGGCACAACGCTGCAATCGTGGCTCTGACAAGCAGAGTGTGGTTGCCCTTTCGACACGGCGCGGCCTACACTTGTAAGCGCCAATAATAAAAAAATAGCAATAATCAAAAATAATCGCGGCCTTACACTGCTCTTACTTTCTTGACATCCGTCGTCCCTAAAGCTGCCACTCCGTTATCTACCTAGTTTTGCAGCCGGAAGCATCGAGTAACTGCAATCGCTGACCTAGCAGGGCGACATTAAACCCACCTTTCCGTGGGCGGCAGCCACCATGCGAGCTGCGGCTGCCTGCGAGGTGGCCATGATGGTGGCAGCATCCGGCAGTGACGTGGTATGCTTGGACGAAGCCGTCTTGGTTTCGTGCGGCTGTGCGATGCCACCTTGCTGCCGGTGGTCTTCGACATCATGGACCGTTCCCCTCCTCTCGTGCCGCGACCGGGTGAGGTAAGAGTGCGTGACAGGCTGACGAGACTGCGACATCGGTCGATTATTGTTCAGTAGATGATACCGCAAGGTGTAAGTAGACTGTATTAGACGAGATAGGAGTTTACAGTCATGAAATGCGACGCGGAGAAGGCTACTAAAAGGAAACAGTGAAACGGCATGATCTGATCTGATTTAAACTGGGACCTAAACTTGGCAAATCTCCATTTTGCTCAAATCGACGTATGCGTGACGTCTGCAGAAGGGCGATGTCAGGTTGCGTAAGCACACAATTCGGCAACGCACTCTGTCGAAAAAGAGAATAAAAAACGTCAGAAAAAAATGAACCCATATTTTCTACTTTATATTGGCAACAAGTATAAAACGGCTATGCTTCAACAACCGAGCTGCTGCGATACAGTCCGCGATACGGATGCCTCCAGTTGCAGTGAAAGCAAGCGAACTTTGTTACAGCGTTGCGGTCTCAGTGAATATGAATTATGACAAAATGCTATCTTGGGCACAGGAGGTCGGACATTCTGCGGCAGCTACGGACGAAGAGGGAAAGCTTGCGTAAGAGACGCGAGCAGCATTACGGCTTAAATGCAAAAGCGGCATCGGGATATTCGAAGTGGCTTGGCACTGAATGGGAGAAAAAAAATTGGTAGAGCTACTCATATGCGCCAATGACATCTCACATTCACTTATTAGCGATCTTTGAATGTAATAACTAAAACCCATTACTCTTAATATTGTTACGGGGTAGTTCAGCTTGTAGCAGAGGGCGGACACCGAAGACAAGGCTTTCCAACAGACGTTCTCTGTAGGCACCAGCCGACGCTGTTGAACGTCGTCTTCTCTCCAAAACTCACGAGAGTCTTCTTCTTCTTTCCTTATGCGTATACGTTCTTCTTTCCTTATGCGTTGCACCGCCGAATGTGACACTACCCCGGCGGCTGAAAAGCACCGTCCCGGTGCGTAAAAGCGTCCAAACCAGGGTCCATGTAATACGGCTTTAGGCGTGCAACATGGACCGTCTCGGTGCGTGGTGTAGAGGCATGGCGGACGGGATGAAAGGGCACAATTTTGTATGTCACTGGTGTCACTTGTCGTAAAATACGGTAAGGTCCTGTATACCGGGGCAAAAGTTTTTCCGAGAGGCCAACGCGGCGAGCTGGAGTCCAGAGCAGCACGAGAGAGCCGCAAGAATACTCGGTGTTGCGATGACAGGAATCATAGCGACGTTTCTGGGAGTGCTGAGAGGCTGCGATTCGGTTGCGAGCCAAAACGCGAGCAGCATCAGCTCGGGCTATGGCGTCACGAGCATATGAGCTGGCAGTGGTGACAGACGGGAGCAGGCTGTCAAAAGGAAGCAGAGGTTCACGGCCGTATAAAAGATAGAAGGGGGAGTAGCAGGTAGTGTCGTGACGCGACGAATTGTAAGCGAATGTCACAAATGGCAGCGTTATGTCCCAGTCGCGGTGGTCATCAGAAACGTACATAGACAACATGTCAGTCAGTGTCCGGTTAAGGCGTTCGGTAAGCCCGTTCGTCTGTGGATGGTAGGCGGTCGTGAAAGAATGACGAACGTTGCACAGCCGTAGGATCTCGTCGACTATCCGAGCCAGAAAGCAACGGCCACGGTCGGTGAGCAGTTGGCGGGGAGCTCCATGGACGAGTATAACGTCGTTGAGGAGGAAAGCAGCGACATCAGTTGCACAACTGGTTGGTATTGCTCGTGTGACCGCGTAGCGTGTTGTGTAATCAGTGGCCACCGCAATCCATTTGTTCCCCGATGCGGACAGTGGAAAAGGCCCTAGAAGATCCAGACCCACTCGAGAAAATGGGTCTATAGGGATGTCGATTGGCTGCAGAAGTCCAGCTGGTAAAAGTGATGGCTTTTTCCGGCGTTTACAGCGGTCACAAGCAGCTACGTAACGGCGGACTGCGCGATATAGGCCTGGCCAAAAGAACCGACGACGCACACTGTCGTATGTGCGAGAGACGCCTAAATGACCCGCTGTAGGAACGTCGTGAAGCTGTTGAAGGACGGCTGAGCGTAGGTGCTGAGGGACTACTAGTAGAAGGTCGGGGCCATCAGGTCGCATATTGTGCCGGTATAAGGTGCCGTCGTGGAGCACAAACAAACGAAGAGAAGGGTCATCGCGATCGGCGCTGAGGCGATTGATAATTTCGCGAAGCTGAGGGTCCTGGCGTTGCTCATGGCGAATGTTGGAGAAATCAGAAATAGAGAGCACGCAAGCGTCATTGTCACATTCAGGTTGGCTTGGCGGGTCGACTGGATGACGGGACAGGCAATCGGCGTCTCGATGCAACTGGCCAGACTTATAAATTACTGAAAAATTGTACTCCTGAAGGCGCAAGGCCCAACGTCCAAGGCGGCCAGTAGGGTCTTTGAGTGTAGAAAGCCAACACAGTGCGTGGTGGTCAGTGACTACTGTGAATGGCCGCCCATACAAGTAAGGGCGGAACTTTGTAATGGCCCAAACTAGGGCTAAGCACTCACGTTCAGTGATGGAATAATTTTGTTCGGCCGCAGAGAGGAGTCGGCTGGCATAGGCGATGACGCGGGGTAACCCGAGTTGACGTTGTGCGAGAACGGCACCAATTCCATGACCACTTGCGTCTGTGCGCACTTCTGTGGACGCTCACGGATTGAAGTGAGCCAACACTGGCGGACCGGTGAGGTGGGCAATAAGAGCGACGAAGGCGGCCGATTGTTCGTGGCCCCAGGTAAAGGAGACCTCTTTTTTTAGAAGCTGCGTGAGCGGACGGGCTATTTCTGCGAAGTTTGGTACAAATCGCCGGAAATATGAGCAAAGACCGAGGAAGCTACGCACGTCGCTGCTAGATTTCGGTTTAGGGAAATCCCTTACAGCACGAATTTTGTCGGGATCCGGTTGGATGCCATGGGTGTTGACTAAATGCCCTAGGACCTTGAGTTCCCGGCGACCAAAGGTACACTTCTTGGAATTCAACTGAAGGCCAGCTCGTCGGAAGACGCCAAGAATAGCCGAAACACGATGGAGGTGGCCTTCAAAGGTTGATGAAAATACGATGACGTCATCGAGGTAGCACAGACATGTGGTCCATCTGAGCCCGCGTAATAGGGAGTCCATCATACGCTCGAATGTCGCAGGGGCATTACATAAGCCGAAAGGCATCACCTTGAATTGGTAGAGGCCATCCGGGGTGACAAAAGCCGTCTTTTCACGATCTCTTTCGTCAACAGAGATCTGCCAATATCCAGAACGGAGATCGATGGAGGAGAAGTAGTTAGCACCGTGCAGGCAGTCGAGAGCGTCATCGATCCTTGGAAGAGGGTACACGTCTTTCTTTGTTATCTTGTTTAGGTGTCGATAATCAACGCAAAACCTCCAGCTGTTGTCTTTCTTTTTGACGAGTACTACCGGAGACGCCCAGGGGCTGCTCGACGGCTCAATAATGTTGCTTGCCAACATTTTCTCTACTTCGTCCTGAATGACCCTGCGTTCGGAAAGAGCAACTCTGTAAGGCCGTCGATGAATAGGTCGGGCATCTCCAGTATCAATACGATGTGTGACGACGGACGTTTGGCCCAGGGATCCGTGACCGAAATCAAAAATGTCGCTGAATGACCGCAAAAGGCCGGCAAGGGCGCTTGCATATTCGGGACGCAGGTCAGAGGCAACCATGGCTGAGATGCGGTCCTCCGGACTATGTGATGGGACAGGTTGTGCAGGTACGTCGGCGTGACGGTCGGACAGCACTGCAGAAATGGTAAAGGTAGACAAAGGCGACAGCTCGGCAAGGAAAATGCCCTCCGGGAGAACTTTTGAAGACATGCTGAAGTTGAGTACGGGAATGTAGGTGAGGTTATTCTCGACGTGTACAATGTTATGAGGTAGCACGATGTTGCGCTGTAGAGTGACGTTGGTGATGGGGTTGACAACGTAGTCGCCGTCAGCAAGGGAGGGAAAAGGTGACATGGGCACGTATACTGCTGCCTCGGGAGGTAGGCGAGTAAATGTACTGGAGCGGAGGCGAGGCTGGGATTGGTCAGCACTGGGGTCGTGAACACAATGGGGCAGGGCTAGGCGCAGAAGTCCGGCGGAACAGTCAATGAGTGCGGAATGGGCTGTTAAAAAGTCTAGGCCTAAAATCACGTCTTGAGGACAAGTATTAAGGACGGCGAAGAGCACAGGGACATGGTGGCCGGCGATGCTAACGCGTGCAGTGCACATTCCGATGATGGCAGCAGTTTTTCCATCAGCAAAGCGAACTGTAGAGGTGTTAGCGGGCGTAAGAACTTTTTTGAGGCGCTGGCGGAAGGACGAACTAAGAACTGAAATATGGGCTCCAGTGTCAATGAGAGCGGGCACAGGGACTCGATCTACGAGGGCATTGATCAGGTTGCGGCGTGGTGCGATGGTCGAAACACAGTTGGCTGTCCGGGTTGGTAACGCAGCGTCACGTCCGGGCGCTGCGTTGCCTAGTTTCCCGAGTAGGTGCCTTGGTACGTTGGGGACAAGCTGCGGCGACGAGTAGGTGATCGGGAATGGTGGGCTTGAGGCGATGGAGAACGGCTAGGACGACGGTCTTGCTCTGTGTTCTCAGTACGAAGATGTGCTGGGGTGACAGAAACGCGTCGTGGTGCATAATAGTTATGGCGGGCAGGGCTGTAATAGAGTTGAGAGGGGGGAGCCGGACGGCTGCGGCAATAGCGGGATGTATGGCCAGCTCGACAGCAGACGAAGCAAACAGGCCTATCGTCAGATGTGCGCCACTCCGCAGGATTGCGGGTAGGGTAGCGCGGTGTGTAGGGCGGGGTTGTGGCAGCAGCAGCAACCACTGGGATTGGCTGTGGTGCAGGGGGTGGTGGGGCGGGATTTGAAACGAGGCCCACATTAGCGAATTCTTGGCGGACAACAGCCTGTATCATAGCTATTGTTGCCTGTGCAGGAGGTGACGTATGTGTAACAGGAGTCAAGGCCTCGATTTCTCTGCGGACGATGGTAGTGAGGTTATTCTGACTTGAAGGCTGCTGTAACGTGGGCAAGTCGTCACATGAGGATGTAGTCGCCGTGTTGGGAAGGCGCTGAAACCGATGGACGATGCGGCGCTGCTTCGCCTGTTCGAAACGGCGACAGACTTGCAGGACTGAGTCCACCGTAGAGCAGTCTTTACAGAGAAGTATATTGAATGCGTCATCGGCGATACCCTTAAGTATGTGGCCCACTTTATCATCTTCGGTCATGGAGGTATTCACCTTTCGACACAATGCGAGAACGTCCTGTATGTAGGCCAGGTATGACTCGGTGGACGACTGAGCCCGAGTAGCCAGGTCTTTTTTGGCTGCCAGAGCTCGCCCAATTGGTTTGCCGAATAAGTCCTGCAGTTTCTGTTTGCAGATGTCCCACGTAGGCATCTCCTGTTCGTGATTGGTAAACCAGGTCTTCGCCGTTCCCGCCAGATAGAAGATGATGTTTGCCAGCATTATGCTAGCATCGCAGCGGTTATTCTTGCTGCACCTTTCATATTCGTCGAGCCAGTCTTCAAAGTCCTTGTTGTCTTCGCCGTTAAAGATAGGCGGATGACGGATTTTGGTTAAAACCATGGGGGCAGCTGGAGTTTCCGTAGCGGGTGATGCGTCCTGGGATGCCATGCTTACTGTGGTAGTCGGTGGGGTGAGCTCAGGAAGATGACGTCCACTGCGCAAATCCAGGTTTCTGGCGTGAAAGTACGAGGAGCTGTGGCAAGGGGAATCGAAAGTACCTCCACCAAGGTGTTACGGGGTAGTTCAGCTTGTAGCAGAGGGCGGACACCGAAGACAAGGCTTTCCAACAAACGTTCTCTGTAGGCACCAGCCGACGCTGTTGAACGTCGTCTTCTCTCCAAAACTCACGAGAGTCTTCTTCTTCTTTCCTTATGCGTATGCGTTCTTCTTTCCTTATGCGTTGCACCGCCGAATGTGACAATATCAAAATAAATAAATGTAAAGCAATAGAGGCAGACTGTTGCCTCGCTGTGTTAAAGTCAACAGCAATATGTGAATAGGGCGTACCCTAAAAACGTGCTGTGAAGTAATTTTTCCTGTTTTATGAAAACTAAGCAAAGGATAGCCTAGAAGCATGTCTCAACAAAACTTGAGATGAAATAGATGACAGGTGGCAAGTAAACATGTGCCATGCACATGGCACATAAACAACTTGACGGCGATAAGATGGGCCGTCAGTACGTTTGCTTACTTTTTCAATCGTATGTAGTCCCTTAATTTAATGAAAATTCAAGTGATTGCATAGTGCTAGCCCAATCGAAACAGCTACCCTTCACGTGCGACCCAAGTGTAAAACAATATGAGATGCAACAAAATTTTGTCTTGTGCATCAGAGATAGCCTGTCTGCCCTGCGCCCCATGTAAGCATCATGATTCAGGCACAGCTCTGAAGGTTGTAAGAAAACACTTCTGTATTTGACGGCTTTCAATTCGCGATTGAGTCGTGTGCAACAGGGTTCTTCGGAATAAAGCAAGGTTTATTGTCAGCTCGATGTCAGGAACGATGACGTCGCCAAAAGAAAAATGAGCCTTCAGCTCCTACGGTACACCAAGGGAAGGCAGAAACGTAAAGGTACAATGATGGCAGGTGGCGCTGCAATAATGCAGTGCGACAATTGCTGCTAGACAGGACACATTTTTGGCCTAACGCAAGTAATTGCTTTTGTTCATGTTTAGCTACTCTTCAACTAACACATCACACAATGCTTTAGCATGATCTAGAATAGGAGAGAAAGAATATAGCTACACAATATGAAAGAGCACTGAAAAGATGTAGAAGGGGAGCCTCAGTTCATAACCCCAGCCAAAGTTTGGACAAGGAGACTTGTTTTCGTCAGGGCACGCGATCATCACTGGCGGGGCTTAATACGTATCTGCTTTCTGAGGAGAACGCCAGGGATGGGGAGGGGGAGAAATAAGCAGGGCAAGGAGTGAAAGATTTTCTTTGGGTATGAATTTCTAAACATCGAAGAGGCGATAACGTGGCCTGAAGACGAAAAACCGGCTGCAGCTCGTAACAATAGCAGTTTCGATGCTGACCTGCGTTTCATTAAAGGAAACAGGCATTCCAAAAGGGCCTCATAAGCAGTACAGCTGAAGGGGAATAGTTATCAAGAACATTTTGGAATGAGGAGAGAAGGACAAAATATAGAATAATAACAAATCACAGGCAGTCTTGTGTGCCTCGAAGCGCCTTGTACAGCCACCAAACCGTTGTTCACGTTGTCACAGTGACGAACCGTACAAACATAGAATTCGAGAGCATCGTGGTGCTCTCTGAAACGCCCCGTCTCGCGCACCTCAACCGCTTGAGCTATAGCCAAGATAGAGCTAGCAGGCCGCCAGTGCTGCGCTTTGCAGTCACCACGCGGGTCGATGCTTTCGCTATGAGAGCGAAGCGTTTGCAACGAGAACACAGCTAGTGCTCTCGTGCGGCTGTAAATATGTGTATTCATTAATATTCCTCTTAATGGGTGCGCAGCTGAAAAAATGTGCCGTGTGCAGTCCTTTCAGTGCTTTCTGCAATTACAAGATGTGTCAGCTTAGTTCATCATCAGTGGCAATTGTCTATCAAAGTACGGTGAACTGACAGCCGCCTAGAAGTCGCCTAGATGTCGAAGTCGCATTGTTTCTATGGGCTCGTCTCAGTGTGGTTCCAAACATGGCGCCTAAATTCTACCACCTACAATGATAGTAGCACCTATTTACGTCATTGAATATCGCTCTTACGTAACCATATGATGTATATGCATGACATATTTCCCTCTACGCAATATCTGGTAATCAATCTTCAGGAAGGATCGCTTGAAACGCGCATTCCCCCTCATTCCTAATGCAAACACAATTGCTTACCCCCTACTATCTACGCCTTCTTGTTATTCCATAATTACCTATATTTCCCATCCAGGCAGCATGAATAGCTCTGCCAGGAATCCGCTTTGAAGGTTCCGTCATTTTTACGACCCCGCAAAAAGCCAGTCCTATAGCACTAAATTCCACGCCACAGAATTGAAAGACGTGGCTGTTATTAAAACCACTCAGAAAAAAATTGTGGAGGGGAATAACGGCCATGCGTGTCTGAGATAGGGCTCTTGAACAGCTTAGTCTTTATTGTGATGAGGACGGCTGCGTCGCAGTTGTAGTGGGTCCCAAGTGTATTCTTCTCCAGCAACAAAATTTTCCTAATTAGCTCTTATTTGTTTATTTCAATATTGCCTGTTTGCGTGTTGTTTAAAGGTGGTGCGTGAGAAGATAAGCAAGAAAAGCAACAGCAGAAGCGTGCAAAAGCTGCAACGAAATAAACAGCCCTCCTGCATTTCAAAACTGCACCATGAAGGAAAGAAGCCAACAGTCGGCGAGGCCAAGGAAAGCGTTGGGGATGGTACTTTACGTCTTATTTTTTTTTAATGTTTACTTGGATAATTACAGAGATTAGTAATGTAATCTGTTTAGGGGAAAGAAAATTAAACACAAAGTAGAAGAAAAAACAACGTGCCGATGGTGGGAACCGAACCCACGACCTCCGAATAACGTGTCCGGTGCTCTTCCAACTGAGCTACATCGGGCGCTGTCCCCCCTGCTACTTTCTTTGGTATTTATGTTGTCTGTATACGAACCTTGAGAGTGTTCACCAGCGCCACCCTCAGCCAAGGCGGCGGACGTGGAACGTCCTTTGTTACCGCCAGCGTCACGTAGAACGTGACGCGTTCTACGTGACGTTCTACGTGACGCTGGCGGTAACAAAGGACGTTCCACGTCCGCGGCCTTGGCTGAGGGTGGCGCTGGTGAACACTCTCAAGGTTCGTATACAGACAACATAAATACCCAAGAAAGTAGCAGGGGGGACAGCGGCCGATGTAGCTAAGTTGGAAGAGCACCGGACGCGTTATTCGGAGGTCGTGGGTTCGGTTCCCACCATCGGCACGTTGTTTTTTCTTCTACTTTGTGTTAATTTTCTTTCCCCTAAGTAGATTACATTACTAATTTCTGTATTTATCCAAGTAAACATTAAAAAAAAATAAGACGTAAAGTACCATCCGCAACGCTTTCCTTGGCCTCGCCGACTGTTGGCTTCTTTCCTTCATATATTATAACGATCACCCTCATTTCCCCTTAATTGATCTGCTTAAAACTATACCATGTGTCCCAGCGGATCGAACGCTAGCGTTTAAAACACATTACGGGGGATTAAGTATGGTTTGAATCTTGTGACACAAGCGAAAGCTATTTTCAACGTGGTTATGCGTGGTTCGATAGTTTGAATTAGTCGCATGCTCATGTTTCGCTTAGAGTGTAGCAGCGATAGCCCCTTAAAACTATCAACAGTGATCTTTTACACATTTTTTTAAAGTTAAGTTTTGGAGAAAGTTAGGTGTAGTATACTTAGAGCGGACACCTACACTTATTCTAGTCAACGTCACACACATTTTTTGAAAATAGAGTGGCCGGACCGGTTTACATTGACAAATGGTATAGTGAACGTTTCAAATTTGGCCGAAGGTTAAGGACTAATATTTTGTAAAAGCTTGTTGTATGGAGTTATTAATCCGCTATATCTTGACTGTGCTTTGTAATGTCAGTACTCGTTGACACCCTCGCTATAGGCTGTGATGTGACCGAGTCAAATACGCCCGATTGGCAGCTCACATTGCAGACCCTCCTTCACATACACGGTCTTTAATCTCAAGGAAAACAAAAAATCTCGTGGCCACTCTCTTTCGAGCACCAGGGCGTCATACTTGATTGCGCACTGGAAAAAAAATGATGGCCCACGTGAAGAACCATCTGGAGATATATATTTTTCCGTGGCACTTTTCTTTGCCTTAAGGCTTTGTTGAACAAATTTTATACGTTTAGGAAAGCGACCAACTCCTTACGTGTTCACCCAAAACTGGACAAGCCTGTACCTGGACTTCATATTAGTACTTGCTAAGTCACTACAACTGTAGTTGGTGCGTCTACTGTCCCACGTGTACTAATTTTAATACAGACATCAGTTGCCATATTACGCATCAGGCCACCAAACACAGGTAAGAACCACCGCTCTGACAAAGCTGCATAAGCATGCATGCGTATCATAAGGGCAACAGGTCTGACTTGCAGTTACGAGGGTCATAGAGCACTGAATTACCATCTCGCGTATCCCATCCCAAAGGTTAAGCCATAGATACCAGCGGCTGCTGAACGGAGACGTGTACCTGGACTCGCAAACAATGGACCCTATTTTAGAAAACAATATTTGAGCTACGTTGGCAGTGATGGCCCTGCATAAAAACAGCGCCCTCCAAATATAATCTGATCCTGGGCCCATAATTCCTGCTGGCTGTGGCAGTGTCACGATGTCACACTATTCAAAGACCAGCCAGCGCTCTAGGCAGTACTAAGCATTGATCAATATTGGTAGTGTGAAGGTAGTGGCATTTCCAAAATAGGAAAAAGGCTTTGCCAATACCGTATCAATATTCGGACGCTGATTTGCGCCGCCTAGGACACGGCCATGCCAGCTGCCATGGGGCACGTCTATGCTTGTGATTTCTCGCTCACAATACTAAGGCTTGATTTTTGAGAGAACAGGATGATTGATTAAAGCTGTCCCGTTAAAATCAGCGTGAATGATACCTTGGTGAAAACACTGCAGACAGCTGTTTTTACAAGACGGCCTGCTTATGCTGTGAGACGTGTCATGACATTGATAACTAAAACGTGAAGCATCTGTATCCACTTCGCAGGATGATAAAATACTGCAAACTGGTGCAAAAGGCTCCCAATATTCCTTATCTGGTTTGTAATCACGAAGGAGCTTGGTTAGATGTACCTGTCGCACACAGTAAGCACGTTCCAGCATGGAAATGAGAGGTACACCATTTTAGAAGTTCAAGTACATTATGACCAGCCAGAGAACTCACACTGCAGGGTCAAGGCATCTCCCATTCTACTCAATTAACTCGGAACGGCCCTATGTACATCCACTTGACCCCTTCAAACTTCTTAACCTCATTCGCTCACATAACTGTCCTCCGCGCCCTGGTACACATTATTTTATTTGAATCTAATTTATTACCCTAAGCGACCGTCGGTTATCTTTTCCTCGCACTTAATGTCCTGTTCACGCCCATTTCTTCTTGAGTTTAATTAGAATGTCATCACCTCGTGTTACTTCTGTGTCGCAATCTAAACGCTCCCATCTGTAATGTTGCACTTAACATTTTGTTATCAATAGCCCTCTGCCTTCTAGAGAACGTTTCGCTATCTACCACGTTTCTGCCTTTAAGTTAGTACTGGCAAGGGGCAATATAATGTTCCTCTTGTGGGATGCTGGTAATTATAAGCCGTAATCTACACGCAATAGCCAAATGCGCATCATTTCAATCTTATCTTCTTGGGTACTTGCATAATAGCAAAATTCAACAAGCACACGGGTACATGACAAATCTAACAAGCATGCCGCTTTCCAACACTTTCCACCCTAAATGCCTTATCCATTGCTATTACTTTCCTGTAGCTATTGATCTTATATATTTCTATAGGAGAAGCCATATTGCACGCCTAAGTGTTGTATGCGTACACACGGTAAAGATAGGTTGGAAGCGGTGCAACGAGCTGTCTGCTATCTTTCTGAGTATTCTCAAGAGCAGTTCTTTAGTGCGCTGTGTGCATGCGATAGCGACCCCTCTAGCAATAAACAAACCAGCGATTGCACAGAGTCCTGTCGCCATCCCGAAGACACTGATCGAGTACTTTCTGCACTTCAAGTGGAGCCTTGAAAAGTGCCGGTCACCCTTTTGATGGGACAATCCAGTTTATTGCATGCGAGACTAATCTGAAAATATAAATCCCGCATATGACGTCAAATAAACAAAAGCTTGCTTTGTCCGCTGCTTTGCTGAACGCAATTTATGCTATAGAATACTCTGGAAAAAACAAAGCCGCAAATTACAATTTGCGCTATGCCATACCCCGGTAAAATCTCACTCTAGAGGGTGAAGCAAGTGCTACACAGCTATGGCTCATGAACCACCGGCCTAAGCCCTCCTATCTGCACCTCTCTCCCTCAACGGGATTCCAAGTAACAATCACTTGTCCATAGATGGCTCGATATCGACAGTATTACCTAACCAGACCACACGTTCTTTCCAAGCTACGCCAATCTATAGTTTGATTCCAGCTGCCTCCCTACGGCAAATCCACTCCTAATATACTAAAAACGATAATTTGGGGATCCAATTTGACAAACTCTCCTAAAAAGAGGCCCTATCCTAAATTGTCAACCACTACTGTACAGGAAACTGTGGACATAATACCTGGGTTCACTCTGATAACTCGCCTAAAATGTCCATTCATTCTCTAAGAATGGGAATCACCATGTGATTCTTTCTGAAACTGCACTTACATTTCAGCTATAACTTGTCAGGTGACCGCAAATTAGACCCTACACGGACTGCCTGCCTCGGAACCAATTTAAAATCTCGCCGCTTTTCGAACTGCTTGAAAAAAAACTGTGGTAGAGTCATTTTTCACGTGGCCTATTGCCATCCCTTTGGTCTAAATGCCGAACCAATTACGAAATAAAGAGGCAAGCAAATATCGGTATTTTCCCACTCTTCATTGGCCAAAACGGGCCACTGATTAGAACCCAACCTGCCACTTGCGCCGAACATGATTGGTAGGCAGGTAGGACGAAACCTTATACACAACTACCCACCCACGCCCACGTTCACGCGCCGGTTATTTGTATGGCTAGAATTTTCAAAGCTTGCCCAGAGAAGAATCTGGGCATGAGGGGGGGGGGGGGGGGGGCAGAGAATGTTTCTTTGTGCCCCTTTTTCTAAGGTGGTAAAACAATTATGACATATTGGCAATATTTTGGCAATGCATGACCCCATTTAGAACCATTTCACTACCAATCCACTTGAATTTTGGTCCGATGACTTGCGCTGCTCGGAACAGTACGACAGCGTCCAAAGCTGGTTGTAACAAATTTCGGCGTAGAGCATTGCCGGCGTTGGCGGTGCAGACATGCCTTAGCCGGGCGCTGAACGGACTTTGCCTTGTGTGACATCGTAAGACTACGGGGCATGTCCTAGATGGCAGACGCTGTCAACTCGTTTAGTTCATTTCAAACGGGAGGGCTAGGTACAAGGCCGTCAAGACCCTTTGATGCTGAGTCAGAAATAATAGCCCTTGGGCAGGCAAGCGCCTTCGTGTGGCTTAGATAATCAGTTTCAGGTTGATCAAAGATATTTATCGGGTAGTCTTTCAGATAATGTTGTGGATTACGAATTTATGTTATGAGTTTCCTTGACATAGTCGCAGATTAAACGACGAACAGGGAGTAAGCGATTGGAAAAGGGAAGGAAGGCATAGGAGGCTCCATAAGGCAAGCTGCCGTCGCGAGTCATCAGTGTTGCAGCATCGCACTATTAAAGGCCGGATAATAAGTGTCCCCACTGTGGCCTTAAGTTGCCCCTACTGTCTCATAACCCTGTCGCCTTCAGCGACAGTGGCGGCGTTAGATACAATATGGGCAGTGAATGATTCTTACTGAGAACTGCTATCAAGCTGAGGTACATACAGTGTTTTGAATCGCGTTCCTGTTTAGCTGGAGAGCGGGAAAGGCTGGCGCTGTCCACAACGACGGATAAATGGTCTTGATTGCACAGTCTGACCTGCTGCCCAGAGCAGGAAAAGTACAGAGTAAAGGGAGAAGCGGTGTGATGGGTGACAATGCGGGCCGAAATAGGTCTTGTTGTTTGCATGCTAGCACTGAACGTCAAGCGCTACTACCATCGTGTTCGCTAGCCACGGACACATCAATACACAATTTCGGAGTGACTCCCTCGCGTACGTTTGAGCGTACCTTCCTCCGTTGCGGCTTCTGCATGTCGAAAGATCGAGTTGTAGCTGCTCAGTGCTTTTGAAGACAACTTCTGAAGGGAACCAGGAATACGCATCCGTGAACACGTCACGCTGTTATGGCGCCTTCGATGATTTTCACTCAACCACGAGAGAGACTGGCCGCCCAAGTAGGCGTTCTTATTCTTCTTCTTCCTTGATATTTGGCACATACCCACGAAGGGGGATTGGTCAGGGTTCAGTGTGGACTGCCAAATGTCCTACACAAACTGAATTAGTGCATTAAAGTAATTTACAAGTAAACAAAAACATAAGATTTTATATCACAAAAGTTATTGAATGAAAAAATATGAAGCAAAAATTTGGAGTTTTTAAATTTGGATTAAAATTAGCAGTGGAATATGGCCGTAGCTGTGATGTAGTCATGTAAGTACTGACAAATTTGAGGCAACGCAAATCCTTTCGCACTCGCACCGAAGGAGAGTAGAAGCGGGACCGACAACGTAAATCCCAATTGTGCTATTGGTATTTTTAAACGCAGCCTCCTCTCATGTGAAAACCTTCGGCAAGCGAGAAGGAAATGATCAATATTATCAATCTCACCGCAAGCCTCTCAAAGGTTTGTGGGGCTGAACCCGCATCTGCATAAATAAAAATTTAGGCAGGGAAGCCTGCATCTCATGAGAATCATCGTAACGTCACACTGCCGTGATTTATATGAAATGTTAGTATTCTGCTGTAGATTGCAAGGGATCATTGCATGAGGCGGCTATATATTGATAACGCTGAAAACGGGACGCTTCAAAAATGATGATATTAGGGATGGTACATGGAACAAGTGCATCAAGAGCTGATCTTGCCAAGAAGTCTTTCGCTTCGTTCTGGAAAATACAGCAGTGACCGGGGACTCAGATAAAGCGTATTTCTTTCACCCACCCCGGTATAAAATACTTCAGTGTGAAGCTCAAAAGAGCATCCGGTGCTGTCTCCCGTGACAACAAAACAGAAAGAGAGTCTAATAAAAAAATAATTTTAACTTATTGCAGGGAACTTTTATAGTGCGAGCCCAATTGGCAGAAACTATGCTAAAACGATCGGTCTGTAATCCGGGACATGCACCGAAACACGCCAGGAAAGGGACTGAAAAAAATCCAATCGCAGCTTCCTGCGCAGTCACAGACGTAGCAGTGGCAATTACAGTGTGATCAGGGAACTTTTCAAGGTGATCACATAGGAGACTGCATATTAGTCTTGAAGCTAAGTGCTTCACATTAGATGGAAATATAGAATCATAATTTATATCCACAAAGGACGTTCATCAACCAATAGGACATGTAGAACCGAGGTCCACAGAAATGTTTGCTAAAATGCTCTTAGTGAAAACAACCTGGGGCATGTAGAACCTTGGCCACTGGTATGTGAGAAAAAGAGCCAGGTTTGACACAAAATAGGTATAGCCACACCGGGAGTAGCCTCAAATGACTGCAAATATGCATTAACAGTTAGAAGGCGGAAACGAAGTTAAGGTCCAGAATGCGGGCCTCCAAGTACAGAACAATGGTGGAGACTAACTATGGAAGCCCTATGCAGAGGGTCAGCGCATGTCACTCTAAAAGCAGCAAAGAATGCAGTTTGTATTTGGACAAACAGAAATGAGAAGGCAGCGAAATTACAGAGTCGGTCTCACAGAATTAAAAGAGTATCTCGCCGCATTCCAAATTTCTTTATATTATTCCGTGTAAGCCTTCCAAGGGCACGCTCACGTTTCAGAACATTAGACTTGGTGTGAGCTTGGCCTCCAATCCATACTAGCATCACACGTAATGCTTAAATACTGCACGGATTCCACTTGAGGTATGACATCTGAGTGGTAGTTTAAGAAAACACATAAGGAGGTTTAGTTTAAAAACAAGCCCACTACTTTTGCACACATTTAAAAAAATTTAATTTTCTCCAACTAGGCCTCAAGTGCACTTAGGAAAACCTGTAGTGAACGGTAGAAGTCGTGAATGCCTTTTGCAGAGGCGAAGAATGCTATGTCATCTGCATATACGTTGACGTCAGGATGAGCCGGATTATCGCACATTAATATATTAATACTATATTAAAAATGAGTGGTGAGAGGACAGAGCCCTAGGGCACCCCTCTTGTCTGTGCAGAGTATCTGAGATTAATGAGCCATCAGTGCAACAAAATTCTTGTCCTTTGAAAACTTCTCTGATCCACGCATAATTATAGACCTGGGGACGTAATAATGATAACTTGTTTAGTAGAATGAAATGTTCAAATGTTCAATGCCGTCATAGGGATTATCAATATCGTGCGTCACTAACGCCGATACCTCATTGTTACACATAGTAAAGCGAATTCTGCTTTCTAAATCTACATGTGCAGACCACATTGAGCATCCATTGTGGAAATCATTCTAGGCAGAACTCAAAACATTGACCTCTGATATACACTTTGAGAGGCGGCCATGCACAATTCTAACAAGAACTGGCATGTTCCTTTTGTTTTTTTCTCTTGAGCTTGGCCGATTATGCGAGGCCCCGCTTCCTTTTTTTTTTCCTCTTGCTTCCATAATAATTTCTGCACTAGTCGAGACATTTTGCACTTTCAGACACTTCTAATGAATAGCGCGAGTGACGTCTCTGCTCCCAGCTGGCTAGCATCACCAGTGGCAGTTTGATGCAGCTATAGTGCTATAGAGCCCTATAATGCAGCTGCGAGGAGCCGGGTGACGTCAGGAGTGAGGTGACGTCAATCCACCGGGATCACCACTTGTACAGAAGCGGAGCGTGTTGCTGCTACTGCCTATGTGCGAGGAGATAGCGTCGTGCGTACGTAGCTTTGCCCCGAGTTCTCCATGGAGAGCGATGTTAAAGTCAGGCCGCTGCTAAACGCCGCAATATATCGAAAAATCTCAACTCGTCGGACTCGAGGTTGTCGCCTGGCAGTTAGCCGTTGAATGTAGGAAAAACGAACAGAAGACTAAGCGTGCGGCGGAGAGACCGGAGCAAAGAAAAGAAAAACTAGAGAAGAGACGTCATGAAGCGGAGCGGCGTTCCTTGGCCTAGCAGTGGGTCGAAGATGATACGAGCAAGCGAAACGGTGAAGAAACACAAAAAATAAAAGAACGCCTTACAAGCGATGACGCCAAAATGCAGAGCGGAATAATAATAATAATAATAATAATAATAATAATAATAATAATAATAATAATAATAATAATAATAATAATAATAATAATAATAATAATAATAATAATAATAATAATAATAATAATAATAATAATCAATAGTTTCGCAGGAACGAGAAAGCGCAGTCTGTGTTACACGCTCTGTGGACACCGGACCCGCGCTGTAATGGAAAAACTGATTGATTTATAGGAAGGGAAAGGTGCGTTAACTGTCTCACTTGTTTCCTGTGGACACCTCAACCGCGCCGTAAGGGAAGAGAGGAACGTTGGAGTGAAAGTGTAAAGAAAGAAAGAGGAGACGTAGTGGAGGTCTAATGAGTATTTTCGACCACCTAGGGATCTTTACGTGCACTGACATCACATAGCACACGGGTAGCTTGGGTTTCGCATCTACCAAAAAGCAGCCGCCAAGGCCGGCATTCAATCCGGCATCCTTGGGAACCTTAGTTGAGCGCCATACCCAATGCGCCACCCCGGCGGGGTGTATGCAAATGATCTCAGCCTCTGGGCCACACACTGGGAATATTGGTAGCATGGAAGAAACTATTCAACTGGATGAGGAGGACATGGTGTCTAGATGCGCAGCCTCAATAGGTTTCGTATGTTCCTCCACTACTTCCGAGCCCCTCATACTCCACCTAAGCCAGCGGAGGCACCACTCATGCTCATCACCTCAGATGGTGAGTGATTACCACAGGTTCACAAACTTTCAATACTAGATTTGTTAATGCGAGACAACAGCCTCAACACGAATACAATATCCAGACTCACTACGGCAACACATCATATCGCCCGCCTTATCAGAAGTATAGCTAACAAGCATAGTATAATGTGCGAGGAGGAGGAGGAGGAAAAACTTTATTTAGCCCTATATTATTTGGCGGTTTTTGGACGTCTTCAGAGATGTCTGCTTGTTGTATCCACAATAGCCTTCTCCGTCGACTGCGTCCACTTTTTCACAATGGTCGGTTGCCCTCAGTCCAGGGCTCCGCTGGCTGCTGCCGCCCGTTGGGCTCGCTGTACCAGACCTTGCTGGTCTTCGCAGCGGTCGCTGGACAGCAGAGTCTCCCATTGCTCCGCACTCGGGTTTCGAATTTTGGGGACCACATCTATGTTTTGACATGCCCATGTGATGTGATATAGTGTTGGTTTTTCATCGCACCACGGACATCTGTCAGCGTATATGGTAGGGTGCATTTTGTTTAGTATGTGTAGGTTTCGGTATGAACCCGTCTGTAATTGTCTCCATATGACAGTTTCCTCTCTGGTGAGAGAACTGTGCGGTGGGGGATATCGCATTCTTCTTCCTCTATAGTTTTCTAGTATGGCCGAGTATGCCTTGGGTGCTGGCAAAAGTTCCGCGAACCCGTCGGATGCTCGGAAAGTAGTATATGCTCGAGCTATCCTGTCAGCCTCTTGGTTCCCTGCCACCCCCATGTGCCCCGGTGCCCATATAATTTTGTGTCTGGTCTTGTTTTCTTCGTGGTTTTTAATTCTGTCGCTCGCTTCGAGGAGTATACGAAGCGCGTGACGACCAATCCTACCATTCATGAAATTTCGACAGGCTGTTTGAGAGTCCGTAAGTATCGTTAGCGACCGCCCAGCTCTATAGCCCTCCGCCACCGCTAGAGAGAGCATGACCTTAGACGCCTAGTACAGGCATTCATCATACGGCGCATTGTCTACTCTCTGCTCTACTTATATCTAACAAAACAGAGGCAGGCAAGGTGGATGCTCTGATCAGACAAGCATATAAGCTAGCCCTCGGTTTACCTAAGCGCACCCCAACCTCTCTACTTTTGAGCATGGGGATTCACAACACCCTCAGCGAATTGATGGAAGCCCGCCGCATCGCCTAACTAGGACGCCTCTGAACTACCCCACTAGTCGTCACATTTTCTTCTCTCTCCAACTTAAGCCGTTAGGCGCCCCTCTAATAGAAACTTATGTTATTCCAAGGAAAGTTGACAGTTCACGCACTTTCCAAAACCTCGCACCCCCTGCATAACAAGGCCAGACGAAAGGCGACAGCACATACCCGACACAGATCCCATGCGAACGAACCGAACGCGGTTTACCTGGACGCCGCAGAATATCGACACAGCTCAGCTTATTCGATATGCGCGATATCCAGACAGTTAGACCACATCACATCAGGCTATCATTGCCCGAACATCCCTGGAAGCGAAAGAATCGGCTATAGTCATTGCAATAGTCTCTTCCACTGCCGCTCTTATCCTCAGCGATTCTAAAACTGCCATATAAAATTTCGCCTGAGGCAAGGTACATACTGCCTCTTACAAAATACTAACCACCAACGTTAACCCACCCCGAACTATAGAACTTGTCTGGGTACCAGCCGATTCGGGGAAACGCCGGTTGCCATGTGGCTCATTCTCCTTCTCGGCATAAGTCGTTCCAGCAACAGATGCCGAGGACCTAGGCTGCGCGAGAGATCGGCTGATCACGTACATTACACTACACCACCGCTCTGAAACATTTCACTACCCTCCACAAACCCCTCCTAACTAAACCACAACAAATAACGTGGACATCTTCAAGCCCGCATCTCCTCCTCCTCAGCACTGCTGGCACTCTTCTCCCCGTCTAGTCATAAATCCGAATGTTCCATTTCTGGGGCCGCGAGAGCTACATTCAAACATATGTTCATATGCCCTAAGCTTCATCATCCGGGAAAATTGGGCCTTATGGACAACGAGGGTTGGGATGTCGCGGTCTCCAGCTCAGAGCCGGCCTCACAAAGGAGGCTGGTCGACTTGGCTGAAGCTGTAGCTGTCAGGCATGGCCTGCCGGCCGTCACACGTGATGAGGAGCCGGGCCAGCCGTTGTAATATTTAGCGGCTCCACCAAATAGTTTTTCACCACCATCATGAAGCGATTGTTAACTACCCTCACCAGACGCAGCATCCTTGCTAGCATCTATATCTCACCTCCCGGTCACTGCTCTACACAACATACACTTCCATCTGCGATGTGCCGCGTTCTTACGGTGCATACGCTACCTAATTTGTATTCAGAGTACCATGTCACTCGCCGCAAGGCACGCGGAGAAACTCTTCAAAAAAAAAACTACGTCTTGTAGTCTGAAACAGTTACGTATAAGCTGCCTCATACCCCTCCCCCAGCGTTAGCTCTCAGAGGTGTCTCCAGCTGCCTGCAACTGGTCGCGGCAGGCACAACGCTTGCTTCCAATTCCCGGAAGGCGGAGGAGGTGGCGGTTGCCCTCGCCATCTCTACTACCCGTGTCACCACCATCTTTAGGGACTCTACATCCGCCGTTCGAAACTTCACCCGTAGTCAGATCTCTTCCTAGACTTCCGGTTGATCGCCACCATAGCCGCCCGACCACCCTATTCAATTAATATGAGTCCCGCTCATGCGGGTGACCCAGGCAACGAAGCAGCTCTTTTTTGCTCGAGGAACGTCAGCCGAGCAGGGACTGCCACCGCCTGGAGAGCTGCTCGCGAGCGCATGGTATTGTATCACGAAATCTCTATCCATTACTGTGATCAACGAACCGTCAAGCCTCCTTCACATAAATCTCTAATCTACGACAGGTGATGAGGCACCAGCTTCAATCTCGTACATTCCTATCCCCTGCTTTCTTAACTTTCATCCATCCAACACTGTTCTCGCCAAAGTGCACCCTGTGCGGTTCACCCAAAGCTGATTTCGATCATAATATTGATACGTGGCAAGGCTATTCAACGAAGGTTAGTCCAGGCTGGCACCGCACACAGAACACAAAGACACAGCAGCGTCGACCTTATTCTAGCATCAATCGTTGCTACCACTTTGTCTTCTTCTGTGTCACTGTTGCTGATCGTTGTTATCTTCAACTTCCAGCGATGCAGGGCATATATGTAACATTACCCCCCCCCGCGAAACGCACAGTCCCGGTGTGCACCAGGACGAACTACTACAGGAGTACTACGAACTACTACAGGGGTAGATAAGAAGGCGCGTGAACTCCTTGAAGCTTTTCATATAAGAAAGAGGGGGGAAGGGTGTGTTAGTGACATGTCGCTCTGTTGGGGGCAGAAATGCGATTTCTTGAGCGGTTTCGGTGAAGGGGGGTGTGTTGGTTGTTCTACGCATGTGTGGTCTTTCCTATATATTGCAGGTCTTTTCAGTGCAATAAACCAGATGTAGTAGCGCTTGTCCCGTGTCCCGCCTTTTCTCTCGTGTGCGTGTGTTTTTTTGCGCTATGGATGCCGTCTGAAGCTGAAAACCATCTAGCCCGTCCAAAAGTTCTTTTAACTACAGGGGTAATACGGCTTCATCCGGGCGACATGAACAATCACGGTGCGTGGCATAGATGACTGTTGCGGCGGATGTGCAGGGGCGATCTCGTATGTCACAGGAGTGACTGGCCGTAAAACACGGTAGGGTCCTGCTTATCGTGGCAAGAGCTTCTCACACAGCCCTACTTTACGAGCGGGAGTCCAGAGCAAGACGAGAGAGCCCGGAGTTAGTGGACATCCCGGTGGCGAGAATCATGGCGCCGTTTTTGAGAACTTTGTGAGAAAGCTAGTCGGCGGCGAGCTATAACACGGGCGGCGTCAGCTCGGGAGATGGCGTCACGAACGTAGGTACTGGCGTTAGCGGTGGGAGGCAGTACGCTGTCAAACGGAAGGGGGGGGGGGGTCACGGCCGTATAGAAGATAAAAGGGTGAGTAGCCCATTGTGTCGTGACGAGAGGAATTGTACGCAAACGTTACAAACGGCAAAGTAATATCCCAGTCACGGTGATCATCCGAGACATACATTGACAGCATGTCCCTGAGCGTGCGGCTGAGGCGTTCGGTGAGGCTGTTCGTTTGTGGATGGTAAGCGGTGGCAAAAGAGTGCTTGATGGAGCAATACCGAAGAACTTCGTCGACTACTCGAGCAAGAAAGCAACGGCCACGGTCAGTGAGCAGCTGGCGTGGAGCACCATGGAGCAGGATGACGTCGTGCAGAAGGAACGCAGCCATGTCAGTTGCACAGCTGGTGGGTATCGCTCGGGTGACAGCGTAGCGCGTAGTATAATCCGTGGCCACCGCAATTCATTTATTCCCCGACGCAGAAAGTGGAAAAGGCCCGAAAAGATCAAGACCAACTCGGGAAAACGGGTCTACTGGGATGTCGATCGGCTGCAGGGGTCCAGCTGGTATAACCGAGGGCTTCTTCCGTCGCTGACACCGGTCACAACAAACCACGTAACGACGAACAGAGCGATAGAGGCCTGGCCAAAAGAAGCGGCGGCGGACGCTGTCGTACGTACGAGATACGCCAAGATGACCCGCTGTAGGTGCGTCGTGCAGCTGTTGAAGAACGGTGGTACGCAGGTGTTCGGGGACTACGAGCAGAAGCTCAGTGCCATCTGGTCGCATATTCCGTCGGTATAAGGGGCCGTTGTGGAGCACAAACAGAGCTAGGGTAGCGTCAAAGTTGTCAGTGCTGAGGCGATTGATAATGCCTCTAAGCTTCGGATCTAAGCGCTGCTCATGGCGAATGTTTGAAAGGTCAGAGATGGCCAACACATATGTGTCATCGTCACACTCGCTCGCAGGTGGCGGATCTACCGGGTTGCGGGACAGGCAATCGGCGTCAGCGTGCAGCCGGCCAGACTTGTCGATGACAGGAAAAGTGTATTCCTGAAGGCGGAGGGCCCAACGGCCCAGGCGACCAGTAGGGTCCTTCAGCATAGAAAGCCAGCATAAGGCATGGTGGTCTGTGATGACGGAGAACGGGCGCCCAAACAAGTAAGGGCGAAACTTTATAATGGCCCACACGAGGGCTAAGCACTCACGTTCTGTGATCGAGTAATTCCGTTCAGCTGCAGAAAGGAGGCGACTGGCATAAGCAATGACGCGAGTGCGACCCATCTCCTGTTGGGCGAGTATGGCACCAATACCGTGACCACTGGCGTCGGTGCGTACCTCCGTTGGTGCCGAGGGATTGAAGTGTGCCAGAACGGGCGGGTTGGTGAGGGCTGCAATGAGCGCAGAAAATGCTTGGGATTGTTCTTCGTCCCAGCAAAATGGAGTGTCGTCCTTCAAAAGATTGGTGAGTGGTCGAGCCTTCTCCGCGAAGTTGGGTACAAACCGCCGAAAATAGGAGCAAAGCCTAAGAAAACTACGTACGTCACTGGTACAACGGGGTGTAGGAAATGCACCTACAGCACGTACTTTGTCTGGATCGGGTTGAACAGCACGCGCGTAGACCACGTGACCGAGCACCTTGAGTTCACGTCGGCCGAAGCTACATTTCTTCGAGTTCAGCTGAAGGCCAGCTCTTCGGAAGACGCCAAGAATGGCATCAAGGCGATGGAGATGGCTCTCGAATGTAGAGGAAAATACAATGATGTCATCGAGATAGCACAAGCACGTTGTCTATTTCAAGCCGCGCAGGAGAGAGTCCATCATGCGCTCGAAGGTTGCGGGCGCATTACACAAGCCGAAAGGCATCACCTTGAACTGATACAGGCCATCAGGAGTGACGAAGGCGGTCTTCTCTCGGTCTCGTTCGTCGACTGCGATCTGCCAATAACCGGAACGAAGATCAATGGAAGAGAAATAGCTGGCACCGTGCAAGCAGTCGAGGGCGTCATCTATCCTGGGGAGCGGGTAAACGTCCTTCTTTGTATTTTATTCAGGTGTCGGTAATCAACGCAGAACCTCCAGGTGTTGTCATTCTTTTTAACAAGCACGACAGGCGACGCCCAGGGACTGCTCGAAGGCTCTATAATGTTTTTTGCTAACAGCTTGTCCACTTCATCTTGTATGACGCGACGTTCAGAAATGGCGACTCGATAAGGTCTTCTGTGAATTGGGCTGGCGTCACCTTTACCGATACGATGTGTAACGAGGGACGTTTATCCTAAGGGGCGGTCACCAAAATCGAAAATATCGCTGTATGAAGTCAGAAGGCTCGAAAGTGCTGTAGCACTGTCAGGGCGCAAGTTAGGTGCGACCATGCCTGATATGCGGGCCTCTGGAGGTGGGGACGGTGCAGGTCGTGTCGGTACTTTAGCAGCAGGGTCAGGTAAAAGAGCGGCCACAGTGACGTCAGACAGTGGGGTCAGTTCGGCGAGAGTAATGCCCTCAGGAAGAACGTGCACAAAAAGGCCGAAGTTCAAGACTGGAATATAAGCGTTGTTATTTTCTACGTGCACGATGGTATGGGGAGAGCGATTCTACTCTGCAGTGTCACGTCGGCTATGGGACAATGTAGTCGCCATCAGGAACGGAGGGGAAAGGCGACATGAGCACATACACTGCACACTTCTGGTGGCAGACGAGTAAATGTAGAGGAGCGGAGACGGAGCGTTGAAGTATCAGAGGCCTGTTTGTCAGGACAGAGTGGGAGGTCGAGATGAAGCAGTCCAGAAGAACAGTCAATGAGCGCAGAATGTGCAGTTAAAAAGTCGAGTCCTAATATAACGTTGTGAGAGCAACTGGTGAGGACTGTAAATAGCACAGGGATATGGCGGTCGGCAATGGTGATTCTCGCAGTACACATACCAATCCCAGTAGCTGTGTTGCCATCAGCAACACGAACGGTAGATGAGGGAGCGGGTGTGAGGACTTTGTTGAAGCGTTGACAGAGCGAGGAACTGAGGACGGAAATGTGGGCGCCTGTGTCAATAAGGGCACAAACTGAGACTCCGTCCACAAGAATGTCAATGAGATTACGTCTGGGTGCGAGGGTGAGTTCCGAGTTGGCAGTCCGGGTCGGTAGTGCAGCGTCACTTCCGGGCGCTGCATTCGCTAGTTTCCCGAGTAGGTGCCGACGTATGATTAAGAGGAGCCGCGACGAGGTACCGGTGAACGGGATCGATGAGCCCGGGGAGATGGAGATCGGCTGTAGCGACGAGCAGTTGGAACGGTTTCAATGCGAGGTTCATCTGGTTGAGGAGGAGAGTGTGCAGGTCGATCATAGGCGGAGCGGGGCTCCTCTGGTGGGGCGACAAAGCGTCAAGGTCCAGAGTAATACCGACGGTCAGCGTTGTAATAAAAGCGAGGGGTGGGGAAAGTACGGCAACGGCAATACCGCGAAGTGTGGCCGGCTCGACAGCAAATGAAGCAGATTGGCCTGTCGTCTGAGGTGCGCCACTCTGCAGGGTTGTGACCAAGGTAGCGACGTGGGGAGGCTGTGCTGGTGGTTGTAGCAGCCACTGAAATAACAGGGTGCGATGGTGGCGGGGGCGGCGCGGAGCTAGAGGAGAGGCCGACGTTTGCAAGTTCCTGGCGGACAACGGCCTGCATCATGGCAACGGTGTCGGGCAGCGGAGACGAGAGTGGTGCAGGAGTTAGGGCCTCAAGTTCTCTGCGGACGATCCGAGTCACTGTCGTGGGATGGGAGGGTTGGTGCAAAGGGGCCAGGTCATCGCAGGATGAGGTACCCGCCGTGTTCGGAAGACGCTCAAAGCGATGTACGAGACGTCTTTGTTTAGCCTGCTCGAATTTTCGGCAGACTTGGAGCACCGAGTCGACGGTAGAGCAATCCATGCAGAATAGGATGTGGAATGCATCATCCGCGATACCCTTGAGGATATGCCCTACCTTGTTACTTTCCGGCATGGAGGTGTTAATCTTGCGACACAACGCAAGCACATCCTGAATGTAGGCGAGGTATCCCAGGTAACAAGCTCTTGTTCGTGGTTTTGAAACCATGTTCGAGCTGTTCCCGCCAAATAAAATATGATGTTAGCGAGCATGTAGGTGGCGTCCCAGTGGTTGTTGCGGCTGCAGCGCTCATACTCATCAAGCCAATCGTCAACGTCTGGATTGTCGTCGCCATTGAAGATGGGAGGGTGGCGTATTTTCGTTAGAACAACTGGCTGAGCCGATGTTCCCGCGGTGGTAGAGGCTGTGTAGGAGGTCATCGTGGCTGTTTGAGACGTGGTTGTGATCTCTGGTAGGGGGCGGCCGCTTCGTAAATCCAGCTTTTGGCAGCGTAAATGGGCTAATCGGCGCGTACGGGGATCTTGATTCACTTCCACCAAGATGATACGTGGCAAGGCTAGTCCACGAAGGTTAGTCCAGGCTGGCACCGCACACAGAACACAGAAACACAGCATCAATCGTTGCTACCACTTTGCCTTCTTCTGTGTCACTGTTGCTGATCGTTGTCATCTTCAACTTCCAGCGATGCAAGGCATATATGTCACATTCTGTCTCCTGTCTTCATCGGCTTACCGCTTCGTAACAATATGATTAAATGCTCGGAATTCCACGCTCCAGCCAGTTGGAAACTCATACCTAGAGCAATGGGAGGCTGCGGTGTCCAGCTCGGATACGGTTGATCAAAAGCGGATGGCGGACTGGGCTTTGGGAGTCGCTAGGAAGCACCAGGTTTGAAGCCACAATCCGCAGCCAAGAGCCGATGCTTCATTATGATGTACCCACTAAAGGCTCCCAACATGGCATAAAGTTGTTCACCACTTCAATTGTGCTCACCATATTTGTTGTTCACCACCTCAAAGTTGTTCACCACCTCAATAAATGTTTGTTCCATAGTTCAATGTGTTTCAAAAATTGTGTGCTCAAAAAAGCGCAGAACTTGCATTTAAACAGCAGAACCAACAGCAGCTGTGGTCCCGCGGCCGGCCCTATGAAATACGCCTAAGGTTTTACGAAATCCGCCGAAGGTTTCACGCGCTACACGGCAAAATTCAAATTATCTGCAGTTTACTCTTAGCAAGCTGGACAGTCAGTTAAGCGGTAGGCTTAACTGAAATTAAGCGGTAAAAAGGGTAAAAGTTCCCTCTGCGAAATTCACACTGCGAGACAGCATATCAGCTAAAACCATATCTCAACATCTGAAAGCACCGATTCGGCATAACGTTTATGGCGCAGTGTAGTGAGTTATCTATTATGCTCTACAGGCTTTTCAAGGAGTGCTTTGATGTGGGTTATCTGCCACCATCGTTTAGCAACGCGCATACGGTCTTGGTTCCCAAGACTGATGAGCCAGCCATGCTTTTAAAAGTTATAAGCTATAGACCGATCACGTTAACAAATGTTGATTATAAAATTCTGAGGAAGGTGTTAGCTAAGAGATTGCAATACATTATGAAAGATATTGTTGGACCTCACCAAACATGTGGAATAAAACCAGAAGCATATTTAATAATATTCATGAAGTGCTTAGTGTGTTCGAGTGCTGCGATGCTCTAAACAGGAGAGTGGCCATGGTTCAAGTTGATTTTGAAAAAGCATTTGATCGTGTCTCTCATGAATATTGTTCTGTTTGTTGGAACATATTGGTGTTGGTGCCGTTGTATCGAAAGGAGTTAAAATGGCTTATGCATGTTGTTCTACACGCCTTATGATTAACAAAGTGTTATCTGAAATAATTGATGTAAGAGCATCTGTGCGGCAGGGACGTCCACTGTCTCCTATCCTCTTTGCTATATATTTGGAACCATTTTGTGTAGAATGGTAACTGCCAACGAATACATCCGTGGTTTTAAGCTGGGAGTATGTGAAGTGAAAATATTGGCATACGCTGATGATGTGACGCTTTTTTGTGAAGACGGCGAAAGCGTTTCGAAAGCTTTGAAAGTAACACAAATGTATTGCAGGCAGACTGGTACTGCTGTTATTTAAAGAAAGGTCTCGGCGTCTGGCACGGGAAATGGGAAGAGAAACCGGAAATATTCTGTGGAGTAAGGTGGGCTACAAACCCCGGAGTTTATTTGGGAGTCCCATTGAACAAATACGGAGAAAATACGAATTACTGGAATGAAAAAGCGGAAGAAATACGGGAAAGGACGAAAGGATGGATGGGACGTAACCTCTCTATTTTCGCCCGTGTGACTGTATGCAATACCTTTTTGGTGGCAAGAATAATGTATTTACTTCAAGTATTGTATTGTGTTCGAATCAATATACAAAGGTTCCATCGTGTATTTGCGGTCTTCATTTGGTCGTCCAACTGGGAACGAATTAGCAGAGATAATCTCTTTCGGCGAGTTAAAGACGGAGGGTTGTTTCTAATGCATCTATATGTGCGGCAGATTGTTTTAAGGTTTTGTTTCCTATGTAGGTTATACTGCTGGGCTAGCTGGTGGTGGTTATCAAACATTATGGTATCGCAGCGCTTTCAGACAAGGACAAAGGACTAGGGACACACACAACTGCGCTGACGCTGACGAACAGCGCAGTTGTGTGTGGCCCTAGTCCTTTGTCCTTGTCTGAAAGCGCTGCGATACCATAATGTTTGTTTCCTACGTGACCAAAAAGATGCATTCCTGAGAACCTTTATGCAAATCATGCTATCCAGTGCAATTACAGAGTTTATAGTCTCTTCATGCTCTGCTCGGGGATACACTGTGTCACGCTTCCTGCGAGAAGTGGTGTGGTCGTTCAGGTTTTTGCGCGTGCGGTACTCTGTAGAGTATTTAGCGACAGTACCACCTAAGCGGCTGTACAAAGATCTTATTTCACAATTGTTCCCAGCTCCATTGTACAGAACCTTATACTGTGAAGGCCCAGGGAAAGACGTTCTCAAGCGAGTTAAAAACATGACTGTTGCACCGGGCGTAAAAACATTATGACATGATAGAAAAACAGCGCAAAAGACGTGCACGGAGGAGAAGAACGGACAGGACGAGCGCTGTCCGTTCTTCTCCTCCGTGCACGTCTTTTGCGCTGTTTTTCTATCATGTCACCATACCAACTCGCCCAGATGTCTCTTCTTTTACAGTAAAAACATTCTTTATTAAATTGCATACAGGAACCCTCCCAGTCAAAACATGGAAGGAAGAAAAGGGCCTTTTTGTACCTTGGGGCTCAAACTGTCTACTATGTAGGAAACCTGAAACAGTCGAGCACGCATTCCTGGATTGTTGGGATGCGGTGTTTTACTGGGATGTGTTACAAAGGACACTTAAAAAAGACCTGCCATTGACGCCACGTGGAAATCGGTACTTGACAACTGTTAATGATGATTTTCAGTATGACCTCATCATGCTATTGGGCCTTCACATTATTTGGAGGAGTAGGATGGCTTATAGGCACTGTGACGTCGATCCACGATCTTTATGTGATTATTTTGTAGAACAAGTGTATAAACTAAAAGAAATTTTGAAATGAACGTCCATTAGACACGGCTGTCAGCCAAGGGGCATGGCAACCACGATTTTTACTGATGTATTTGTACCAATTCAGGCAATAAAGAAAAAAAAACTTTTATGGTGAAGTGGTTAGCGGAGCTAGCTATCGTACAGGAGGTCGTAAGTTCAGTCCCACGGGTAAATATTTTTTTCTTCTTTTAATATACTATCTTTTATTCGCTTTGGACAGCTTTTATTTTCCGAACACTGCCTTCTGAACCGACAACCACAACTTCAAAGTACTGGGCAGTATTCAGTCGGCCCATAGTCATGACCGGTGAAGCGCTTGTTTTGGTATGGTCGAATTTATGAAATAGAATTGATAATAAAGCGTCCCTTAATTTTATGAGAATAAACCAAGTAAAATAAAAACGGGAGTAGGTGTAGAAAGAAGTATCTCGCATGTCAGAAAAAATAAAAGGAATAAGAAAACGAATAGTATAATGACACGAGAAGAGACTGAGAATGGGAGGGCCTAGTCGGTGGGGCGGTTTCGCACGCTGTCTCGCTAGAGAGACATAGGAGTTGGGCGACCGTCGGCCGACAGCCGTCTTGCGAGCGACGCGGCGCCGACACCGACTGTCGCTCGACTGTTTCCGTCGGCGCAGTGTGAAACAGACGCAGACATCGGGAAGACGCCCTGTTGGCAGACAAAATTGGCGCCGTAGCGCTCTAGCGTGACAGGCCCTTAAGGCCGTTAGTTTGGGGATGGTACGCGGTCTCAAGCTTATGCTTCGTAGATAATGAACGGAGGACGTCTTTAATAATGGGACAAGAAGCAGCGACCGCGGTCGGTGATTAATTGGAAAGAGCGCCGTGATGCAGCATGGCGCTGTGGAAAGGAAGATCAGCGCAATCCGTAGCGCAGCTCGTGGGTAAAGCTTTTGTAATGGCGTAGCGTGTTGCGTGATCGGTTGCCACTACGATCCATTTATGACCTGACAGTGACGTCGGGAACGGGCCGAGAATGTAAAGCCAAGCACGGTAAAACCTACAACCTGTATCAAGACTCAAATGAAGCGAGGCTCCGCCACCGCACTCGCATAGGCTTCGACTTCCATTAATAATTGTATGGTCTCACCTTGCAAAAGAGCCCACAGATCGACGGTAGAACTCATCGCTGCTCCTGTGGCATGCACGCAAGCTTCTCGGTGACCTATCCATATCTGGCGGCGAAGTTGCTGATGTTGTATACGAGCGACCGTGTAGTGAAGGACGTGAAAGTTCGTCCACGTGGACAAAAGCAGTAGGACATGGAAACGCAATCTTGAGATTGAAAACATGTTCAGTACAATCAAAAGTTTGATGTCGAGTTCACAGCACCCGAAGAACCGAGCAAATACCGCGGGAACAGAAGAATGCCGGAAGCAACTCGCACAGGAAGTGCTGCTTTGCCTTCGATATACGACACCATGCGCCGATACCACCGCGCTAGAGATGATGCGCTATATATAAACGCTGTTGCATCTCATTACCGTGAGGCGCTACGAAATGCGATGTGATGCGATGCGCTACTGTCGCGTTCATGTAAACGCGGCTATGGGGAGCTCTCGGCAAGTTGTCGGGTGGATCGGGATTCATGTCTCTGCTCGATAGTACTCACTGCAGCACACCCGAAATCTGCTTTCTTTGTGAGTGGCTGCGGGGCTGGTAAGAAAGGGAAATGTACTTGCCCATCTGCAAACAGAGGCGCTCCTTCTTGCCTCCCTGAATATTTCCTTTACACTTTCCTTTTGGACGGAAAAGACGTTCGTGCAGTGCCTCTGGCCAACGTTTTCGTTGGCCAGTTTTCGTTGTTTTTGTTAATGAGCGCGTCTCCATGTCGTCAACATCCTCCAAGAGATTCACCGTCGAATTATTTAACTCAGCATATTTGCAGCTGTTCGTAGACTGGAAACGAAAAGCCTCATCTGACATGTGGGAGTGTTAGCAACACCTCAAAAGCTCTGCCTGGAAGATCCTATATGGGAAAAACCCCGTCTTTTCATCTCGTCATACGTTCGAAAAATACTACAGTATATGGGGCACTTTGTATTTTTTTCGGCAGGAATAGAGAATGAGAATGCTGGGAGAAGTTCTCGATTGCTTTTTGAGAACTGTCAAGTTTAACATGAGCGCAAAGCAGCGCTGAACGAATGGCGACAATTTAAATTTTCGTTTCTAGTAAGACTGATCCTCCCAATACGGACCATCTCTGCCATGTCGTCTCGATTCGGTTCCGTCGGGGAGCACGTCGGTCATCCCTTGGAGATCGGAAGCTCTTGCTCTTGCAATGCAGCAGCCCCGTTAAAGCTAATCCACATGCAAATGATAGTCAATTGTGTCATAAGCGGTGGCATTGAAGCCAATTATTTCGAAATTGTTGGAACCTTGCCGGTCTTCCTGCTTGAGCCGCCGCAACCGCTCATAATACAATTTTTTGCAACGTAGCGGAAAAACCGGCGTGCCTTTTCATTTGCATTTAACCTCTTTATAGAAGTGCGTAACGCTTACGTACTGGTTTTTACTAACCCAATTTTAGCCGCACATGAATTACTCCAGGTGTGCAATGCATGTTTTCAGCTTACTCTGCCGAAGCTTTCTTTCCATGAGAGACCCATATCTTGTTTTTAAGGAGGTTGTCGCTTGTGATCTTTAAATATATAATGTCTTTTCCTAAGCTACGGCAGATTTAGGCGCCTTTGCGAAGGTCTTTGCATGAAATCACAAAACGAAACTGTTGAAACAGGTAGAACATTTTTCCTCAGCTCTCTCTCTCTCTCTCTTCAGAGTGATTAGGTACCAGGCAACGGTGTATTTTGTTAATTAGCTTAGATTTGAATTACAAAAATACAAAGAATTGTTCTTTTTTTACATTTTACATGCATTTTTGCAATTGTCTTCCTGTTCTCTTTCTTTTCGCGCAGTCCTTCTGTGGTATTGTATGAGGAGATAAATATGACCTTTGTGTAATTAATTATTTAGATTTTAGAATCGAACACAACTCAACTGTGAGAGAGAAGATGCCTTTCAATCGGAGCAGAGTTCCGCTAAGATTCGAGTCTATCTATTGTCAAGGCGCTGTTGGAAATTTTCAGCCGCCTACAATGTAATCTTGATGCCATTAAATACAGCATACCAACCAGCACAAGGCCTGCGAAGTCGTGGTAATAGGTCATAGCAGCTTTTGATCCAAGAACTTAGTCACATTTTAAAATTATTGTTTGACAGCTTTAGATTGCTTGCAGCATGAAACTCACTGTTCAACATGACATGTGTGCTCCCCCTTTTTAGCTTGTGTATTGCAAGAATTACTCGGATTTCTACGTGGTTCAGTATTGCTTGTGTTTCTTTTTTTATTGTAAATGTCATAGTAAAACCAAGAAATGGCTGCTTCAAATTCCCGGGATTTAATCTTCAAATGATGACCATATGCGCACGCATCCTCTCCAAATAGGCACTATTCCCGTTCCTGGAGAACTTCTGAACACCCGCGCGCCTCATCACTTGGCGTAGCCTCACCTCCCTGGATGACCCGAGCCACCTTCCAAGATATCCTCCTCCATGCTTCTTGTACATAACGAATGGTCTCTTATAAATATTGGGTTACTTTGAATCGCCAGCAGCTGAATAATGACACGAGATAGGCATACAATTTTGAGTAAATATACACTGAATATTGGAAGGCTGTTCACACTCTAATGAAATAGCTAGGAGTTAATCCTTCCTCTCCTGTGAGTGTTTTGCCAGACGGCACTGAATGCAAGTATCGACTAGTCAAATGAACATTTTTTTTCTGAATCATTTCGATGTCTCTTTTTGAATGTGTGGTCTTTTCCGAGTAAAAAGGTTCATTGAACTGATTGCCACCGAAAGATAGAAATGAGAGGTTTATCAGAGAGAAGGGATTTAACTGTAAGCCCTCCATACACTGTAAAATAGAAATATTTTGTCGAGTAGCCATGTAGGACAAACTTCTGCAAGCCTTGTCAACGCCTGTGAAATGAGTAGGATTATAATGGAACATAAATGGGAAAGCCATTGATAAGACAATATAAGGAAACCGTTGTTTTCCGAACCTTGGAAATGCTAATAGATTAGGAAGGCCTTCATAAGTGGGCTATAAATAGGCACGCCAAAAGTAAACGCATATTGCTAGAGCCATAGCGGTTTAACACTGGACCCATGATGGAATGAACAATGGTACCCAATGTAAGAAAAATCAGACATTTCTTCGAGAGCCAAAGGAAGTCTGATATTCAAACACCGGTTTTCCAACATTGAACTATCGTTGGTCCAATAGTGGTGTGCAGCTTGGGCCTGTCCGCTCTGGGTGTGCGAACACCCAGCGCATCGTACCATCCTGCGTAAATAAACCACGTAACAAGTGTAGTGGAGCTTGAAGGGTAAATTACCATGGAACCTCTCCTACTCAACCCGATCAGATCACTAGCTGGACTGCTCCCACTAAGGACGGAAATGGCGCAAGCAGACGTTCCGACGCAGCCAATGTCAGCAGCTTAACCGACCACCACACAGATGTATCGGAATCCCGGCACTTTAGGCTAGCCTGTAGAAGATGTGGATGACTGGCTTACCCACTGCAATAGGTTAGCAAATACAACCGCTGGCGAATGTGACAATCTTTCGTAAAGAAACGGCGCTAACATGGTTTGACAACCAAGAAGCATCCTTTACCACCCGGGATAGCTGCATGGAAAAAATTAGAGCGAGATGAAAAAGCGCTGAGCAGTCTCTGGCTCAGCGAGCTCAAGTATCGGAAGAGGCCGGCAAAATTTAAATAGAAGTCCTCAAGCTGTGGAGAATAGCAATACTCGTATGAGTGAGGTGGACAAAGTGAGCCACTTTCACAAGGGAATAGCAGAAGATGTGTATAGCGTTCTCATTACCAAGGACGATTTCAATACCACCGCTGATGTAACAAGACACTGCCGCACGTTTGAAGGTTTGAAAATCGTGAATATGTGTCGCTTTGGAGAAATGAGCCTAAAAATGCACACCAAACCAAATATCATCTGAATCAAATTCCAACTGCACCACCCTCGCCAGCTGTGCAGTGAATGTCGCGCGTTCCTGATTCATTCAACCTACAGTAATAATAGATGGTTCACAGGAAGGGAAGGCGCAGTATCTGTTACATTGGTTGGTTGCACAACTTTTATTTCCATCGGAAACGGACGTCCTCTCCCCGGGTTAGAGGCTGGCAGGTAGCCCTTGGCTTGTTGCGGCCTCCGCCAGATGGACGGTGCGGTGCTGGATCGCAGGGTCCGCGCTTCGCAGCAGGGTATCCCAGGCTACTCTACTTGTAATATTGTGTCCTATCCATAGAGATTGTGGGCACTCAAGAATTATGTGGTCGAGTTTCCTCTCGCCCCACAGTGTTTGCACAGATCATTGTCCCTAAGATCTGGTAGCGCGTGAAACGCCCAGACTGGGTTCATGAACGTATTAGTTTTAGCCGCCTCCACGCGAAAGCTTCTCTATTATTTAGGCTAACATCTGACGGGGGTACCAGTCTACGTCCCAACTTATAATGGTCGATGTTTTCCCCGTAACTGTGCAGACGCTCGTCGTATGCCTAGTGTTCGGGGGGCTCGATAGCTACCCGGAAGTAGAGAGCTGGGGCTAGCTCGTGAGCCGCCTCTTTACCAGGGATGGCAGTGTGAGCGGATGTCCAAATTAACTGATTTTTTCTATTCAGCGTTTTTGGTCGAGGATTTTGGCCGCCTCCTGCGATACCCTCCCCTTTCCAAAATTTTGAATGGTAGTTTTGCTGTCGCTAATTACGAACTTGGCTTCCGTTCCTACGCAAGCTAGCGCTAGCGCAACTTCCTCCGCAGTCTCTATGCTGCGGCCTCTGATGGCTGCCGTGGATACCGGCGCCCCTTGGCCATCGACTACCGAAGCTACCGCCACACCTGTCTGCCATTTGCCGCATCTACATAGACTGCATCCTTCGCTCCCATGTTCTTGAACCATCGCTCTAGAGCTTCGGCTTGTTTGGCCCTTCTTTCGACATTAAATTTTGGAGAGAGAGAGAGAAAGCTTCATTTCAAAAAGAAAAAAAAGGGGGAGGGGGCAGTTAGTGGAGTCTTCATTTCAAGACCCCAGTGGCTTCGGCTGCCGCTCTTGCCTGAGTTACCAGCCTGAACCGCAAGGAAGGTATGAGTTAAGGTGGAGAGAGAGAAAAAGAGGAGACGTAGTGGAGAGCTACGTAGTAATTTCGACCCCCTGGGGATCTTTGAAGTGCGCTGGCATCCCTCAACACACGGACGCCTCTTCATTTCGCCTCCATAAAAACATAGCCGCTGCGGTCGTGTTCGAACCCGGATACTCCGGCACAATAGTCGGGCGTCGTACTACTGCACCAATCTCTCTCCATTACCGTGATCAACGAACCATCTACCCACTCCTCATAAATCTATGACTAAGAAATCTATGACAGGTGACGTGGCGCCAACTTCAGTCCCGTACATTCCCATCCCCTGCTTTCTTATCTTTGATCCATCCAGGACTGTTCTCGCCGCAATGCCCCCTGCGTGGGGCACCTAAAGCTGATTTTGAGCATATTATGATCAAATGCTCGAAATTTCACCCTCCAGCCACTTGGCAACTCTCCGACCTCGAGCGATGGGAGGCTGCGGTGTCCAGCTCTGACCCGGCCGTTCTAAAGCGGCTGATGGACTGGGCTTTGGGTGTCGCTGGGAAGCACCAGCTTCCGGCCACAACACGCAGCCAAGAGCCGACCCGTCATTAGAGAGATTTAGCTTACCGGAGACGTATTACGTCTCCCGGAGACGTACAGACGTAGACGTATCGGACGCCTACTGCGCATGCGTGAAAATTGATGTAGACGTATTCGGCTGACACCGGGCAAAACACGTTTTAGCTGTACGTATCGCCCATACGTAAGACGTATCGCTAGACGTACATGCAGATGATGATGATGGCTATCCAATAAAAAAAGATAGAAGCTATTTGTAATAAATGCTCCAAATAATGTCACAAAAATGTCACATGCAGATCCCCCGAAGTCATCATGTTGACGTGTTAGCTGTGTTTCGAATAATTATTAATTTGAGCTCACTTTTAACCACTTTGCTACCTGCAGCAAGCCTGAACAATCCAAGCCTAGTTGCATTAAATCCGTTTGTTTTGGTGCTCGTAGTGCTCGCATGGAGGAAGGAAACAACTGCTCGTGTTTGCTGGTGTTCGGTCGTGTGCTAGAATTTGCTCGTGCTATCGGTGCAACCTGCCCACGTTACGTTACATCATGCCGACAGCATCCTTCACCCTTCACGACAGGCAGCTTTTTTGAGCACCCTATCATGGGATGAATTTGAAGACATGCATTGATTTCAACGGGAGCGCGATATTCCAAAGCCTCGAAGGAACTTACGTGAGCGTGGTACCCTTCAACATCGGCGCCAACAACAACATAGTGTTCAACAGGATTTTTAGATTCTAGAAAGAGGATTTCGGAGAGCTGCAGTTAGCCCTCCTAATTCCAAATGAGGTCATCAGTGCGCAGCGTGTCAGGGTCTCCGGCTCCGAGGCACCTTGGCGCAGCTCGATTTTTACTTCGGTCATCTACTCTACGATATGACAAGTGGCTTGATCTGCAAGCTCTTCAGCGATTCTCCGAGGTAAGTAGCGCATGGTGTGGTGGCTGTGGTGGCTTGACGGTTACAAGCCAAATTATTGATAGCAGTGCTTTCTGTGTCAAATAAATATGCCCGCCGAAACATGTAAAGCAAAGCTGACTGGCTGTGGCGTTTCAGTAGTCATCTTTGAATGCGAATTAGCGCTAATCCTGAGGTTCAGAGCTTATCAAAACAGTCTAACACTTGTGCGACCGCTTATAGCGCTTTCAAATTTGAAAAAAAAAAAAAAAAAAGGCCGGAGCGGATTTCAAGCGATAAATTCCTTGTGAGAAGCGGGGCGGGATGTCGTATCATCCCGCGTTCACACTGCTACGCACTCTCGCGCTACTCATTGCACATCATCCCCATCAGCTTCCATGTGTGCATAAACGCTACCGAGCCTTCTACTCGATATAACTACGTCAAAACCCTACCATTTTGTAGTCGAAAGGCACCAGCGCTCATGCTCCTAGGGATGATGGCATGGGACCAATGCTCTCTGGCGCGTAACGACGTTGTGTCGTTTCTAGCAGGCGAGCAGTTTTGGCTACTGTAAAACATAATATACATTAACGATTGCAGTTGACTCGTGCCCAGTCACCGAACGTCTGCTGTAATCATTGATCTTTTTTTTTTTTTTTTTTTTTAACGTCAATTAACTTAGGCACACTTGTGCAAAGGCATATATATATACCCCTGCTCTCCAACTCGGTTGTAGAGCTTTGGGAAGGTGCTCTCTTGTCGACATCGAATTTAGTGAAACTGTTTAACGTCCCGAATGCAACCAGTGCTATGCTGCTTTTCGATCTTGCCTACTAGCACAGCATAAGGTCATCAACATAAACACTAGCACACTTACAAGTCAATATTTTTTTTTATTAAATTAGGGAAGTCCACGGAAACACAAACTGAGAAATACGCAAAAGGTTGTTATCAGCACAAGTTATTTTTTAATTTGCTTCATGTATTAGAAATACTCAACACAGAAATTTCATAAGATTTTATGCAATAATTTAAACAATGTAAGCAATTTTGGATTTGGCCCTTATCGATATGAAAATCTATATTTGACCCTACTTTGACTGAAGGAAATTTTTTTCAGAGTCGTTTCTAGTCTCTTTGTGAAAATAATACCTGTAAACGATCATACTGTGAATACAGCTGATGAAGAGTTGTAATATTCATTGTCACACAATCAGCAGCACTGATTTGCTCTAAAGTGAGCAAATAAATGCTTAGTGGGCTTCTGCTTCAAGCAAAGATGTGAGGCTATTTTCTGTTGGTAGAAATTAGTTGGAATGTGTTTAATGAAGAGCTATTTTAATTCAGTGCACCATTGTATTGCCGGGGAATGGTAGATGCACATAGGATGCAAAGCGACAAGACAGCGGCAAATATTGTCGTTTCTTGCCAGTTTCGGCTATTTGCTTATGTTGCTAAATGCAGAAAGCCGCTGCCAACAGGCTAAACTGAATGTAGTCTTTTATAAGTTATTTTGCTAGCTTTATGCACAAACTGCTTCGTCTGCTGCAGGCCTATGTTCCCAGTGTTTTTATCTTCTGGCTTCAGATTTTCCTGTGATCTCTTCGTATCCTAGACAGTGATAAGGAAGTAGTTATGGAGAAGCCATAATTGAATTTACACTCGCAGTAGTCCACTCTATCATGCTAAAGCTGAGAAAGAAAGCTGTCAAGAATAAAATAGATTTGGCTCATTTCCATCTGCACATCAGCAGAATCTGGCTCATTTTTGATTTGGCACATGATTTCTGTGAAATTCCTGGTCTTTATTTACATCCTTATTGTCTCAAACCGTTTGCAAAAGTGAGATGTATATATGATCTTTCAAAAAAAAAAAAAGAAAATAACATAGTGTAGGTTTCTGAATTTCGCTTGCTTTGAAAAAAAAAAAATCAAGTGTCGATGATAGTGTTGAAAAAATCCGGGAGCACTGCGGAATCTACACTGCAGAAATGTGAAAATCTAAGCATTGCTGGTGCACACGGTGCATCACGTTTGCTCTCATCATTATGAATTAAATGCACCGTCATTATCATTGCTAATGTCATCACTGCTAATTCCAACTTCATTGTCATCGCTACTATCATCCTTACAGTAAACAAGGAGAATTTTGATGTGTATTTCAAGATCCCGAACGTTGCACAGTTGGCTAAAGCACTCGGATGGGGATGCGAGGGATAGAGGTTCGGCTCCCAGAGAAAACAGGATTTTAATTTTTTCTGATGGCATCATCATGACGTCATTTGATTGACAGCTATAGTGTGACCAAACAAACAAATGCCGACAGTATGAGCCATTAAAGATTTTCACCTTAAAATTGATGGGCCTGTACGAGGTAACGCTAGTGAACTCTTCCAAAAGCAATGCAATAAGTATTATGCTACGGCACAGTAAAGAAGGTGCACACTGAAAGATTATTTTCTCATGACCACTTTATAGGGACTTTATAAGCGATCGTTGCTTGCAGCCGCTCCAATTTTTCCTCCTCAGGCGGTGCATGCAAAGGAAGGCCCTTGTGCTCAACTGCTGGGGTTTCATCATGGCACAGCAAGGCAAATTTGCCGACCGTCTGTGGCTCAGAAGGAGGACTTCTCTGGGCACAAGTGGAGCCTGTGCCGAAATATCAGGCACTAGTGTGTACCAATGCCATAGTCTGCCAGTGGGCCATTTAAAGGCAGACGTCACGATGCAGGTAAGCCTGTTCAGTCATGTCTTCATTGCAGTAACTAGCTGTAATATGTTTTTCATATTCAGGGGAGTGCATTTCCAAATTAAAGCCTAACATCTCTGCTGCGAAAATTCCACAAGTACTTTTATATTTTTTGAGTTGGTTTTTGGGAAAGGGTACTCAATGACCCACCTCATGAAAAACAGCATTTCATCTGTAAAGAAACGTGGCACTTAAGTATGTGATGCAAGATTGTGTTAGCATGTGGCATTTTATAAATTTGTAGGAAAAAATTGTATCTAAAAACTTGCAACTGTAATTACATCTCATTATACAAAAAGAAGAGGCACCTGTGTAGACCCGCATTGGTTATATTTTTAATTCTTGCTATCTTTTAGGGATCCTCAAGGAGACGGTGCACTTTGAGAACCTGCAGAAGATCACTATGGGTCATAAATATGTGATCTATAGTGATGCAGCCTACCCCCGATGGCCTCTACTCTACAAGCTGTTTGGAGGTGCCGTACTGCAACCTCATCATGTTGCCTTCAACAAGGCAATTAGCAGTGTTAGGAAAGCTGTAGAGGGGGGTTTGGCAGCGTAGCATGGGATTTTGCTTTTATTGACTATTTCAAGAACCAAACTTTGAGATGGTAACAGGTAGGGCGCATGTATAAAGTTGCGCAATGAACTGCCGAACATCTTTGTACAGCTGTCATGTGTCTATCTACTTTGTCTTGTGTCTGCCTCAGTTGGTCAATACCTTGTGCCTTTTCAGACATAAGTGTCGGCCTACGTCCTGCGGTCAAAAAATTTGGAACATCTTTTTTTTTTTTTTTTTAGGCTGCCTTTCTCAGTAAAATATGGACAAGCATGGCAAGCAGTGACCTTCATAGTTGAGGCATTTGTCAACAGTCGCAGAATTCATCTCTGTATTCCTTACAGCAATAATTGCAGCATGCAGTGGTGCATATCTTGTAAATAGGGTAAGTGCTCTAGGAAACTTGGACATCAGAAACAAGTGGACAGGAGGCTTGCAGACTCACAACTGGATTTTACTAAGTAACGATGACATATATAAAGTGCACAAAACCACATGCTCAACGCTATACTTTTGCTTGCTCTATATATGTCCTCTTTCGGTTAGTAAAATACAGTTGTGAGCCTGTGTACGTCCATGTCCACTTCTGTTTCTGTTGTCCGCGTTTTCTAGAACAGTTACTCCATTTCCAAGATGAGCATCACTGCATGCAACAATGCTACCCAAAGATTTATGCTGTTCATTTGTTGACGCTGTTATGCCGAGATGCAGCTTTATGAATTTTTTTTTTATGCGAGATGCAGCAATATTTATCTCGATTGATTGCAGCAGTGCATGACTACTTTCTCGTTCTCGTTTCACAGTGTTCAACATGACATGGTGTGTGCGTGGTGGCATTTAGGGTGGCGTGTGATAGTGTTCGTGTTCAAATGCAGGGGTTTTTGCCCGAGTGTTGTGTGCAGCGATATGACAGCTTCAGTTTGCCATCTCGCTACTTGGCGAATTGAAAGGACGCGATGACTTTGGTTCGGCATTGTCTCCCATGCTCCTTTGACTGCGTGACCGTCTACCGGTGGACACCTGACAGCTGTGCTCCGGACCAACGGCTTCACTTGTTCCCAACGCTGACTTCGAACTGTTAGTGGCACGAGATGCTTGTGACCGCAAATATGCACTAGACCACCAGTCTGAACGCTGTACATGAGTTGTGCCACGTGGGCCGTCTCTAGCGTTTCACCCGAACGGTTGTGTATGCATTTGTGTATTGTCTAGATTAAGGAAAGGTGGCATCTGAGTTATAAAAGTGTCTGTATGTGTGAAGTGCCATCTGCTTTGGCGAACGAGGTGGCGAACCACCACAGCTTGTCTTCGTCAGGCCGTCTGACGGCTTCAGTGAGAACCTGTGCTACCAGATGCAAAAAGTGATGATGCCATTTTATGGTTTTTCACTTCATGCCGCTAATTCACAGCTCATATAATTATTGATCGCATGTACTGCTAGAGTCATTATTCAGAGTTTTCTGTACACTACTGAATTAATTGTACTCTCATTGAGCTGTCATGTTGTCATCATGCCCGAGACGCTTTGCATTGTAGCCCCATCCAGTAGTGCAGCCAGAGCTCGAGTTTTACCAACGTTGGCATCAATGAATGCCGCAGATGCCCTCTCCCTCTGTTTCCGCGCTCTTCTTTTTTTTTTTTTTTTTCATAAACTAAAGTCTCCTTTGAATCTTCTAGATTTTAACCCTGCAAAACTGTGTGTAGTCAGGCCAAAGCTATCACGCATATCTTTCTTTTTTTTTGCAGCTGTGGGTTTCGTGGACCCTGAAAATCACTTCGTGAGCCCTTATTTGAGAAACACTGACCTATGATATGTTTTTAGCAATTACCACTATGTGACGGGACATTTTGAATTTCTTTTGGTGAAGTGGTGACCACAGGCCACTAACAGTGTTTTCAACGTTGTAGCTGAGGCTCACTTGAGAGAGGTTGCGCACATATCTTTTTTTTCGAGTCATTGCATATGTTTACAATTCTCACAATGCAAATATTTCTTAAAATATGCAATTTAAAATTTGCAGATAATTTTGGACCTGTATTTGCAAAACTGTAGCCTTAGCTACTTATGCACCATAAAATGCAAGAACAGAAACACACCGACAGCATTTGTGTTGCAAAAATGTATTTGGGATTTATTTGACAAAGTGAACATGGTCGAGAGAGTTTTGGAGAAAATAAACTGGTGCTATCTGCAATGTGATATAGTGCCAACATAAATAACTTTCATTCTTTCATCAGCGCAATCAGCATCTTGTCAACTGATTGCTAAGATTTCACCAGCTGATCTCCACATGTCCATCTTCACACGGGGCAGTGTTCGTCACCATGTGCTGCATAAAACATCCGTGTTGTATTCTTCTACCTTCCTGGAATGAAAAGGTGCAGTGTTCACAGAAATTACTGTAAAATTAAAGCTGTTATGAGAAAGCTGGAGGTTGTTTAATATTGCTCTCCAGCTGGTATTGCAGTGAATAACTACGCACATGATTATTCGTGAAATGTCTGGGCATATGGCATACCCCTATATCATGGCACAGAAGTGCAGCAGTCTCCTCTTGTGAATGCACCTATCGGGGGTGGAATTGCCACTCCATTTGCTCCATTCTGCTCCCAAACTGCTTTTCCTGCTCTATCCTGCTCCAAAATGCAGTATTGCTCCAAAACTGCTCCAAATTGGCTGTTTTAATGTTCTACCATCAAATTTAGTGCAACACGCAAACAATGTCTTTGCACCAGTGGCAAAGATATAACGCATCTAGCACTGGGCTTAATACAAACGAAACTTTTGTAAGGGAAGGAAGCATGTGGCATAATAAATATTTGTTTGCAAGTAATTTTAATATGAGTCACTGGCGATTGGAGATAATTGCAAAAAAAATGCACTGTGCATGTGACGTAGCACCTCCTCTCAGCCTTTTGAATCGCCGGTGGAGGGAGAAGCAAGAGCAGCAAGCGAAGCAGATAGGCGCAAACTACCGTGAGTCGTTCGGAAGGAAACTTGTCCGACTGGAAAAACCACATGAGTTATTCTAATGGTTGTGGTCTAAGAACAAGCAGGCACCTATCGAGCCTCTTTTTCAGTAACAAGCTTGTTGGGCCTACGGCAGACAAAATCATACTTGAATCGTTACGGGTTGGTACTCCAAAGATGTCACTCACTAGGAAGCGTCTCAAGAGTGTTGGAAAGCCATACAGGGCCTATTGCCAAGATTTAAAAAATGAGCCCCAGCATTGCTCAAGCAAAGAATTATAAAACTATTGGAAGGAGGTAGTGAAGTAAAAATGCTGAAGGATGAAAAGGCTACCCTTCAGTGCCATCTACATTTCCTGAAGGCACTACTGACCACTGCTCAGGAATTTATCAGCACAGGCATAGGATCAAAAAGGGATATGCACAAGATAGAGAGCAGAAATGTCATGTCCATTAATCTGAGTTCCAAATTAGTGGCATTGCTTGAGTGCATTGAAGTGGTAAACTAGCAAATGCGTTAGGTCACAAGGTCACACTAGGTGTTCAGTTATAAAGTACACCAGCAAGCATTTTGTTTGCTGCTAGTCTGTTTCAAGTTGTTGGCCGTTGTCTTGTCAGAAATGAGTGCGAAGTTGGAGAGGCATTGAACTTGCATAAAAAGGAAGAGCTCATCTTTTTCTGTCAGAAAGAGAAAAACAATTACTACAATTATCAGAGGCATTTGACCTTAGGAACCTGCTCCAAAACATAATTCAAATGCTCCAAAACTCTTGTCTCGCTGCTCCCAAAGCTGCTCCAAAATGCTTGAGCCTGCTTCCACCCCTGACCTATGTATCAGACCCATTGATGACTGTCTTTAGTGGTAATGGCACATACCCACGGCGGGGAATAGGCCATGGTATATAGCAAGTACAAAAGGTTCATGGACAAGCAATTGGGTATTTTGATAATTACGAATCTTAAACTAGAATTTCATGAAAAAAAAGAAAGGAAAAGAAAAGGCAGTGAATTCTCATTGTAGCAATCTACCTGGTGTGATTATATAGTTGTGAACAGAATTGCACACAGGTTGTAGGGTATATCCTTTGGCACTTGCCCCCGAAGGAGAGGAGAATAAACACAAATAGCATGCCTGAGTAATCACCATTTGAACGATCTAACAGTCACTAACAGTGTTTCACAAGGAAGCCTGCTTTGGCCACTGTTGTTGAAAGTGTTCATCAAAGACATTGCCCACATTGACATATCCATTAAATTTGTCGTACATATATAGGGTGGATCTGGTACATATGATATGGGCATGTCCAGAAATCTAAAATATAAATCGAGAGACAAAACATAATTTTGGGAAACTACTGTCGAGCTCACGCCCTGAAACTCTGCTAGGTCTAATCCGACTAGCTGACGTCAGCCATGTCCAAGGACTCCAGGCCGTCATCTTAGCGGATAAGTTGACACCTATCTTGCACCTGTTGGATATTTACTAGTTTTGCCACCACCACATGCAGATGACTGTTCTATTATGACGGGCACTGATGCAGACACGTTGACAAAGCAAAGCAAAGCCTTCCTGTTAACATTATTGTTGTGGTTTCAATCAAACAAACTTAATATAAATTGTTCAAAGACAACGCTGATTATTTTTCCAGAAAAAAAATTTTTTTTTAATCGTGCTGTCAGCAATGAGAGCCGGAACATTACAATTGTAGGCTCGCAGAGAATACTAAGTGTCACGTTCAACAGCAATCTATACTGGGACTTGCCTGTTGCTGGCATATGCAAAAGATTTTCCATGGTATTTGATGTTATTCTATGTCAGTGAACGCTGCTTCTGATGCACATTGAAAACAAATTGAATCATTTTTTCACATCAACCAATGCATTAAGACCACAGTGGAGGGTGGAGTAAACAATAATAGAATTCTGCCATCCTTTTCTTGAGGATAAATAAAATTCACCAAATGGGTAATTGCGGTAGAAATGTTTCTATAAAATATTACTTCTGAGCTTTTGCGTTGATTATGCACATGCACAGCAGCATGCTGCAATGACCTAAGAGCTGGAAATGCATCACACGTCCAGGCAAACATCACACAAAAGTGTGAAGCCGCAAAAAGAAAAAGCATGTGGGAACTTCCCACGCTTTGCCCGATGATGAATACATTCTGGAGAGGGGTGCCTGAGGCCACACCGCACAGGAAGATACGGTGGCTGTTTGGGAGAAGGGACATGGCCATAAAACCATTACACTGATCCATTAGGAGTTGAGTTCTACAGATGCTGTTTTGATCCGCTGTATGTGACATCAGACATGCCCTGTGTTTTTCTGGCAGACAGACTCCTTGTTTGACTATTGCAACGCTATCGAAGTGAAAAAGGAAGTTTCTATGTCTCCTCGCCTGTTCCCAAGGTATGACTGCAGGAACATTGCTTACCAATACTGTTTGATTGACTGGCTGACTGACCCGAAGAGATGTGCCGTGCTTTTTTGGCCAAAGTTCTGTGAGAGGGCTGGATTGATTGTTTAAAGGTTTCTTGTCGAGTAAAAAAAAAAACAATACTGGCCCTGGGCAAGAGGCTCAATAGTCTATCATTGCTATGAACTTGCTTTTGACCTTTTGCTGTTAAGACCTTTGAAGTATGTACATAAGTCTGCAGAAGTGCAATCAAATTTCATTGTTTTTGTTCTCTCATCTTCGAAATGTCATTCTTCTCTCAAACCGAAGACTCAGTCATGCCACCAAATGGAGTGTAGGTTCAAAACAGTGAGACAAGCATAACAATACACAAAGCATTGCGATGGTCTCGTGAGTGTGCACCATGAACATGAAAACTTGTGAATAATTTGTTTTCCTACTCATTTATTTCATTTATCGCTGCTTTCATAGGCCATTGCATTTTGTATAATGCACTGTTGCTGCTGCTGGTCCATGCATAGTTTTGGCATGAATGCAAAAGCTAACAACTAGGTTCTAGTGCAGTTGTACTAAGCAGTCTTGACTTTTAAACTATAGTAAGTTGTTAAGGCATTGAGATAAATAAAACTTTTTACAAATTGGTGCTGCTCAAAATAACGTAAATATGTCCTCACCCCTCAAGGGCACTGACTGCAGGCTTGGTGTTGACGGCAGCGGCTCCACACTGTGCAGACTTGTGGCTATGCCATGGAAGCAAGCAAACAAATGAAAGAAATAATTATTTCTGCAGCCATGAGATCTTGGGCTGTTTTCCGGTGCATAACAACATGCACGAGCTTACTTTAGCACTCTGGCTACACTTTGTAAACTGCAGTAAGAGAATCAAGACTGAACATTGCAGTGCTTTGTAAATAGCTGTAACATGTTCAACAAGAACATTGAAGAAAGTAATATAAGAAGTGTTGTCGCTTACTATTCCGGGAGTTGTCATGATTGCTTTCATCATCATGAGTCTCTCTGGGCACCATGTCATTCAGGCACTTGCAGGCTCATTTTCATCTGAAAGGGAATAACCATATGAGACACAGATGATTGGTAATTAACTTGCCAACATAATACAGGATCTAATTGTGCAGCTGAAAGTTGCGCCAGGACACTAGAAAAGTGCCACGACGCAGACACTGTTGCCTTCATTCAATGCAATGGTCCTTAACAAGGATCCTTTTTTAATTTTCAGGTGTTTTTATAACACAATGAGCAAACCAGTTCAGCCTCTGCGACTTGTAAATGCTAATAAGACTTCCAGTGCCTGAATGTTTTGTCCAACAGCATAAAATACTTCATTTCACGTGCTGACACAGGGACACAAGTTCATAAGCTTGGAGCAAAAAAAAAAATTAAATGACCTCTTGCAATATTTGGCTTTGGCACTGCATTCAGCATGTGCTGTTAGCTAATGGTGCCAGACAATTGTCTGAGAAGATAAAGTAAATCATCTTGCAAACAATTTTTATTTATTGTGGCTCCTGGTGGCTGTGCACATTTACATGCACAGGTAAACAAAAGCAGCTACACGACGTGTATTAATTATGCAACTCGAGCCATGCTTAGCAAAAATGCTGAAATATCATGTATCTAATTCGCACAACGTAAGTGGCTTTTTACTTTGCGCTGCTATTCCCCAGCAATCGACTAGGCGGTGTACAGACGGGCGGGTCGTATGTATCGTGGGAAAGCATCATCCACCACCACTCCTACTCGGAGCGCACGCGATCGGCAGGCGCCGAGTCACTGCCATTCCGAGCTACTCGAAAGTGCCGTTTTCGTCACATATGATAATTGTTCCGCTCGGACAGTCCGCTGTCCAGTCAGATCGTCTGAACAGAGAAGGTAGTGGGTAGTGACTTACCAGAATCATTTTTTTTTTCTGACGCTGGCTGGCTTGCAAAGGCCTTTGCGAACGCCTTCATTGCGCAGCGGAGCGAGCGCTCGTTCGCCGTCGGCAGATCCCTAGAAATCGTTGCAACTTCTTTCGACGGCGCCTTCTCCCTGCGCTGTACAGTGTATGTACAGGATGGTGGCGATCTCGAGCTACTTGCTGGTCGTCCCCCGCACTGAAACGCTTGCGCATGATGTTTTTTTGGCACGGCCGGGGCAAGGGTATTACAGCATTTGATGACGCCAATGTGAAAACGGGAAAACTATGTGGCCCGTTGCGCACAGCAGCACTCTACAAGCACTCGTAGCACCATCCCATCGGCGCTTGGCTTAGCTTGGCGGCTTGGCTCCATGGCTGCTGAAATCTCGTGAGATCTCGAGAGATTACGGCAAGCTGGACGTCACGCGGCATACGTCTCCGGAGTACGTCTCCAGCGCCTGTACGTATCGGCAGTTTTCACGCATGCGCAGTAGGCGTCCGATACGTCTACGTCTGTACGTCTCCGGGAGACGTAATACGTCTCCGGTAAGCTAAATCTCTCTATTAGCATGTAATCCCTTAAGGCTCCCAAATATAAAGTTTTTCACCACCACCACCACACCGCGGGGCCATTCAACCTACCACTAAACGATATTTACAAGGGAATTTTCACTACTGAAGTACGATGAAGCCAAACCTTTGCTTGTGAGGCCGCTGACTGCTGCTTCCCTGCGTCTGCTTCCGTATGCTGTGTGGTCCGGCGTCCTAAGAAGCACCAAATGGAAAGCGCAGCACGGAAACCTGGATTGAAAGCCCAACGGGGTCAGTGGCTTTGGGTCAGCTTCGGAAATGCGTGAATCACCTGGTAATGTCATCGGGCATGATCTGACAGTTACGTCATGGCTGGATGTGGTGTCATAATCACATCAGTGCAGGTTATTATACGTAACCGAATATCATGCCGTCATGAATCACAACCGGTTATGGCCAATGAAATCATCAGGTGATGACGCCAAACTCTCGTGGTTGTTGTGACCGTGCATGGTCCGCGCTTGCGCGCACTAATGTTCGCGGTTGGGCATGGTATTGATATGTGTTGTTGGTGCAAGGGCTCTAAGTGAGCCTGTTTCCATGAATCTTTTTGTGTGAACATGCTTTGCTTTGTCTTGGCCCTGCAACTGCAAAGTTGGCACTGTCAAGGGAACGTCAAGAAAAATAAAAAGAAACTTCGCCCTGTGAGAAATAGCCGGAAGTGCTTTTGTTCAACTGTTCACCCTTCCCGTCGAGAGGCGCTATTGTCAAGCGAAGAATGCCTATTGTCCAAAGGAGACGATCGGAGTGACACATCCGCTGACGTACAGGAGAACAAAGGAGCATGATGATTACGGTCATTATAGGATTTCCCAGGAATGCAGGAAAGAGTTGCAATTTCCGGAAAGGGACAATGCTGGGAGCCATTCGTGGCGCGCACGTACACTTGGGTTTCTGAGAAGGAAATCCACTTGCCGGAACCACCATATCGGATCTTTGCAGAAGAATCAAAATATACCTCCTCGCCGTTCCCAAGCTCTACCCGCCAACAAGTGACCAGGCCCGACGAAAGAATACTGGACCAGTCAGTGCATAAGACCATCAGTGCAGTGATGTGATCGAAGGGTTGCCGATATCTGAGGGGTGTGCCCTGGAACTGATTGGTCAGCATCTTCAGAGAGGGGGCTGGACATGGGGGGATTTAAGGACGTTGCAGAGCACAAAATGACGCTCTGAGCCCTGGGTAAACGGCTCATCCAGACGCTTCTCGCTATGAACTCTTAATGCTTGCCATTTTGCTGATATACCCATTTATTTTCATTTAAATAAGTTTTCTCAAAATGCCATTAGACCTGCTTGTATATATTTTACCAACTTTGAAGATTCAATCCTTCATCAACCCGGAGTCTCTGCACGCTACCAAGTGAAGGCCGGGTCGACTTAGTCCCAGCGTCACGACAACTGGTGACCAGCGGTGGGGTCTGAATCTACAAGCCACAACATCTGGTGATTGGAGGTGGATCAGAATCTACAAGCCACAACATCTGGTGATCGGAGGTGGCATCTGAAGCTACAAGCCACGACATCTGGTGATCGGAGGTGGCATCTCAAGCAACAAGCAGGAGCAACAATCGGTCAACAAGAGAGCAGCTCGGAGCATCGATCGCATGTGTGGGTGAGTGCTTGGCTTTTCTTCTGATGTGGACCAGGTTCTAGAACAGGGTTCGATTTTAGAATTGGTAAAGAGTGTTGAAACGCCTTTAGGTTTGGTAGTTTGCACAGTTGGTTTCAATCAATCAATCAATCAATCAATCAGTCAAAGTGATCTTTATTTGTAGGAAACGGAATACATAAAGAATATTTGGACCGATAGCCGCGGGGCTAGTAGACGGTCCAGTACAGAATAAACTTGGTCAGGCAGCCGTAATGAGCGCATACAAACACACACACACACACAAAAAAAAACGAATGAAACAGACAAGCAAAAAGAATCAACAGGCACGGAGGAAAATATTTTTCAGCAAGCAATACATAGGCAATTAATACAAAACGCAAGCGCACACACAAAAAAAAATGGGGGGGGGGGGGAGGGCGGGGAGGGGATCATAACTCTTCTTGGCTATTAATAAAGAACATTTTACAACTCATTTTAAAGTTACCTCCAAGTTTCACATTAATAGGCAACGTGTTCCAATGTTTTGCTCCAGAAAATTGCACTAAACGTTCTCCGTACACATTGTGGCAGGCAGGGAGGTTGAAATTGCCATTTAATGCGTGTCTTGTATTGCGAGATGGCAACAAGAAAATATCAAGTGGCAAAGGAATACTAGTATTAATGATGTTATTTACCAATACACAGAATTTGTATTTAAGCATGGATTCTAAAGAAAGTACTAGATTTTCTAGAAATAAATTATTGTTGCTGCAGTTGAAAGATACGCGGTATATTATACGCAATGCTCTCTTCTGCAGTCTCTGTAAGGGAAGTAGATAAGTTTTGTACGTTTGTCCCCAAGATTCACAGCAGTAGCTGATGTGGCAGTGAAATAACGAAAAATACAGGGAACGTAGTATGGTGTACGGGAAATACCTTTTCGCCTTGGTAAGCGCGTAGCAACTGAAAGCTAGCTTTTTAGATAGCTTATCTATCTGCTCTTGCCAGTGCAGTGTTGGTCAAAGATGATGCCAAGGTATTTGAAAGAACAAACTTGCTGAACACAATCGTTGTTTAGAGATATGTGAATCGTACTAGGGTCAATGTTTCTTCTCTTGGAGTGGAATACTACATATTTAGTTTTATCTACATTTATTGTTAGTTTATTGGCACGAAACAATTCTGAAACATTAAACAGTTCGGACGTTATCGTATTTTCTAGGCCCAAGAGTGACTTAGATGTGAACAAAAGAGCAGTGTCATCTGCATACATAAAGACTTTTGAAAATTGAACGGCCTGCGGTAGGTCGTTCACGAAAATGGAAAACAAAACAGGACCCAATACAGATCCTTGCGGGACCCCGCAAGTCACGGGTAGTAGTGTGGAGTGTCTGTCACTCAGCACTACTTTTTGTTTTCTAGCGGAAAGGTAGCTGTCAAAAAACTGGAGGGAGGCATTAGTAATACCACACGATTTTAATTTTTCCCATAACTCTGAGTGACAGACGCACTCAAATGCCTTTTTTATGTCGAGGAATATTACTATTGCAATCTGATTTTTGTGAAGAGCAGTGTTAATATGGTGAGAAAGTGATGTGACAGCAGTGGTTGTTGATTTGGCTGAGATAAAGCCATGCTCCTCAGCACAGATTACATTATTATCAAGCAGAAACTTGTTCAATTGTAAGGATATTAATTTTTCAAAAACAGTATTGATTATACTAAGCACAGATATGGGTCTGTAACTACTGGGGTCATTGGGATCTCCTGTCTTGTAGACTGGCACAACTTTCGCAATCTTCAAGCTTATTGGATACTGAGAGCTAACCATCGCATGGTTAATTATGTTGCATAAGGGGGTGCAAAGAATGTCGATATTGTCTTTTAGCACCTTCGATGGTATTCCGTCATAACCACAAGCTTTGTTTTCTCGCAGAGTTTTAACTACTGACCTCATTTCTTCTTCAGTTATCTCCCGGAAAGCGAAGGTATTATTTGTTGCAATAGGTCTTCCTAGGTGAGGCGTTGTTGAAGGAAAGCCATTAACCAGTTTTCTTCCTCGATCGACGAAATTATTATTGAAGGTATCAGCCATCTCCTCTGAGATTAAGTCTGGAAGGATATGTTCTTTTTTCTTTAATCCAACAACATCGCTCACAATTCCCCATATCTTTTTGGAATTTCCTTCCTGTCTCATAATTAGATTAGTGTAGTATTGTTTCTTTGAGTTCCTCATCATGGCGACCGATTTGTTTCTGTAGCATCGAAACTGTTCCCTGTAATACCTATTAGTCCGATTGTTTTTCCACTTATGATAGTATGAATCTTTCTTTTTCAGGACTTCAAGTATAGCTTTTGTCATCCAAGGGCATATACCATGGTCGTAGTTACGCCTAGTGTATGTGTAAGTGGATCGGTCAATGACGTCTGTGATTTTCCTTACCAGGTATTGATACTCAATATCTATGTCATCATCATGCACGCCTTCAAAATCTGTGCACTGAAGCAGCGATCGCACTTGAGCGTAATCGATTCGGGTCGTACGTTTTTAAACTTCTTGGGAGGATAAAGCAAAGGGTCACAAGGATAAAGAATAAAGATGGGATTGTGGTCTGAGATGGCAATGTCGCACACACCAGCAAACACATTTATGTCCTTGTTGCAAAGCACATGGTCAATCAGAGAGGCGGATTGGTTAGTGACTCGAGTTGGCTCATCTATAACATTTGTCAAGTTAAAGGACTGTATCAGCAAGAGGTAATCACGGCAATCATCTTTCAACAAATCAATGTTGAAATCACCACAGATAATCAAAGACGATTTACCCGTCGCAAGTGATAATAGCGTAGTTTCCATTACGGAATAGAATTTGTTTAGACAAGCGCTAGGTGGGCGGTAAACAACAGCTATAATGATCCCACACTTCATTTCAATGAACAGTGTTTCAACTACCCCTGCTTCATAACTAGCATTGCATTTACAGCAGTAGTCGATCCCTTTTCGAACAAAAAGTGCGAGGCCACCACCACGTGATACACTATCCCGCGGTCGCGAGAGGAAATTGTACCCAGGAATTTCAACAGTTTCACCTTGCTTGAGCCATGTTTCTGTCAGCGCAATAACATCAAAACGATACGAGTAATGTGACAGATAAGCAACCAAATGATCGAGGTTTTTCCTAGCACTCCGGATGTTGCAGTGTAACACAGATACCTGACCGCGCCCAAGCCATTTGTTTTTGATTTGAGCAGAAGTGTAAGTCATTCGGAGATACAGCGATTACAGGGTAGCCTATTTATTACTGTACCTGGGCGAGGTCAGCCATTCGCGTCCCCTGCAGTACATGCGAGTTGTCTGTCTTGCGCATCAAGATTTTACCTTCTATGACCCAGGCATACTTCCAACCATTCTCTTTTTTTGCCTTCAAAGCGTGGCCCAGCAGCACTTTTTTTGCTGGGCACAAATGCTCGTTTACATAGACTGGTGAACTCTTTTCTTCCGAGCTGTTGAAACCCAGGTGAAAAGTGTTTAGTCTTTGTTTTTTGGCAGCTTTCAGCATTTTGTCTCTAGCGGCATGGGAATGAAATTTGACCATCACATTTGACTCTTTTTTGTTCATCGATGGCACTCGGTGAACGACATCAATGTCACTCTCACTGATTTCAATTTGCAAATGGCGTGATATATCTGTCAAAGTAGCGACAAGGTTTTCACCCTGGACTACAGGAAGCCCCTTGATTTCCAGATTACTTCTCCTGCTGTACTGCTGCAAGTCAATCACCTCTTTCTTCACGTCTTCTAGTTCTTTTGAGAGGCGATCGTTGTCTTTCTTTATTTCTACGCTTTCAGCTTTCACATATTTCAGTTCCTTTTTCATTTCAGCTATTTCTGCCTTATGCTCCTCAAAAATTGTGTTAATGAACTCCATGGATTTCCGCACTGGCTCAAGCTCATCTTCAATTACCTTTTTGAGGGCCTCTTTCAGCTCTAGCTGATTTGTCTCAAAGTGTGCTGACATGTCAGCAAGTGCTTTCACGACTTCCTTTATAGTCGAAGGTGCCTTGTCTCCCATAATATCATGTACAGACGGACGGAGCAGTCCAAGAGCCGCTATATAGCAACAAGCACCTTAAGTAAAAGAAGGCTCACACACGTACCTGCACAGAATGAAGCAGGCAGTTAGTTGCAGCTCAACGTTACGGCGTCCTGGACTGCTCCGGAATGGTGCTGAGGGTGGGCTAGACAGCGGATTTTATAGCCTTCCTGTGACGTCGATGGCCCTTCGAGCTGCGCAAGCGCAGCTGACTGCCGGAAGATAAAGTGTCGCCGACAGCCCTCCAACAGTCCAACAGCAAAGCGCAGGCACAACAGGTATCTGGCAGACGCAGCACGTGGACGCTCGATGTAGGCAATAAGCAGGATTTCAGGCGATGGCTTGATGATTTTTTTCCCGATGACAGGCTGCACAGAATGAAGCAGGCAGTTAGTTGCAGCTCAACGTTACGGCGTACTGGACTGCTCCTGAATGGAAGTAGCCGACACACGGAGCGATCATGGACCTACAACAGCTGCAGAAACCGGAACTTTTGCTATTGTGTGAGGAATTGGGAATTGATACAAGTGGTTTGGCACGAAAACCCTGGATTTTAAAGGCAATCACTGATTTGGGAACCGATGATGAGGAGCTCAGTGAAGCATGAAACCTCATCGGACAAAAAAAGAAAGAGCGGGAAAAAGAGGAAAAGAGGCGTGAGCGTGAAATTGAGAGAGAAGCAAAAAGGCTGGAGCAAGAATGGTTCACCAACTCGCCCAATCAGCCGTTCTTCTACAGAAATTGAGCTCCGGAAATTAGAAGTAGAGTTGAGCAAGAGGTCGGACAATTGTCCCCAGTTAGCGGTACCTCTTTTCAACAAGGAGGCAGATTACAGGATGTCAAAATACATGCAGCCATATGTGATATCAGGGGATATCGGTCTGTATCTGGCTAAGTTTGAGCGAACCTGCGAAAAACTGTCCTTCCAGCGAGACACTTGGTCTCAGAGATTATTGACGGTTCTGCCCTGCGAGGCAGCGGAGGTTGTCGCGCGGCTAAGCAAGGAGGACGCGGACAACTACGAGAAGGTCGAAGCTTGCCTTCTGAGAAAGTATAGGCTTAGCGCCGAGGCGTTCAGACAACGTTTTCGGAACGCTACTAAGTCCAGGGACGAGAGTTACCCTGAATTCCTGTACAATTTTAGAGTCAATTTGGGCGAGTGGCTAAAGAGCACTGATTCCTACAGTGATAGGGACGCTGTAGTCGAGCGAATTCTTTTGAAGCAGTTTTATAACTGCCTCCCAGAAAAAGAAAGAAATTGGTTACAGGACCGAAGCGACATTAAGTCGGCGACTGAAGCTGCCGAACTCATTGAGGAGTACGTTTCGCGCCGACAATTCAGCAACCCAGCAGTGGATAGGCGCCGCAATCCCAAGTTGAGTGTGAATAACCGTCAGGAAAAGCACTTTGCTAGAGTTGCAAACGAAGGAAGGAAGGCTTCTTCAGGCAAACTCCCTAGAAAGGACGGCAGTGAGAAAAGTGGAGAAGGGACCAACGCGCAGAACACAAAGAACAAGCTTGAGGCTAGGAAGCCGCTCACATGCTTTAGGTGTAACGAGCAGGGTCATATTGCCGTCAACTGCCGGAAAGAAAAGATTGCTTTCTCGTATGTCAGTGACTGCGATGAAAACATGAAGCTTTTGGAACCCTACATGCATGACCTAGTAGTCAACGGGAAGCCTCGCAAGGTACTGCTCGATTCGGCCGCAACGATGGATGCTGTCCATCCGGCGTATGTGTCGCCTTCCGACTACACAGGACAGTGCGCATGGATCCGCCAGGTAGTGGAGGAACAGAGTGTGTGCTTGCCAATCGCGAACGTAGTCATCGAGGGCCCTTTCGGCGAGTTAACAACCGAGGCTGCCGTTTCAGGAAAGCCTCCTAAGTGCTACCCGTATTTGTTCTCCAACAAATCGGACATGCTTCTGCGAAAGAGGGGCATCCTTTTAGGAGACAGAGCTGTGCAAGCCTTAACACGTTCAAAGGCGCGGGAACTAGCTACACTGCTCATTCCAGAAAATTCCACAGCGGAGGAAACGGCAGTTAAAACAGTGGTCGATGCGGAAGATAGCGGGTCAGAAAACTGAGAGCGAGGCATCATAGATAAGTAAACTTAAAAGTGAGCTTAATGAGACGCGGAATGAGAACGTTCTTGAGAGTAACCTCTTGCCGCCAGTGTCTAGAAATCTCACGAGACTTCTAAGTGGAACCCGAGAGGACTTAGCTATGAAGCAAGCCATGATCCTAAGATACAGGAGATAAGGGAGCGCCACCGCGCCACTAAGACAGCAAAGAATATTTCTTTCGAGATGAAAAAGGGAGTGCTGTATCGCTTATTCAAGGATAAGCGCGGATTATAACGGGACCAATTAGTCGTTCCCCAAAGGTACCGCGAAAACGTACTGCGACTTTCCCATGGCAGCTCGTGGTCATGCCACCTTGGAATAAGGAAAACAAAGCAGAGGCTGTTGCGAGAATACTATTGGCCTAGATGTTTTAAGGACACGGAAAATTTTGTACTATCATGCGATACGTGCCAGCGGGTTGGAAAGGCGCAAGATAAGTGGAAAGCTCCGATGGTGTTAGTACCAATCATTACCGAGCCGTTTCACCGGTTGTAATAGATGTAGTTGGGCCCATTCCTGTGACAGAGTCGGGGTACCGTTATATCCTCACTATGCTATGCCCAGCCACAAAGATTCCAGAGGCTGTTCCGCTGCGCGAGGTGACGTCCGAGAGTGTAGGGGATTCGCTGCTGTCAGTGTTTGCACGAGTTGGATTTCCTTCCGAGGTCCAAAGTGATCAGGGTAGCGTTTTCACAAGTGTCCTCACCACCTCATTTCTCGAGCGATGCGGCATTAAGGTAGTGCATAGCTCGATCCACCATCCGCAGAGCAACAGCGTTGAAAGATGGCATTCTGTTCTCAAAAGCGTCCTGAGGGGACTGTGCTGTGAAAACAAGCGCGAACGGGATACCTGCCAGCCTGCAGCACTTATCGCTTTGCGGTCAGTGCCGCACGAATCCACTGGATTTAGCCCAGCCCAGTTGGTGTACGGAAGGTCACTGCGCTCACCTTTGCGAATGGTGCGCAAAGCCTGGGAGCGGCGCGGAGAAGACCCAAAAGTAGTAAAATGCATTCTGAACCTCCTGAAGCGCTTACATAACAGTAAGGAACTCGTTGAGGCCAGCATGAAGTCAGCCCAGGCTCGTTCCAAAGTGTACTATGATAAGTCAGCCCGTCAAAGGACGTTCCGTATTGGGGACCAGGTGATGTTGCTGAGAGGTTCAAGGCAGAATAAGCTCGAAGTACAGTGGGAAGGACCTGCTGAATTCGTTGCAAAGCTTTCTAACACTAACTACGCAGTGGAAATCCCCGGTAGGCGTAAATAAGTGCGCATTTATTATTGCTATCTTATGAAGCCTTATGTCCAGGGGGATGACGATGGTAATGAGCACCCCATGCTCTACCTGAGCAGGAAACTGAGCTCTAGAGAGAGGGCTTATTGCGCGTCAGAGAAAGAGTGCGCTTGCATTGTATAGGCCATTCAAAAATTGCAGTGCTATCTTGGAGGGGCCAAATTCACCATAGAGATGGACCATTGTCCCCTGGCTTGGCTGCAAACTGCGACATCGAAGAACAGTCGCCTTCTGAGGTGGAGCTTGATTTTACAGCAGTACAAATTTGAAATAAGATACAAAAAGAGGAAGTTAAATGGCAATGTGGCCGTGCTTACCCGCTATTTCTAAGCGGTCCGAGGAGCTCCTCACCCTGTATCCAAATTGATATTCAGGTTCTGTTTTTTTTTTCGTGCGCTTGTATATGTGTGACTATGTAAAGCAGCACGTTTGGTTTTCTAGGCATACGTGGATCCTGAGCGTCTTAAGTGTGGGCTTTTCTCGGACAACGATGACAGTTTTTTTCTGACCTGGTCTCTTCAGACGGGAGTCGAGTGCTTGCTTAGACATGTGGTTGAGTTTCAGACAGCTCAAGCAATTTGGCCTACGACAATCAAGACAACGTGACAAGCGACAGCGAGCTTCAAACGTTCATGTGCAGTCCATTAAGTCGTCTCTTCATGCAGCATTTGCGACTGCTGCCCCCCGTGGCTCTTCTGGCGGGGGAGGAGGCTGTTGTGACCGTGCATGGTCCGCGCTTGCGCGCACTATTGTTCGCCTGTGGGCATGGTATTGATATGTGCTGTTGGTGCCAGGCCTCTAAGTGAGCCTGTTTCCATGAATCTTTTTGTGTGAACATGCTTTGCTTTTTCGTGACCCTGCAACTGCCAAGTTGGCCCTCTCAAGGGAACGTCAAGAAAAATACAAAGAAACATCGCCCTCTGAGAAATAGCCGGAAGTGCTTTTGTTCAACTGTTCACCCTTCCCGTCGAGAGGCGCTATTGTCAAGTGAGGAATGCCTATTGTCCAAAGGAGACGACCGGAGTGACACATCCGCTGACGTACAGGAGAAGAAAGGAGCATGATGATTATGGCCATTAGAGGATTTCTCGGGACTGAAGGAAAGAGTTGTGATTTACGGAAAGGGGCAATGCTGGGAGCCGTATTCATGGCGCGCACGTACACTTGGGTTTCTGAGAAGGAAATCCACTTGCCGGAACCACCGTATCGGATCTTTGCAGAAGAATCGAAATTTACCTCCTCGCCGTTTCCAAGCTCTACCCGCCACCAAGTGACCGCGCCCAACGAAAGAATACTGGACCAGTCAGTGCATCAGACCATCAGTGCAGTGATGTGATCGATTGGTTGCCGATATCTGAGGGGTGTGCCCTAGAACTGATTGGTCAGCATCTTCAGAGAGGGGGGTGGAGATAGGGGGATTTAAGGACGTTGCAGAGCACAAAATGACGCTCTGATCCCTGGGTAAACGGCTCATCCAGACGCTTCTCGCTTCTCGCTATGAACTCTTAACGCTTGCCATTTTGCTGATATACCCATTTATTTTCATATAAACAAGTTTTCTCAAAGTACATTAAACCTGCTTGTATATATTTTACCAACTTCGAAGATTCAATCCTTCATCAACCCGGAGTCTCTGCACGCTACCAAGTGAAGGCCGGGTCGACTTAGTCCCAGCGTCACGACGTGGTACCCCGCGCAAACTCATTAAGAGCTGTTACACTCCTCCCGGACAGACACAAGCCCAAAAACGATTTGTCCTAATATACGCGATACGCCTATACTCCGTTTCATACATCAAGTGCAGCATTGCCAAAGCTGGAGCTCTTGATTGCGCTCCCTGTATCCGCGATGAAAAATAGTGCCTGCTCTTGACGAGAGGAAATAATAGTTTCTTTGTCTGCAACCCTAATACATCTTGCATTTGTCATCAACTAAATAAAAAGCACCTTTTTTAAGGAGAAAAGATCAGATTCGAGGAATTTGTATGTTTTGTTGTCGTTTTTGTTCGTGTCGCCTTTCCGCTGCCCCGCAACCCTGCCAGCGGTGCCTTCCGTACTGCGCCACGCAGCGACCTTGACTGCCTCTTCGGAGCGGATTTTTTTTATAAGATCCGCACTGCGAAGATGCCAAGGCACGCAAAGCAAGTTGTTAAGGCGAAAGCCTTTAATGGTTCATGCTGTTGTGGACAAAGTGTGTCCCGCTCTTACCGCGTTGTGATCGGCCGAGGCGGGATGCGTCCCTGCCATCGGCAATGCCACACTTGAACACGCGCCATGGAACGCCACCCCACAGGAGCGATCGCGTACTGTTCAAACACACTTGCCGGAGAAAGCGTTAGATACCGCGCCTTTCCTTTCCTGTGAACCAATTATAATTATATGTAGCACTGAACGAATGCCGACACGATGCTAACGATGGGAGGCAAATTATAGTATAGGAAGGGTACGCTTTCAGGGAGACCCTCTATTTTTAAGGCCAAGGCCTTTAATGGCTCATACTGCCTTGGACAAAGTGTGTCCCGCTTTTGCGGCGGCTGTCGCGTGTTCAAGTGTGGGATTGCAGATGGCAGGGACGCTATACAAGATGAGGCTTTTCAGGCTTTTGCCTTTCAATATTTTAGTCGTTAAAGTTGTTAACTTTTTACAAACGTGTATACTCAGAATACAGCCCGACTGCGCAGAAACCACTTGGCCACGGAACGGGTGCGTAGTGATACGCCTCCTCCTTTTCTTGCGGACTACTTGCGTAGCTTTCACTGCGTTGCTCCTGAGAGAGAGAGAGAGAGAGAGAGAGAAAATGTCCTTTATTGAATTTGAAGGCTCATGGCCATGGAAGGGGGTAAAGGGGAGTAGAAAGAATCTCTATTGTTTAGGTCGTCACTGAAATCATATTGCCACGTGCCTAGCGCCACGCGATAGCCGTGTTTGGTGCCCACGACGACGAAGCGGTGGTTGGCACGAGCGGCGTGCTGGTGCTGGACTCTGTGACTCTGTGTTCGGAACTACAAGCTGACCTTATTCTCGGGTCCTCGGCTACGTGTACTTTCACGGCTCCCTCTGACTTCAGTCGTGACACTGGTGGAGGTGAAATCGATGATCCCTTCTGCGGACGACCCTACGCGGCCGCCTCTCGTGACCACTCCTGTTCATCGTACCAGCCGATAGCTCCGAGGCTTGTCTCCCGAGGCCTTCCCTCTTGACGAAGAGACTCTGGCTGTGGCAACGACACCGCCCGCCCTTACCATGACTGTCCCTTTTACCCCTTCGTCCTGTCTCCTTCAGACCCCACGTACCCCTAAACCATTTCACGGCGAGCAGTTTGAAGACGCCGAGGACTGGCTAGCTCACTATGAAAGGGTCGCGACGTTTAACGGCTGGGACGACACTGTGAAAATGCGGAACGTCTACTTCAGCCTTGAAGACACTGCTCGGACATGGTTCGAGAACCGCGAGGCCACATTTTCTACGTGGCCGGCCTTCCGAAGTCAGCACCTCGGTACGTACGCCAACAGTGACCGCCGAGAAAATGCCGGGCGTGCCCTGACCTCTCGAGTTCAGCGTCAGAACGAGGGGGTCGCAATGTACGTTGAAGACGTCATGCGCCTTTGCCATCGCGCCGACCCGTCTATGAGTGAGGAGAAGAAGGTTCGGCACCTGATGCACGGCGTCAAAGAACAGCTTTTTTCCGGCCTCGTGCGGAACTCGCCCACCACCGTCGCGGCGTTTCTGGCTGAAGCTGTGACCATGGAGAAACTGCTACAGCAGCGATGCAGCCAGTACGGTCGGCCGCTGAATTCCATCTCCACACTACCGCCGTCTGACCGAACCGACTACAATCCCGGGGCAGATATGAGCTCCCTTCGCGACCTCATTCGCACCGTGGTTCGCGAGGAGCTCCAGAAAGTTCATGGATCATTTACTCCTGGCGCAGCTTCCCTGGCCAGCATCATCCGTGAGGAGGTCCAGAACGCACTCACGCCACCAACAAGTACAGTCGTTCCACCACCACCCCCGGGCCCCACCGAGCGGATGACTTATACTGATGTCACACGCCGCCCAGCCCTGCTACCTACCCCTTCGCCTTACACGCAACCTCAGGTCGCTGTGCACGCTGCGGCACCGCTGCCCCTTTGGGCAGATCGGCGCCAGGCGCCCGGGAAAACTGATCTCTGGCGCGCTCCAGATAACCGCCCTCTCTGCTACCACTGTAGCGAGGCAGGTCACATGTACCGGTAGTGCCCTTATCGTCAGATGGGCCTTAGGGGATTTTCCCCCGACAGCCCTCGTCCACGGCCTGGTCAGCGGCCTCAGGACATCGCCGAGTACGTCACCCGCCAGCGTACGTCACCCGTCAGTCTGCCACATTCTCCTCGTCGCGAGTCGCGCTCGCCTTCGCCTCGTCGCTCTTCACCCTCTGGGTCACGGTATACCGCTGGACGCCATGGTTCCTCGAGCCCTCATCGGGAAAACTAGCTCCGGCGACCTTTGGGGGCGAGGCCGCCGCACACCGATTCGCTGTAAAGCTTCCACCACCGCACCGCTCGATTCGCCCCGACGTCAAACGCCGAATTCCTGTCCAGTTTTCGCCGCACAGACCAGATCACCCCGACGTCGTCCGCATCGCCGACCAGTTATCACCGCCGTGTCGCTTAAATCGCCCCGACGCAGTCCACACAACTGCCGCCCAGCTTCCGCCACCACACCGCTCACTTCACTCCGAACCGACGTCGACAGGCCCTGGTCTTGGCCGGTCTCCCTGGACATCCCTATTATCGCCGACACGAAGGAGGTCGGCGCTTTAGTTGATATGGGAGCCGAATATTCTATCCTTAGCGGGCGGCTTACAAGGACACTGAAAAAGGTGATGACGCCATGGAACGGACCAGACATACGTACGGCAGGCGGACATGTGGTTGCACCACTGGGTATGTGTACAGCCCGGGGTACGGTGCGAGGCTGCACATTTGTTGCGACTTTTCTCCTTCTACGCGAATGGTCTCGTGATGTTATTCTCGGCATCGACTTCCTTCGTGAGCACGGTGCCAATATAAATCTACCTAACCGCTTGGTGACGTTTTCCGCCAAACTGGCCACTGAAAAGCATGAGTACCACGGGTCCCACTCCACGCTGCGAGTCGCCGATGATAGCCTCACAGTGCCACCACGCGCCAGCATCCTCGCCAGAGTTACTTGTGACGAGCCACATCACGGCCTCCGGGTTGTTGAGCCTAATGTCTCCCTCTCACTCGCTTTGGGAGTTTCTGTGGCAAGAGGTCTTTGTTTCCTTCGTGGAAGAGAGACGGAGGTACTTGTCACCAATTTCTCCAATGAACATCGACATCTGTTCCGTGGCACTGTCATTGCTTACGTCGACCATCTGCACAAAGTCGCCGAATGTTTTGCTTCAGAGGAAGCTACGCCTAGCACTGAACCGGATGATGCCGTACATGCTGTCGACATCAATTCTAGCCTTCCCTCCGTTGAAAATAGGTAACTCCAAGATCTATTGCTGGAGTTTCGTGTGTGCTTCACGTCTTCATCTAAAGTGCAGCAAACGTCGGTCATTAAACACCGGATTATCACGCATGAAGGCACTCGACTCATCCATCAGCAGCCCTATCGTGTGTCTCCTCGGGAGAGAGATGCTATCCAACAGCAAGTCAAGGAGATGCTCGCCGATGGCGTCATTCAACCTTCAAGCAGCCCATGGTCCTCACCTGTAGTCCTCGTCAAAAAGAAAGACGGAACACTTCGTTTCTGCGTTGACTATCGGAAACTTAACAGTACGACAAAGAAGGACGTCTATCCGCTGCCACGAATTGATGACTCTCTCGACCGACTTCGCCGAGCCAAGTACTTCTCCTCCATTGACCTCAGGAGTGGTTATTGGCAAATTGAAGTTGATGAAAGGGACCGTGAAAAAACTGCCTTCGTAACACCAGATGGGCTCTATGTATTCCGCGTCCTCCCATTCGGGCTCTGCTGTGCTCCTGCCACCTTCCAGCGGATGATGGACACTGTGCTCACAGGTCTTAAGTGGCAGACATGCCTTGTTTATCTTGACGACGTAATAATTTTTTCACCGACGTTCACGGAACACCTGCGCCGCCTGAGAACTGTTCTCGAAGCTGTCCGGTCTGCCAACCTTTCTCTCAAGCCTCAAAAGTGCCACTTCGGGTTCACCGATATGAAGTTTCTTGGGCACATCGTGAGTGCTGATGGCATCCGAGCTGACCCTGAGAAACTTGCTGTTGTTGCTGCATTTCCCGTCCCCGCCTACAAAAAAGCAGTCCGACGGTTTTTGGGGCTGTGCTCCTGTTATCGTCGCTTTATCAAAAACTTTGCACAGATGGCCAGCCCTCTGACTCTCCTGATTTGAGATGACGCATCATTTTCCTGGGGCGCCGAGCAGCAGATGGCTTTCGACGAGTTACGACGCCGGCTCCAGTCACCCCCGATCCTGGCACATTTCGACGGTGATGCCGACACAGAATTACACACGGATGCGAGCAACGTCGGCCTTGGTGCCGTTCTAGTTCAGCACCAAGACGGGGTCGAGAAAGTAATTAACACGCTACGCTGAAACGAAGGCCCTTGCCCGAGGTACTGCCGGTGAAGTTGCTCGATTCTTTATGAACGACATTGTGCTCAGACACGGTGCACCGTCGACCATCATTACTGACCAAGGAAAGGCGTTTACAGCTCGACTACTGCGGGACACCTTAACTCTCAGCCATACCGAGCATCGCACAACAACAGCGTATCACCCTCAGACAAATGGATTAACGGAACGACTAAACAAAACTTTGGCGGACATGATCTCAATGTACATCGACGTTGAGCATAAAATCTGGGACGAGATCCTGCCATATGTCACCTTCGCCTACAATACGGCGCCGCAGGAAACCACCAAGTTTACGCCGTTGCGCCTCGTATATGGCAGAGAGGCTCGCACGATGTTGGACGCGATGCTCCCCTGCGGGGAAGAAGCGGTCGAACCCGACGCCGCCCATTTCTCAGAACAGGCTGAGCAAGCCCGTCAGCTGGCCCGCTTGCACATCAAGGAGCAGCATGCCACCGACGCTCGACACTATAACCTTCGGCACAGGGAGGCCCACTACGAACCAGGGGACCAAGTGTGGGTGTGGACCGCCTTGCGTCACAAAGGCTTGAGCGATAAACTACTCCACCGCTATTTCGGACCCTATAAAGTCCTGCGCCGCTTAAAAAACCTTAATTACGAAGTCATTCCAGATGGAACTGTGACGGTCAGTGTTCGACGCCAGCGGCCTGAAATTGTGCATGTGGTGCGCTTAAAGCCGTACTTTTCGCGTGACTGAGCGTTCCCTGCAAGTGAAACCTTGCGTTATTGTACAGTTCACCTCACGCCTAATTTTTTTTTCTCCTCCCACATTGTCATCGGGACGATGTTTTCTTTCACGGGGGGGGGGGGGGGGGGGAATAATGCCACGTGCCTAGCGCCGTGCGACAGCCGTGTGTGGTGCCGACGACGACGAAGCGGTGGTTGGCACGAGCGGCGCGCTGGTGCTGGACTCTGTGACTCTGTGTTCGGAACTACAAGCCGACCTTATGCTCGGGTCCTCGGCTACGTGTACTTTCACGGCTCCCTCTGACTTCAGTCGTGACAATATTACTCTAACCAGGCCACTAAGTGCGCCATACTTGGCAAAAATCATCTGTGTTTTAGCATCAGTTTCAAGAAGGGAACGGTAGTTCAGGCGCTAGGGTTTGATCTCGGAGCGTCCATTAGAAAAAGCAGGGCAATCTCAGAGTAGATGATATATGCCGCCGCGCGTTAGGGTCGTACAGTGGGGGCGCGTAATCATTTCCTGTCTATACTGACGCCAACGGGCCATAATGCGTGACGTGTAAGCCGCATGGGCGATGAACTTATTCAAAAAGACTTCTTGACTTCGGGTGAGGTGGGGTTTTCGCCTGAAAGGTGGGTCTGGTGTGGCCACCTGCATACGATGCTGACTGAAGCTACGAAGAGGAAGGAGAAGGAGGAAAAAACTTTATTTGCAGAAGAATTCGAGGCACGCAGGCCTCCTGGGTCTCCGCACGACCCCACTCACGATCTAAACGTTCATATTATGTTTATCCATGATATATGCGGCCCGGCTGACAACGATCTTCTGCCTGGCCGAGTCGGCTGATCGCAGTGAGGTCTCCCAGTCCTCCCAGGTTCGGAGAGGCACCGGCCCGGCGGGGGGAGGAGACGCAGGGCAGGATAAAAGAATGTGGGTAAGAGTGGCCTTGGGGTGGGAGCACAAAGTGCATATGGGGGATACCGGCTGAAATTTCGAAAGTAGAGCTGGTGTCGGTGAGTTCGTGTCTGCAGACGACGCCAGATTGACTGCTCTCTGATAGTGAGGGATGGGTGGGGTGACGGATAGATGAGGCGCTCAGCGCGGGAGTTTGCGGTGAACTCAGCAAACGAGTGCATACGATCCTTCGAGAAATCCCCCATGAGGTCCGCCTGTGCCCGGTTTCTAGACACTCGGGCTAAGGAGTCGGCAGCCTCGTTGCCGGGATTTCCCGAGTTCGCAGGCACCCAGATGAGCTCAATCCGTCGGGGGAGGTGGGAGGTGGGCATGTGCAGCAAGCGGTGCGCCGGAGGATGAACCCGGCCCCTGGAATAATTTAGAATGGCAGTTTTTGAATCACTGAGTATGTAACTGGCATCGGTGTATGCCAGAGCAATAGCTATAGCGGTCCCCTCGGCTTCTTCAGGGGTCGTGCCTGAAGGAAGCTCAATAGTTAAGGGGGAAATGTGGGGGTTGTGGACAACTGCAGTGGCTCCGCTCTCATCGCAGCTGGCATCTACCCAAATGGCATCGGGCTCATTCCCGTACCATTTGTGGAGCGCTGCCGTACGCGCCTTCCTGCGGCCTTGGTCATAGTGGGGGTGCATGTTCCGCGGTAATGGTTTGACATAGATTGAAGTGTAAATTTGGTTAGGGAGTGTTAATAAAGATGAATTGTTTGCAGGAATAGTGATGCCTAGCTTAGTGAGTATATGTCCTCCGGTAGTTGTAGCAGCTAATCTGAGGTATTGTGCTTGTAAATGGGCCTCTCGAAGTTCATGTATTGTATTACGGACTCCATGTTCGAGTAGTCTCTCGTTACTAGTGCTTTTCGGTAATTTAAGTGCTGCCTTTGTTGCTTGCCGAATTAATGAGTCTATTTGCTGGACCTCACTGCATGATAGTTTGAGGTATGGTGTAGCATAAAGAATTCTGCTGAGGGTATAAGCATGCACTACTCGAAGTGTGTCCGCCTCTCGAAGCCCATGTGCGCGTCCTGTCACCCTTTTTATGATTTGTGTGGTGTTTGCAACGGCCTTTTTGAGCCGCTTAATAGTGTCGACGTTCTTTCCATCCTGTTGCAGGTATAGTCCCAGAATTCGGATGGTATGAACCTGTGGTACTTGTCTTCCCTGAATTCGAATTTCTATGGGGCTTTGGTAGGTCCGTCCTTTAGGGGGTATGATTAGTAATTCTGATTTTTCTGGGGAGCACTCTAATCTGATTGTTGCGGTAAGCTTGGCTATCGTGTCTGCTGCTGTTTGTAGCGTGTCTTCGATTTCACCGTCTGATCCGTGTGTTGTCCAGAGTGTGATGTCATCGGCGTATATGGCGTGACCGAGGTGAGGGATTTTCTGTAGTTCTGCGGTTAAGGGGATAAGGGTAATGTTGAACAGAAACGGGGAAAGAACAGAGCCTTGTGGCGTCCCCAAGTTGGCAAGCGCGTACGGTGAGGTGTGGAGATTGTCGATGTGAAGTGTGGCTGTCCTGTTCTGAAGGAAGGCTCTTATGTAGTTGTAAACCCTAGGACCAGTTTGAATGTCTGTGAGTGCATGTAGGATTGCTGTGTGTTGTACATTATCAAACGCTTTTTTGAGGTCTATTGCTAGTATCGCCTTAGTATGCGATGGTATATGTGGGTCAAGCACTGCTGACGTTAGCTGTAGCATAGCGTCCTGCGTAGATAGACGGGGCCTGAAACCGACCATTGAGTGCGGGTATTGGTCCGTGTCATCCATTTTTGCAGTTAGCCGAGCTAGTATAACCTGTTCAAAGAGTTTTCCTAAGTTTGAGGTGAGCGATATTGGGCGCATATTCGCTGGGGAAATTGGCTTATTGGGTTTTGGTATGAGAATTACTTTCCCGTGTGTCCATTCTGCTGGGAGTGTCCCTTCTTCCCAGTGTTTGTTATAGAGGTCCGTTGGTTGCTCCAATGATTTATCATCTAGATTTCTTAGCGCCGCATTTGAAACCTGATCTTCGCCTGGCGTTGTGTTCTTGAGCTTGTGAAGTGCTGCCCGTATTTCTGATGTCGTTATTGCAGCATCTAATATATCATTTCGTCCTCCTGCATAGGAGGGAAGGGATTGTGGTTGACCCGGGGTGGTATGCATATGCTTTAGAGTAGCTAGTAGGGCATCTGTGTCATCTCTGTGTTGATGGGTTAGTCTAGCTATTATGTTTCGTGTATATGTCTTGCTCTGGGTTGGGTCCAGAAGGTGCCGAAGTAGGTGCCATGCACGCTTTGTGGTGAGATTTCCTTTTAGCCCTTCACATATTTGTGTCCAATTCTGCTGAAACTATTGCGCTCCATAGTCTTCAATTTGGGTGGCCAGATCTGCTTAAGTTGGCGGTTGTGCTTCTCTGTGGCATACCGTTTATTTAAACTACGGCGGGCCTCAAGTAAATGTGCCATTCTGGCATCTAACGTTGGCACATCTTCGTTTGTATCAATGATCTGCGTATTATTTTCCTGGTGCTGAAGTAGTTGTCGCACCCATTGCCTTAATTCTATGTTGTCTTCAGCAGGGGTGTTTTGTCGTTGTTTTCGAAAATTTTTCCCAGTTCACCAAACGATGCTTATATGTCTTTGGCGTGCACTGTGGTCCCTCAAGGGTTAGGGCGATGATATAATGATCGCTGCCTAATGTGTGTCCGGTTCGTTCCCATTTCAGGTGCGGGATGTGCCTGCCGAGCGTGAGATCTGGGCTGGTATCCATAATACCAACTGTACCCTGTCTGGTGGGCATTTCAAAATCATTATGTACGGATAGCTGTGACTGCTGTATCTGATTGGACAGAACCTCTCCTCTGCTGTTTGTACGGCTGTATCCCCAATCAGCGTGTGAGCAGTTTAGGTCCCCCGCTATTAATAAAGGTGTTTTCTTGGCTTCCTTTGCTATTGTCCTAATTAGATTCGCGCAACGAGATGCGGGGCTACTAGGAGGGTTGTATATATTGGAGACTATTAATGATTCTTTAGTAACATCATTCGGTATAATTTCTACGGTAATGTGTGCTACCTCGTGTGTGTAGTCGTGTATTGTGTGTCTGAGTGTGCGTCTGATGTAGGTTGTAACCACGGGCTTGTCCACGCTAGGTGCATGGTATGCTGTATATCCTGGTATGTTGAGTGCTATACGAGTTTCTTGTAGAAGTATAAGGTCTGGGGGTGACGAGTTGCTAGTAATGAGTTGCATTAGAGGATCCCGCTTTTGCTTAATGCTCTGACAGTTCCAATGCCAGATTATTAGTGGGTTGTTGTTGCCCTTAAGAATTGGAGGATGAGCTGCCATCATGCTGCACTTGGGGTGCTACGGAGGGGGGTATTGGTGGTTGGATAGAGGGATGGCTTGGGAAGAGAGAAGTGGGGGATGGTTGGATGGACAGTGTAGCCAATTTGGCGTCAACTACGTTCATTATGCGGGTAATTGCCCCCTCTACCATCGTTTCTACTTTAACAGTTAGATGGTCCCAGAATGTGTTTAGCCACGCCTCTAGCTGGGCCGTTAGGGTTTGGAATCGTTCTTCCATTTTTTGCTGGAAGAGTTAGAATTTTGCTTGAAATTTCGCATCTAAGCGGGCTTCTAGTTCAGCTAGAGGATCAGTGTCGCTGTTTAACTCTATGCGTTTCTTTTTTGGCGGGGGGGTATCAGGAGGGGATGGAGTTTGGTGGTTAGGAGGGTGGTGGGAGGAGGAACATTTGAGTTGGTATCTGGGTGCAATGAAGGAGATAAGGTCGAGGATGAGTGGGAGAGGTGTTGCTGTAGGCGTCTTACCTCCTCGCTGAGCCGGGCCATCTCCTCCGCCTGACGGTCTGGAGTGCGGGCGACCCTTTCTGCCCACGTGATTCCCATGCGCTTCTCGTCAGTTGTGTCGTCTTGACGCATCCGTCGTGAAGAGCGTTCTCTAGAAGCGCTTCCGCTGCGGCGAGGCTGTCCAACGGAATCTCTGTGCCGGAGCCGTGTCACTCGTTGCTTCGCCTTGCACCATCCTGTTCCCGTTAAGTGTTCACCACCGCACAGTACACACTGGGGGATGCCGAATCCCTCATGGTCCGCTCCATGGTCGACGCCACATCTTGGGCATTTTGATTGCTTTGGATGCGGGCAAACATCGTAGCAATGACCCGGTTGCCGGAAGTTGGTGCAGCCCTCTGGCCTTGAACGGTATGGTGTGCACAGGTGTACACCGCCAAAGTAAATTAGTTTCCGGGGAAGTGGGCCTTGTGCGAAAGTCACTAGAATAGACTTAGTGCGTCCCATACGACGAGCGGCTACAATGTCCGCATCTGGGTTTCGTCTTTGGAGATCTTGAACGATTTCTTGGTCTGCTTCGTTCCAAAAGGCATTCGTAATGACGCCTCGGACAGCGTCCGATGCTGGCGCTACGTACGCAGTGACTGCGTACTCCTTGCAGGCGTGCGTTATAATCTTCACCTGCGCCAGTTGAAGTGCGGCCTCTGCTTGTTGTGGCCATCGTACAAGTTGGTTGGTTGGTTGGTTTGTGGGGTTTAACGTCCCAAAGCAACTCAGGCTATGAGAGACGCCGTAGTGGAGGACTCCGGAAATTTCGACCACCTGGGGTTCTTTAACGTGCACTGACATCGCACAGCACACGGACGCCTTGCTTTTCGCCTCCACAGAAAAGCTGCCGCCGAGGCCGGGATTCGATCCGCGTCCTTGGGAACAGTAGTCGAGCGTCGTAACCACTGCGCCACCACGGCGGGGTCATCGTACAAGTGTTGTTACTTCGATGGATGCGTAACTGGACATGATCTCCTAATGTTGTGTTGACTGCTGCACAAATACTTCGGAGCAGTTGCTGTGGCTGCACTGTGGGGAGATATAACCCTCCTTGTGAGCGGAAAATAACCTTGTATGCTTGATGAGGTAGTGGCGCTACTTGTCTGTTGCGGCGTTCAACAATCCTTGTGGCGCGCAACTGCGTTCCGTTGGGTTTGTACGTCGGTCTCCACGCGGACGCTGACGACGACGCGGGTGCCGCGTTGTCTGCTTGGTTGCGTGATGTTTCTTTTTTCTGGTAGGCACTGAGCACGTTAGTTCATTCTGAAGGATTAAAGTCTCCCTCTTTGAGGGTCTGACCCTCAACTTGCACTTGCATTGTGCACGGCGGTACGGTGGCAATCCAAAGTGATAGGCTTAGCGCGGCGGCAGTGCCGCTTGAGTCGCTTTCGGACGGTTCTCGATATTTTGGCTGGAGCTAGGTAAAACCAAAATTGGTGGGACTAACCCACTCACCTTCTGCTCGTAGTGGTGCAGTTTCACGTCCGTACCTGGTCCCTTAATTCTGTAGCGGGCAAGGTTTCGCGGAGCCGTGCTGAGGTGCGTCCGCTCTTCTTGGCCCCCTAGCGGCCTCTTTCGCTACGAAGACTGGTCCGAATATAGTGCATAAGGGCAAGAAAAGGGGTGTGTTGCCCGCCCAAGGTCGAGTAAGGATGAAGCAAGGGGTGTGAAGTAAATATGGACATCCCACCTGCCAAGGCAGCCGCGGCGTGTGCCGCCGCATGGCACCCTGATTCGTTCGAGTGACCTGGGGTCCACTGAACAACGACAGTTCTGGTCGCGAGTTGATGGCGTTTAAGGAGGCGCTGCATGGCCGTAGCAGTTGCATCTTGTGAACCCGGAGTAGAGATTTCGTTGTAAGCTTCATAGGAATCAGTAAGAATACGTATTGAACCAGTTCTGGTTCAAGGCACTCCTCACAAGGCTCCCCAAATCGAGAGTTGAGCCTGAAGAGGGGTACCTTTAGTAGGTGGCATGCATAAGCCCCTGAAAGGGAAGGGTTGTCATCGCATACCCAGCCAATAGATGCAAATTCGCTTGCAATCGATGCGCCGGTGTATATGTCAGTCGTATCAGGGATTCTCTCTTGCCGGTGATGGGCAGCGAGGAGCTCCCGGGGAATGCCAGGTCACAGTTTATAGGTCGGCGATGGAGGCGTGTGACTACTGGCATCTCCCAATGGGGATGAGATGCATATAGGTCTGGTGTTTTGTCGTTACACTGTTCATCCCAGGCCAGCAAGCGACGCCCTTGGACTGTGTTCTCTACACGTATTCGATGACGCGTCTGTGACTCAGAAACGATGGTAGCGAGCGGTGGAAGAGCGGCCAAACGCTCAAGTTCGGCTATAGGAGTGTGCTTAGGTAGACCGGTAATAATGCGCAGTGTTGCGCGATGAAGGCGTTTGACCTTAGTGAAGTCAGTCTTCGACGGTTGGAGGGCGGGTATGCCATAGATGATATTTCCAACCGCCGCTGCTCAGGCCATCGCACATGTTGCCGCGCACCGCCGTACTGGTTGGACAGGCGACGAATAGTGTGTAGCACTGCTGGCCAAAGGCGTTGTAGCTGATGAACCCATTTCTGGGGACTGTTGCAGCTTGAGATGGGCAGGCCAAGAATGTGGATTTGCCCATTTGAGGAGGTGATGGTGTTACCTCCGATGTGAAGATGGATCTGCATACTCGGGTTGGTGTTATGTTTTCCGTTGATACTAATCAATTCTATTTTATGTGGATCGAGGTCAAGGCCAATTTTGGTTAGTGTATCTTCAAGACAAGGAAGGGCCGCCTGAAGTTCAGTCTGCATAGAATATTTGTCTACGTAATCCGCTGCCTCAGTCCAGACGGTAATATCTTGGGCATAAATTGCGAATCTTGCGCTTGTGCCGAGCCTCGTGCAGACAGAAGAGAAAATAGAGAAGAAAGAAAAGGAAGAGGGAGAGAAAGACGGGCGCCGCAACAAAGCCGTCGTCCACCACCGAAGCGGTGGTGTGTGCAATGACGGCCTACAATAGACAAAAATTCGATGGCAGGCTAGCCACCGCCGCCAGCGGCGGCGACCTACCTGTCCCAGTCCCATCAGGGGAGTCAACTCCCCATTTTATTATAGACAAGTGGAGGCCACGTCCGAGGGCGTTCTGTCGAGCGAATCCGCCAGGCGGCATCTCCTAGGGGAATCTACTCTCGCTAAACATGGATTGATTGACTAAAACTTTAATTTCCACCGATTTAGGAGGCCCCCTACTCCCCGCTCCTGGCACGCAGCTCTGAGGAACGGGGGCTGGAACCTCCGCGACTAAGGACTAGCAAATATACATTGGTTATTCGCGGCCTCAGCCGCCAGGCGGACGGCTTTCTGCTGGTCAGCGGGGACGTCGCTTCGCAGCAGGGTTACCCAGGCTTCTTTACTTTTAATGTTGTCCCTAGCGCCCGGAGATTTAGGGCATTCCCAAATTATATGGTCGAGGGTCCCCCTCGCTTCGCAGGCTTTACATTTATCGTTTTTTTTCTCCTCTATCTGGGTGTGAAACAACCAGACAGGGTTCGGGAAATTTCCGGCTTGTAATCGCCGCCAGGCTATGGCCTCTTTATTATTTAAGCTAGGATCCGGTGGCGGCATCAGACGTCTTCCTAATCTATAATTTTCAATTATTTCTTTATAGGTTTGCAAACGTTCGTCCATCGCCTGGCAGTCGGGCGGCTCCGCGTTTGCCCGGAAGTAGAGATCTCGGGCTAAATCATGAGCGCCTCGTTGCCGGGGACGGACGTGTGTGCTGGGACCCAAATTAGGGTGATTTTGCGATCGATTTTAGTTGCAGCTTTTAGAATTCGGGCGGCTTCTTGTGAGACCCTGCCTTTTCCGATATTCCAGAGAGCGGTTTTACTGTCGCTAAAGATTAATCCAGCCTTCGTTCCGACGCAAGCGAGCGCTATTGCGACCTCTTCAGCCGTGTCTATGTTTCTACTTGGGATGGTGGCGGAGACGACTGGTGCGCTGCTACCATCGACTACCGCGGCGACTGCCGCCCCTTATAGGCTGCTTGCAGCGTCTACGTAGGCAACTTCTTTTACTCTGAATTCTTTTGCACTTTTAACCAGTGCTTCTGCTCTCTTCTCCCGTCTCTCCTTGTGGTATTCTGGGTGCATGTTGCGGGGGAGAGGACGGACAATGATGTTCTCGCGACATTGTGGTGGTAGGGCAACCTTGTCGGCTGTACCCCTATCTATTTTTCGATCCACCCATTCTAAGATGGTTCAAACCGTGCTCGACCTACTTAATCTTTCATGTTGGGCGATTCTCACCGCTTCAGTAAGTTCCGTCCAGCTATTATGCACTCCCATTCCTATCAGGCGTTCCGTAGAAGAGGAGATGGGTAGACCCAGCGCCCTCTTGACGCAACGCCTGATGAGTATATAAGAGAAATGCGCAACAACTTCAACAGGACACAGGAAGAAACACACAAAACAGTTCACGAGCGCAACTACCAACTGTTTATTGGGTGAATCAACAGCAGCATATATACAGACAGGCGGAGCATGCGTAAAGGTAGAGCAGGCACAAACATCACAAACACCGCAAATTTTACAAAACCGAATCAAGATACGAAACTTCAGCATCATAGATCTGCAACGAAGCATCACTTACACAGCGATCAGAAAGTTTCTTGACGTGGAAGGCCTCTAAGACAAGCCGGGCTTTCACATTGGTACTCCTGCCTAGAATCTTTGTCATCTCAAATCTTGCCCTACACGTGCTAATGCAGGAAGAAATGTGCCTTACAAGGTTTGAATTTTTATCATTATTGTCTACATTTTTTGCATGCTCCCGTAGCCGGTCATTAACGCAACGGCCAGTTTCGCCTACATAGGAAGAGCCACAAGAAAGGGGCAAGCTGTATACCACTCCTGTGGCGCACTTAACATAGGAGGTGCCATGCCTTTTTTTGCAGCCCCTTTCACAAACGCCAGAAATGCGGCAGCAAAGCTTTGATAGCTTGTTGGGGGTGAGAACACCAAAGGTACATGGTGTCTACCGGCCACTTTCTTCAGGTTATGGGACACCTGGTGCACATAGGGAACCACAACCGGCTTTGAAGCCGAGTAGTCAAGTCTTTTTTTTTTTGCGCCTTTTTGTTTCTGCAGGAGGGTTTCAGCGACGGCAGATATGACCGGACCAGGGAAGCCTACCGCCAAGAGGCGGGAAACCTGATAATCGAGATTATCCTGCATGCTATGAGGGCACGACTTGTGAAGCGCCGACTCCAAACAGAGAGACGCAATGGCTCTTTTCACAACCTTGGAGTGTGAGGAGTCGTATCTCAGTAGCTCCTTGTTAGCACGGGGGGAATACATATTGCAAACGTGGCTGCCACAGAACGTAAGCTTAAGGTCCAAAAAACGTAACTCACGATTAACTGGGAGTTCATGTGTAAAAACCAACCCTCGTCCCAATTGATTAAAAGTAGTTAAAATCTGTGAAACAACCTGGTCAAGGGATGTAAAGGTCCCAGACTTTAAAAGAATTAAAAAATCGTCAACATATCTAAAAACTTTTAAAACCGGGCCGTCACTTAAGGTTAGTTGCAATGAGGGGTCAATATAAGATAAAAAGATGTCGCATAAAATGGGTGCAACACATGAACCTATGCAGATGCCTTTGCGCTGCAGATAAAACTGGTTGTCATGAAAGATAAAGGTAACATGCAGGTAGTACTCTAAAAGCTTTATGAAATTATCTGTCAAAATGCCGGCTATGTTCTGGAATGCCACCGCCCCCGAGCTTTCGATACAATCTCTAACAGAGACCAACAATTCAGCATGTGGGACAGAATAAAACAAATCTTGAATATTCACGGAGAAGGCAGAACCTATCTGATCGCTGTTTTGCAGAAACTCGGCAACATCAGCTGACTTTTTTACCAAGAACGGATCGCTAAAGGAAAGGCATTTAAGCTTAGCAAGAAGGAATCGGCTGACTTGGTATTGCCAGGATCCCTTCTCACTTACAATAGTTCTAAACGGAAGATCAGGTTTGTGCGTTTTTGCTGTAAAAAATACTGACAAAGAATTCTTAGAACTGGCATTGATTGCATTTGCTAAAGACGTCAATTGCAAGCTCCTACAAAAGTCAATAAATTTGGTTTTCACTCTCACTTCGCTTTTTTTAACGGGTACAAAGTTTTTGCGAACCGCCTCGAGCGCTTTTTCTTGAAAGAAGTCATTAGGTAAAACTACAAATCTGCCATCTTTGTCGGATTGCAATAAGCGCAAATCATGACTTTTGAAATAGTGCACAACGGAATTAACGTCCAAACAGCCCTTCTTACAAGAGCGATAGCTAGCACACCTTTTTAGGCTGTCCACACCTTCTAGAAGGCACCGCTCCTTGTCCTCATCGTTGGTCTTTGAGGCAATATTCCTGTTTATGGCGAGGAGCTCATGCGCAGGTACCTGGGGTTGGATGCCAAACTTGGGACCTTTTTCCAGGACGGATGAAATCTTCTCTGGGACAGAAGTACCTCCAGCAAAAACCACGCGATCCTTATTGTCATGGCTTCTTTTCTTACCGCAGAAGGCAAGAAGGTAGGTAAGATCCGCTCTCCATTGTTGTTCAATGAGGTGCGTCGCTAACTTCTTGAGGTCAGCTAGCTTCTTCTTGGCGAACCATTCAGGGAACAGTTTTTGGCAGACGACCCACATCCAGTCATGGTAAAGCCTAATCTGGCGCCAAAGCTCCGACCGAAGAATCTTCACAATTCTTTTTACATGGCCCCACGAAGGTTGAACGGGACCTGCAAGTGCACTAACACGCACAGGGACGACCCCCTTCCTGAGGCAGAAGGCATACTGTCTTGCTAGACACGTTGAAGTGACGATGTGCCGCACTAGGTGATCCAAGAAGGAAGGATGAAGGGGTGGGGTACAAAAGGAAGGGCCCGCTGTACTAGAAATACACTTCAGATGAGTGCGTCTATCTTATCTTTTTCATTGGTTCTGATGTTGAGGAAAGGTGTGGCATAGCATATTCGACTTATTATGTACACCTGCATCAGTCTCAAGAGGCTTCTCTCTTTGAGGCCTCTGCCTTTGAATGCAATCCTCCTAAATATTCCTGTTACTTGCGTCGTGTAGGTAGTGAGTTTTTTATCGTTCCGTCGTTATACCGGTCCTCTTGAATAAATAGTCCGAGGATTCTGATTTGCTGGACTCTTGGTACGGTTTTGCCGTCGACCTTAATTTCTACGTTAAAGTCGCCCTTGCACCTCATTGATTTTGGATTATATATGAAAAGTTCGGATTTTTGCGGAGAGCACGAAAGACCCCTTTCGGCCGCGTAGGACACAATGGTGTCCGCCGCTGCCTGTAGGCGTTCCTTGATGCTACCATCGCTACAATTGTTCATCCAGAGATTAACGTCGTCCGCGTAAATGCTGAACTTCAGATCTTTTATGACTTTAACAGCGGCAGGCAGGCCTCTCATCACCACGTTAAAAAGGAAGGGGGAGAGCACCGAGCCTTACGGAGTTCCTTTACTTCCCAGGTGGACAGTGGGGGATTCTAGGTCCTGAAACTTTAGTTTCAAAGTCCTGTTTGTCAGGAAATCCATTACGTAGTTATATGTCCTCTCGCCGACTCCTATTCCTGTAGTCCCGCGAGAATTGCCTGGTGTTTTACGTTGTCAAATGCTTTTGTTAAATCTAGTGCTAGAATTACCTTCGCGTCTCTGGATTTCGAGTCAATTATGTCATGTTGTAATCGGAGCATTACATCCTGTGTGCACAGGCCCGGTCGGAACCCGACCATCTCGTGCGGCCACAGGTCGTTTTTCTCCATGAAATTAGTTAGCCTTGTTTGGATTACGCGTTCCATAAGCTTTCCAATGCAAGAGGTTAGAGAAATAGGTCTGAGGTTTTCCAATTTCGGGGGCTTCCCAGGTTTTGGAATTAGCACAACGTTTGCAGTTTTCCACTGCTGGGGAAGACAACCGCTACTCCATACTTCTTGCATGTACGCTAAACATGCAGAACGCCGCAGTACGTGACAAGTTTACAAGATACCACAGTGAGCATAATCCGCGAAGATTGCTAAGCGCGGATGCGAGCGAAGGGACAGCAGCTTCTCCGACTTCGGCCGATGACTTGCACTCGTGAAAATTTGTTATGGTAGTGGAGCTTTGCAATACTCTCCATTCGATTAAGTGATTTCGCAATTCATTTAACCTAGCAGAACGTCAGTAAAACGTTTTGTTGGGTTAGTTGGTACATGCTGTAAAATAAAGAAGCGAAAAACAATAACAGAGCACCAGGAAGTAACACGGAGAAGAGCTTACTGATAACGGGTTCTTCATTGAATGGAACACTTGCATGTGGTGAGAAACATTAATTTGTACAAGGAGGTCTTTGGACCGAGGCCCTATTGGCCCAGGCCCTCACAAATCTAGCTGGAGCTTCTAGTTCGGGGCCCCAATGGGTGAGAAACATTAATTTGTACAAGGAGGTCTTTGGACCGAGGCCCTATTGGCCCAGGCCCTCACAAATCTAGCTGGAGCTTCTAGTTCGGGGCCCCAATGGCGTCTAACGCCGCTTGGAAGACGTTCAAAAATGGGCCACGAGCACGCACCCAAAGACTGAGCTCTGGGATAGTGTCTAGAAAGACTACATTTAATGCGTTCGCATTCTCAAGAGGGCCACTCAACCATGTCCTAGCTCACGAGCTCGCGCTTCCTTTCTCTTTCCACCTGCTGGCTCGGTATCTTAATTCTCCTTGTTGGCGCGGAAAGAAGAGCGGTGCTAAAGATTTAACACACTCTCGGCCGCGAAATGTGAGGTGTTGATCACCAATGGCATAAGCTTCTGCATTGCTCGCGTAGTGACAAATCCGTTTCTAAACTGGACCTTGTTCTGGTAAACGTTGTACTCGTTTCGTGGTGTCTCATGTAGCCTAAAATTGTTGAAGGCGAGTAGATGGGCACCATCAAGCCCAAGAGAACGTAAGGAAAAAAATATTGTATCAGAAATATCGATGTCATATTGGCGCTGAATAGTCCTCGGGCAGTACGATATATCTAAACGCTTTCATTGTATGCCTAGGACATGCATCCAAGCACCTCGCTGCTGACACTGACTTTCGCGTCCATATCGGGCTGCCCCTTGCTGCATATTTAATACAACTCGCTGCTAGACTGTTGCATCATTGCATCACTTAAAACGTCGACTGACTTCCCAGTGGCATGGCCATCCGTGTGGAGTAATAAATGAATTCTATCATCTGAGCTTCCAGCTGATACTCAGTGCGGACGCCGGTGGTTGTGGTGGTGAGAAACATTAATTTGTACAAGGAGGTCTTTGGACCGAGGCCCTATTGGCCCAGGCCCTCACAAATCTAGCTGGAGATTCTAGTTCGGGGCCCCAATGGCGTCTAACGCCGCTTGCGCCCTGGCGACCAAGGTCCTCTGGGATTGTATGTCATGGTAGCTGAGCAGCGCCGCCTCCTAGGCCTCCCTAGAAGAGTGGGTAATGAAGGATTGGGAACGGTGGGGATTGGATGGACGGACCCAGACCATCTCGAAAACGCCCCAGAAGGTCGCTCCACACAGGCTGCAGCCCCTATCAAAGTCTGTATTGAAGTGCTTCAAGACTGCCGGGCACAGCATGGTGTTTGTAAATATTTTGAGAAAGAGCTTTTCGTCCACTCTCTAGAGACCTTTACAAGGTTCCGGAAAGCGGTGGTGGCTGCCCTTATAAAATGTGGTAATTCCTTTGAATCTAATGAGACATTGAGTGGGCTCGGAGAAGATCTCCCGAGCAAGTTTGAGTACCCGAGGAGAGAGCGCGAGTTGTAGAGCTCCGCGGTAACGTGTACAAGTTCAGCCGGCAACATCCAGTCTTCTATTATCAGGTGATTCTTTACTTTCTTTTAGGGCCAAGCCACGTAATATCTTTTGCACTTCGTTCCTCAGTTGGGTTCCAAAGCTTTCCTGATCTGCATAGAATCAAAGAACCACATTCCGTTAGGGTAGACGTCCTCAGAGAGTGTAGGCATTGCTTGGTGGTGGGTGTGGCCCAAGAGAAGAAGGAACTGAAACTTCTCAGAGAGGAACAGCGCCACGAAAGTGAAGACGTGGTAGCAGATGTAGTCGAAGATAGTGCATGTGTCAGCCTCCCCTATAACTGTGGAAAGCCGTTCAAGAATCTCGAGGGGCCTAACAATCAGCTTGGAGATGCGAAAGTCTCTTAGATGACGCAGGAGAGCGGCAAAGTACTGGTCCCGCTTCCAGAAAGAGTGGTATTCTTCCCAGGTATTCATAAGAGGTATGTCCTCTGTGTGCTGTTTGTGAGCCCGCACAAGGCACATGAAGGATTTCTTCGGCTTGCGCTCGAAGTCGTGCACATTCTGAGGGTGCCTATGCACCTCCGTGTCGGGCTTCAGAAGTCCCAGAGCTCGGGCAATGACTCTTAAGCACTGTTCATCGGAAGGCTGCTCCCACAACAAGTATCATCCTTTCAGCAGCTTAACTACTGGCATGACCTGCACTCGCGGCTTGTTGGACGCCAGAGTGCTTCTGACTAAGAGAAACGCCCTCAGTTCCCTCTCTAGGTAACCCAGTAGGCTGGTCAGAGTTCTCTTATGGCTGGTCTCTAGCACAAGGAAAACAAAATGCACTGGCCTGCTACTGGCTCTGTAGCTGAGCCACCTACATTAACTCGTGCGGACAGAAGAAAGTAAAGAAGAAAGAAAAAGAAGAGGGGTAGAAAGACGCCAACTGCAACAGCCGTCGTCCACCACTTAAGCGGTGGCGGGTGCAATGACGGCCTACAACAGATAAAAATTAGGTGGCTGGCTAGCCCCTGCCGCAAGTGGCTCTGACCTGCCGTCCCGGCCCGTAGGATCAAGAACTGCCACCCTTCACCACCTCACCGCCATCTATCTGACGAGTTGTTGTTGTTGTTGTGGCTGTAGAAAGAAGGAAAAGAAAAATTTGGAGGACGCTTAAGCTTCGCCTTCAAGAGTGGAACGCGATAGCGTTATTGCACCTCGTTCGCACCGCCCACTCATTCGCTCGGTATGCTCTTGAGTCACACAGTGTTCGGCGCGGCAACGAAATGTGCGCCTGAGCAAGCGGAACGAACAAAAGAACTCGGTGTCTCGGAGGGAGAATGCCAGGCAGCGACGCATGAAGGCGGACGCGATCATGGTGCTGACGACTTGATGGGATCGTCCTCTATCTCGCTTGGGAGCACCACGCAGAAGCATGATTCCTCGGAAGCAGCTCGGCACACATCGCAGGGGACGCTTTCCCAGCAGAAGCGCTACGGCGCAGCGGTCACGTCAGAGGCGTCCGGCATCAGACGCTGCACCTAGAAATCGCGCTGTGAGCGGAAAGAGGAGGCGCGTCGCCTAAACACCACTGTTCAAGTGACGCACGCTGGATGTTGGAAGGGGAGAGAGCGAGAAAACTTATTAAACGCAAGAGTATTGAGGCATCCTCGCACCGGTACCCGCGCGGCCCGAAGGGGAGAAGCGGGTGAGTGAAGATAGTGATCTAAAGAAAGGAAAGAAGCTTGGTTTTACAGCCCGTGAGGGTGCACGGCGAAACGTCAGGCGCGAGTGGCGCACCACGTGTCGGGGCAGCGCCGCACATTGCGAGGAGGGGTTCTTCTGTGTTTGCCGTTTATGAAGTGCATGCCGGGATTTATCGCTCACGGCCAACGCCGCCGCCGACACCGGCTTTTCTGCGACACGAGCTCCTTAACGCTACCGCGTTAAAATGCACGAGCGTGCTACTGGCTCTGTAGCTGAGCCACCTCCGCTGCCTCATGCGGACAGTTGAGAAAATAGAGAAGGAAAAAGGAGAGACAAAGACGCGAGCCACCACAGCTGTCGTCCAACGCCTAAGCGGTGGCAGGTGCAATGACAGCCTACAACAGATATAAACTCAATGGCTGGCTAGCCCCCGCGTAGTACTCCCCTGATGGGGATGGGAAAGGTAGGTCACCACCTCAAGGGGCGGTGACCAGCCTGCCACCGAATGTTTATCTACTGTAGGCCGTCTTTGCACCCGCCACCACTTCTGTGGTGGACGACGGCTGTTGTTGCGGCGCGCGTCTTTCTTTCCCTCTTCCTTTTCTTTCTTCTATATTTTCTCTTCTGGCTGCACCAGGCTGCGGAGATGGCTCAGCTGCAGAGCCAGTAGTAGGCCCTTGCATTTTTTTCCTTCTTCCTACAGCCACAACAACAACAATAGCCCCTGCCGCAAGCGGCGTTGGCCTACCGTCCCAGCCCCGCAGGGCTAGGAACAGCCACACTTCACCACCTTCCTTTTTCTAACGAATTGTTGTGGCTATAGGAAGAAGGAAAAAAAGGCACGGGACTAGCAGCGTGCCTCTTTTATATCGTCACTCAGAGAGGAAGCGCAGGACCTCTAGCGGGAGAACCGCTGGCCTACATGGTATGATCCGGGATCGCTCGACGACTCGACTTGGTAGCGCATCTCTCGCACCTGGTGTGATGCCACAGCGAGCGCGGCACCTCTAGCAGGGAACCGCCGGCCGAGGCGCCACGATTCAGGACCGCCCGACGACTCGACTTAGTAGCCCATCTCTAGCAGCTGTTATGACGTCATAGGTCATCAACTGTTAACGCTTAAAGGTCAAACGTGGAACTGCCCGGGATTACGCGAAAGGCCGTTCATGGGCGTAATATTGCTTTCACAATAAAAAGGTTTTCATACAAGTAGCGGAAGCTGAGTTAAGATGACAGCATATATGTCAATACAACTAATCAGTTCGCTTGCGAAAGCATACATTTTTCGCAAAACGGTTCGATTCCTCTGATAGGAGAGGACACTACTACTTTACATATTCTCCTTTCGTTTTTGTTCATGGAACACAGGAAATGTTTCAATTTGTCGCTGCATATATCAAAAATTTGACCAAAGAACTCGTGCTAATTTATATGCGACGAGGAGCAACGGACAGAAAATGAAGGTACAACTCAGTGATAACCTTCTGATCCTATACCTGAAAACATAAACCCGCTTCAATTACAGGGTCCGACAAGGGGACATGAAAAAAAGGTTGTGATGAATAGCTGGTTTCTAAAAGCATTTTATTCTCACAGACTCGCGTCCCTTATAGGGAATTTTGTTTGGGATGGCAGGACAGTGCTAGTCGCCCGTTACATCCTAAATCTTCAGGAGGAGCAGGGGAGGCCTTGGCCTTCCGTGCATCCTGACAGTCCGAGTACTCGCGTTAAGGCTGGTAGAGAGGCTATTAGCTGACAAGTCTTACCCTGGTCGCTCGCTCATCCTGTACTGGATGAGCACGGCGCGTCGTATGCTTACACCCGAACAATACCTCGGTCCACAAGCGGACGACCTCTGCCTTTTTGCCAAGGTAAAGTCGACTCTAGATGCAGACCCGTCAGATGTTAATGTAGACGACCTACCAGCCATATGCATCAGCGAATTAGTAGCCGTTCGCAGGCTTTCAGCTGATGAGCAACGAGAGACCGCAGTACGCAAATGGCGTGCGTCGGCTGCCAAATGAAGTGCGAGATTTTTACTGGCTTAGGCGTGGGGCGTCCTCCTCACGAGACAACGCCTTGTCAAATGGGGTGTTGTACCCAATGACTTATGTGGCAACTGCGGTGCTCCCGAGAGCCTCGCGCATGATTTTTTTCGAATGTGTAGTTGTGAGAACAATGTGGCGGCTCACATATAGGATGTTTAACGTCCGCATGAACCCCGGCGTCAGGCTCCGGCGCAACCCTTTTGAACACCTTGTGTTCAGTGTGGTTCTGTTTGTGTTGTGGCGTCACAGGTGCCTCGCTGAGGCTCGCCGAACGCCCGCGCGAGCAATGTACCCGGCCTTGCAGAGACTGCGCCTCGTAGTCTGGAAGTATCTGTCTAGACAGAAACTGACGGCGAGACGCGGTTTCTGCGCCTCTGGCACGCGCGCTTTTATGTTATACGAGGCAGCAGACTTGAGATGCCTGTCGTCCTTTAATAGAACCCTCCTCGTTTATCCCTCCTCGTTTATTATGCATATGTAACCTATAGTGTTTCATATAGGGCTTTGTGTTGTGAGTAATGTGCGTTCTTGTATGTATGTATTTACCCAATTAATTCCCTTTCTGTGTTTTCCCCTTTCTGGGGAATCATGTTTTTTTTAGTTTATTATGCATATGTAACCTATAGTGTTTGTATAGTGCTTTTTTATGTCAGTATGGTGCGTTTCTGTATGTATGTATGTACCCAATAAATTCTGTTTGTGAATCTTCTATGCAGTGTTTGAGTGCTCAGCGGCGCGAGTCATGTGGCGCCTCGTGAGACGTATGTTTTCTGTACACTACGGGCCAGGTTTTCGTCTCCCGCACGGACTGTTTGCTCATCTGGATTGTGTTGTAGACCCCATTTTGCGAAGAACCGACAGCTCGAGTGTCATGTTTATTTTGTGGCGTCGCCGCTGCCTAGCGAAAGTACGCAGGCAAACAGCATGCGCAATGTATCCAGCGTTGCGAAATCGCCATTTCCTCCTCTGGAAGTGCCTGTCCAAGCATCTGGAAATAGATGACGAGGCGCGGTACCTGCGCCCCGCCGGAGTGGTGCAGTGGTAAGACGCCCGACTACTGTCCGGAGTTGCCGGGTTCGAAGCCGACCACGGCGGCTGCGTTTCGATGGAGAAGAAACGAAGTGGCGTCCGTGTGCAGTGCAATGTCAGCGCACATTAAAGATCCGCAGGTAGTCGAAATTACTCCGTAGTCCTCCACTACGGCTACCCCTTCTCTCTTTCTTGTTTCACTTCCACCTTCCTCTCTTCCCTTACGGCGCCGTTCAGGTGTCTACAGAGCAAGTGTGACAGATACTGCGCCTTTCCCTTCCTGTAAACCAATTATAATTTTAGGCGCGGTACCTGCAGCGCTGGCATACACGTTTCTTTGTTGTTCGTCCGGATGATCTCGCCATGCCGGGACTGCTGTATTGAGTGTTGTAAAGTGTCGTGGTGGTGTTTCTTCTGAACGTCCCCCCCCCCTCCCTTTTTAAGCGAGAAGCTTCACTCGGCTAGTCAATACCGGGTCTGGCATGCGTGTGATCACTTTTAGCCACAGCTGCGCATGCACGAACTCGCCGAGTGACGTCACTAGGAGAGGCGCAGGTGTTTGAAGCGAAACACTTCACTGCGCGGATCAGAGCCGAGCTTCGCGTATGCCGTGTGCCGTATGCCGTGACGGCACAGCCAAGGCCAAATGTGCGGCTCCTCACCAAGCTCTCCCGGCGTTGCCTAGCAACGGTGAAGAGGTGTGCGACTCCTACTCGTTAAAAAAAAAAATTGAACACTGCAGAATCAACATTGGAGTAATGCGAAAGCACGGATGTTGCCGTTGGTTGCTTCTAGTAGCTTAATTCACTTTTTGTTTGCACTATTAAATGGGCCTTACACGCCTTATAAGCATCATTCGACATACCGTAAGGCTGCACCCCGACTACTGCGAGGAGCCCAGCCACAGCCCCAGTTATCCTCCTAGCGGGACGTCCCATACAGCGAGCGCCCTCTCTCGGCTGCGACACAGCGCCGTATATGGACTCGCCGCCACCATCCGATGGCGCGAATTGGGGCCCCATCTCTCGTTCTGGCGTGACGTCACACGTTCACGTGAAAGTGGCATGACACCACCTCTGCGTCTCCTTTGAGGACTCACCGCAACCACCCGATGGCGCGAGCTGGGGCCCCGTCTCGGTCTGGCGTGACGTGACACGGTCACGTGAAAGGTCATGTATGGAAGCGCCATGACACGCCAAAGGCTCGAAGTGCTAGCAGTATTGCTTTTGCAATAGTATCCATCCGGGGATCGTGAAGCGCTGCTCAGAATTCACTTGTGTACCGTGGGGATGATAGCGGGATTCCGCACGAGACAGATACTGCGATTAGCTCGCAATTTAAAAGTACCAAAGACTAAAATTGTTCAGTCACTCAGTTAGGGTGACATCAAGAATGTGACGTCACCCATCTGCCGTCAGCTATGAGGGGCAAGCGGGAACGAGTGGGCTACAAATGCCACCAGGCTGCGCTTCTCGCCTTCCGCGAGTGAAAGATGCTGCGCCTTTCCTTTCCTGTAAACAAATCATAGAACGTCGGTGAACTTGTACGCGCTCGACATGGAAGCCAAGGAGAGTTTAGCTGAAGACGAACGGCGGAGAAGACTGGAGAAATTACCTTCTGATGCCAAGTTACTGCTTTTTGCTACGAATATCCAGGCATAGCCAAGCTAAGCCATGTTTAATTTTTGTTTTCCCTTTTTTGAGGGGAGGGATGTTGAAGTCTTAACACGTGCATGATGTGTGCTTTCTAGCTTGACATTAGTGCGATGGTCGTTGTGTAGGACGGACCTGCAACTTGTATATAATTGTTTGATATAGTGTTGGACAGTGTGTATTGTATATTTTGTGTATATAAGCAAGTATCCTCAGTTTTTAGAGTTGCAATAAACTTCTCTTCAGTGATGCAAATAATTGAGTATTTTGCATTTGTTACCTTCCTAATATTATGTTCACAAACTGTAGTTGAAGACTTTACAAGCAATGAAAAGAAACGTTCATTTATTTATTTATTTATTTATTTATTTATTTATTTATTTATTTATTTATTTATTTATTTATTTATTGATACTGCGATGTTTAACAAGACCTTCGCAGGGTGGGCACACGTTAGGGAAGTACATCAGTGCTGGAAACAACACAACGATCTTAAATATGAACAACACAATTGCAAAAGTACAAACGAGACACAGGAATGTAGCGGTACAACAATATAAAAACGTTAAAGGTGGTTTTCAAACCTTTTTAGTGAAGTTTGCGTTACTGCATCATTAGTTAGATTATTCCAGTCTGTAATGGTTCTGGGGAAAAAGGAGTGCTTAAAGGTGTTAACTCGTGCGTGTAATGGTGTTACTGTAAAATCATGCCGTTGTCTAGTGTTGTACCACGAGGCGAACGATATAATGTTGGATGCGTCAATAATGTACTGGCCTTTGATTAACTGAAAAAAGAACTTTAGGCGACAGAAGCGGTTTCTGTGAGAGACTGGAAGCAAACCACTTTGATTAAGAAGAGCAGTGATAGATGTACGGTTATATGAATTGTAAATAAACCGTACTGCTTTCTTTCGGACACTGTCTGATTTAGCAATGTTAGATTTAGTGAAAGGATCTCATATTATGACGGCATATTCTAGCATAGGGCGAATAATAGTGTTATATGAAAGTGAACGTACACTGGGGGGGGGGGGGGGTGAGCTTCAGAGCACGTCGGAGGAAAAATAGTTTGCGTAGGACATTTGCTACAACGTTGTCAACATGCTCTGTCCAGAAGAGGTTATGGCAGACCCGCAGGCTAAGGTACTTGTATTTATACACTTGAGAGAGAACATTGTTTTTAGCAGTATAGTTAAACAAGAGATGCTTCTTTTTCTGAGTTATACGCATGAACACTGTTTTATCATAATTAACACACATTTGCCATTGGTCACACCACTCTATTACCTTAGTGAAATCGTTATTTAACCGGACTTGGTCCTCAGCAGTAGTAATCTTTTCATATAAGACACAATCATCAGCATACAATCTAACAGAAACAGAGATGTTATCGACAATATCATTAATAAAAATCAAGAAGAGGAGTGGGCCAAGAACAGATTCTTGGAAAACGCCGGAATCTACAGGAACTGGAGAGGAAGAGGAATTATTTACTATTACAAACTGACGACGGCTTCTTAAGTAGGCTGCAATCCAAGCGAGTAATTTCTCATTTTTTAGTACATTGCCTAATTTGTGAAGAAGCTTGAATGCGAACCTTTATCAAATGCTTTTTTAAAGTCCATAAATTTAACATTCTTCAATTCACACGTGATGGTTGTATGGTTTGTAGGAGACGTTTTATGCAAAAATGAAGGTAATAAACTTACTTTTTTATGTGCTACTTTTTTTTGGAGGCCATTACATGCTTAGGGCTTCAGCGATTATGTAATAAAGAATGAAATGATTAGAATATTTAAGGTGCGCTGATGAAGTTATGTGATGTTAGGAGAGACCGGAAAGCGTGGCGTGACATGGTCCATAGGGTCACGAAGAGTCGGACACGACTGAACGACTGAACTTAACTGATTATATGATGTACATAAGTGAGCAATGATGTAGTCCCTGCGTCCAGGCAAAATATGAAGAGGGATTCCTAGTTGAAAGACCCGCTACCGTTAGGTGCCTGATTCTTGTTTTTGACTTCAGTGCAGGGCAGTAGCGCAGCCAGTGGCGCATATTTGCTACACTTTTCTCGCATATGCATATCAGACACCACGAGCGGGGATTTTAATGCCAGAAATGGGGTCACGTATGAGTAAGAGTAATGGCATGAGTGATGGCAACCCCAACAAGGATCCGCCTCCAAAGACGAACTCCTCTGCACGGGCGAGACCGGGGAAAGGGCTACCACAGGCGGAGTGATACGAGCTCGTGGTGATCTTAGGAGCTGTTTCCTTCATGTGGTAAGGAGAATAGCGCTGATTATATTACGGAACGTGGCATGATGACCCAGCGGGCACGAGGCGGGTCGTGTAAACAGGCATATGCATGAGAAGGCAGTCAACCTGTGGAACCCACTCAATCCATATATGCTTCGGGATACCTGCCTCGAGCTGGAGGATGTCCTGACATATTCCTGGGTAAGGGTTTGACATGCCGAAGCGATCGAACTGCTTGTCCGTCATCAGTCAGAAGGAGAGTGTAGCCGCAATAGACAATTCCTGTGGCTACTGAGAGGAATGCCTCTTCAGCTGTAGCAACCTCAATACAAATTGATTTAGGTGGTTTTGTTATTTGAAACGGAGGTTTGTATAAGACCAGATGGGAGGAACTGCGCTTCTTGCTTCTCAAACTTGCATCGTTGTATTCACATACAAAATGATGCACCTATCTGCGATTATCAGCTTGCTTGTTTTTTTTTTTTTCTTGGAAGAACAAACTTCCAGGAAGGAAGAATGAACGCTGACGGCTGTATTATGGAGAGCGTAGTTCCATAGGCCGTCAGTAATTGCATGCAGTGTGACACTGGCCCTACGTATGCTAGCATCAAGGCACTTGAGCACCAGCTCGGCGATGGTGTTGAGCTTAGAATTCTCTTGCTAATCCACCACAGGTGTGATGCATGCATGGCACATAATGGATCTGACATCCTCTCGCTTCGATGTATTAAGACAATCTCTTTGGGTTTTTGTAAGGTGTTGAAACTTGTCTTAATAAGCAATACATAGTTGCAGAACTGCTCACACCAATTGGCGTAAAACAGAAGAACCAGCGCTACCCTGTTAAGGAGCAATTTTTCTAATTTAGTGCATAGCGTCAGTTATACGCTTTTTCGCCTGAGAAAGTCAAACCATTGCTGGCGCTGATCTAAAATTGTGAAACCGAGGAGTTTTATACTCGGACTTCTTATAGTGAGGTGCCTGGCCGACAGAAAAATTCGAGTTCTTGTATGTTTATGACCTCTCTAACCATTGGCGACCGACATGTATGTAGTAGTAGTCCTCGATATCTGAAGGCCTAATGATGAAGAGTAATTAGAAGTAATGTCCAAAAAATAGACGTATGTCATTTATTTTCTAAAATGCAAATTTTGACATATTTTACTCTGCATTAAAAGTTCAATATTTCTTCTTAACTGAAGAAGACCGGTAGCGTAGTAACAGTATTAATTATTTAACAAATCAATGTGAGCATGTTGGCTATGATATTAATCTAAATAATAACGAAGCCGCTACCTACATGTGAGCATTGTGGCATTTATTTTTTGGAGTGTTAGTGTTTCATTTCCTATGGAGTTAAATTGGCTATGAGGCATTTTATTATTAATAATAATAATAATAATAATAATAATAATAATAATAATAATAATAATAATAATAATAATAATAATAATAATAATAATAATAATAATACTTTATTTTTCCTTTACTACAAGGAAAGAAAAGAAGCAGCCGCTAAAAAGCAGCTTCGAAGAGCAGCTTGACGGGGCGGCTGCCCCTGCATATGACGGCATTTCACAGCAGAGAAAGTCACGCCCACACAGTGAATAAACAATCAATGGAGAAATAATTAGACTACAGAAAAGCGCTAGGTAAATCAGGAAAAATACATGAAAATAAAATAGAAACGCCGCAAGACAGAACACCTAACTTAAAAATATGTATTTATAGAAACATTTCACGGAATAATTTAATGGGAGGAAGAGAGAAATCTTGACCACTATTAGCAAAGTATCGATTTAATATGGTAGGAAGCCTGCAGCGAAGCATCTGCCTGCCATAGTTCGTCCGGCACGCTGTAACGTGCCAATGCTCCGGGTTACGGATGTCGTATGTGTTCATGTTGTCTTGAGGCGCTGCTATGAGTGTTAGTGTGTTGTGCATTTTACTGATGCCTTGTTTATGTATTCGCAAAAGCCTGTAGTTATACAAAGATGTTACTTTAACTATATTTAGCTTCTTAAATATTGGTCCTGTATGTTCGAGGTAAGGAGCTTTAGTAATATTTCTTATTGCACGTTTTTGAAGGAGTAGTAACTTTGTAATGTTTTCTGCTGTTGTTGTTGCCCATACTAGCAAGGAGTAGTTCAGAATAGACGAAAACAGTGAATTATAGAGCATAATGTTAATAGTAAGTGGAAATACACGCAAATGTCGGCTTAGAGAACCTATTGTGCGTGATAATTTGTTGACTAAATATTCTATGTGAACGTCCCATGTCATGTGTTCTGAGAAGTACACGCCCAACGTTTTCACAGAGTGAGCAATTTCTATTTTCGTGCCACTGAGTACAAGAGAAGGCAGCTCGAATGCTTTATTTCTGGGATGGAAGAGAACGGCTTTTGTTTTACTGACATTGAGTTTTAGACTGTTTTGACACGCCCAGTGTTCAATTTTTTCCAAGGTTATGTTAGCCCGACTGGATAGCTCTATGTCTGAGTGACCAGAGAAAAACAGACTTGTATCATCAGCGTAAATAATGTGTTTTGCAGATGAATCTATGGAAACAAGATAATTGATGTAGAGAATAAAAAGAAGGGGGCCTAAAAGACAGCCTTGTGGAACTCCCGAGATGACTGGCTTGACTGTAGAGGAGAAACCGTTTATTTCAACATATTGTGTCCTATTGGCTATGTAGGAAGATATTAAAGAGCAGGCTGTGCCGCGTATGCCATACCTGTCTAGTTTATTGAGTAAAGTTTTGTAGTTGATGCTGTCGAAAGCTTTCGAGAAATCTAAAAATACGCCCCAAAACGAGTTTCTTTTCTTCCAAATTAGTTAATATATACTCTTTTTGAGCGAGGAGGAAGAGCTCAGTAGATCTGTTTTCCCGAAACCCGAATTGAGCGGTGTTTAAAATATTATGATGATTAATAAAGGACGTAAGACGAGCAAGAATTAACTTTTCAAATCCTTTTGAGAAGGCAGGCAGGATAGATATTGGGCGATAGTTGAAAAGGTCGGTTTTATCGCCTTTTTTGTATAATACTGTGACCCTCGCCGACTGCATGTTACGTGGGAACACGCCTTTTGATAAACATAAGTTTAAAATATGTGTCAGGCAGTTTGATGTATCAAGAATAACAAATTTTACTGGCATTATCTGAACACCCGCGCTATCCTCAGATTTGCTATTGTTAAGACTGTTGAAAGCCGCCACCACCTCTCCATCTGAAACTGAATTCAAAAATATCGTTGAGTTTTTACGAGATTATTTGAGCGATACCTCTTCTCAAGATGACGAAGTTTGGGCAACAGAAGTGAAAAAATCATTGAAAGAGTTAGCGAGTTCATGTCGCTCAACCTCTATACCATCAAGAATAAGTTTCGTAATTGGTTCTGTTATATGCCCTATGATAGAGTTCAATTTCTTCCAAGTCACCTCCGGGTTATTCCTCGAAAAAAAAAATTCTCATAATACGGTTTTTTTGCAGCTCGAAGCTCTTTTGTCACTATGTTTCTGAAAGTTGTGAAAGCTTTCAACGCATCAGGACATTTCGTTTTTAGAAATTCGCTGTACAATTTGTCAGGTCCTTTTATTCGGTTAAGTAGCGTACTGCTGATCCAAGGCTTACGAGCTCGCCGTGGACGGCTATGTATTTTGCGGGGAAAACAAGTAGAATATATGTGTTTGAATAATGTGATAAATTTATCGTACGCTACTTCAGGATTGGTTTCGTTGAAAACGTCGCTCCAGTCTTCCCCGACTATCTGCTCACGAAAGTTATAAAGTGTAAACGAATTGATGTCCCTATAAGCGTATTGTTTCAAGCTCCTTTTGAGATTAGGTGCGTGGTTGACACACAGAAATATAGGGAGGTGATCGCTAATCGGCAGACTGATTACAGCGGATGTTAAGGGATTTTGGTTATTTGTAATGAAAACAACTAATAACGTTTCTGTTTCTTCTGTTACTCTGGTTGGGGCATTTAGAGTATCCATACAGCAGTAAATATTTAACAGTATATCTAATTCCCGCGTCGCAGTACTATTTGACAAGAGATTTATATTCAGGTCGCCTCCAAGGACAATATTCAACTTGTGCTGATTCGCAAATACAAGTACAGAATCTAAAAAAGAAAAGAAAACACTCGTATTGCCGGAAGGAGGGCGGTAACACGCAGCAAACAGGTATGAGCGGACTTTGAGCGTAAGTATCTCGTAATGGGCGCTAACTACACAAAATTCGTCAAGAAGTTCACATTCTATGTCATTTTTAACCAACATGGATACGCCACCATCTCGTTTAACCTGGCGATTCAAGCAGTAGCTCTTAAACGCTGGTATACTGAACGCATCGTCTTCGTTACAAAACCAAGTTTCCGAAAACATAAGAACATGAATTGGCAACTTCACTTCAGCAAGACAAAATTTAATGTCATCTTGCTTCCCACTTCCCGAGCGAAGATTAAAATGAACAATATTTAAAGATTGCTGGGAATTTCCGCAGAAAGAAGCAAGGTCCGATGTACAGACTGGGCTTGACAGAAAAACAGACATTGAAAAGAAAAACAGACAATAACTAGACAAATGTCAAAACGACGATTGCATCATGCATTTTTCAGTTTGAAGATATCTGGGCTACGGATGACAACTGCGCTCTCCCCTTTCGCTTTTCTGACAAATACACGACTGCCAGCATTGCCACGTGAAACGATAATCATTTTCTGCTGCCCAGTCTCGACTTAGCTGCAAAAGGTTTCTGTTGTACCTAGTCAGGTTTTCGGATATGAAAGCAGATGCCTCCGCAGCTCTCAAAGCTTTTCGTCCTTCGAGCCATTTGTCGCGAAGCGCTTGTTTAGAGAACTGCACAAGAATTGTGGGAATTTTTCCCACCTTAGCAGGAAGTCTGTGGACATTGTCGATATCGCTTGGTTGCGGATCTGGTAATTTGATTGCTTTAGCGATGCTGTTCAGTTCGGTTAGCAAGTCTTCATTTGGGGAAACGGGAACATCGTGAACCTCAATGTTGTGCTTCCTACTGTATAGCTCTAGCTCATTTATGATATCTCCAGTTGCTCAATGGCATTTTTGTCACAGCTTGTCTGCTCCAGCTTCTGGACACGTTGTTTAAGGCTGCCTATCTCTTTGTCCTGCTATTCCTGCTTTGCAAGGATGGCATCGTATTTGGCTGACATTTCGATAGATACCTTTACCTCGTCAACTTGAGACGGCAAACCCGAAAGGCGTCCAGCTTTTGAACGATATCTGCAAGACTTGCAGCGAGTTCTACATCAACAGACATTTTTCGCCCGGTATTTGCCTTCGAACTGCGGCAAGGCACGCATCGCCACGCTTTGCGACCGGGTTCACCTTTAGATTTGAAGGTTGCCTCCGACCACCCTGAGCAATTACCAAGATGATAGCTGCACTTACATTCGGTCACCAGGCGGTACAGCTTCTTTACAAGATGGGCATATCTCAGACATGTTGAGACACAGTGCACGAATAAGCACAGAAAACAAAACACTGTGGCAGCAGCGGCGGCGGTACAGAGATTAAATTAAGCAAATAAGAAACTCCATAGCACCAACCTGGAAAAGGAAGTAGGTGCGAATTAGATGGGCGTCCTTGCTCTGCCGCCGCTGCCGCCAAAATGCCTCGTTTGCGGTAACAGCCACCAAGAGCAAAGCACGACCAGCGCGTCGGTAATGTGGCGTCAGCCGCCAATCCCCCATACTAAAATTTCCCATGGTCAGCTATAGAAACTTCTTCGTATGGTCGGCTACAGATATTTGGCCCAAATAGCTATAGCCGTTACTATGGTAGTCCTTAGGTATTTCTATAATCTATTCTATCGAAGTCTTTAACCTATTCTATAGACTTATGGCTTCCTATGTACTGCAGTCTTTAGCATTTTCTATGGTCGCATGCAAACGTTTATGGCCAGCTATAGAATATCCTGTGTATCGTCGGCTATAGATATTTGGCCCAAAAAGCTATAGCCTGCTATAGAAGTCTGTAACCTATGGACTAATTCTGGTGTCCTAATTTAATCATTTGCAGTCTCTAGCATTTTCTATGGTCAGCTATAGAAAATTCGCGTGCGCGCGCGCGTGTATGTATGTTCGTGCGTGTGTTTGTGTATGCGCAAGCGTGTATGTGCACGTGTGTCATGCTTTATATCTTCGGTTTTATTTTCAGTTCAATGAATAAATAACTGAAAATTGGCCAGCAGTCCCCACGACTAAAACCATCATGGCTCGGAGGTACTCACTGTAGGCGTACTTCCCGGCCTGCCTTTGAGGCGGCGGCACCCGCCCCTTGACCTGCGTGTCGGGGGGGTGGGTAGATCACCTTATCTGTTGGACATTAAAGTTTAGTCCATCCATCCATCCATGCGGTGACAGTGCTCCCACCAGTTATATCAAGATTGTGACGTAATTCATTTGTCGTACAGCGTTGTAGTTGATGACATGCGGTTTCTGGTTGCATACAGCACACAACTCTTAATCATGCCAGAGTACAAGTCGCGCGAGGGATTCGAACCGACGATATATGTACTTTCATATAAGGGTGTATGCCTACTGGTCTATAGCTTTTGGTATATACAATATTCTATAGCCAGCTAAAACAGGTTATATGACTTGCAGTCTGTAGCTTTAGAAGCATTGACATTTCTATAGATCGCTAAAGATAACTGTAGGGCTACTAGTCTATAGCTTCGTGAGCATGCACTTTTCTATGCCAGTTAAAGCAACTTATATGACTTGCAGTCTGTAGCTTTAGAGGCATTGACATTTCTATAGACAGCTAAAGATAACTGTATGACTACTAGCATATAGCTTCAGGAGCATACACTTTTCTATAGCCAGCTAAAGAAGCTTATATGGCTATAAGTCTGTAGCTTTAGAGCCATTTAAATTTCTATAGACAGCTAAAGATAACTCTATGACAAATGGTATATAGCTTTAGGAGCATACACTGTTCCATAGCCAGCTAAGCAGCTTATATGGCTTGTAGTCTGTAGCTTTAGAGACATTCACATTTTTATAGACCGCTAAAGGTAACTGTATGACTATTAGTCTATAGCTTCAGGAACATATACTTTTTTATAACCAGCTAAAGAAGCTTATATGACTTGTAGTCTGTAGTTTTAGAGGCATTCAAATTTTTATAGACATCTAAAGATATCGGTATTACTAATATTCTATAGCTTCAGGAGCATAAACGTTTCTATAGCTTGCTAAAACTGATTGTATGGCTTGCAGTCTGTAGCTTTAGAGCCATTCCAATTTCTATAGACAGCTAAAGATAACTGAATGACTAATAATCTATGGCTTCAGGAGCATAAACTTTTCTATACCTTGTTAAAACTGATTCTATGGCTTGCAGTCTGTAGCTTTAGAGGAGTTCAAATTTCTATAGACAGCTAAAGATAACTGAATGAATAATAATGCCAAAATGCCTCGTTTGCGATAACAGCCACCAAGAGCAAAGCACGACCAGCGTGTCGGTAATGTGACGTCAGCCGCCAATCCAGTCCACGTAAGCCTGATGCAGGTATTGTTGAAAAGGCTTGGTTCCTGCCTGGGAAGGCGAAATACCGCAACAATGATGAGTGGAACACGCCTCGCTTGGTCGTATGCAACACACGTAAGCCATCAACAGGGTTAGTGGGCCGACCTGGAAAAGAAAGTGGGTGCGAATCAGGTGGACGCGTCCTTGCTCTGCCGCCGCTGCCGCCAAAATGCCTCGTTTGCGATAACAGCCACCAAGAGCAAAGCACGACCAGCGTGTCGGTAATGTGGCGGCAGCCGCCAATCCAGTCCACGTAAGCCTGATGCAGGTATTGTTGAAAAGGCTTGGTTCCTGCCTGGGAAGGCGAAATACTGCAACAATGATGAGTGGAACACGCCTCGCTTGGTCGTATGGAATACACGTAAGCCAGCAACAGGGTTAGTGGGCCGACCTGGAAAAGGAAGTAGGTGCGAATTAGGTGGGCGTCCTTGCTCTGCCGTCGCTGCCGCCAAAATGCCTCGTTTGCGATAACAGCCACCAAGAGCAAAGCACGGCCAGCGCGTCGGTAATGTGACGTCAGCCGCTAATCCAGTCCACGTAAGCCTGATGTAGGTACTGTTGAAAAGGCTTGGTTCCTGTTTGAAAAGGAAGTAGGTGCGGATTAGGTGGGCGTCCTTGCTCTTCCGCCGCTGCCGCCAAAATGCAAAGGTTTTCATTTGCGTACTGCTAAATGCGCGCAAGAAAATATTTCGCAGGCTTGCTTCACGTTAAATCGAGTGATACCAGCGACAGAGTTTCCGCGTTCGGGCCAGTGCGTGCTTCATTCATGGTAAGGATTTGCTATTGATGTCATCTATCCTGTCCCTCTTCGCAGCTTTGATACCCCAGTATGGAGTCACGTAGCTAATTTTGGTAATGATATTGTTACAGCCGAAGAAGAAGAAGCGGGCAAGGGCACGGGCAGGCGCGCTCGCGCAAGGTCCGCCATCATTGATTAAAACGTCATCTACCATCACCATCCCCATCGATCATGTTCTGTCTCCTATCTTCATCGGCTTGCCGCCCCGTAATATTTGGTTGGAGGTGCGGGGTACATCTTCATCACTCGTCATCCTGGCCCAGAGCTGCGGCGCCCTGTGTCATGTTACGGCGGCAGCGGGTTCCCGGGACGACGCATCACCTGGCTGTTCCCCAGCCTGCTGGACTCGACGCCACATTGCCGTTCTCCACTCCCGCCCAATCCGCCGCAATGACCAAAAGACACGGAGAAACACAAATAGCCCAACTTTACTATCCTATCGACCCGAGACGCCACAAACACTTGCAAGGACACATCACAAGACACAGCGCGTGAAAGACCTGACCGAAGGATCCGACCGACCCGATACGTCGCTACAGATGAAGACATTGCCCCCGCCTGTGCCGTTTGATGCCTGCCTAGGACCCAGCCATCAAATCTTGGCGACCGGTTCAACGAAAGCTTCCTAGGCCGGGGTTCATTGATCATCATGGCGGCAAGCCGTTACCTTCTTTCTCTTCTTTCTTCACCGGTCCGCACAAGATCACCGTCGTCTCATAAATCTGATCAACTTTGACTTCTTCTTCCACCGATCGGGACGATCGCTCGGTGGCCCCGGGTATTGTTACGGCCGAAGAAGAAGAAGCGGGCAAGGGCATGGGCAGGGACGCTTGCGCTACGTCCGCCATCATTCATTAAAATGTGATTTACCATCGCCATCGATCATGTTCTGTCTCCTGTCTTCTTCGGCTTGCCGCCCCGTAACAATATAAACTACTAGTTTCATGTGTTTTCTCTCCTTCGGACGTCTGTTCTTGATGACGATGTGCCTAATAATAATAATAATAATAATAATAGGAATAACAATAATAATAATAATAATAATAGGCACTGAGCCTGTACCGCATGATGATCGATCTTCTTTATCACCTCTCGGTTGCACCTTTTGGCCTAGAGTATCAACCTTAATATTCTAGTCTGTTTCACCTGCGGCACCTATATACCTTCTACTTCAATCCTTATATCCGTTAATGTTTTGTATCGCAGTTGGCTTGCAGTATAGAAGAGTTCCCATTTTTTTTTCGCCAAGAACCTGAGCCTCCTTTTAGCTGGATGATATACAATGGTGTCACTAGCAGACTGCAATAAGTTCTCGCCTTCCGCATTGCTCCCACGGTTTACCCAAAGACAGATGGCATCTGATTTGATGCTACATTTTACCCCATCCAGCTCTAGGATTTCCCCTGGGAATTTTCTGAATGCAGCGATAGAGAGAAGGGCGGATAAAACCGCGCACTGTAGCAGGCCCCTGTTTCCAATTTCTATCCCAAGCTATTTTAATTTTGAAACTATGCAGAAGTCCTGTCGGAAAGTTCTTCATGTACCTATGTATTTTCGTCCCAACCCAGAGTTGGATGAGCCCGTCGAGGATCGCGTTTTGTCTACGTTATCAAATGCCTTCGTGAGGCCTAGTCTTACCTTAGCTTCTTTAGTATACGAGTCCACTAATTGATGCTTGAGTCTGAGCATCATGTCCTGCATGCACAGGTGTGGCCGAAATCAGAGCATCCGGTAGGGAAACAGGCTGTTCTATGCCCTGAATTCCTTCAACTTCGTCTGGATGGCGTGTTCTACCAATTTCTTACCCTAACATTAGAGAAAGTTGCATAAGATTCTGTATTTGCGGCGGCTTATTGATTGGTTGATTGAATAATTAAAACGTTGCTTTCGACTGATTTGGGCAGCAGAGCGCTCCTCAAATCATTGGAAAGCAACGCCTGAGAAACGGGGGTTGGCACTTCCGCCACTAAGGATTGGCGAAGGTAGATTTGTTCTTTGCTGCCTCAACCGCAAGATGTATGGCTCGTTGCTGGTCAGTGCCGACCTTGCTTCGAAGCAAGGTGTACCAAGTTTGTGTTCTCTTAATGTTATTCCTAGTGCCAGCAGAACTGGGGCATTATGCATTTGAGTGTACCCCCAGCTTCGCAGGTGTTTATTTATCCACTATTCTCACATCTATCGGCGCGAAACAACCAGACAGGATTTGGGAAGCATAAAGCTTGTAATCGCCTGTATGCTACGGCCTTTGATACTTAAACTAGGATCCGGTGGCGGCATCAAACGTCTTCCTACTCTATAATATTTGTATGATTTCTTTATAGGTTTGCAAATTGGTATAAATTTGAAAATTGGTTGTCCATCTCCTGGCAGCTAGGCGCCGAAGTATAGATCACGAGCACAATCATGGGTTGCCTCATTGTTGTAGACAAACATGCGTGCTGGAAACCAAACTATATTAATATTTCGATCCATTTTAGCTGCAGATTGCGAGATTTGCAGGATCTCGCAATAATCTGCGCATGCGCGCAGATTCTTGCGAGATCCTGCCTTTTTCAATATTCGGGATCGCTGTTTTACTGTCGTTAAAGATCAAGCGTGCCTTCGCTCCGACACAAGCAAAAGCTATTTCGACCTCTTCAGCCGTGCCTATTTTGTGCTTCGTATGGAGGTGGAGATTACTGGTGCACCGAGCTCATAAACTACCGCAGCGACTACCACCCCTGGAGTGTAAAGGAGACTATGGAATCGTCTAAGTAGGCGATCTCTTGTACTCTTAATTTTTTTGCTCTTTTACAAAGCGCTTCTGCTCTTGTTTTCCTTCTCTCCTTGTGGTATTCTGGCTACTTATACGATAGAGGGGAGGGGCTGATTTGCTCGCGACGTTGTGGCGGGAGAGTAAACGTGTCGCCTTTGCCCCTATCTGTTTTCGGCCCACCCGTTCTAAGGTTGTTCGGCGCATGCTTATCCGCCAGATCTCTCATGTTGGGGAATTCTCACTGCTTAAGCAAGTTTTGTCCAGCTGTTAGGCGCCCTCATTTCTAGCAGGCGGCCCGTAGAGAAAGCGGTAGGTAGATCCAGTGCCCTCATGACGCAAAGGCTGATGTCCACGTCTATCGCATGTTTTTATTTGATACTTCTGTTGAGGAACTCTGTGAAGTAACATATACATCTTGTTATGTACCCCTGCATCATTCTCAGGAGGCTTCTCTCTTTGATGCCTCTGCCTTTGAATGCAATCCTCCTGAATTTCCCTGTTGCTTCCGTCATACATTTAGTAAATTTTCGTCCTCTGAAGTTTTGTCCTCTTGATCAAAAAGCCCGGTGATTCTGATTTGTTGATGGTTTGGTACGATCTTGCTGTGAATCTTTATTTCGAATTTAAAGCGCGCTTGCATCTAATTGCGTTTGGGGCATATATGAAATGTATGGATATTTTTTCGAGGAGCATGCGACATCATTTTCAGCCGCGTAGGGCACAACTATGTGTGCTACCATCTGTAGACGTACCACTATGCTGCAGTCGCTGCCGTTCTTCATGCAGAGAATAGCATCGTCTGCATGCATGCTGAGTGTTTACTTTTGTGACCATAAGCGCGGCGGGAATGCCTTTCATAGTAACGGTAAAGAGGAAAGGATAGACATCGAGACATTCGGCATACCTTTACTTCCCATTTTGAGCGGGGTTGCGGGGGGGGGGGGGGGGCATCTTGGTCCTAAATGTTTAGTTTAGACATACTTTTTCTCAGGAAATCCTGGAAAAATTGCCCTCTCCCCTAATGCCTTCAGTACAGTGAAAATTGCCTCATGTTTTACACTCCCAAATGCTTTTGTTAGATCTAGTGCTGAAATTTCCTTCAGGTCTCTTGATTTCGAGTCCGCAATGTTATCTTTTAAGCGGAGCATCCCGTCCTTCGTGCACACGCCCGACTGGAGCCCCACCATCTCGTGCATCAACAGGTAATTTTGCTCCATTAAGCTAGTTAGCCTTGTTTTGATTACATATTGAATGAGATTTCCGGTGCATGAGGTCAGAGAAATGGGTCTGAGGTTTTCCTGTTTCGGTGTTTGCCAGGTTCTGTTATTAGCACATTTGCAGTTTTCCACTTCTGAGGGAGACGACCGCTACTCCATACTTCTTGCATGTAGTTGGTGAGTGCTGGTTCCATGGAGGAAAGAAACAACTTAGGAGAGGCCCTTGCCATTCCAAATGCATTGGAAAAAGTGTGGCGGAAGTGACGTCAAAATTTAGGGTTAGCCAAGTCGGGCCATTAGCAACGGCGACGCTGTTGCTATGAAAACTCGGGCCACTAGCAACAGCGTTGCTAAGTGCCCTAGGTACGTGAGCGTCGCGGAGAAAGAGAATGCCGAGGGTAAAGGAGGAGGAGAGACGTTGCAGCGACCGGTCGCGGCGCGGCCGCGCCGGCTTCAAGAAAATGACGTCAATGCCTCTCCTAAGTTCTTTCCTTCCTCCATGGCCGGTTCGGAGACGTCGTCTAGGTTTCTTAGCTTTTCGTTTGTTATCCCATCGGGCCCGGGTGCTGATCGCGTCTTTAATCTCAGAATTTCGCCGCTAACCTCCACCCCTGACGGGCGCACTGACGTTTGGAGGGGCCGCGTATTGCTTAAGAGAGGTGGACGTTGTCTCGCCGACATATGTATCTACTAGTTTAGTTATGAGTTGCGCTTCCGCCCCCTCGAACGCTTGTCTTGACTTTGCTATTGTTGTCTTTAATTTGGTTTTAGAACTGTCGCGATCAAGGAGATATCGTAGCAGGCTCTACGTCTTTGAAAGGCTCATGTTGCCCTCCATTTCTTCGTACCTGTTACACCAGTTTTGCTCGCAGAGTTTAGTTGCGTAATCCTCAATTTCTTTTCCTGCCTGGGTAATTTTCGCCTTAGCTTTCGGTTCCATCTATTACAGCGGAGGCGTCTTTCCATATCTATTTTTACTTCCCACATTTTTAGGAGTTTGCTATAGACTATTCTGTGCATAATTCCCCTCTACAGTGATGGCTGCGGATTTAATAGGCGCATGAGAATCTCTGCCCAATCGTCGATGTTTTGAATAGTTTTTTTTTTTTCTATTACAGAGGGGTTCATACCCAGACCTACATATACTAAACAAAATGCACCCTACCATATACGCGGACATATGTCCGTAGTGCGATGAAAAACCAACACTATATCACATCACATGGGCCTGTCAAAACATAGATGTGGTCCCCAAAATTCGAAACCCGAGTGCGGAGCAATGGGAGACTCTGCTGTCCAGCGACCGCTGCGAAGACCAGCAAGGTCTGGTACAGCGAGCTCAACGGGCGGCAGTAGCCAGCGGAGCCCTGGACTGAGGGCAACCGACCATTGTGGAGAAGTGAACGAGGTCGACGGAGAAGACTCTTGTGGCTTCAACAAGCAGACATCTCTGAAGACGTCCAAACACCACCAAAATAATTCAGGGCTAAATAAAGGTTTTCCTTCCTTCCCTAATCTGAACCTCTCCCATTTGATTACACTGGTCTTTCCTCGTCCTATTTTGACTCTCCGTTTCAGAGTTATTTCGAGGATATAGTGATCGCTTCCAAACTTGAGCTGCGTGTTGTTCCACCTAAGCACCTATATGTTTTGATTTAATGTTAAGCCTGGGGTTGTGTCGTTCATTCTGCATACATTATGTCAGAAGATTTGGACCACCCTGCAGTGGCCACAGGATTGGAGGAGGTCAGTTTACATCCCCATTCCAAAGAAAGATAGTGCCAAAGATTGTTCCAACTACCGCACGATCGCGCTTATTTTGCATGCTAGCAAGGTGATGTTGAAAATCCTCCAAGGTAGGCTGCAGCAGTATGTGGATTGGGAGCTTCCGGACGTGGAAGCTGGGTTTCGCAAGGGCAGATGAACTAGAGACCAAATTGCCAACCTTCGCTGGATTATGGAAAAAGCAAGGGAGTTCCAGAAACCCATCTACTTCTGCTTTATTGATTATGCGAAAGCGTTTGACTGCGTAGATCACAGCAGATTGTGGCAAGCTCTCCAAGAGATGGGAGTTCCAATTCACCTCATCTGTCTCCTCAGGAACCTGTATGAAGGGCAAGAGGCCACAGTCAGAACTGGGCATGGTCTTACTGATTGGTTTCCGATTGAGAAAGGAGTGAGGCAAGGCTGCATACTGTCGCCCTGCCTATTTAACCTATATGCAGAGTGCATCATGAGGAAGGCTGGTCTGGACGAGTCTTCAGCTGGAGTGAAGATTGCTGGAAAACGTATCAACAACCTTAGATATGCGGATGATACCACTTTAATGGCAGAACGTGAAGTGGAACTCAAGAGACTTCTGATGCGCGTACAAGGAGAGAGTGAGAAGTTTGGGCTTAACCTGAACATTAAAAAGACAAAGATCATGGCGTCTTGCCCTATCAAGTCCTGGAGCATCAATGGACAAGAAGTGGAAGCTGTGACAGAATTTCTCTTCTTGGGCTCCAAGATTACCTCGGAAGGAGACTGCAGCCATGAAATTAGGAGACGCCTACCTCTGGAAAAGAGAGCAATAGTTATCCTTGACCGCCTAGTAAGTGTAGAGACATTAGTCTGCCAATAAAGATCCCTATAACTTGTGCTATGGTCTTTCCAGTTGTGATGTATGGATGCGAGAGTTGGACTGTGAAAAAGGCTGACCGCCCAAGAATTGACGCGTTTGAATTGTGGTGCTGGCGAAGACTCTGAGAGTTCCTTGGACTGCCAGAAGATCAAATCAGTCGATATTGTCGACCATAAACCCTGACTGCTCACTGGAGATTCAAATTCTAAAGTTAAAGCTCAGCTACTTTGGTCATCTGATGAGAAGAGAGGAGTCGCTGGACAAAGATTTGATGTTGGGAAAGGTTGAGGGTCGCCGGAGATGAGGTAGGCAGCGAACGCGATGGTTATATGGCATCCTCGAGGCACTGCAGATGAAGTTATGTGATGTTAGGAAGATAGTGAGTGACCGGAAAGCGTGGCCTGATATGGTCCATAGGGTCACGAAGAGTCGGACACGACTGAACGACTGAACTGAACTGTGTCGTTATTCACATTGTTTATAACCCTGCTCGCGAAGTAAGGGTCTGTTTGCAGGGTGATGTTTAATACGTGCAAATCTTCCCTTAACTATCTGCCCTTTGGACCTTGCTTACTATATTTCCACTCTTTGTGGTAGGCGTTGAAGTCTCGTACAATTACGGGGGATTGGCGCCGCTTGGCTTCATAGCTTTGCGGAATAATTCCTTGAACCTAACTTTGCGTCGCTGAGGAGAGCTATATATTTTTAGGAGGAACATACATACTTTCTTCCTGCCCGTGATGATCTCACCAAAAGCCGCCCCGATAAATAATATTAATAAAAATAATTGATTCACAGGAAGGGAAAGGCGCTGTATCTGTCACACTTGTTTTTATGGACACCTGAACTGCGCTGTAATGGAAGGTGGGAGTTAAAATGGACAGAGAGAAAAAGGAGCCGTAGTGGAGGACTACGGAGTAATTTTGACCACCTGGGGATCTTAAGCCTGCGCTGACATCGCACAGCACAAGGACGTCTCTTCGTTTCGCCGCCATCGAAAGGCAGCCGCCGCGGTCGGGATCGAACCCGGGTACTCCGGCACAGTAGTCGGGCGTCTTACCACTGCACCACCCCGGCGGGGCTTTTACTGGCAATTGGTTCACAGGAAGAGGAAGGCGCAATGCCACACTTGCTTCTGTGGACACCTGAATCGCGTCGTAAGGGAAGTTAGGAAGATGGGAGTGGAAGTGGAGCTGGTTATGAGGAACAAAGCCGACGACGACGAAAAAAAACTGATTGATTTATAGGAAGGGAAAGACGCTGTAACTGTCTCACTTGTTTTATGTGGACACCACAACCGCGCCATAAGGGAAGGGAGGAAAGTGGGAGTAAAAGTGGAAAGAGAGAAAGAGGAGCCGTAGTGGAGGGCTACGGAGTAATTTCGACCACCTGGGGATCTGTAACGTGCGCTGACATCGCACAGCACACGGACGCCTCTTCGTTTCACCTCCATCGAGACGCTGCAGCCGCGGTCGGTTTCGAACCCGGGTACTCTGGCACAGTAGTCGGGCGTCTTACCAGTGCACCACCCCATCAGAGCCGCCTCAAAGTCGCGAAAACTAATTTTGCGTTCGATCGCCGTTACGTTCGTGTTGACGAATGTAGTTACCCGGTATTTTTCTGCTCGGACGCTAGCAAAAGCAAATCTGAGTAATAAGGCATCATGCCCGTGGCTCCTAAACAAAACAGCAAATACAGTTTTAAATGTTTCGCAGGATAACCCTGATAATTTCATCACTCCTTCTCCAGTTTCCTCTAGGAGTGCGGCTAGAGGTTTTTCCGCTATTTGCTCCAGCTGTCGCACTAACGCAGGCTGGCGCGAAATCCCCCGGCAGTTCCACTGCTATACCCGAGCATTAATCTCGGTCATGCTCGGTCACTTCTCCAATTCCCGAGCATGTTGGAATTGGAGTAGTGACCATTCTCTCGCTTTTCGCCTTTCTTCCACAGCAGTAAAAGCAGCGTTTGTATATGAGACTGCTCCTAAATTCGGTTTTGGGCGTCTATCATGTTGGTCATGTTGGTCTCGAGACTTTCGAGTCTCGCCCCGTATTTGGCGTCTAATCTACGTTCTATTGCCGCCAGCGGATCCAATTCTCCGCCTCTCCGTTTCTGCGTAGGAGGTGGTCTGATCTGTTCAGTGATCATTGCTTCCTCCTCCATGTCCGAAGTCGCGGGTGGTGTTAGCAGCTTTGCGTCGGAGCTGGAAAAGTCGGTTTGGCTACTTGTTTTGCGAGGGGAGCCTCTTGACACGGATAGTACCAGTAATTTGGCTGTGATTTATATCAGTGGAGGTCCTGGGTGAGTTTTTGTTTACACCCTCAGTTATCCAACTTGCTTAGGAACCGGGCGCCTAGCTCCTAGTACGGGGTGTAGTTGTGGATGGTGCGTAGCCGTCGCACTTTTTTTTGTACTACTCCCTTTCCGCTGACTTCGCTAATATGTACCTACGTTGAGATTTCGATTTTCTGTTCCGCGAAGTCGAGGACGCGTAGTGCGAAATATTTTTTTCCGCTCTTCGCTGTCTGTTGCGTTCAGGATGGATCATTGTTTTATGTTGACCGAAACAGTGTATCTCGCGGCCTCTGTGATGTACACGTTCGCGGTGTAAGCCATCAGCACCGCAAGTTCTATGTTGGCGTACGTAAGTGGGCGGCCGACTCCTTCCCGTGGGCGGAGAAATATTGCACGTACCATCAGGCATCTTGGTTAATTGCTTTACAACCAACTTCCCACACTCTGCTTTGATCCTCGGTGACTCCTTGTGTTCCTCGTCCTCGTGTCGTACCGCGTTTCCTCTTTGTTTACTAAGAAACCACTGACCGGTCTCTTTCAGCTACGCAGAGTCTACACTCGTTCCTTCCACTGTTTCAATCATTTTCACCGATGTCCTAAGCCGCCTCGTCCGCGCGGGTTCCTTTGTATACTTAAGGCCTAGCTGTGTCTAGCGTCTTCCGTGGCTAGTGAAGGTCCACAAAGCCTCAAATGTGAGTGAAAAACGGGCCCACCTTGAAAACTTCAGAATCCGCGGTGAGTGCTACCTGAACAGAGTCGATTCATGCAGAACTTACAAAGTACAGTGGCCGAAGAAGAGCGCGAGTGTTCGTGATAGATGAAACCAAACGATTGCACGTCCGCTCTCCAGCTTTTTCAGCGTGGAACTCCCTACCGTATATGCATGAATGAATTGATAACAACTTTTATTGTCCACCGCAAAATGAGGCCTCTTACTCCCCACTCCCAGAACGCAGGCCTGGGGGCGGAGGCTGGAGCCTCCGCTATTAAAGGCTAAAAATGAAAATTTTGTCTCTTCGCGACAACGGCCCCCAGGCGGATGGCTTGTTGCTGTCGAGCGGGATCTTACATACATACATACATACATACATACATACATACATACATACATACATACATACATACATACATACATACATACATACATACATACATACATACATACATACATACATACATACATACATACATACATACATACATACATACATACATACATACATACATACATACTTTATCTTACCGCGAATTTGTGGAAGGAGGCCGAGGGAAAAGCCATGTGCCTACGGCTTGAGAAGTCCTCGGCCCCCTTAAGGCGTACAGCAGCAGCAGAGTGGGACAAAGAGAAAAATAGATACACAGAAAACAAAACACTATATGATGGGCATAGGAAATACAAACGGGATAAACAGAAAAAAAAGCACTTTTGAACATCTCTAACATGCCATGTAAAATACACCACGATCACATCACACATAATGACAATATTACAATGAAGTAAAAACTAAAGGAGAGTAATGGGTGCGTGTATTCACAAAAAGGAGAATGAAAAAGGAGCAAATGTTTTGTAAATGTTTGAGAACGAGGTTTTGTGTATGTCAGTGCCTTCTCCTTCAAGAATATTCAATAACCTTGGAAGAATATGTCGAAGCATTTGTTCGCCATATATTGTGCGGCATTTTGTAACTTTCCACCTTTCCGGGATTCGGGTGTTATAGACTCTATTATTCGGGCATAAGTCTGCCATTACTAAAAAAGTGGAACTTGTTTGTTCGTTACTTATACGGTAGTGTCGGCATAATTTGTACTCATACATATTAGTTACTCTCATCAGATTAAGCGATGCAAAAATGTGCGATGTCGGCGCTGCGTATTCAACGTTTTCAATAACCCGTAACATTTTTTTTTGTAGACTCTGAAGCTTCAGTAGGTTTGTTTTGGTGGTTGTTTCCCAGAATAAATGACAATAGTTTAAGTGAGAGACAAAGAGAGCATTATAGATTACTGCTTTAGCTCTTCTCGGAAGAGCATAGCGATTGCGATTTAATATTCCGGTTATACAACTTAATTTACTTATTAGACTGTTGATGTGATCGTCCCATTGCAAGGTTGCACTAAAATATACCCCCAGTACCTTTACGCTGTCAACCACATCAATAGGTATAGACCTAAATTTTATGCCTTCCTGTAAGGAAATCTGTTTTCCTTTTGTTCTAAAGGCAACTACTTTTGCTTTGGTGGCGTTAATTTTTAAATGATAACAAGAAGTCTACGAGTCCAATTTACATAAAAAAGTATTTGCTTTAATAATTCCTTCCTCTCCAGAACGTGAAGTTACTAGGGCACTCGTATCGTCTGCGTATATAATAAACTTAGTATCTGAGCAAATCTGTACAATATCATTAATATATAAATTAAATAAGACAGGGCCTAAAATGCTGCCTTGTGGAACTCCAGAGATTATCTGTTTTCTGCGCGAAGTGAAACCGTTGACGTCAACATACTGAAATCTATTAGATAGGTAGCTCTTTTACAAGGTTAGAATAAGACCACGTATACCATAGTGATTAAGTTTTTCGAAAATAATGCTGTGAGCTATATAATCGAATGCCTGGCTGAAGCCGACAAAAATTCCTATAACAATGTGCTTATATATCTTCAAAACGCTTTAGAATATATTCCTTGTTCTCCAACAGCGCTAGCTCTGTAGACCTGTCATTTCTAAAGCCATATTGTGAGGTAATTAATATGTTATATTTTTCACAGAAGGGTAATATTCGATGAAGAATAACTTTCTCGAGGCCTTTGGAAAAGACTGGAAGGATTGACACAGGTCTATAGTTTGATACGTCCCTCTTATCGCCTTTTTTTATATAACGCAATCACGCAGGCGACTTGCATTCTTGTAAGGAACACAGCTTTTGAAATGCAAAGATAAAAACATGCGCTAGAATGGGGCTGAATATATCCATCACATACTTTACAGGTATTATTTGTATGCCGTCGGCATCAACACTATGAGAATTATTTAAACTCATAAAGACAAAACGCAATTCATCTGAATCTGTGGGTTCTAAAAGCAATGTATTATTGTTTTCGTGTCCTAAAGTTTTGTATGATCCTGTCTGGTTTGTTGCAAAGTCTCTGTAAACAAAGTAATCGTTCAAGATGTTCACCATTTCATCCCCGTTTACCGTCTGTCCTTCATGAAGAATTTCTTCAACTACATCCTTTTTCTCATTCCGGCCCATCAGTACATTTCAGCTATTCCACATGTCTGTGCTCTTTACACTACAACCGAACAGATTCTGATAGTATGGTTCGTGCTTTCTTTAGTTGCTTAGTTAAATCACTGCGGAATCTCTTGAAAGCAGCGAGGTCAGATTCTGCACGAGAACGAATACATTTTTTATAAGACGTTCTTTCTTCTCAATCTTCTTCGTTAGGTCCTTTGTTACCCAGGGTTTTCTACCTCTCTTATTGTACGTACAGTGCTTCAAAACAAAGTATCGTTGATAAACCGAAAGAAACAAACTTAAGCAGGTATCATATGCTACGTTCGCATCTGTTGCCTGAAGAACGTTGTTGCAGCAGATTGTATTCAGCTCTTGAAAAAAAGCTTCCAGAAGGTTTTGTGTAACTGGTTTGTAAATCGTAAACGCTTTAGGCTGGGGTTTTTTCCGAGTGCTGCTCTTAATACTACAAAAGACAGGCAAGTGGTCACTAATAGGATAAGTAAGAACACCGGCACTGACAAGGCTGGCATCGTAATTAATAATTACTAAGTCTAGAGTTGTTTGTGTTGACATCGTTAGTCGCGTGGCAGAAACAATGTGATTTGTGCAGCCATTAGATAGGAAGACATTTTCAAAATCTGTTTTCTTCGTACTTTTGCTGTTGATATCGACATTAAAATCTCCGGCAAGTACCAAGTTATACCTATTTTGGTTGAGAAATGAAAAAAGATTGTCTAGAAACACAAAAAAGTCAGACAGAGAACCATCCGGAGGGCGGTAATAAGTGGCAATTATAGTGTCTTTCAATTGCAAGCAAAAAATCTCATAATCATTTGTAATACAAGAGAATTCACACAGCAATGGAGGCTGCAAAAAAACAGCTCACGAGAACAGACACACAATCAGCCGGACGAGTTGTTCTATTAACAGAGAAAGTTTCCATGTTAGGTAGATCAAAGGTGTCAAGACTGCTTGTCTCCCATGTTTCTGTTATCATCAAGATATCAAAACAGTTCTCAAGTTTATTAAACAAAGATTCTAATTCCGCAAATTTGTTTAATATAGACTGCGCATTTATGAAAACAGCAAAGATCACCACATTTCTGACCGCCAAACTCCTTTACACGTTTTTCTAAAGCAACATGTCCTACGTCCGCCATTTCACGATATGGGTTTCAAACTCAAATGTGTGACATAGCGTTTAGCTACTGAGAGTCAGAAGGTCACTCATGGTCTTGATAACTTTAGCTCCATCTCCACCCTTTCTGGGCCCCAAAACTTTTCCATTCACATGCCACACATAATCAAAGCCAGCGATCTTAGCCCATTTTTTTGTGGCTTGCAACAACGCTCTCGAGTAGCTTGTCATGCTTTCAGTAATAAACACTGAGTCACTATTCTCCTTTAGAACTTTCCTTTTCTGCAGTCAAGCGTCTCGTAGGTCCTGACTCGCAAAACGAGCAATCACACCTTTTGTCCTACCGGGCTTCGCAGGCATCCAATGAAGTGAAAGGGTGTCCGCCTGAGCGAGACGCTTCACACCAATCCTGTCTGCCACTTCATTAACTTTAGACAGGAAGGTCCCCCCCTCCGCTCCGCAGCAGGGATTCCCGGTTATCACTGCAATCGATATCTTTCTCGACACCAGAGCATTCGACGCATTCCTATATATAGTGGTCGAGGGTACCCCTCTCCGCACATGCCTTACAAATATCACTTTCATGTTCCCCTGGTAGGATGTGAAAGGCTCACATTGGGTTAACGACTTTTTCCACCTTACAGTCACCGTCTTGCGGTCGCTTCTCGACTACTTAGTATCTTATCCGGTGGTGGCAGTAGTTTTCTGTTTAAACTATATTTCTGAACTATTTTAGAATATGTTTGCACGCCTTTATCCAGGTTCTGGAAACCTGGTGGTTCTAGGATTACCCAGTAGATAGCTCGGGGTAACTCGTGTGCCGCTTCATTGCCGGAAACCGACGTATGCGCTGGGGTACATATTAAGCTCACTTTGCAGGTCAGCTCTTTGCCGGCCAGGATCTTCGCCGCTTCAGACGAGATTCTGCTTTTCATGAAATTCCAGATACCAGTTTTACTATCGTTGAGAACAAAGTTAGCTTCAGTTCCAACGCAAGCGAGCGCTATTACAATTTATTCGGCAGCCTCTATGTTGCGGCTGAGAATAGTCGTTGCTGACTTGGGGACTAATAGTCTGTTGACAAATTAGGCAACCGATGCGCCTGGCTTCCCACTTGCAGCGTCCATATAGGTGACGTCTTGGGGATTCATTTTTCCGAAGGTTTCTGTTAGCGCTTCGGCTCTCTTACTCCTGCTATCAGTATTGTGGTGTCCAGATGCATATTCTTCGGGAGTGGGGTATCACTATTTTCTGCCTATATTTAGGGGATATGTTAGTTTTGCGGTGCAGTCCACGGTCAATCTGTAAGCATGCAATCTGCAAGTTGGCTCTCCCAGTGGTGGTGATGCTTAGTCTGTAGTTGAGACATGCGAACTGCCTCTGCATATTTTTTTCCAGATATTATTGCGAAAGCAGCACTGCTCACAGTTTGAGCCATCAGCGTAGCCCGGCGGTGACCACCATTGCCCTTTGACCTTTAGGCGACTCTCGTAGACGAGCCCAAGCTGGCAGGAGCTGCCGACTTGGGTCTCTCGTTTAACATGGGACGCTTATGACCGAATCAGCCTGCCAGGACCTTGGAATTTCGTTACCCCTCTTGGCCACTAAGGCACAGTCATAGGGCTTGGTTAAAGCGGGGCTTTATGTGTGGGCTGGAGAAGACGACGAACAATTAGAAGAAGCAGAATTAGAAGAATGCTCGGTCACCCGCAGCTGTTACTTTCGCTCAATATGCGGTTCAGAAGCGTTGAACTCTTCTAATTTTTATGCACCCCCATCGAGAGGAGTTTCTCCGTAGAGGTGCACATCGGGAGTCATTGGGCTCTGTTGATACATATTCGGATGAGAGAATCTAATTTCCTCTTTTCATCCGCTCTAAGATTTAGGAAGGTTGCGTAGCCCACTAGGCTTAAGATATAAGCCTGTACTAATTTTGGTAGGGTTTTCTCTTTAAGGCCTCTGCTCCTAAGGGAGATTCTCCTAAAGATGCCTAGAACTTGCGACGCGCAGTCGTCTCGCCTTTTTACGACGCCGTCATTGTATTTGTTGCCTGGAAAAAGAACTCCAGAATTCTGTTTCGTTCTACTTTAGGAACGGTTTTATCTTCCACTTTAATTCCGAAATTTCAGTCTATGTTTCACCGAAGGGATTTAGAATTGTAGACAAAAAGCTCCAATTTTTGCGGTGAGCAGGATAGACCTCTATTGGCGGCGTAGGCAACTACTATGTCCTATGCTTTCTGCAAGCGCTGTTCTAAGCTCGCGTCGTTTCCCTGGTTAATCCTGAGGTTGACGTCATCCGCCTATATGCTGAACGTTAGACCTTTATTTTTTAGGGTCGTGGGGAGGCCTCTCATGGCCAAGTTGAAGAGGAAAGGCTTTAGGACAGAGCCTTGCGGGGTGCCCTTACTCCCTAGCTCCACTGCGGGAGACTCCATGTCTGAACTTTATGGAGACGCTTATGTGTGACAGAAAGTCTCCCATCTTATTATAGGCTTTCTTTTTACATCTATGTCGATTAAACCCTGGAGTATAGCCTCGTGCTTGACGTTGCCGAACGCTTTTGACGAATCTAGCCCCAGGATCACTTTAAAATCTTTTGACTTTGCGTCCAAGATATCGTTATTTAATCTGAACACCACGTCCTGTCTGCTCACTCTATGTCGTAACCCGACCATTTCATGAGTCCAAAAGTTATTTTGTTCCATATACTTTGTGAGCCTAGCCTGCGCAACGCACTCCATCCGTTTTCCTTAAAATGAAGTTACGGAGATTGGCCTGAGATTTTCAAGTTTGGGAGGTTTGCTTGGCATTGGGTTTAGGACAACGTTTGCCTGCTTCTATTGCTTGGATAGTTTCCCGTTGGTCCAAACTTCCTTCACATACTCTGCAAGAGCGATAATGGAGTCGACATGTAAGTTCCTTGAGATCTTTTTTTGTGATTCTATTTGGGACGGGGCCGATTTAGTTTTTAGGGTGAAAAGTTCTGCCCTCACCTCTGCCTCCGTAATGGGAGCATCGAGTATCTCGTATGCCGCTCCCGTATACACTGGGAGGGCGGAGGAGGTGGTGTCTCCAATGTAAATTTGCTTTAATTTATCCATGAATTCGGCGTCTGTGCCTTCGTGCGCGTGTCTAGTTGTACACATCCTTATGCTTGATTGAGTTTCGTACTTTGTTGGATCTAGTAGGAGGCGTACCAGGCCCAATGTTTGGAAAGGCGCCTATACCCATTCATTTCATCCCACCTGTCGCATCAATTTTGTTCGCATAATTAAATCGCGTATTCATCAATTTTGTTGTTGTGTCTAACTAGTCTTCTGCGAAGGTTCCTGTTCCAGTTTTTTTTATTTTTAAGCCTACGTTCCATATTGTGTTTCGCCTATGTGGAGCAATTTGCTGTCTGCAATTTCTGGGCGGCGTTGCCTTCTAGCGTCTTCGTTGCCTCTCCAACATGTCGCTTGAGGACATCCGCCCATTCCTCTATATCCGTAATTTTGCCTCAGGCCTTCCTTTTGTCTCTTATTTCTCGAAAGTTGTCCCATTCCGTAAGCTTTGTTTGACAGTCCCTGCCTGACTTTATGCCTTTTCTAAAGGTGGAGCGCCAGTGGACTTGATTCACGTTTGTAAAGCAAGCTGCTGTGTCTGTATATATATTTCATATGCCTTCTCCCACATCGTCACCCATCATGACCTTCTTTCTTCTCTCTTTCCTCTTCCCCAGTGCAGAGTAGCAGGCCAGATTTGAATTATTCGGGCCAACCTCTCTGCCTTTTCCTATCAATAAATCCATCTATCTATCTAAAGGTAGAGGCCAGGATAAAGTGATCTTTCCGAAATTCTGTTCCGTATTTTGCTAGATTATATTTCCTGCGTTTTTCGAGAAGGTTAGGCCTGGCGAGGTGTCTTCATTGACGCTGTTCTCCACCCTCGACCGACAGCTGGGTTCGTGTGAATGGTTAGTCCCAGCTTGTGCGCAAAGTCCCATAACTGTCTGTCTAACGTATTGTTTAGCGTACCACACTCCGGGTTTGCGGTTTTAGTCATCTGCTATTAACAGGGGACTCAATGCAGCCGCTTTGATTGTTTTACGAAAAAAGGCTCTGGAGCGCACCTTTCGCTGCCGTGGGTTGGAATATACTTTAGGAAGAAAATAATGTGTACATCCTTACTCCCGGTGAAAATTCTATCAAGATTGCCTGTCTTTAGAATTTGCATTACGCTCTACGGACGCAACGACGCGAGATTTCGCTGCTATATCACTAATTATGACTGATACACCGTTAGTTTATCTTCCTTTCTTTTTTCTTGACGAGCAGTACCTATCGGTTTTTCATCTATGAGCTTAAGGTATTGCCTGTCTTTAGAATTTGCATTACGCTCTACGGACGCAACGACGCGAGATTTCGCTGCTATATCACTAATTATGACTGATACACCGTTAGTTTATCTTCCTTTCCTTTTTCTTGACGAGCAGTACCTATCGGTTTTTCATCTATGAGCTTAAGGTATTGCTGCACCAGAGCTCGCTTGCATTGCAATTCTCGGCAGTTCCATTGCCAGAGGATAGATTCAGTTGTTTCCCCTCTAGCCATCTTGTAGCTGTTGGTATTTTCTTGTATTCTTTTTTGCCATTCTCCGATGACAATAAATTCTGCTCTATATCTCTGGACCTCCACCGTAAGGCCTTGGATCTGGCCTTAAATCTGATTTATTGGACCCGTAATTTTTGTCATGAAAACCTCTAATTTTGTCGCGATTTTGGCCTCAATTTGGCGTATTCTAGATACTATTTTAGTGAATTTAGATTCAAACTTAATTTCTGGTCTTTTTTCTAGTACCACCAACGGATCGATGTCCTCCTCCTTGCGTTTCAACTACTAACATGACCCCCTAAAAAGACGACGGTGGAGTCGGCGTCCTGGAAGGCGGCATGAAAGCCAGTATTGTACTTTTGGCTGCGCTTTTTGTTGGGAGGGAGAGGGGAATCTCACGTTTGCAGGTTGTTTAGGCTCATGTAATAGAGGCTTTACAAAAGTTAGCGCCATCTAGTGAATGAAACAGAAACTGTGCGCGGCGGCCATGTTTTGATCAGTCCGCCCCCGCCTCCCATCGAGTACGCTGTCAACGTGCGCCTTCGTAGAACCCGTGCATGCACCGAAAGGTGCATTGGAATGCTCACAAGCGATTGTTTCATTTTTTAACATCACAGCAGTCGCTATTAGCTCCAAGCTCAACTCGGAATGATGCCAGCATGTTGTTGCGTGCCCTTCTGCAGCCAGCGCACCTTCATAGACGCGCACGGAATCAAAGTATACGCGTGTATGCGACCGTTCGTTTGCAGTCCTAATCGGCTTTACTAGGGTCACTTGCATCATGTAAAGCGTTACTGCACGTCCCTCTGACTGGGAGCTAGCTCAGAGAATGTGCTATCACCTAAAACAGCAAGGTTAATTGTTTTGCGCGCTATGGAGCCTTGTGAACTTGAAGGATAAATTTATGCTGCAATGGAGGACACGGGAGAAGGAGCGATGCATGTGTAACGAATGCTATTGTGCAAATACGTTCTTTGAAAGATTTTGTACGTAGGTTACATTTACCATTGTGTATTTGATTTAAGACGCGGGCATGATTACCGAAACTACTTTTTACAGTCGTACGAAATGGTAGTGCTTGGTGCAGAGAGCAATACGGTTGTCTAGAGCGCCCGAGGTGCGTGTTTCACGCTGCAAAAGCAAGCGGCTGCCAAACCCGCGGCGTCCAGAAAAGCAGGGAAAGATGACATCCCACTAGTGTGTTGTAACATGCTCACGTACAGCCCGTTTCGACCGGTCCACGTCTAGAGCACGCAGCTCATGTTTTATACCTGCCAGCACGGCCGATTAAATAACGAAGCGTGCGCTTCACTTTTGTGTTTTTTCGAGTCACCCGATGGTTCGCTAATTCACAGCTACCTGAAATTCACAGGAGTTTTTAAATATGTCGATTTCTTGTTTATTCCCTTTGTCAGAAAGTAAACATTTGAAGCCGTAATGTCATATGAAAAGCGCTGAGATTGGAATATTCGAGGAACTCGGCTGAAACGAAAAGAAATTCAACTCACATTACTGCGAAGTGTTTGTGCTTTGTGCAACTGGCTGTGTTCATAAAAACAGATTTATATTATATCATACCGTTATAGAAAAATTAGGGGGTCACTTAAGCTCCGCCGTTAAAGGTGTAACGCTATAGTGTCTCTCTCTCATACAAACACACGCATGATGTTTTTTCCTTCGCGTGTTATATTTTAGCTCTTTTATTTATTTATTTATTTTATTTACCAAATACTGCAGGCCCTAACTGGGCCCTAGCAGGAGGGGCGAAAAGAATACAATGCAGTGAAATATGAATTCATCAAAAGTAACATACTACACACAAGTGTAGTATGTTATATTGACACGCTGCATTATTTATCTTCCCTCTTTGCGGATCGCGAGCGTGTGCCTCCTCGAGGCGGAGAAACCGACGTTCGTCTCCTCGAGGCGAAGAAAACTGAAGTTCTTCTGTCGAAGCGGGCCTGCTAGTTTCCTGACGCACTGTGACTTCTGTTACTCCTGTGTCCCGCGGTGACTTCTGATCAGAGACTTCACACCGTGACATCTGGTGGAGGTGCTGGGTAACGCAACCCATGCTTCGAACACCTCCAACCAGCCGAGACTCCAGCCCTCAAGGATCTCCTACCATCGAGATTACGCCTACCCATCAGAGTAGCCGACGGCTTCGAGGGCTTGATCCCGAATTCGCGCCTCTACAATTTTCTCGTACTGCGAGGCCGCCACCATCTTCTCCAGCACCACCTTCGGAGACAACACAACCACCCGTAATGACGCAGGTAGACACCACTGCCCCCTCCTTCATGTTGCAGCAGCCGCGGGAGATACCCATCTTCCTAGCCTTTCCCGGCGACGACCCGGAAGACTGGCTAGATACATTTGAGCGAGTAGCCCAGTACAATCGCTGGGGCAACGACCAGAAACTGCACCATGTATTTTTTTCGCTCGACGGTGCAGCTCGTACATGGTTTGAAAATCATGAGACTACTATCACAACGTGGAGGTCCTTCAAGGACCAGTTCCTACAAGCTTTCACCACCGTTTTTCGGAAAGAACGCGCCGAGCTGCTCCTACAGACGAGAGTTCAGCTCCCTAACGAGAGCGTCCTCGTTTACTTCGAGGACATGACGAGGCTATTCCGTCGCGCTGATCGAAACATGTCCGAAGAAAAAAAACTTCGCTATCTCATGATGGGAATTGAGTAACAGATCTTCGTTGGATTAGTGCGATGTCCCCCCAAGACCATCGGGGAATTTGTATCCGAGGCCACTACCATTGAGAGGGCTCTGTAGATGCGATGTAAGCACTACGAGCGGCCGTCCATCCCTATTGCTGCCGCCATCGCGGACACTGGTAGCACTGACGTGCTCCGTGAGACCATACGGGCCGTCGTACGCGAGGAGCTGCAAAAACTATTTTCGACGGCAGCACCCCCTCAAGTATCCAGCCTTTCTCAGATGGTTCGGGAAGAGGTCAACCAGGCACTCAATCCACCCGAGCCACTCCCGACAATGCCACCACAGCAGGCCATGACCTACGCCGCAGTCACTCGTCGTGCCTGTCCACCTCCCAGTCATCATCCACTTCCCAGTCAGCACCAAGCAGCCCCTGCATACACTCGTCAAGCACCTCCTGCTCGAATTTCTCAGGTGCGTCCACGCAAAAGCGACGTCTGGCGAACTCGCGATAATCGCCCGCTGTGCTTCCACTGTAGCGAAGCTGGTCACCTGTTCCGCGATTGCTATTACCGACGAATGGGTCTGCCGGGATTTAGCGCCGACGCGCGAAAGCCGCAGCGTGGTGAACGACCCCCTGCCATTGACGCGTACTTGGCTGAATCATCGGGAACGCCCTATGACTACTCGCGGTCGCCTTCACCGCGCCAGTAATCCTCGCAGACACGTGGTAATGCCGGCCTGACGCGGGTCCGCTCCCCTAGTCCCCATCGGGAAAACTAGACGCGGCAACCTTTGGAGGGAAGGTTGCTCATCGACGAAATTCTCAAGCTCCTCCACCGCTGCAACCGGATGGCCACTCCGTTTCACGACGACACGACGCGCCCCACAATGATCCGCTGCCTCGGCGCTCCAGTTCTCCGACGACACGAAATCAGCTAGTACCACACCGCAGCCGTGACCGGACCCTGTGACGTTCCGGCAACACCACAGCCGTAACCACCGACCTGAACATTTCAGTGGACGCAACCGACGTGACAGCGCTTGTGGATACCGGCGCCGATTATTCTGTGATGAGTGGGCCTTTCGCTGCCACTCTGAAAAAGGTGACTACACCCTGGACAGGCCCACAAATTCGTACCGCCGGAGGCCACTTGATAACGCCGACCGGTACCTGCACTTCTAGGGTAACTGTGCAAGAAGAAACGTACTTAGCAACCTTCGTCGTACTTGTCCAGTGTTCCCGCGACGTCATCCTTGGCATGGATTTCTTAGCAGAGAATGGAGCCGTTATCGACCTGCAGACTAAGTCAGTGACCTTATCGACTGAGAACGCAATACACAGTGCTTCAGAGCGACCGACAGCACTGCACATCCTTGATGATCACGTCACTATTCCGCCCCGTTCCAGCGTGATGACGTCTGTGGCTGCGAATACACTGCGAAACTTTGAAGGTGTCGTGGAGAGCAAACAGATCTTACTTTTCGAACGCAATCTTGCTGTAGCCAGAGGAGTCGTTCGCCTCGAAGACGGCAAAGCAGACGTCCTACTCACAAATTTTGGTGGTGAGCACCAGCATTTAAGCACTGGGACTGTAGCGGCCCATATTTGCGGTATCACGCATGTTCGAAAAGCCTCTGGACTTGCGACGCTGTCATTGACCGCAATGGAGAGGCCTACCACCGATTTACACTTCGACATTAACTCTGCGCTTTCTCAACTGCAGCATCGCCAAGTGAACCAGCTCCTCCAGCGCTATCGGGGGACCATCTCCAACTCTTCACGTGTTGGCAGAACCGATCTCGCCAAGCATCGCATTATTACGGATGATACCGTGCCACCTCTCAGACAGTCACCTTACCGAGTGTCTCCAACTGAACGCGCCGCTATCACCCGCCAAGTGAACGAGACGCTGCGCGACGATGTCATCCAGCCCTCGCGGAGTCCATGGGCTGCACCTGTCATTCTTGTGAAGAAAAAGGATGGTACGCTGAGGTTTTGTGTGGATTACCGCCGGCTAAACAAAGTTACAAAGAAAGACGTCTATCCCCTGCCACGCATCGACGATGCTCTGGATCGTCTCTGCTCAGCGAAATATTTCTCTTCAATGGACTTGAAATCCGGAATAACACGATCTGTCGGGCTAGTTGGTAACGATCCATATGTATCAGCAGCGCAAACGCAATCAGAGGAAAAGAAGACTAAGATAGGACAGAGCGCTGAACTTGCAACTTTATTAGAGGAAACTGAAACCCGCACTTATATGCACACCGAGAAAACACCCACCAGGGGGAATTATCACGGCAACGTGACCGTCAGGGCGCACGAGTGAACTGATAAAAACACACGTGTCCGGGACATCAAAAGATTACACGAGGAGCATCATGAAAAACACGCAGACAGACCTTTTCGTGAAATGACGCACTACGGGCAAGTGTAAACAAGAATGGAAAAACAGGGTTGGGGGCGGGCAATGACGGAAGGAAAACAAAGGAAAAAACCGGGAAGAGGGGCGCGTTTTATTAAAAACATGGGAAGGCGAAAAGCGGTAACAAAGGTTAGCAATACGAAGGAAGAGCGCCAACAATTAACACGGCTAAAGGAAAAAAAAAAGTGAGGGGTGTGCTTCTAAAATCTAGGTGAGATCAGATGCCGCCAGAGAGAAAGGTGAATTCTTTTTCAGATAGTGAGATAGATGGGGTGCTTACGCAGCCTTCCTTAAGACCTGAGATGTAGGCGGCTTCAACAAACATAAGAATCAACTGACGCGCGAAATTGTTGAAGCCGCCTACATCTCAGGTCTTAAGGAAGGCTGCGTAAGCACCCCATCTATCTCACTATCTGAAAAAGAATTCACCTTTCTCTCTGGCGGCATCTGATCTCACCTAGATTTTAGAAGCACACCCCTCACTTTTTTTTTCCTTTAGCCGTGTTAATTGTTGGCGCTCTTCCTTCGTATTGCTAACCTTTGTTACCGCTTTTCGCCTTCCCATGTTTTTAATAAAACGCGCCCCTCTTCCCGGTTTTTTCCTTTGTTTTCCTTCCGTCATTGCCCGCCCCCAACCCTGTTTTTCCATTCTTGTTTACACTTGCCCGTAGTGCGTCATTTCACGAAAAGGTCTGTCTGCGTGTTTTTCATGATGCTCCTCGTGTAATCTTTTGATGTCCCGGACACGTGTGTTTTTATCAGTTCACTCGTGCGCCCTGACGGTCACGTTGCCGTGATAATTCCCCCTGGTGGGTGTTTTCTCGGTGTGCATATAAGTGCGGGTTTCAGTTTCCTCTAATAAAGTTGCAAGTTCAGCGCTCTGTCCTATCTTAGTCTTCTTTTCCTCTGATTGCGTTTGCGCTGCTGATACATATTGAAATCCGGATACTGGCAAATAGAGGTAGATGAGAGGGGCCGCGAGAAAACGGCTTTTATTACTCCGGATGGGCTCTACGAGTTCAAGGCTATGCCCTTTGGTCTCTGCTCTGCTCCGGATACTTTCCAACGACTTATGGACACCGTACTTGCAGATCTCAAGTGGCAGACATGTCTCGTTTACCTTGACGACGTTGTGGTCTTCGCTCCAACTTTCGAGGAGCACCTTCGGCGCCTTGAAACTGTTTTGCAAGCCATAACATCCTCTGGTCTTACGTTAAAGAACGAGAAATGTCATTTTGCTTATACGGAGCTCAAGTTCTTGGGGCACGTCGTAAGCCACGCTGGTGTCCTGCCGGATCCAGAGAAAACGGCAGCCATTACCAACTTCCCTCCGCCCAAAAGACCACAAAGCTGTTCGACAATTTCTTGGCTTATGTGCCTACTACCGGCGCTACGTCAAAGATTTAGCTCGACACGCCGAGCCCCTAACACGTCTGACAAAGACAGATACGCCTTTCACTTGGGACGCACCACAGGAACAAGCATTCAAAGAGCTTCAACGCCGCCTACAAACACCACCCATATTGGCTCACTTCGACGAAAACACCGACACGGAGCTTCACACCGATGCAAGCAACATAGGCCTGGGCGCCGTTCTAGTTCAAATCCAGGGCGGCCAAGAACGTGTAATCGCTTACGCCAGTCGCTGTCTATCTAAAGCGGAATCGAACTATTCCGCAACAGAGAAAGAATGTCTAGCCATTGTGTGGGCGACGTCAAAATTCCGGCCATACCTTCACGGGAAACCATTCAAGTTAGTAACTGACCATGCCCTATGCTGGCTTGCAACCCTAAAGGACCCTTCAACCCGTCTTGTAAGATGGAGTCTACGATTACAGGAATTCGACATAACTGTCACGTACAAATCTGGCCGTCAGCATTCGGACGCAGAGTGCCTCTCACGGGCCCCTGTAGATCCCCCCGCAGATGAAACTCCTGATGAGGCCATACTGCTAAATGCCATTAGCACAGAGTGCCTCGCTGAAAGACAATCTGCAGATCCCGAACTTCGTCACATCATGGACTATCTAAACGGTGCATGTACAACCGCTCCGAGAGCTTTCAAGCGAGCTCTGTCATCGTTATGTGTACGCAATGGTGTCCTCATGAAGAAAACCTTTTCCGCCAGCCAAACGCCGTACCTAATTGTTGTACATATGTGTCTACGTGATGAAATCTTACAAGCTTGCCACGATGAACCAACCTCTGGACATTTGGCACGCTTGCAAGGCTCAAGGAAAAGTACTACTGGCCTCGACTTCACTCAGACGTTTCACACTATGTGAAAACGTGTCGCAACTGTCAGCGTCGTAAGGTGCCGCCGACGGTAGTAGCAATTCCGTATCTTCACAATATTTCCCATCGCCTGAAAGGCATAGGTCGAAAAGCTGGCGTGAATGTAGTGATGACTGCTCCTAATAAACTCAAAAGTCTGTGCAGACGAGTCAACTCCGATCCGACCAAAAAGAAGCAGGGATGCACGATAAAGCATCGAACCCCCTTTGTGGAGTGCACCGAAGGCCTTGTTTATTCGTTGCCAGTGACTTGCGGTAAACAGTACATTGGGCAGACTGGCAGGTGCATGAATGAAAGGCTGCTAGAACACAAAAATAATTTCGAGCAAGCTTGCAGGAACCTGGGAATCCATTGTAGAGATTGCCCTTCAACTAGTTGTGCACCGGTTTTCCAAAAATGCAAAGCTTTGGCTAATCACAAAGACCAGCTAGTCCGGGAAATAATCGAGGCAGCTTCGATAGCGAGTCTGCGCGACGATTGTGTCAGCACACCGTCCGTTGCTTTGACTAAGAAAGAATTTGACATGTTAAAAATGTGATTATAAATATCTGCGATTATGTGTCTTATGCTTTTTTGTGGACGCTTGAACGATATGGTTGCGACGCATGTGTTTTTTGAGAGGGTGATGAAGGTATAAGAAGCAATCTTTCTTCGAAATAAAAACCAGTTGTAAGTCAGCGCTTGTCTCTTGTCCCAATGTTTTGCGCTGTTCCATCAAGAATGAATAACCAACATGCTCAAGCTGCTGTCCTGGCTGATTCAATTACACATTCTAAATTTTCTTCCTTAGCATCACCAAGCACTGGTTTTTCATTCTGATACCTTTAAACCCTTACTTTCCAATTTTTCTTTTTTTTCGTTTCTTTATTTCATCAATTGATCAATTAATTACAAAGACTTTATTAACTCGTAATCGCCTATCGCACACCAATCAATATTCAATCACTGGAAGCACAAATTACCATGCCACTTTTTTTTCTTTTTTTTCGCAGCCCCCGATTATTTCCGAGACTAATGCCAACTACTGCGTCGACGGCATAGGAAGGAAAGTGCTAAGCGCCAGTCCAACTTACGTCAAATTACGCATGATCCTTTTATCATAAAATAAAATGCATCCTTGCTCATTTCACCAACCAAGTATCTTCCAGTGCGATGAGCGACGGTGATTGCGCAAACCAAGCAAACAAACTCGCGATGATCTCTCATAGGCATTTAAGTAAACAGCAAAGGCGCACAGGCAAAAAAAATCCACATTACAGAACTCTGGATACTGTACCTGGATAGGGATGACGCTGCGGATTACCGAGGGGGGGGGGGGGGGGGGGGGGGGGGGGGGGGCATGCACGACTCGTAGAGCAATTTGTAACTGCACTCGGCAGCGCAGCCGGTGGGCCCCGCCACGTCTCGGCTGTCAAAATACGCTTCTAGGCGTCTCTAACAGAAACCGCCAGGGACCGAACAGAGGTCCATAGGTTAAAACGTGAAAAGCGCGAACAGAACGGCGAGCGCTGACGGACGGACACGAAGCGAACTCATGGAGCGAACCAAATATGGCGGCCAGCGCGGGATCAGGGTACCGCTCACGGTTGCCAGACGTACTTTTGTAAACCCTCTATTTTTGTGTTTGCTGCTGCTGCTGCACGCTGCTGCATGCTGTTGCTGCTTGCTGTATGCTGCTGCTACATGCTGTTGCTGCAAGCTGCTGCTATATGCGGTTGCTGCAAGCTGCTGCTCCATGCTATGGTGCATGTTTTTGCTGCATGCTGCTGTCGCATGCTGCATGAAGCTTCATGCTGCTGCCGCTGCTTCATGCTGCTTGGTGCTGCTACAGCTGCTTACTGCTGCTGCTGCGTCATGCTGTTTCTGCATGCTGCTGCTGCATGCTATGCTGCATGCTGCGTGAAGATGCATGCTGCTGCTGCTGTCATCGCCGACGCTGTTGCTGCTGCTGTCGCCGTCCCACGGTGTCCTCCATGCTCGGTAAGGAGTCATCTCCGGCGCGGAAACCCTCGTTGCCAACGCGCGGTGACGTCATGACCTAGTCAAGTTGGTACACTCTGCGCTCCTTGTCGGACACAACCAGCATTCCATTGAAAGGATTAAGGTTCTTGCAAGGGTGGAAGAACGGGCTAGTTGGTAAATCATCTTGGAGAGCAAATTAGCACACTTCAAAACACAGACACAAGAAGGGAACGACAACACAGCGCTGTGTTTTCGTTCCCTTCCTGTGTCTGTGTTTTGAAGTGCGCTATTTTGCTTTCCAAGCATTAAGTTTCACCGGTCTTTAATATAGGAACAGGCGGTTTACAGGAAATGAAAGGTGTAGTATCCTACACTCGCGGTATCCCGCTATCCTAATCCAGCTCTCCCCAAGCAGACTATGCTCACATTCTATACTCATGTCCGGTACATATTCCGCGTCTCCTGGCAATTAAACAGCCCGCAGATGCGGGAGACCGCTTTGGCCAGCTCGGAGCCGCATATTTAGCAGCTGCTTACGACACGGGCAGCGGAAGTCTCTTCCATGCGTGACCTAGAGGCCACGACCATCAGCCGGAATGCCACCCACAGAACGGCGGCGACATAATTTTCTTTTCGCCTTCTCTGAAAACAGTTTCTCCCCCATTACGGTAGCCAAAGAGAATAATGAAGTGCAGTTGGTTACAGTGCGCAGCTGGGAATCCCAGGAATAGAAATTCGATTTTCGGTTTAGACAAAAATTATTTATTTAAATATCTTCCTCATTATAGAAAAATGATGTGATAATGTGCGTTTCACACCTCGGCCGTCAAAGCCAATGACGTAACTAAGTGAGGCCGTCACAATCTCGCGATATCCCACAGAACCTCGCGAAGAAGTGTGACACTTCTCGTGGCCGAACAGACAGGGCTATGGCCGCGAGTCTGAGCCAAAAAACATCGAACATTGGCAGATTCGTAAGTGGCCCTGGCTAGATTCGAACTTGCGAAACAAAGAATCTTGCATGCAAAAGGTCGGGCAGCGGCTTTAATCAAGAGACTTACTACACGGCCAAGAACGCCTTAACCCATTATACATTTTGCCAAATATAATGTTGTCTTACAAGTACTTCTGAATATACACAACGAGGCAAGCAGTTCCTGCGCAATTTATTTGCCTATAATCTATTTGAACATTTCACTCCGCCATATGTTCGTTTCTTCAAAAAGGTGAGAAGACAGTTCTATTGTACGTATGCTATATTTTCACACGCGGTATTTGGACCAAATGAAATATTATTAATCACTGCGTATTTTTGAAAGTTTGCGAAAAGGTCTAGTGCTGACTGATATCCGGCATGGAGCAACTGGCCGATAGACATAAAGAATCTTTTAAAATCATCAGGTAAGCCAATTCAAGACATAGGTCGGTTTCAGTTACAGGGCTCTACGAGGGCATTAAATGTACAGGCACTTCGAATAACTGGCATCGAAATCACATTGATATGTCGTCGTTCGTTTTGCGTCAAAACTGGTCGCCACGCTGCTCAATGGTCCGCTGTACCCGGGGCGCTCCCTGTTACAGTACTGGCTGAGCACAGCTCGCCAGGCCTTTACTGCAGACCGGCACCTGGGCCCACAGGCCAAAAGGCCTCACAGGTTCTACCAAACGGTAGCAGCCAGCGACCTGCCTGACCTCAATATTTTTGAGGTGCCCGCAATGCAAGTCAGCGAGATTGTTGCCTTCTCGAATCTAAACCGCGACGACCAGCTCCGCACGGCCGTCAACAAGTGGCGTCGGTGGGCGGTGAGCCGTGTGCCTTCCGAGGCCCGCGATTTTGAGTGGCACCGGCGATGGGGCGTGTTACCCACGCGAGAACGCCTCGCCATGTGGCATGTCGTGCCCAATGACCAATGCCCAAACTGCGGCCGCACGGAAAACATGAGGCACGCGTTCTTTTAATGTCCAGTCGCGCTGGTCATGTGGCGCTTAGTGAGAAGGAAGTTCTCCGTGTACGGTGGCCCTGGCGCCAGGCCACCAGGTGGATGTTTTTCGCGGCTAGTAGTCGCCTGTGTATATTTTGTGCTGTGGAAGAGGTGTTGCCTTGCTGAAGTCTGTAGACAACCAGCCAGGGCTATGTATCCAGCGCTCCAGCGACTGCGTCTTCTATTGTGGAAGTATCTCTTATCAACCGGACAGGCGTGGTTTCTGGCACACCCGTTTCTTCGTCGTTCGGGACGGCAGGGTTGTTATGCCAGCTTTGCCATACTACCCCCCCCCCCCCCCTTTGTTACGTACCTCGAAGTATGAGGAAGTGTATTGCCATATAAGATTTAATCATCTGTCACCAAGTATCTCATTGTAATTCCTTTTGAGTTTGTGTTCTGTAGATATTGATGAACACGGAATGTGATTGTTGCTAGTACCGCACCTTTTGTTGTCCTCCCATGTATGTACTACAGTGCATGTGTGTGTGTATATACAAGTACCTATGTGTGTGTAAGACACTAAATTCCCTCTATTGCACCCACCCACCGAACTGGACGACGGCTGTTATTGCGGCGCGCGTCTTTCTTTCGCTCTTCCTTTTCTTCCTTCTCTATTTTCTCTTCTGTCTGCACGAGGCAGCAGAGGTGTGCCCCGCCGGTGTGATGCAGTGGTAAGACGCGCGACTACTGTGCCGGAGTACCCGGTTTCGAACCCGACCTCGGCGGCTGCGTTTCGATGGAGGCGAAACAAAGAGGCGTCCGTGTGCTGTGAGATGTCAGCGCACGTTAAAGATCCCCAGGTGGTCGAAATTACTTCGTAGCTCTCCACTACGGCTCCTCTTTCTCTCTTGCATATCTTGCCTGTGCATTTTTATTCTTTGGGCTGCATCACCATGACCATCCGATTCTTCCCGCGCAAATAAAAAATAAATAATAATTGATTATCATTACCAAATATTATTATGAGGTGCGACTCCTACTCATTCTTCCATACTACAGTTGACGAAGAATAGTACAGTAAGCTTGTTGAGCCTTCGATGTGGCAGATTGGTTGCATTTACAAGGCGTTTCGGGGAACCTTCACGACGATATGTTGAATCCCTCAGAACTGACGCTAAATTGCAGTGGGCGCTAATTTGGACATCTATTATCAAACCGCCCGAGGTCTTCGGACTAAGGGATCTGAATTTTTTTCTAGCGTTTTGTCCTGTTGTTATACCGCTGTTGTTACGGAAAACAGGCTGTCAAGCGATATTCCTTCCAATGATTTCTTTCCAAATAATTACTCTGGTTTTCGTAGCGACCACCCTGAAACAGTACCCTAACAAAGAGGAGGTGGAGTGCTCCTTACTATTGACAGTTCTGTGGAGTGTGTTTGGCTTTCCGATCTGGAAACTGTTGAACAATGTGTGTGGCTTGAGCTCACTTTAAATACCCATGAAAAACGTTTACTTGCAGCATTCTACATTCCTCCGAATCTTCCTCCTCCAGCGTATGAGAATGTTTTGCTCTCAATCGAACATGTTATAACTCGTCATAGCAAACACAAACTTCTTATTTTAGGCGATTTTAATACTCCACGTATCAACTGAAACTCATTTACTTCGCACAACAATCATTACATATTAACTGAAATATTTTTACTTGATTTTATAGCCTTTAACTCTTTTGAGCAACACAATTTCATTGAAAACTGCTGCAGTAATATTCTTGACATCTGTCTATCGAATTTTGAAAGTGTTCGAGTCGAGTCCGGACATACCGCTGACCCGTTGGTTGGTTGGTTCACAGGAAGGGAAAGGCGCAGTATCTGTCACACTTGCTCTGTGGACACCTAAACCGCGCCGTAAGGGAAGGGAGAAAGGTGGGAGTGAAAGTGGAAAGAGAGAAAGTGGAGGCGTTGTGGAGGGCTACGGAGTAATTTCGACCACCTGGGGATCTTTACCGTGCGCTGACATCGCACAGCACACGGACACCACTTCGTTTCGCCTCCATCGAAACGCAGCCGCCCAGTCGGGTTCGAACCTGGGAACTCCGGCACTGTAGTCGGGCGTCTTACCACTGTGCCACCCCGGCGGGGCTACCGCTGACTCGCTGTGACAATTTCACCCTCCATTTCTAATTTACTACTGCTGTCTCTGCCTCACCTTCTGCTATTTCAGATCGGGTGAGGGATTCGTCTTGTTTCACGTATGCATGTGGTGATTATGACGGTCTTTTCAATTTCTTCTCTTCCGTTGACTGGTCCCTTTTAAAAGACATTAATGGTTCCTACAGACAAGTCAGTCGCTTCACTGAAATACTTTTTAATGCTATGCATCGATACATACCTCTACATACTCCTACGCGAAGGAAGTTCCCTTCCTGGTTTTGAAGGGAACTTATAATGGCGTTAAAACTTAAGGAACGGGCCCATCGTAAAGCGAGATATGCCCTAGGTTTGACAATTGGCCAGATCAGTTTCGCCGCTTGCGTTCTCTTTGCAAAAGTTTATACAAGCGGGACCACGACTCTTACCCTCAGTCTTAAGAGAGGAGTGCCTCAAATCGTCCTAGTCACTTCTGGCGATACGTTCGCAAGCGTTCCATTAAATCACATTTGGGTATCAGCTTAGTTGACTCTCAGGGGTTGGAAATTCGGGATGTTGCCGACAGTTTTGCCCAAAAATTTTTCTCCGTTTACAAACATCCACATTGTGGTTCCGTTTGCCTCCCATCTAGTGCACCATCTAATTCCGTTCTCTTTTTCGAGGAGTTGATAACTGAGAGTCTTAAGCGTCTGAGACCATCTTTGTCTCCTGGAACTGATGGCATTCCAGCCGCCATAATAAAAGCCTTCAGTTGTATTTTCGTACCAGTATTGACTGCCACATTTAATAACCGTTTAAAAATGCTGCCTTTTCACGCGTGTGGAATATGGCACGCGTGTTTCCTGTCTTCAAGTCAGGAAACAAATCTGATGTTACCAATTATCTTCCGATTTTACTTCTATGTGTAACCTCTAAGCTTTTAAAATTAGCTTTGCACAACGTACCTTCCTTCCATCTCAAACTTATCATAGTGCCCAATCAACATGGCTTTATATCGGGTCGCTCTACTTCTACCAACTTAGTCACGTTTATGACGTAGGCCTCTGCAGCAGTCCTTCAGAGAGGTCAGGTTGGCACTGCGTACTGTGACATTAGCAAAGCTTTCGACGTTGTCACTCACTAACTACTTCTTTGAAAGCTTCTACTCTCTGGCGTCGAAGTGTCACTCGTAGAACTCCTACGTAACTATCTCACTGATCGCTCCTGCTTTGTCAGTGTCATTGAACAGACCTCCTTTGTTTACTCTGCAAACAATGGAGTTCTCCAATGTTCTGTATGAGGCCCGCTTCTCTTCTCTGGTCTTATTAACGACGATTCCTCCGTGATCAAGAACTCCTCGTTTCTTCTTTATGCTGATGATATAACAATATTCAAGGTAATAACTTCTTTTCAAGATTGCTTGTTGTTGCAATAGGCCATATCTGCTTTTTCTGGTTGGTGTGCGAAGAATCCGCTTACCATCAATTCTTTCAAAACTAGAGCTGTCTCATTTACTCGTAAAACACACAGCTTTCCCTACCATTATTCTGTGAATTCTGTGCTGTTGGACAGGATTGATGAAATTAATGACCTTGGTGCACTTTTTGACCGCACCCTCAGCTTCTCCTCTTATACTAAACGCATTGCTCAGTGCAGTATGCGCACACTCGGATTCGGTTGCAGACTTTCGAGAGAGTTCCGAACTCCACTTCCGTTCATAAAACTGTATCTGTCCATATGCTGGCCGCTCTTGGAGAACACGTCGTTCGTTTGGAATGGCACTTGCAAATCGAACTTGGACAAGGTTGACAGAGTACAAATTTTTTTTTTTACGGATATTTTATTATCGCTTTCCTTGCGCAACTTCCTCCTCTCGCTCCACTAGGAGCATCGAACTGAATCTTACTTCGCTTCACTGCCGTCGTGTCAGAGGTGATATTTTTCTGTAGAAACTCTGGACAGAGTGCAGTGGTTATTTACTTCTTTTTGTCCGCACCTTGACATCTTACAAAACTCGCTCTGTTCAGTTATATTGGATATTCGGAGCGTTGTATTCTGAATAGTACTTTATCACATATAACTCCCACTTTCTACCCTAAAATATAATATTTAATTAACTCACTTTTTGCTTTTTCTCCTGTTCAATGCTGTCTGTATCTTGAAGCGCTTTTTATCCGTTTCTTATTTACACTTTAACTTTAAACTTTGTATTCGAATCTTACTGTGTCCCGCATTCAATTCTACTTCTTTATTGTATTTTTCTGTATTTCTAGCTAGTGTTTTAAGTACTTCGCACTTGTTGCGCCTTGAATGATCGTTTATTTTATGTATATTTCTGTATTACTATAATCAATGCCAGTTATTTGTAGTTGTTTTTCTCTCTATCAATCTTTTTTTTGTGATGAATAATATTAATAATTGGTTCACAGGAAGGGAGAGGCGCAGTAGCTGTCACACTTGCTATGTGGACACCTGAACCGCGCCGTAAGGGAAGGGAGGAAGGTGGGAGTGAAAGTGGAAAGAAGAGCCATAGTGGAGGGTCACGGAGTAAATTCGACCACCTGGGGATCTTTAACGTGCGCTCACATCGCATAGCACACGGACGCCACTTCGTTTCGCCTCCATCGAAACGCAGCCGCCAGAGTCGGGTTCGAACCCGGGAACACCGGACAGTAGTCGGGCCTCTTACCACTGCACCACACCGGCGGGGCGAACTTTTGTGATGTGCTTAACCATTCTTTTACTGTGTAAACGAGACATGCTACTCTTTGATTTCTTTCTTTCCGTGACAGTTTGCGTCTCAGTTTCATCTCATGTGTAAAGAAGATGAAGAAGAAACAACGCTGCGGCATCGCCATCACCATCGCTGATGTCCGGCGCCAATCTCTCTCGCGCTGAAGCTGTGCCCTGCGGCTGGTATTCCGATCCTGCTGTGCCCGAATTACTGCCAGCGCTAGACATTCCAATCAACACATTAAATCCACATTTCACTTGGTGGAGGTCTAGCTGAGGTTCCATGTACCCATCTCGCCCTGGAACTTCGCAGCAGATCGTTAACTACCCCAATGACGGAGCCTACTTCATCGCACCTAGCTCCGCCAGTCACCTGCACAGGTGCCCTTCATCAACGGGACCCCGCTATCTTCAGTGGAAGCAGCGATGACGACGTCGACGATTGGCTGTCCACTTACGAACGTATCAGCCGTCACAATAACTGGGACGACAACCGTAAGCTCAATAATGTCATCTTTTACTTGAGCGATGTCGCTAATCTGTGGTTTCGAAAGCACGAGTTGGACTTTACCACCTGGGCGAATTTCAAAACCAAATTTTCTGATGTTTTTGGCCGCCCCACCGTCCGAAAACTCCGCGCGGAAAAGCGTCTTTGATCGCGACTACAGCTGCCCGGTGAAACGTTCACCAGTTATATTGAGGACATTGTTGATTTGTGTCGCCGCGTTGACCCGACCATGACCGAGGCCGTTAAGATACGTCATGTCCTCACAGGAATTGATGACGGCGCTTTCAACATGCTCATCGCCAAAGGCCCCACTACGGTCAAGGAAATCTACGACCTCTGTCAAAGCTACGACGAACTCCGCAAGGAGCGTGCTTTGATTCGCCAGCCTCATCCATCACTCGCTGGACTAGCCGTGCAGAGGGAGTCATCTAGCCTCTCTGAAGACATCAAGGCTTTTGTACGTCAGGAGGTCGCGCGACAACTGTCCCTGCAGCAGTATGTTAAGGAGTCGTCACCAACTGGCCTTGTTCCGGAGCTTCGCCGTGCAATCCAGCAACATGTATCTGAAGTCGTCCCTAATCCTGCTCCTCAATCAGCTCCGGTCGCACCCTCAATGCCGTTTCCCACGCCCACAATTTCAACGTCCGGCGTTGCGCCACTGAGCTGCGCTCCAGCATTCGCGCCGGCTCCTCCTCAGGTATTGCGTCGCATGTATGCCGAAGTTACTTCCAGTCCACCTCCTGAGCCAGCATATGCCTATGCTTCGCCCCCTATGCGTTCGGCACCAACAGCTTTTGCTCCCCCCTTGCGTCAGACACCATCTCCATGGCGCACTGCAGACAACAGGCCTATTTGCTACCACTGCGGCATCCCTGGACACACTACACGTTACTGCCGGCGCCGAATAAATATGGCCTTTGCTGCACGGCCTGCGCCACCTTATTTGCCCCCCCCCCCCCGGTTCCCCGTCCCATTGGGTCCTCCAACAGCAACCCCCGATCCTCTGGACTTTCTGCCTCATCGTTCGCCATCACCACGTCACCGCTCCATTTCGCCAATGCGCCGACGACCCGCTACTCAGCCGGAAAACTAACCGCCGCAGTTCGCGAGGCACGAATTGCGTATTCGACAGAATTTCAAAGTCCTCGTCTTAATCCCGCGAATGTTACTGCTGTCATCGTTGAAGGTGTTTATACTCTTGCGCTTGTCGACACCGGTGCCGCTGTATCAGTTATCAGCCAAAAACTCTGCCGCTCCCTCCGAACGGTGACTACGCCTCTCGAGGGACTATCGCTTCGTACCGCATACGCTCACAGTGTACAGCCGACAGCTGTCGGCACTGCTCGCGTCGTCATTGCTGCAGCCTTGTACATCACCGAATTCGTCGTTCTTCCCACACGTTCTCATGACGTCATTCTCGGCTGTGATTTCCTGTCCCAGCATCATGCTATCATTGACTGCGCCAACCCTCAAGTAGAGCTCATTGAATCAAGTGATGCACCGTCTGATGCCCTGCTCCACAAGTCGTGTCCTCGTCTTGCGACCAAACTCCTCGTAGCTCATGACACAACCATCGCACCCGTTAGCGCTGTTCTGGTTCCCCTCACTGCCCCTTTTACCACCGCTGCAACAGTCATCTTTGTGCCCTCTAACGTTGTCTGCAGCCGCTGCCATTTGCCGTCCTTGTCATGAACAACGGCGCTTGCACACTTCTGGTAGCCAATCCTCTTGCGTCTCCCGTTATGTTGATCGAAGGGGAGTGCCTCGGCCGCGTCGAGCCCGTGGACCTTCTGTTCGCTTTTGATGATTTGTCATTCCCTGTTTGCCAAGTTGACGCCTTGACTCCAACTCGCGTGGCTTCAGATCCGCTACAGCGGGATCTTTTTGACCATTCTGTGGACAGCGCTCTAGAGCCGCGCCACCGCGAGCAACTTCTTGACCTTCTACTCCGATTCCGCTCCTCCTTCGACATCCCGCAATCTTCCTTGGGCCACACGACTACCGTTTCTCACCTCACTGACACTGGCACTCACCCACCTCTCCATCAGCGGCCGTATCGGGTGTCCCCGACTGAGCGCCGTGTTATTGCCCAACAAGTCGATGACATGCTGTAACGCGGAGATTACTCCGCGTTGCAGAACCCAGTAGTCCATGGTCGTCTCCTGTGGTCCTAGTTAAGAAGAAGGATGGCTCCATATGATTTTGTGTTGATTATCGCCGCCTAAACAAAATTACTCGTCGTGATGTGTATCCCCTCCCAAGAATTGACGATGCTCTAGACTGCTTGCAAGGCGCAGAATTCTTTTCCTCACTCGATTTGCGCTCTGGATATTGGCAGGTGCCCATGGAAGAGGAGCATCGCGCTAAGACCGCCTTTATTACTCCAGACGGACTATACGAATTTAATGTTATGCCGTTTGGAATCTGTAACGCCCCAGCCACATTTGAAAGAATGATGTACACTGTACTGCGTGGCCTGAAATCGAACATCTGTTTATGCTACCTCGATGATATCGTCGTCTTTTCAACAGACTTCCCGACCCACCTGACTCGACTTCGCCAGGTCTTCACCTGCCTAACCCGCGCCGGTCTTCAACTGAACCTCAAAAAGTGCCGCTTCGGTGCCCGCCAGCTCACAATACTCGGACATGTTGTGTGCAAAGATGGAGTTCTGCCTGATCCTGAGAAGCTCCGCGCCGTTGCTGACTTTCCGAAACCGACCACTTTGAAACAACTGCGAAGCTTCGTGGGCCTCTGCTCGTACTTTCGTCGTTTTGTTCGCAATTTCGCGACCATCATATCCCCTTACACAGCTCTTGAAAGGCGCCCCTAACCTCCCCTCTTGGTCGCCAGCCTGCGATGATGCATTCGCGACGCTGCGCAATATTCTAACGTCACCGCCAATCCTTCGCCATTACGACCCTACTGCACCTGCAGACCACACTGATGCCAGTGGTGTGGGCCTCGGCGCCGTCCTGGCCCAGCGCAAGCCTGGCTTCTCCGAATACGTTATCGCCTACGCAAGCCGTGCTCTTACCAAAGCCAAGACCAACTACTCGTTACCGAAAAGGAGTGCTTAGCAATCGTGTGGGCTATAGCAAAGTTCCACTCTTACTTATATGGTCACTCCTTCGATGTAGTTACAGATCATCACGCTCTCTGCTGGCTCGCGTCTCTCAAGGATCCATCTGGCCGTCTCGGGTGCTGGGCTCTCGGGCTTCAGGAATACGACATCCATGTAGTGTACCGCTCTGGCCGCAAGCACTCTGACGCCTATGCTCTTTCTCGGTCACCGGTGCCTTCGCCTAACTCATCATCCCCTCCTCAAGCCTCTTTGTCAGCACTCACCATTGAGGATATGCCTTTCGAGCAACGACAAGATCCTAGGGTTTCTAACCTGCTAGATGTCCTTGGCACTACTTCCGCGGCTATGCATCCTCGGGCACTCCGCCGACAGGCCTCCCTTTTTACCATTTGGGACGGCCTGCTCTACCGAAAGAACTACAACTTCTTGTCATTCCGCGCCGCCTCCGCTCCGAGGTTTGTGCCCACCATCACACTGTCCCGCAAAGCGCTCATGCCGGCGTCCTGAAAACCTATGATCGAATTCGTCAGAGGTATTACTGGCGGGGAATGTACAATTTCGTACGTCGTTACATTCGCTCTTCTACCGCCTGTCAACAACGCAAGATTTCTCGCCACCCCGCTGGCCCTCTCCAGCCTTTACCGTGTCCATCTTGACCGTTTGATCGCGCGGGAATCGACCTCTATGGTCCGCTACCATGCAGTGCCGCCGGTAATCCATGGGTCATCGCGCCGTCGACCACCTGACTCGTTATGCGGAGACTGCTGCACTTCCCGCGGCGACAGCCCGAGAGGTAGCCCATTTTCTCCTGCACCACTTCATTCTTCGACACGGCGCCCCTCGCGAACTACTGAGCGATAGAGATCGCGTCTTTCTTTCCGAAGTAGTAAGAGCTCCTGTCGTCTTGCAAATCGATACATCGGGCTACAACCGCGTACCACCCGCAAACCAACAGCCTCACGGAGCGTTTCAACCGTACGCTTGGGGACATGCTCGCAATGTATGTTACATCTGAATCTGGGAGCTCCAACTGGCACCAGGTACTGACATTCGTAACATTCGCGTACAACACTGTCACCCAAGCAACAACTCGTTTTTCACCCTTCTTACTCTTATACGGCCGTGAACCATCTTGTACTCTGGACACAATTTTGCCATACCATCCAGATGCCTCTGAGTACAGTGCTTTGTCCGGTATTGTACAGAAGGCTGAGGAATGTCATCAGCTAGCTCGCACGTTTACCTCCAACACTCAAGGCTATCGCAAAGATCAGCATGATAGCGATACCCCTGCTCCGACGTTTCCGGCCGACAGCTTCGTTTGGCTATGCGTTCCTGCCACCAGCAAACTAGAAACGAAATACCACGGACCTTATCGCGTCTTGGAACGCACATCCCCTGTTAACTACATCATCGAGCCAGTCACCCCTTCTTCCGACCACAGCCGCCGCGGCCGTGAGGTTATCCATGTTAGCGGCCTCAAGCCGTATTACAACCCTCTGGTTGTCTCTTCTCCGTGAGTCGCCAGGATGGCGACTTCTTCACGCGGGGGAAATGTAAAGAAGACGAAGAAGAAACAACCCTGCGGCATCGCCATCACCATCGCTGGTCTCCGGCGCCCATCTCTCTCGCGCTGAAGCTGTGCCCTACGGCTGGTATTCCGATCCTGCTGTGCCCGATTTACTGCCAGCGCTAGACATTCCAATCAACTATTAAATCCACATTTCACATGTGATATTTATTGCTTCTTTTCAGTTCTATCTGTGTGTGCATTTTCATTTTTTTAATTGTGCTGCCACATGAAGACCACATGGTTGTTCCTGTGCACATTAAATAAACATTGATTGATTGGTAGAATATTGTTTTTATTAATATTGTGAGCGCAGCGCGTGAAGTTTCACCTCTTTCATCTGTATAGATCTTCATCATCGCTGACGGCTGCTCGGAGCGCAGCGCGCTGTGTGCCAGCTGGTTCTGAAAAAGAGCAGACGTTTGTGCAAGTGCTGTCCCACAAGTGGTGGAGGTGCTGGGTAGTGCCACAGTGCAGTTGAAATTCGTCAGTTCATCTTTGATGATGCTGCGCAAATTCACCGTTTCTGGCGGAAGAGTTGAAGATACAGCAGAGGGATTGGTGAGGCCGTAGAGCTTCTCTCGGATCATGGTGCGTATTAGGGACCGCAAATTTCCATCTATGAGGGAGCTGCGATCAGTGGGGTCTTGCACGATGCGGCATGACTGTAGCTGGTCCAGACGTTGACATGTGGATGTGATGTCAGACACGGACGACGGATTTTTAACCCCGAAGGCATTGAAAGGAGCAGTGTTGATGCCCTTAATTAAGTGGCGAACGCGCTCAGATTCAGGCATAGCAGCGTCGACACGGCGACAAAGGGCCAGAACGTCCTCGATATACGACGTATAGGGCTCGCCGGGCTGCTGGAGACGAGCTTCAAGTTTTTTCTTTGCCTGCTCTGAGCGACCAGTCGGAGTGCCGAAACTTTTATTTAGCTGGTCCGTGAATGTAGGCCAGTCAGCGATGACGATGATGATCTATACAGATGAAAGAGGTGAAAGTTCACGCGCTGCGCTCACAATATTATTATTATTAATGAGCCCTCCATCTTAGCGTCTCCTCATGGGCAGGCATTCTCTTTGTTCAAGCGTCTATGCTGCTCTGCATCTGGGCGTCTCCGCTTGGCAAGATGTTCTTTGTTCGGGCGTCTCTGCTGTGTCGGCAGTGGAGTCGGCAAGCGGACCCGGCGGCCGCCAGCTGAGATGTCGGGCGCAGCGCGCCTGTTGCTCCACTCCTGTTCCCGCGCTTGCGAAAGAGTGGCCTGTCATTCACACGGCGAAATGCGCTGCTCTCTAGCGTAACGTAGCTCTCGCTACAAAATCCATTTCTGTCAGCGGGTTCATTAAACTTCAAGGATCCCAGTGCGCATTAAGCTAATCGCACTATTGCTTTGGATCCAACGCTGGGGAACAACACTGTTAATGAAATGACACAACAGAATTTAACAAACTACACAGTGTTTTCTGTGTTTTTTCAGCTTTAAATTTTATATTGGTCATCAGGAAGCATTCTATTTCTTAGCAGTCTATTTTATTTATAATAGTAATTGCTACACGGGAGGAATGGGAGGCCCTCCTTACGTCGCAGGACCTGGACATCCAACTTCGCTGTGTGGACCGGGGTGCCAGTGCCATGGCCCTACGTGACCTGGACACATGCGCGTAATGTGAGGGCCCTGCGGTGGCCCTGGGCCCTTGAAGGGTCCAAACTCGCTCGTGAAATAAAGTTTTTTCCTCCTCCTCCTCCTTCATATTGAAGGAAATTCGCATTATCGGTCTCACTTGTTTTCTGTGGACACTTCAACTGCGCCTTAAGGGAAGGGAGGAAGGTGGGAGTGAAAGTGGAGATAGAGAAAGGGGTGCCGTAGTAATTTTGAACTGGAGATCTTTAATGTGCGCTTTTACCCGTGTGCGATACCACAGCCCACGGGTGCTTCTTCGTTTCGCCTCCATCGGAACGCAGCTGCCGGCGATCGGGATCGGACACGGGTAATCCGGCACAGTAGTCTGCAATAACTTAACCACTTCGCTACCGCAGCGGAGGTGCAAACTATTGAAATTTTTCATTTCTGCAAACCTGTTCGCTACTTAAGGCGCCCGTGTGCTGTGCGATGTCAGTGCACGTTAAAGAACCCCAGGTGGTCGAAATTTCCGGAGTCCTCCACTACGGCGTCTCTCATAGCCTGAGTCGCTTTGGGACGTTAAACCCCACAAACCAACCAACCAACCAGAAAAGGGAGAAAGCGAAATGTTTACTTGTGCTCTCGTTTTACATGTGGTATTTGAGAAACAAAACTGTTTAGATTCGTCAACTACATAATCTACTAAATTATATTGTACTAAATTTGAGTAAAGGTCTCGTCCTTATTGATATGTGGCGTGAAATACCGGGCCGCCGGACAAACAATAGAAAATATAATAATCTTTAGATGACGCTCTTCAAAACTTAAGCAGCATCCGTTACAGGACTTGACAGGGAGACATGCTTGGGGCGGTACTTGCAAACTGATTCCAAACGCAGTTTTTTTGGGCAATAATCCATGGTCACTTAATGACCAAATTTTCGGCAGTTCCGATTACGCGGGGAGTGCGTCAGGGGTGCCCGCTCTCTCCGGTACTCTTCATACTTTCGCTTGACCCGCTGCTGCGTAAGGTCGCTGCGGACAGGCGTATTCGAGGTTTTCCATCAGTAGGACAAGAGACTGCCGTATCTGCATACGCGGACGACATCTCACTCTTCGTGCGTGACAATGACAGCTTCGCTGTTTTTTTTTTGAACATCTTTTCAGAATACACAGCTGTATCAGGAGCGCAGCTCAACCCGAACAAAAGTAACGGTCTCCGCTTCGGACAGTTCAGGGGCCCTTTAGCCGCCGCTGTACCATTTCTAGACGCAGTGCCGGTACTTGGCTTGCTGTATGAGACAAGCGTGGTTTCTCCCCGTACCTGGGACGCATGCTGTCGCGAGCAATGCACCCTCTTTTTGACGCAGCGCGTTTCAAACTCAGGGTCAATGCTAAAGTCAGTGTCGTAAAGACACGAGCGTGCGCTTTCACCTTTTATGTAGCTCTTATCGCGAGAATCCCACGCCGTGTGATGAACAGACTCGCGTCCCTTATAGGGACGTTTGTTTGGGATGGCAGGACAGTGCTAGCCGCCCGTCACATCGTACACCTTCCGAGGAACAGGGGCGGCCTCGGCCTTCCGTGCATCCCGACAGTGGCTCGAGTACTCGCGTTAAGGCTGGTGGAGAGGATATTAGCTGACGAGTCTTACCCTGGTCACTCGCTCATCCTGTACTGGATGAGCACGGCGCGTCGTGCGCTTACACCCGAACCATACCTCGGTCAACAAGCGGACAGACCTCTGCCTTTTTACCGCGAGGTTTCCAAGATAAAGTCGACTCTCGATGCAGACCTGTCGGATGTTAATGTAGGCGACCTACCAGCCATACGAAACAGCGAATTAGTTGCCGTTCGCAGGCTTTCACCTGATGAGCAACGAGAGACATCTGTACGCTAATGACGAGCGTGGGCAGCTTGTCGGCTGCCAAATGAAGTGCGAGATTTTCACTGGCTTAGGCGCTGGGGCGTTTTCCCCACGAGACAGCGCCTTGCCAGATGGGGTGTTGTACCCAGAGACCAGTGTGCCAACTGCGGTGCTCCCGAGAGCCTCGCTCACATTTTTTTTTCTAATGTGTATTTGCGAGAACAATGTGGCGGCTCGCATATAGGATGTTAAACGTCCGCATGAACCCCGGCGTCAGACGCCGGCGCAACCCTTTTGACCACCTTGTGTTCAGTGTGGTTCTGTTTGTGTTGTGGCGCCGAACTCCCGCTCGAGAATGTGCCCATCCTTGCAGAGGCTGCGCATGGTCGTCTGGAATTATCTGTCTGGACAGTTAGAAACGGACGGCCAGACGCGGTTTCTGCGGCACTGGCACACGCGCTTCTATGTTGTACGAGGCAGCAGACTTGAGATGCCTGTCGTCCTTTATTAGAACCCTCCCCGTTTATACTGATTTCCTCTCTCAGGGGAATCATGTTATTTTTAGTTTATTGTGCATATGCAACCTATAGTGTTTTGTATTGTGCTTTGTTTTGTGAGTAATGTGTGTTTCTGTATGTATGTTTGTACCCAATAAATTCTCTTTTTGTGTCACCTAATGAGGTCCCGCATCTCGATAGCGCACAGGCCGTCTAAATGTCTGGCTAGTTCGCACTTGAGCATTCGGCGGCGCGAGCAAGCGAAACACGCTGTAGCTGATCCAACACATCACCGCCGAGGCCGCTAGGACTGCGAGCTCCCGTTATCCCTAAACTGACCGCTCGACTGAAGCTACGTAAGCCATCAAAATCATACGGCTATGTTTATGCTAAGTGCCGAAGGAAAATCGCATTATCACTTAATTGCATTATCGCATCGCATTGCATCGCTTTATCGTTGTGGCAACATGAGCTTTAACATGCCATTAGAAGCATAGTAAACAAAAGAAGCATACTTACTGCTCGTACCAAGGACGCGTTGATCTTGTTCCAAATGTCATCCTTCAACACAACTCACAAAATATAGCTTCACGGCGTCAATAATCATTTCGCCTCTGGCCGTCCCCTATTCTGAGCCAAATAACAATTGCAAGGCCGCCATGGCCATGTAGGCCATTGTGGGATGCTCCCGTCTTATTGGCTGATGGAAAACGGCGGACATTTTTTCGGCGCCAAGCATCGGTCCAGGGTCGAACTGGACATTTCAGGTGGATTCTCTGCCGTGGAATTATAATTCACTCGCTTTTATCGCAAAATGCTCAAATGCGAACGAGCCTTTCTAAACTTGCCATGAGGGGGTCCGAAGGTGCTGAAGAGATGATAGTAATTGGTTCACAGGAAGGGAAAGACGTAGTATACGTCACACATGTCTCTGTGGGTACCTAAACCACGCATTAAGGGAAGGATGGGCTGTGGGACAGAAAGCGGAAAGACAGAATGAGGTGCCGTAGTTGAAGATTAGGTGGTAATTTCGTCCACCTGGTGATATTTAACGGGCGCTGACATCGCGCCGCACATGGGCGCCTCTTCGTTTAGCCTCGATCTAAACACAGTTCCTGTAGCCCATTTTCCAATTTTCATGTTTAATAAGTGGAATTATTTAATCAAGTATTCATTTTTACATATCCTGTTGAGCAATATCAAGCATATGGTTTTTATTCTGACCTTTACCATATTTGAGCCCCTGTGTGTGGCAGAAGCAACACTACGCCTGCTAGACCATTTCTTCGCGGTAGCCACGGAGCGCCGTCGCGCGGTAGTTACCAAGGCATCGTGCCGCCGCCTTGCCCAGCAACGCCTTGGCTCATGCTGGATTCTCTCTCGCAGCTATGCTCGCTTCATTCCTCGCGTACAATCTTTCGCATCATATCAGCTATTGAAACTGAATGACAGGCTTTAGGTGTAATTCGTCGCAGCTTGAGAGCCTCAAATGTTCTAATATGCTTTATAACATCAGCGGCGGTGCTCGGGCTCTCCTTGCTAATAAAAAAATTATAAACGTCTTCCGCTATTCCTTTCAGGAGGTGGCCGACTTTGTCTTCTTCAAGCATAGTCGGATTGACCAGCTTGCATAGCTTTAGGACGGCTTCGATGTAGGCAGTGTAAGTTTCTCCTGGTACTTGCGCGGCGAAGCAAAGTCTGTTCAGCGCACTTTTTTGCAGGTTCATCCCCAAAATTTTTTTTTGATCTCACTTGTAAAGATAGCCCATGTAATTAATGAGCCCTCGTGCTTATCGAACCAGTCGAAGGACTACTCGTCCCGGCGGTCCTTTCATTTATCAATCTGCCAACTTGGCGCTCAGTCTTTATCTCGCACACTCTCGCTTCCAGTCCTCGTCTTCCTTCTGCTTACCGATTCCAGCGCGAATCTGCAACATAGGGGTCGCGTAGGGGAGCCGAAACATCATTCCATTCTTTCCTTAGGTCGACGTTATCTAGTCTTCATCATTTATCATCCCGACAAAGCGGGCTTCCGTCAGACACTAGACTTCAAGCATATTTGCCAGGCGTATAGCCAGCCTATTATCATTGAGACATGACGCTATATTTCGTTGACAACCTAGATCGCTACATTTAAGGGGCACCTTAAGTTCAACCTCGCCTGCCAAGCCCAAGCTTTGATTCCCCGTACCTTACTACTGCATCAGCCGGTTTGCACAAGGTTTGGGTTGAGTGTAGTCTCAAAAGCGGAACAGCTTCTCCATGCCGGGATACTGGAATGCAGATACAAAATCAGAAAGCTGGAAAACTACGTATTTTTTGCAAGACGACAGTTACAACTCAACTACCTAGAAGAATTCCCTAGCATAAAAACTTCCAAGCTGACCTTCATTCCGAACAAGCTGAACGTGCTCACGAGAACACGTTATAGAGGCTGCGGTTGTGCCGGGTAGAGGGTTCTTCAGATGCGCTAAAAGCGTTTGTGCTGAACCTGTCGCCCTACCAGCCGAGCAGGGCGGAAATGTCTGTCTTGAGCCTGGGCCTGAATTTCAACACTGGTCCCACCCCCGACACCAGGATGGTTATATGTGCTGCAGAGAATGCATTGACCAGAGACGCGAAGCCCAGAGCCGCGTGGTGAGTGTTCTTTCCAAGGTACATTTGCATTCATTGGTCTTTCCCCTTACGCGCCACGAAAACGAAGCTATTACAAGCCCCGCACTAATCCAGACATTGTGATACTTCCGGCCGGCTAGGGGAATGTCACTGTGCTTTTAGATAAATGCGACTGCAACACGAAAATGCTGGCCCTCCTTGAAGACGGTAGCCATTACGCTCGTCTCGCTCGAGATCCGATGGCCAAGTACAGAGCGAGTACAGAAATTTCTGGCTGACATCTTACGTATGGTTCCCCGCAGCACAGGTCACTGTAGTTCTACCACTTATGCCACAATGGTTCTGCCCCGGCGATCTACGAGCTTCCAAAGATACACTAGCCTAACGTCCCTCTGCACCCTAAAGTGGATTTACGCGTTCGTCGCTTCAGAATTGTCCAAGTTTCTGAACAGAGTTATCTCTCCTCTCGCCGGCAGACGCTCTACCCACTTACGCAACACCCATCACTTCATAGAAAAGTTTGAAAACCTTGTAATTAACACCGGAGAAATCATGGCTTCACTCGATGTGAAGTCACTATGCAAAAGTGTGCCGATCGGCCTTTCTGTTAAGAATGAATTACCGGCCCTGAACTAGACCCATCACTGCCGGAAAGAACTCCGATATGTGTACATGACCTGAATCGCCTTCTCAGATCTGCCTGCCAAACACGCACTTCAATTTTAAGGATGTCCCGTTCAGGCAGATTAACGAAGCCGCCATGGGTGCATCGATTTCTGTTATAGTCGATAACTTGCCCGTGGAAAAAATAGAAGGACGCGCTCTTGCGTCCCTCACGTCTGCCCCGAAAGCATCCCTGAGGTACTTGGACGACTGCTTTTATATCATGAAGAAGGAAGCACTATATGACTCTGGAGCCTAGCATACGGTTCATCATTGAAGAGGAAATAGACGGCCGCCTCCAGTTCTTAAATACACTTGTTTCCCGGCAGTCATCAAGTCTAACGTTTAACGTCTACAGGAAACCCACGCAAGCCGGCCGTTATTTCCATATAAAGTCCGTTCACTCCGATTGCCATAAATGGTCTGTGGTGTCATCACTTCTCCGACGAAAAGAATTGTGTTCCAGAGGAGTAGAGCGGATTGCTGCAGATGTGCGTATAAGGCGTGACTTGTCCATCTGTGGCTATTCTGCACACATCGTGGACTCTGTACAGCGACAAACGGAACGTCCAGGCAGCAGGCTAGTCGTGCTACCCAGAAACGAGCTGGAATTCGCTATATTCCTGGCATCAGCGAACATTTGGCGCATATTACGGTCCTGCTGTACTCTGTCAAGTCCCTTTGCCCTATGAATGTACACAAGCAAATAGTATACGCCTTAGCCTACAGTGTGTTAAGCTATGGTATATGCTGCTTTGCACAGTTTGCACAAGTGCACAGTTTACTGAAATCCGCCCTAAATCAGTATTATATGGTAGGTCACGTGATGAACATAGCAACGGTTTAGAACTTTTAGGTATGCCTGACTTTTTCATCTATTTTCTGAAACAATAGTTTTTAAACACATCTGGTCAAATGATTTTTGCACACCTTATGTTCCTGTGAAAGATCTGCGAAGTCGCGATCGTTTTCTCGTGCCTAGAGTGCGTACCCGCTAAGGCGAGTGTCTTCGAAAACATTATGTTTCCTCTTTTCTTAACCGCTTACCCAAAACAATATTTTCTGCTAATTCCAAAAAGATAGTGAGGGATTGTCTTGTGGAATTAACAAGTTAGTTCTAGTACACAGATTTGTTACTTATCTTTTACATGTTTTCTCACCTGACGTGTGTACATTATTGCGTTCGCTCTTTTGAATCCATTTTCTTCTCTCCTTTTTTTTTCTTTCTTTTTTGTTGTTTTTACATGTCTGCTCAGTGCATGGCGTATACGCTGTCTACTGCCGGGCACTGCCATTCAAGCATCCGGAGGCTTTGGCATGCCTGCATTTGTACTGAAAAAAGAAAATAATAAATTTTATTATTATTATTAAAAGACCGCGCATATGCCAGCTGAAAAACTGAAGAGTCAGCTTGTGCAAGTCAGTACTAGCTGAAGAAGGAAACATACCCAAGTTTTGGGTATCGATACTGTGTGCGCACTGTCCGTCAGTGCAGATCGGCGAGTCGGGTGACTTTGTGCAAAGATTACGTCATCAGACGTCAGAAACCGGCGCGCCGATCAAAATGTGCTCGACGAACACTCAGCGTCTGTTGCTCGCAGCATAGACTGGGCAGAGGCCTGTGTAATCGCAAAGGAAAGTTACAAGAAGTCATGGCTCTATCCAGTAGCGCTGATTATTCAGACGATAGCGAGAACGCTTAATCGGTATGACGGAAACTTGCCCCAAATATACACCGGGTGCTTAAGTTCGCTCATGCGCTGTAAATAAAATGAACGACGCAGGTACGTTGTGCTAATTGTGAAGAAGGCTCCCGTGTTCGTGCCGAAACATCATCTTACCTTTTTCTTGGCTTAGTGCCATCTAACTTTCATCATACGGCCCTGATATGTGCAATCCTCTCAAATGTTTCTGTTGCTTGCTCCGAGTATTTACTAAGTTTTTATAGCTGCGTCGATTTTTCCGCCCTCTCGAATAAAAAGTCCGAAAATTCTGTTTTGCTAACATGTGGTACAGTTTTCCGTAGCCCTTAATTGCGAAGTTCATGTCCCGCTATCACCGAAGTGTATTCAGGCTATATATAATAAGTTGGGATTTTTGCGGGTAGCATGCGAGACCGCTTTCGGCTGCATAGTGAACAACGATATCTGACTCCTCAATGCTGCTATCGCTGCTGTTGTTGATTCAGGAATTAGCGTCGTTTGTATGTGCTGAACTTTGCATCTGTTATAACCCGAAGAGTGATGGAAAGAACTGCTATCACTAGCTTAAAGGGCAACTATGGCGGTTTTCCATATATGGCTCAAGACTTGGCTGCCCCAGTATACGATATTATTTTTGCAACACGCAAACAATATTTTTAAATACGCAAAAACGTCTAACAAAATTGAAATTCTTGCGCGGAGCCCTGCTTTTCGGGACGTCACATGAGATCGATACAGGAATGCAGCTGACTGCAGGCACGCGCTGCCGTCTTGTCAAGGTGTGTGAATATCAAGAGCTGTCATGCAGGGAATCCCGAACATTTTTTTAGTGGGGAGGGGGAGGGGGGGGATAAATTGTGTCAAGTCCTAATTGTTCTTTTTTCCAGGTAATTTTTATTTTTATTTTTGTTTTCTTTTAGTGTTTTATTATTTTATCTTTATTTCTTAATTAAATTTAGCCCCAAATTTACACCTTGTAAATTTAGTTTAAGCGATTTGAAAGAAATGTTTTGCACCCAAAGAAGAATGAGTCCATGAATTGTTCGTAAATACGGCCTTCTAAAACGCTATCGCACTTCATACTTTCAGAATACTCATCCTATACTTACTCAAAATTACCAACATGATTCAAGTTCAAGCAATCGAGAAGCTGGTTTAAGAGAATCAAAACTTCAGGGAGCCAACAAAAGGTTGTTGAAGGGTCCCAACAACTTGCCTTCAGATTCTTCGCGAGAAGAAATTGTGCTCAAGGGGGCCCTATTCTTGCAATCTGTTAATTTTCACCTCAACTGAATATGCTGGGGCAAAAAGGTAATGATCTTGTTTTAAAGAACTGCTTATACCTTTGCTTAGCAAGCCCAGGTATACAAGAGTGTTGTGTCCTGGAACGTCATCCGACAAGGTTTTATATATATTTTTTAGATATTCCACAGTCGTTTTGTCGATGTCACGAGTGCGCCAAACCACCTTCTTCCCAACATTCTTGATTCACTGCCTATAACTGCTAAAAGTGGCAGCTTGCAGTTCACCCCCATATTGCTGGGAACGTCAATGCCGGCGCTACCCATTAGTGAGAGGATCGATCTGTCCTGACTACGACCTACCAGGTATGTGTCGTCGTGGTTGCTCCGGCCACGTTGTGTGAAATATATCCTCGCTGATGAGGGTGCACGCCGTTCCGGTTCGGAGTCCATTTCGAACTACATCAAATGGTGGTTCATGATCAAGTTAGCTGTTACTTAGACCGTGTGCAGAGGTTAGCAACGGTGTCAAGGTCATACATCATTGACGAAGCTGACCCATTGTCACGTCCTAAATTGTGTAATTGAAGCATCTGCTCTGTAACTACGTAAAATAGCTGATTTATCCTGCTTCTTAGAGTGATGTAGACATTTTCTAGGTGTCCACGCCGGTAGCAATTAAAAGTTGCACGTAACTTCTTTAATCCCGCATGTCTGCGTATTTTCTTCGTCACAGCTATCGCCAACAGCGGCGAACTTTTGCAAGTTTATCCAAGCTTACCTTCGTGTTGCGGCTCTGGTTGTGCGAACAGTTTGTCTGGTGCACTGTCTTGATGGGTCGCCACATGCTTTCTAGAACTCGTGGTCCGTTCCAGCAAACCGGCGCTCTTATAAGGCTTTGTCAAGAAGCATGCCCTCTTAATGGGAACATAGTCGGGTTAACAAGTGATAGCGATTACACTACTTTGGCTGTCTGTTCAGTGACTGCCGTGTTCGTATAGGCATTGTTCATAAGTTGCAGTCGGCAGCCAGTTCTCACTCCAACTAGTCTCGTCATTGGAAGCGAGCCGGCTGCTGGCTTCAGATGGCCGCGGGTTTAAATGCTTCTTCAGTGGAGCTACGATGGTGTAGTTTTCTAGCAGACCACGGCAGCTGGCATGCTTGGCTGGGCCACGGCATTGACAGCGTCGTTCGTTATCTCCCCACACAGCTTGAGCAAGTGCGGGTTCTTTTCTGGGCACTCGCCGTGACACCGAAGCCGAAGTAAAGCTGGTGAATTCCGGTATCCGTATGGGAAAAGCGAGCGTAGCCAAGGTGTTGCACGGGCATAGCTTAAAGGTATATTAAGAATATATTGAAGAATATTGAAAAAGTAACACAACTGCATTCTTAAGACACGATTACACTAGTACAGACTCATAATTCGGGTTAGTTTTGAGTGGATGGCTGTATTTTTGATGTTTTGTGATCGGCTGTCGGGTCAGAGGCAGCGCGCTCCTAACTGCAAGCCGGCGGATGTGACGACACATTTACCCTCAAGAATGTCATGGCCCCACGCTCCCGCCGCCACCATCCCCGCACCTGAAGTTGGTTGACCGGCTACGAGCCGTGTCGGTACCCCGCGTCGAGCCATGCACAATGCTGAGAAGTGGGGTCGAGGGGGACGCATACTGAGTACAATTGTTTGCGCGCTGGGAAGGAACGATGAATTACGCGCCGGAACACGAGCAGCAAAAAAAAAAAAAAAAACAACACGTCCGTCAGTGCGCTTTGTGAGTGCCACGGGGGAAAGAAAAAATGAACAGGTGCGACCACTCGAGATGGGGTTGGCTAGGGAGGCATGAGGGAGGCAGGTAAAGGGACATGTTATCCGGTTTTCTCAGCTTTCACAGGAGCCCGCTAGGTGCGGCGATTTGAGAAATATTAATTAAAATACTTACTTTCCACTCGTTTCAGCTCAGAAAGTGGACTGTTTTGTTCGCTCCCAATGCGGTAGCTACCATCTGCGCTGAAAATCTCGGCGGCAATTGTTTTCTTCAGTATAACTTCAACGCTGGACTGGGATCTACTTCCTCGTCACAACTGTTATGTCAGCCGTTGACTTTACTGCATCCGTTTTTCGGACGCGAGAAAACAATTTAATTACACTCGTCTAGACGCCACATGTTTCGTGCACACCTGTTACTGGTTCACCAGTGTGAATCCCTCGAATACTCTAGGCTCCACCCTAACTATTATAACGTTGGGAGATAAGGTGCGCCGGGAGCGGTACTGAGAAAAAACAATTGTGCCGGTAGAAGTAGATCTACTGATGATTTACTGACATTACAAGAAAACAAAAACAAAATTTAGAAACAGTCAAAAATTAAGAGGTGTGGAGTAAAGAATTTACACTAAAACATTCTGGTGTATATTGCTACTACACATGACGTTAAATACAGAAGGAGTAATTACATCACTTTATTCTGATAACAGCACATGTACTAGGGAGTAAATTTAATAGCTTGACCAGCCACCCTCTGGAATGTGTGGGACAAGCATTCATTACCCTTTCTCGTCTTATAGCGACGTTTAAATGAAAGAAAAAAATTATTTCAATCCGAACAGTGCTATTTCTCGTCGCTGTTCAAATACGGCTTATTTCATATCCGTTGAGGGACGCCTTCGGTAACGAATCCCTGTCGCCTTCGCATGCGTTTATTCCGCTCCCAAACACTAGTAGGCAGGCCACTTTGAATGAACACTTGTAGGCTGTTAAAACGTCTCACCTGTACAAAAGGCTGCGCAGAAACAATGTTCGGCGTCACAGCTTACAACATCGAGTACCGATAAACGGGCAGTCGTGGTCTTAGCCGCCTATGTGCGAACACGCTGCGTAATATGGGTTCGATAAAGATTCCTACAAAATCAACTACTGCGTACTCATGCCAACGCTCGCCGACAGAATGTGTAAGGAAAGATATTTTCCCCGTTGTGGCTGTTGCGTCAGTCCAAAGTCCGCCCTCCTCTCGCCCTCACGCGCTCTCCAACTCCAGTAGGGAAAGAAAAAAGAACGAGTACATGCTCGAATAGCAGCTTGGGCATGTTGGTTATGCATCTTGAGGTAACAGCACGGAACACAGGACGGGAGCACAAGATTAGAGGACGGCACAACGAGCGCTGCTCGTTGTGCTCAGCGCCCGTTGTGCCGTCCTCTAATCTTGTGCTCCCGTCCTGTGTTCCGCGCTGTTACCTCAAGACCTCATGCTCATTGTCAAGATGCCCTGGGGGTGGGTATATAGGACGCTGACCCCTGACAAAGCTCTTGCCACTGCTAACAAGAAGGGTGGGGCGTGAGTGTATTGTGAGCAGGGGGAGCCTGTACATGGGAAAATGCATGCGTGGCTCTTACTTCACGTGATTTCGGCGGAAACTGCCATCAGGGAAAGCGTGCTACACCTTTTGCTACTGCTTGTCAGTGCGATTCTAAAACATCTCCCCTTAATTTCTACGGTGGTCAATGCGGATGTGGAGACAGGGACAACGAGTGAAGGATGGGCTCTCCGCGGTACGGAGAGAAGAAAAGCGCATTCCCCAGGCTGATTTGGGTCGTTGTGCAATTGCGGGTAAGGGCGCACGTGTACACTCAACACAACACCTTCGCCCACTCTTCACCCCTCCATCTGTGCCCTGGTTCTGCCAAGCAGGCAAGCTGAAGTGCAAGACATTTGAGGGGCGAGAATAACAATAGGCTGCTACAGGAGAAAGTATGCACCATGCACGGCCTCGCCAGTTCTACGGGGGGCAAGCTTTGCCGCCAGCTGTGGTAGTTTGGTGCACCTCAGCAGCCTCCGCTCTTCGAAAGCGCTAACGACTCCGGCACTTCAGTGCCTGGGCTTGGGATTCGGGACGCCTCTGCTGAAGACTCACAACAAGGAAACTGCAGCCTAAGTACAGAAGTCGGGAATGCATTTTCCTTGATCTTCTCCCATATCCCGGAATCACTGCCCTTCTCCTCCTCCCTACCCCCCTTGTCCCTGTCTCCGCGCCGCCAGCCTCCGTCTTTAGAGCTTTATAGTTTCCTTGTGTCGGTGAATTCCTTGTTTGAAGTTAACAACGGGCATTACAAAGATCACATTATTATTGAGAAACGCTCCTCATATATAATTTTCTGGGGCTGGTAGTTGAAGTAAAGATATTTTGAAATCATATGCGTCGAAATATCGGCTTACTCGCACCCGTAACATGTGTCCTACCTCCGGGGATCATAGTTTATTCCTTGGCCTTTCATTGTTCCGCCAAATGAAAATGTTGATGAAGAATGTTTATCGCGGAACAAATGCATGCACTACTTAGGACATCGCTTCTCTACCCTGCTGGATCAGGAAAGTGGCCGACGACTTCGTTATAGAAAGAGAAGGTAGGCAGATGACGATTGGCAGTCTTTAAAAGACGCAAACTTATTTACTTATAAATTTACTTCTTTTACATTTTTAAAAAGGATTAGAGAATATGTGGAAGAACGTAATAGACCAAGGAAACCAAATGGAGGAATATAAAGAGCACTCTACTCCACCAGTTTGCGATTGTCCCCAAGTACATATAGCTACGTAAGCTATGTACGGACTGATTTGAGGGTGAGCGGTCGGAAAGTGGGAAGGGGGGGGAGCGCTGTCCCCTCAGAATAAAAGTTGGGGAGGGCGACCGTCCCCCCTGCCCCCGGTTCCAGAGTCCCTGCTGTCATGGTACCATGTAGAACATACTATTTGATGCCGCTGGGGCATCTTCTACGACATCCTTTAGTTTAAGGTAAGACTCGTGATACAGTTGCAATAGACAAAAAAGATCTAAGTAGTACTAGTAATGCACGGCCAATGAGGGCAGTACGAGCGAGCGATGTGGAATTCAGCTAATTAATTATTGCTGTATGAGAATGTTTCTATATTTTAAAGACATTGCCAAATCGAAGATAAATAAAAAAGATGAAGCTGCATAGAGGCACTTGTGAACTGGTAGGTATATATATCTAGTCTTATCATACAATATATTGTACCCCGAGACTATAGAGCATAAAATGAGTAGTTATGCGGGGCGAGAAGGACCCTCGACCACATAATAAGAGAATGGCCGCAATATCCCTGTTTGGGGAAAAATATCGCTAGTAGAGAGAAACGGGAGACCCCGCTGAGAGGCCTATGTCTGAGCTCCAACGAGAAGTAATCCACCTGGCGGGTCAACTTCCACCACATTTTATATCTGCCGAAAATTCTAACCACTATCTCGCTGGATCATCACGGAGCTAGAAATCTGGGAGACTGCGGTCTCCAACTACGAACCGGCCTTACAAAGGTGGCTGGTAGAGTAGGCTGGAAAAGTCGCCACACGTCATGGACTGATTGCACCACCCAAAATCAAGAGCGTAGCTTCGTTTAAGGCTCATGATAAACGGTAAGCTCGGACGACACTTTTAAACACTTGATGCCTCCCAGTGCGCGTTATGCCGAACGCGCCCTATGTGTTCAATGCAACACCCAGGAATACACGTATTATGTGCACGAGGCAATATCATTTCACGAACAGATATAATGTTTTGTCTTTCTTTAAAAGCCTAAACCTTTATGTTGGTCTTACCGGGGTTTGAAATTTAATTCAAAGTCGGAAGGAGGATTCGTCAAGGTGGTCTGCCACATTAGCACTTGAAGATAGCGAAGGTTAGTGGTTCGGACCAGTGCTAACCAGTTCCTGGGATTAATGAAAAAAAATTTGTGGTCGAGTCAAACTTTAAAATGTGTGACGTAGTCGTACAAACGACCTCCGGGCATTGCAAACGAAACAAGTGTGTAACTTCCGGCAGCAGCGGAGACAAATAGATAATTTGTTTAAACATAATCTTCTAAGATTATTATATTGTAACAAATTATCGCCATGACAGTCGGAACTTAAGTTCTACCAGGCCAGGAGCGATAAGTGTAATCTTTGGGGGGTGAGAGGGTCCTTTAACAACATAACATGGGAATGCCCGTACTATACCTGAGGAAGAAACAAAATAGGCATGAGGGATAACTGGGATGCCTTGCTTCGCAGCTCAGACCCTTAGCTCCTCTTCCTGATTGTGCAACTAGCTCAAGAGGCTCCGAGAACCCAAGATCAACAAGTCTGCATCTCAAATAACGGCATCCGCCCCTCTACCTGCGTGTCGGGGTTGGATAGATTAGTTTACCCTTTGGACGCTCAAATTTATAGTGCCCATCTAAATTGTTTTAGAGTAAATGCGCATGCACTTGGTACACTTCTCCGTAGACTCATAAACCGCGATATAAGTAAAGAGAAGAAGGTGGGAGTCAAAGAAGTGAGAAAGGCCCCATAATAAGGGCTCCTAACTAATCTGGTCGACCAGGAAACTTTAAAGTCAGTGGCATCCTACAGCGTACGGATGCCTTTACATTTCGCATGCCGCGTTCGGGATCGACCGCAGGTACTCCAGCTTAGTAGCCGTGGGCCCCAACCACTAAGCCAATGTGACGGGTACGACGAGAGCAGCAACAGCAACAGCAGCAGCGGCAGCGGCGCTGCGGTGACGGCGGAGGCAGCAGAAGCGTCAGCAGCAGCAGCGGCGGCGGCAGCGACAGCAGCAGCAGCGGCAGCAGCGGCGGCTGCAGCGGTGGCGGCGGCCATGGAGGTGCAGGAGGAGGAGCAGCAGCAGCAGCGGCGGCGGTAACGGTCTCTACACTGCATCACAACGCCTCTACACGGCATTTCATACCTGCCTGTCCCTGGTTGTCTATATGCCAACGTGGGGCCGAGTCTCTACCACGCGCCCTCTGTCACAAGATCTCTTCTTTCACCTGCTCCTCGTTCTGTTTGCAGATTCTTGCTCGATTCTACAACACACTCCCCGCCCTGAGGTGAGATGTAGCACGAAGCTTGAACATCATCACATCATGGTCTCTGATGCCCACCATAATAAAGTGGGTGTGGGCATGTCGCCCGTAATGCTCGCCAATGATTATATTTTATACTTTGCGAAGACGGGCCTTCAACATCCGCAATTGGACACCAACAGCGCAGTACAGTATGGATTCGTATGGGCGTGGCAGCCCAGATTTGAATCGCGCAGTGCAGCCCACACTTTGTCCAATTCGCTCTTTCTTCGGCGCTGAGTGACCACAATGCATCATTGACTGCGCCCGTCCTTCATCTGCATCAGCTTCGCTACGTGGTCCGCCTGATGGTTATAACTGTTCATGCTATCATTGCCGATATCCTTAAGCTGTATCGTTGTTTTCAATGCTACATGATGTCTAGGGGTTCCGGATCTGCCTGGCGAGGACCAGAGCACCACCTGTTCACGTACTGGCGATGACCTTGCTCTCCTTCCAGGAAACGCGAACTACTAAGGTGATATATGCTTGTTTTAGCCCTACTTGCTGCCCCGCCTGATGGGTTTGTGGCTTTGTCAATTCATTGAAGCAGAATCATCATTGATCTTGTTCATCTCAACACTGATGCATTTCACAATTTCAAAAAACACAACTTTCTAGCCAAACATTGCTTCCACCGTATTCTTTTTCTGCGCATTGGCCTTTTTTTTTTTCCAGCGCTTGGGAAAAAGTGGCCGGCAATATTCTAGGCTGTTCGAATATAGGTTGGCTGTCTTCAACTTTGCGCACTGCAGAAATCCTTGTAGAATTTGTCGGCTTAGTTCTCACGTTTGTGTAATAACATCATAGTAGATCCGTTCGGTTTTCCTCTCACATTTTCTTAGCGTATACAGAGGTCAGCATGTCAACTAGAGTCACTCTTGCGGTGTCTTTCTCTACGTACATGCTTTTCAGTAGCCGCATTATTGAGCTCTTCGAGGTAGGCTGATCACCTCCGCTGTTCGCTCTTTTTAATCTTTTGCTCACAACCTCTGAATGCGCTTCCATATATTTGTGTTGGTGGCTTCTGAGGTCAATACACCCCCATATGCTCCTCGTTGTAAGCCTCGTATTCCCCGCAGGCTGATAAAGCCGATTCATTTGGATGGTCGCTCCGTGTATATGTTGTCAGGTGCTTGACCAACATGTTGCGCTCGTCTGCAATCTTTTTTATTTGAAGGGCCGAAACCAATCTTTCTTTTACACAGCACAGAAGCACTTTTAATGTTCGTAATTGGCTCGATGCTCTGTTTACTCTTGGAAAGTGCCATCTTTATGGGTCCCTGACTGCAATACGTCTCACCCAAAAGTCATTCTCACAGTACGGCACGCGCTTCTCGGTGACTGCAGACATCTCTTTGGGCCCTAAGATCATCCCTCCTATCAATGTATTTCAGCGATGACTCGTTGTGCTGTGCTTCCTCCGCAGGTGCCTCTGAGGTCGACTCGAATAAACGTAAATTCGACATCGGCGTGAAAACGGTGATACTTACGACTTGCCTCTCTGTAAACTCAATGGTAGAATCGAGGGTTAATTTGAAAGGCAATTCGGAGATGTTTCCCGGTAAAGCTGCGTTCGTAGACCGTCAAGCTGCTCCAGGGAGATCATCTGCTGCTTCGTAAAATTACGGCTGTCGGCAGCGGGACTACGCGCCTGAAAGCCCTTGATGTGGCGATTGAGGAGTGCCATTGTCCGCGGGGTAGTCTCCTCCTATTCCTGTACAGCTGTGACGTTTCTACACAAACATCGTCTCTGACAGCTAGAATTTTCTCATCCAGCATGCGCAAACTGTCGTTGCATGTTTTTAGCCTGGCGAAAATAAGCTTTCAGTCAAAAATGGTACGTTCAGTCGATTGAGTAGTTTACTTGCTTCATGGCAGAGCCAAGTCTGAAGATCTCGCTTAATGACGCGCTTCCTTTTGATGTGTTCTATGATTTCTCGTTCAAGCCGTCGTCCCTGTCCTGTGGAGTTTGCTGGCAGAGCTCCCGCTATCTTCCTAGAGGGTCGTTGACGTTCTTGCAACCTCCAGGAAGGATCGATGGAAAAGCTCACCGTCCCTTGTACCGGCACCAAAGGTATACAAGCAGGGCGGACCCCACAATGCCGCTATACTGCATTTAATATCTGTCTATCCCTGGCTATCTGTGTGCCGAAATGGCGCACAGTCTCTACCCCGCGACCTCAGTCTGAAGCTGTCTACTTTCTCCTTCTCCTCAATCTGTGTGGTTATTCTTGCTCGGATCTACAACACTATAAAACTCAAGTCGTCATTACGTGGTTGTCATGTTTATAGCTTAATATGGCACCTACGGCTAAGTGGAGAACCGCTTTGTAGAGCTAATGCTCGTAATCGAATGCCAATCGGCGTTGCGATCAAATGTGTATGTTTATATAAATATCTCATTGCTCTAAAATTACGGCCCTATAGACTTTGGTTGAGACCAGTTAGGTGTCTAGCAATTAGTTCGGTTCGTACCAGTAAATTTGCAATTACAGATCTACATTCATTTTGTTGGGGGAGTCCCAGCATCGAGCTTTTGGAGTACAAAATGGTAATAGAATAGTGCGTATCCAGTGCACCACTGCTCGAAAACACATATGGATGGCATCCAACGATTCATTTTGGCAAGATCTGTGAAAAATTAAAATGCGGTTTTTATCTTTAAGATTTTTACAGCAATACTTGGCATCAAGGACATTTCTGTTTGTTCTGAACAGATTGACACATTCGCACCCTACTGTTTTCAATGTTCGGTCATTTTAATATTTCAATGATCTGGTAATTCTACACTTAAATATTTCTCGTTAGCATTTTGAACCATTTGGTTTTCAATGTAAGGAGTTCACAAATTTGATCCACGGTTTTACGATTTATTTTGAAAATTTTGTCAATTGACGCTTTAATGTTTCTATTAAAAACTCAAGCAATGTTTCACGGGGACACCTATGAAGACGTCGACGACTGGTTGCAGCACTACAAAAGGGTAGCTACCTTCAACCTCTGGGATGACGCCGCCCGGCTTCGCAACGTCTACTTCAGCCTTGAAGATGGCGCTCGGACATGGTTCGAGAACCATGAAGACCAGCTGTCATCCTGGAGTGAGTTCAAGCGTCATCTTGCGGCTGCTTACGGTAGCTCAGATCGCCGCGAACGGGCCGAACGCGCTCTCCAGTCTCGGGTTCAAATGCCCAACGAAACCGTCGCGGCATATATCGAGGACATGGCACGCCTCTTCAAGCGGGCAGACCCTACAATGTCCGAGGACAAAAAGCTGCGCTACCTCATGCTTGGCGTTAAAGAGCAGCTTTTTGCTGGCCTGGTGCGCAGCCCATCGAAAACTGTCGCAGAATTCCTTGCGGAAACTTCCACGATAGAAAGAGTGCTTCAGCAGCGAGCTTCGGCACAGAATCGCACCGTCCACGCCACCTCCGTCTTTGCCGAGTTACCATCGCATGGCATGGACGCATCGGCGCTACGTGAGCTCGTACGTTCGATTGTGCGCGACGAACTCAGACTGCTGTATGGCGCACATCAACCAGCTTCTACCTCCAGTGCGAGCCTTGTCCGCGACGAAGTGCAGCAAGCGCTCCGGCCTCCGTTTCCAAGCGGTGAACCTCATCCTGCTCCTCCTCTTACGCCACCTGAGTGCCAGCGTCCCACATACGCCGAGGTGCTACAATACTCGCCACCCCAGTCGCCGACCCGCATTCCTGCTAACGTAGCTGCACCAACAACACCGGCCCCCGTGATCCAGTACGTAACGGATTCCCGACAGTCTAGGCGGAAAGCAGACGAGTGGCGTACCCGCGACCGACGGCCTTTATGCTTTCACTGCGACGAACCGGGACATGTCTATCGGCGCTGTCCCTACCGTCGACTAGGCCTCGAAGGTTTTTCCGCCGATCCTCCGCGGCCTCGCTAGGGCGAACGGCCCCGAGCCGTTGAAGATTTCCTCAATGACCAGCGCCGTGGTGTTCCGTCTCGTCTGCCGCAATCTCGATCACCGTCGCCCAGGGCTCGCCCTTCGCCATCTGCTAAGAGGTCCTCATGGGCAGCGCAGGGCCGATTACCCAGCACCTCCACCAGATTTGTCACGATATTGGCGACTAGCGCTAGGCTATCAGAGCCGGTGCAGGTGGAATTACAAGGTCAAAGCTTTAGGTACGTCCTTCTAGTCCGGAGCCGATTCACTTCGTCCTTTTTCTCCGAGCGCCACTTCAACGTCTTTCGCTGCGAGTGCCCCCTGGCATTATTCTACCCTTTAACTAATCTGGCGTTCTTCACATACTCCTGTTATTTGCTGATAAATTGCGTGCACTAATTTTTTTAAATTTACATCAGCATGCATTCCCTTTGGGTCTGAGCTATTTGACTTTTTGAACCTACTTTTAGCAATTTTTCCTTTTTATACTTCTTTATGCATCGACGAATAACAATTAGCTCAACTTGATAATTCCTATGAAATACCATTCAATCACCAATCACCATAACCACACCTTACATATTTGTAGCCCAACCACCAGACGTTTTGCGACCGGTGCCGACAATACGGACTCCTAAACACCTAAATAGAGTATAAACTATCGCTTAATGATGCACTTACCCACCCCCAGGTGCATATAGTAGCATCCGAGCCGATACATTGAAATTTTTAATACATAGCAGACTGCGTCAAAATATGCATTGCGCTCAAATATAAGCTTCACTCCCGTGGCTGGAATTTCTAGTAAAAGAGAAATTTTATTTTACGTGAAAATACGACAATGCATGCAGACTTCGACAAATCCTTAACGGGTACGCACAATGATAAAGGCATGACAATTCCCGCAAAAGCGAACAATAAAGAAAGGGTAGCAGCTCCACTAATGAACCAGGCCCTGAGGTAACACATAGTGTCATCGAAATTAACGCCAAACGCAAGTGCTTATATCAGAGATTGTCTATACCTAGCTCAAAAAGTAATGAGTTTAGTTTAAAAAATAAACCAGAGACCAGGGCGCAAAAACTGCGCTTCTCATACTACAAGTTGTCCTGATAAGTATTTACAGACAACCAGGTGCAGATTTTGCAGTGCTGGAATATGCTGGAATTCTTCGAGCCTCAGCGAGGCGCCTACAACGTCACATCCCAAATAGCCTACAGAATCTACATGCGACGCCTGGTTTGTCCCTTGGTCTGTACAATAGTATCCCAAGCCAGACGCCAGACATCAGACAAAGGAGTAAATGGATATCTCGTCACAAGGGGTAGACAGAACGAGTGTGCACTCACCGCAGCCCGAGCATTGCTCACCCTAGTACCCTCATGACTTCCTTTATATGACCACTCCCAGCCCTTCACTACATATCCCGAGATACTGCAACCTATGCGTATAACGCATATATACTTTGCGTTTAACCAGAGGAAAAAAATTTGGAGGACGCTTAAGCTTCGCCTTCAAGAGTGGAACGCGATAGCGTTATTGCACCTCGTCGAGAAAACTTACTAAACTCAAGGGTATTGGGGCGTCCTCGCACCGGTACCCGCGCGTCCCGAAGGGGAGAAGCGGGTGAGCGAAGATAGAGAAAGGAAAGACGCTTGATTCTACAACCTGTGAGGGTGCACGGCGAAACGTCAGGGGCGAGTTGCGCGCCACGTGTCGGGGCAGCGCCGCACATTGCGAGGAGCGGTTCTTCTGTGTTTGCCGCAAGATGGCTCTGCATGTGCGCAGAGCGCAGAAGAAATGTAGCGGAAACGTACTTCGCTACTCGTGTAACTGCGACTTCTGTAAGTAACATGCTCATAATTACCGATATACACTGCAGTATAACGTTCTACGGCATGTTTCTAAGGCAACACCGCATTCACTAGAAGCGCTTTTGTACCGCTTACAAGCATCGAACTCAGCATCGAACTCATGGCTGAGTATACGGTTCCTTCCAGTCGAGAGTGAGGGTATTCCTTTGGATTTAGTCATGGTCTTGGGCCTCCACAGCCTGTGGAAAACAAGGATGCAAGTGCAACATGCAGATGTCAACACGCGTTCTGCACGCGAGAACTTTATCGAGAGTGGGCTGCTCCTTAGAGAAACGTATCGGGTGCTTTCTGATCCACCTGACTGGATCAGTGTGCTCAATGAACTGGCTGTCCTCAAAAAATTTTAAACCTTTCGTGACAGGCGAAGTCTGGTTGTTGCGAGTTTTACCATTATTGTGGATCCTTTTTGAATTGATGTGAACTCAAAACAGGCAATGAAGAAAAAAAAAATCGTGGCTGAGTGGTAGCGTCTCCGTCTCACACTCCGGAGACCCTGGTTCGAGTCCCACCCAGCCCATCTTGGAAGTTGCTTTTTATTTAAGAAGTGCATGTTTATTTATGAAGTGCATGCCGGGATTTATTGCTCACTGGACGCCGACGACACCGGCTTTTCTGCGACACGAGCTCCTTAACGCTACCGCGTTAAAATTTATTTCCTGAAGACACAAGATATAATATTGTGTTGTCAAAGCCAAATCTACTATTTCTTCCTGCTTTTATTTGCTCCGGAAAGCAATCGCATTTAAAGAATGAAAGATTTGTGTGTAGAAAAAGTGTTTTATGAGAATTTACGCATGGTGACGATAAATGTCCCCAACTGCAACCGACAACAACGTCGAACAAGCGCGCTCGGAGCCAGTTGCTCGTAATCTCATTCACCTCCATGTCTCCTTGCTGAGCCCCATCAAGAACGCTGGTTTAATGTGTTGAAGAGCATCACATGAAGATTATGAAAAGGCATCAGGTTTGTGTTTCTGGCAGATTTCAACAGCGCATATAAGTCAGCACAAGACCTTTAGGCAAATATTGTTGGGTACGAATTAACAAATTTAACATTTTTCATGTTTAAATACTACATTTTGAAACAGAGCGCACGCAAAAAAATTCTCATATTTCTGAAGATTGATTGATTGAATGTCCTTTATTGAATGGTAAGGCTCATGTCCATTAGTTCGATCGCCACTCAAATCATATTGCTCTAACCAGGCAACTAAGCGACCCATACTTGACAAATACCTGTGTGTTAGCATCAGTTTCTAGAAGGGAACGGTAGTTCAGGCGGTAGGGTTTGATCGCGGAGCGTCCAGCAGAAAAAGCAGGGCAATCCCAGAGTTGATGAGATAGGCCGCCGCGCGTTAGAGTCGTACAGTGGGGGCATGTAATCATTACCTCTGTACACTGACGCCAGCGGGCCATAATACGTGGCGTGTAAGCCGCATGGGCGATGAGCTTATTCAAAAAGACTTCTTGACTTCGGGTGAGGTGGGTTTTTCGCGTAAAATGTCAGTCTGGTGTGGCCACCTGCATGCGATGCTGACTGAGGCTTCAAAGACTGGTCCGGGTATAGTGCATAAGGGCAAGAGAAGGGGCGTGTTGCCGCCCAAGGGTGAGAATGCAGCAAGGGGGTGGGGAAGTAAATGTGGACATCCTACCTGCCAAGGCAGCCGTGGCGTGTGCCGCCGCATTGCCCCCTGATTCGTCCGAGTGACCTGGGGTCCATTGAATAACGACAGTTCTGGTCGTGAGTTGGTGGCGTTTAAGGAGGCGCAGTATGGCCGTAGCAGCTGCATCTTGTGAACCCGGAGTAGCGATTTTCTTGTAAGCTTCATACCAATCAGTACGAATACGTATTGAACCAGTTCCGGTGCAAGGCACTCCTGACAAGGCTCCCCACATCGCGACGAGTTCAGCATGAAGAGGGGTAAATTGAGGTAGGTGGCAGGCACAAGCGCCTGAAAGGGAAGGGTTGTCATCGCATACCCAGTCCATAGATGCGAATTCGCTTGTAATCGATACGTTGATGTATATGTTAGTCGTATCAGGGATTCGCTGTGGTCGGTGATGGGCAGTGAGAATTTCCCGGGGAATGACAAACTCGCGGCTTATAGGTCGGCGATGGAGGCGTGTGACTACTGGCATCTCCCAAGGGACACGAGATGCATATAGGGCTGGTGTTTGGTCGTTACGCTGTTCATCCCAGGCCAGCAGGCGACGCTTTTGTACAGTGCTCTATAGACGTACTCGATGACGCGTCTGTGACTCGGAAACGTTGGTAGTGAGCGGTGGAAGAGCGGCCCAACGCTCAAGTTCGGCTATAGGAGTGTGCTTAGGCAGACCGGTAATAGTGCGTAGTGTTGCGCGATGAAGGCGTTCGACCTTAGCGAAGTCAATCTCCGACAGTTGGAGGACAGGTGTGTCGTAGAGTATTTTTCCGACCGCCGCTACTCGAGCCATCGCACGGCAGGAATGTTGCCGCGCACCGCCGTGCCGCTTGTACAGGCGACGAATAGTGTGTAGCAGTGCTGGCCAAAAGCGTTCTAGCTGATGAACCCATTTCTGGGGACTCTTGCAGCTTGAAATGGGCAGGTCAAGAATGCGGATTTGCCCATTTGAGTAGGTGATGGTTGTTATGATAAGTTTTGGTTTCGGTTTGAATTCTTTTATTCCCCAGGGGGCGTTTCTTTTTTGATTATATATATGTGTGTATGTGTGAATAAAAGGGGGTGTTCGTTCGGGACGGCTGGACTCTGCTTCCACCTTCGAAAACACCACAATGGCGACGAGGATGCTGTGAACCTACCCCTACCTACCCAACCCCGCCGCACCGTCAGGAACCGGCGCCATGAACTTCACCGGGCTTGCTCCGCCCCCGTTCTTCCTTCCGACGCCCAGCCGTCCGTCGTTGCCATGGGAGCAGATGTTCAGCGTGTACTTGGTGGCATCCGAGCCGGCGCATTCAAGCCAGATCAGCGCAAGGCTATTCTTTTGCATTGTTTGGGGGCGGAGGGCTGTCGTGTTTATCAGACGTTACATGCAAGGACCAGCGCCGCAGCAGCACCGTCAGCGCCAAGCGCCGCAGCCCTCGCCCTTGACAAGTCGGCCGGTCCTGACGAATACAACTCTACATTCGACGCATTACGGCAGCAGTTTTCGACGTCGTGCAATGTTATCGTAGAGCGCCGTCGTTTTCACCTCCGCAGCCAAAACACAGGCGAGTCTGTTCATGACTTTGTTGTCGCTCCACGGGAGCTAGCCGCACATTGTTAGTTTGCTTCGCAAGACGATCAATTCGTTGCTGGCGTAGCATCCAACCGCATACGTGAGCAGTTACTGCTCGAGGGTTCCACACTGTCTTTCGAGGACTCAGTTTGAATTGCACTTCCGTTTGAGCAAGCAGCGGAAGAACTATAGAGCTTTCTGCTTCCTGCCAGCAGCTCCCTCTCAGCAGAGGTTAACGAGGGGCGCGGGCGGCTCACGTGCTCCACAGCGTAACCGCTCCCCTGAGCGGAACCGAGAACGGAGTAGCTGCTATGATTGAACAGATTGTTTCCGATGCTGCTCGCAGGACCATTTCACATCAGCACCATAGAGAAAGAGACTTGTAAAGAGCGGACACTCGGCGAAAACTGGCCCCAGGAAATGACGCGTCGCCGATTGATGGATGGCGGCACCAGCGTTGGCATGCGCGGATGCGCGCGCGACGGCACTCGCTGCAGCGGTAGCCCGCCGGAGCAAATTATCGCCATGACAGTCGGAACTTAAGTTCCTCCAGGCCAGGAGCGATAAGTGTAATCTTTGGGGGGTGAGAGGGTCCTTTAACAACATAACATGGGAATGCCCGTACTATACCTGAGGAACAAACAAAATAGGCATGAGGGATAACTGGGATGCCTTGCTTCGCAGCTCAGACCCTTAGCTCCTCTTCCTGATCGTGCAACTAGCTCAAGAGGCTCCGAGAACCCAAGATCAACAAGTCTGCATCTCAAATAACGGCATCCGCCCCTCTACCTGCGTGTCGGGGTTGGATAGATTAGTTTACCCTTTGGACGTTCAAATTTATAGTGCCCATCTAAATTGTTTTAGAGTAAATGCGCATGCACTTGGTACACTTCTCCGTAGACTCATAAACCGCGATATAAGTAAAGAGAAGAAGGTGGGAGTCAAAGAAGTGAGAAAGGCCCCATAATAAGGGCTCCTAACTAATCTGGTCGACCAGGAAACTTTAAAGTCAGTGGAATCCTACAGCGTACGGATGCCTTTACATTTCGCATGCCGCGTTCGGGATCGACCGCAGGTACTCCAGCTTAGTAGCCGTGGGCCCCAACCACTAAGCCAATGTGACGGGTACGACGAGAGCAGCAACAGCAACAGCAGCAGCGGCAGCGGCAGCTGCGCTGCGGTGACGGCGGAGGCAGCAGAAGCGTCAGCAGCAGCAGCGGCGGCGGCAGCGACAGCAGCAGCAGCGGCAGCAGCGGCGGCGGCAGCGGTGGCGGCGGCCATGGAGGTGCAGGAGGAGGAGCAGCAGCAGCAGCGGCGGTGGTAACGGTCTCTACACTGCATCACGACGCCTCTACACGGCATTTCATACCTGCCTGTCCCTGGTTGTCTATATGCCAACGTGGGGCCGAGTCTCTACCACGCGCCCTCTGTCACAAGATCTCTTCTTCCACCTGCTCCTCGTTCTGTTTGCAGATTCTTGCTCGATTCTACAACACACTCCCCGCCCTGAGGTGAGATGTAGCACGAAGCTTGAACATCATCACATCATGGTCTCTGATTCCCACCATAATAAAGTGGGTGTGGGCATGTCGCCCGTAATGCTCGCCAATGATTATATTTTATACTTTGCGAAGACGGGCCTTCAACATGCGCAACTGGACTCCAACCGCGCAGTACAGTATGGATTCGTATGGGCGTGGCAGCCCAGATTTGAATCGCGCAGTGTAGCCCACACTTTGTCCAATTCGCTCTTTCTTCGGCGCTGAGTGACCACAATGCATCATTGACTGCGCCCGTCCTTCATCTGCATCAGCTTCGCTACGTGGTCCACCTGATGGTTATAACTGTTCATGCTGTCATTGCTGATATGCTTAAGCTGTATCGTTGTTTTCAATGCTACATGATGTCTAGGGGTTCCGGATCTGCCTGGCGAGGACCAGAGCACCACCTGTCCACGTACTGGCGATGACCTTGCTCTCCTTCCAGGAAACGCGAACTACTAAGGTGACATATGCTTGTTTAAGCCCTACTTGCTGCCCCGCCTGATGGGTTTGTGGCTTTGTCAATTCATTGAAGCAGAATCATCATTGATCTTGTTCATCTCAACACTGATGCATTTCACAATTACAAAAAACACAACTTTCTAGCCAAACATTGCTTCCACCGTATTCTTTTTCTTCTCATTGGCCTTTTTTTTCCAGCGCCTGGGAAAAAGTGGCCGGCAATATTCTAGGCTGTTCGAATATAGGTTGGCTGTCTTCAACTTTGCGCACTGCAGAAATCCTTGTAGAATTTGTCGGCTTAGTTCTCACGTTTGTGTAATAACATCATAGTAGATCCGTTCGGTTTTCCTCTCACATTTTCTTAGCGTATACAGAGGTCAGCATGTCAACTAGAGTCACTTAGCGGTGTCTTTCTCTGCGTATATGCTTTTCAGTAGCCGCATTATTGAGCTCTTCGAGGTAGGCTGATCACCTCCGCTGTTCGCTGTTTTTAATCTTTTGCTCACAACCTCTGAATGCGCTTCCATATATTTGTGTTGGTGGCTTCTGAGGTCAATACACCCCCATATGCTCCTCGTTGTAAGCCTCGTATTCCCCGCAGGCTGATAAAGCCGATTCATTTGGATGGTCGCTCCGTGTATATGTTGTCAGGCGCTGGACCAACATGTTGCGCTCGTCCGCAATCTTTTTTATTTGAAGGGCCGAAACCAATCTTTCTTTTACACAGCACCGAAGCACTTTTAATGTTCGTAATTGGCTCGATGCTCTGTTTACTCTTGGAAAGTCCCATCTTTATGGGTCCCTGACTGCAATACGTCTCACCCAAAAGTCATTCTCACATTACGGCACGCGCTTCTCGGTGACTGCAGACATCTCTTTGGGCCCTAAGATCATCCCTCCTATCAATGTATTTCAGCGATGACTCGTTGTGCTGTGCTTCCTCCCCAGGTGCCTCTGAGGTCGACTCGAATAAACGTAAATTCGACATCGGCGTGAAAACGGTGATACTTACGACTTGCCTCTCTGTAAACTCAATGGTAGAATCGATGGTTAATTTGAAAGGCAATTCGGAGATGTTTCCCGGTAAAGCTGCGTTCGTAGACCGTCAAGCTGCTCCAGGGAGATCATCTGCTGCTTCGTAAAATTACGGCTGTCGGCAGCGGGACTACGCGCCTGAAAGCCCTTGATGTGGCGATTGAGGAGTGCCATTGTCCGCGGGGTAGTCTCCTCCTATTCCTGTACAGCTGTGACGTTTCTACACAAACATCGTCTCTGACAGCTAGAATTTTCTCATCCAGCATGCGCAAACTGTCGTTGCATGTTTTTAGCCTGGCGAAAATAAGCTTTCAGTCAAAAATGGTACGTTCAGTCGATTGAGTAGTTTACTTGCTTCATGGCAGAGCCAAGTCTGAAGATCTCGCTTAATGACGCGCTTCCTTTTGATGTTTTCTATGATTTCTCGTTCAAGCCGTCGTCCCTGTCCTGTGGAGTTTGCTGGCAGAGCTCCCGCTATCTTCCTAGAGGGTCGTTGACGTTCTTGCAACCTCCAGGAAGGATCGATGGAAAAGCTCACCGTCCTTTGTACCGGCACCAAAGGTATACAAGCAGGGCGGACCCCACAATGCCGCTATACTGCATTTAATATCTGTCTATCCCTGGCTATCTGTGTGCCGAAATGGCGCACAGTCTCTTACCCCGCGACCTCAGTCTGAAGCTGTCTACTTTCTCCTCCTCCTCAATCTGTGTGGTGATTCTTGCTCGGATCTACAACACTATAAAACTCAAGTCGTCATTACGTGGTTGTCATGTTTATAGCTTAATATGGCACCTACGGCTAAGTGGAGAACCGCTTTGTAGAGCTAATGCTCGTAATCGAATGCCAATCGGCGTTGCGATCAAATGTGTATGTTTATATAAATATCTCATTGCTCTAAAATTACGGCCCTATAGACTGTGGTTGAGACCAGTTAGGTGTCTAGCAATTAGTTCGGTTCGTACCAGTAAATTTGCAATTACAGATCTACTTTCATTTTGTTGGGGGAGTCCCAGCATCGAGCTTTTGGAGTACAAAATGGTAATAGAATAGTGCGTATCCAGTGCACCACTGCTCGAAAACACATATGGATGGCATCCAACGATTCATTTTGGCAAGATCTGTGAAAAATTAAAATGCGGTTTTTATCTTTAAGATTTTTACAGCAATACTTGGCATCAAGGACATTTCTGTTTGTTCTGAACAGATTGACACATTCGCACCCTACTGTTTTCAATGTTCGGTCATTTTAATATTTCAATGATCTGGTAATTCTACACTTAAATATTTCTCGTTAGCATTTTGAACCATTTGGTTTTCAATGAAGTTCAGTTCAGTTCAGTTCAGGCGTTCAGTCGTGTCCGACTCTTCGTGACCCTATGGACCATGTCACGCCACGCTTTCCGGTCTCTCACTATCTTCTTAACATCACATAGCTTCATCTGCAATGCCTCGAGAATGCCATCTAACCATCGCGTTCGCTGCCTACCCCTTCTCCGGCGACCCTCAACCTTTCCCAACATCAAATCTTTCTCCAGCGACTCCTCTCTTCTCATCAGATGACCAAAGTAGCTGAGCTTTAACTTTAGAATTTGACCCTCCAATGAGCAGTCAGGGTTTATGGTCGACAATATCTACTGATTTGATCTTCTGGCAGTCCAAGGAACTCTTAAGAGTCTTCGCCAGCACCACAATTCAAACGCGTCGATTCTTCGGCGGTCAGCCTTTTTCACAGTCCAACTCTCGCATCCATACATTACAACTGGAAAGACCATAGCACGGGTTATACGGATCTTGGTTGGCAGACTAATGTCTCTGCTCTTTACTAGGCGGTCAAGGCTAACCATTGCTCTCTTTCCCAGAAGCAGGCGTCTCCTAATTTCATGGCTGCAGTCTCCTTCCGAGGTAATCTTGGCGCCCAAGAACAGAAAATCTGTCACAGCTTCCACTTCTTGTCCATTGATGCTCCAGGACTTGATAGGGCAAGACGCCATGATCTTCGTCTTTTTAATGTTCAGTTTAAGCCCAAACTTCTCACTCTCTTCTTGTACGCGCATCAGAAGTCTCTTGAGATCCACTTCACTTTCTGCCATTAAAGTGGTATCATCCGCATATCTAAGGTTGTTGATGCGTTTTCCAGCGATCTTCACTCCAGCTGAAGACTCGTCCAGACCGGCCTTCCTGATGATGCACTCTGCATATAGGTTAAATAGGCAGGGCGACAGTATGCAGCCTTGCCTCACCCCTTTCTCAATCGGAAACCAATCAGTAAGACCATGCCCAGTTCCGACTGTGGCCTCTTGCCCTTCATAAAGGTTCCTGAGGAGACAGATGAGGTGAATTGGAACTCCCATCTCTTGGAGAGCTTGCCACAATCTGCTGTGATCTACGCAGTCAAACGCTTTCGCATAATCAATAAAGCAGAGGTAAATGGGTTTCTGGAACTCTCTTGCTTTTTCCATGATCCAGCGAAGGTTGGCAATTTGGTCTCTAGTTCCTCTGCTTTTGCGAAACCCAGCTTGCACGTCCGGAAGCTCCCGATCCACATACTGCTGCAGCCTACCTTGCAGGATTTTTAACATCACCTTGCTAGCATGCGAAGTAAGCGCGGTCGTGCGGTAGTTGGAACAATCTTTGGCACTGCCTTTCTTTGGAATGGGGATGTAAACTGACCTCCTCCAATCCTGTGGCCACTGCAGGGTTGTCCAAATCTTTTGACATAATGTATGCAGTGTGTTAAAAGCGTCGTGGGTGAGGTTTTGAAGCAACTCAGCTGGAATACCATCAATTCCGCTAGCTTTGTTCTTAGCAAGGCTGGCTAAGGCCCATTCAACTTCACTCTTCAGGATGCCCGGCTCGAGATCAGTAATCACAACCGTCCTATGTTGGGTTTGCACATCCGGGTCCTTCTTGTACAGTTCTTCTGTGTATTCCTGCCACACTTCTTTATCTCTGAGGCTTCAGTGAGGTCCTTGCCTCGTTTGTCCTTTATCACGCCCAGCTTAGCACAGAAGCTTCCTTTGATATCTTTGATTGTCTTATACAGAGCTCTTGTGTTCCTTAATTGGCTGTTGTCCTCAACTGCTTGACACTGTATGTTCAAGAAGGCATTCTTATCTCTCCTTGCTATTTTCTGAAAATCCGCATTGAGAACCTTGTATCTTTCTCTTTCCCCCATACCTTTTGCCATCCTCCTTTCCTCAGCTATTTGCAAAGCCTCTTCAGATAACCAGTTTGCTTTTTTGCATTTCTTTTGCTTTGGAACTACCTTAGTAGCAACTTCTTGTATTATATCACGAACATCAGTCCACATCTCTTCGGGCTCTTTGTCTTCTAGATCTAATTCTTGAAATCGATTGCTCACTTCCACAGCATATTCTAATGGAATCTGATCCAGATCATACCTGAAAGGCCTTCTAGTTTTCTGCGTTTTCCTCAATCGAAGCTTAATTTTGGCAACAAGAAGCTGATGATCGGTGCCACAATCGGCCCCAGGCCTTGTTTTTACTGCTTGTATAGCGCTTCTCCATCTCTGCCGGCAAATAATATAATCGATCTGATTCCTGTACAGACCGTCCGGTGAAATCCATGTGTACAGGCGCCTCTTGTGCTGTTGAAAATGAGTATTCGCTATTGTCAGGTTGTTTTCTTGACAGAACTCTACTAGCCTCTGCCCAGCTTCATTTGGCTCACCAAGACCGAACTTGCATGTAATTCCGGATATTTCTTCACTCCCGACCTTAGCATTCCAGTCTCCTATGAGAAAAACGACGTCTGATGATGGGGTGCGGTCTAAAAGGCATTGTAGGTCCGCATAAAATCTCTCAACGTCAGCTTCTTCAGCAGCAGTGGTCGGTGCATAGACTTGGATAACTGTTATGTTGAAAGGGTGACCTTGGATCCGAAGTGAAATCATTCGGTCGTTTTTGGGGTTGTACCCTAGCACTGCTTTGCCCATTCTTCTGTTTACTATGAGAGCGACCCCATTCCTTCTCTTGGATTCGTGCCCACAATAAAAGACATAATGGTCGCCGGAGTTAAATTCTCCCATTCCGGTCCACTTGAGCTCGCTGATACCCAAGATATCAATGTTCAATCTGTCCATTTCTCGCTTGACGATATCCAGTTTACCTTGCGTCATAGATCTTACATTCCATGTTGCTATGTGATATATCTCCTTGCAACATCGGACTTTCCGGTCGCTTCCCGACACATCCACAACTGAGCGTCCTTTTGGCTTTAGCCCAGCCGCTTCATTCGTCCTGGAGCTACTAGGAATCGCCCTTTGTTCATCCCCAGTAACATGTGGGACGCCTTCCAACCTGGGGGGCTCATTTTCCGGCGCCATATCGATAATGGTATTGTGACTGGCCATAGGGTTTTCTAGGCAGGAAATACTGGAGTGGGTTGCCATTACCTTCTCCAGTGAATCACATTTTGTCAGAACTCTCTGCCGTGACCTGTCTATCTTGGGTGGCCCTACACAGCAGAGCTCACGACTTCATCGAGTTTCGCAAGCCCCTCCGCCACGACAAGGCAGTGATCAATGTAAGGAGTTCACAAATTTGATCCAAGGTTTTACGATTTATTTTGAAAATTTTGTCAATTGACGCTTTAATGTTTCTATTAAAAACACAAGCAATGTTTCACGGGGACACCTATGAAGACGTCGACGACTGGTTGCAGCACTACGAAAGGGTAGCTACCTTCAACCTCTGGGATGACGCCGCCCGGCTTCGCAACGTCTACTTCAGCCTTGAAGATGGCGCTCGGACATGGTTCGAGAACCATGAAGACCAGCTGTCATCCTGGAGTGAGTTCAAGCGTCATCTTGCGGCTGCTTACGGTAGCTCAGATCGCCGCGAACGGGCCGAACGCGCTCTCCAGTCTCGGGTTCAAATGCCCAACGAAACCGTCGCGGCATATATCGAGGACATGGCACACCTCTTCAAGCGGGCAGACCCTACAATGTCCGAGGACAAAAAGCTGCGCTACCTCATGCTTGGCGTTAAAGAGCAGCTTTTTGCTGGCCTGGTGCGCAGCCCACCGAAAACTGTCGCAGAATTCCTTGCGGAAACATCCACAATAGAAAGAGTGCTTCAGCAGCGAGCTTCGGCACAGAATCGCACCGTCCACGCCACCTCCGTCTCTGCCGAGTTACCATCGCATGGCATGGACGCATCGGCGCTACGTGAGCTCGTACGTTCGATTGTGCGCGACGAACTCAGACTGCTGTATGGCGCACATCAACCAGCTTCTACCTCCATTGCGAGCCTTGTCCGCGACGAAGTGCAGCAAGCGCTCCGGCCTCCGTTTCCAAGCGGTGAACCTCACCCTGCTCCTCCTCTTACGCCACCTGAGTGCCAGCGTCCCACATACGCCGAGGTGCTAAAATACTCGCCACCCCAGTCGCCGACCCTCATTCCTGCTAACGTAGCTGCACCAACAACACCGGCCCCCGTGATCCAGTACGTAACGGATTCCCGACAGTCTAGACGGAAAGCAGACGAGTGGCGTACCCGCGACCGACGGCCTTTATGCTTTCACTGCGGCGAACCGGGACATGTCTATCGGCGCTGTCCCTACCGTCGACTGGGCCTCGAAGGTTTTTCCGCCGATCCTCCGCGGCCTCGCTAGGGCGAACGGCCCCGAGCCGTTGAAGATTTCCTCAATGACCAGCGCCGTGGTGTTCCGTCTCGTCTGCCGCAATCTCGATCACCGTCGCCCAGGGCTCGCCCTTCGCCATCTGCTGCGAGGTCCTCATGGGCAGCGCAGGGCCGATAAGCCAGCACCTCCACCAGATTTGTCACGATATTGGCGACTAGCGCTAGGCTATCAGAGCCGGTGCAGGTGGAATTACAAGGTCCAAGCTTTAGGTACGTCCTTCTAGTCCGGAGCCGATTCACTTCGTCCTTTTTCTCCTAGCGCCACTTCAACGTCTTTCGCTGCGAGCCCCCACCCCCCCCCCCCCCTGGCATTATTCTACCCTTTAACTAATCTGGCATTCACATACTCTTGTTATTTGCTGATAAATTGCGTGCACTAATTTTTTTAAATTTACATCAGCATGCATTCCCTTTGGGTCTAAGCTATTTGACTTTTTGAACCTACTTTTAGCAATTTTTCCTTTTTATACTTCTTTATGCTTCGACGAATAACAATTAGCTCAACTTGATAATTCCTATGAAATGCCATTCAATCACCAATCACCATAACCACACCTTACATATTTGTAGCCCAACCACCAGACGTTTAGCGACCGGTGCCGACAATACGGACTCCTAAACACCTAAATAGAGTATAAACTATCGCTTAATGATGCACTTACCCAGCCCCAGGTGCATATAGTAGCATGCGAGCCGATACATTGAAATTTTTAATACAGAGCAGACTGCGTCAAAATATGCATTGTGCTCAAATATAAGCTTCAGTCCCGCGGCTGGAATTTCTAGTAAAAGAGAAATTTTATTTTACGTGAAAATACGACAATGCATGCAGACTTCGACAAATCCTTAACGGGTACGCACCATGATAAAGGCATGACAATTCCCGCAAAAGCGAACAATAAAGAAAGGGTAGCAGCTCCACTAAAGAACCAGGCTCTGAGGTAACACATAGTGTCATCAAAATTATCGCCAAACGCAAGTGCTTATATCAGAGATTGTCTATACCTAGCTCAAAAAGTAATGAGTTTAGTTTAAAAAATAAACCAGAGACCAGGGCGCAAAAACTGCGCTTCTCATACTACAAGTTGTCCTGATAAGTATTTACAGACAACCAGGTGCAGATTTTGCAGTGCTGGAATATGCTGGAATTCTTCGAGCCTCAGCGAGGCGCCTACAACGTCACATCCCAAATAGCCTACAGAATCTACATGCGACGCCTGGTTTGTCCCTTGGTCTGTACAATAGTATCCCAAGCCAGACGCCAGGCATCAGACAAAGAAGTAACATGGATATCTCGTCACAAGGGGTAGACAGAACGAGTGTGCACTCACCGCAGCCCGAGTATTGCTCACCCTAGTACCCTCATGACTTCCTTTATATGACCACTCCCAGCCCTTCACTACATATCCCGAGATACTGCAACAGGTCCGCTTAGCGAGAAAATCATTCCCTGCAGTTGCTAAGAAACTCGATAAATCAGAATTGTCACCTTATCACCATCAGCCGGACTGTATCCAGGGCTGGGTGAAGGTTACTTCCATATTCCTACGATTATCCCGTACCTATCTTCAAGCTGTGTCGACTTGACCCTTGAGAGCTTCTTAACCTATGCGTATAACGCATATATACTTTGCGTTTAACCAGAGGAAAAAAATTTGGAGGACGCTTAAGCTTCGCCTTCAAGAGTGGAACGATATGGCGTTATTGCACCTGATCGAGAAAACTTACTAAACGCAAGGGTATTGGGGCATCCTCGCACCGGTACCCGCGCGGCCCGAAGGGGAGAAGCGGGTGAGCGAAGATAGAGAAAGGAAAGACGCTTGATTCTACAACCTGTGAGGGTGCACGGCGAAACGTCAGGGGCGAGTGGCGCGCCACGTGTCGGGGCAGCGCCGCACATTGCGATTAGGGGTTCTTCTGTGTTTGCCGCAAGATGGCTCTGCATGTGCCCAGAGCGCAGAAGAAATGTAGCGGAAACGTACTTCGCTACTCGTGTAACTGCGACTTCTGTAAGTAACATGCTCATAATTACCGATATACACTGCAGTATAACGTTCTACGGCATGTTTCTAAGGCAACACCGCATTCACTAGAAGCGCTTTTGTACCGCTTACAAGCATCGAACTCAGCATCGAACTCGTGGCTGAGTATACGGTTCCTTCCAGTCGAGAGTGAGGGTATTCCTTTGGATTTAGTCATGGTCTTGGGCCTCCACAGCCTGTGGAAAACAAGGATGCAAGTGCAACATGCAGATGTCAACACGCGTTCTGTACGCGAGAACTTTATCGAGAGTGGGCTGCTCCTTAGAGAAACGTATCGGGTGCTTTCTGATCCACCTGACTGGATCAGTGTGCTCGATGAACTGGCTGTCCTCAAAAAATTTTAAACCTTTCGTGACAGCCGAAGTCTGGTTGTTGCGAGTTTTACCATTATTGTGGATCCTTTTTGAATTGATGTGAACTCAAAACAGGCAATAAAGAAAAAATAGTGGCTGAGTGGTAGCGTCTCCGTCTCACACTCCGGAGACCCTGGTTCGAGTCCCACCCAGCCCATCTTGGGACTTGCTTTTTATTATGAAGTGCATGCCTGGATTTATCGCTCACTGGACGCCGACGACACCGGCTTTTCTGCGACACGAGCTCCTTAACGCTACCGCGTTAGAATTTATTTCCTGAAGACACAAGATATCATATTGTGTTGTCAAAGCCAAATCTACTATTTCTTCCTGCTTTTATTTGCTCCGGAAAGCAATCGCATTTAAAGAATGAAAGATTTGTGTGTAGAAAAAGTGTATTACGAGAATTTACGCATGGTGACGATAAATGTCCCCAACTGAAACCGACAACAACGTCGAACAAGCGCGTTCGGAGCCAGTTGCTCGTAATCTCATTCACCTCCATGTCTCCTTGCTGAGCCCCATCAAGAACGCTGGTTTAATGTGTTGAAGAGCATCCGCATGAAGATTATGAAAAGGCATCAGGTTTGTGTTTCTGGCAGATTTCAACACCGCATATAAGTCAGCACAAGACCTTTAGCAAATATTGTTGGGTACGAATTAACAAATTTAACATTTTTCTTGTTTAAATACTATATTTTGAAACAGAGCGCACGCAAAAAAAAATTCTCATATTTCTGAAGATTGATTGATTGAATGTCCTTTATTGAATGGTAAGGCTCATGTCCATTAGTTCGATCGCCACACAAATCATATTGCACTAACCAGGCCACTAAGCGACCCATACTTGGCAAATACCTGTGTGGTAGCATCAGTTTCTAGAAGGGAACGGTAGTTCAGGCGGTAGGGTTTGATCTCGGAGCGTCCAGCAGAAAAAGCAGGGCAATCCCAGAGTTGATGAGATAGGCCGCCGCGCGTTAGAGTCGTACAGTGGGGGCACGTAATCATTACCTCTGTACACTGACGCCAGCGGGCCATAATACGTGGCGTGTAAGCCGCATGGGCGATGAGCTTATTCAAAAAGACTTCTTGACTTCGGGTGAGGTGGGTTTTTCGCGTAAAATGTCAGTCTGGTGTGGCCACCTGCATGCGATGCTGACTGAGGCTTCAAAGACTGGTCCGGGTATAGTGCATAAGGGCAAGAGAAGGGGCGTGTTGCCGCCCAAGGGTGAGAATGCAGCAAGGGGGTGGGGAAGTAAATGTGGACATCCTACCTGCCAAGGCAGCCGTGGCGTGTGCCGCCGCATTGCCCCCTGATTCGTCCGAGTGACCTGGGGTCCATTGAATAACGACAGTTCTGGTCGCGAGTTGGTGGCGTTTAAGGAGGCGCTGTATGGCCGTAGCAGCTGCATCTTGTGAACCCGGAGTAGCGATTTTCTTGTAAGCTTCATACGAATCAGTACGAATACGTATTAAACCAGTTCCGGTGCAAGGCACTCCTGACAAGGCTCCCTACTTCGCGACGAGTTCAGCATGAAGAGGGGTAACTTGAGGTAGGTGGCAGGCACAAGCGCCTGAAAGGGAAGGGTTGTCATCGCATACCCAGTCCATAGATGCGAATTCGCTTGTAATCGATACGTTGGTGTATAAGTTAGTCGTATCAGGGATTCGCTGTGGTCGGTGATGGGCAGTGAGAATTTCCCGGGGAATGACAAACTCGCGGCTTATACGTCGGCGATGGAGGCGTGTGACTACTGGCATCTCCCAAGGGAGACGAGATGCATATAGGGCTGGTGTTTGGTCGTTACGCTGTTCATCCCAGGCCAGCAGGCGACGCTTTTGGACAGTGCTCTATAGACGTACTCGATGACGCGTCTGTGACTCGGAAACGTTGGTAGTAAGCGGTGGAAGAGCGGCCCAACGCTCAAGTTCGGCTATAGGAGTGTGCTTAGGCACCGGTAATAGTGCGTAGTGTTGCGCGATGAAGGCGTTCGACCTTAGCGAAGTCAATCTCCGACAGTTGGAGGACAGGTGTGTCATAGAGTATTTTTCCGACCGCCGCTACTCGAGCCATCGCACGGCAGGAATGTTGCCGCGCACCGCCGTGCCGCTTGTACAGGCGACGAATAGTGTGTAGCAGTGCTGGCCAAAAGCGTTCTAGCTGATGAACCCATTTCTGGGGACTCTTGCAGCTTGAAATGGGCAGGTCAAGAATGCGGATTTGCCCATTTGAGTAGGTGATGGTTGTTATAATAAGTTTTGGTTTCGGTTTGAATTCTTTTATTCCCCAGGGGTCGTTTCTTTTTTGATTATATATATGTGTGTATGTGTGAATAAAAGGGTGTGTTCGTTCGGGACGGCTGGACTCTGCTTCCACCTTCGAAAACACCACAATGGCGACGAGGATGCTGTGAACCTACCCCTACCTACCCAACCCCGCCGCACCGTCAGGAACCGTCGCCATGAACTTCACCGGGCTTGCTCCGCCACCGTTCTTCCTTCCGACGCCCGGCCGTCCGTCATTGCCATGGGAGCAGATGTTCAGCGTGTACTTGGTGGCATCCGAGCCGGCGCATTCAAGCCAGATCAGCGCAAGGCTATTCTTTTGCATTGTTTGGGGGCGGAGGGCTGTCGTGTTTATCAGACGTTACATGCAAGGACCAGCGCCGCAGCAGCACCGTCAGCGCCAAGCGCCGCAGCCCTCGCCCATGACAAGTCGGCCGATCCTGACGAATACAACTCTACATTTGCCGCATTACGGCAGCAGTTTTCGACGTCGTGCAATGTTATCGTAGAGCGCCGTCGTTTTCACCTCCGCAGCCAAAACACAGGCGAGTCTGTTCATGACTTTGTTGTCGCTCCACGGGAGCTAGCCGCACATTGTTAGTTTGCTTCGCAAGACGATCAATTCGTTGCTGGCGTAGCATCCAACCGCATACGTGAGCAGTTACTGCTCGAGGGTTCCACACTGTCTTTCGAGGACTCAGTTTGAATTGCACTTCCGTTTGAGCAAGCAGCGGAAGAACTATAGAGCTTTCTGCTTCCTGCCAGCAGCTCCCTCTCAGCAGAGGTTAACGAGGGGCGCGGGCGGCTCACGTGCTCCACAGCGTAACCGCTCCCCTGAGCGGAACCGAGAACGGAGTAGCTGCTATGATTGAACAGATTGTTTCCGATGCTGCTCGCAGGACCATTTCACATCAGCACCATAGAGAAAGAGACTTGTAAAGAGCGGACACTCGGCGAAAACTGGCCCCAGGAAATGACGCGTCGCCGATTGATGGATGGCGGCACCAGCGTTGGCATGCGCGGAAGCGCGCGACGGCACTCGCTGCAGCGGTAGCCCGCCGGAGCAGACCCAGAAAGTTGTCGAAGGGAGCGAGCGGTTGCCTGCTCGTGCCTCTCCGCGCCTGTGTGGCACAGACCGCATATTTTAATCTCTCGTGGGCTGCTACGCCTTGCTACGCGGAACGACTGCGCTTTGGAATGAAGGTGAGCAATGTTTTTTCCTGAACTAAGCTGCATTTGAAGCAGTTTATCTCAGCGTGCTGGACAAAGTGGCATGTGAAGGCACCAAGGCACGCCGTTGCGCCAACAAGGCGCATTAGCCAGTCGGGGCCGCCAGACTGACGTGGTTTGCTGAACGGCTAGTTTTCCTAGTTGTGATGTTTAACAGGGCGACGGTAAGGTGAGAAATGTTGCTTTCTTGACTTTCTTGTCAAACTGCGCAGTATTTCAGGCAGTTTGGTGGCGACGGCGCTTCACAAAGTCGCGCGTGAAGGGCAAGCTAACAGGCATGACAAGGCATGCTGGCCGCGGGGACGTGACATGGCGAGTGGCGATTTTGCGAACGGCTAGTTTTGCGTGGTGTCGCGTTTAACAGGGCAACTGCAAGGTGACAAATGTTTCATGCTTGTCAAACTGCGAGGCATTTCGGGCAGTTTAGCTCAGCACGGTGGCCTGCGCTTCGCAATGTCGCGTATGGAGGGCAAGCCAACATGGCGTGCTCGCCGACTGCGGTGAGGCCAGGCCACGGTTTTGCGAACGCCTAGTTTTGCGTGGTGTCGCGTTGCATTTAACGCGGCAACGTAAAGTGAGAAATGTTTTATTATGCTGCAAGCTTCATTGCTTCAGCTGTTCAGTGTTTTTCAGGAATATTGTTAGTTTTGTGGCTAATATTTCACTCACTGTAGAAATGCATTTTCAGATAGGTCGGTTAGCCTGCATTTCGTGACCTGTACGTTACAAGAGTAGCTTTTGTACCAATTTTACGAATTGCAGCTTTCCTGTTCGGGGCCATACCTGCTGCTGCTCACCAAATCTTCAGTACGCACCGCGCACAGACGTGTGCGCGGTGCAGTGGCCTTACATTTCATTGCAACCTTCTGTATCATGTTCATTCCTTTTCCAACAGCACTGCATGGACTCACGGACTGCAGCCGAAGCACGGCAGAAGCGACGAGTGAACGCTGTGGCTTTCCTCCAAGCGGCAGTATTCCTCTCTGTCCTAAACAATACAAGTTATCCTTGCTAAGGTAGTCGCGACTGGGACTCTGTAGTGTATGTATAATGCCTGTTTTGTTACATATCATTTGCCGTAATTCGAAAATCAACGTTATGCTATCTTTTGTCTCTACCTAAGTGCTGTTTCTCGCCTTGTGTATTTTTATTTTTCTGTACTGTGTACATCGCCTAATGTATACCAAGTTTTGTCAATGCATCCTTCTACATCTGTTGCATCTCCAATTGTGTTTTATATGCAGCAAAATAAAGTTTCATTTCAGAAAGCACTTTTCGTCTTTCCTGCAATATTGTTTTGCAAAGGCTGTGGCATAGCTGCGTTGGCCAGTTTAGAGAACTGGGAATCTATTTTTCATGTTGTTATGCATGCTGAAAATAAGTAGAAACACTAGCAGACTATGTAAAAGCAATTTAATGCGCCAAAAGGGTCGGGAAGGAGGAGGAGGGGGCAAACTTTATTTAAAGAAGAGGTCGTAGGCGCGGGGGGGGGGGGGGGGGGGGGGGGGGGGGGGGTTGGCGTTCCCGTCCTCGCGGTGGGCTCCTCTTCTAGGCCGGACGCCAGGTGGCCGATCGACGATGTCGTTCGGCGGCCTCTTCGGCCCGCTCCGTGCCTCTGAGTTGAACCTCCGGGTCGGAGCTGAGCAGCGCGGCCTCCCACTGAGATTGGGTAGAGAGCTGCAGACTCTGTGATGGCTTGTCTTGATTACATGAGTATAGGATTTGTGGTGTGTCTGCCTTTTGATGCCCACAGAGAGAACAGACAGGGCTGAACTGCTCTGGGAAGGGCGCTGCGCATGCTAGCATTCAAATCTCGCGCCTGTCAGCAAGACCGGATGTAGTTGCCACCGGCCGCTTGGTGCGCTACAGTCAAATGGGCTGCTGGGCCCTATGGGAGTGTCCGCTCTTTACCAATCTATTTATGTCAGCGCCGCAGTGCCCAGCGCATGGGAAGACCTGTTCATTTTGTGGTCTCGAGGGCCACTTTCAAAAACTATTCAACCACAAAAGAACTCAAATGCAAGACCGAGTCCGTGAAGTTGAGCATCATGTTTCGTCACGTAGCAGTGCTGAGCAAGGTTTGACTTTGCAACGTTCCGCACGTAGCGGAATTCATATTCAAGTGCAAGTCGCGAATGGCACTTTGGCATTTCTTGTCGATTCGGAGTTGTCTGTTTCAATCCTGTCGGAAAAAGAATACAGTCGATATTTACAGAGCATTCCGCTCATGCCAGCTCCGCATGTCACTCTGTTCAACTACTCTCAACGGCCGATTTCCATTCCAGGTTGTTTCCAGGCAGACGTTCAGTTTAAAGGACGCACAGCTTCACTATGTTCTCCTGTTGTTCACCGAGGAACTTGTCTGATCGTTCTTTTCGGCATTCTAGCCTTGGATCTTCGCATTGAGGGTTGTGCTCTTGAATGCTTGCACACGTCTGTTGATCAGCTGCCGACTGTCAATGACCCGCTATCTCATTCCATTTCCACACCGTCAAGCGAGCAGCCCCGCAACAAAGATCTGCCGCCAGCTTTAGCACATGAGTTCAGTTGGCTTTTCATTCCGGAAATGGGATTTGCTGAAGGGTTCATCCATCGCATCTAGACATGGCAAGGCGTGCAGCCTGCAGCTTCCAAGATTCGCCGTCTGCCATATTCTCTCCAGTCGCCAGTATCAAAGGAACTTTAGAGGTTACTGAGCCTTGACATCATCGAGAGCATCGATGCTTCTGAATGGGTGTCTCCTATTCTTGTTGTTGACAAGAAAGATGGTAGCATCAGGATATGTGTAGCATTTCGTGAGCCGAACAAAGCTATTATTCCAGACAGTTTCCCACTGCCGCATACCGAGGAACTGCTTCACACTTAGGTAGGCGCTGCACACTTCACAAAACTTGGCTTCGCTTTTGCTTACCATCAGGTTCTTTTGCACCCTGACAGCAGGGATCTGACAGCCTTCATCACTCAAGACGGTCTTTTCCGCTTTAAAAGAATTTGCTTCGGGTTGGCTTCTGCCCTAGTGGCATTTCAGAAGATGATGGCGACAGTCCTCGACCGTTGCCCAGGAGTGTTGTTCTACATCGATGATGTGATCATTTTTGGCAACACCGCAGAAGAGCACACGACCGTGCTGCAAAAGATCAAAAACGGAGGCCTGAAACTGAACAACAAATGCCTTTTTGACGCTTTCGAAGGTGGAAGCAGAGTCCAGCCACCCGAACGAACACACGCGTTTATTCACACATACACACAAATGTATAACGAAAACAGAAACGTCCCCTGAGGAATAAAGAATTCAAACCGAAAACGAAACTGAATATTGTCACGAAGACAGGGATTTATGGGTATCGGCAACAGAGGCAGATACACACAATCAAGACAGAGGTTCCCGGGAAACGGTAAAACGAAGACACAAGCTCAAGAGTCCACAGTCCTAGCTAGCCAAAGCGCGCGAGAGTCTCCAACTTCTTCGTCGTTCAAGCGCTACCTCGAACCGTCAGGTGGCATTATTCCCCCCCCCCCCTCTAAAAAAAACCGCAAGCTCACAGAAAACAAAACTGATCCGGATGGCAAATACGACTTTCAGCGAGTAAAATACGGCTTCATGCGAAGCACATGCACCAGGTCAGACGAGCACTTACAACTAGAACTCGGTGCAGTTCCGTCTGGAATAACCTCGTATGTAACTTCTGAGAGGCGACGCAACACTCTGTAGGGTCCGAAGTAACGATTGAGAAGTTTTTCTGACAGGCCTGGGCGCCGGACAGGTGTCCACACCTAGACTCTGTCACCTGGCTAGAACACGACATAGCGATGGCGGTCGTTATATCGGCGTGCATCTGTTGCTTGCTGCTTTGTAATGTGATTACGGGCGAGTTGGCGAGCTTCCTCAGCGTAGTTGGTGAATTCTTCTGCGTCAGCGGTAAGCAGTTGGTCGTCAGCCGCACATGGCAGCATAGCGTCGAGCATGGTCTGTACATCACGTCCATATACTAGGCGAAACGGAGTGAATCGAGTTGTTTCTCGAAACCCTCCAGATGATCGATCACAGTTTTGAGGTCTGAATCAGCCCGTTGCCGGGCCTTTAAATCAGAGGAACTGATAATGCCAAGAAAATGGGCGTCTTCATCCGTAATGTCATGGGCCAACTCCACGGGTGATCGAGACAGTGTGTCAGCATCTTCATGTTTACGTCCGGATTTATAAACGATAGAGTAATCAAACTCCTACATACGAAGGCTCCACCGTGCAAGACGTCCTGATGGATCTCGAAGACTAGCTAGCCAACACAAAGCATGATGGTCTGTCACAACTTTAAATTTACGCCCGTAGAGGTAAGGTCGGAATTTCATTGTGGCCCAAACGACGGCTAGACACTCTTTTTCAGAAGTTGAATAGTTTGATTCTGCCGAAGAAAGGGTGCGGCTGGCATAAGCGATCACTTTTTCCTCGCCTTGCTGGTACTGGATCAGAACAGTAGCCAGACCGACATTGCTGGCGTCGGTGAGAATTTCGGTGGCAGGGTCCTCATCAAAGTGTGCAAGAGCGGGAGGGTTGTGCAGCCGTTGGCGCAGCTCAGTGAATGCCTCCTGCTGCTCGGAAGACCAGACATACGGGACGTCATCACTTGTCAGGCGCGTCAAATGTTCTGCAATCTTGGCAAAATCGACAATGAAATGGCGATAGTACGCGCACAGGCCCAAGAAACGTCGGACTGCTTTCTTCGTGGTAGGGATGGGAAAATTGGCTACAGCGGCTGTTTTATCAGGATCAGGCCGGACACCGTCAGCGCTAACCACATGACCGAGAAATTTTAGCTGCTGATATCCAAAGTGACATTTTTCCGGTTTGAGTGTGAAATCGGCCAATCGAAGAGCTTCCAATACCGTTCGCAGCCGCTTAAGATGTTGATCAAACGTTTCTGAAAACACGATGACGTCGTCCAAATAAACCAAACAGGTTTGCCATTTAGGACCAGCAAGTACGGTGTCCATCATTCTCTGGAACGTCGCTGGCGCTGAACACAGACCGAAAGGCAATACTTTACATTCATATAAGCCATCGGGTGTCACAAAGGCAGTCTCCCGATCGCGCTCATCCACTCCTATCTGCCAATAACCACTTTTTAAATCAATGGAGGAAAAGAACTTGGCGTTGCGAAGTGATCGAGTGAATCGTCGATACGGGGCAACGGATATACATCTTTTTTTGTGATGTCATTCAGTTTCCTGTAATCAACGCAAAAACGAAGCGTGCCATCCCTTTTCTTAACCAACATGACTGGCGACGACCACGGACTTTTAGACGGCTGAATAGCATCATCATTAAGCATTTCCTGGACTTGTGGCCGAATTGCCTCACGTTCTTTTGCCGAAATACGGTACGGCTGCTGTCGAATAGGTCGGGCATCGTCAGACGTTAAGATGCGATGCTTGGTGATAGAAGTTGGCCGGACTTTCGATGATGAGGCAAAGCACGGAGCGTACTCCAGCAGTAAGGCAAGCAGGTCGCGTTGTTGATAGACAGAAAGGTCACTGCTAACATCGATGTGCTCTAGAACACTGGGATTATCAATAATGTCAGAAACAAAACATTCAGAAACTTCCTTTAACAGTTCGTCGAAAGCGATGGCAGTAGAGCCATAGAGGTGGCGAGATTCATTCGTGAAGTTCGTGACGAGAAGCTCAGAGTGACCATTGCTGAGAATATTTAAGCTTCGAGCTGCACAGATGCCATGAGAAAATAAAAGCGAACGGTTGCCTTCAGCTATTATCGGCCCGTCACGAAGCCCGTCGCACACAACACTCACAAACACGCTGGAGCGGGGAGGCACTGAAACACACTCGGCTGAAACTTGTAGGGCGCACGTACGTTGGCCATCGGAGGGGCTGGCAGCCGCTTTCTCCGTTGAGAACGAGACCGTTCGCTGTCGGAGATCGATGATGGCGCCATATTCCCGCAGGAAATCCACACCGAGAATCAAATCATGAGAACATTCCCGGAGACGACGCAGCTGACAACGACCGTTGACGTACGAATCTGGATTCTAGCCGTGCGCTGTCCAATAGGAGTAATTACATGTCTCCCAGCCGTGCGTATTTGCGTGCTACACCATGGTGTCATAACCTTCCTAAGGTTCGCTGCCAGCTTTCCACTCAAAATCGAAAAGTCTGCTCCGGTATCCACTAAAGCGCTAACATTATGATCATCGATGCACTCAGGGATGTCTAGCCATAGCCGGTCTCGTGAACCAAATGCTGTCGTTTCTGCTCCAAAATCCATATCTCTTCTCATTGGAGGGACTTCTTTGTGCTGACATTTAGCGGCCCCGCCCCCGGAGGTCGCTCTACTCAGTTTTCCCGGTGGGGGCTTGGCGAGCGACCAGGCGGTGCTCGCGGGAAGTCACCAGTTTTTGAAGGGGATTGCCGACGTGGGCATGGAGACCTGGATTGTCGGAGCGCCAAAAAGGCTGGTCCCCTCCTCTCGAATACCTTTGTCGGTGGAGAAAAAGCGCAGTCTCCCTTGAACCGGCGTGGTGGTTCTGGCACGGACAAAGTCGCCTACGGCTATCTTAGTCTTCTTGGCAGCTCTCCTTTTGTCCGTGTAGCATTTGCTGCTCTGCTGTTGACGACGGACCCTGACAGAGTCGCGCCAAGTCCTTGGCTGGGTCTTCCGCAAATCCTGGTGCTGAAAAGCCCAGAACATCCAGCCTGGTTCAGGACATTGTACGACGTAGCAGACCTGCTGGGGCGACCCCTGTGTGTGCGGAGTACATCGATAAATGGCAAGGTACTCCGTCACTGCTTGCCGGAGTGGTCGTCGTTCGAGGAGTGCAACTTGAAGGAAGTTTTTTAGTGCGCGATGGAATCGCTCTATTTTCCAATTCGTTTGGGGATAGTACACCAACGAATGCGAAAGACGGATGCCTCTGCTTTGCAGGAAGATGATGAATTCGTGCAATGTTAATTGAGGTTGATAATCACAAGCTATCTCTCCTGGATAGCCTTCACGGGCAAAAACAGTTATTAAAAAGTCTTATACGGGGCTTGTAGACACTTCGCTGCAAAAGTTTACTTCTGGTCATTTAGAATGGTAGTCAACAAGTGTTATGGCAAATCTGCTGTTGTAAGCTGCATGCGCCAAAGGACCAACAATGTCTAGGCCAAGTTTCAGCCACGGTTGCTCACGCCATTCAACAGGTTTCAACGGTGCTGGTGATGATTTGGCGGACTTATCTGCCTCCAGGCAGATGTGGCAGATTTTTATTGCCATTTCCACTTGCTGATCCATTCGTGACCACCAGAACCACTCACGCAGTCGCGCCTTCGTGCGCGTGATACCCGGATGTGTCTCGTGCGCGGTGCTGATGATCTGAGCTGTGAGGGAGGTGGCAACAAAGAGGAGCTTTGCACGCAGTAGTAAGTTTTGTCAACAACGGAGAGTTCTTCCTGAATAGGCTAGAATGGCTTCGCCTCTTCTGGTATGGACTTCTTTGGCGGCCAGGAATTCAGTACGAACACCTTGACGGCTTCCAGGCAACCGTCATGGAGGGCGGCGTGCCTGACCTTCTCTTTGTCACACAGGCTGGCTCAATGAACGAGACGATTTCTTCCTCCTTAGCAATTTCTGCCTCTCAGGTACGTGCTCGCAGCCGTGAAAGTGCATCTGCTACAGTGTTTGTGGACCCCTTGCGGTATTTAACAGTGAAATTGTAGCAAAGCAGTCGTGCACTCCAGCGTGCAATTCGGAGTGGGCGTCTTCCATGTCATTGTGACGACAATAAGGACACCAGTGCTTGGTGGTCTGTTCGAATAGTGAAATAACGACCGCAAAGGTATGTGTGCCATCGCTCACACGCCCAAATACATGCTAGTGCTTCCCGATCACCGGCCGGATATTTCCTGTTTGCAGGCGACAGTGTACGAGCTGCGAAAGCGACTGTGCAGAGCTCGTTACCATTTTTCTGTTGCAGGACTGCTCCCAGTCCGCAATCATACGCGTCGGTCGTCACAATTACTGGAAGTGACGGATCGAACATGTGGAGGACTGTACTTGAGGATAGCATTTCCTTAATCCTGCTTCCACCTTCGAAACCACCACAATGGTGTTGCCTTCATTGTGAAAATGAATCTGCATGCTGGGGTTGGTTTTATGTTTTCCGTCGATACTAATCAATTCTGTTTTATGTGGTGCGAGTTCGAGGCCAATTTTGGTTAGTGTATCTTCAATACAAAGAAGGGCCGCCTTAAGTTCAGTCTGCATAGAATATTTGTCTACGTAATCCGCTGCCTCAGTCCAGATGCTAATATTGTTACGAAGCGGCAAGCCGATGAATACAGTAGACAGAACATGACCGATGACGATGGTAGATGACGTTTAATGAATGTTCGAGGGCCTAGCGCGAGCGCTCCTGCCCGCGCCACTGCAGGCTTCTCCTTCCTTGTCGTCCGTAACATGACCCGGGGCCACCGAGCGATCGTCCCGATCGTGGACGAGGAAGTTTAGCGATGTTAATGATTTTATGGCATAATGATTGGCGTGTCTGGATGCTTGAAGAAGAAGAGGAAGAAGGAAGAATAGAACGGCTTGCCGGCACGATGTCTGATGCGTGGGTGATCCGTCTCCCTTGGAGCTGTCAACCATCCGTCACCAGAGTCCATTGGACCGATGGCTCGAGGTCACGTCGGGCAGCTTGGGCGGGGTTTGCGTGTTCGTGTCCATCGGTTCCTTCGGGACATTCGGGTCCTTCATCTCGGTTCTGATCGGTATGTCTGTTCTCCTTGTCTTCAGGTCCGGGCGGGGGCTGGGCGGTGGTAGTTGTTCAGGTCTGGGCTTGGCTGGGGCGAAGGTGCTCGGCGATGTCCCTGGGCCCTCGGTGATGGTCCCGGCTTGAAGATGGCGTCGATGCTCCAAGGCGAGGATGGGGATGCCGTACGCCGCACCTCCAACCAAATGTTACGAAGCGGCAAGCCGATGAAGACAGGAGACAGAACATGACCGATGACGATGATAGATGACGTTTAATGAATGTTCGCTGGCCTAGCGCGAGCGCTCCTGCCCGCGCCACTGCCCGCTTCTTCTTCCTTGTCGTCCGTAACAATACCATCGGCATATGTAGCGAAACTTGCGCTTGCGCCGAGTTTCAGATTCTCAGCGACGCGTCTCATGGCCAAGTTGAACATTATGGGTCCGAGAATGGAACCCTGAAGTACACCCCTATCCAAGTACTAGGTTTTGGGCACCTATCCCGGAGCTTTACCTCGTAGCTGAATGGCAGATCCAGATCTGGGCATGAGTACTAGGAAAGCGTTTGGCGAGTTCCTCCAGGATAACCTCATGGCGAACATTGTCAAAGGCTTTGTGTATACCGACAGCCAGGAGATAGTCAGGTAGCGCTTTACGATGAGCTCTATTCAGAACTCTTCGCAAAAGCCAAAGGCAGTCATGAGTTCCGAGGTTAGTGCGGAAGCCGGCTTGAGCTGGATGAAATCCAGGACTGACGTATTCAATGTAGTGACTTATTCGGGTATGCAGCAGGCGCTCGATGAGTTTACACAGATGTTAAGTCAGAGCGATTGAACGCAAACTAGGAAGTCGGGGGTTTTTGCCAGGTTTAGGAATAGGGGGAAAAAGAGAAAGCTTGAGATCATCCGGTACTGTTCCGGCCTCCCAGTAAAATTAATGTTATCGAGAAGGGTATCCTGGGCTGCCGAATCGAGATTGCGAAGCTCCTGCCAACTGACTCGGTCATGCCCGAGTTTGGAGCGAGGTCAGCTTCTTCCGAGGGCTGCTTGCAGTTCTCCCTTAGAGAATAGGCGATCCAGGTCTGGATCAGGGTTTCTGACTGGGAAAAGGGAAACTGCTGGTGGAGGCGTTAGGCTGGCATGTGGTAAAAATGTGCGTATAACTTCCTCTTGCGATTCAGAAGGAGCTCGGCGAGAGGTGGGGCTCCGCGTGCCTTGCCATTTAGGCCACGAAAGATAGGCCCGCTACTTGTCCAAGACGGTCGCATGTATAGTGCCAAGCCTAACTTTACAGGTGAAGCTGGCATGCCCGGATAAGCTTGAATTGTCGTCGAAGAAGTACGAGATCTTTGTGACGTTTTGTGTGTGTCCGAAAACGTTGCGTGAGGTGATCTTTGCGTTGCCAAAGGTTAGCCAGGTGAGCATCCATGCCAACTGTGGAATCGCCACAGGGGATATATTCGAGAGCTTGAGTGCGGGCATCTCGGAGTACAGACGGGAAGGAGTCAATATCCTAGAAGGAGGTCGTAGTATTAGCACGAACCTTCTCCCAGTTAAAAACCGAACGTGTTGTCCGAACGCGAAGACATTTACGATCGAGAGTGAGAAAGTTGGGCAAGTGATCACTACCCCAAGAAATAGAAAGGACTTCCCAGCGCCGAAGAAGACGCGGTGATGAGAATGTAAGGTCCAGTGTAGTGTGCGCTTGAGAGGAATGGAGACCGATACGGGCCGGCGTGTTAGGTTCGTTGCACAGGGTAAGAAGAGTTTGATCAAGGACGCCGTATAGGTGTTTACCACGTTGGTTAGGATGAGATGAGCTCCAGGCTGCGTGATGTGCGTTGAAATCTCCGCCGATAAAAATGGGATGAGAGTGTGCTGCGTTTTCAAGGTCAGGGAGCAAGGTACAGGGTTCTGCCATGACCTTACCTGGCCGGAAATAGGCCGATGCCACGACGAAAGGTTTTTGGCCAGGGGGGAAGATTTTTACTGCAACAATCTCCCGAGCAGAAGAGCAAAGGGTTTGAAGCGAGAACTCATTGGAAGGACAATCATTTCGGATTAAGACGGCCGCCTGTTCCTCTGAACGGCCGTTTTTATGTTGGATAGTAGGTGTCTGGTAAGTGCAGTAACCAGCAATTTTACAAGGACCGCGCGTTTCTTGAAGGAGTAAGAAAAGAGGACGGCCCTGAGGCGCAATACGAAGGGTAGGACCTTTCTCATTGTAGCTTCTACAGTTCCATTGAATTCCATGAGCCATAGTATTCATGAAAGGGGCACAGATTTGCGGCGCTTACTATCGTCTGTGAGTGTGTATTGAAAACAAGTATTGAATGACTGACCACAGTTGATGAGCAAGAACCAGGGGATTGAAACAGGCCGTGCGCGAACTTCCTTAACTCAAGTGTATATTGTTCGCGCATATACTTGTTTGAACTAAGGTTTATATATATATATATATATATATATATATATATATATATATATATATATATATATATATTGTAATAGGGCGTTTATTGACGCTCAGATGGAGAGCTGTGAGGACAGGACCTTGCAACGGCGAGCCCAGCGTACTTCTTCTTTGTCTTCGTCGCACAACGCACAGGTGCATGTCGATGGCTGAAGTGCTATCACAGTACATTTTCCCCCCGGGTAAAAAAAAGGAGCCATCCTGGCGACTTATGGCGCGGAAAGCATAGCGGGGTCATAGAATGGCTTCAATCGGTTCACGTGAACTGTTTCACGACCACGGCGACGCAAGTCCGCAGAGGGCGTGACGGGCTCAACTACGTAGTTGACTGCAGATGTTTGCTGGAGGACCCTATATGGCCCGTGGTAGCGAGCAAGAAACTTCTTTGAAAGGCCAGGGGTTGTGGAGGGCACCCAGAGCCACACCAGTGTGTCCGGGAGATATGACGAAGCTTCGCCGGTATCACGGAGGTATTTTTGTCGCCACTGATTTTCTGTTGTGAGAGAGCGGGCGAGCTGACGGCATTCTTCTGCGTACGTGACGGCATCGGATAGCGGGGAAGATTCGGAAACGTCAGGGCGGTAGGGAAGAAGTGTGTCCATAGTACAGGGTGGCTCGCGCCCGTAAAGGAGAAAGAATGGAGAGAATCCAGTAGTGGCCTGTGTCGCGGTGTTATATGCGTAAGTAGCAAACGGTAGAACTTGGTCCCAATTGGAATGGTCGGTGTTCACGTACATAGCCAGCATGTCACCGAGAGTGCGGTTAAAACGTTCTGTCAGTCCATTCGTCTGAGGGTGGTACGAGGTAGCGGTGCGGTGTATGATGCGGCATTCTTTCAGGAGAGCCTCAAGAGCGTCTGATAAGAAAACGCGTCCGCGGTCACTGAGCAGTTCGCGAGGGGCACCATGGCGAAGAACCAGGTTTTTCAGAATAAAGGCAGCCACGTCGCGTGCGGAAGCAGAGGGCAATGATGATGTCTCAGTGTAGCGGGTTAGATGATCCACTGCCACGATAATCCAGCGGTTGCCAGCTGAAGTTGTAGGAAGGGGACCGTATAGATCTATGCCGACACGATCAAACGGACGGGCAGGACAGGGCAACGGCTGCAACGAAGCAGAGGACTTGAGAGGAGTTTTTCGGCGTTGGCAAGACTGGCAGGAGCGGACAAAATGGCGGACAAAGCTTTACATTCCACGCCAGAAGAAGCGTAGACGCAAGCGCGTGTAGGTTTTCAACACTCCGCCGTGGGCGCACTGGGGATCAGTATGGAAAGCAGCACAAATTTCGGCGCGGAGATGACGGGGGATGACTAAAAGCCACTTCCTTCCGTCGTGAAGATAATTGCGGCGGTAGAGCAGCCCGTCACGAATTGAAAAATGGTGAGCTTGGCGGGCAAGCGCCCGAGACAGACGACCTGGAGAGTGACTTGAAAGAAAGTCCAGAAGTGTAGATATCCACGGGTCGCGCCGCTGTTCCGTGGCCATGTCAATAGTGGCAAGCGAAGACAAATCGTAGGCGCAGATCTCATCAGGCAACGAAGAGGGAGGCAGCGGTGAGCGCGAAAGAGCGTCCGCGTCAGTATGCTTGAGGCCTGAGCGATATATGACACGAATGTCATACTCTTGGAGGCGAAGAGCCCATCGAGCAAGGCGGCCGGACGGGTCCTTGAGGGACGCGAGCCAGCACAGAGCGTGATGATCAGTGACCACATAAAATGGTCGGCCATAGACATACGGACGGAATTTGCCGATGGGCCAAATAATGGCCAAGCATTCTCTTTGCGTAACAGAATAATTGGACTCTGCCTTGGTCAAGGTGCGGCTTGCGTACGCCACCACATAGTCTCGGATACCAGATTTGCGTTGGGTGAGAACGGCGCCTATCCCAATACCGCTAGCGTCAGTGTGAATCTCAGTTGGCGCATTCGGGTCGAAGTGGCGGAGGATGGGAGGCGAAACTAAAAGACGGCGTAAAGTGTTGAAGGCGTCATTACAGGCAGGTGTCCATGCGCAGAGGTCGGAGCTGCCGGAGAGGAGCTGGATGAGAGGAGCAATAATAGAGGCGAAATTTAAGATGAAGCGGCGAAAGTAGGAGCATAGGCCAATGAAACTTCGTAGCTGCTTCAGTGATTTTGGGCGTGGGAATTCGGCAACTGCACGAAGTTTGGTGGGATCGGGAAGAATGCCATCCTTAGAAACGACATGACCTAGAATTGTTAGTCGGCGAGCAGCAAAGCGGCACTTCTTCAGATTCAGTTGGAGGCCGGCGGTAGCGAGACAAGTGAGAACGTCCTTCAGTCGGAGCAGGTGGGATTGAAAATCGGTAGAAAAGACTACGATATCATCGAGATAGCAAAGACAGGTTCGCCACTTGAATCCACGAAGCACAGTGTCCATGAGGCGTTCAAAGGTGGCCGGGGCGTTGCAAAGCCCAAAGGGCATGACGTTGAATTCATATAATCCATCTGGTGTGATGAAGGCAGTTTTAGAGCGGTCAGCGTCAGCCATTGGCACCTGCCAGTAGCCAGATCGTAAATCCAACGAGGAGAAAAACTCGGCGCCCTGCAAGCAGTCTAGTGCGTCATCGATGCGTGGCAGAGGATAGACGTCCTTGCGCGTGATCTTGTTGAGCCGGCGGTAGTCGACACAAAACCGGAAGGAGCCATCTTTCTTAGGTACCAACACAACTGGAGACGCCCAGGGACTGTGGGATGGCCGAATGACACCCCGACGGAGCATGTCGTCCACATGATCAGCAATTACTTGGCGCTCCGAAGCCGACACGCGATAGGGGCGCTGGCGAGAAGGTGCAGTTTTACCGGTGTCGATGGTGTGCTCTACGACAGACGTGCGGCCCAAGTCAGTTTGAGGAAAGTCGAATGAAGAAGCGAAGTTCTGCAAGAGGGCGACAAGTTGATCACGTTGCGCAAGTGGAAGATCAGCATCAATAGCATGTTGGAAAACGTCGGAGGGCATCGAAGCGGTCGCAACATCGCAAGAGCACAGACTAACGTCGAAGGAGGGGGTTGAGTCAGCAAGAGTGGTGATATGACTGGGATCAAGCTCTTCAAGACGTCCAATGCATTCGCCATGGAGCAGGACTGCTGGGCAAGAAAATGGGTTCGAGGCGTCTTGAATTTCGAGAACTGCGAACGGAAAAAGGAGGCAGGGATGACGGGAGGTGGCTTCGGAAGGTGTAAAAATCGCAGTCAAAGGAGTTACCCACTCACAAGACAGTGGTATGAGGGCAGCAGAGAACGGAGGTATGTCGGTGTCATGGGCGACGAGAAGTTTTGCAGTGCGGGGAGGGGTATCACAGAAGGGGGCATCACAGAGGGGGGCGAAGGCAATTTGTGCACGAGCACAGTCAATAACGGCTTGATGAGTCGATATAAAATCGTATTCGAGGATGATATCATGCGAGCAGTTCGGCAGAACAATAAACTCGATGGGGTACAAGACGTCTTGAATGAGCACACGGGCTGTGCAAGATGCGGAGGGGTGAATGTGCTGTGATGAGGCGGTGCGGAGCGAAAAGTCGGAAATCGGAGTGGTCACTTTGCGAATTCGACGGCAGAGCGCTTCACTGATGACGGAGACGGCTGCACCGGTATCGACGAGAGCGAGAACTGTGGCGCCTTCTACAGAAACTTTGATAACATTAGCGGGACGACATGGAGGACTTGAGGAATTCGAAACAAGCGCAGTTCTTGCCCCCGGAACTGCGACTGTTAGTTTCCCTCAACGGTGCTGGTAGAACGTCGCAGCATTGGAGAAAGCGATCGGCGCCGAGGAGAATGTGATCGGTGATTGGTATAGGTTTGGCGATCTTGTGGGACAAATTGAGAACCGGGCGGAATCATTTGCGAGCGTGAGTCGGTATCGTACGGGTAAAATCGAATGTCAGGCTGTGAAGGTTGGAGGCGCTGGCGACAAAGGCGCGCAACATGGCCCGGCCGACCGCAGGCATAGCAAATCGGAAGGTTGTCCGTAGTACGCCAAGGTTTCATAGGATGTGGGCGGAACCTTGAGGGTGGGGCTTGAAACGAAGGCTCAGCATGCGGCGGTGAACGGTAGGCAGGGACCTGCACATAGGAGCCAGACGTGGGCGAAGGTGGTGGCCTAGCCGTTACTTGGGCATACGTGAGAGGTGCCGTCACAGGCGGCACCACGGGGTTGGACGGCAAGGCATCAGCGACGTGTTCTTGCACGACACGGCGTATAGCAGGGGCCAAAGATGGAGCCAGTTCAGGAACGAGGCGGCCCGAGTCTTGAAAATGGGGAAGGAGTGAGATTTGACGTGCGACCTCTTCACGAATAAAATCTTTGATCTTTTGATTCAGCGGGCTCCCTTCAGAAGTTGGCGAACCACCCAGGGCTAATGCGGATACGCCTTCGTCGCACACACTGGAGCGGCGCCTAGAAGCGCGCCGCTTGCGGAGCTCGTCGTAGCTCTGGCAAAGCTTCACGAGTTCACTAACGCTGGTGGGATCTTTCGCTACCAGCATCTGGAAGGCGTCCTCAGAAATGCCCTCGAGGATGTAGCGGATTTTGTTTGCTTCCGGCATGGCCGGGTCGACTCGTTTGCAGAGATCAACGACGTCTTCTATGTAGCTGGTAAAGGTCTCATCAGCGCGCTGAACACGATCGTGTAAACGTTGTTCGGCACGAAGCTTACGCACTGCCGGGCGGCCGAACACTTCCGCGAAATTCTTTTTAAATGTCGACCAAGATGACAGGTCAGCCTCATGGTTGCGAAACCAGAGGTTCGCCACGTCCGTCAGATAGAATATGACGTTACTGAGCTTGTATGAGTCATCCCACTTGTTGTAGCTGCTTACTCTTTCATAGGACGACAGCCAGTCGTCGACATCTTGATCGGCCGTGCCGCTGAACAGGCAAGGGTCACGCTGGCGCACGACGCCAGCACACATGATCGTGGGTGGAACGGCCGGCAGCGTCGAAGTGTCTTGCATGGCGGTCGTAGAGGGTAGTGTACGGCTTCGCAGTTCCAGTTTGGGTGGGATCGTTTCCGGCACCTCCGCCAATTGTAATAGGGCGTTTATTGACGCTCAGATGGAGAGCTGTGAGGACAGGACCTTGCAACGGCGAGCCCAGCGTACTTCTTCTTTGTCTTCGTCGCACAACGCACAGCTGCATGTCGATGGCTGAAGTTCTATCACAGTACAATATATATATATATATATATATATATATATATATATATATATATATATATATATATATATATATATATATATATATATATATATATATATTTCATACCAAATGAAAGCCCTTTTTCATTTCTTTGCCCAAGTTTCGTTCGCTGGCGGGAAAATGGACAGATTGCAAAAATACGGCACCCTTTAGTCAACAACCCAATTTCTTCTCGCAAAGATTCTGAAGGCAAGTCGTTGTTAGGACCCTTAAACGGCCTTTTGTTGGCTCCCTAAAGTTATGTATTCTCTTAAACCAGCTTTTTGATTGCTTGAACTTGAATCATGTTGGTAATTTTCAATGAGTATAGTAACGAGTATTTTGAAAGTATGAAGTGCGATAGTGTTTTAGAAGGCCGTATTTGCGAACATTTCACGACCTCATTCTTGTTTAAGGATAAAACATGCTTCCAAATTGAGCAAAACTAAATTTACAAAGTGTACATTTGTGGCTAAATTTATTTATAAAATTGAGGCAAAATGATAAAATAACAATAAAACAAATAAAAAATACAATCAAAATTACCTGAAAAATAACAATTATGACCTGACAAAATTTGCCCCCCCCCCCCTCAAAAAAAGTTCAGGAGTCCCTGAGCCGGAGAGAAGAAATACTTCTCCAAGGTGGACTTCGTCAAAGGATATTGGCAAATTCCGTTAACCGAAGAGTCCAAGCCGAAGGCTGTGTTTTCAATAACTGCGGGACTTTTCCAATTTTGTTATATGCCGTTTGGCATGAAGACAGCCCCCGCAGTATTTTCCAAGATGATGCAGAGATTTGTGGAAGCGATTCCGGGAGTGCAACACTATTATGACGATGTCCTGGTTGTCAGTACTACATGGGAAGAGACTCTCTCTTCGCTACGACAGCTGTTTGCAAGGATCCAAGCAGCCGGTCTGACAGTGCGACCCAGCAAATACGAGTTCGGGATGGAGAACATCAAATTCCTCGGGCATCGCATCGGTAGTGGGGAACTCGCGCAACTTGGAAAAACCCTGGAGAAGGTTCAGGCGGCACCAACCCCTCGAATAAAGCGTCAGGTACGAGCATACCTTGGTTGAGTGAATATTACCGCGACTTCATTCCAGACTATGCTCGAATAAGCGAACCCCTCACCCAGCTCGCGATGAAGGGTGAGAGCAACGTCGTAAAGTGAACCCCGGTCCACCAGGAAGCCTTTGAAGAACTCAAGCGGCGAGTTTCGACCCCTCCCATACTACGACTCCAAGCAGTTCGTGCTGCGCCCGGACGCCTCTGAAATCAGCCTCGGCGCGGTGCTAATGCAGGAGCATGGCGGTATGCTTACGCTAATAGAAAGTTGCTCCCCAGAGAAGCAGCGCACAGCACAATCGAGAGAGAGTGCTTGGCAATGGTTTGGGGGATTCAGAAGTTTTCCGCCTACCTGTACGGGGTGCCCTTCCTTGTTCAAACGGACTACCAACCGCTGAGCTACATGCAACGGGCCAAGCAACTAAACAGCAGAGTCCTGCGCTGCAGCTTGCTGGTCCAAGAGTATCAGTTCAGAATCGAGCATATAATGGGCAAGGAAAACGTGGGAGCCGATTATATTAGCAAGTTATGAATTATTTCGCATGATATTCACTGTATTGACATTCAGATGCTGTATCATACGTGTAGATTGACTTATGTGCTAGTTTTATATAATGGATATGATTGTCCCGCAAGCTTACTTGTGTATAGTATAGGCCAGTGGGCCGCCTTCTGTGTGTCTAGAATATTCTGCGATAATATTCCGAAAGTAGGGGGCTGTGTCACAGAATAGGTGGCATCCATTATTTGCCCATGTTGCATTTATACACACGCGGAATTTTTGTTCTGTAAACCCCACGGGACCTGTATATGTGACCATCAGTCGGCCGCGCAAGAACGCGTACGTGTACGTTGCCTCGGAACAGTATAGCCTTCCCTGTGTAAGCTCCCACTCTCTCCATGCTCGAGCAGAAGAGTAAGTGCTGCCTGTGTCGTACGTTCCCCACTCAAAGTCAACCCCAACTACGTACAAAGTATAGAGCTTTTCTGTATATCCGCATATTCGTTTTTCCCTGGCAATGTGACCCCCAGAAGAACCAAAGTTGGGGGCGTACGTTACTGTTGTTTTTATTGTGCGTTGTTTTTCAAACCTAAGATGGCGGCCATGCAGTGCTAAAGTGTGGTGTGTCTACGTGCGCCATCCTCTGTGAGTGAACTACTTTGTGCGCTCTAAGTGTGTGTTTTGTTTGGGACTCCGACCCTGCGCACAAGGCATCGTCGACAAGGGTTTAAAAAGGAGCTGCTGAGGCCCCAAAGTCAGTCCGCCCAGTTCGCTCCCGGAGAGGGAAACCCGAGCTGCCGCGTACTCCCGGGGGATATCCGAGCGCCGCCACCGGCACCGCATCCTCAGACCGCGGTGATGACCTCCGGTGATTATCGAGCGCGTGACAGTGTGGTATATTGGAACTCCTCAAGCATAGTCGGCAGATGGCTCTGCATGGAAGTGAGGGCAGCAGTTGGAGTTGTATTAACATCCTTTCGCAGTTTCGTCCAGCTTCTGTGTCTCTTGGGCGCGTTCCTGTCGGATTAGCCTCAGCATGGGGTATAGGCGGAATCAGACGCAGTGACCGGTTGCGGCCGGCGAGTAGGCGAACGGCTTTTGCGGCCCTTCTGTGAGCGGCTGCGTTGCGGAGTCTGGGAACGAGCTCGGGTGTCCTATGTTATCTTGTCCTTGGTTATCATCCCCCGGAGACGCTGAGTTTCGCGTAGTAGTTCAGGTATTTCTTCTCTGAGGCTCTCAATGACCTCGGCTAAACCTGGAAAAAAGATCTTTTCAGCATATGATACATGTTTGGAGACAATATATGAGGAATAACTGCCTGGGGGGCGAGTTGGTGCATGATGGAATTGAACGGCGGCGCAACACGGAAACGGACACAAAGAAGGGGACACCACATGCGCACACTACCAACTATTTATTAAACGGAAAGGTGGCATATTTATATGTCCATCTCAAGCATCACACTCATCGCCACAGTCCGCTCCAAACCCAACACGTGAACTCCGGGCAGCACCAACAGGAAATCAGACAAGATATTTCTAACCTCAGTAGATAAACTATCAAAAACGGGGAAAAAAAAAAAAAAAACTTTTTTTTTTTCCTTTTTTTTTTTTTTTTTTTAAAGGAAGGCAGGCCATATCTCATAGCAAATGCATTCTGGACCGAAAACAGCAGAGTAAGACATTAGAAGCGACCAGCCCGAACTCTAACAAATAAAAAATAAAACGATAAAACAATCGTAGCAAAAGCAGAGTCAAAACAGTTAAGCAAAAGCAGTCAGAACCCTAAGCCAACAACAAAAGATGATCGTAGCGAAAGCAGAGTCAAAACAAATGAAGCAACAGTAAAAGAAACTAGGCCAACAACAACAAAAGACGATCATAGCAAAGGCCGAGTCAAACAAAGGAAGCAAAAGCGGTCAAAAACCTAAACCAACCCCAACATTTGTAGCTCAAGGAGAGTCAAAGAAATGAAGCAAAAGCAGTCAAACACAATCGTATACCAAAGGCATAGTCAAAAAAGGGGGAGCAAAAACAGTCAAGAACCTAAAAGCAACTAAAAACGATCGTAGCAAAAGCAGAGTCAAAACAAAAGAAAACAACAGCGGTCAAACCTAAAACAACAGCAACAAAAAGCACTGGTAGCAAATGCAGAATCAAACGGGCGACGAAATTAACAGCCCGCCTAACTAAACATCACAAGGCCGTTAAAAACTCCGGACTTAAAATCGCACAGTGCATGCCGTCACAAAAAATTATCAAGGAATGAAACTTCATTTCTACGGAGGGATACAGACGAGTCGCTAACACAAATGCTACCCTTCTTTTTGATCATGAAGGCTTCAAGAATTTCCCGTGCCACCTGATCGCGACTCCTGCCCAGAATCCTTATACCGTTAAGCATTGGCTCACAGTTACAATCTTTGCAATGGGTAGACAAATTTAACCCGCCTCCGTTTTCTAACGATTTCTCATGCTCCCGTGCTCTGTCGTTAATACAGCGACCCGTCTAGCCTATATAGACCCCTCCACACGTCAGTGGGATTTCGTAGACCACTCCGACGGCACAGGAACAGTAAAGCTTGCCGTGCCTCTTTTCGCACAGGGGTTTCTTCTTCTGCCCGATTTTCGAGCACAAACCGCTCAGCTTTTTGGGCGCGGAGAAAACGACAGGTACGTCGTACCGGCCGGCGACTTTCTTCAAGTTATGTGCCACTCGGTGAATATAGGGGACCACTTGTGGTCGCCTGGATCCCGGCTTAGCATGGGGTTTCTTCTTCTTCCCTTTAATTTTTTGTAGGAGGGTCTCCGCTACGCTGCAAACAACAGAACACGGGAAACCAGCCATTCGAAGTCTTTCGATCTGATTGTTGAAACTAGCCTCAGCCATGTGAGCACAAGACTTAAGTAGTGCGGACTCTAGGCAAAGCGAAGCGATCGCCCTTTTCACAGTCTTGGAGTGTGCTGATTCGTACGGAAGCAGTTCCTTTTTGGCACGGGGAGAATACATCCAACACACCCGCCCTTGAAGAACTTTGACATTGATATCTAAAAATTGCAAGCTGTCCTTAACTGGTAGTTCATGAGTAAATGCCAACCCTTTTCCTTGTTGTCTGAAAACAGATAAGATACTTTCCACTTTGCTAGGGAGCGTCAATGCCGTGTTAGTTCTTTTAAGAATTACCAGGTAGTCATCAACGTATCTAAAAATTCGCAGGACTAGGTCATTGTCAAGGGAAGAAGCTAAAGCACGGTCAATAGATGATAAAAATATATTACACAGGGCAGGGGCAACACAGGAACCTATGCAAATGCCTTTTTTTCTGCAAGTACATTTCTGTGTCAAAGGAAACAAACGTAGACCTGAGGTAAAATTCAAGGAGTGATAAAAAATTGTCCACACTTAGTCCAGCTGAGTTTTGAAATGTTATAACGCCATTAGATTCAATACACTCCCGTACGGATTTGAAAAGGTCGCTGTGCGGAACTGAATAGAATAAATCTTCGACGTCTACAGAAATTAAGTATCCAATGGAAGACTGGTCTTTTAAAAAAGCTGTTACGTCTGCTGAATTCCTGGTGGCAAAGGGATCGTCCACTTCCAGTCCTTTCAAATGCTTCAGGAGAAATTTACTCAACTTTTGCTGCCACGAATCCCGCTCACTAACAATGGATCTAAAAGGCATGCCTGGCTTATGGGTTTTCACCGTAAAAAACACATCAAGAGACCCTTTCTTACATTCGCTGATTCCTTTGGCCAGCCTGGAGAGTTGGAGCTCATTACATAACGAGATGGCTTTCGTTTTAACTCTGCAAGCACTCTTCTTCACCTGAACAAAGTTCTTCAAAATGGCCTGCGTCGCCTTTTGTTTGAAAAGGCCCACTGGAACAACCGCAAAACTACCTTCTTTATCAGCTTGAAGGAGTCTAAGGTCGTTGTCCTTGAAAAACGACACAACGTGTTGCGTGCGCTCCTTTGGGAAAAGGTCAAGCTTTCGAGATGTCCTCAGTAACCCGTCGACGCCATCCAAAAGACACCTTTCCCTGTCCTCACCGGCTTTATCTGCCAACTTCCTGTTCAGGGATAGGAGCTCGAAGGCAGGAATTCTCGGAGGAACACTGTACTTCGGCCCTTTCGTTAGGGTAGCAGCAACTTCATCTGGAACGGAGGCATTCCCAAGGACGACCAGGCTCCTAGGCTTTACCGTCTTCTCTTCAGGCTTCCGCGGCAGAACATTAAGGTAACGTTGCCACAAAAACTCTGTGGATTGCGCCGCTAGACGTCTCAGAGCAGCCAGTTCCTTTTCAGCTAGGCAGTTTGGGTTGAGGTTAAAACACAAAACGCGCAGCCAGTCATAAAACATTCGGACTTGTCTCCACAGTTCAGATTTCAGAATGCGGCAGAGCCGTTTCACGTGACCGATGGAAGGCCTAATGGCACCAAAAAACGCGTTCACTTCAGATGGAACGAGTCCCCTGCGGAGACAAAAGGCGATGAATCTTGCACGGCAGGTTGATGCAGCGATATGAGCGATGAGCAGATGTACTTGAGTATAGGAAGGATTAGAACAGTGGACGATCAGATCAGAACAGAAGTGGACGATCCCTTTGCCACCAGGAATTCAGCAGACGTAACAGCTTTTTTAAAAGACCAGTCTTCCATTGGATACTTAATTTCTGTAGACGTCGAAGATTTATTCTATTCAGTTCCGCACAGCGACCTTTTCAAATCCGTACGGGAGTGTATTGAATCTAATGGCGTTATAACATTTCAAAACTCAGCTGGACTAAGTGTGGACAATTTTTTATCACTCCTTGAATTTTACCTCAGGTCTACGTTTGTTTCCTTTGACACAGAAATGTACTTGCAGAAAAAAGGCATTTGCATAGGTTCCTGTGTTGCCCCTGCCCTGTGTAATATATTTTTATCATCTATTGACCGTGCTTTAGCTTCTTCCCTTGACAATGACCTAGTCCTGCGAATTTTTAGATACGTTGATGACTACCTGGTAATTCTTAAAAGAACTAACACGGCATTGACGCTCCCTAGCAAAGTGGAAAGTATCTTATCTGTTTTCAGACAACAAGGAAAAGGGTTGGCATTTACTCATGAACTACCAGTTAAGGACAGCTTGCAATTTTTAGATATCAATGTCAAAGTTCTTCAAGGGCGGGTGTGTTGGATGTATTCTCCCCGTGCCAAAAAGGAACTGCTTCCGTACGAATCAGCACACTCCAAGACTGTGAAAAGGGCGATCGCTTCGCTTTGCCTAGAGTCCGCACTACTTAAGTCTTGTGCTCACATGGCTGAGGCTAGTTTCAACAATCAGATCGAAAGACTTCGAATGGCTGGTTTCCCGTGTTCTGTTGTTTGCAGCGTAGCGGAGACCCTCCTACAAAAAATTAAAGGGAAGAAGAAGAAATCCCATGCTAAGCCGGGATCCAGGCGACCACAAGTGGTCCCCTATATTCACCGAGTGGCACATAACTTGAAGAAAGTCGCCGGCCGGTACGACGTACCTGTCGTTTTCTCCGCGCCCAAAAAGCTGAGCGGTTTGTGCTCGAAAATCGGGCAGAAGAAGAAACCCCTGTGGGAAAAGAGGCACGGCAAGCTTTACTGTTCCTGTGCCGTCGGAGTGGTCTACGAAATCCCACTGACGTGTGGAGGGGTCTATATAGGCCAGACGGGTCGCTGTATTAACGACAGAGCACGGGAGCATGAGAAATCGTTAGAAAACGGAGGCGGGTTAAATTTGTCTACCCATTGCAAAGATTGTAACTGTGAGCCAATGCTTAACGGTATAAGGATTCCGGGCAGGAGTCGCGATCAGGTGGCACGGGAAATTCTTGAAGCCTTCATGATCAAAAAGAAGGGTAGCATTTGTGTTAGCGACTCGTCTGTATCCCTCTGTAGAAATGAAGTTTCATTCCTTGATAATTTTTTGTGACGGCATGCACTGTGCGATTTTAAGCCCGGAGTTTTTAACGGCCTTGTGATGTTTAGTTAGGCGGGCTGTTAATTTCGTCGCCCGTTTGATTCTGCATTTGCTACCAGTGCTTTTTGTTGCTGTTGTTTTAGGTTTGACCGCTGTTGTTTTCTTTTGTTTTGACTCTGCTTTTGCTACGATCGTTTTTAGTTGCTTTTAGGTTCTTGACTGTTTTTGCTCCCCCTTTTTTGACTATGCCTTTGGTATACGATTGTGTTTGACTGCTTTTGCTTCATTTCTTTGACTCTCCTTGAGCTACAAATGTTGGGGTTGGTTTAGGTTTTTGACTGCTTTTGCTTCCTTTGTTTGACTCGGCCTTTGCTATGATCGTCTTTTGTTGTTGTTGGCCTAGTTTCTTTTACTGTTGCTTCATTTGTTTTGACTCTGCTTTCGCTACGATCATCTTTTGTTGTTGGCTTAGGGTTCTGACTGCTTTTGCCTAACTGTTTTGACTCTGCTTTTGCTACGATTGTTTTATCGTTTTATTTTTTATTTGTTAGAGTTCGGGCTGGTCGCTTCTAATGTCTTACTCTGCTGTTTTAGGTCCAGAATGCATTTGCTATGAGATATGGCCTGCCTTCCTTTAAAAATAAAAAAAAAAAAAAAAGGAAAAAAAAGTTTTTTTTTTTTTTTCCGTTTTTGATAGTTTATCTACTGAGGTTAGAAATATCTTGTCTGATTTCCTGTTGGTGCTGCCCGGAGTTCACGTGTTGGGTTTGGAGCGGACTGTGGCGATGAGTGTGATGCTTGAGATGGACATATAAATATGCCACCTTTCCGTTTAATAAATAGTTGGTAATGTGCGCATGTGGTGTCCCCTTCTTTGTGTCCGTTTCCGTGTTGCGCCGCCGTTCAATTCCAATATATGAGGATGTCACCTAATGCGCATTCAGATTGTCCGACTCCTTAGGTGCCGGTTTGTCGACAGGCTTGGCATAAGCTCGAGCCGGGCACTGGGCACTCAGGGCGATATGCGTGGAAGCCCCGTAGGCTACGCAATGAGGAAACTGCTTGCAGCCGGGGTCCTCAGGTTGCGGGTTCTTATCGCTGTCGCGACAAACGGCGGGAAAGGAGCAGTATTTGGATACATGGCCGATGCGGTGACAGTTATAACATCAGACTGAGCGCGGGTGATATTCACGGACTCGTGTAATCTCGTAGTCGAATACTAGCCGAGAAGGTAATGTGTCTGATGCGAAGGTCAGAAGTAGCAAGTTTGTCTTGCCGATCATGCGTATGTCTGTAATTTCAGCTGTCTCGCAGCACAGATGTGCCATGATATAGTCCATCATGAGGCCTTCTCGAATTCCGATCACACCTCGTGGGCTGCCAACTGCAGGCTGCCTCAGTGGGGACGTGCCCACATCGAACGCTTGAACAGAATCCCGCGTTCGCGCGACTAAGCGGGTCAATGTACGCAGATTCTTGAAATGCTCAGCGACCCTAACAGTTATGCGGATGCAGTTAGCAGCAGAATCAAAGCGGAGAATGGCCATATCCGAAAAACACTGAGACGTAGCACTTTCCTCTATTGCGTTGGTAATAGCTTGTTTCGGGATGTTTGTGACATGCACTTTGTTAAGTGGCCTGATCAGAGCAGTGAAATGAGGACGACTCACCCTTTCTGTGTTCAGGCGTTGCGGGGACACTTGACGCTTGCTATACGTTGAAGTCATGCGGCATCCTGTAGCTGTCTCAACCTGAGCAAGAGGGCTTGCAGAGACAGTCAGAGCGGCGGCATCCATTTTCTTGTGCACCGTCGGCAATAGCAGGTAATCAAAGCTCCCTGTAGCCTTTGGCGTTTGTGGCGTCGGAGTCAGCGTTCGGCTGGATGCGAAGTACGGCGCAGCGTCCATCTGCTCGTGCCAAGCCGGTAAGAGCGGATAGTAGGAACGCCTTTTAACTTGGCTTGACTGGGGGGCGTAGTCAGTGGTTGGCCCGGAGTGAAGGTCGCCGGACGTAAAATTTTGAAGGTCACATCTTCCGGATGCGCTGTGGCGGCAGCGCCGGCCGGCTGTGGCCCGGGAGTAGCCGTGGCTCTGGTGGGCCCTGAGAGCGTCGATTAGGCTTAGCCCGTCATAGACGCCTGGTCCTTGAAGGCTTAGAATCGAACAGCGACCCGAAAATCAAATTGTTGCAAACAGGTGCCGACCACCTTCACTGACCGTTTCGAGTAGGATCAGGCCATATCGTGTCTAAATTCTGCATATACAATTCGAAAAACACGGAGCCGAGGTGAACCGCGTCAGCTCACTCTCAATGCGGAGTGCGTTTCATTTCCGAAGAAACATGCAGATTCCGAAAAATAACAATTAGAATAGCTTGCGGGCAAAAAACTAACAGCTCTGCAGAGACTGCACCGGATAAATTCGTGAGCATGAGCGCTGCTTCGGACATCTACCATATGGTGTGGGCTTGCTGTTCCCCAGCTGTTCCTCCTCACGCCAACCCCACTCGGGAGGACTGGGAGGCGACCCTGCTCGGCTGCTATGACCTGCAGGCCCAAAACGCCTTGGTCGAGCGCTCCCGGACAGCGGCCGATGCCACTGGGGTCCCGTACAAGGGACCCCACCCAGTATCTGTAAGGGCTGGATGTTCATAGATCCGGCGGATGCATACATCCACCCCTTTTGGATCAATAAACGTTTGTCACCACCACCACCACCACCTGCTTCAGTACGCGGTACATCGCCATCCCTTTGTGCACCTTTATAGAGAAAATCGAGAGATTGCGCCTGAGAGTGAATATTCCTTTGCTTGGCGCGCATTCCTGCCAGTGCTCTGAAAGTCTACCATTGGGCATAAATAATCGCTGTTGTCGCGTAACGTCTCGTAACCTCGTGACATTCCTAAGCTAATTGATTGTTATTCATCTTGTTGCGTAACACTCTCATAGCCACTCGGCGTGATTGTCATGCAACTGCTATCAGGTGACCATGCCACTTGACACTCTCATAGTAATGTATTTTACCCGTAGATCAGATATTTTGTCACCCAATTTATCACCCATGTCTTAGCACTTTTTGCAACCCGCAAATCATGAGTGACTCTTGACTTTTGTATGACTTTACACATAGCCTTCACCATGGCATAAGTTATGAATCCTAGATCTTCAATCTGATCATGGCTCATATCTACGGCGGTATAGTTTTGTATCGTGTCATCATGATCCGGCAGCTGAAGACGCCGACGGTTCCAGCACGCCTGTCTGGCACGCGCAGATTAGATTTCGTGGCTGCTCAACTGATTACTGGTGGCGCACTGTTCCGTTCTCCTCTGGCTGTGCGGGTCCTGCCAAATATATTTTGGCGACTCGGCATGATATGTGCCTCTGATTGATGTCCACAAATTTGGCGACTCCGGTCTTCGAGTCTTCGCTCTCTGCTCCTTCGGTGCCCTTCAATCAGCCGCTTGCTGGAACCACCATCGCCGGGAGCTCGCGACCCCGCCTAGCTTCCATCGTGTTAGCCATGACCATGGATCCCTCCACTCATGAATCGCCTCCGTCGTCTCTCACGCCGCCACCTCACGAGTCCGCGGGCTCCGCATTCAAGCTCCCCAGGTCGTTCCTCACAATTGAGGTTTGCTTGCGCCGCCACCATGTCCCTTGGCAGGTGAAAATGCTACACAACGTCATTGGTGCGCTCACGCCTACTACTCCTGCGGTTCTTAGCCAGATCCTCTGCTGTCCGCCTGACGATCTTTATACGAATAATTTATAGCGACGCTCATCCAATGAACTTCTGAAAGCCAGGTGTGGTTGGGAAAGCGTTTTTAGACAGCGTATTCCGGCTGCATACTAATATATTTGAGAGAAATAATGTTAGTTATAGGATAAACAATTACTTAGTTAAATGATTAGGGGATATAATGAGCATTGCAACGCAAGGTCGACACTTTTTATCCCCCTTTGCAAGGCCGCATTGAAAAGCGACTCGCGCGTGGAGTCAAGCTGGCGGTCGAACCTCCGCGCGTCGAGGCCAAGGAGCCAGCGTTTTTTTTTTCTCCTTTTCTCCCCTCTACTCGGGTGCTAGCCGCGGCTCGCGGGGCGTGCGGGAGGCCTGGTTTGTTTCGTCCTTTCGCCCCAAAGGCGTCGCGAGGAAACGACGGCAGACGCGCCCTTATCGGCAGGGAACAACAGCAGCACGCTTCTACGAAACACTGTACGGCCGGCTCGCCCAGCGATCTCCCGCTGTGTCGCGAAACATCGGGGCAGAGAGACCCCGATAATGAAGCTGTTTTGCACTGCCCCAAGCGCTCACCAAACGCCCTGTAGAAGGCGACAATAGGCGCGGCACTTAGCCCCCACGATGCGGCTCATCGCGTGCGAGCAACGGCGACGCTACAGTTCTCTCGGACGGTGCTGCCCCCCCCCCCCCCCCCTTTCCCCCTTTTCTCGAACGGGACGGCTGGGTGGGCTAGTCCCCAGATCCCTCGCGGCGTTTCTTCCAGGAAGGCGTCAGCTGCAAGGTCGCGTCGCAAACACGCCGGTGAGGGGAAGGAAAGACAACGCCGTGTGAGAAGGTTTGGGGACCGGCGAGTGGAAAGGGTGTGTGTTTTGAATGTTGTATTTTTATTTGACGTAATTAAGGACCTGGGTCCGAGATTATTCCCAACCCACTGGGGTTGTGGCACGTTTTTAAATAATTTGATTGGCTGCTTCATTTTCGGGATGGATCACCTAAGGTGACCGCCCTTGGGTCTTTGTTGATGTCTGGTATCAAAAAACGGTCCTCGGACCATGTTCGACAGTCAAGATTGAGGCTCCGTGCTTAGCACGTATTTACACCCCCTAGGCTTTAACCGAAACGCTCGGTAGGAAAGTAAGGGCCTGTAAAGTGACTTCTCTGTGTGAGAGTCTTCATTTTCTTTTAAGTTACAGTTGTCTGTGTGACTTGTTGCTGTAACTTTGCCTATGTATACTATTTTGCTTCTGTAAATATATATCTCCTTCTGACCATCATCAGATCATCATCTTCTGCTTTTTCACTGCCGAATGACCACGTTTGGAGAGGCTTCAGCCCCTCCGAAGATTGGCAACAAACGAGCTAAACATCACTCCCATTTTGCGATTTTTTTAAATAAATTATCAGCTAACTCCTCAAAGTTTTTGTTAGCAGCATGAAGCATCGAAAGATTTACCCTTTTAACGCGGTAGCGTTAAGGGCCGCGTGTCGCAGAAAAGTCGGTGTCTTCGTCGGCGGCCGTCGTCCCGCGTCATCCGGCGTTAGCCGTGAGCGAAACATCCCAGAAGCGTTAATAAATAAAAACTACTAGAAAAAAATTGCCGACCTGAGGAATCGAACGTGGGCATCCGGGGTGCGATATGAGCACGCTAACCACTCGGCCACGCAAGTTTTTTTTTTTCTTTATTGCATGAATTGGTAAAAATACATCAGTAAAAGATCGTGGTTGCCATGCCCCTTTGCTGACAACCGTGTCTAATGGACTTTCATTACCACAAGTTCGCCCATCAGACTCAATACCTCCTCTGCAGCGTCTTGCTTCTTCAAAATTTCTTGTAGTTTATACGCTTACTCAACAAAATAATCACATACAGATCGTGCATCGGCATCACAGTGTCTATAAGCCATCCTACTCCTCCAAATACTGTGAAGGCCCAATAGCATGATGAGGTCATACTGAAAATCATCATTAAAACTTGTCAAGTACCGAATTCCACATGGCGTCAATGGCAGGTCTTTTCTAAGTGTCCTTTGTAACACATCCCAGTAAAACACTGCATCCCAACAATCCAGGAAAACGTGCTCAACTGTTTCAGGTTTCCTACATAGTAGACAGTTTGAGCCCCAAAATACAAAAAGGCCCTTTTCTTCCATCCATGTTTTGATTGGGAGGGTTCCTGTATGCAATTTAAAAAAGAATGTTTTTACGCCCGGTGCAACAGTCATGTTTTTAACTCGCTTGAGCACGTCTTTCCCTGGGCCTTCACAGTATAAGGTTCTGTACAATGCAGCTGGGAACAATTGTGAAATAAGATCCTTGTGCAGCCGCTTAGGTGGTACCGTCACTAAATACTCTACAGAGTACCGCACGCGCAAAAACCTGAACGACCACACTACTTTTCGCAGGAAGCGTGACACAGTGTATACCCGAGCAGAGCATGAAGAGACTATAAACTCTGGAATTGCACTGGAGAGCACGATTTGCATAAAGGTTCTCAGAAATGCATCTTTTTGGTCACGTAGGAAACAAAACCTTGAAACCATCTGCCGCACATATAGATGCATTAGAGGCAACCCTCCGTCTTTAACTCGCCGAAAGAGATTATCTCTGTTAATTCGTTCCCAGTTGGACGACCAAATGAAGACCGCAAATACACGATGGAACCTTTGTATATTGTTTCGAGCACAATACAATACTTGAAGTAAATACATTATTCGTGCCACCAAAAGGTATTGCATACAGTCGCACGGGCAAAAATAGAGAGGTTACGTCCCATCCATCCTTTCGTCCTTTCCCGTATTTCTTCCGCTTTTTCATTCCAGTAATTCGTATTTTCCCCGTATTTGTCCAATGGGACTCCCAAATAAACTCCGGGCTTTGTAGCCCATCTTACTCCACAGAACATTTCCGGTTCCTCTTCCCATTCCCCGTGCCAGACGCCGAGACTTTTCTTTAAATTAACAGCACTACGAGTCTGCCTGCAATACCTTTGTGCTACTTTCAAAGCTTCCGAAACGCTTTCGCGGTCTTCACAAAAAAGCGCCACATCATCAGCGTATGCCAATATTTTCACTTCACATACTCCCAACTTAAAACCACGGATGTATTCGTTAGCAGTTACCATTCTACACAATGGTTCCGAATATATAGCAAAGAGGAGAGGAGACAGTGGACATCCCTGCCGCACAGATGCTCTTACGTCAATTCTTTCAGATAACACTTTGTTAATCATAAGGCGTGTAGAACAACATGCATAAGCCATTTTTACTCCTTTCAGTACAACGGCACCAACACCAATATGTTCCAACAAACAGTACAATATTTCATAACACACACGATCAAATGCTTTTTCAAAATCAACTTGAACCATGGCCACTCTCCTGTTTAGAGCATCGCAGCACTCGAACACACTACGCGCTACATGAATATTATTAAATATGCTTCTAGTCTTTATTCCACATGTTTGATGAGGTCCAACAATATCTTTTGCAGCGTATTGCAATCTCTTAGCTAACACCTTCATCAGAATTTTATAATCAACATTTGTTAACGTGATCGGTCTATAGCTTGTAACTTTTAATAGCATGGCTGGCTCATCAGTCTTGGGAACCAATACCGTATGCGCGTTGCTAAACGACGGTGGCAGATAACCCACATCAAAGCACTCCTTGAAAAGCCTATAGAGCATGATAGATAACTCACTTTTAAGGCTCTTGTAAAAGGCTGCACTCAAACCATCTGGTCCCGGGGATATTCCGAGATTCAATTCATCAATGGCTTTTTCTATTTCTCCCACACTTATTTCGTTCTCTAACTCTTCAGTAACTTCTTTACCTACTATTGGCATCAGAGGCAAAAAGTTATCTCTAAACCCTTTTTCACTTGGTGCTTTGCTCGAAAACAGCTAACGGTAATGCTCCACGAAGGCGCTCGTAATTCCGTCTTGATCATCATGCCTCTGCCCTTGTATTCAATAACCGTTATCTCGTTCGCGCGCGCATATCGCTTTTCATCAGCGAGGGTGCGTTTTGTTGGCGTCTCGCCACCCAGCCATTTTTCTGTGCGCGCTCTTATCGCAGCGCCTCTGTACTTTTGGGCATCCAAAGCTTCTAGCCTAACTTTGATGCCTTTTATATCATGCATGAACATACCCGGCATTCGTTCTTGACGCCCTAAATATTTTAAGAGCTCTTCCAGTTGCTTTTCTTCTTTCTTTTCCTCATACTTAATAATGGAAGAGCGCTCAATTACATTCATTTTAACCTCCTGTTTAAATCGTTCCCAGGATTCAATACAGCCTGCTTTGCTCTCATAAAAAAAATATCAATGCTTTCCTTAACTTTTCTTAAAAATAGTTCGTCTTCTGTAAGCCTCGAGCTTATTTTCCATAAGTCCCAGTTACTTTTTGATTTACACTGCTTCGTTCCGCCCAGCGTGACCGTAACTAAGCAATGGTCACTAAATGACACTTGCTTCACTTCATCCTGTTCACAGGTAGGCGAAAACTCCGGCGACACATATATTCTGTCAAGTCGCGCTTGACTACTACATTGAAAATGTGTGAAATGCACACGTTTCTCACCCTTCACCAGGACTGTTACGTCCTCTAAGCTGCACTCATTGAGGACACACTTCAGCAATTCGGCACTTTGGTCTTTTCCAACATTTCTATTCGAACGATCCTTAGAGTCTACAACACAGTTGAAATCTCCCAAAAATATGAGCGCACGACTGCATTCAAGGAAAGGCACCAACTGCTCAAAAAAGTCGCGCCGTTCTTTTTGGGTCGTTGGTGCATACAGGACCACCACCCTCACCGCACAGGTTTCGTACTTGATGTCGCACACGACGATGCTCCACTGCTATGCCTACACTTTTCCTCAGGAAAAGACAGCAACCTGCCGACAAACCGACTGCATGGCTTACGCAAACATTGAAGCGTGACAGAAAACCAAGCACCATATTATCTGTCTGCTCCTCATCCTCAACCTTTGTTTCTTGTATGGCTACGATGTCTAAATCTAGTTCTTTCAGCAAACGGTTCAACTGAACTTGCTTCCGTCTCGAGGCGAGACCTCGGACGTTTAGAGTGCCCACTTGTAGCGGTTTTTTCCAATAAGCCATACTCTAAACCAAGCTAACAAACAATGACTACAGGTTTTCTTCTTCAGTCTCTCCTCGCGAGTGAGCGACGTGGAACGCAACGCGGTTTGCGATAAGGCTAACTTGCCTTTCTTAGCTTCTTCCACCCTCCACTGCTTTTCTAGTCGACGCAGTTCCCGTTCTGTAGCTGGTACCTTTTCGTAGTCTCGTGGTCTCTTCATGGAGGCGGTTGTCATATCCATCGGGGATTCAGCAACGCTGCCTTCAGAAGTGCCTTTCCCTGTTGGCTGATCCGACGACATTCCAGCCTTCGCCCCCTTTCCGGTCGTTTCTGCAGCGGGTTCGCTAACTTGCGTCTTCCCTCCGCCGGTGGTGTGCTCCGGCTGTTGAACTGCAGGTCCCTCTCCGGATCCTGTAGGGGGCAGAGCTCCAGCGCTCTCCAGTTCCTCCTGGTCCATGATCAACTCGATCCCGTCGTCTTGAGGGGGCACAATACCCGTGGCCACACGGGCATACGTGCGGACTCATCCCTCCCGGTCGTGCCCGAAGATATGACACCAACTATATCTCGGAGTGCGGCAATCACGTCGAATTTGGCCAGTCTTCTTACATCTTAAGCATATTAGTGGCCGTCCAGGCACTACAACTAACACAAGCCCTCCGTAAAACTTATACATGGGGGGCAAATAATCGATCGAAAGCCCCTCTTTGAGCACGATTTTTACTAGCCGAGTTGTCGATTCGGCCTCTTCAAAACCCGGACTGTTCCACTGCTCATAAGTGACTTTTTTCACATCTCCAAAGTCTTCAAACACCCTCTGCACCGCTTCACTCGAAACGTAGAAAGGCACCCAGTGCACCCTGAAAACCAACTCACGTCTGCTCGGGTCAACGACCGCACAGTAGCGTCTCTTCACTCCCAACGCACCTTCTTTCAGCAGGCGTTCCTTCGCTTCCTCAGTCTTCATCTTCAGCATCCAGATATGGGACATTTGGAAGGGCACAATGCGAGCCACGTAGGGTAGTACACCGGCCTTTTCCAACGGCTCACGAAAATCCTCTAAGCGATAAGGCCGGCCGGCAATATAACAGTGAAGGAAAACCGTTGTCTTCATTGCTTCTCCCGAAGGAAATGTAGGTAGAACCATGCGATAGCCTAGTGGTGGGCGTCGTTCGCCGCATCCTCGGCCAGACATGACCGATAACGAAGCACGCTCAGAGCTTGCCATCACACGTCCATCACACGCGAGCTAGAGGGTTTGAAATGGACAAAGGCGCGTCTATTGATTGCGGTGTTGTCTCAGAAATGTCGTTTAGAGAAATGTGTTGTGGCGTATAATAATAATTATGAGCACGTAAATTACAGAATTACAGCAAATGCAGTTAAGCGAGTGGCAAATTACTTTTCCGCTGTACTTCCTCTTCACTTGGCGTGCACGTAGCGCCATCATGAGTGTGGCGCACAAAATAAGATATACAGGGCATAGCCTCCGAGATCTTCATCGCGCCGGCTCGGATCGGGAACGATGTTGCCGACGAACTACGACTGCAGCTTGAGGCCCGCGCGTTTCGGCAAGGTGGCTGGCAGCGCTTCTACGTCCCAGAATCACGTTTTAGAACAGGTAATGACCAAACAGTCATGCTTTGGGCAAGTTAACGAGTGTTGTATCATGTGAACTGCGTCTTTGTGTCACTGAAAAGCGCGACAAGCAAATGAGTAGACGGTGCAAACGGGGCACGATAACGCTATTTCGTTCCATTCTTAGAGGCGTAGCTTAAGCGTCCTCCAAATTTTTATCTCACTTTCTGCTTTTTCGGTAACTTGATATCATTTTTGATTCATTAAGTACACAAAAGTTTCTTAATTTGCATCAGCAAGCACTCGCTTTTTCGTTGTGAGCAATATAGCTTTCTGTAGCTTCCTTTACCAATTTTCTCTTTTTTTAATTTCTGTCATTCATCCATCACTCCAGTTATCTCCATAGCTCAGTATTGCCAATGAAACACATATCAATAATATTTCACCAAAACCATACCTTACATGATAAATTTAGCCAGCCTCTCAACATTTCCGGCAAGCGGTGCCTACAATCCCGACTGCAAAACAACGAAAGAGCAGTACAAATAAAAGTTTAATAATACATTTACCAGCCCATAGTTGCATGCGAGCAGTTCAGCGGAAATTTTTAATAAAAAGCAGAGTGCGGAAAAAATATGCATTGTTATCAAACAGAAGCTTCAGTCCCGCGGCAAGAGCTTCTAGCTAAAAGTTAATTTTTATTTTGTACGAACAGAAGACAATCGATGCAGCGTGCGACGAATCTTTAACGGGTACACAATAAGATAAAGACATGGATAGGCACGAAAAAGCAAACAATAAAGAAAGGATAACTGCTCCATAAAAAAAACAGGCACAGAAGTTTCACAAGCTTACAAGGTGTCTACAAGCTTCTCTCGAAACGCAAGTGCTTACATTACGATTTGTTTAAAACGTTTAGTCATTATACATTGACAAGTGTCACAATAAACGACCAAAACTGAAAATGAACACGGTTAAGAACAGGACAGGAGACAGCGGCCACAACATACCTCATGTTGAAGAAGTACCTCAAATTAACTATTTACATTCGGGAAAAAGATTGGTTGCTCGTGATAATGATACATAGAATTTTGAATGAAAATTTAAATGTAATTATACACAGTGTACAATTATTTGTGAAATAAATATAGCTACAAAGATATACAGCAATCGCAAGCACAATGGATATTACACATGCGTTTCGGGAAGTATACAGCTGTGAATAGACATACATATTTACATTACATTACAGGTACCAAGGTGGACTGAAAACCACCCGCACACGTCCATCGGACACAGAAACAAAATGGCAAGACCAACTGGCGAAGAAACTTTGGCTCCCCAAGCATGAAATTTCCTCAGCCAGAAATCTTTCTATCTCATTTCACAGACGCGCGAGGACAGGGAAAAGCACACGTCGGCGCCAGTTTGAGTCGACAAGCTCACAACAACTGCACCATAACGCGAAAGCGCCAGCTACAATCATCAATCGTGCAAAGGGACCGCCAAGACATCTACCATTTATCTGTAATGCATTGATGAAAGACTTCTGAAACTGGTATGGACTACCCGCCAAGAGATATGAGGAACGACTCATTGCTGGGCCAAGTGACGACAAGAATCTTGACGTGGGCAGTTGGGGCACTGTGCTTTCCGCACAATGCCCCACCAATTCAACCGCTCTCGTGTTGGCAAACTCCACCCCCCCTCCCCCTTCTAGAGCCAGATAAAGTCACATCATTGCCTGGGAAAAGGATGCTGTGAGCGGTAACCCAAAAATAGAATCAGCCTTCGCCTGTGTTCTGCAGGCACTAGCGGAAGAAGTGAAGTTCCCATTTACTCTACTATGTTCGCCGAGATGTCAAAATCCGGGGAGACATGGCTGGCATAGCGCTGAAATGCCACCACAAACGAATAATATCCGTGACCTGTGGACATTTTTGATAGGTATATCAGGGGCAAGCTCCCTAAGACTTGTGCCTAAAATAGTAGGCGAGCCCCCGTGCCGGGTACTCCTCTCTTTGCAGCAAACGAAGAAAGTTGCGTGGAGCCAGAAGTCAGAAAAAGACAGACAAAGAAGGGAAAATGAACATAGCCTTCGAACGTGGCTGGCCGTGTGAAGTACGTCAAACCTGTTCCGTACGCGCTGTTCAAAAACTATGCACTCACAAGAGACCGAGTGGAACGTAAAACTCTGAGAGGACGATACGTTACATGTACGAGGTGCCATATTGGCCCGCAGTAAAGTGTGGACAAGGTAGCGTCCACAAAAGAGGTATAGGCGTAACCACCTTGCAGGCCACCTCGTTTTAGACGGGAATAAATACCGAATACGCTATTCCACGTGCCTTATAAGCACTGCCGAGGGTGCGGATGGTGTCATTGTGCTTAATGTAGGGCACAACTTAGGCATGCTTCTGGCCTGGCAATTAGGATATATGCGTTTACCAAACCTGAGAGCTGCCCAAGACATCGCGCTGTATTTGTCAAAAAGATGAAAGCAGCGCTGCAGACTCGAATCATTCCACGGATACAACGCAATGTCATCCGCGTAAGCAGTTACTCGCTGAGTGACACCTGTGAGATGGAGGCCACAGATACTGTGGTCTGTGATGATCACCCCCAAATAAGGCTCTAAGATGAGACCAAAGACAAGGGTCGAGAGGAGACAACCTTGTCGGACACCGCGGGTTATAGGAAAATAGTCACTTTTCCTCCATTCATCGCCAGTGTACTTTGAATGCCATCATACACGCTTTTAATAAACGTGAAGTTTTGTGGAAGCTGAAAAGCATGCAGAACACCGAATATGCAGCCATGACATCCACCAGGCAGCCGCCGAAAGGGGCAATGCCTCAATAAGGCACTGATAGCGGCTATATGACTCGTCACACCAGGCACACTTAAAAGGGGACTGCCAACCCGCTCTGTGGACAATGCGGAGCTTCGCAGCAGTTGTTGCCTGCTACTCAGAAATGCGACACCGTAGTATGCGGCTATTTACCTACCTGTGCATGCACCCAATTCATTTGAGCATATCCAACTCATTTTCAACATTGCCACTAATCAAGGCGCACGAAGCACACGACAAGCTCTCAAGCGAACGCGCATCATGTATTACGCGCACACCAAAACGCCCCGTACAAAATGAGCCAGCTCTAAGAATGGAAACAGTGAACATGAGTGGCCAGTGGTCAAAATTGTGAATCGGTGTCTGAGGCAACGTCAAAACAGCTATAGGCTTCCAAAGCACCGTCGAGCGGCGCTGCTGCTCCTGACAGGGAGCGCCATCTCTGACAGGAAAATAGAAACTGGGGATAAACGCGGCGGCACCACGTAGGCATCCCGTGCAAGTTTTCTCCTTTCGCTCGCTCGCTTCTGCGCACGTGCAGACGTCTCGCGCTGCTTTGTCGCGCGGGCACTCACTGGACGCCGCCGGCTCGCTCGCTGCCTTCACGGCGTACGCCGTGCGCTTTCTCTCGCACGAGCACGCGCATTGACGCGCCCCCGCAGGCGCACCGCGACATGCAACCCGCATTCCGTCTTGATTGGGCAACCTGACGCGTACTTCCATAAGCGGGAAACTTTTTATTCACGTCTGCACTGTAGAGCAGACGACAGACGGGGATGAGTAAATATTGATTGTGAATGCGTCGCACGTTAGCAAAAAGGTAGGAATGCATCTCGAGGTAAGTCCGCTATGTAATTATATTGTCGTACATAATATCTTTAAAAACTGCTCAAGTATCATCAGTACTGTGGAATAAAGTGGCCCGCTCGTTGACCATCGTTTTGGCCTGTAGCATGCGATCTATATACGGATTTGTTTTTTTATTATTACGACGTTAGCAAAGGAAATTTCGCAGTAGAAGAATAAGTATATAGTCCGAAGGAGGTGTTTCATCAAAGACAAGAACGCTAGCAATCTCATAAGCACATGCGTGCTCCGTGCGCTACACGCGATATAACCGGCTCGCTGGCTCGGAAGGCAGGTGAAATCCAAGCTTGTACTACACAGTGTTTTATTTCGGTTCTTATTAAATGGTTGCGCTTCATTTATGATATTTGGTTTGCACTCACGAACCTTGTGAAGCGAATGGGATGCTCCGTGCGAGTAGTGTTAGTCGAGCCATAGCTAGGATCACTTTTGTACTGCACTTCCGACATATCTTCGTTAATAATAATAATAATAATAATAATAATAATAATAATAATTGGTTCACTTATTGGCCAATTTGCGAAAATCTGTAAAAGCGTTTCAGCAAGGCATGTTTTCCAACGCCGCCCCCACCACCGAAAAAAAAAGGCCTCGTTCCTAGATATTTTCTGGGTCAATCTAAAAATGAAAAGGCAGCTGTGGACACTTAGGGCACATTCGCACATCAGTCTCGATTGCGGACGTCACATCTGTTGATTTGGTTGCTCTGAGAGCACTCAAAGCAGGAAGAGAGCACAAAAAATCAGCAAAACTAGACACGCGGGGAGCGACGAGCAGGATAATCTTCCATCCTCTTCACTTTTTATGCATGGTGTTTAACCACTGTACTTTTTTGATGGCTCTCCAAGCCGTCCTTGTCACCTGTCAACATTTCTGAGTTTACGAAGAAAGGGGAAATTGGCTCTTTTCGTTTCCATAAAGAACGCGAGACTTCTCAGAACGCTGTCATGCGGTTGGAAAACAGGTCTTGCGGACACGCTTCCACAGGAATCTGCAAAGTTTCACACGTGAGCCTCAAATTTTAGTGCTTCGCCTACTATTGTGGCTTCCCATGACACAATGCTACTTAGTACATCCGTTCCACATCAGCGGAAGCGTTTTTGTATCGCCAAATAACCGCCAAACGCAACGCGATCGCCGCGCGTGCACAGGAATCTAGCGGAGCGTCTGCTCCCGTGAAGCCCCATCGTTTCACATTTCGCCACCGCGCCAGGAACTTGAGCTTGGGCTCCCTATAGCCGTCACACATGCAGAAAGGGACTGCGGCACATACGCGTCCTCTAGCCTGCTGACGGACGGGCCAAGACTCCATGTCGATCAGAACAGCAGCCTATGCGCGAGGTCTTGCCCCTAAAAAGCGCAGTGTTCAAAAACAGGCCTTGCAGTTTACGTGCGTTTTAAGTCGATGTGAGTCAGTCCCACAATTAACATTACCCACAGGTATTACGTGTCGGCCAACCAGAAAGTAAACATCCAACCCTTTAAACAAGACATTTGTAATTTATGCGTCTGCCGGCACAGTTTAGGTTACCTCAAATACAAAAATACACAATCGAAAGCTGGAATACTCCCAAGCCCGTCATATGTGAAGTGATGGTCAGGCGAAAGGGATGTGTTTATCCCCACAATTCCTACTGCTCTCGAGCGCGTAGTGGCGAACAAGAAGAAGCACTGCAAATGAAACTCGCACTTGAAGGCGAATACATCAGAAAATTGCCTGGGGCTTAGACACGGCCGCTTAAAGGAGTGCGCCTCCATTTAGCGGCCGTGGCTAAGGTTACGCCTGGCTATCTCGATGCAAACGCTTCGGTTATGCTTATGTTTTAGCTTATGTTTGCGCTTTATGATTTAGCCTTTCAATATGCTTAAGGTTTAGCTTATGGTTATGCTTTATGATTTAGACTATGGATATGCTTTAGGCGCTTCAACCTCGATTTTGCTGCCTAGTTTAGTGAGTCATTCTTCTCGTTGTTCGGGTGTCACGCACGCTCGTCGAGATTTCAGCCTTTCATTTATTTGCTCCTTTGCAGCCAATGCCCATGCTAGCACTTCTGTATCAGTAGTATCATTCTGTTCTCCGTTCATATTGAATGCGCACGCCTATTCTCTGGCAACGCTTTATAGCCGGCTTCCGCGATAAACGCACGCTTGCGGCCGGCCAACGTCAAACGATGACACCTAGCGATTCAAAATTACGGCCTCTCTTCGATGTCTCTTAGTAGAACGGCGAAAGCCTACTCTTACTCTCCTATCTTGTGGCTCACATCGTTTGCCTCTTATCGGGGTTCGTCGCATGTAATTAGGGAAGGCGCAGTGTCTGTCACACGTTCTCCGGCAAGGGTGAGTTGGAAGGCACACCATCACACCTGTCATGTGACGTTCCTTAGCGCGCGTTCAAGTCTTGGATTGCAGATGTTGAGAACGCTAGATTAAAACTAATCTCACTACTGTGCCGCTCACACAAGGCATCCTGGAAATGAGGCGGAAAAGTCCATCGCTCGCGAGATGACCGACTGAGCTGGCCCCTCCATTCCGGGATGGACACTCATGACTCCTTCCACACGTTCCATGACATTACCTTTTATTATCCGCAACTCCCGCTTATCCCACCCTCCCACTCACACGTCCCTCTCTAAAATTGTACAGAATACCTGGCGCCATTTACAAGCCCACACTTTCCTCTCCCATACAAGCCTTGCCCCTATTCACCCAGGTGCCTTCTTGCCCAAATGCATGCTTTGCATCTCTGCACCACCCCGGCGGGGGAAAATAATAATAAAATTTATATTATTATTATTTTCCCCCGCCGGGGTGGTGCAGTGGTAAGACGCCCGACTACTGTGCCGGAGTACCCGGGTTCAACCCGACCTCGGCGGCTGCGTTTCAATGGAGGTGAAACGAAGAGGCGTCCGTGTGCTGTGCGATATCAGCACACGTTAAAGATCCCCAGGTGGTTGAAATTACTCCGTAGCCCTCTGCTACGGCTCCTCTTTCTCTCTTGCCACTTTCTCTCCCACCTTCCTTCCTTCCCTTTCGGTGCGGTTGAGGTGTCCACAGAAAACAAGTAGTGTTGTTGTGTTGGGTTTAGCGGCGCACAAGCAGCTTAGGCTATCATGCGCTAACTTCAAGGTTAAGAGTGTGGCATTTACGTAATTTAAACTTATATTTCATTTAGAACATTTGCTTCAATTAAAAACCTGAAAACACCGGACAAATCAACGAGCGCATTTTCACCTAAAAGCAACGCTGGATGAAGAGGAATGTGTTCTTTGTAAAACCACGTAAAATGTTTTTTCTTAGTTCTTCACGTTTTCTGCATGAGAGTAAAATGTGGGTGACAGTTATATCGTGTCCGCGTGAATCACACAAAGGCTTATCCTGTTTTATTAAAATGAAGTTACGTGTTACATCTGTGTGTCCGATACGAAAACGCCATAGAGCCACTTCCTTGGAACATTCAAGATAGGTACTCGAATTCCACTCTTCTATCACAGGTTTTACGAGGTGTAGTTTGTTATTTTTTTCAGTGTTTCAAGTGGACTGCCATTTTTGCATTAGTTTACTTTGTATCAATTTCATTCAGTCTTGAGATGGTATCTGCACTTCTTTTACATTCTTGTCTCGAGCTTTGGCAGCGCACATATCGGCTTTCTTATTAGCGTGGACTCCTACACGACTGGGGACCCAGCAAATTCTTATGCTTCGTCCTTCATCTGTAAGTGTTGCTATGCTGTGTATGATGTTTCCTAGTATTGGTATAACTTCGTTTCTTGGGTGAAGGGCTGTGACTATACCTAAGGAATCTATGTAAATAATACTTCTCTTGAGGTTTTCTTTTATTATTTTCTCGATGGCAACACAGACAGCATAACATTCAGCAGTAAAGATGGACGCTCACTGTGGAATTCTTAATATTTCCTCCCATTCGCCTTGAACAATTGAGCTTCCGACATAGTGATCTGTTTTCGAGCTATCCGTGTAAAAGTCCGTGAAGCTACTGTATCTTCTTTCAGCTGAAGGAATTCTTGTATGATTTGCTCTTGTGGGTTTATTGTTTTTTTTTTTTTGAACTGCGTGAGAGAGAGAGAACGCAGACTGCAGGAACCAGGTACCAACCAGGCAGAGGGTTGAGTCTTTTGGCAATACTAGGTGAACAATGCGGTAGCTCAACCTCCTGGCACATTTCCTCAAATCTTAGGAGCAGGGGTCTCACAGCATTCGGTTTGTTGGTAAATAGTGCTCTAGAAGCAATTTAGTTACTAGGGAATAGCAGATATGCTTTGGCAGAAATCTGATTTTAAATATATAGGCACATGTAAGTGAAGTTCTTCTGATTTCAAGAGGTGGTTCATTTGTTTCCACAAGTAGACTGGATATAGAGGTTCGGTACGCTCCACATGGGAGTCGAAGTCCTGAGTAATGTGCCGGGTATAATTTTTTTTAAGGATGATGGTCTAGCTGACCCATACAGCCATAGTCTAATGAGGAGCGTACGACAGATCTGTAAATGTATTTAAGGCATGTCCTGTCAACACCCCAGTGTTAACATGAAAGAACTTTTAGTATGTTTTGAGGTTTGGAAGCCTTTTTCTTCAGAACATTTATATGAGGAAAAAATGCGGATTTTTTGTCAAAGTTACGCCTACAACTTTGCGTTCGTTTTTTACCGTTAATTTCGTTTTGTTCAGGTGTAGCGTAGGATCTTTCTGCAAGCCTCGTTTGAGAGAGAATAGAGCAGCCACTGTTTTTTGAGGAGAAAACTGAAATCCGTTTGTGTCTGCCCATGCTGCTAGTTTGTTTATGGTCAACTACACTTGTCTCTCACATGTAGCTCCGTTAGAGGATGTGCATGAAATCGGTAGATCATCAACATAAACTAAATACAATATAGATTTCGGGATAACTGTGCTTATGGAATTCATTTTTAGAGTTGTGCTTAAGACGCATCCTTTTTGTGCGCCATTCTCCTGTACAAAGTTGTTTGTAAAGATTGAGCCCAAGCGCACACGAAATGAGCGATTCAACAAAAAGTCCTTTAGACAGTTTAACATCCTACCACGTATGCCTAAATATGCTAGGTCACGTAGGATGGGGGTCAAACCTCGATGTAGTATCATATGCCTTTTGAATATCGAAGACGGCTGTTTGTGAATAAATGCTTCACGAACAGTGTTTTCAAGGCGGACTAGATGGTCTGTGCTAGAACATGCTGTTTTGAACCCACATTGGTGAATGTCTAGAAGTTCGCGGGAATAAAGGACGAAGGCTAATCTAGTATTCAGAACACTTTCAAAAGACTTTGCAAGGCAAATTGTGAGAGCTATGGGTCTATAACTGCCGCGGGTCGTTGGCGGCTTTCCTGGTTTCAAGAAAGGCACAATAACAGCTTTTTTCCAGGCGTCAGAAATACGCCCGGATACCCACATTTTGCTGAAATATTTCAGAAGTGTTTTGAAAGGAGTTACAGAAAGTGTGCAAGCATCTGATAGTGAATTTGATCTGGGTTAGGTGCAGTCTTTTTGCCGGCAGATAGAACCGTGTTTATTTCTTGTGGTGTTATTAACTAGTTATATGCTTCATTTGTACTTTCATTTGTTGGCAGTTTTTGTTTTTCGGCCTTGTTTTTGTACATTATGAAATATTTTGGGTAGTGTAGAGAGCTTGAAATTGCAGAAAAATACTCGCCTAGAATATCTGCCTGTTGATCTAAGTTTGCTTGAGTGCCAGGAGGTGTTAGAAAGGGGATTGTGTACGGGGAGAAGTATACTATCCAGTTTGTGAACAAGCTCCCACATTTGTTTTGATGTGATTGAGCTATTTATTGATGATATGTACTTTTGCCAAGAAGCCTTTTCAGCGTTACGGCGGACATACCGTGCTCTAGCTTTCGCCTGCTTGAATTTTAAGAGCTTTTCGTTTGTTGGGTACCTGCGAAAGGTTCCCCAAGCTTTGTTTTGTTTTGTTTTTTGTTTCTCTGCACTCCTGAAATTACCAGATTTTGCGATTTTTCGGTACCACTCCTGAAGACTGCCATATAGCTACAAGTGCTGCGTCAATGATGCAGGCCGTAAATGTTTCATTTAACTCGTCAACACTGAGGTTTTCGGAAAAGACCTTTGCCAGGCTGGCTTTAGACTTGAATAGAGCCCAGTTCACAAGGTGGAGCTTCCACCGCATGGGTTTGTTCAGAGTGATGGAGGGTGAGGTATTAGGCTGATAATGACAGGCAAATGATCACTACCCAGAGGATTATCAAGGACGTCCCATTTAAAATCAGTAAAAATTGATGGGGAGCTAAATGGTAAATCTAAAACGCTCATTTTCCCCTTTCTTGGGAAGCAGTATGTATGCTGTCCTGTATTCTGTAAGCAGACATCATTGCAAAATATGAAATCCTCTAAAATACTGCGTCTAGTGTCTGTTTGATCGCTTCTCCAAAAAGTGGAGTGCGCATTAAAATCTCCAAAAACCAGATAAGGTTCTGTCAGCAGTTCTAAAAGCTCTTCCAGATAATGAAGGGTTACAATTAGGTGCAGTTGCAGATACAGTGAGCATATGGTTATTGCTTTATAATGAATGATAGAGACGGCAGCAGCTTCGAACTTCGGTTTGAAGCTAATCTCACGTGTTGCAACTCCATTCTGCACTACAAAAGCGACACCTCCAGATAGCCTATTTGCTTCTTTTCGGTCGCAGCAAAAGACGCTGTGTACTTTAAAATGTTGTGATGTGGTCCTAAGTTAGTTTCCTTTAAGTAAAGGACTACAGGAGAAAATGAATGTGAAATGTCTTTTATATCGTTGTAGTTGTTTATGAGACCTCGATAGTTCCAGTGTATAAGGAACACCATTTTTTTTAGGAATGTGTCTGAGTTTAGGTTACCTGGTTTGTCCGGTCCTGTTATAAGAGTTTTTTCTGTCCGTTTTCTTTCCAAAGAGTTATGACGCCGCTGTAGCAGGGACGAAGAAAGGGTTCTGTCCATTGCCTCGGGGGCTTTGGACGTTTGGGGAGAATTGGTATTGCTGTTTACAGGCTTCTCTTCTTGGGGAGACGCCTTTTGGGCTGCTGGCTGTAGGGCCAGTGTGCCCTGTTTCTGCAATGGCAGGGCTGCTGTCGCTGCTTCTGCCTGGGGCGGGGATGGCCCTGCCTGAGGCTTACCCTCGGCGGAGACCAAATCCTGTTGTGGTGTGCTGCCCCCTCGCTCCACCACATTGGAATAGTTTGGTTTGGTTGTGAACACAAAAGTGCCCTGTCCAACAAGATATCGCTGTCGTGCCTCTTTAAAGGCTATGTTTTCCAATAACATTTATGGTAAAGATGTCCTTTTCCTTCTTCCAAGAAGGACATGACCGTGAGTATGCGGCGTGTTCACCTGCACAGTTTGCGCGGTGTGGCGCAGCTTCACACTCGTCAGATTTGTGTTCATTTGAGGCACAATTTGCGCATGTTTTTTGGCCACGGCAGCTCTGGGAGTCATGACCGAATCTTTGACAGTTGAAACAACGTCTAGGGTTTGGAATGTAGGGCCGGATGTCTACTTTGGTGTAGCCGACTTCAATGGATTCAGGGAGTTTGCTAGAGTTGAAAGTCAGAACTATGTGCTTTGTGGTATTTCTTGGTTGTTCTTTCGGATTTTGATCCTGTGCACACCGATTACATTTTGCTCGGAAAGGCCTTCTAGAAGTTCTTCGGTGAGTAACAGGAAGTCGTTCTTTGAGATCACGCCTTGGACTGCGTTCAAGGATCTGCGAGCACTGACTGTTATTGGGATGTCCCCAATTGTGGCATGTTGCATAATGTTGCTGTACTGGTGTTTGCTTTGGAGATCAAGCAGGAGGATCCCCTCTAGCCAGTTTACTAACTTTTTATATTCGGATCCTTTTATGGTTTTGAGAGACCCAGATGCTGCAAAAGGGGATATTAGCCGAGCGTGTTTGGTAGGGCTCTAACTGTGGATCACATAATATTTAGGGAAGCTTTCATACTTCGTTGAAAAGAACTGGGCTGATACATCAGCCCGCCTTTTCTTGGAAATGCGATCAGTTTGTTCGGAGAAAGAAGCCATAAATAATGTATGATTCTCGGCAGCGGCGCTAGCCACCCATCATGGAGCCCAACGAGGCGATGGGGAAGGAATTGGTAGGCAAGTCATGTCCTCGTCAGCTGTACACCGTAACTATTACCTAATATGGCGTAACTTAGGGTAGTCAGCCACACAATGTTAACCCTCGCCGCCTGGAAGTAAGGAAAACCAAGAAGAGAGTAGAGTACAGGAGAGTTGTAGGATAGAAGATAGGAAAGTGAAAGATGGAGGGCAGGATAGGAAAAGGCGACTGCCGGTTTCCGCCGGATGGGTCAGCCCGGAGGGGCAGTCTATGGGAAGCATGTGCCAAAGTGGTGTGCTTCCTTCGCCGAGGGGCCTTAAAGGTCCGGACACTCGGCATCGACTCAACCACCAGGATACCCTTTTCCCCAGACACGGCGATGCCATGCACGGCTTAGCGTGGGTGCTCGGGGTCTGTGGTGTCGCACAAAACATAAGTTAAGTTAAATTGGTTCACAGGAAGGGAAAGGCGCAGTAACTGTCACACTTGCTCTGTGGACACCCGAACCGCGCCGTAAGGGAAGGGAGGAGGGTGGGAATGAAAGTGGAAAGAGAGAAAGAGGAGCCGTAGTGGAGGGCTACGGAGTAATTTCGACCACCTGGGGATCTTTAACGTGCGCTGACATCGCACAGCACACGACGCCTCTTCGTTTCGCCTCCATCGAAGCGCAGCCGCCGCGGTCGGGTTCGAACCCGGGAACTCCGGCACAGTAGTCGGGCGTCTTACCACTGCACCACCCCGGCGGGGCGCACAAAACATGCAAACATCGGTTTTAGCAGATGCCCCCTGCGTGGAGAAAACAAGTGAGACAGTTAGCGTGCCTTTCCTGCAGACTACCGTGCCTGCAGACTATGCTCGCCCCGCCGGGGCGGTGCAGGGGTAAGACGCCCCACTGCTGTGTCGGAGTACCCACAGCAGTGGGGCGTCTTACCCCTGCACCGCCCCGGCGGGGCGAGCATAGTCTGCAGGCACGGTAGTCGTCGGAGTACCCAGGTTCGAACCCGACCTCGGCGGCTGTGTTTCATTGGAGGCGAAACAAGAGAAGTCTGTTTGCTGTGCGATGTTAGCGCACGTAAAGCTCCCCAGGTGGTCGAAATTACTCCGTTGCCCTCCACTACGGCTCCTCTTTCTTTTCACTTTCACTAAAACTTTCGTTCCTTTCCTTACGGCGTGGTTGAGGTGTCCACAGAAAATAAGTGAGACAGTTACCGCGCCCTTCCCTTCCTATAAATCAATCAATCAGGTGGCTCAGGTACAGACGGAGCAGCAGGCCCGCGCATTTGTTTTCCTTCTTCGTACAGCGACAACAACGTCGTGCCGCACGAACGGAGGGTGGCTGCTCCTGGCCATGACGGGGCTGGGACAGCTAGGTCAGCGCAGCTTGCGGTGAGGGATAGCCTACCACCGTATTTTATCTCATGTAAGCCGTCATTGCACCCGCCACCGCTTCGGTGGTGGACGACGGCTGTTGCTGGCGCGCGTCTTTATCTCCCTGTTCTTTTTCTTTCTTTATATTCTCTTCTGTGCGCACGAGGCAGCGGAGGTGGCTCAGTTACAGAGCCAATAGCAGGCCTGTGCATTTTCTTTTCCTTCTTCCTACAGCCACAACAACGCCTCTCAGTTTATGAGGCTTAAGCCTTTCCATGCTCATGAAACGAAATCCCGTGTGCAAGACCTATGACAGTGCAATTAGTCGTTTTTTGGACAGTTTAGCTGCAACGCGTCTCAGCAGGCTTGCTACCGCTGAAACCGTATGATAGCTTCAAATGTTCTTTTCTAATTGTTTTCGTCTTTTATCCCAGTCGAACAATTTCTCATGGTACGCACGGGTATTTGTTTCGCACTTAATTTGCATTTCAATGGCACGAAGTCCTTAATTACACTTCGAGACATTTTATAAAGCGCCATAACTCGTCAAAGTAGTTCTCGCTTCAACGACAACGAGCATGAAATTTTTGAAAGGATATGTCAAGCTTGTCCAAAAATGAAACATAATCAGCGCATGTTAAACATTGGTACCATGCGTTCATCTGGCTTGTTCGAAAAAGATTTCAACTGCACGGACAGACAAACCAGACTATCGAAGAATATGCCTTTAAGAACCTTTTGTTTCCTATGGAGAATGCTGTTGCCAACCAGAAAAAAAGTTTACTATGAGGAGAGGTCCATTTTGTTTCAGGGTGAGTTCTTTAACTAATTTTGCCAAAAAGTTTAAAACCAGAAGATCGAGAAAGGCTTCCACACTATTGAAGAGTATGTCGGGGTGTTCCCTGTCCCAATCAGTACCGATAAATTAAAATCGCCCTCTAGCAAACTGTAGCTAGTAGTCTTAGTTGCGCATAAGAATACATTATTCCTTTTAAAAATATTATTACCAGTGTTTGGTGGTCAGTAAAACGAGGCTAAGAAAAGGCTAAGCTCATGTAGAAATCTTTGCAATGCATGGCCAACATGTGGTATATTAGGCGGTCTTATCACTTGCAGACATGCTCGGGCCGTTATCGCAACCTCGTCACCACGGGAGTTTCTATCCTTACGGAAACTTTACTAGCGTCGCGGTGTTATTTGGTTTCTGTGGCAATCATAGCGTGCGGTTTTATGGCAATGCATTCTATGTCGCCTTATTTATTTACAGCAATGCGGGCCTCACTCTCGAAGTGGACATCAAGGCGGGGCAACACCTCCCTGTTATTCTACAAGGCGGTGATAACAAACTTTTGTTATTATAAAGCCGCGCAGGCAAAATAAAGGTAGTAGTCATGTTTGTCGCAGCATGCCACTTTGTGACCGGTGGTGGTTGATCCATTGCTATGGCCCTGGACACCACGACAGCAGCCGCGGCGCGGGGCACACGATGAGGTCAGTCAGCGAAGTAATCTGCAAAAACTGTTTTGAAATCTAATGACTGAAACTAACGCACTTGCGACTCGACGATGTCATGGAGACTGCATTCGGAGCCAGTTGCTCAGTCTCATTTACCTCCATGCCTTTTAGTTGAGCCCCATCCATGACGCTGGTTTATGTGTTGAAGGGAATCACATGAAGATTATGAAACGGCTTCAGGTTTGTCTTTCTTGCAGATTTCAACGCCGCATATAAGTCAGCACAACACCTTTAGGCAAATATTGTAGAGTACAAAGTAACAAATTTAACAATTTTCTTGTTTAATTACCACATATAAAACAAGAGTGCACGTACAATAATTTCTCATATTTGTGAAAAAACACACAGATTCTCGAAAATTACCGATTAGAATAGTTTGCGGGCCAAGAACTAACAGCTCTGCAGAGACTGCATCGGAGACATTCCTGAGCATGAGCGATGCTGCAGTACGCGGTACATCGCAATACCTCTGAGCTGCTTTTAAGAGAAAATCTGGAGATTGTTCCTGAGAGTGAATATTTCTTTTGCTTGGCTCGAATTCGTTCCAGTGCTCTGCAAGACTGCCATTGGGCGTAAGTAATCGCTCTTGTCGCGTAACTGATATTCTTATGCTAATTGACTGTCATGTCATCATGTCACGTAATACTCTCATAGCCACTTGACTTTCATTCAACTCCTATCAGGTGACAATGCCACTTGACATTCTCATAGAAATGTATTTTCCTCGTGGATCAGAGATTTTTGTCACCCAATTTATGACCCAGCTCTCAGCACTTGTTGCAACCCACAAGTCATGAGTGACTTTTGACTTTTGTATGACTCCACACAAACCCTTCCCAATGGCTTAAGTTGTAATTCTAGATCATGGCTCATATCTACGGCGGTATAGTTTAGTAGCGTGCCATGGTGACCCGGTCGCTGAAGACGCCGGCGGTCCCAGCAAAGCCGTACGTGCAGGCACGTGCAGATTAGATTTCGTGGCTGCTTAAATGAATGCCAGTGTCGCGCTGTTTCGTTCTCCTCTCGGTGTGCGGGTCCTACCAAATATATTTAGGCGGCTCGGCATGGTGTGATGATATGTGGCTGTGATTGATGCCCACAAATTTCCTGACTTCGGTCTTCGAGTCTTCGCTCTCTGCTTCTGCGGTGCCCTTCAATCAGCCGCTTTGCTTGAACCACCATCGCTGGCAGCTCGAGACCCCGCCTACCTTCCATCGTGTTAGCCATGACCAGGGATCCCTCCACTCATTAATCGTCCCCGTCGTCTCTCACGCTGCCACCTCACGAGTCCGCGGGCTCCGCATTCAAGCTCTCCAAGTCGTTCCTCACAACTGAGATTTGGTTGCGCCGCCCCCATGTTATTTCGCAGGTGACAATGCGACATCACATCATTGGGGCGCTCACGTGTACTGCTCCTGCGGTTCTTAGCGGGATACTCTGCAGTCCGCTTGGCGATCCCTATACGAATATTTTGTAGCGACGCTCATCCAGTGAACTTCTGAAAGCCAGGAGTGGTTGGGTAAGTGTTTACACAGCGTATTCCCGCTTCATACTGGTAGTTTCGAGAGAAAGTAATGTTAGTTATAGCATAAAGCAATTACTCAGGAAAATGTTTAGGAGGTACAGTGAGCTTTGCAACGCAAGGTCGACACTTTTGATTTCCCAATTTGCAATTTGTTTTTTGATAAATCATTGCTTAACTACCTAAAGTTTTTATTAGCAACATGAAGCATCGAATGTTTTACCCTTTTATATCATTTTCCACTCTTTCAGTTACTTCGTTTTATTTTTTATCAATTAAGCACACAAACGTTTTTTAATTAGTGTCAGCAAGCACTCGCTTTTCGTTGCGAGCAATATGGCTTTTTTTAGCGTCCTTTAACCCATTTTTTTTCTTTTTTTATTTCTTTCATTCATAGATTTCATTCATTCATTTCAGGGTTTCGGAAACGGTACTCTACTATCAATCATATCCATACCATCAATCAGGTGATAGAAAAATGCTCGGAATATGACCAGCCCTTATACATAGCATTCATTGATTAAGAAAAAGCATTTGACTCAGTTGAAACCTCGGCGGTGATGCAGGCATTGCGAAATCAGGGGGTAAACGAGCCGTACGTGAAAGTGCTGGAAGATATATATAGTCGCTGCACAGCAACCATAGTTCTGCATAAAGAAAGTAACAAAATCCCCATAAAGAAAGGTGTTAGGCAAGAAGACATAATCTTTCCAGTACTATTCACAGCTTGTTTAGAGGAAGTATTCAGAGACTTGGAATGGGAGCAGTTAGGGATAAGGGTAGATGGAGAATACCTCAGTAATCTGCGATTTGCTGATGACATTGCCTTGCTAAGCAACTCGGGAGATGAACTGCAAATACTGATTGATGACCTAGACAGGAAAAGTAGAAAGGTAGGCTTGAAAATCAATATGCAGAAGGCTAAGGTGATGTTCAACAGCCTCGGGAAGGAACAGCAGTTTACATTAGGTAGCGAAATACTGGAAGTAGTAGGCAAATATGTCTACTTAGGACAGGTAGTAACCGCAGATCCGGACCACGAAAAGGAAATAACAAGAAGAATAAGATTGGGATGGAGCGCATTTGGCAAGCACTCACAGATTACGACTGGCAGCTTACCGGTATCGCTCAAGAGGAAAGTATACAAGAGTTGCATCTTGCCTGTACTCACCTATAGGGCTGAAACGTGGAGGATAACCAAAAGAGTTCTACTTAAGTTGAGGACAACCCAGAGGGCTATGGAACGAAAAATGGTAGGGGTAACATTAAGAGATAGAAAGCGTGCAGGGTGGGTCAGAGAAATAACTCAAGTTACCGACATTCTAGTAGAAATTAAGAAGAAGAAACGGACATGGGCAGGGCATGTAGTGCGAAGAGAGGATAACCGATGGTCGCTGAGGGTAACAAACTGGATTCCAAGGGGAGGAAAGCGTAGCAGGGGGCGGCAGAAAGTTAGGTGAGCGGATGATATTAAGAAGTTCGCAGGGGTCAAGTGGATGCAGCTTGCACAGAACCGGGTTAAGTGGAGAAATATGGGAGAGGCCTTCGCCCTGCAGTGGGTATAATCAGGCTGATGATGATGATGATAAATTATTACCAGTAATCTCATAACTCAGTATTGCCTATAAACTAATGTCAATAATAATTCACCAGAATGATGCCTTACATAATATTTTAGCCAGACCAACATTTCCGGCAAGTGGTGCCTGCATTTCCGGCTACAAATCAACGAAAAAGCAGCAAAAACTATCTCTAAATAATACACTTGCCTCGCCCATAGTTGCATGCGAGCAGTTGAGCGGGAGCTGAAATTTTTAATAAAAAGTATAGTCCGGAAAATATGCATTGTTATCAAACTGAAGCTTCAGTCCCGCGGCACGAGTTCCTAGCAAAAAGGTAATTTTTATTTTATACGAACAGAAGACAACCGATGCAGCGTGCGACAAATCTGTAACGGGCACACACTAAGGTAAAGACTTGGCAATGCACCAAAAAGCAAGCAATAAAGAAAGGGTAACTGCTCCACAATAAAACCAGGAACAGAAGTTTTACATGGTGTCTATAAGCTTATCACGAAATGCAAGTGCTTACATTACGACTTGTTTAAAACGTTTTGTTAGTCATTATACATTGACATCTGTCACTATAAATGACTAAAACTGAAAATGAACAAGGTTAAGATCAGGAGACACCGCCCATAAAGTACCTGACGTCGAGGAAGTGCATCAAAATTAACTGTATTCGGAAAGAACTTTGGCTGGCCGCGATATAGATACATAGAAGTTTGAATGAAAATTTAAATCTAAATATACACAGCTATAAAGATACTCATCAATCGCAAGCACAATGGGTATTACACATGCGTTTCGGTAAGTTTACAGCTGTGAATAGACGTAGATATTTACATTACATTACAGGCACTAAGGTGGACTGAAAACCACCCGCATATGTCCATCCAACACGGAAACAAAATGGCAAGACCAATTGGCGAAGAAACTCGCTCCACAAGGCATAAAATGTCTTCAGTCTGAAAGCTTTCTATGTCATTTCGCAGATGCGCGAAAACAGGGCAATGCGCCCATCGGCGCCAGCTGAGTCGACAAGCTCACAACAATTGCCCTATAACGTAAAAGCGCCAGCTACAGTCATCAATCGTGCAAAGGAAATACGAGGACATCTACCATTTATCTGTAATGCATTGATGGAAGACTGCTGAAACTGGTATGGACTACCCGCCAAAAGATACGAGCAACGACGACTCGTTGCTGGGCCTAGTGACGACTAGAATCTTGAACTGAGCAGTTGGGGCACTGCGCTTTCCACACAATGCCCCATCAATGGAGACGCTCTCGTGTAGGCGCATCTCCCCTCCTAGAGCCACATAAAGTCACATCATTGCCTGGCAAAAAAACAATGCTTTGAGCGGTAACGCAGAAATAGAATCTGCCCTCGCCTGCGTTCTGCGGACACTAGCGGAAGAAGTAAAGTTCCCATTTCTCTACTACTCTGTTCGCCGAGATGCCCAAATCCGGGTAGACATGGCTGGCGTGGCGCTGAAACGCCACCATAAACGAATCACATGCGCCACCAGAATGCCTATAGAGCTCTTGTGATAGGTATATCAGGGGCTAGCTCCCTAATACTTGTGCCTAAAATAGTTGGTGAGCCCCCGCACCGGGTATTCATCCCTTTGTAGCAAACGAAGAAAACAGCGTGGATCCAGCAGCCAGCAGAAGACCATGAAGGGAAGGCAAACCCACCCTTCGAACGGGGATGGCAGATTGAAGCACGTTAAACATGTTCCGTACGCCCTGTCCAAAAAAATATGCACTCACAGGAGACTAAAAGGATTGCAACACTCTAAGAGGACGATACGTTACATGTACGAGGTGCCATATTGGCCCGCAGTAAAGTGTGGACAAGGTACCGTTTCTACAGCATGAATAGTTCAAAAGAGGTAGGCGTAACCACCTTACAGCGCACCTCGTGTAAGACGGAAATAAATACCGAAGACACTATTCCACGTGCCTTATAAGCACTGCCAAGGGTGCGGATGGTGTCATTGTGCGTAATGTAGGGCACAACGTAGGCATGCTTCTGGCGTGGCAATTCAGATATATACGTTTACCAAACCTGAGAGCAGCCCAAGACATCGCGCTGTGTTTGTCAATCAAAAAGATGAAAGCAGCTCTGCAGGCTCGCATCATTACACAGATTCAACGCAATGTCATCCGCGTAAGCTGCGTAACACCTGGGAGAGGGAGGCCACAGATACTGTGGTCTGTGATGATCACCCCCTTATAAGGCTCTAAGATTAGACCAAAGACAAGGGTCGAGAGGAGACAACCTTGTCGGACACCGGTGGTTATAGGGAAATAGTCACTTTTCCTCCATTAATCGCCAGTGTACTTTGAATGCCATCATACACGCTTTTAATAAACATGAAGTTTGGTGGAAACTGAAAAGCATCCAGAACACCGAATATGCAGCCATGCAGCCGAATATGAACCAGGCAGCCGCCAATAGGGGCAATGCCCCAATAAGGCACTGATAGCTGCTATATGACTCGTCACACCAGGCACACTTAAAAGGGGACTGCCAACCCGCTCTGTGGACAATGCGGAGCTTCGCAGAAGTTTTTGCCTGCTACTGAGAAATGCGACACCGTAGCATGCGGGTATTTACCTACCTGTGCATGCACCAAATTGATTTGAGCATATCCAACTCATTTTGAACATTGCCACTAATCAAGGCACACAAAGCTCACGACAAGCTCCTAAGCGAACGCACATCATATATTACCCGCACACCAAAACGCCCTGTACTAAATGAGCCAGCTTTAAGAATGTAAACAGTGAACATGACTAGCCAGTGTTCAGAAATGTGAATCGGCGTCTGAGGCAACGTCAAAACAGCTATAGCCGTCAAACATGCAGAAAGGGACTGCGGCACATGCGCGTCCTCTAGCCTGCTGACAGACGGGCCAAGACTCCATGTCGATCAGAACAGCAGCCCATGCGCGAGGTCTGCCCCTAAAAAGCGCAGTGTTCTAAAACAGGGTTGCAGTTTACGTGCGTTTTAAGTCGGTGTGAGTCAGTCCCACAAAATTACCCACAGGTATTACGTGTCGGCCAACCAAAAAGTAAACATCCAACCCTTTAAAGAAGACATTTGTAACTTATGCGTCTGCCGGCACAGGTCAGGTAACCTCAAATACAAAAAAACACAGTCGAAAGCTAGCATACTCCCAAGCCCGTCATATGTGAAGTGAAGGACAGGTAGAAGGGGTGTGTTTAGCCCCACAATTCCTACTGCTCTCGAGCGCGTAGTGGCGAACAAGAAGAAGCACTCCAAATGAAACTCGCACTTGAAGGCGAATACATCAGAAAATTGGCTGGGGCTTAACTAAGGTGAAGCCTGGCTGTCTCGAAGCAAACGCTTCGGTGATGCGTATGTTTTAGCTTATGTTTACAATTTATGATTTAGCCTTTGACTATGCTTATGGTTTAGCTTATGGTTACGCTTTATGATTTAGGCTATTGTGGGGGTTCTTACTAAGCCGTCGAGCCTCTTCTGAGGTCTAGGCCGCAAACACCGAGCTCCCGCGATCACACACCACGGGCAGCCGTTCTCACGGCCGCAAAGTGGTAATGCGAAGTACGACACAACACAGAACATGACTTTGCCCGGAACCAGATGTTTATTGGGTTTTCCCAAAAAGAACGCTGGTGACGGTCTTGCTGGAGACCCTATCCTTTTGGATGGGGCCTGACACTTCGAAGGGCAAGATGGCGACAACAAAGATGTATAGCGGGGAGGTATTTACCTTGCGTCCTTCCATTGTCGCGGCTCGCTGTCGTCTCTCTCGGGCGGTAGCCGGTTCCCGCCGATCTCGGCGCATCTTGCCCTTTGTCCTTTTTCGGCCAATGAGCGTCGCGTCTGCGACGCCTAGCGGTGCGCTCCTGCGCCCGGCGAGGGAAGGGGGAAACGCGGCGCTATCGAGCAACCCGTTTGGGTTACTCAACCTCGGAAGAGAAGGAATACTTTTGTCCCCTTCATCCTCCGCGGCGCGCAGTGCTTCGGAGGGATGCGCGGTTCTCCGCGATCGCTACACTCCTCCTCCCTAAAGACCGAACGTCACCTGAAATCAGGCGACGGTAGGCCGGCAACGACTTCCTTGCCGCCTTGTTGTCTTGCATCCAACGCTCCAACGCCGCTGTCCGGTTGGCTAGTTGGGATGGTCGTGTAGTCCGGTCTTCCGTACACTTCTTCACTGCGCAGGTGTAAGCGCCACCACGGCGGTGTCGCGACGTCCAGTGCGTGGAGGGTTGGTTGCGCCGTAATATTTCCGTTTGCTGCTCCACCGCTACTCTGTCTGCCGTGAAGCACGAATTAAGTCCCTTGCCTCAAAGCTCGCGATGATCACATGACACTGCTCGACAGTACGCTGACCGCATGGAAATGCTGTCACACAGCTGCGACGACCGCGGTCACACCCACACGCGCGCACGCACGCACACACGCCACTTGCCGGAAACACGGCGGCGATATCCGAAGCGCTTATCTCGAGAAGTGTCCCTCCATGGCGATCCGGCGCTCGAGAGGCAGCACTGAAGCCGGCAGCTGCTGCTCCTACAGCCGTCCAGAACCGTCGCCGGGCGCTGCTTCCTGACGGCTGGGCGGCGGCGACTTGGGTTGTGGCACGGCCGGTCTCGAGGGAGTGCGCGCTTCTGTTGTGGCGGCTAGAGCTGCGACCGTCGCTGGCACCCAAGGCTTTGTTGCTGCTGACTATCCGATGCTTGTGACGTCGACTGCGTCAGCGAGTTCGCTGGGAGACGACGCCTGTCTTCGCAGCGCCTTCTGGGAGACCCCTGTCGGATTTCCGACTAGTTTTTCTTTGGCGCTCCTAGCCAATAGTTGCCTGCCATTTGGCCAGGTCCCTACGGCAGCGAGTGGAGAGGGGGACAGATTGGTAGCGTCTTCGCCACCGCTCGCTTTTCCTTTCCTCCCCCCCTTTGTTTGGGACGAGGGGACATACCAACAGTACTGCTAGATACGACCCTCCCGTAGCTAGCTCGCTTCCTCACAACCGGTTGCCTACCTGACCGCTCTTCTGAGCGGTCGACGCGTTGTTGTCAGGCCAGTCACCCCATCAAGGTCGTTTTCGCCTAGAGCGAGTGTTGTATGGGCGAGCTTGGGGGTAGGGGGGGGCACTGACCTTTTCTCGCGTCTTCGCGAAATCGGCGCTGCCGCCCTGCCAGCCACTTCCCGTTGGAAGTACTGCTTTAGCTCCCCGGCGTGGATCGGCTTGCCGAGTCGACCCGTGTTCGGATCTTTCAGCCTGTAGTTCAACTGCGAGAGCTTCTCAGCAACTATGAACGGCCCAATCCATTTAGGCGCAAGGCCAGCTGCGAACCCCGTGCTCGCATCGCTCTGCACATGGCTACGCTTTAGAACGAAGTCTCCCACTTGAAATTCCACGTTCCGATGCGAGTGATCATAGGCAGCCTTCTGGCTAGCCCTTGCTTTAGCGCGATTTTGGCTGGCCTCGCTCACTGCTTTTTGCAAGCGATCACGCATGCGCCGCGCGTAGTCGGCTATTGCCGTTTCGCCTGACGAAGCATCCTGCCTTTTGGTCAAAATGGTGTCAGTTTGCGTATTTAGTTCCCTCCCGAACATCAGGAAGGCGGGCGTGAAACCTGTGGAGTGATTCTCGCTTGTTCGCAGTGCAAAGGTGATTGCGTCGAGGTGCTCAACCCAGTCGTTGTGCGTCCGGGCGTATGCCCCGAGTAGTGGCTTCACATCGCGATTGCGGCTTTCGGTAACATTTGACTGCGGATGATAACACGTCGTTCGCTCTTGCCGTACGCCCATGGCTGCACACGTATCACGAAAAACTTTCGCCGTGAAATACGAGGCGTTGTCAGTGATCAGCCTCTTTGGAAACCCGTAGCGACAGAACAATCCTGAGAGCTTCGTCAGGATCTCCTTCGTTGCGGCGTTTCGCAGCGGATAGAGTTCAGCGATTCCGCTGAAGTGACATGTCACCACTAACACAAATTTGTGCCCTCTTTTGCTGCGCGGCGGCGGTCCGATCAGATCGCACGCCACAGTTTCCCATGGCTTCGTGCTCACGATCGGTTGGAGCAGGCCAGGCGGTTTTCCACCTCGCGGCTTCCTTTCTTGGCAGACGTGGCAGGTCCGTACGTATTTACATACATCAGCCTTCATTCCTGGCCAGGTAGCGAGCCGACATAGTTTCTTCCATGTCTTTGGTGCGCTTCCGTGACCGTCTGCGTCGTGATAGTGCTGCAAAGCAGCATGCCTCAGTTGGCTGGGGATGACGGCTTTGAAGCACTCGTTTCAGTCTTCTTTGCCAGGCACGTATTTCAGTAAAGCTCCATCAGCGTCCAACAGGAAGCTCTCCAGCTCACTCGCAGCAATACCAGCTGCACAAGAGCTGGCGCCTACCGCGTTCTCCGCGGATTCTGGGCGCTCTTCGACCAGCGGTGTCGATTGGTCCGTCTCTTCACGCAGACTGGCGACCATCTCACGACAATACGAGTCTTCCTGTTGAGCTTTGATAAGCTCTTCCCTGCTGAATGCAATCTCGATCGGCGTTTTCGCTGTCACGAGATGCGCGTGCTCCGGAGGCAGGAATTTCTCCTTTCGGCCCTCCTTTTCCGAAGAGCGGGGAAGTTGCCGCGCCTCCTCTCCCGCGGCTGGGGACGGGTCATTCACCGGCGCGCGCGATAGCGCGTCCGCAACCACGTTTGTGGCACCTTTCCGGTAGCGCACCTCGAAATCGAAGCGCTGTAGCGTCAGTGCCCAGCGCGCGAGCCTCCCGCTCGGCTCGCATAAGCGGGTCAGCCATGTCAAGGCCATGTGATCGGTTTCGACCGTGAACCTTGTACCTTCCACGTACATCTCGAATTTTCGGAGCGCGAAGATGATAGCGAGGCATTCCTTCTCCGTCACTGAGTAGTTGCGCTCCGCCGGCGTCAGCGCGCGGCTGGCGAACGCCACGGGGCGCAGTTTCTCGTCCTCCGTTTGGAGAAGCACTGCGCCCACTCCGAAATCACAGGCATCTGTCTGGATCAAAAAGGGCCTATTTAGGTAGGGGAGTTTCAGTGACGCGGTATCGGCGATGGCTTGCGAGAGCTGACGAAAACTCGCCTGCTGTTCCTCTCCCCATTCCCACGAGGCTGCCTTCATTAACAATTTTGTTAGAGGGGTTTGCAGGCGGATGCAGCTGGGAATGAATTGGCGATAGTAGCCCACCATGCCGAGAAAACGGCGCACGGCCTTTACATCGTTCGGCACCGGGAATTCCATGATAGCGCGAAGTTTGTCAGGGTCCGGGGCTACTTTTCCTCGCTGAACGCGGTAGCCGAGCAAACTGACTTCAGCCCTGCACACCTGTGCTTTAGCGGGGTTCAGCGTGAGACCTGCTGTTCTGAGTTTTCCCAGAACGTCTCGGAGGTGATCGAGGTGTTCCTCGAACGTGCGGGAGTAGATGACGATGTCGTCCAGGTAGGCGAGAGCGTGATGCCATTTGGCGTCTCCCAGTACACGGTCGATCAGCCGCTGAAAGATGCTCGGACTTCCGGACACACCGAAGGGCATCCTAACGAATTCGTAGAGACCCCTGTGGCAGGTGAACGCCGTTTTACACTCGTCGCCTGGTCGCATCTCTACTTGGAGATAGCCTTTGTTAGCGTCCAGAGTAGAAAAATACCGCGCTCCGCCGAGGTTCGAAACAATGTCGTCCACGCTCGGGAAGGGGTATGCATCCTTTTGTGTGACGGCATTCAGTCGCCTGTAGTCCACGCACAGCCGTGAGCTACCGTCCTTTTTGGGGACCAGCACCACTGGGAATCCCCAGGGGTTGGAGGAGCGGCGAACAATGCCCGCATCGATCAGTTCTTGCAGCGCCGTGTCAATCGCCTGCCTTTTGGCGGGGCTGACCGGTCTCGGGTTGGATTTCCAAGGCTGTGCGTCTCCTGTCTCGATGCGGTGCTGTACAAGCTTGGTACAGCCGGGGCGGTCCGTGAACATCTCTTCGAAGTTTCCTAACAACGAAAAAACGCGGCCGCGCTCATGGTCTGTTAGATTGTCGGCGTTTGCCAGCAGACCCTGTAAACGCTCTTCCGCGCCCACGCACAAGGCATGGGGACGGGCTGCAGCTGCTGTATTCAGCGGCTGAGGGGGAGCGTCGCTTCCTCGGGAGGTATTCCTCCTTTCCACCTCGGAAGCTGTCCTTTCGGCCGTCGCGGTCGGTACTGTGACGAACGGCTTGAGTGGCGCGAACGGGCTTTCCCGATAACCACCATTGCCGATATCAACCACGATTCCCGTACGGGACAAGAAATCTCGGCCGAGAATAACTAGTACCGTGAGTCCAGGCAGATGAATGAAACGCTGTCGCCGAGCGCGCTGATTCCAACGCGCGATGAGGCGTACATCACCGCCGGAGCATACTTCTCCGCTCGCCAACTGGAGGGGCAGGCTGCGTTTTCGCACCCGAATGCCTCTCTGTCGAAGGCGGGAAACGACTTCGTCTCCGATTAGAGAAGTGCTAGCACCAGTGTCAAGCAGTGCTCGGAACGTAGTCCCTGCTATCAAAAGGTCTATGAACGGAGCCCTGGTAGTGGTCGGTGTTCCGATCCGGAGAAGTGAGGGTCCCACTATTGCAGCTCCGTCGCTCGGATCAGCTTCGGCCTCCGGCGCTGCTACCGGCGGCCTACCTCGTTTCCCTGACTCGCAGGGTAGGCACGAGCCAAGTGACCAACTTGGCCACAAGAGAAGCATGGCCCGGGATTCCGGGCTCTAGGCAGACGAGGGTGCTCTCGCGTACGGCCGTCCGTGAGAGCTTGTTGAGCCGGTGCCACCACCATGCTACGCTGCCCGTCCGCATGAGTCACCAGCGCTCGATCATTTGACCGTGTTTGGTAATCTCTGTCGGGCGGTCGGCGTGAGGTTGACCACTTTACCTCTCGCGCAGCTTCGATGATCCTCGGCCCGTTTGAGTAGGGATCAAGAGCGCGATCCGAGATTTCCGGGAAAGCGCCCTCACTTGAAACACGTGACGTTCGAGCGTTTTCACTCCTTGAACGCGCACTGCCATTCCAGGCGCAGCTGGGCTCCAGACAATCCGATGGGGGCGGCGGGCGCCGGTACGCTCGGGCAGCTGAAATTTCGGCTTGCACCCGACGCGCTTCCACGGCCAGCTCATTCAGGTTCCTGCAGCGACTTCCCCGCAGGTAAAGAGCAAAGGTGGGGTGGCTCTGTCGGATTACTCGTTCCACTTGCTCCGTGTTCGAAGCGTTGGGATCGGCGTAATCGTAAAGCTCCTGCATCGCCCTGGCGTATTCGACGAGCGACTCGTCGGGAGCTTGGGTTCGGAGTTCCAATTCTCGCGGCATTCGCTGCTGGTAGTCGTGAGGAAGGAATTCCTCCCTAAACATACTGCGGAATTCAGCCATAGTGCGCGTTGTGTGACCTACCAAACGGTGCCACCGAGCGGCTTGGTCAACTAGTGTCACTGGTATCACCCCTCGCAGCATCTGGGTCTCGCTGCAGCCGTTGACTTGGCCGTACTGGTCTAGAGCCAGGAGAAAGCTGTTGGCGCTCATTTGATCGCCGTAGCCGCTGTACGTGGGATCGGTGTTCCGATCCGCGGGCTGGGTTGCAGGGACTGCAGCGCTTGCTGGAATGAGCTGGCGAAGACTCCTGCGAGGTTTTCGGCATTTGCCGCTCCCTCGCTCTCGGGTGCCGCGACGAGTGACGAGATCGTCGACGGGGTTGGCGCGGCCCCTGTGCTGCCGTTTGGTAGCTGCGAGGGCGGACATGGCGTGCCTGGTGCTTCACCCCAATCCGTTCGCGCGTAGTGCAAGGGCGCGCCAACTCTTGAGGGTGGCATTTCGCGGCGTCTGCCGGAATCTGCCTGCGGGCGTCGTGTTTCGCTGGCTGCTCCTGCAGCGGCGAATTGTCCCGTCTGTAGAGTCGCGCTGGCGGCGAGCGAGCCGTGGGCCGGGCTTTCCCTGCACCCGGGGCTGAGCTCTGCGAGCCACATCAGATCAGGCAGATTACTCTGCTGGTCTGGCATTGTGTCCGGCGGGAGCGAGTAGCTCAAGTGCTTCTGCACGAGAGAACCACGCTGGGGCGTCAGTTGTGGGGGTTCTTACTAAGCCGTCGAGCCTCTTCTGAGGTCTAGGCCGCAAACACCGAGCTCCCGCGATCACACACCACGGGCAGCCGTTCTCACGGCCGCAAAGTGGTAATGCGAAGTACGACACAACACAGAACATGACTTTGCCCGGAACCAGATGTTTATTGGGTTTTCCCAAAAAGAACGCTGGTGACGGTCTTGCTGGAGACCCTATCCTTTTGAATGGGGCCTGACACTTCGAAGGGCAAGATGGCGACAACAAAGAAGTATAGCGGGGAGGTATTTACCTTGCGTCCTTTCGTTGTCGCGGCTCGCTGTCGTCTCTCTCCGGCGGTAGCCGGTCCCCGCCGATCTCGGCGCATCTTGCGCTTTGTCCTTTCTCGGCCAATGAGCGTCGCGTCTGCGACGTCTAGCGGTGCTCTCCTGCGCCCGGCGAGGGAAGGGGGAAACGCGGCGCTATCGAGCAACCCGTTTGGGTTACTCAACCTCGGAAGAGAAGGAATACTTTTGTCCCCTTCATCCTCCGCGGCGCGCAGTTCTTCGGAGGGATGCGCGGTTCTCCGCGATCGCTACACTATGGATTTGCTTATGGTTTACCTTATGGATATGCTTACGGTTTAGCATATGGTTATGCTTTAGGCGCTTCAGACTCGACTTTGCTGCCTAGTTTAGTTAGACATTCTGCTAGTTATTCGGGTGTCACGCATTCTCGTTGAGATTTCAGCCTTTCATTTCTTTGCTCCTTTTCAGCCGACGCCTATGCTAGCACTTCTATATCAGTAGTAACATTCTCTTCTCTGTCCATGTTGAATCCCCACGCCTATTCTCAGGCAAGCGCTTTATAGCCGGCTTGCGCGATAAACACACGCTTGCGGCGAACGTCAAAAGATGACACCTAGCGCTTCAAAATTACGGCCTCTCTTCGATGTCTCTTAGTAGAATGGCGAAAGCCTACTCTTACTCTCCTAACTTGTGGCTCACATCATTTGCCTCCTATCGGGGTTCGTCGCATGTAATTACGAAAGGCTCAGTATCTGTCACACGTTCTTCGGCAAGGGTGAGTTTCTACGGTGCACCATCACGCCTGTCGTGTGGCGTTCCTTGGCGTGCGTTCAAGTGTTGGATTGCAGATGGTGAAAACGCTAGACAAAAACTAATCTTACTACACACGTTCTCCGGCAAGGGTTGGTTTGGACAGTCCACCATCAGACCGGTCGTGTGACTTTCCTTAGCACGCGTTCAAGTCTTGGATTTCAGATGGTGAGAACGCTCGATTGAAACTAATCTCACTACTGTGCCGCTCACACAAAGCATCCTGGAAATGAGGCGGCAATGTCCATCACTCGCGAGATGACCGACTGAGCTGGCCCCCTCCATTCCGGGATAGACACTCATGACTCCCTCCACACGTTCCATGACATTACCTTTTATTATCCGCAACTCCCGCTTATCCCACCCTCCCACTCACTAGTCCCTTTCTAAAATTGTACAGAATACGTGGCGCCATTTACAGGCCCACACTTTCCTCTCCCCTAAAAGCCTTGCCCCTATTCACCCAGGTGCCTTCTTGCCCAAATGCATGTTTTGCAGCTCTGCACCACTCCGGCGGGAGAGAATAATAATAAAAATTATATTATTATTATTTTCCTCCGCCGGGGTAGTGCAGTGGTAAGACGCCCGACTACTGTGCCGGAGTACCCGTGTTTCAACCCGACCTCGGCGGCTGCGTTTCAATGGAGGCGAAACGAAGAGGCGTCCGTGTGCCTTGCGATATCAGCACAAGTTAAAGAACCCCAGGTGGTTGAAATTACTCCATAGCCCTCTACTACGGCTCCTCTTTCTCTCTTTCCACTTTCACTCCCACCTTCCTCCCTTCCCTTTCGGTGCGGTTGAGGTGTCCACAGAAAACAAGTAGTTATGTTGTTGTGTTGGGTTTAGTGGCGCATAAGCAGCTTAGGCTATCATGCGCTAACTTCAAGGTTAGAGTGTTGCATTTACGTAATTTAAACTTATATTCTGTTTAGAAAATTTGCTTCTATTAAAAACCTGAAAACACCGGACAAATCAACGAGCGCACTGTCACCTAAAAGCAAAGCTGGATGAAGAGGAATGTGCTCTTTGTAAAACCGCGTAAAATGTTTTTCTTAGTTCTTCAAGTTTTCTGCATGAGAGTAAAATGTGGGTGACAGTTATATCGTGTCCGCGTGAATCACACAAGGGCCTATACTGTTTTATTAACATGAAGCTATGTGTTTAATCTGTGTGTCCTATATTAAAACGGCATAGAGCCACTTCTTTGGAACGTTCAAGGTGGGTACTCGAATTCCACTCTTCTATCACAGGCTTTACGAGGTGTAGTTTGTTATTTCTTTCAGTGTTCCAAGTGGACTGCCATTTTAGCAACAGTTTACTTTGTATCAATTTCATTCAGTCTTGAGATGGTATCTCCACTTCTTTTACATTCTTGTCTCGAGCTTTGGCAGCGCACATATCTGCTTTCTCATTACCTTGGACGCCTACATGACTGGGGACCCAGCAAATTCTTATGCTTCGTCCTTCATCTGTAAGTGTTGCTGTGCTGTGCATGATGTTTCCTAGTATTGGTATAACTTCGTTTCTTGGGTGAAGGGTTGTGACTATACTTAAGGAATCTATGTAAATAATACTTTTCCTGAGGTTTTCTTTTATTATTTTCTCGAATGCAACAAAGGCAGCATAACATCCAGCAGTAAAGATGGACGCACACTGTGGAATTCTTAATATTTCCTCCCATTCGCCTTGAACAATTGTGCTTCCGACATATTTGCTCAAATCTTAGGAGCAGTGGTCTCACAGCATTGGGTTTGTTGGTGAATAGTGCTCTAGAAGCAATTCAGTTACTAAGAATAGCAGATATGCTTTGGCAGAAATCTGATTTTAAATATATAGGAACATGTAAGTGAAGTTCTTCTGATTTCAAGAGGCCGTTCATTCGTTTCCACAAGCAGACTGGATATAGGAGAAGTTTGGTATGCTCCACATGAGAGTCGAAGTCCTGGGTTATGTGCAGGGTATAATGTTTTTAAGTATGATGGTCTAGCTGACCCATACAGTATGCAGCTATAGTATAATGAGGAGCGTACGACAGATTTGTAAATGTGTTTAAGGCATGTCCTGTCAACACCCCAGTGTTTACATGAAATAACTTTTAGTATGTTTAGAAATTTTGAAGCCTTTTCCTTCAGGACTTTTATATGAGGAAGAATGGTGGATTTTTTGTCAAAAGTTACGCTTAGAACTTTGCGTTCGTTTTCTACCGTTAATTTCGTTTTGTTCAGGTGTAGCGTAGGATCTCTCTGCAAGCCTCGTTTGAGAGAGAATAGAGCAGTAACTATTTTTTGAGGAGAAAACTGAAATCCGTTTGTGTCTGCCGATGCTGCTAGTTTATTTATGGTCAACTACACTTCTCTCACGCATGGATACGTTAGAGGATGTGTATGCAATCGGTAGATCATCAACATAAATTAAATACATTATAGATTTTGGGATAACTGTGCTTATGGAATTCATTTTTAGAGTTGTGCTTAAGACGCATCCTTGTGGTGCGTCATTCTCCTGTACAAAGTTGTTTGAAAAGATTGAGCCCAGGCGCACACGAAATGAGAGATTCAACAAAAAGTCCTTCAAACAGTTTAACATCCTACCACGTATGCCTAAATATGCTAGGTGACGTAGGATTAGGGTCAAACCTCCATGTAGTATCATATGCCTTTTCAATATCGAAGAAGACTGCGAGGCAGTGCTGTTTGTGAATAAATGCTTCCCAAACAGTATTGTCAAGGCGGACTAGATGGTCTGTTGTAAAACGTGCTGTTTTGAACCCACATTGGTGATTGTCTAGAAATTCACGGGAATGAAGGACAAAGGCTAATCTGGTATTAAGAACACTTTCAAAGACTTTGCAAGACAACATGTGAGAGCTATGGGTCTATAACTGCCAGGGGTCGTTGGCGGCTTTCCTGGTTTCAGGAAAGGTACAATAACAGCTTTTTTCCAGGCGTCAGGAATACACCCGGATACCCATATTTTGTTGAAATATTTCAGAAGTGCTTTGAAAGCAGGTATAAAAAGATGTGCAAGCATCTGATAGTGAATTTTATCTGGGTTAGGTGCAGTCTTTTTGCCGGCAGATAGAACCTGTGTTTATTTGTTGTAGTGTTATTAACTTGTTATATGCTTCATTTGTACTTCCATTTTGTTGCGTTCTACCGGCCAATGGCCGGCAGCTACGCGATGAAAACCAGGCAGATTCACAAAGCGAAAAGACGACGCTTTATTTCCGGCTCGGAAATATATAGAGAAGGAAAGAAAGGAGGGGAAGAAGGAAAGAGGGACTAGCTACGCATGCGCTGGTTATCTGCAGCATTGTTGTCAGCAGCACATTTGTTGTTAGTTTTTGTTTTAAGGCCTTGATTTTGTACATTATGAAAAATTTTGGGTAGTGGAGAGCTTGAAATTGCAGAAAAATGCTCGCCTAGAATATCTGCCTGTTCATGTAAGTTTGTTTGAGTGCCAGGAGATGTTATAAAGGGGATTGTGAACGGCAAGAAGTTATTATCCAGTTTGTGAACAAGCTCCCACATTTGTTTTGATGTGATTGAGCTAATTATTGATGATATGTGCTTTTGACAAGAAGCCTTCTCAGCGTTACCGCGAACATACCGTGCTCTAGCTTTCGCCTGCTTGAATTGTACGAGGTTTTTGTTTGTTGGGTGCCTGAAAAAGGTTCCCCAAGCTTTGGTTTGTTTTATTTTTCTTTTTTTGTTTCTCTGCACTCCTGAGAGTACCAGATTTTGCGATTTTTCAGTACCCCTCCTGAAGACTGCCATATAGCTACAAGTGCTGCGTCAATGATGCAGGCCGTAAATGTTTCATTTAACTCGTCAACACTGAGGTTTTCGGAAAAGATCTTTGCCAGGCTGGCTTCAGACTGGAATAGAGCCCAGTTCACAAGGTGCAGCTTCCACCGCATGGCTTTGTTTAGAGTGATGGAGGGTGAGGTATTAGGCTGATAATGACAGGCAAATGATCACTACCCAGAGGATTGTCAAGGACGTCCCATTTAAAATCAGTAAATATTGATGGGGAGCTATATGATAAATCTAAAACGCTCATTTTCCCCTTTCTTGGGGAGCAGTATGTATGCTTTCCTGTATTCTGCAGGCAGACATCACTGCAAAGTATGAAATCCTCTAAAATACTGGGTCTAGTGTCTGTTTGATCGCTTCTCCAAAAAGTGGAGTGCGCATTAAAATCTTTAAAAACCAGATATGGTTCTGTCAGTTGATCTATAAGCTCTTCCAGATCATGAAGGGTTAAAATTAGGTGCGTTTGGAGATACAGTGAGCATACAGTTATTGTTTTATAATGAGTAATAGGGACGGCAGCAGCCTCGAACTTGGTTTTCAGGCTAATCTCATGTGTTGCAACTCCATTCTGCACTACAACAGCGACACCTCCTGATAGCCTATTTGCTTCTTTAGGTCGCAGCGAAAGACGTTGTGTACTTCACAATGTTTTGATGTGGTCCTAAGTTAGTTTCCTGTAGGCAAAGAACTACAAGAGAAAATGAATGTGAAATGTCTTTTATATCGTTGTAGTTGTTTACGAGACCTCGACAATTCCAGTGTATAAGGAACGCCATTTTTTTAGGAATGTGCCTGAATGTAGTTTTCAGGTTTGTCTGGTCCTGTTATACGAGTTTTTTCTGTCGGTTTTCTTTCCAGATAGTTATGACGCCGCTGTAGCGAGTACGAACAAAGGGTTCTGTCCATTGCCTCGAGGGCTTTGGACGTTTGGGGAGAATTGGTATTGCTGGTTGCAGGCTTCTCTTCTGGGGGAGAAGCCTTTTGGGCTGCTGGCTGTAGGGCCAGTGTGCCCTGTTTCTGCAATGACAGGGCTGCTTTCGCTGCTTCTGCCTGGGGCGGGGATGGCCCTACCTGAGGCTTACCCTCGGCGGAGACCAAATCCTGTTGTGGTGTGCTGCCCCCTCGCTCCACCACATTGGAATGGTTTGGTTTGGCGGTGAACACAAAAGTGCTCTGTCCAACAAGATATCGCTGTCATTCCTCTTTAAAGGCTATGTTTTCCTTAACATCTATGGTAATGATGTCCTTTTCCTTCTGCCAAGAAGGACATGACCGTGAGTATGCGGCGTGTTCACCTGCACAGTTTGCGCAGTGTGGCGCAGATTCACACTCGTCAGACTTATGTTCATTTGAGGCCCATTTTGCGCATATTTTTTGGCCACGGCAGCTATGGGAGCCGTGACCGAATCTTTGACAGTTGAAACAACGTCTAGGGTTTGGGATGTAGGGCAGGATGTCTACTTTGGTGTAGCCGACTTCAATAAATTCAGGGAGTTTGCTAGAGTTGAAAGTCAGAACTATGTGCTTTGTAGTATTTCTTGGTTGTTATTTCGGATTTTGATCCTGTGCACACCGATTACATTTCGCTCGGAAAGACCTTCTAGAAGTTCTTCGGTGAGTAACAGGAAGTCGTTCTCTGAGATCACGCCTTGGACTTTGTTCAATGATATGTGAGCACTGACTGTTATTGGGATGTCCCCAAATGTGGCATGTGCTGAAGGTTGCTGTACTGGTGTTTGCTTTGCAGCTCAAGCAGGAGATCCCCTCTATCCAGTTTACTAACATTTTATCCGGGGCCCTGTATGGTTGTGGGAGACCCAGGTGCTGCAAAAGTGTATATTAGCCGAGCTTGTTTGGTAGGGCTTTAAGTGTGGATCACATAATATTTAGGGAAGGTTTCATGCTTCGTTGGAAAGAACTGGGCTGATATATCCGCCCGCCTTTTCTTGGAAATGCGGTCAGTTTGTTTGGAGAAAGAAGCCATAAATAATGGATGATGTTCGGCCACGGGGCCAGCCACCCATCATGAAGCCCAACGAGGGGACGGGGCAGGAATTGTTAGGCAAGTCATGCCCACGTCATCTGTACACCGTAACAATTACCTAATATGGCGTAACTTAGGGTAGTCAGCCACACAAGGTTAGCCCTCGCCGCCTGGAAGTAAGGAAAAACCAAGAAGAGAGTACAGCACAGGAGAGTTGTAGGATAGAAGATAGGAAAGTGAAAGATGGAGGGCAGGATAGGAAAAGGCGACTGTCGGTTTCCCCCGGATGGGTCAGCCCGCAGGCGCCATATATGGAAACATGTGCCAAAGTGGTGTGTTGCCTCCGCCGAGGGGCCTTAAAGGTCCGGACACTCGGCATCGACTCAACCACCAGGATACCCTTTTCCCCGGACACGGCGATGCCACGCACGGCTTAGCTTGGGTGCTCGGGGTCTGTGGTGTCGCACAAAACATGCAAAGATCGGTTTTAACAGATGCCCCGTGCGTGGAGAAAACAAGTGAGACAGTTACCGTGCCTTTCCCCTCCTATAAATCAATCAATCAGTCTTTTATTGCAGACTATGCTCGCCCCGCCGGGGTGGTGCAGTGGTAAGACACCCCACTACTGTGCTGGAGTACCCAGGTTCGAACCCTACCTCGGCAGCTGTATTTCATTGGAGGCGAAACAAGAGAAGTCTGTTTGCTGTGCGATGTCAGCGCACGTAAAGCTCCCCAGGTGGTCGAAATTACTCCGTAGCCCTCCGCTACGGCTCCTCTCTCTTGCCACTTTCACTAATACTTTCGTCCGTTCCCTTATGCCGTGGCTGAGGTGTCCACAGAAAATAAGTGAGAGTGTAACCGCGCCCTTCCCTTCCTATAAATCAATCAATCAGGTGGCTCAGGTACAGACGGAGCAGCAGGCCCGCGCATTTGTTTTCCTTCTTCGTACAGCGACAACAACGTCGTGCCGCACGAACGGAGGGTGGCTGCTCCTGGCCATGACGGGGCTGGGACAGCTAGGTCAGCGCAGCTTGCGGTGAGGGATAGCCTAACACCGTATTTTATCTCTTTTAAGCCGTCATTGCACCCGCCACCGCTTCGGTGGTGGGCGACGGCTGTTGCTGGCGTGCGTCTTTCTCTCCCTCTTCTTTTTATTTCTTTATATTCTCTTCAGCGCGCACGAGGCAGCGGAGGTGGCTCAGCTACACAGCCAGTAGCAGGCCCGTGCATTTTCTTTTCCTTCTTCCTACAGCCTCAACAACGCCTCTCAGTTTATGAGGCTTAAGCCTTTTCATGCTCATGAAACGAAATCCCGTGTGCAAGACCTATGACAGTGCAATTAGTCGTTTTTTGGACAGTTTAGCTGCAAGGCATCTCAGCAGGCTTGCTACCGCTGAAACCGTATGATAGGTTCAGATGTTCTTTTCTTATTGTTTTCGTCTTTTATCCCAGTCGAACAATTTCTCATGTTACCCACTGGTATTTGTTTCGCACTTAATTTGCATTTCAATGGCACGAAGTCCTTAATTACACTTCGAGACATTTTAGAAAGCGCCATAAGTCGTCAAAGTAGTTCTCACTTCAACGGCAAAGAGCATGGAATTCCTGAAAGGATATATCAAGCTTGTCCAAAAATGAAACATAATCAGCGCATGTTAAACATTGGTACCATGCGTTCATCTGGCTTGTTCGAAAAAGATTTCAACTGCACGGACAGACAAACCAGGCTATCGAAGAATATGCCTTTAAAAACCTTTTGTTTCCTATGGAGAATGCTGTTGCCACCCAGAAAATAAGTTTGCTATGAGGACAGGTCCACTTTGATTCAGGGTGAGTTCTTCAACTAATTTTTCCAAATAGTTTAAAACCGGAAGATCGTGAAAGGCTTCCACACTATTGCAGAGCGTGTCGGGGAGTTCCCTGTCCCAATCATTACCGATACATTAAAATCGCCACCTAGCAAACTGTTGCTAGTAGACTTAGGTGCGCATAAGAATACATTATTTCTTCTCAAAATATTACCAGTGTTCGGTGGTCAGTAAAACGCGGCTAAGAAAAGGCAAAGCTCATGTAGAAATTTTTGCAATGCCTGGCCAACATGTAGTATATTAGGCGGCCTTATCACTTGCAGACATGCTCGGGCCGTTATCGCAACATCGCCACCTCGGGAGTTTCTATCCCTGCGGAAACTTTTCTAGCGTCGCGGTGTTATTTGGTCTTCGCTAACGTTTTAAAGTTGCAAAGTTTCTGTGGCAACCATAGCGTGCGGTTTTATGGCAATGCATTCTATCTCGCCTTATTTATTTACAGCAATGTGGGCCTCACTCTCGAAGTGGACATCAAGGCGGGGCAACACCACCTTATTATTCTTCAAGGCGGTGATAACAAACTTTTGTTGTTATAAAGCCGCGCAGACAAAGGGAATGGAATTCACGACGCTTTCGGAGAAATAAAGTTAGTAGTCATGTTTGTCGCAGCATGCCACTTTGCGACCGGTGGTGGTTGATCCATTGCTATGGCCCTGGACACCACCACAGCAGCCGCGGCGCGGGGCACACGATGAGGTCAGTCAGCGAAGTAATCTGCAAAAACTTGTTTTGAAATCTAATGACTGATACTGAAACTAACGCATTTGCGACTCAACGACGTTATGACAACTGCATTCGGAGCCAGTTGCTCAATCTCATTTACCTCCATGCCTTTTTGTTGGGCCCCATCAATGACGCTGGTTTATGTGTTGAAGGGAATCACATGAAGATTATGAAATGGCTTCAGGTTTGTCTTTCTGGGAGATTTCAACGCCGCATATAAGTCAGCACAAGACCTTTAGGCAAATACTGTAGAGTACGAAGTAACAAATTTAACAATTTTCTTGTTTAATTACCACATCTGAAACGAGAGTGCACGTACAATAATTTCTCATATTTGTGAAGAAACATACAGATTCTCGAAAATTAACGATTAGAATGGTTTGCGGGCCAAGAACTGACAGCTCTGCAGAAACTGCATCACAGACGTTCGTGAGGATGAGCGATGCTGCAGTACGCGGTACATCGCAAGACCTTTGAGCAGCTTTTAAGAGAAAATCTGGAGATTGTTCCTGGGAGTGAATATTTCTTTTGCTTGGAACGAATTCGTTCCAGTGCTCTGCAAAACTGCCATTGGGCGTAAATTACGCTCTTGTCGCGTAACTGATATTCTTATGCTAATTGACTGTCATGTCATCTTGTCACGTAATACTCTCATAGCCACTTGACTTTCATTCAACTCCTATCAGGTGACAATGCCACTTGACACTCTCATAGAAATATATTTTACTCGTGGCTCAGAGATTTTTGTCACCCAATTTATGACCCGTCTCTCAGCACTTGTTGCAACACGCAAGTCATGAGTGACTTTTGACTTTTGTATGACTCCACACAAACCCTTCCCAATGGCTTAAGTTGTAATTCTAGATCATGGCTCATATCTACGGCGGTATAGTTTAGTAGCGTGCCATGGTGACCCGGTCGCTGAAGACGCCGGCGGTCCCAGCAAAGCCGTACGTGCAGGCACGTGCAGATTAGATTTCGTGGCTGCTTAAATGAATGCCGGTGTCGCGCTGTTCCGTTCTCCTCTCGGTGTGCGGGTCCTACCAAATATATTTAGGCGGCTCGGCATGGTATGATGATATCTGGCTGTGATTGATGCCCACAAATTTCCTGACTTCGGTCTTCGAGTCTTCGCTCTCTGCTTCTGCGGTGCCCTTCTATCAGCCGCTTTGCTTGAACCACCATCGCTGGCAGCTCGAGACCCCGCCTACCTTCCATCGTGTTAGCCATGACCAGGGATCCCTCCACTCATGAATCGTCTCCGTCGTCTCTCACGCTGCCACCTCACGAGTCCGCGGGCTCCGCATTCAAGCTCCCCAAGTCGTTCCTCACAATTGAGGTTTGGTTGCGCCGCCACCCTATCACTTCGCAGGTGATAATGCGACATCACATCCTTGGGGCGCTCACGCGTACTGCTCCTGCGGTTCTTAGCGGGATACTCTGCTGTCCGCTTGGCGATCCCTATACGAATATTTTGTAGCGACGCTCATCAAGTGAACTTCTGAAAGCCAGGAGAGGATGGCAAAGTGTTTACACAGCGTATTCTCGCTTCATACTGGTAGTTTCTAGGGAAAGTAATGTTAGTTATAGCATAAAGCAATTACTTAGGAAAATGTTTAGGGGATACAATGAGCTCTGAAACACAAGGTCGACACTTTTGATTCCCCATTTTGCAATTTGTTTTTTGATAAATCATTGCTTAACTACCTAAAGTATTTATTAGCAACATAAAGCATCGAATGTTTTACCCTTTTATATCTTTCCACTGTTGCAGTTACTTCGTTTTATTTTTAATCAATTAAGCACACAAACGTTTTTTAATTAGTGTCAGCAAGCACTCGCTTTTCATAGTGAGCAATATGGCTTTTTTTAGCGTCCTTGAACCCATCTTTTCTTTTTTAATTTCTTTCATTCATAGACTATTACCAGTGATCTCATAACTGAGTATTGCCTATAAACAAATGTCAATAATAATTCACCAGCATCATGCCTTACATAATATTTTAGCCAGACCAACATTTCCGGCAAGTGGTGCCTACATTTCCGGCTACAAATGAATGAAAAAGCAGCAAAAACTATCTCTAAATAATACATTCGCCCCGCCCATAGTTGCATGCGAGCAGTTGAGCGGGAGCTGGAATTTTTAATAAAAAGTATAGTGCGGAAAAGTATGCATTGTTATCAAAGTGAAGCTTCAGTCCCGCGGCACGAGTTCCTAGCAAAAAGATAATTTTTATTTTATACGAACAGAAGACAACCGATGCAGCGTGCGACAAATCTGTAACGGGCACACACTAAGGTAAAGACATGGCAATGCACGAAAAAGCAAGCAATAAAGAAAGGGTAACTGCTCCACAATAAAACCAGGAACAGAAGTTTTACATGGTGTCTATAAGCTTATCAGGAAATGCAAGTGCTTACATTACGATTTGTTTAAAACGTTTTGTTTTTCATTATACATTGACATGTGTGACGATAACTGACCAAAACTGAAAATGAACACGGTTAAGAACAGGAGACAGCGGCCACAGCATACCTCATGTCGAAGAAGTACATCAAAATTAAGTATATTTGGGAAAAACTTTGGCTGGCCGTGATAAAGATGCATAGAAGTTTGAATGAAAATTTAAATCTTATTATACACAGTGTACAATATAGCTATAAAGATACACACCAATCGCAAGCACACATGCGTTTCTGTAAGTATACAGCTGTGAATAGACGTAGATATTTACATTACATTACAGGCACTAAGGTGGTGAAAACCACCCGCACATGTCCATCCGACACGGAAACAAAATGGCAAAACCAATTGGCGAAGAAACTCGCTCCACAAGGCATAAAATTTCTTCAGTCTGAAAGCTTTCTATGTCATTTCGCAGATGCGCGAAAACAGGGCAATGCGCCCATCGGCGCCAGCTTGAGTCGACAAGCTCACAACAATTGCGCTATAACGTAAAAGCGCCAGCTACAATCATCAATCGTGCAAAGGAAATACGAGGACATCTACCATTTATCTTTAATGCATTGATGGAAGACTGCTGAAAATGGTATGGACTACCCGCCAAAAGATACGAGCAACGACTCGTTGCTGGGCCAACTGACGACTAGAATCTTGAACTGAGCAGTTGGGGCACTGCGCTTTCCACACAATGCCCCATCGATGGAGACGCTCTCGTGTAGGCGCATCTCCACTCCTAGAGCCACATAAAGTCACATCATTGTCTGGCAAAAAAACAATGCTTTGAGCGGTAACGCAGAAATAGAATCTGCCCCCGCCTGCGTTGTGCGGACACTAGCGGAAGAAATAAGGTTTCCATTTCTCTACTACTCTGCCGCCGAGATGCCCAAATCCTGGGGAGACATGGCTGGCGTGGCGCTGAAATGCCTCCATAAGAATCATATCCGCCACCAGAATGCCTTTCGACCTATTTTGATAGATATATCAGGGGCAACCTCCCTAATACTTGTGCCTAAAATATTTGATGAGCCCCGCGCCGGGTATTCATCTCTTTGTAGCAAACGAAGAAAACAGCGTGGATCCAGCAGCCAGCAGAAGACCATGAAGGGAAGGCCAACATACCCTTCGAACGTGGCTGGTCGATTCAAGCACGTCAAACCTGTTCCGTACGCCCTGTCCAAAAAACTATTCACTCACAAGAGACTGAAAGGATTGCAACACTCTACGAGGACGATACGTTACATGTACGAGGTGCCATATTGGCCCAAAGTAAAGTGCGGACAAGGTAGCGTTTCTACAGCATGAATAGTTCAAAAGAGGAAGGCGTATCCACCTTGCAGCGCACCTCGCTTAAGACGAAAATAAATATCAAAGACGCTATTCGACGTGCCTTATAAGCACTGGAAAGGGTGCGGATGGTGTCATTGTGCGTAATGTAGGGCACAACGTATACATGCTTCTGGCGTGGCAATTAAGATATATACGTTTACCAAACCTGAGAGCAGCCCAAGACATCAAGGTGTGTTTGTCAAAAAAGATGAAAGCAGCGCAGCAGACTCGAATCATCACAGAGATACAACGCAATGTCATCGGCGTAAGCTGCGTGACACCTGGGAGAGGGAGGCCACAGATACTGTGGTCTGTGATGATCACCCCCTTTTAAGGCTCTAAGATGAGACCAAAGACAAGGGTCGAGAGGAGACAACCTTGCCGGACACCGGTGGTTATAGAGAAATAGTCACTTTTCCTCCATTCATCGCCAGTGTACTTTGAATGCCATCATACACGCTTTTAATAAACGTGAAGTTTTGTAGAAACTGAAAAGCATCGAGAACACCGAATACGCAGCCATGACAGCCACCAGGCAGCCGTCGAAAGGGGCAATTCCCCAAAAAGGCACTGATAGCTGCTACATGACTCGTCACACCAGGCACACTTAAAAGGGGACTGCCAACCCGCTCTGTGGACAATGCGGAGCTTCGTAGCAGTTTTTGCCTGCTACTGAGAAATGCGACACCGTAGCATGCGGCTATTTACCTACCTGTGCATGCACCAAATTGATTTGAGCATATCCAACTCATTTTCAACTTTGCCACCAATCAAGGCGCACAAAGCTCACGACAAGCTCTCAAGCGAACGCGCATCGTGTAGTACGCCATGGACAATGGACTGCGGATATGCTTATGGTTTACCTTATGGATATGCTTACGGTTTAGCATATGGTTATGCTTTAGGCGCTACAGACTCGACTTTGCTGCCTAGTTTAGTTAGACATTCTTCTCGTTATTCGGGTGTCGAGCACGCTCATTGAGAATTCAGCCTTTCATTTCTTTGCTCCTTTTCAGCCAACGCCCATGCTAGCACTTCTGTATCAGTAGTAACATTCTCTTCTCTGTCCATGTTGAATGCGCACGCCTATTCTCTGGCAAGCGCTTTATAGCCGGCTTCCGCGATAAGCGCACGCTTGTGGCGAACGTCAAACGATGACACCTAGCGCTTCAATATTACGGCCTCTCTTCGACGTCTCAGTAGAATGATGAAAGCCTACTCTTACTCTCCTATCTTGTGCCTCACATCGTTTGCCTCTTATCGGGGTTCGTCCCATGTAATTACAAAAGGCGCAGTATCTGTCACACGTTCTCCGGCAAGGGTGAGTTTGGACGGTCCACCATTACATCGGTCGCGTGGAGTTCCTGGGCGTACGTTCAAATGTTGGATTGCAGATGGTGAGAACGCAAGATTAAAACTAATCTCACTACTGTGCCGCTCACACAAGGCATCCTGGAAATGAGGCGGAAAAGTCCATCGCTCCCGAGATGATCGACTCAGCTGGCCCCCTCCATTCCGGGGTGGACACTCATGACTCCCTCCACACGTTGCATGACATTAAATTCTATTATTCGCAACTCCCGCTTATCCCACCCTCCCACTCACAAGTCCCTTTCTAAAATAGAACAGAATACATGACGCCATTTACAGGCCCACACTTTCTTCTCCCCTACAAGCCTTGCCCCTATTCACCCTGGTGCCTTCTCGCCGAAATACATGGTTTGCAGCTGTGCACAACCCCGGCGGGGGAAAATAATAATAAAAATGATATTATTATTAATTTCCCCCGCAGCGGTGGTGCAGTGGTAAGACGCCCGACTACTGTGCCGGAGTACCCGGGGTTCAACACGACCTCGGTGGCTGCATTTTAATGGAGGCGAAACGAAGAGGCGTCGATGTGCTGTGCGAAATCAGCACACGTTAAAGTTCCCCAGGTGGCTGAAATTACTCAGTAGCCCTCTACTAGGGGTCCTCTTTCTCTCTTTCCACTTTCACTCCCACCTTCCTCCTCTTCCCTTTCGGTGCGGTTGAGGTGTCCGCAGAAAACAAGTAGTTGTGTTGTTGTGTTGGGTTTAGTGGCGCATAAGCATCTCATGCTATCATGCGCTAACTTCAAGGCTAAGAGTGTTGTAATTTCGTAATTTAAACTTATATTCTGTTTAGAACATTTGCTTCTATTAAAAACCTGAAAACACCGGACAAATCAACGAGCGAATTTTCACCTAAAAGCAACGCTGGATGAACAGGAATGTGTTCTTTGTAAAACCGCGTAAAATGTTTTTTCTTAGATCAAGTTTTCGGCGTGAGAGTAAAATGTGGGTGACAGTTATATCGTGTCCGCATGAATCACACAAGGGCTTATCCTGTTTTGTTAAAATGAAGCTATCTGTTAAATCCTTGTGTCCTATACGAAAACGGCATAGAGCCACTTCTTTGGAACGTTCAAGATGGGTACTCGAATTCCACTCTTCTATCACAGGCTTTACGAGGTGTAGTTTGTTATTTCTTTCAGTGTTTTAAGTGGATTGCCATTTTTGCATCAGTTTACTTTGTATCAATTTCATTCAGTTTTGAGATGGTACCTGCACTTTTACATTCTTGTCTCGAGCTTTGGCAGCGCACATATCTTTCTCATTAGCTTGGACGCCTACATGACTGGGGACCCAGCAAATTCTTATGCTTCGTCCTTCATCTGTAAGTGTTGCTGTGCTGTGTATGATGTTTCCTAGTATTGGTATAACTTCATTCCTTGGATGAAGGGCTGTGACTATACTCAAGGAATCTGTGTAAATAATACTTCTCCTGAGGTTTTCTTTTATTATTTTCTCTATGGCAACAGAGACAGCATAACATTCAGCAGTAAAGATGGACGCGCACTGAGGAATTTCTATTATTTCCTCCCTTTCGCCTTGAACAATTGTGCTTCCGACATAGTGATCTGTTCTCGAGCTATCCGCGTAAAAGTCAGTGAAGTTACTGTATGTTCTTTCAGCTGAAGGAATTCTTGTATGATGTGCTCTTGTGGGGTTATTGTTTTTTGGAACTGCGTGAGAGAGAGAGATCGCAGACTGCAGGAACCAGGTACCAAGGATGCAGGGGGTTGGGTCTTTTAATAGTACTATGTGAACAATCCGGTAGCTCAACCCCTTGACACATTTGCTCAAATCTTAGGAGCAGTGGTCTCACAGCATTGGGTTTGTTGGTAAATAGTGCTCTAGAAGCAATTTAGTTACTAGGGAATAGCAGATATGCTTTGGCAGAAATCTCATTTTAAATATATAGGGACATGTAAGTGAATTTCTCCTGATTTCAAGAGGCGGTTCATTTGTTTCCACAACCAGACTGGATATAGGAGAAGTTAGGTATGCTCCACATGAGAGTCGAAGTCCTGGGTTATGTGCCGGGTATAATGTTTTTAAGTATGAGGGTCTAGCTGACCCATACAGTATGCAGCCATAGTCTAATGAGGAGCGTACGACAGATCTGCAAATGTTTTTAAGGCATGTCCTGTCAACACCCTAGTGTTTACATGAAAGAACTAGTAGTATGTTTAGAGATTTGGAAGCCTTTCTCTTCAGGACATTTATATCAGGAAGAAAGGTGCAATTTTTGTCAAAAGTTACGCGTAGAACTTTGCATTCGTTTTTTACCGTTAATTTCGTTTTGTTCAGGTGTAGCGTAGGATCTGTCTGCAAGCCTCGTTTGAGAGAGAATAGAGCAGCCACTGTTTTTTGAGGAGAAAACTGAAATCCGTTTGTGTCTGCCCATGCTGCTAGTTTATTTATGGTCAACTACACTTCTCTCACTTATAGATACGTTAGAGGATGTGTATGCAATCGGTAGATCATCAACATAAATTAAATACATTATAGATTTCGGGATAACTCTGCTTATGGAATTCATTTTTAGAGTTGTGCTTAAGGTGCATCCTTGTGGTGCGTCATTCTCCTGTACAAAGTTGTTTGAAAAGATTGAGGCCAAGCGCACACGAAATGAGCAATTCAACAAAAAGTCCATCAAACAGTTTAAAATAGGATGGGGTTCAAACCTCCATCCATGTAGTATCATATGCCTTTTCAATATCTAAGAAGACTGCGAGGCAGTGCTGTTTGTGAATAAATGCTTCCCAAACAGTGTTGTCGAGGCGGACTAGATGGTCTGTTGTAAAACGTGCTGTTTTGAACCCACATTGGTGATTGTCTAGAAATTATCGGGAATGAAAGACAAAGGCTAATCTGGTCTTAAGAACACTTTGAAAGACTTTGCAAGGCAACTTGTGAGAGCTATGGGTCTCTAACTGCCAGGGGTCGTTGGTGGCTTTCGTGGTTTCAAGAAAGGTACAATAAGAGCTTTTTTCCAGGCTTCAGGAATACACCCGGATACCCATATTTTGTTGAAATATTTCAGAAGTGCTTTGAAAGCAGGTATAGAAAGATGTGCAAGCATCTGATAGTGAATTTGATCTGGGTTAGGTGCAGTCTTTTTGCCGGCAGATGGAACCTATGTTTATTTGTTGTAGTATTATTAACTTGTTATATGATTCATTTGTACTTCCATTTGTTGGCAGTTTTTGTTTTAAGGCCTTGATTTTGTACATTATGAAAAGTTTTGGGTAGTGTAGAGAGCTTGAAATTGCAGAAAAATGCTCGCCTAGAATATCTGCCTGTTGATGTAAGTTTGTTTGAGTGCCAGGAGATGTTAGAAAGGGGATCGTGAACGGGGAGAAGTTACCATCCAGTTTGTGAACAAGCTCCCACATTTGTTTTGATGTGATTGAGCTAATTATTGATTATATGTGCTTTTGCCAAGAAGCCTTCTCAGCGTTACGGCGGAGATACCGTGCTCTAGCTTTCGCCTGCTTGAATTTTACGAGGTTTTCGTTTGTTTGGTAGCTGCGAAAGGTTTCCCAAGCTTTGTTTTTTTTGCTTCTCTGCACTCCTGAGAGTACCAGAATTTGCGACTTTTCAGTACCACTCCTGAAGACTGCCATATAGCTACAAGTGCTGCGTCAATGATGCAGGCCGTAAATGTTTCATTTACTCGTCAACATTGATGTTTTCGGAAAAGACCTTTGCCAGACTGGCTTCAGACTGGAATAGAGCCCAGTTCACAAGGTGCAGCTTCCACCACTTGGGTTTGCTTAGAGTGATGGAGGGTGAGGTATTAGGCTGATAATGACAGGCAAATGATCACTACCCAGAGGATTGTCAAGGACGTCCCATTTAAAATCAGTAAACATTGATGTGGAGCTATATGATAAATCTACAACGCTCATTCTCCCCTTTCTCTGGGAGATGTATGTATGCTTTCCTGTTTTCAGCAGGCAGACATCATTCCAAAATATGAAATCCTCTAAAATCCTGCGTCTAGTGTCTGTTTGATCGCTTCACCCAAAAGTGGAGTGCGCATTAAAATCTCCAAAAACCAGATATGGTTCTGTCAGTTGATCTATAAGCTCTTCCAGATCATGAAGGGTTACAATTAGGTGCGGTTAGAGATACAGTGAGCATACAGTTATGGTTTTATAATGAGTAATAGAGACGGCAGCAGCTTCGAACTTAGTTTTGAGGCTAATCTCACTTGTTGCAACTCCATTCTGCACTACAACAGCGACACCTCCTGATAGCCTATTTGCTTCTTTAGGTCGCAGCGAAAGACACTGTGTACTTTACAATGTTTTGATGTGGTCCTAAGTTAGTTTCCTGTAGGCAAAGGACTACAAGAGAAAATGAATGTAAAATGTCTTTTATACCGCTGTAGTTTATTATGAGACCTCGACAATTCCAGTGTATAAGAAACGCCATTTTTTTAGGAATGTGCCTTTTTTTATTTTTCAGGTTTGTCTGGTCCTGTTATACGAGTTTTTTTTTGTCCGTTTTCTTTCCAGATAGTTATGAGGCTGCTGCAGCGAAGACGAACAAAGGGTTCTGTCCATTGCCTCGCGGTCTTTGGACGTTTGGGGAGAATTGGTATTGCTGGTTGCAGGCTTCTCTTCTGGGGGAGAAGCCTTTTGGGCTGCTAGCTGTACGGCCAGTGTGCCCTGTTTCTGCAATGGCAGGGCTGCTTTCGCTGCTTCTGCCTGGGGCGGGAATGGCCCTGCCTGAGGCCTACCCTCGGCGGAGAACAAATCCTGTTGTGGTGTGCTGCCCCCTCGTTCCACCACATTGGAATAGTTTGGTTTGGCGGTGAAAACAAAAGTGCTCTGTCCCGCAAGATATCGCTGTCGTGCCTCTTTAAAGGCTATGTTTTCCTTAACATTTATGGTAATGACGTCCTTTTCCTACTTCCAAGAAGGACATGACTGTGTGTATGCGGCGTGTTCACCTGCACAGTTTGCGCAGTGTGGCGCAGCTTCACACTCGTCAGATTTATGTTCATTTGAGGCACATTTCGCGCATGTTTTTTGCCCACGGCAGCTCTGGGAGCCGTGACCGAATCTTTGACAGTTGAAACAACGTCTAGGGTTTGGGATGTAGGGCCGGATGTCAACTTTGGTGTAGCCGACTTCAATATATTCAGGGAGTTTGCTAGAGTTGAAAGTCAGAACTATGTGCCTTGTGGTATTTCTTGGTTGTTCTTTCGGATTTTGATCCTGTGCACACCGATTACATTTTGCTCGGAAAGACCTTCTAGAAGTTCTTCGGTGAGTAACAGGAAGTCGTTCTCTGAGATCACGCCTCGGACTGTGTTCAAGGATCTGTGAGCACTGACTGTAATTGGGATGTCCCCAAATGTGGCATGTTGCTGAAGGTTGCTGTACTGGTGTTTGCTTTGGAGCTCAAGCAGGAGATCCCCTCTAGCCAGTTTACTAAGTTTTTATTCGGGGCCTTTTATGCTTGTGAGAGACCCAGATGCTGCAAAAGGGGATATTAGCCGAGCTTGTTATGTAGGGATTTAACTGTGGATCGCATAATATTTAGGGAAGGTTTCATGCTTCGTTGAAAAGAACTGGGCTGATACATCCGCCCGCCTTTTCTTCGAAATGCGATAAGTTTGTTTGGAGAAAGAAGCCATAAATAACGTATGATGTTCGGCCGCGGCGCCAGCCACCCATAATGGAGCACAACGAGGGGACGGGGCAGGAATTGGTAGTTAGCCCTGTCCACGTCAGCTGTACACCGTAACTATCACCTAATATGGCGTAACTTAGGGTTGTCAGCCACACAATGTTAACCCTCGCCGCCTGGAAGTAAGGAAAAACCAAGAAGAGAGTAAAGTACAGGAGAGTTGTTGATAGAAGATAGGAAAGTGAAAGATGGAGGGCAGGATAGGAAAAGGCGACGGCCGGTTTCCCCCGGATGGGTCAGCCCGGAGGTGCTGTCTATGGGAAGCATGTGCCAAAGGGTGTGTTGCCTCCGCCGAGGGGCCTTAAAGGTCCGGACACTCGGCATCGACTGAACCACCAGGATACCCTTTTCCCCAGACACGGCGATGCCACGCACGGCTTAGCGCGGGTCCTCGGGGTCTGTGGTGTCGCACAAAACATGCAAACATCGGTCTTAACAGATTCCCCCGCGTGGAGAAAACAAGTGAGACAGTTACCGTGCCTTGCCCTTCCTATAAATCAATCAATCTGTCTTTTTTTGCAGACTATGCTCGCCCCACCGGCGTGGTGCAGTGGTAAGACGTCCCACTACTGTGCCGGAGTACCCAGGTTCTAACCCGACCTCGGCGGCTGCGTTTCGATGGAGGCGAAACAAGAAAAGCCTGTTTGCTGTGCGATGTTAGCGCACGTTGAAGATCCCCAGGTGGTCGAAATTACTCCGTAGACCTCCACTACGGCTCCTCTCTTTCCACTTTCACTAATACTTTCGTCCCTTCCCTTATGCCGTGGCTGAGGTGTCCACAGAAAATAAGTGAGAGTGTAACCGCGCCTTTCCCTTCCTATAAATCAATCAATCAGGTGGCTCAGCTACAGAGGGAGCAGCAGGCCCGCGCATTTGTTTTCCTTCTTCGTACAGCGACAACAACGTCGTGCCGCACGAACGGAGGGTGGCTGCTCCTGGCCATGACGGGGCTGGGACAGCTAGGTCAGCGCAGCTTGCGGTGAGGGATAGCCTAACACCGTATTTTATCTCTTTTAAGCCGTCATTGCACCCGCCACCGCTTCGGTGGTGGGCGACGGCTGTTGCTGGCGCGCGTCTTTCTCTCCCTCTTCTTTTTATTTCTTTATATTCTCTTCAGCGCGCACGAGGCAGCGGAGGTGGCTCAGCTACACAGCCAATAGCAGGCCCGTGCATTTTCTTTTCCTTCTTCCTACAGCCTCAACAACGCCTCTCAGTTTATGAGGCTTAAGCCTTTCCATGCTCATGAAACGAAATCCCGTGTGCAAGACCTATGACAGTGCAATTAGTCGTTTTTTGAACAGTTTAGCTGCAAGGCATCTCAGCAGGCTTGCTACCGCTGAAACCGTATGATAGGTTCAGATGTTCTTTTCTTATTGTTTTCGTCTTTTATCCCAGTCGAACAATTTCTCATGTTACCCACTGGTATTTGTTTCGCACTTAATTTGCATTTCAATGGCACGAAGTCCTTAATTACACTTCGAGACATTTTAGAAAGCGCCATAAGTCGTCAAAGTAGTTCTCACTTCAACGGCAAAGAGCATGGAATTCCTGAAAGGATATATCAAGCTTGTCCAAAAATGAAACATAATCAGCGCATGTTAAACATTGGTACCATGCGTTCATCTGGCTTGTTCGAAAAAGATTTCAACTGCACGGACAGACAAACCAGGCTATCGAAGAATATGCCTTTAAAAACCTTTTGTTTCCTATGGAGAATGCTGTTGCCACCCAGAAAATAAGTTTGCTATGAGGACAGGTCCACTTTGATTCAGGGTGAGTTCTTCAACTAATTTTTCCAAATAGTTTAAAACCGGAAGATCGTGAAAGGCTTCCACACTATTGCAGAGCGTGTCGGGGAGTTCCCTGTCCCAATCATTACCGATACATTAAAATCGCCACCTAGCAAACTGTTGCTAGTAGACTTAGGTGCGCATAAGAATACATTATTTCTTCTCAAAATATTACCAGTGTTCGGTGGTCAGTAAAACGCGGCTAAGAAAAGGCAAAGCTCATGTAGAAATTTTTGCAATGCCTGGCCAACATGTAGTATATTAGGCGGCCTTATCACTTGCAGACATGCTCGGGCCGTTATCGCAACATCGCCACCTCGGGAGTTTCTATCCCTGCGGAAACTTTTCTAGCGTCGCGGTGTTATTTGGTCTTCGCTAACGTTTTAAAGTTGCAAAGTTTCTTTGGCAACCATAGCGTGCGGTTTTATGGCAATGCATTCTATCTCGCCTTATTTATTTACAGCAATGTGGGCCTCACTCTCGAAGTGGACATCAAGGCGGGGCAACACCACCTTATTATTCTTCAAGGCGGTGATAACAAACTTTTGTTGTTATAAAGCCGCGCAGACAAAGGGAATGGAATTCACGACGCTTTCGGAGAAATAAAGTTAGTAGTCATGTTTGTCGCAGCATGCCACTTTGCGACCGGTGGTGGTTGATCCATTGCTATGGCCCTGGACACCACCACAGCAGCCGCGGCGCGGGGCACACGATGAGGTCAGTCAGCGAAGTAATCTGCAAAAACTTGTTTTGAAATCTAATGACTGATACTGAAACTAACGCATTTGCGACTCAACGACGTTATGACAACTGCATTCGGAGCCAGTTGCTCAATCTCATTTACCTCCATGCCTTTTTGTTGAGCCCCATCAATGACGCTGGTTTATGTGTTGAAGGGAATCACATGAAGATTATGAAATGGCTTCAGGTTTGTCTTTCTGGAAGATTTCAACGCCGCATATAAGTCAGCACAAGACCTTTAGGCAAATATTGTAGAGTACGAAGTAACAAATTTAACAATTTTCTTGTTTAATTACCACATCTGAAACGAGAGTGCACGTACAATAATTTCTCATATTTGTGAAGAAACATACAGATTCTCGAAAATTAACGATTAGAATGGTTTGCGGGCCAAGAACTGACAGCTCTGCAGAAACTGCATCACAGACGTTCGTGAGGATGAGCGATGCTGCAGTACGCGGTACATCGCAAGACCTTTGAGCAGCTTTTAAGAGAAAATCTGGAGATTGTTCCTGGGAGTGAATATTTCTTTTGCTTGGAACGAATTCGCTCCAGTGCTCTGCAAAACTGCCATTGGGCGTAAATTACGCTCTTGTCGCGTAACTGATATTCTTATGCTAATTGACTGTCATGTCATCTTGTCACGTAATACTCTCATAGCCACTTGACTTTCATTCAACTCCTATCAGGTGACAATGCCACTTGACACTCTCATAGAAATATATTTTACTCGTGGCTCAGAGATTTTTGTCACCCAATTTATGACCCGTCTCTCAGCACTTGTTGCAACACGCAAGTCATGAGTGACGTTTGACTTTTGTATGACTCCACACAAACCCTTCCCAATGGCTTAAGTTGTAATTCTAGATCATGGCTCATATCTACGGCGGTATAGTTTAGTAGCGTGCCATGGTGACCCGGTCGCTGAAGACGCCGGCGGTCCCAGCAAAGCCGTACGTGCAGGCACGTGCAGATTAGATTTCGTGGCTGCTTAAATGAATGCCGGTGTCGCGCTGTTCCGTTCTCCTCTCGGTGTGCGGGTCCTACCAAATATATTTAGGCGGCTCGGCATGGTATGATGATATCTGGCTGTGATTGATGCCCACAAATTTCCTGACTTCGGTCTTCGAGTCTTCGCTCTCTGCTTCTGCGGTGCCCTTCTATCAGCCGCTTTGCTTGAACCACCATCGCTGGCAGCTCGAGACCCCGCCTACCTTCCATCGTGTTAGCCATGACCAGGGATCCCTCCACTCATGAATCGTCTCCGTCGTCTCTCACGCTGCCACCTCACGAGTCCGCGGGCTCCGCATTCAAGCTCCCCAAGTCGTTCCTCACAATTGAGGTTTGGTTGCGCCGCCACCCTATCACTTCGCAGGTGATAATGCGACATCACATCCTTGGGGCGCTCACGCGTACTGCTCCTGCGGTTCTTAGCGGGATACTCTGCTGTCCGCTTGGCGATCCCTATACGAATATTTTGTAGCGACGCTCATCAAGTGAACTTCTGAAAGCCAGGAGAGGATGGCAAAGTGTTTACACAGCGTATTCTCGCTTCATACTGGTAGTTTCTAGGGAAAGTAATGTTAGTTATAGCATAAAGCAATTACTTAGGAAAATGTTTAGGGGATACAATGAGCTCTGAAACACAAGGTCGACACTTTTGATTCCCCATTTTGCAATTTGTTTTTTGATAAATCATTGCTTAACTACCTAAAGTATTTATTAGCAACATAAAGCATCGAATGTTTTACCCTTTTATATCTTTCCACTGTTGCAGTTACTTCGTTTTATTTTTAATCAATTAAGCACACAAACGTTTTTTAATTAGTGTCAGCAAGCACTCGCTTTTCATAGTGAGCAATATGGCTTTTTTTAGCGTCCTTGAACCCATCTTTTCTTTTTTAATTTCTTTCATTCATAGACTATTACCAGTAATCTCATAACTGAGTATTGCCTATAAACAAATGTCAATAATAATTCACCAGCATCATGCCTTACATAATATTTTAGCCAGACCAACATTTCCGGCAAGTGGTGCCTACATTTCCGGCTACAAATCAATGAAAAAGCAGCAAAAACTATCTCTAAATAATACATTCGCCCCGCCCATAGTTGCATGCGAGCAGTTGAGCGGGAGCTGGAATTTTTAATAAAAAGTATAGTGCGGAAAAGTATGCATTGTTATCAAAGTGAAGCTTCAGTCCCGCGGCACGAGTTCCTAGCAAAAAGATAATTTTTATTTTATACGAACAGAAGACAACCGATGCAGCGTGCGACAAATCTGTAACGGGCACACACTAAGGTAAAGACATGGCAATGCACGAAAAAGCAAGCAATAAAGAAAGGGTAACTGCTCCACAATAAAACCAGGAACAGAAGTTTTACATGGTGTCTATAAGCTTATCAGGAAATGCAAGTGCTTACATTACGATTTGTTTAAAACGTTTTGTTTTTCATTATACATTGACATGTGTGACGATAACTGACCAAAACTGAAAATGAACACGGTTAAGAACAGGAGACAGCGGCCACAGCATACCTCATGTCGAAGAAGTACATCAAAATTAAGTATATTTGGGAAAAACTTTGGCTGGCCGTGATAAAGATGCATAGAAGTTTGAATGAAAATTTAAATCTTATTATACACAGTGTACAATATAGCTATAAAGATACACACCAATCGCAAGCACACATGCGTTTCTGTAAGTATACAGCTGTGAATAGACGTAGATATTTACATTACATTACAGGCACTAAGGTGGTGAAAACCACCCGCACATGTCCATCCGACACGGAAACAAAATGGCAAAACCAATTGGCGAAGAAACTCGCTCCACAAGGCATAAAATTTCTTCAGTCTGAAAGCTTTCTATGTCATTTCGCAGATGCGCGAAAACAGGGCAATGCGCCCATCGGCGCCAGCTTGAGTCGACAAGCTCACAACAATTGCGCTATAACGTAAAAGCGCCAGCTACAATCATCAATCGTGCAAAGGAAATACGAGGACATCTACCATTTATCTTTAATGCATTGATGGAAGACTGCTGAAAATGGTATGGACTACCCGCCAAAAGATACGAGCAACGACTCGTTGCTGGGCCAACTGACGACTAGAATCTTGAACTGAGCAGTTGGGGCACTGCGCTTTCCACACAATGCCCCATCGATGGAGACGCTCTCGTGTAGGCGCATCTCCACTCCTAGAGCCACATAAAGTCACATCATTGTCTGGCAAAAAAACAATGCTTTGAGCGGTAACGCAGAAATAGAATCTGCCCCCGCCTGCGTTGTGCGGACACTAGCGGAAGAAATAAGGTTTCCATTTCTCTACTACTCTGCCGCCGAGATGCCCAAATCCTGGGGAGACATGGCTGGCGTGGCGCTGAAATGCCTCCATAAGAATCATATCCGCCACCAGAATGCCTTTCGACCTATTTTGATAGATATATCAGGGGCAACCTCCCTAATACTTGTGCCTAAAATATTTGATGAGCCCCGCGCCGGGTATTCATCTCTTTGTAGCAAACGAAGAAAACAGCGTGGATCCAGCAGCCAGCAGAAGACCATGAAGGGAAGGCCAACATACCCTTCGAACGTGGCTGGTCGATTCAAGCACGTCAAACCTGTTCCGTACGCCCTGTCCAAAAAACTATTCACTCACAAGAGACTGAAAGGATTGCAACACTCTACGAGGACGATACGTTACATGTACGAGGTGCCATATTGGCCCAAAGTAAAGTGCGGACAAGGTAGCGTTTCTACAGCATGAATAGTTCAAAAGAGGAAGGCGTATCCACCTTGCAGCGCACCTCGCTTAAGACGAAAATAAATATCAAAGACGCTATTCGACGTGCCTTATAAGCACTGGAAAGGGTGCGGATGGTGTCATTGTGCGTAATGTAGGGCACAACGTATACATGCTTCTGGCGTGGCAATTAAGATATATACGTTTACCAAACCTGAGAGCAGCCCAAGACATCAAGGTGTGTTTGTCAAAAAAGATGAAAGCAGCGCAGCAGACTCGAATCATCACAGAGATACAACGCAATGTCATCGGCGTAAGCTGCGTGACACCTGGGAGAGGGAGGCCACAGATACTGTGGTCTGTGATGATCACCCCCTTTTAAGGCTCTAAGATGAGACCAAAGACAAGGGTCGAGAGGAGACAACCTTGCCGGACACCGGTGGTTATAGAGAAATAGTCACTTTTCCTCCATTCATCGCCAGTGTACTTTGAATGCCATCATACACGCTTTTAATAAACGTGAAGTTTTGTAGAAACTGAAAAGCATCGAGAACACCGAATACGCAGCCATGACAGCCACCAGGCAGCCGTCGAAAGGGGCAATTCCCCAAAAAGGCACTGATAGCTGCTACATGACTCGTCACACCAGGCACACTTAAAAGGGGACTGCCAACCCGCTCTGTGGACAATGCGGAGCTTCGTAGCAGTTTTTGCCTGCTACTGAGAAATGCGACACCGTAGCATGCGGCTATTTACCTACCTGTGCATGCACCAAATTGATTTGAGCATATCCAACTCATTTTCAACTTTGCCACCAATCAAGGCGCACAAAGCTCACGACAAGCTCTCAAGCGAACGCGCATCGTGTAGTACGCCATGGACAATGGACTGCGGATATGCTTATGGTTTACCTTATGGATATGCTTACGGTTTAGCATATGGTTATGCTTTAGGCGCTACAGACTCGACTTTGCTGCCTAGTTTAGTTAGACATTCTTCTCGTTATTCGGGTGTCGAGCACGCTCATTGAGAATTCAGCCTTTCATTTCTTTGCTCCTTTTCAGCCAACGCCCATGCTAGCACTTCTGTATCAGTAGTAACATTCTCTTCTCTGTCCATGTTGAATGCGCACGCCTATTCTCTGGCAAGCGCTTTATAGCCGGCTTCCGCGATAAGCGCACGCTTGTGGCGAACGTCAAACGATGACACCTAGCGCTTCAATATTACGGCCTCTCTTCGACGTCTCAGTAGAATGATGAAAGCCTACTCTTACTCTCCTATCTTGTGCCTCACATCGTTTGCCTCTTATCGGGGTTCGTCCCATGTAATTACAAAAGGCGCAGTATCTGTCACACGTTCTCCGGCAAGGGTGAGTTTGGACGGTCCACCATTACATCGGTCGCGTGGAGTTCCTGGGCGTACGTTCAAATGTTGGATTGCAGATGGTGAGAACGCAAGATTAAAACTAATCTCACTACTGTGCCGCTCACACAAGGCATCCTGGAAATGAGGCGGAAAAGTCCATCGCTCCCGAGATGATCGACTCAGCTGGCCCCCTCCATTCCGGGGTGGACACTCATGACTCCCTCCACACGTTGCATGACATTAAATTCTATTATTCGCAACTCCCGCTTATCCCACCCTCCCACTCACAAGTCCCTTTCTAAAATAGAACAGAATACATGACGCCATTTACAGGCCCACACTTTCTTCTCCCCTACAAGCCTTGCCCCTATTCACCCTGGTGCCTTCTCGCCGAAATACATGGTTTGCAGCTGTGCACAACCCCGGCGGGGGAAAATAATAATAAAAATGATATTATTATTAATTTCCCCCGCAGCGGTGGTGCAGTGGTAAGACGCCCGACTACTGTGCCGGAGTACCCGGGGTTCAACCCGACCTCGGTGGCTGCATTTTAATGGAGGCGAAACGAAGAGGCGTCGATGTGCTGTGCGAAATCAGCACACGTTAAAGTTCCCCAGGTGGCTGAAATTACTCAGTAGCCCTCTACTAGGGGTCCTCTTTCTCTCTTTCCACTTTCACTCCCACCTTCCTCCTCTTCCCTTTCGGTGCGGTTGAGGTGTCCGCAGAAAACAAGTAGTTGTGTTGTTGTGTTGGGTTTAGTGGCGCATAAGCATCTCATGCTATCATGCGCTAACTTCAAGGCTAAGAGTGTTGTAATTTCGTAATTTAAACTTATATTCTGTTTAGAACATTTGCTTCTATTAAAAACCTGAAAACACCGGACAAATCAACGAGCGAATTTTCACCTAAAAGCAACGCTGGATGAACAGGAATGTGTTCTTTGTAAAACCGCGTAAAATGTTTTTTCTTAGATCAAGTTTTCGGCGTGAGAGTAAAATGTGGGTGACAGTTATATCGTGTCCGCATGAATCACACAAGGGCTTATCCTGTTTTGTTAAAATGAAGCTATCTGTTAAATCCTTGTGTCCTATACGAAAACGGCATAGAGCCACTTCTTTGGAACGTTCAAGATGGGTACTCGAATTCCACTCTTCTATCACAGGCTTTACGAGGTGTAGTTTGTTATTTCTTTCAGTGTTTTAAGTGGATTGCCATTTTTGCATCAGTTTACTTTGTATCAATTTCATTCAGTTTTGAGATGGTACCTGCACTTTTACATTCTTGTCTCGAGCTTTGGCAGCGCACATATCTTTCTCATTAGCTTGGACGCCTACATGACTGGGGACCCAGCAAATTCTTATGCTTCGTCCTTCATCTGTAAGTGTTGCTGTGCTGTGTATGATGTTTCCTAGTATTGGTATAACTTCATTCCTTGGATGAAGGGCTGTGACTATACTCAAGGAATCTGTGTAAATAATACTTCTCCTGAGGTTTTCTTTTATTATTTTCTCTATGGCAACAGAGACAGCATAACATTCAGCAGTAAAGATGGACGCGCACTGAGGAATTTCTATTATTTCCTCCCTTTCGCCTTGAACAATTGTGCTTCCGACATAGTGATCTGTTCTCGAGCTATCCGCGTAAAAGTCAGTGAAGTTACTGTATGTTCTTTCAGCTGAAGGAATTCTTGTATGATGTGCTCTTGTGGGGTTATTGTTTTTTGGAACTGCGTGAGAGAGAGAGATCGCAGACTGCAGGAACCAGGTACCAAGGATGCAGGGGGTTGGGTCTTTTAATAGTACTATGTGAACAATCCGGTAGCTCAACCCCTTGACACATTTGCTCAAATCTTAGGAGCAGTGGTCTCACAGCATTGGGTTTGTTGGTAAATAGTGCTCTAGAAGCAATTTAGTTACTAGGGAATAGCAGATATGCTTTGGCAGAAATCTCATTTTAAATATATAGGGACATGTAAGTGAATTTCTCCTGATTTCAAGAGGCGGTTCATTTGTTTCCACAACCAGACTGGATATAGGAGAAGTTAGGTATGCTCCACATGAGAGTCGAAGTCCTGGGTTATGTGCCGGGTATAATGTTTTTAAGTATGAGGGTCTAGCTGACCCATACAGTATGCAGCCATAGTCTAATGAGGAGCGTACGACAGATCTGCAAATGTTTTTAAGGCATGTCCTGTCAACACCCTAGTGTTTACATGAAAGAACTAGTAGTATGTTTAGAGATTTGGAAGCCTTTCTCTTCAGGACATTTATATCAGGAAGAAAGGTGCAATTTTTGTCAAAAGTTACGCGTAGAACTTTGCATTCGTTTTTTACCGTTAATTTCGTTTTGTTCAGGTGTAGCGTAGGATCTGTCTGCAAGCCTCGTTTGAGAGAGAATAGAGCAGCCACTGTTTTTTGAGGAGAAAACTGAAATCCGTTTGTGTCTGCCCATGCTGCTAGTTTATTTATGGTCAACTACACTTCTCTCACTTATAGATACGTTAGAGGATGTGTATGCAATCGGTAGATCATCAACATAAATTAAATACATTATAGATTTCGGGATAACTCTGCTTATGGAATTCATTTTTAGAGTTGTGCTTAAGGTGCATCCTTGTGGTGCGTCATTCTCCTGTACAAAGTTGTTTGAAAAGATTGAGGCCAAGCGCACACGAAATGAGCAATTCAACAAAAAGTCCATCAAACAGTTTAAAATAGGATGGGGTTCAAACCTCCATCCATGTAGTATCATATGCCTTTTCAATATCTAAGAAGACTGCGAGGCAGTGCTGTTTGTGAATAAATGCTTCCCAAACAGTGTTGTCGAGGCGGACTAGATGGTCTGTTGTAAAACGTGCTGTTTTGAACCCACATTGGTGATTGTCTAGAAATTCTCGGGAATGAAAGACAAAGGCTAATCTGGTCTTAAGAACACTTTGAAAGACTTTGCAAGGCAACTTGTGAGAGCTATGGGTCTCTAACTGCCAGGGGTCGTTGGTGGCTTTCGTGGTTTCAAGAAAGGTACAATAAGAGCTTTTTTCCAGGCTTCAGGAATACACCCGGATACCCATATTTTGTTGAAATATTTCAGAAGTGCTTTGAAAGCAGGTATAGAAAGATGTGCAAGCATCTGATAGTGAATTTGATCTGGGTTAGGTGCAGTCTTTTTGCCGGCAGATGGAACCTATGTTTATTTGTTGTAGTATTATTAACTTGTTATATGATTCATTTGTACTTCCATTTGTTGGCAGTTTTTGTTTTAAGGCCTTGATTTTGTACATTATGAAAAGTTTTGGGTAGTGTAGAGAGCTTGAAATTGCAGAAAAATGCTCGCCTAGAATATCTGCCTGTTGATGTAAGTTTGTTTGAGTGCCAGGAGATGTTAGAAAGGGGATCGTGAACGGGGAGAAGTTACCATCCAGTTTGTGAACAAGCTCCCACATTTGTTTTGATGTGATTGAGCTAATTATTGATTATATGTGCTTTTGCCAAGAAGCCTTCTCAGCGTTACGGCGGAGATACCGTGCTCTAGCTTTCGCCTGCTTGAATTTTACGAGGTTTTCGTTTGTTTGGTAGCTGCGAAAGGTTTCCCAAGCTTTGTTTTTTTTGCTTCTCTGCACTCCTGAGAGTACCAGAATTTGCGACTTTTCAGTACCACTCCTGAAGACTGCCATATAGCTACAAGTGCTGCGTCAATGATGCAGGCCGTAAATGTTTCATTTACTCGTCAACATTGATGTTTTCGGAAAAGACCTTTGCCAGACTGGCTTCAGACTGGAATAGAGCCCAGTTCACAAGGTGCAGCTTCCACCACTTGGGTTTGCTTAGAGTGATGGAGGGTGAGGTATTAGGCTGATAATGACAGGCAAATGATCACTACCCCGAGGATTGTCAAGGACGTCCCATTTAAAATCAGTAAACATTGATGTGGAGCTATATGATAAATCTACAACGCTCATTCTCCCCTTTCTCTGGGAGATGTATGTATGCTTTCCTGTTTTCAGCAGGCAGACATCATTCCAAAATATGAAATCCTCTAAAATCCTGCGTCTAGTGTCTGTTTGATCGCTTCGCCCAAAAGTGGAGTGCGCATTAAAATCTCCAAAAACCAGATATGGTTCTGTCAGTTGATCTATAAGCTCTTCCAGATCATGAAGGGTTACAATTAGGTGCGGTTAGAGATACAGTGAGCATACAGTTATGATTTTATAATGAGTAATAGAGACGGCAGCAGCTTCGAACTTGGTTTTGAGGCTAATCTCACTTGTTGCAACTCCATTCTGCACTACAACCGCGACACCTCCTGATAGCCTATTTGCTTCTTTAGGTCGCAGCGAAAGACACTGTGTACTTTACAATGTTTTGATGTGGTCCTAAGTTAGTTTCCTGTAGGCAAAGGACTACAAGAGAAAATGAATGTAAAATGTCTTTTATACCGCTGTAGTTTATTATGAGACCTCGACAATTCCAGTGTATAAGAAACGCCATTTTTTTAGGAATGTGCCTTTTTTTATTTTTCAGGTTTGTCTGGTCCTGTTATACGAGTTTTTTTTTTGTCCGTTTTCTTTCCAGATAGTTATGAGGCTGCTGCAGCGAAGACGAACAAAGGGTTCTGTCCATTGCCTCGCGGTCTTTGGACGTTTGGGGAGAATTGGTATTGCTGGTTGCAGGCTTCTCTTCTGGGGGAGAAGCCTTTTGGGCTGCTAGCTGTACGGCCAGTGTGCCCTGTTTCTGCAATGGCAGGGCTGCTTTCGCTGCTTCTGCCTGGGGCGGGAATGGCCCTGCCTGAGGCCTACCCTCAGCGGAGAACAAATCCTGTTGTGGTGTGCTGCCCCCTCGTTCCACCACATTGGAATAGTTTGGTTTGGCGGTGAAAACAAAAGTGCTCTGTCCCGCAAGATATCGCTGTCGTGCCTCTTTAAAGGCTATGTTTTCCTTAACATTTATGGTAATGACGTCCTTTTCCTTCTTCCAAGAAGGACATGACTGTGTGTATGCGGCGTGTTCACCTGCACAGTTTGCGCAGTGTGGCGCAGCTTCACACTCGTCAGATTTATGTTCATTTGAGGCACATTTCGCGCATGTTTTTTGCCCACGGCAGCTCTGGGAGCCGTGACCGAATCTTTGACAGTTGAAACAACGTCTAGGGTTTGGGATGTAGGGCCGGATGTCAACTTTGGTGTAGCCGACTTCAATATATTCAGGGAGTTTGCTAGAGTTGAAAGTCAGAACTATGTGCCTTGTGGTATTTCTTGGTTGTTCTTTCGGATTTTGATCCTGTGCACACCGATTACATTTTGCTCGGAAAGACCTTCTAGAAGTTCTACGGTGAGTAACAGGAAGTCGTTCTCTGAGATCACGCCTCGGACTGTGTTGAAGGATCTGTGAGCACTGACTGTAATTGGGATGTCCCCAAATGTGGCATGTTGCTGAAGGTTGCTGTACTGGTGTTTGCTTTGGAGCTCAAGCAGGAGATCCCCTCTAGCCAGTTTACTAAGTTTTTATTCGGGGCCTTTTATGCTTGTGAGAGACCCAGATGCTGCAAAAGGGGATATTAGCCGAGCTTGTTATGTAGGGCTTTAACTGTGGATCGCATAATATTTAGGGAAGGTTTCATGCTTCGTTGAAAAGAACTGGGCTGATACATCCGCCCGCCTTTTCTTCGAAATGCGATAAGTTTGTTTGGAGAAAGAAGCCATAAATAACGTATGATGTTCGGCCGCGGCGCCAGCCACCCATAATGGAGCACAACGAGGGGACGGGGCAGGAATTGGTAGTTAGCCCTGTCCACGTCAGCTGTACACCGTAACTATCACCTAATATGGCGTAACTTAGGGTAGTCAGCCACACAATGTTAACCCTCGCCGCCTGGAAGTAAGGAAAAACCAAGAAGAGAGTAAAGTACAGGAGAGTTGTTGATAGAAGATAGGAAAGTGAAAGATGGAGGGCAGGATAGGAAAAGGCGACGGCCGGTTTCCCCCGGATGGGTCAGCCCGGAGGTGCTGTCTATGGGAAGCATGTGCCAAAGGGTGTGTTGCCTCCGCCGAGGGGCCTTAAAGGTCCGGACACTCGGCATCGACTGAACCACCAGGATACCCTTTTCCCCAGACACGGCGATGCCACGCACGGCTTAGCGCGGGTCCTCGGGGTCTGTGGTGTCGCACAAAACATGCAAACATCGGTCTTAACAGATTCCCCCGCGTGGAGAAAACAAGTGAGACAGTTACCGTGCCTTGCCCTTCCTATAAATCAATCAATCTGTCTTTTTTTGCAGACTATGCTCGCCCCACCGGGGTGGTGCAGTGGTAAGACGTCCCACTACTGTGCCGGAGTACCCAGGTTCGAACCCGACCTCGGCGGCTGCGTTTCGATGGAGGCGAAACAAGAAAAGCCTGTTTGCTGTGCGATGTTAGCGCACGTTGAAGATCCCCAGGTGGTCGAAATTACTCCGTAGACCTCCACTACGGCTCCTCTCTTTCCACTTTCACTAATACTTTCGTCCCTTCCCTTATGCCGTGGCTGAGGTGTCCACAGAAAATAAGTGAGAGTGTAACCGCGCCTTTCCCTTCCTATAAATCAATCAATCAGGTGGCTCAGCTACAGAGGGAGCAGCAGGCCCGCGCATTTGTTTTCCTTCTTCGTACAGCGACAACAACGTCGTGCCGCACGAACGGAGGGTGGCTGCTCCTGGCCATGACGGGGCTGGGACAGCTAGGTCAGCGCAGCTTGCGGTGAGGGATAGCCTAACACCGTATTTTATCTCTTTTAAGCCGTCATTGCACCCGCCACCGCTTCGGTGGTGGGCGACGGCTGTTGCTGGCGCGCGTCTTTCTCTCTCTCTCTTCTTTTTCTTTCTTTATATTCTCTTCAGCGCGCACGAGGCAGCGGAGGTGGCTCAGCTACACAGCCAGTAGCAGGCCCGTGCATTTTCTTTTCCTTCTTCCTACAGCCACAACAACGCCTCTCAGTTTATGAGGCTTAAGCGTTTCTATGCTCATGAAACGAAATCCCGTGTGCAAGACCTATGAGAGTGCTATTAGTCGTTTTTTGGACAGTTTAGCTGCAACGCATCTCAGCAGGCTTGCTAGCACTGAAACCGTATGATAGCTTCAAATGTTCTTTTCTAATTGTTTTCGTCTTTTATCCCAGTCGAACAATTTCTCATGTTACCCACTGGTATTTGTTTCGCACTTAATTTGCATTTCAATGGCACGAAGTCATTAATTACACTTCGAGACATTTTATAAAGCGCCATAAGTCGTCAAAGTAGTTCTCGCTTCAACGACAAAGAGCATGAAATTTTTGAAAGGATATGTCAAGCTTGTCCAAAAATGAAGCATAATCAGCGCATGTTAAACATTGGTACCATGCGTTCATCTGGCTTGTTCGAAAAAGATTTCAACTGCACGGACAGACAAACCAGACTATCGCAGAATATGCCTTTAAGAACCTTTTGTTTCCTATGGAGAATGCTGTTGCCAACCAGAAAATAAGTTTACTATGAGGAGAGGTCCATTTTGTTTCAGGGTGAGTTCTTTAACTAATTTGCCAAAAAGTTTAAAACCAGAAGATCGAGAAAGGCTTCCACACTATTGCAGAGCGTGTCGGGGTGTTCCCTCTCCCAGTCATTACCGATACATTAAAATCGCCCTCTAGCAAACTGTTGCTAGTAGTGTTAGTTGCGCATAAGAATACATTATTCATTTTAAAAATATTATTACTAGTGTTCGGTGGTCAGTAAAACGAGGCTAAGAAAAGGCTAATCTCATGTAGAAATCTATGCAATGCATGGCCAACATGTGGTATATTAGGCGGTCTTATCACTTGCAGACATGCTCGGGCCGTTATCGCAACCTCGTCACCACGGGAGTTTCTATTGTTACGGAAACTTTACTAGCGTCGCGGTGTTATTTGGTTTCTGTGGCAATCATAGCGTGCGGTTTTATAGCAATGCATTCTATGTCGCCTTATTTATTTACAGCAATGCGAGCCTCACTCTCGAAGTGGACATCAAGGCGGGGCAACACCTCCTTGTTATTCTTCAAGGCGGTGATAACAGACTTTTGTTATTATAAAGCCGCGCTGGCAAAATAAAGGTAGTAATGTTTGTCGCAGCATGCCACTTTGTGACCGGTGGTGGTTGATCCATTGCTATGGCCCTGGACACCACGACGGCAGCCGCGGCGCGGGGCAGACGATGAGGCTAGTCAGCGAAATAATCTGCAAAAACTGTTTTGAAATCTAATGACTGAAACTAACGCACTTGCGACTCGACGATGTCATGGAAACTGCATTCGGAGCCAGTTGCTCAGTCTCATTTACCTCCATGCCTTTTTGTTAAGCCCCATCCATGACGCTGGTTTATGTGTTGAAGGGAATCACATGAAGATTATGAAATGGCTTCAGGTTTGTCTTTCTGGCAGATTTCAACGCCGCATATAAGTCAGCACAACACCTTTAGGCAAATATTGCAGAGTACAAAGTAACAAATTTAACAATTTTCTTGTTTAATTACCACATCTAAAACAAGAGTGCACGTACAATAATTTCTCATATTTGTGAAGAAACATACAGATTCTCGAAAATTACCGATTAGAATAGTTTGCGGGCCAAGAACTAACAGCTCTGCAGAGACTGCATCGGAGACATTCCTGGGCATGAGCGGTACATCGCAATACCTTTGAGCAGCTTTTAATAGGAAATCTGGAGATTGTTCCTGAGAGTGAATATTTCTTTTGCTTGGCGCGAATTCGTTCCAGTGCTCTGCAAGACTGCCATTGGGCGTAAGTAATCGCTCTTGTCGCGTAACTGATATTATTATGCTAATTGACTGTCATGTCATCTTGTCACGTAATACTCTCATAGCCACTTGACTTTCATTCAACTCCTATCAGGTGACAATGGCACTTGACACTCTCATAGAGATGTATTTTACTCGTGGCTCAGAGATTTTTGTCACCCAATTGATGACCCAGCTCTCAGCACTTGTTGCAACCCGCAAGTCATGAGTGACTTTTGACTTTTGTATGACTCCACACAAACCATTCCCCATGGCTTGAGTTATAATTCTAGATCATGGCTCATATCTACGGCGGTATAGTTTAGTAGCGTGCCATGGTGACCCGGTCGCTGAAGACGCCGGCGGTCCCAGCAATGCCGTACGTGCAGGCACGTGCAGATTACATTTCGTGGCTGCTGAAATGAATGCCGGTGTCGCGCTGTTCCGTTCTCCTCTGGGTGTGCGGGTAATACCAAATATATTTTGGCGGCTCGGCATGATATGATGATATGTGTCTGTGATTGATGCCCACAAATTATGTTTTATGTTTTAGCTTATGTTTACGCTTTGTGATTTAGCCTTTGAATATGCTTAAGGTTTAGCTTATGGTTATGCTTTATGATTTTGACTATGGATATGCTTTCGGTTTAACTTATGGATATGCTTATGGTTTACCTTATGGATACGCTTACGGTTTGGCACATGGTTATGCTTTAGGCGCTTCATACTCGACTTTGCTGCCTAGTTTAGTGAGACATTCTTCTTTTGTTCGGATGTCACGCACTCTCGTCGAGATTTCAGTCTTTCATCCCAGTCGGAAAAAACTACAGAAAATTTTCTGATGTTACGACAGAATTTCTGCGCGGTTTTTGACGGGGAACCTGTTGTGACAACAGAACATTCTGTAGTAACATCAGAAATTTCTGTAGTTACAACAGAAATGTGCTACAGAACTACAGACAACAAAAATATACTACAGAAGAACAACAGAACTACAGAAAAGTACACCAGCACTACAGAAATATCTGATGGTTACGACAGAAGTACAGGATATTTTGTCGTATTTTTGACACAGTTCTGTAGTTTTTTTCGAGTGGGATTTCTTTGCTCCTTTTCAGCCAACGCCCATGCTAGCACTTCTGTGTCAGTAGTATCATTCTCTTCTCCGTCCATATTGAATGCGCACGCCTATTCTCTGGCAAGCTCTTTATAGCCGGCTTCCGCGATAAACGCACGCTTGCGGCGAACGTCAAACGATGACACCTAGCGCTTGAATATTACGGCCTCTATTCGATGTCTCTTAGTAGAATGGCGAAAGCCTACTCTTACTCTCCTATCTTGTGCCTCACATTGCTTGCCTCTTATCGGGGTTTGTCTCATGTAATTAGGAAAGGCGCAGTATCTCTCACACGTTCTCCGGCAAGGGTGCGTTTGGACGGCACACCATAGAGAAACATACTTACGTAAGTATGTTTCTCTATGGGCAAACCATCACACCTGTCGTGTGACGTTCCTTGGCGCGCGTTCAAGTCTTGGATTGCAGATGGTGATAACGCTAGATTAAAACTAATCTCACTACTGTGCCGCTCACACAAGGCATCCTGGAAGTGAGGCGGCAAAGCCCATCGCTCGCGAGATGACCGACTGAGCTGGCCCCCTCCATTCAGGGATGGACACTCATGACTCCCTCCACACGTTCCATGACATTACCTTTTATTATCCCCAACTCCTGCTTATCCCACCCTCCCACTCACAAGATCTTTCTAAAATAGTACAGAATACGTGGCGCCATTTACAGGCCCACACTTTCTTCTCCCCTAAAAGCCTTGCCCCTATTCACCCAGGTGCCTTCTTGCCCAAATGCATGCTTTGCAGCTCTGCACGGAGGGGCCACCTGGCGGCAGAGGACAACGGACGAACTCCACATGAGCTCCGCTGATTTCGTGTTTTTACCCTAGACAGTGAGACCTTACAATACTTCCGTTGATATCACCGGTTTCCTGAAGACGAGCGGAATCCAGGGACACCAACCAGAAGTACGTAAAACGAGTTTTGACCATTTCAGGTCAACTTTTCCCCGTGACCAAGCCAGATGCCTCGCTAGGCCTACTGCGCCGCGCCGAAGAATACGGAGCTCTGCGTCGCAGTGGCGTTCGCCACCTGCGTCGCAGCAGCGTTCGCCAGCTGGGCTGCGCCGTGGACCGTGCCCGCGCGCCGTAGTTCGCCATGAGGGTCACCGTAGAAGGCATCCCAATTTCTTGAGAAGAATTAGCAGCGAGTGATTGGTTGACTAAAGTAAACAAGCTCCGGGAAGCGCGAATAACATCAGGGCCTGCCGTGCCAGATTTCCCTGGAGACAACGCGGGACCGAACCAAGCGTCCCAAATCGACAATGGGCTACATGCGAAGACGTAAGCTGAACTCACGCCTCGGCAGCGAGGACGCTTACTAGCCAAAAAATCTGTAGCATCGAATCACCCTCGCTTACCCAGCAACGCTCTCAAGCTAATTGTGCGCCCACGGGGCGGACTGCTACTCTCCAAGGTTACAGCCTACCAACTACTGGAAGCGATTTGCACTGCTGCTCACTTCACTAGGGACGCTGTTCGCCACGAAGACCTAATACAAGCCAACCTGATCCAGAATACTTTCGCGTACTGCACCCCAGTCGTTGAAAGAGCTGAACGGGTGATGCAACTCAAAGAGATCGCCATTGACAACAAGGCGTATGAGATATCCGTCTACTGCGCTCCAGATGATAGTTCGAGCCGTGGTGTGATTCGCGGCGTCGACCTCCGACTGGATCGAAATACAATCCAAGCAGAGTTACAAGACAACCGTAACCCACCTATTGTGGCCTTTCGGCGGCTCGGGAACACCACCGCAGTACTCATCACATTCGCTCAGCGCCAAGTGCCTACCTGGGTCTACTTTTGCGATAGTCGCCACAGATGCAACTTATTCAAGAAGAAGTACGAGGTGTGCTATCGCTGTGGCGAGCTCGGTCATCGAGCCGATGTTTGTGCAAGTACAACTACTAACTGCAGAGGTTGCGGACTATCCATCCCACCAACGACCACACGTGCAAACTAATCTGCCACCTGTGCGGCAAAGAACATCTCACGGGCGATAGTCGCTGCAGGGAAATCTTCAGGATTCCTTACGAAGTCAAGCGCAGGAAGTGGGAGAAAATTCGAAATGCTAAGGAAGAGAAACTCAAGACCCAAGAGACCGCCAAGCGGATCACACTCCAGTGCACCAGCCGATGGGACCGGCAACGCTCCGATAGCCAGCAGCGGCAGCTCCGAGACCGCTCGAGCTCTTTTCCACCGCTCAAGTCTCCCGCTCCACGGATGGGTTCTCAGGGGACCTCCCGGACCAATCCCGGGCCACCTGCGGTCGTCCAGCAGACAGGGGACTCTCCTCATCCTTTGCAGCAGCCACTTGGGCTACCACCATCTCTACCAGATCCACGAGAACGTCAAGAACCGGTGAGTACGCAGGAAGGGACTCCCACTACTCTAGACACACACAAAGCGATTATGGAACTGACAGCAGTCATCCAACAACTTATACTCAGAGTAGAGGCTCTCGTAAAGCCGACGGCCACACTCAGTCCGTCTCCTCCGCATCTGCTGGGATCATGAGAATCAGTACCTATGGATATTGCTCCTCCCAACCGATCAGCACAAAAACGCAAAGCAAGGTTCGACACCGACTCACCCGCGGAGGGTTGGCAGGCGCGTTTTGCCAAATTGAGGAAAGCTGCAACCTAAGTCAAACTCGCGTCAAGGCATTAGAAGCACACATCGAACGCTCACTCCACACAATCGGCTCGCAAGTCACGCAACAATTTGAGATGCTGAGCAAAGCTATAGAAGCACAGGGCAAACTCCTCGCTGCCGTGGTACCCGCGGCCCCTGCGCCGACACCCGTTCAAACGCCACAACTATCCCAGCCTAATCATGGCGAGCAGCTCGGGTAACATCACCATCTGGCAGTGGAACTGTCGTGGGTTCGCGCGTAAGCGTCCGGTCCTCCAGCAGTTCCTCGCCGCGAGTGATCGCCCCGAACTAATAGCTCTCCAGGAATGCGACAAGAACACGAAACTTGCCGGTTACAGTACATATCTATCGGAACGAGTAAAACCTCGAATAGCTACTCTCGTCAAACGTAATGTCACTGTCCTCCAGCACAATTTAGATCCAACTTTCCCCGAATACGTCTTCTTAGAAATATTACCTTGACCCTCGCGTAAACGTTGCACTAGTCTGTTTATAATTAATGTCTACAGCCCTCCCCGAGCTCATAAGGATATTTTCGGTCCGCTTTTCCTCAAAGCCCAGCAGCTGGCGCAGGGGCAACCCCTCCTCATTCTCGGTGACTTTAACGCGCATCACCGCGCTTGGGGCTACCACTCCACTATGACTCTGCTGAAGGTCGACGCCTTTGGAATGACTGGCATACGCACCAGCTGACCTTTATCACGGACGTGTCCTACCCCACTAGACATGGTACGGACCTCTAGGGTGATACAACGCCGAATCTTGCCTTTACGACCTCCGGAGTTAAAGCGACTTGGTGTCACACTCACGAAAACTTTGGGAGTGATCACTTCGTACTCGAAATCGTAATACACGAACCCACCAGGCAATGTACGCGGCCGGCTCAGGTGATTGACTGGGACTCCTTCCAGACGCACAGGAGACAGCCTGACAAACCTTCCGCTATTACTGATATCAAGGCGTGGACAACCGAAATTGTCAAACAAGTGGCCGACGCCACTAAAACCGTCGAGTTAGAGTACAGTATCCCACACTGCGACCGCTACTACGCCCATCTGTGGGAGCGCAAGAAGTCGCTCGAAGCTCTAGTTGCCACTCGGAAATGGGACCGCAATATCCGGCGTAGACTGGCGCGTGCACATACGAATATCCAGAACTATGCAATAGAGCTCACTCGACAGAGCTGGCACAACATATGTGACCACATGAACAAGACTCCAAATGCTCGTAAGACGTAGAACCCCCTTCGACATTTACTCGATCCAGCAGGAGGCAAGCTGCAGACACGGCAACTGCTCGAGCGAATCTTCCACCAGTATCCTGGCACGTCTGACGAGCTCATACAAGGGCTTATAAATACTTACATCCGCCCTGAACAACCAACCTCCCCTTCAATCAGGGCGCGGACAATCTCTGTCTAGACGCTCCAATCACTTTTGCAGAGGTCCGAGCAGAAGTCAATCGCCTCAAGACGACTTCGGCGGCCGGTCCTGACCGCATTTCAAATAAAATGCTTAGTATTCTAGACGACGCATCCATTCATGCTCTTACCGAATATTTTCAAGAATGTTGGGCCAGCGGTACCATCCCTCAAGAGTGGAAATGCGCCAATATAGTCCTCATCCCCAAGTCGGTTAAACCACCAACCTTGGCCAACCTCCGTCCCATCTCTCTCACGTCCCGCGTTGGGGAGCTGATGGAACACGTTATCCAGACCAGACTCTCACGATACTTTGAAGACAACCATCTTATACCAGACACAATGTTCGGCTTCCGCCCTCATTTAGCGGCCCCGGACATTATGCTTCTTCTCCATCATCAGGTAGTCATGAGACGTACACTAGACCCGAAAGTCATCGTCGGCCTCGATGTTGCCAAGGCATTCGACAACGTCCTCCATGAAGAGATTCTTCAACAACTTCAAGCTCTCGGTGTTGGACATCGCATGTATGCGTACATCCGAAACTTTCTCACCGACCGCACAGTGCAACTTAAAGCCGGCACTGAAGATCCTTCCATCATCTCTCCAGGAAACCGTGGCACGCCGCAAGGCGCCTTACTTTCGCCGATGCTTTTTAACGTCGCACTGATAGGCCTGCCGAAGCTACTGGCCGACATCCCCCACCTGCATCACAGCATTTATACTGACGACCTCACACTTTGGATCACGCGCGGCAGTGACGGCCAGATTGAAGAGACTTTACAGACCGCGATAGAAAGGATTGGAGATTATCTAAGTACAGTTGACCTCACTTGCTCGGCGACAAAGTACGAGTATATCATCATCCCTTCCCCGGGACTACGCCCTTCGAATATACTTCCTGACATCAACATCTAGGTGCAAGGCAACCCGATTCCTCGAACAGACAACATCAGTATCTTGGGCTTGCATCTACAGGCCAACGGCAGCAACAACATCACGATACAACGCATCGACCAGTCGGTTGTACAGATCGGACGCCTCCTTAAGCGAATATCCAACAAGCATCATGGCATGCGAGAGTCCAACCTCCTGCGCCTCGTTCAAGCTTCATCTGCTCCCGCATCACCTACTCTGGACCCTACTTACGTCTCACTCGTGCCGAAAGCGAACGGCTAGAGGCGTCACTTCGAAAAGCATACAAAACGGCCCTAGGTCTTCCCATGTCCACAGCTACCCATAAGCTCATGGCTCTCGGAATCTCCAATACCGTGAGCGAACTGATCGAGGCAACCCTCACCGCCGAGTATGAGCGGCTCTCACTCACACACGCTAGCCGAGCGGTACTGCAGCAAGTTGGGATCTCCCCGCTGAAATTGGTCCCACGTTACGCTGAACTTACACCGGAATATCGCCTAAATCTCCGCATTCCTCCCATTCCCAAACGGATGCACCCGGAACACAACGCCAAGAGACGGGCTGATCAGGCTCGTCAATTCGAGAAACGCTTCAGTGGACGTCCGGACGTCACGTATACGTACGCCTCTTACCATCCATCGAGGCCAGCGATGATGGTGGTAGCTCTCGCCCCTCACCGCAGCTGGTACACAGCCTGCAGCATTCGCAATGCAGAAACAATCACCGCAGCTGAGGAGGTTGCCATTGCGCTAGCGCTAGCCGACCCTAATACCAAAGCCGTCATCAGTGACTATCAACAGGCTATTCGCAATTACGATGCTGACCAGGCGTTACACATTCTACAATCTACAGCACCCTCTTCCACATCTCGCTTACTTCTTTGGGCTGCAGCCCACGAGTCGCTCAGCGGAAACGCCCAGGCACACACTCTCGCTCAAGATCTCAGCTGCCGAGCCGAGAGTATGATCAGCCATCCTGCTTCCGCTGACACTAATATATAACGCGCTTCTCTACTCACCACTTACAAGGACATACTCCAGCACTACCGACTCCAAAGGTGCACATATCCTCCCGCATACCGCGATCTAACAAGACGCGAGGCCGTCCAATGGCGCAAATTACAAACTGGCAGCTTACCACACCCCCTCTTATACAGCAGGATCTTTCCGGATCAGATAACCCCCATGTGTAAACACTGCTCAACTGCGGCAACACTCATACACATGGTGTGGACTTGTACACATTACAACACAGACAACACAAACACCCCAGAGACGTGGGAGTCTCTCATGTGTACTTCCGAGCCAGCAGACCAACGCTGGCTTATCCAGCGCGCGGTGGAGGCCGCGGCATCCCAAAGGATCCCCGCCGACCTCCTCTAAGTCAGCGCAACCTGCCCTTTGACTGGTCCCCTGTTTTTGGGCGCATTAAAAGAGTTCACCACCACCACCAGCTCTGCACCACCCCGGCGGGGGAGAAAAATAATAAAAATTATATTATCATTCTCCCCCACCGGGGTACTGCAGTGGTAAGACGCCCGACTACTGTGCCGGAGCACCCGGGTTTACACCCGACCTCAGCGGCTGCGTTTCAATGTAGGCGAAACGAAGAGTCGTCCGTGTGCTGTGTGATACCAGCACACGTTAAATACCCCCAGGTGGTTGAAATTACTCCATAGCCCTCTACTACGGCTCCTCTTTCTCTCTTTCCACTATCAATCCCACCCTCCTCCCTTCCCTCTCGGTGCGTTTGAGGTGTCCACAGAAAACAAGTAGTTATGTTGTTGTGTTGGGTTTAGTGGCACATAAGTAGCTTAGGCTATCATGCGCTAACTTCAAGGTTAAGTGTTGCATTTACGTAATTTAAACTTATATTCTGTTTAGAACATTTGCTTCTATTAAAAACCTGAAAACACCGGACAAATCAACGAGCGCATTTTCACCTAAAAGCTACGCTGGATGAAGAGGAATGTGTTCTTTGTAAAACCGCGTCAAATGTTTTTTCTTAGTTTTTCAAGTTTTCTGCATGAGAGTAAAATATGGGTGACAATTATGTCGTGTCCGCGTGAATCACACAAGGGCTTATCCTGTTTTATTAAAAGGAAGCTATGTGTTAAATCTCTGTGTGCCATATGAAAACGGCATAGTGCCACTTTGTAACGTACAAGGTGGGTACTCGAATTCCACTCATCACAGGCCTTACGAGGTGTAGCTTGTTATTTCTTTCAGTGTTCCAAGTGGACTGCCATTTTAGCATCAGTTTACTTTGTATCAATTTCATTCAGTCTTGAGATGCTATCTGCACTTCTTTTACATTCTTGTCTGGAGCTTTGGCAGCGCACATATCTGCTTTCTCATTAGCTTGGACTCCTACATGACTGGGGACCCAGCAAATTCTTATGATTCGTCCTTCATCTGTAAGTGTTGCTGTGCTGTGCATGATGTTTCCTAGTATTGGTATAACTTCGTTTCTTGGGTGAAGGGTTGTGACTATACTTAAGGAATCTATGTAAATAATACTTCTCCTGAGGTTTTCTTTTATTATTTTCTGGATGGCAACAAAGACAGCATAACATTCAGCAGTAAAGATGGACGCGCATCGAGGAATTCTTATTTCCTCCCATTCCCCTTGAACAATTGTGCTTCCGACAAAGTGATCTGTTTTCGAGCTATCCGTGTAAAAGTCCGTGCAGCTACTGTATTTTTTTTTTTTTTGAGCTGAAGGAATTCTTGTATGATATGCTCTTGTGGGGTTATTGTTTTTTGGAACTACGTGGAAGAGAGAGATCGCGGACTGCAGGAAACAGGTACCAAGGACGCAGGGGGTTGGCTCCTTTGGCAATACTAGGTAAACAATCCGGTAGCTCAACCTCTTGACACATTTGCTCAAATCTTAGGAGCAGTGATCTCACAGCATTGTGTTTGTTGGTGATAAGTGCTCTAGAAGCAATTTAGTTACTAGGAATAGCAGATATGCTTTGGCAGAAAACTGATTTTAAATATATAGGCACATGTAAGTGAAGTTCTTCTGATTTCAATAGGCGGTTCATTCGTTTCCACAAGCAGACTGGATAGAGAAGTTCGGTATGCTCCACATGAGAATCGAAGTCCTGGGTTATGTGCCGGGTATAATGTTTTTAATTATGATGGTCCAGCTGACCCATACAGTATGCAGCCATAGTCTAAAGAGGAGCGTACGACGGATTTGTAAATGTGTTTAAGGCATGTCCTGTCAACACCCCAGTGTTTACATGAAAAAACTTTTAGTATGTTTAGAGATTTTGAAGCCTTTTTCTTCAGGACTTTTATATGAGGAAGAAAGGTGGGTTTTTTGTCAAAGGTTACGCCTAGAACTTTGCGTTCGTTTTTTACCGTTAATTTCGTTTTGTTCAGGTGTAGCGTAGGATCTCTCTGCAAGCCTCGTTAGAGAGAGAATAGAGCAGTCACTGTTTTTTGAGAAAACTGAAATCCGTTCGTGTCTTCCCATGCTGCTAGTTTATTTATGGTCAACTACACTTCTCTCGCATATAGATACGTTAAAGGATTTGTATGCAATCGGTAGATCATCAACATAAACTAAATACATTAGATTTCGGGATAACAGTGCTTATGGAATTCATTTTTAGAGTTGTGCTTAAGACGCATCCTTGTGGTGAGCCATTCTCCTGTACAAACTTGTTTGAAAAGAATGAGCCCAAGCGCACACGAAATGAGCGATCAAACAAAAAGCCCTTCAAAGAGTTTAACATCCTACCACGTATGCCTAAATCTGCTAGGTGACGTAGGATGGGGGTCGAACCTCCATGTAGTATCATATGCCTTTTCAATGTCGAAGAAGACGGCGAGGCAGTGCTGTTTGTGAATAAATGCTTCCCAAACAGTGTTGTCAAGGCGCACTAGATGGTCTGTGGTAAAACGTGCTGTTTTGAACCCACATTGGTGATTGTCTAGAAGTACTCGGGAATGAATGACAAAGGCTAATCTGGTATTAAGAACACTTTCAAAGACTTTGCAAGGCAGGTTGTGAGAGCTATGTGTCTATAACTGCCAGGTGTCGTTGGTGGCTTTCCTGGTATCAGGAAAGGTACAATCCTTTTTCCAGGCGTCAGGAATACACCCGGACACCCATATTTTGTTGAAATATTTCAGAACAGCTTTGAAAGCAGGTATAGAAAGACGTGCAAGCATCTGATAGTGAATTTGATCTGGGTTAGGTGCAGTTTTTTTGCCGGCAGATAGAACCGTGTTTATTTGTTGTTGTGTTATTAACTTGTTATATGCTTCATTTCTACTTCCATTTATTGGCAGTTTTTGTTTTAAGGCCTTGCTTTTGTACATTATGAAAATTTTTGGGTAGTGTAGAGAGCTTGAAATTGCAGAAAAATGCTCGCCTCGAATATCTGCCTGTTCATGTAAGTTTGTTGGAGTGCCAGGAGATGTTAGAAAGGGATTGTGAACGGGGAGAAGTTACCATTCCGTTTGTGAACAAGCTGCCACATTTGTTTTGATGAGATTGAGCTAATTATTGATGATATGTGCTTTTGCCAAGAAGCCTTCTCAGCGTTACGGCGGACATACCGTGCTCTAGCTTTCGCCTGCCTGAATTTTACGAGGTTTTCGTTTGTTGGGTGCCTGCGAAAGGTTCCCCAAGCTTTGGTTTGTTTTATTTTTTTGTTTTGCTTCTCTGCACTCCTGAGAGTACCAGAATTTGCGATTTTTCAGTACCACTCCTAAAGACTGCCATATAGCTACAAGTGCTGCGTCAATGATGCAGGCCGTAAATGTTTCATTTAACTTGTCAACATATAGGGTTTCGGAAAAGACCTTTGCCAGACTGGCTTCATACTGGAATAGAGCCCAGTTCACAAGGTGCAGCTTCCACCGCATGGGTTCGTTTAGAGTGATGGAGGGTGAGGTATTAGGCTGATAATGACAGGAAAATGATCACTACCCAGAGGATTGTCAAGGACGTCCCATTTAAAATCAGTAAAATTTGATGGGGAGCTATATGATAAATCTAAAACGCTCATTTTCCCCTTTCTTGGGGAGCAGTATGTATGCTTTTCTGTATTCTGTAAGCGGACATGATTGCAAAATATGAAATCCTCTAAAATACTGCGTCTAGTGTCTGTTTGATCGCTTCTCCAAAAAGTGGAGCGCGCATTAAAATCTCCAAAAACCAGATATGGTTCTCTAAGTTGATCCATAAGCTCTTCCAGATCATGAAGGGTTACAATTAGGTGCGGTTGGAGATACAGTGAGCATACAGTTACTGTTTTATAATGAGTAATAGAGACGGCAGCAGCTTGGAACTTGGTTTTGAGGCTAATCTCACGTGTTGCAACTCCATTCTGCACTACAATAGCGACACCTCCAGATAGCCTATTTGCTTCTTTAGGTCGCAGCGAAAGACGTTGTGTACTTTACAATGTTTTGATGTGGTCCTAAGTTAGTTTCCTGTAGGCAAAGAACTGCAAGAGAAAATGAATGTGAAATGTCTTTTATATCGTTGTAGTTGTTTACGAGACCTCGACAGTTCCAGTGTATAAGGAACACCATTTTTTTAGGAATATGCCTGAATTTAGTTTTCAGGGTTGTCTGGTCCTGTTATACGAGTTTTTTCTGTCCGTTTTCTTTCCAGAGAGTTAAGACGCCGCGGTAGCGGAGACGAACAAAGGGTTTTGTCCATTGCCTCGAGGGCTTTGGAGGTTTGGGGAGAATTGGTATTGCTGGTTGCAGGCTTCTCTTTTGGGGGAGAAGCCTTTGGGCTGCTGGCTGTAGGGCCAGTGTGCCCTGTTTCTGCAATGGCAGGGCTGCTTTCGCTGCTTCTGCCTGGGGCGGGGATGGCCCTGCCTGAGGCTTACCCTCGGCGGAGACCAAATCCTGGTGTGGTGCGTTGCCCCCTCGCTCCACCACATTGGAATAGATTGGTTTGGCGGTGAGCACAAAAGTGCTCTGTCCAACAAGATATCGCTGTCATTCCTCTTTAAAGGCTATGTTTTCCTTAACATCTATGGTAATGATGTCCTTTTTCTTCTTCCAAGAAGGACATGACCGTGAGTATGCGGCGTGTTCACCTGCACAGTTTGCGCAGTGTGGCGCAGCTCCACACTCGTCAGATTTATGTTCATTTGAGGCACATTTTGCGCATGTATTTTGGCCACGGCAGCTCTGGGAGCCGTGACCGAATCTTTGACAGTTGAAACAACGTCTAGGGTTTGGGATGTAGGGCAGGATGTCTACTTTGGTGTAGCCGACTTCAATGGATTCAGGGAGTTTGCTGGAGTTGAAAGTCAGAACTATGTGATATGTGGTATTTCTAGGTTGTTCTTTCGGATTTTGATCCTGTGCACACCGATTACATTTTGCTCGGAAAGATCTTCTGGAAATTCTTCGGTGAAATTCTTCGGAGCGACAGGAAGTCGTTCTCTGAGATCACGCCTTGGACTGTGTTCAATGATCTGTGAGCACTGACTGTTATTGGGATGTCCCCAAAAGTGGCATGTTGCTGAAGGTTGCTTACTGGTGTTTGCTTTGGAGCTCAAGTAGGAGATCCCCTCTAGCTAGTTTACTAACTTTTTATCCGGGGCCTTGTATGGTTGTGAGAGACCCATATGCTTCAAAAGGGGATATTAGCCGAGCTTGTTTGGTAGGGCTTTAACTGTGGATCACATAATATTTAGGGAGGGTTTCATGCTTCGTTGAAAAGAACTGGGCTGATACATCCGCCCGCCTTTTCTTGGAAATGCGGTCAGTTTGTTTGGAGAAAGAAGCCATAAATAATGTATGATGTTCGGCCGCGGGCCCAGCCACCCATCATGGAGCCCAACGAGGGGACGGGGCAGGAATTGGTAGGCAAGTCCTGTCCACGTCAGCTGTACACCGTAACTATTACCTAATAAGGCGTAACTTAGGGTAGCCAGCCGCACAAGGTTAACCTGTATCGTTCGTTGTGTCGTCCAAGTAACCGCCGAGACCAGTTCCGAGCAAACGAAAGCCGCCTCAGCGTTTATTAGCGCTCGTTTTATACAGGCTCCGGGAAAAGGCACACAAGTGGCGAGCATGCGCCGATGATGCTGCACGCAGGCTCGCATCGCTTATCTACACGACACACACACAAGTGGCGAGCATGCGCCGATGATGCTGCAGGCAGGCTCGCATCGCTTATCTACACGATACAAACCCTCGCCGCCTGGAAGTAAGGAAAAACCAAGAAGAGAGTAGAGTACACAAGGTTGTAGGATAGAAGATAGGGAAGTGAAAAATGGAGGGCAGGATAGGAAAATGTGACTGCCGGTTTCCTCTGGATGGGTCAGCCCGGAGGTGCTGTCTATGGGAAGCATGTGCCAAAGTGGTGTGTTGCCTCCGCCGAGGGGCCTTAAAGGTCCGGACATTCTGCAGCGACTCAACCACCAGAATACCATTTTCCCCAGACACGGCAATGCCACGCACGGCTTAGCGTGGGTGCTCGGGGTCTTTGGCGTCGCACAAAACATGCAAACATCGGTTTTAGCAGATGCCCCCAGCGTGGAGAAAGCAAGTGAGACAGTTACCGTGCCTTTCCCTCGAAACCGACCTCGGCGGCTGTGTTTCAATGGAGGCGAAACAAGAGTAGTGTGTTTGCTGTGCAATGTCACCGCACGTAAAGCTCCCCATGTGGTCGAAATTACTCCGTAGCCCTCCACTACGGCTCCTCTCACTTTCCACTTTCACTAATACTTTCGTCCCTTCCCTTACGGCGTAGTTGAGGTGTCCACAGAAAATAAGTGAGACAGTTACCGCGCCTTTCCCTTCCTATAAATCAATCAATCAGGTGGCTCAGCTACAGAGGGAGCAGCAGGCCCGCGCATTTGTTATCCTTCTTCGTACAGAGACAACAACGTCGTGCCGCACGAACGGAGGGTGGCTGCTCCTGGCCATGACGGGGCTGGGACAGCTAGGTCAGCGCAGCTTGCGGTGAATGATAACCTGCCACCGTATTTTGTCTCTTGTAAGCCGTCATTGCACCCGCCACCGCTTCGGTGGTGGCCGACGGCTGTTGCCGGCGCGCGTCTTTCTCTCCCTGTTCTTTTTCTTTCTTTATATTCTCTTCTGTGCGCACGAGGCAGTGGAGGTGGCTCAGCTGCAGAGCCAGTAGCAGGCCCGTGCATTTTCTTTTCCTTCTTCCTACAGCCGCAACAACGCCTCTCAGTTTATGAGGCTTAAGTCTTTCTATGCTCATGAAACGAAATCACAGTGCTATTAGTCGTTTTTTGGTCAGTTTAGCTGCAAGGCATCTCAGCAGGGTTGCTAGCACTGAAACCGTATGATAGGTTCAGATGTTCTTTTCTTATTGTTTTCGTCTTTTATCCCAGTCGAACAATTTCTCATGTTACCCACTGGTATTTGTTTCGCACTTAATTTGCATTTCAATGGCACGAAGTCCTTAATTACACTTCGAGACATTTTATAAAGCGCCATAACTCGTCAAAGTAGTTCTCGCTTCAACGGCAAAGAGCATGAAATTTTTGAATGGATATGTCAAGCTTGTCCAAAAATGAAACATAATCAGCGCATGTTAAACATTGGTACCTTGCGTTCTTGTTCGAAAAAGATTTCAGCTGCATGGACAGAAAAACCAGACTATAGAAGAATATGCCTTTAAGAACCTTTTGTTTCCTATGGAGAACGCTGTTGCCAACCAGAAAAAAAGTTTACTATGAGGAGAGTTCCATTTTGATTCAGGGTGAGTTCTTGAACTAATTTTGCCAAATAGTTTAAAACCAGAAGGTCGAGAAAGGCTTCCACACTATTGCAGAGCGTGTCAGGGAGTTCCTTGTCCCAATCATAACCGATACACTAAAATCGCCACCTAGCAAACTGTTGCTTGTTGTCTTAGTGCGCATAAGAATACATTATTCCTTTTAAAAATATTACCAGTGTTCGATGGTCAGTAAAACGCGGCTAAGAAAAGGCTAATCTCATGCAGAAATCTTTGCAATGCATGGCCAACATGTGGTATATTAGGCGGTCTTATCACTTGCAGAAATGCTCGGGCCATTATCGCAACCTCGTCACCTCGGGAGTTTCTATCCCTGCGGAAACGTTTCTAGCGTTGCGGTGTTATTTGGTCTTCGCTGACGTTTTAGAGTTGCAAAGTTTCTGTGGCAATCATAGCGTGTGGTTTTATGGCAATGCATTCTATGTCGCCTTATTTATTTACTGGTGATAACAAACTTTTGTTATTATAAAGCCGCGCAGACAAAGGAAATGGAATTCATTACGCTTTCGCAGAAATAAAGATAGTAGTCATGTTTGTCGCAGCATCTCACTTTGTGACCGGTGGTGGTTGATCCATTGCTATGGCCCTGGACACCACAACAGCAGCCGCGGCGCGGGGCACACGATGAGGTAAGTGAGCGAAATATTCTGCAAAAACTTGTTTTGAAATCTGATGACTGATACTGAAACTAACGCATTTGCGGCGGAACGACGTCATTGAAACTGCATTCGGAGCCAGTTGCTCAATCTCATTTATATCCATGCCTTTTTGTTGAGCCCCATCAATGACGCTGGTTTATGTGTTAAAGGGCATCACATGAAGATTATGAAATGGCTTCAGGTTTGTCTTTCTGGCAGAACGCCGCATATAAGTTCCTAGCAAAAAGATAATTTTTTGTTTTATACGAACAGAAGACAACCGATGCAGCGTGCGACAAATCCGTAACGGGTACACACTAATGTAAAGATATGGCAATGCACAAAAAAGCAAGCAATAAAGAAAGGGTAACTGCTCCAACATAAAACCAGGAACAGAAGTTTTACGTGGTGTCGATAAGCTTATCACGAAATGCAAGTGCTTACATTACGATTTGTTTAAAACGTTTTGTTAGTCATTATGCATTGACATGTGTGATTATGATGACCAAAACTGAAAATGAACGCGGTTAAGAACAGGAGACACCGCCCATAACATACCTCATGTCGAGGAAGTACATCCAAATTAACTTTATTCGGAAAAAACTTTGCCTGGCTCTGATAATGATACATAGAATTTTGAATGAAAACTAAGTTTTATTATACACAGTGTACAATTATTTGTGAAATAAATATAGCTACAAAGATAAACAGCAATCGCAAGCACAATGGTTATTACACATGCGTTTCGGGAAGTATACAGCTGTGAATAGACATACGTATTTACATTACATTACAGGTACCAAGGTGGACTGAAAACCACCCGCACACGTCCATCCGACACGGAAACAAAATGGCAAGAGTTATTGGCGAAGAAGCTCTCGCTCCCCAAGGTATAAAATTTCTTCAACAAGATAGCTTTCTATCTCATTTTGCGCACGCTCGAAAACAGGAAAAAGCGCCCGTCGGCGCCAGCTTGAGTCGACAAGCTCCCAACAATTGCTCTATAACGCGAAAGCACCAGCTACAGTCAGCAATCGTGCAAAGGCACCGCGAGGACATCTACAATTTATCTGTGCTGTATTGATGAAAGACTTCTGAAACATGTATGGACTAGCCACCAAAAGATATGAGCAACGACTCATTGCTGGGCCAAGTGACGAGTAGAATCTTGAAGTTGGCATTTAGGGCACTGCGCTGTACGCGCAATGCCCTATCGATGGAGACGCTTACGCGTAGACGGACCCCCAATCGTGGAGCCACATAAAGTCAAGTAGATGCCGTGGCAAAACGATGCTGTGAGTGGTAACCAAGAAATAGAATCCGCCCTTGACTGCGATATGCAGGCCCTAGCGGAAGACGTAAAGTTCCCATTGAGTCTACTGCTCTGTTCACCGATGTGTTTACATGCGGGAGACATGGTGGGCGTGGCACTTCAATGCCACCTTACACGAATAAAATCCGTTATCCGGAAAGCCTATGGATTATGTTTGAGCAGAATATCAGGGGACGCTCCTTAACACTTGTGCCTAAAAATAGTAAGCGAGCAACCTCGCTGTGCACTCATCTCTACAGGAGACGAAGAAACCATTGCGAAGCCAGCAGCCACTGCAGCAGACAGACAAAGAAGGTATGTCGAACCCACCATTGGAACGCAGCCTGCCGAGTGCCGTACGACATACCCGTCCGTACGACATACCAGTCCGTACCCCCTGCCCAATAAGCATTCGGTCAAAAGAGACTGAAGCGAATGCAAAGCCTTGAGAGGAGGACATGTTATATGTGCGAGGTAGTATATTTGGTCGTAGTAAACAGTGTCGACAAAGTAGCGTTTTTCCAGAATGGATAGGAGCTAGGCGTAGCCACCTTGTAGCGCACCTCGTTAAAACGGAAATCTATACCGAAAACACTATCCCGCGCGCAAAGGTGAGGATTATGTAGTTATGCGTAATATGTAGGACACCACTGACGCACGCTTTTGGCCTGGCAATTAAAATATGTACACTTGTACCAAAATTGAGAGCAGGTCCAGGCACCTTGCCGTACCTGTCAAAAAGATGAAAGCAGCACTGCCGACTCTAATCATCACACAGATACAACGTAGTGTCATCAACGAAAGCAGTTACTCACAGAGTCTGAACCACGGGAGAGGGAGGCCACGGATACTGTGGTCTGGAATGATCGCTCGCAAATATGGCTCTCAGAGGAGAGCAAAAAAAGAAGCAGAAGGGGACAGCCTTTTCGGACACCGCGTGTCACAGGGAGTCCCTTTCCCACCTATTCACCGCCAGTGTCCTTTGAATGCCATCATACATGCCTTTATGAAATATAAACATTTGCAGAAACTGAAAATTATGGACAACTCTGATTATGTAGCCGTGTTCTTGCCGATGAAAACCTTTTTCTTGATCTAAAGAAACAAGGATAACACTAGCTAAGCGCCGCTGTGTGTAATCAATAAAGTCACGAGGTATATACGACAACTACGCATTTGTCTGTCGTGCACAAAGCTTACCTGATGGCAACCAATGAGGGAGGCCATCTCTCAGCGTCGAACCACGATTGCTGCAGCAGCCTTGTAGTACACAGACGCGGCTCCGTATACAGGAAGCTCCCATAATAGCGCAGTGGCGGTAGCTATTGATTCCAACCTAAAGGAACTAGCTAGTGCCTCAGTCAGGGAATTCAGGGTAACCGAAGGGGAGGAGCTAGCCGTTGCTCTTGCGGTGGTAGCCGGGTATCGAAGCAACACGTCCCTTACCATTCTTACGGATTCTAGAGAAGCGTGCCGTAGCTACATGAACGGCCGCATAGGTCGCGCCGCGGTCAGGCTCCTCCAGAGCGCGACCCCACCAAAAGTCAAACGCAACATCTACTGGGTGCCAGGACACACCGACATAGCGGGGAACGAACGCGCCGATGAGGTAGCTCGAGGGTACACGAGCCGAGCTTCCTCCCAATCGGACGATCTACCCGAGCGAGTCGGCCCTACGTACTCAGATATTCTGAACTACTATAAGGGGGTACGGATCCGCTATCCGCCGCCTCATCGGGATCTAAAACAACAAGAGGCAGCGTACTGGCGAAGACTGCAGACAGGAACATTCCCTAACCTGCATATCCTAAGCAAAATTTACCCGTCACAATATCGGGACACCTGCCCATGGTGTGGTAGCACACCTTCGTTATACCACATCACGTGGCAATGCAGAAATAATGACACCTTTCGTAAAGACCCGAGTGCGGAACAGTGGGAGAACCGGCTCTCCAGCGGCGATTTGGATTGCCAACTAGGTCTAATCCAGCACGCCCAGCGAGCAGCGAAGCTCAGCGGAGCCCTGGAATAGGGGCACCGACCCTGTGAGAAGGCGGAAGATGGAACTCTTCTGCTACTAGCACAAGACCCTCCTAGAGAAACTAACGTATTTCCTATACTATCTTATCCTTTAGAAGCGTGATCGGCTTTCAGTAGTTTGGACGAAATGAGCCAGGATCACGTTTTGCGATCAAAATTATTCGGCGTTTCTGAAAACTGGCCGGAAAATCTAACCGTTCAAATGTCTGGCGGAGAACTTTGGTCAGCACTGGACTGAGAACGTCACAGAAATCTAAATAAAATTCTACAGGCAGCACAGCGGGCCCAAGCGCTCACCCGCGTTTCACTTACTCTAAGGCTGTCTTGACCTCTTCTAAAGTGGGAAGTGCACAAAGCACATCATGCATCTCAGGGCAATCCAGCAGCAAACCAGCTAGCACTGAATGCGTCTCTACAGCGCCTACATCAATTCTGGTATCTGAATGCTCCATGCCTTTGAAGTTTTCCAAGAAACGCATACAGTAAAAAGTCTGATTGAACGTCGACGCAGAGGGGAGCGCACCGCTCAGCGGTGAGGTATGAATGTAAGTTCTCCGCGCAAATCGAAGAACCTCGGGATATGGAATAGACTACACCTCCCACGCCACGCAACGGCAGAAAGCGACAATGCTCCAATAAGGCTCTGATAGCGGCTATGTATTTCGTCCCATCAGGCATGCATAAATGCCAAACCGCCCGGTGCGCAATGCGGAGCTTCGCAGCCGTATTTTCTTCCTACCGTGACGCCGTAGTATGCGAAAGTTTACTCAACTGCGCATGCCCCAAATTGATTTAAGCGCATCCCACTAATTTTCAGCACTTTAACTATAGCGAGGTGCTCCAAGCTAGCGGTAAGCTCTCAGACGAACGCGAATCATGTATTATGCGCAAATCAAAACGCCACGGGAGATATGAGCCAGCTCTAAGAATGGAAAGAGTGAGTATGACTGGCCAGTTGTCAAAAGTGTGAATAGACGTCTGAGGCAGAGCCAACTTATTAAAACCGTCACACATGTAGAAAAGAACAGCGGCACAAGCGCGTGGTTGAGCCTGCTGGACCAAGACGCCATGTCCACCAGAAACGTTTCCCATGCGCGAGTTTCCCAAGAAGCTCGATATGCGCAACCATACGTTGCACTTCACTTGCGTTGCAAGTCGGTCTCCGGAAGACGATTTAAAGCCTCGAACATCTTCGTGTGTGTCTATCACACAAAATAAATTCATCCACTGTTTTAACATGACGGCGATCCGGAAAATAAACATCCTCACCCTTTCGAAAGGGTATTCCTTACGTATGCATCCACTGGCACATAAAAGCACACGATGTGTAATCTCAAAGCCAGAAATGAAAAATCGAACGCTAGCACTTGTGCAAGGAATGTGTTTAGCACCACGATTCCTATGCCACTAGAGGGCAAAGTGGCGAGCGAAAAGAAGCCCCTCGAAATTGAACTCGCGCTGTAGACCAATACACCCTAAAAAGTAGTAAAATTTGCTTTCTGAAGACACAAGATATCAAGTTGTGTTCTGAAAGCCAAATCTATATTTCTACCCGCTTTTATTTGCTCCGGAAAGCATGGGCATTTAAAGGAATAACGATTTGTGTGTAGAAAACGTTTTGTGAGACTTTACGCATTGTCACAATAAATGTCCCAAACTGAACCAATAACATAAGCGCAAAAAAGCGTTTGGAGCCATTTGCTCGTAATCTCAGTTACCTCCATGCCTCCTTGTTGAGCCCCATCAATGACGCTGGTTTATGTGTTGAAGGGCATCACATGAAGAATATGAAATGGCTTCAGGTTTGTCTTTCTGGCAGATTTCAACGCCGCATATAAGTCAGCACTCGACCTTCAGGCAAATATTGTTGTGTACGAAGTAACAAATTTAACATTTTTTTGTTTAAATACCACATTTAAAACAAGAGCGCACGCAAAAAAATTTCTCATATTTCTGAAGATTGATTGAGTGAATGTCCTTTATTGAATGGGAAGGCTCACGGCCATGGATAGGGGTCAAATGAAGTAGACAGAATTTTCATTGTTTCGGTCGTCACTCAAATCATATTGCTCTAACCAGTCCACTTAGCGAGCCATACTCGGCAAATATCTGTGTGTTAGCATCTGTTTCTAGAAGGGAAAGGTAGTTTAGGCGGTAGGGTTTGATCTCGGAGCGCCCAGCAGAAAAAGCAGGGTAATCCCAGAGTAGATGAGATATGCCGCCGCGCGTTAGAGTCGTACAGTGGGGGCACGTAATCATTTCCTCTGTATACCGACCCCAGCTGGCCATAATACGTGGCGTGTAGGCCGCATCGGCGATGCGCTCATTCAAAGACTTCTTGACTTTGGGTGTGGCGTGTTTTTCGCGTAAAAGGTGGGTCTGCTGTGGCCACCTGCATGCGATGTGGACTGAGGCTACGAAGACTGGTCCGAGTATAGTGCATAAGGGCAAGAGAAGGGGTGTGTTGCCCGCTCAAGGTCGAGTAAGGATGAAGCAAGGGGGGTGGGGAAGTAAATGTGGACCTCCCACCTGCCAAGGCAGCCGCGGCCTTGGCAGCCGCCGCATTGCCCCCTGATTGGTCCGAGTGACCTGGGGCCTAAAATTCTCTGTTCGCCTTTGGATGCGTGTAATATACTCGATGTTTTCATTACTTACGTGAATCAACCCTTTATTGCCATGCGCTTCTACTCAAGGTGTATTCCACAGTACTGCAGCCGCTCGTAGGTCACTCACGGCATCGCTCTGGGCACACCTAAAGTTAATATTCTTGTCCATGACTCAGCAATGTCAGGTTCCTCCAATAATGCCTTTGGAGCTGACTCGGGAAAATAGACGTCAGGCATTGATGTGACCCGGTGGAACTTTGGATTAGTTTATATTTGAGCTCAGTGGCAGAATCAACGGTTAAGTTCAAAGGTGATTCGGCTAAATTATCCGGTAAAACTGTTGTCTTTGTAGAACGATAGCTGTCGGCAGCATGAACCGGCGCCTGAATGGTCTCGATGTGGTGAACGAGAGGCGTCATTGTCTGCGCGGTAGCTTTCTCATACTCTAGTGCAGCTGCGGCGTCTTCTGAGCAAGCGTCGCCTTTAAAAGCATGCAGCGTCTCGTTCAATAAGCGCAAGCCGTCGTTACATGCTTCTAGTCTCTATTGAATACGCATTACCGCGAGAACATTTACTGCTTTTCAATTCAAAAGTTATCTTGCCTTACGTAACAGCCGGGTCAGAAAAGCTATTTCGATATCGCGTTTTCTTCTAATGCGTTCCATGGTGTCTAGATTCCGCCCTCTTCTCTTTGTCCAGTGGGGTTCGATGCGGAGGTCCTGGCATCTTCCTCGAGGATCGGTGACGTTCATTTCGCAAACTCCAGGAAGGGTCGTTGAAGGAGCTCCCAGTCTAAACAGTCTGAAATTGCACCACACTCTTGCAGAGAATCAATCTCAAAAATCAAATTATGCGTTGATCGAGGCTGTTACTCTGAACTTGAGGCCGCCAGTAACAATATCCGAAGCACACACACAAAGAGAATGAGGTTAACCACCGAACAATACCTTCCTACGTAAACGGTTCTTAAAACTCAGTCACAACAGATACGGTAGCACGAGTGTCCACAAGAGCCATTGTTTTCACACCATCAATAAACATTTCCAATTTATTCTTTAACATGAACACAGGTAGAGGTATGGACGTTATCGACTCGCCGGCGGCCTCACCTCCATCGGCCGCGCCTCCTAGTTTCCCTGAGGCGGAGGGGAAGAACGACGTCGAGGGGAAGGTGACATGTGCTGGCGCTGGGGTGGTGGCGTCACACTACGATCAGATGCAGGAGATGAATTCCACAAATATGTGGAATGGTATTAGTCCCAAGTGGACATAGTCGGGGACCGCTGCTGTTCTGTGCGCAGCCATCCGTAAACGTTCGCGGGGACTTGGTATTATTCGACAGTTGGAAAACGGCGGCGGCACTATCTAGCAATAGGCCCCGCAATGCCACTCCAGTAGCACACAGGTTGAGGGCGTCAGCGATCAGCTTAAGAGTCCTCACTAACAAAGTCGCGACGTTGGTTGTAGCCAAGCTCTCGCTGCTGGCGAATCACGTTTACAGAGTAGGCGGGCCTCCTTTCCGTCAGCTGGGGGTCCTAACGGTGAGTAGAGCTGCGCCGATCGTCCATATGCGAACGCCGCTATGATTAACCCACGGAGTCCACAGGGCGGCAACATTTGCCTGCGGTGCACAACTCTGCCGCACATATTCTTCGCCACAGGTGGTGTCCCAGGATCTTTATAATTCCTCGCGTACAATCTCTGGCATCATTTCAACCAATGAAACTGAAGGACAGGTTTCAACACTTGCTACAGAGGTGACATTGGCCAGTCTTCCAAACTTAGGTGTAATTCGTCGCAGCTTAGGAGCCTCAAATGTTCTACAATGCTTTATAACATCAGCGGCGGTGCTCCGGCTCTCTATGCTAATAAAAAAATATTAAACGTCTTCCGCTATTCCTTTCAGGAGGTGGCCGACTTTGTCTTCAAGCATAGTGGGATTGACCAATTTGCATAACTTTACGATGGCTTCGATGTATGCAGTACACGTTTCTCCTGGTACTTGCACCCGGTGAAGCAGTCTGTTCAGCGCGGTTCTTTCTCGTAGGTTCGTCCCCAAAATTTGTCTTGATCTCGCTTGTAAAGATGGCAAATGTAATTAATGAGTCCTCGCGGTTATCGACTCCTCCCAGCTTTCCTTACGTTTATCCATCTGACAATTTGGCACTTAGTCTTTATCTCGCGCTCTCTCGCTTCCAATCCTCGTCTTCCTTCTGCTTGCTGATTTCAACGCGAATCTGCCACACGAGGATCCCGTGGGGGAGCCGAGCCATCATCCCATTCTTTTCTTTGTTCGGCGCAATCTAACCTTCGTCATGTATCACCCCGACAAAGCGGGCTTCCATCAGACACTAGACTTCAAGCATATTCGCCAGGCGTGCGGCCAGCATATCATCACTAGCTGAGACACAACACTACGTTTCGTTGACAATTCAGATGGCTACATTCAAGGGGCACCTCAAGTTCAACCTCGCCCGCCAAGCTCAAGGCTTGATTCCCCGTACCTTACTACTGCATCGGCCGGTTTGCACCAGGTTTGGCTTGTGTCGTCTCAAAAGCCGAACAGCTTCTTCATGCCAGGATCCTGGATGCAGAGACAAAATCAAAAAGCTGGGAAATGTATTTTTTGCAAGACGACGGTTACAATTCACCTACCTGGAAGAAATCTCTAGTATACAACTGCATGCAAACTTCCAAGCTGACCTTTATTCCCCGCAAGCTGAACGTGCTCACGAGAACAAGTTGGAGAGGTTGAGGCTCTGCCTGGGAGAGGGTTCTTCCGATGCACTGAAGGCGTTTGTGCGGAACCTGCAGCCCTACCAATCGAACAGGGCAAAAATGCGTGTCTTGAGCATGGGCCTGAATTTCAACACTGGTCCCGCCCCCCACACCAGGAAGGTTATATGTGCTGCAGAGAATGCATTGACCAGGTGGACCCGTCGCGGCGACACGATGCCCAGACCCGGTGTAGTAAGCATTCTTTCCAAGGTAAAGTCGTGAGCAAAAGTGGAGAGACCGCCGCTTCGGCGGCGGGAGCAGTTGCGGGGCAACCCCAGGGCGCTGCTATCTCGTCGCGCTCGCTCGCTGCGAGAGTGCCTCGAGTGACGACAAACTTCCCCCTCCCTCTCGCTCAGGTGTTTATCACGCCTGATAAATTCCAAGTGCGGATTTCGGCTACTCTGGTGGCAAACGGTCGCGTCAAAGAGGAGTGTGAAAAGAAAAGTGTGTACTGAGCTGCTGGTATCGTGAATAGAGTTTAAAAAATCTTCTCACGTCTCATAGCACCCTAGTAAATTGTGCGCCACTTCTAAAAAAAAAAACAGCCTTCAATGCGAATTATTTCACACGCCTGCAGACTAAAGAAATAAACTTAGCATTTCAAGAAACAGCACTACTAACGCCAAGGGGGAATTGTTTCTCTTCTTTTGAGGAATTCGCCTGTTTTGTCTGCCAGCTCTGCGGTCGTGTCCCATTCATTTACACTGTACCCCAAAAAATGATTTTCATATGGGCTAAGAGAATAACAGGTAATGCTTTCTGTGTTTTTCTCTGTAGTACCTTCCAAGCTTACAAAAAAGACCGGTCGCTCATGGACATCGCAAATCGCGCGCATCAGACTCACAAATTTGCAACACCACTCTGTGCACAGTGAGCTCTGTTACAGAGAACTGGTACCACAATGCCGTCACCATTCACACGCATAACGAATAACTTCAGTAACAATAGTCTAAGGCCATTTCACACAGTGAAGGCTTGAAACTAAGCTAATTTGGAACACTTAAGGCGCAACATCAAGGCTCTGCTTGCTTTTCACACGCGCTCTCAATATGCTATTTACAGCTATTTACTGATTGAAGAAAAAAAATCAGGCCTGCAAAGTGACTTCTCAAGGCTCGAGCAAAGTTTCTTGTGCATTTTTGTTTTCTTGTAGCGTGCCAGCCGCCGAGTGATTAGGCAGGCAAGCTACCGACGGCGTTACCGCCGAAGCGCGCCGAGTGTGGGAGCAGCTGCCGCTACTTTCCATTCAGGAACTACAGACTTTTTTTTTTTCAAACTCCTCTTTGACGCGACCGTTTACCAGCAGAGTAGCCGAAATCCGCACTAGGAATTTACCAGGCGTGATAAACACCCGCGCGAGAGCGAGGGGAAAGTTTGTCGTCACTCGGGGCATTCTCGAAGCGATCGAACGCGGCGAGAAAGCAGCGCCGCGGGGCGACCCGGCAGCTTCTCCCGCCGCCGAAGTGGCGGTCTCTCCACTTTTGCTCACGACTGTACATTTGCATTCATTAGTCTTTCCCCTTACGCTACGAAAACTAAGCTTTTAGAAGCCCCCGCAATAATACAGACATTGTGATACTTCCGGCCGACTAGGGGAATGGCACTGTGCTTTAATATAAATGCGACTACAAAACGAAAAAGCTGGCACTCCTGGAAGATGGTAGCACTTACGCTCGTCTCGCTCGAGATCCGATGGCCAAGTACATAGTGAGTACAGAAATTGCTGGCACAGTCTTTCGTATGGTTCCCCCGCACCATACGAAAGGTCTACCAGTTATGCCACATTGTTTCAGCCCTGGCGATCTACGGCCTGTCAGATACACAAGCCTGAAGTCCCTCTGGGCCATATAGTGGATTCTACGCGTTCGTCGCTTCAGAATGTGTCCAGGTTTCTAAACAGTTATCTGTCCTCTCGCCTGCAGACGCTCTACCCACTTACGCAAAACCCATTACTTCATCAAAAAGGCTCTAAACCTTGTAACCAACACCGGAGAAATCATGGCTTGATTCATAGTGATGTCACTATTCACAAGTGTGCCGATCAACATTGCCGGGAAGTATGCACCCCCGCCCTTGAATCAGACCTATCGCTGCCGGAAAAAACTCCGATATATGTGCATGACCTGACTCACCTTCTCAGATTCTGCCTGCCAAACACGTACCTCAATCTTGAGGATGTCCCGTTCAGGCAGAATAACGGAGTCGCCATGTGTGCATCGATTTCTTTTACTGTCGATAACTTGACCATAGAAGAAATCGAAGGACGTGCTCTTGAGTCCCTCACGTCTGTCCCAAAAGTGTTCCTGAGGTACGTGAACGACTGCTTTTGTATCCTGAAGAAGGAAGCACTATATGACTCTCGAGCCTAGCATAGAGTTTACCATTGAAGAGGAAATAGACGGCCGCCTCCCGTTCTTGGATATTCTCGTTTCCCAGCAATCCTTATGTGTAAAGTTTACCGTGTACAGAAAACCCACGCAAGCCGGCCGTTATTTGCATGTAAAGTCCGTTCCCCACGATTGCCAGAACTGGTCTGTAGTGTCATCACTCCTCCGACGAAAAGAACTGTGCTCCTGAGGAGTAGGCCGGATTGGTGAAGATTTGGGTACATGGCGTGACTTCTCCACCTGTGGCTATTCTGCACACATCATGGACTCTGTACAGCGACAAATGGAACGTCCAGGCTGCAAGCTAATCGTGCTACCCAGAAACAAGCTGGAATTCGCTATGTTCCTGGCATCAGCGAACCTTTGGCTCGCAGATTACGGTCCTGCGAAGCAAAGACCGCGCATGTGTCAGCTCGAAGACTGAAGAGTCAGCATGTGCAACTCAGTACTAGCTGAAGAAGGAAACATACTCAAATGTTGGGTATCGATACTATGGGCGGACTGTCTGTCAGTATACATCGGCGAGTTGGGCGACTTTGAGCAAAGATTACGTGATCAGATGTCAGAAACCGGCGCGCCGATCAAAATGCGCTCGACGAACACTCAGTGTCCGTTGCTCGCAGCATAGACTGGGCAGAGGCACATGTAGTCGCAAAGGAAAGCGTCAAGAACTCACGGCTCTATACAGTAACGCTGATTATTCAGACGATAGCGAGAACGCCTAATCGGAATGACAGAAACTTGCCCCAAATATACGCCGGGTGCTTAAGTTCGCTCATGCGCTGTGAATAAAATGAACAACACAGATACGTTCTGCCTAAATGGGAACAAGGCTGCCGTGTTTGTGCCAAAACATCATCTCATCCTTTTCTCTGTTTCTAGCCATCTAACTTTCGTCATACGGCCCTCATGTGCAATCCTCTCAAATGTTTCAGTTGCTTGCTCCGAGTATTTACCGAGTTTTTATAGCTGCGTCGATTTTTCCTTCCTCTCGAATAAAAAGTCCGAAAATTCTGTTTTGCTAACATTTGCTACAGTTTTCCGTAGATCTTAATTGCGAAGTTCATGTCGCGCTATCACCGAAATGTTTTCGGGCTATTTATAATAAGTTCGGATTTTAGCGGGTAGCATGCGAGACTGCTTTCGGCTGCGTAGTGCAAACCGATATTTGCCGCCTACAGGGACTCCTCTATGATGCTGTCGCTGCTGCTCTTGATTCAGCAATTAGCGTCGTTAGTACGTGCTGAAGTTTGCATCTTGTATGACCCGAAGAGTGATGGAATGGACTGCTATCACTTGCTGAAAGGGCAACTATGGCCGTTTTCCATATATGGCTCAAGGCTTGGCTGCCCCAGTATGCGATAATATTTTTACAACACGCACACAATATTTTTAAATACGCAAAAACGTGTAAGATAATTCAATTCTTGCTCGGGGCCTGGAGAGCACTGCTTTTCGGGACGTCACATGAGATCGATACAGGAATGCGGCTGACTGCAGGCACGCGCTGCCGTTTTGTCGAGGTGAGCGAATATCAAGCGCTGTCATGCAGGGACTCCGGAACATTTCTTTGAGTTGGGGGGAGGGGGATAAATTTTGTCAGGTCCTAATTGTTATTTTTCAGGTAGTTTTTATTTTTTTTATATTCTTTTATTGATTTATTATTTTATCTTTATTTTTTAATTAAATTTAGCCCCCAATTTACACCTTGTAAATTTAGTTTACGCGATTTGAAAGAAATGTTTTACACCCAAAGAAGAATGAGGCCATGAATTGTTCGTAAATACGGCCTTCTAAAACGCTATCGCACTTCATACTTTCAGAATACTCATTCTATACTTACTCAAAATTACCAACATGATTCAAGTTCAAGCAATCGAAAAGCTGGTTTAAGAGAATACAAAACTTCAGGAAGCCAACAAAAGATTGTTGAAGGGTCCCAACAACTTGCCTTCAAATTCTTCGCGAGAAGAAATTGTGCTCAAGGGTGCCCTATTCTTGCAATCTGTTAATTTTCACCTCTACTGAACATGCTGGGGCAAAAAGGTAATGACCTTGTTTTAAAGAACTGCTTATACCTTCGCTTAGCAAGACCAGGTATACAAGAGTGTTGTGTCCTGGAACGTCGTCCGACAAGGTTTTATATATTTTTTTAGATATTCCACAGTCGTTTTGTCGCTGTCACGAGTGCGCCAAACCACCTTCTTCCAACATTCTTAATTCGCTGCCTATAACAGCTAAAAGTGGCAGCTTGCAGTTCACCCCCATATTGCTGGGAACGTCAATGCCGGCGCTACCCATTAGTGAGAGGATCGATCTGTCCTGACTACGACCTACCAGGTATGTGTCGTCGTGGTTGTTCCAGCCACGTTGTGTGAAATATATCCTCGCTGATGAGGGTGCACGCCGCTCCGGTTCGGAGTCCATTTCGAACTACATCAAATGGTGGTTCATGATCAATTTAGCTGTTACTTAGACTGTGTGCAGAGGTTAGCAATGGTGTCAAGGTCATACATCATTGACGAAGCTGGCCCGTTGTCATGTCCTAAATTGTGTAATTGAAGCATCTGCTCTGTAACAACGTAAAATAGCTGCTTTATCCTGCTTCTTTAGAGTGATGTAGACCTTTTCTAGGTGTCCACGCCGGTAGCAATTAAAAGTTGCACGTAACTTCTTTAATCCCGCATGTCTGCGTATTTTCTTCGTCACAGCTATCGCCAACAGCGGAGAACTTTTGCAAGTTTTTCCAAGCTTACCTTCGTGTTGTGGCTCTGGTTGTGCGAACAGCTTGTCTGGTGCACTGTCTTGATGGGTCGCCACATGCTTTCTAGAACTCGTGGTGCGTTCCAGCGAACCGCCGCTCTTATAAGGCTTTGTCACGAAGCATGACCTCCAATGGGAACATAGTCGGGTTAACAAGCGATAGCGATGACACTGCTTTGGCTGTCTGTTCAGCGACTGCCGTGTTCGTATAGGCATTGCTCCTAAGGTGCCGTCGGCAGCCAGTTCTCACTCCAACTAGTCTCGTCACTGGAAGCGAGCCGGCTGCTGGCTTCAGATGGCCGCGGGTTTAAGTGCTTCTTCAGTGCAGCTACGATGGTTAGTTTTCTAGCAGACCACGGCAGCTGGCATGATTGGCTGGGCCACGGCATTGACAGCGTCGTTCGTCATCTCCCCGCACAGCTTGAGCAAGTGCGGGTTCTTTTCTGGGCACTCGCCGTGACACCGAAGCCGAAGTAAAGCTGGTGAATTCCGGTATCCGTATGGGAAAAGCGAGCGTAGCCAAGGTGTTGCACGGGCATAGCTTAAAGGTATACTCAGAAAATATTGAAGAATATTGAGAAAGTAACACAACTGCATTCTTAAGACACGATTACACTAGTACAGACTCATAATTCGGGTTAGGTTTGAGTGGATGGCTGTATTTTTGATGTTTTGTGATCGGCTGCTGGGTCAGAGGCAGCGCGTTCCTGACTGCAAGCCGGCGGATGTGACGTCACATTTACCCTCAAGAACGTCATGGCCCCACGCTCCCACCGCCACCATCCCCGCACCTGAAGTTATTTGACCGGCTACGAGCAGTGTCGGTACCCCGCGTCGAGCCATGCACAATGCTGAGAAGTGGGGTCGAGGGGGACGCATACTGAGTACAATTGTTTGCGCGCTGGGAAGGAAGGATGAATTACGCGCAGGAACACGAGCAGCAAAAAAAAAAAAAAAGAACACGTCCGTCAGTGCGCTTTGTGAGTGCCACGGGGAAAAAAATAAACAGGTGCGACCACTCGAGATGGCGTTGGCTAGGGAGGCATGAGGGAGGCAGGTAAAGGGACATGTTATCCGGTTTTCTCAGCTTTCACAGGAGCCCGCTAGTGCGGCGATTTGAGAAATGTTAATTAAAATACTTACTTTCCACTCATTTAAGCTCATAAAGTGGACTGTTTTGTTCGCTCCCAATGTGGTAGCTACCATCTGCGCTGAAAATCTCGGCGGCAATTTTTTTATTCAGTATAACTTTAACGCTGGACTGGGATCTACTTCCTCGTCACAACTGTTATATCAGCCGTTGACTTTACTGCATCCGTTTTTCGGACGCGAGAAAACAATTTAATTACACTCGTCTAGACGCCACATGTTTCGTGCACACCTGTTACTGGGTCACGAGTGTGAATCCCTCGAGTACTCTAGGCTCCACCCGAACTATTATAACGTTGGGAGATAAGGTGCGCCAGGAGCGGTACTGAGGAAAAACAATTGTGCCGGTAGAAGTAGATCTACTGATGATTTACTGACATTACAAGAAAACAAAAACAAAATTTAGAAACAGTCAAAAATTAAGAGGTGTGGAGTAAAGAATTTACACTAAAAACATTCTGGTGTATATTGCTACTACGCATGACGTTAAATACAGAAGGAGTAATTACATCACTTTATTCTGATAACAGCACATGTAATAGGGAGTAAATTTAATAGCTTGACCAGCCACCCTCTGGAATGCGTGGGACAAGCATTCATTACCCTTTCTCGTCTTATAGCGACGTTTAAATGAAAGAAAAAAGTTATTTCAACCCGAACAGTGCTATTTCTCGACGCTGTTCAAATACGGCTTATTTCATATCCGTTGAGGGACGCCTTCGGTAACGAATCATTGTCGCCCTCGCATGCGTTTATTCCGCTCCCAAACTCTAGTAGGCAGGCCACTTTGAATGAACACTTGCAGGCTGTTAAAACGACTCACCTGTACAAAAGGCTGCGCAGAAAAAATGTTCGGCGTAACAGCTTACAACATCGAGTACCGATAAACGGGCAGTCCTGGTCTTAGCCGCCTATATGCGAACACGCTGCCTAATATGGGTTCGATAAAGATTCCTACAAAATCAACTACTGCGTACTCATGCCAACGCTCGCCGACAGAATGTGTAAGAAAAGATATTTTCCCCGTTTTGGCTGTTGCCTCAGTCCAAAGTCCGCCCTCCTCCCGCCCTCACGCGCTCTCCAACTCCAGTAGGGAAAGAAAAAAAAACGAGTAAATGCTCGAATAGCAGCTTGGACATGTTGGTTATGCATCTTGAGGTAACAGCGCAGCGCGGAACACAGGACGGGAGCACAAGATTAGAGGACGGCACAACGAGCGCTGCTCGTTGTGCTCAGCGCCTGTTGTGCCGTCCTCTAATCTTGTGCTCCCGTCCTGTGTTCCGCGCTGTTACCTCAAGACCTCATGCTCATTGTCAAGATGCCCTGGGGGTGGGTATATAGGACGCTGACCCCTGACAAAGCTCTTGCCACTGCTAACAAGAAGGGTGGGGCGTGAGTGTATTGTGAGCAGGGGGAGCCTGTACATGGGAAAATACATGCCTGGCTCGTACTTCACGTGATATCGGCGGAAACTGCCATCAGGGAAAGCGTGCTACACCCTTTGCCACCGCTTGTCAGTGCGATTCTAAAACATCTCCCCTTAATTTCTACGGTGGTCAATGCGGATGTGGAGACAGGAACAACGAGTGAAGGATGGGCTCCCCGAAGTACGGACAGAAGAAAAGCGCATTCCCCAGGCTGGTTTGGGTCGTTGTGCAATTGCGGGTAAAGGCGCAAGTGTACACTCAACACAACACCTTCGCCCACTCTTCACCCCTCCATCTATGCCCTGGTTCTGCCAAGCAGGCAAGCTGAAGTGCAAGACATTTGAGGGGCGAGAATAACAATAGGCTGCTACAGGAGAAAGTATGCACCATGCACGTCCTCGCCAGTTCTACGGGGGGCAAGCTTTGCCGCCAGCTGTGGTAGTTTGGTGCACCTCAGCAGCCTCCGCTCTTCGAAAGCGCTAACGACTCCGGCACTTCATTGCCTGGGCTTGGGATTCGGGACGCCTCTGCTGAAGACTCACAACAAGGAAACTGCAGCCTAAGTACAGAAGCCGGGAATGCATTTTCCTTGATCTTCTCCCATATCGCGGAATCACTGCCCTTCTCCTCCTCCCTACCCCCCTTGTCCCTGTCTCCGCGCCGCCAGCCTCCGTCTTTAGAGCTTTATAGTTTCCTTGTGTCGGTGAATTCCTTGTTTGAAGTTAACAACGGGCATTAAAAAGATCACATTATTTTTGACAGACGCTCCTCATATTTTATTTTCCGAGGCTGGTAGTTGAAGTAAAGATATTTTGAAATCATATGCGTCGAAATATCGGCTTACTCGCACGCGTAACATGTGGCCTACGTCCGGGCATCATATTTTATTCCTTGGCATTTCATTGTTCCGCCAAATGAAAATGTTGATGAAGAATGTTTATCGCGGAACAAATGCATGCACTACTTAGGACATCGCTTCTCTACCCTGCTGGATCAGGAAAGTGGCCGACGACTTCGTTATAGAAAGAGAAGGTAGGCAGATGACGATTGGCAGTCTTCTGAAGATGCAAAATTATTTACTTATAAATTTACTTTTACATTTTTAAAAAGGATTAGAGAATATGTGGAAGAACGTAATAGACCAAGCAAACCAAATGGAGGAATATAAAGAGCACTCTACTACACCAGTTTGCGATTGTCCCCAAGTGCATATAGCTACGTAAGCCATGTACGAACTGATTTGAGGGTGAGCGGTCGGAAAGTGGGAAGGGGGGGGGGGAGCGCTGTCCCCTCAGAATAAAAGTTGGGGAGGGCGACCGTCCCCCCTGCCCCCCCCCCCCGGTTCCAGAGTCCTGGTTGTCATGGTACCATGTAGAACATACTATTTGATGCCGCTGGGGCATCTTTTACGACATATGGTAGTTTAAGGTAAGACTCGTGATACAGTTGCAATAGAAAAAAAAAGATCTAAGTAGTACTAGTAATGCACGGCCAATGAGGGCAGTACGAGCGAGCGATGTGGAATTCAGCTAATTAATTAGTGCTGTATGAGGACGTTTCTATAGTTTAAAGCCATTGCCAAAACGAAGGTAAGTAAAAAAGATGAAGCTGCATAGAGGCACTTGTGAACTGGTAGGTATATATATCTAGTCTTGTCATTGTACCCCGAGACTATAGAGCATAAAATGAGTAGTTATGCGGGGCGAGAAGGACCCTCGACCACATAATAAGAGAATGGCCGCAATATCCCTGTAAGGGGAAAAATATCGCTAGTAGAGAGAAACGGGAGGCCCCGCTGAGAGGCCTATGTCTGAGCTCCAACGAGAAGTAATCCACCTGGCGGGTCAACTTCCACCACATTTTATATCTGCCGAAAATTCTAACCACTATCTCGCTGGATCATCACGGAGCTAGAAATCTGGGAGACTGCAGTGTCCAACTCCGAACCGGCCTTACAAAGGTGGCTGGTAGAGTAGGCTGGAAAGGTCGCCACACGTCACGGACTGATTGCACCACCCAAAATAAAGAGCGTAGCTTCGTTTAAGGCTCATGATAAACGGTAAGCTCGGACGACACATTTAAACACTTGATGCCTCCCAGTGCGCGTTATGCCGAACGCGCCCTATGTGTTCAATGCAACGCCCAGGAATACACGTATTAAGTGCACGAGGCAATATCATTTCACTAACAGATATAATGTTTTATCTTTCTTTAAACGCCTAAACCTTTATGTTGGTCTTTCCGGGGTTCGAAATTTAAAGTCGGAAGGAGGATTCGTCAAGGTGGTCTACCACATTAGCACTTGAAGATAGCGCCCAGCCTAAGGTTAGTGGTTCGGACCAGTGCTAAACAGTTCCTGGGCTTAATGAAGAAAAATTTGTGGTCGAGTCAAACTTTAAAATGTGTGACGTAGTTGTACAAACGACCTCTGGGCATTGAAAACGAAACAAGTGTGTAACTTCCGGCAGCAGCGGAGTCAAATAGATAAATTGTTTTAAACATAAACTTCTAAGATTATTATATTGTAACAAATTATCGCCATGACAGTCGGAACTTAAGTTCCTGCAGGCCAGGAGCGATAAGTGTAATCTTTGGGGGGTGAGAGGGACATTTAACAACATAACATGGGAATGCCCGTACTCTACCTGAGGAACAAACAAAATAGGCATGAGGGATAACTGGGATGCCTTGCTGCGCAGCTCAGACCCTTAGCTCGTCTTCCTGGTCATGCAACTAGTCAAGAGGCTCCGAGAACCCAAGATCAACAAGTCTGCATCTCAAATAACGGCATCCGCCCCTCTACCTGCGTGTCGGGGTTGGATAGATTAGCTTACCCTTTGGACGTTCAAATTTATAGTGCCTATCTAAATTGTTTTAGAGTAAATGCGCATGCACGTGGTACACTTCTCGGTAGACTCATAAACCGCTCTATAAGTAAAGAGATGAAGGTGGGAGTCAAAGAAGTGAGAAAGGCCCCATAATAAGGGCTCCTAACTAATCTCGTCGACCAGGAAACTTTAAAGTCAGTGGCATCCTACAGCGTACGGATGCCTTTACATTTCGCATGCCGCGTTCGGGATCGACCGCAGGTACTCCAGCTTAATAGCCGTGGGTCCCAACCACTAAGCCAATGTGACGGGTACGACGAGAGCAGCAACAGCAGCATCGGCAGCGGCGCTGCGGTGACGGCGGAGGCAGCAGAAGCGTCAGCAGCAGCAGCGCCGGCGGCAGCGACAGCGGCAGCAGCGGCGGCGGCAGCGGTATCGGCGGCCACGGAGGTGCAGGAGGAGGAGCAGCAGCAGCAGCGGCGGCGGTAACGGTCTCTACACTGCATCACGACGCCTCTACACGGCATTTCATACCTGCCTGTCCCTGGTTGTCTATATGCCAACGTGGGGCCGAGTCTCTACCACGCGCCCTCTGTCACAAGATCTCTTCTTCCACCTGCTCCTCGTTCTGCTTGCAGATTCTTGCTTGATTCTGCAACACACTCCCCGCCCTGAGGTGAGATGTAGCACGAAGCTTGAACATCATCACATCATGATCTCTGATGCCCACCATAATAAAGTCGGTGTGTTCATGTCGCCCGTAATGCTCGCCAATAATGATATTTTATACTTTGCGAAGACTGGCCTTCAACATCCGCAATTGGACACAAACAGCGCAGTACAGTATGGATTCGTGTGGGCGTGGCAGCCCAGATTTGAATCGCGCAGTGTAGCCCACACTTTGTCCAATTCGTTCTTTCTTCGGCGCTGAGTGACCACAAGGCATCATTGACTGCGCCCATCCTTCATCTGCTTCAGCTTCGCTCCGTGGTCCGCCTGATGGTTATAACTGTTCATGCTATCATTGCTGATATGCTTAAGCTTTATCGTTGTTTTCAATGCTACATGATGTCTAGGGGTTCCGGATCTGCCTGGCGAGGACCAGAGCACCACCTGTCCACGTACTGGCGATGACCTTGCTCTCCTTCCAGGAAACGCGAATTACTAATGTGACATATCTGCTAGTTTTAGCCCTACTTGCTGCCCCGCCTGATGGGTTTGTGGCTTTGTCCATTTACTGAAGCAGAATCATCATTGATCTTGTTCATCTCAACACTGATGCATTTCACAATTTAAAAAAACACAACTTTCTAGCCAAACATTGCTTCCACCGTATTCTTTTTCTGCGCATTGGCCTTTTTTTTCCAGCGCTTGGGAAAAAGTGGCCGGCAATATTCTAGGCTTTTCGAATATAGGTTGGCTGTCTTCAACTTTGCGCACTGCAGAAATCCTTGTAGAATTTGTCGGCTTAGTTCTCACGTTTGTGTAATAACATCATAGTAGATCCGTTCGGTTTTCCTCTCACATTTTCTTAGCGTATACAGAGGTCGGCATGTCAACTAGAGTCACTCTTGCGGTGTCTTTCTCTACGTATATGTTTTTCAGTAGCCGCATTATTGAGCTCTTCGAGGTAGGCTGATCACCTCCGCTGTTAGCTGTTTTTAATATTTTGCTCACAACCTCTGAATGCGCTTCCATATATTTGTGTTGGTGGCTTCTGAGGTCAATACACCCCCATATGCTCCTCGTTGTAAGCCTCGTATTCCCCGCAGGCTGATAAAGCCGATTCATTTGGATGGCCGCTCCGTGTATATGTTGTCAGGCGCTGGACCAACATGTTGCGCTCGTCTGCAATCTTTTTTTTTTTTTGAAGGGCCGAAATCAATATTTCTTTTACACAGCACAGAAGCCTCTGCTCGACTTTTAATGTTCGTAATTGGCTCGATGCTCTGTTTACTCTTGGAAAGTCCTATCTTTATGGGTCCCTGACTGCAATATGTCTCACCCAAAAGTCTTTCCCACAGTACGGCACGCGCTGCTCGGTGACTGCAGACATCTCTGTGGGCCCTAAGGTCATCCCTCCAATCAATGTATTTCAGCGATGACTCGTTGTACTGTGGTTCCTCCGCAGGTGCCTCTGAGGTCGACTCGAATAAACATAAATTCGACATCCGCGTAAAAACGGTGATACTTACGACAACTCAATGGTAGAATCGATGGTAAATTTGAAAGGCAATTCGGAGATGTTTCCCGGTAAAGCTGCGTTCGTAGACCGTCAAGCTGCTCCAGGGAGATCATCTGCTGCTTGGTAAAATTACGGCTTTCGGCAGCGGGACTATGCGCCTGAAAGCCCTTGATGTGGCGATTGAGGAGTGCCATTGTCCGCGGGGTAGTCTCCTCCTACTCCTGTACAGCTGTGACGTTTTCTACACAAACATCGTCTTTGAAAGCTAGCATTTTCTCATCCAGCACGCGCAAACTTTCGTTGCATGTTTTTAGCCTGGCGAAAATAAGCTTTCAGTCAAAAATGGTATGTTCCTTCGATTGAGTAGTTTACTTGCTTCATGGCAGAGCCGAGTCTGAAGATCTCGCTTAATGACGCGCTTCCTTTTGATGTGTTCTATGATTTCTCGTTCAAGCCGTCGTCCCTGTCCTGTGGAGTTTGCTGGCAGAGCTCCCGCTATCTTCCTAGAGGGTCGTTGACGTTCTTGCAACCTCCAGGAAGGATCGATGGAAAAGCTCACCGTCCCTTGTACCGGCACCAAAGGTATACAAGCAGGGCGGACCCCACCATGCCGCTATACTGCATTTAATATCTGTCTATCCCTGGCTATCTATGTGCCGAAATGGCGCACAGTCTCTACCCCGCGACCTCAGTCTGAAGCTGTCTACTTTCTCCTTCTCCTCAATCTGTGTGGTGATTCTTGCTCGGATCTACAACACTGTAAAACACAAGTCGTCATTACGTGGTTTTCATGTTTATAGCTTAATATGGCACCTACGGCTAAGTGGAGAACCGCTTTGTAGAGCTAATGCTCGTAATCGAATGCCAATCGGCGTTGCGATAAAATGAGTATGTTTATATAAATATCTCATTGCCCTAAAATTACGGCCCTATAGACTGTGGTTGAGACCAGTTAGGTGTCTAGCAATTAGTTCGGTTCGTACCAGTAAATTTGCAATTAGAGATCTACTTTCATTTTGTGGGGGGAGTCACAGCATCGAGCTTTTGGAGTACAAAATGGTAATAGAATAGTGCGTATCCAGTGCACCACTGCTCAAAAACACATATGGATGGCATCCAACGATTCATTTTGGCAAGATCTGTGAAAAATGAAAATGCGGTTTTTATCTTTTAGATTTTTACAGCAATACTTGGCATCAAGGACATTTCTGTTTGTTCTGAACAGATTGACACATTCGCACCCTACTGTTTTCAATGTTCGGTCATTTTAATATTTCAATGATCTGGTAATTCTACACTTAAATATGTCTCGTTAGCATTTTGAACCATTTGGTTTTCACTGTAAGGAGTTCACAAATTTGATCCAAGGTTTTATGATTTATTTTGAAAATTTTGTCAATTAACGCTTTAATGTATATTCAATGAGCTGCCTGATGACGTTTTCAAATTGAACACTCGCAGGCAGTTACGGGGTGCTATTGCCGAGCTTGAGCAGCTCTTGTTCGTGCTGTTTTCGTGCACAAAAAGAAAAAAATAATAATTCTGTGATTTGGTAACAGAGGTTGTTGCTGCTGCCGGACGGCGCCCTACAAGCCCAATTGCGGCTTTGGCGCGTCCGCGTCCTGTATTGTTTCATTGAAGCGAATAAAGTATTATTATTATTATTAAAAACGCAAGCAATGAATATTCTACCCTTTAACTAATCTGCCATTCTTCACATACTCCTGTTATTTGCTGATAAATTGCGTGCACTAAATTTTTTAAATTTACATCAACATGCATTCCCTTTGGGTCTTAGCTATTTGACTTTTCGAACCTACTTTTAGCAATTTTTCCTTTTTATACTTCTTTATTCATCGATGAATAACAATTATCTCAACTTGATAATTCCTATGAAATACCATTCAATCATTGATCACCGTAACCACACCTTACATATTTGTAGCCCAACCACCAGACGTTTTGCGACTGGTGCCGACAATACGGACTCCTAAACACCTAAATAGAGTATAAACTATCGCCTAATGATGCACTTACTCAGCGCCAGGTGCATATAGTGGCATGCGAGCAGATACATTGAAATTTTTAATACATGGCAGACTGCGTCAAAATATGCATTTTGCTCAAATATAAGCTTCAGTCCCGCGGATGGAATTTCTAGTAAAAGATAAATTTTCTTTTATGTGAAAATACGCCAATGCATGCAGACTTCGACAAATCCTTAACGGGTACGCACTATGATAAAGGCATGACAATTCTCGCAAAAGCAAACAATAAAGAAAGAGTAGCAGCTCCACCAAAGAACCAGGCCCAGAGGTAACACACAGTGTCATCAAAATTATCGCGAAACGCAAGTGCTTATATCAGAGATTGTCTGTACCTAGCTAAAAAAGTAGTCAGTTTAGTTTAAAAAATAAACCAGGGACCAGGGTGCAAAAACTGCGCTTCTCATGCTACAAGTTGTTCAGATAAGTATTTACAGACGACCAGGTGCAGACTTTGCATTGCAGGTAGATGACATAGGCTGGAGTTCTTCGAGCTTCAGCGAGGCGCCGACAACGTCACATCCCAAACAGCCTACAGAACCTACATGCGACGCCTTGTTTGTCCCTTGGTGGTCTGTACAATAGTATCCCAAGCCAGACGCCAGACATCAGACAAAGAAGTAACATGGATATCTCGTCACAAGGGGTAGACAGAACGAGTGTGCACTCACTGCAGCCCTAGCATTGCTCACCCTGATACCCTCATGACTTCCTTTATATGACCACTCCCAGCCCTTCACTACATATCCCGAGATACTGCAACAAGTCCGCTTAGCGAGACAATCATTCCCTGAAGTTGCTAAGGAGCTCGATAAATCAGAATTGTCACCCTATCATTACCATCAACCGGACTGTACCCAGTGTAGGGCGAAGGTTACTTCCATATTCCTACGATTATCCCGTACCTATCTTCTAGCTGTGTCGACTTGACCCCTGAGAGCTTCTTAACCTATGCGTATATATGAGTTGTAACGCATATATACTTTGTGTTTACCCAAAGGAAAAAAATTACTGACGATTACGTTACTTTCTAATGCGAAATTTGAGCGCAGCAAAGAAGCTGTTTCACCTTTTCGATAGATTGAGGCAAAGAAATCGAGCAACACATGTATGCGCTATCACAGATTTTTTTTTTATTTTTCACACGTATTCCTTTAACAAAGACTGCTGAGCTTCTGCTTTAGCCTCGCTTACACCTGGTTGCTCTCGACGGTGGCGATGAGCCTCCGCTTCGGCGGTGCGAACGGCAGGGTCTTCTCGACGGCGGCGATGAGCGTCTGCTTCAGCCCCGCTTCAGCGTCGCGGCAGCGGCGGCAGCAGCAGCAGCGGCGGCGGCGGCGGCGGCGGCAGCAGCAGCAGCAGCAAGCAGCGGCAGCGGCAGCGGCAGCGGCAGCAGCTGCAGCAGCAGCAGCAAGCAGCAGCAGCAGCAGCTACAGCAGCTACAGCAGCTGCAGCAAGCAGCAGCAGCAGCGGCAGCAGCAGCGGCAGCGGCAGCAGCAGCGGCAGCAGCTGCAGCAGCAGCAGCAGCAGCAGCGGCAGCAGCAGCAGCGGCAGCGGCAACAGCAGCAGCAGCTGCAGCAAGCAGCAGCAAGCAGCAAGCAGCAGCAGCAGCAGCAGCGGCGGCGG